>NC_091285.1:573438761-574731261 GCF_032444005.1 Ranitomeya imitator | reverse complement strand
AGTGGACCCCAAGGCCCACAGGAGAGGAGAGAACAGCTAGGCCGCGAGGCAGCCGCAGTTACCGAACCCCAACAGTCCTACAGGGGGAGCTGGGCCTACTGGCACTACAGAACCAGCCTTGACTACCAGTTCACGCAGCCCACATAGGAAGCTCCTAAACTGGAGGCACCCTGGAGTTGGCTAACTCGACCGCCCCACGACGGGGCAAGCATAGGCGTCTCAGTGAAGTTGACACAACCCGGAAACAGCTGACGGTGCTGAAACCAGGCTTGGCACGAGGGAGTACCTGTGACAAGAACACTGCCGAGAACCAGCTGGCGGTGCTGGAACCCGGATGCGTTGCCCCAGTGTGCAAGAGCCAATGGCACGACCGAGGACCAGCTGACGGTGCTGGAACCCGGTTACTAAGCTGTAGGTGCCCGCGCTTAAAAGCACTACCAAGGACCGCCTGGCGTTGGCGGAACTCGGATACCCAGGAGGAGGCACCTAAGCCAAAGGCTCGGCCCGGAACCAGCTGACGGTGCTGGAACCAGGTGGTGGACCCGAAGGCCCACAGGAGAGGAGAGAACAGCTAGGCCGCGAGGCAGCCGCAGTTACCGAACCCCAACAGTCCTACAGGGGGAGCTGGGCCTACTGGCACTACAGAACCAGCCTTGACTACCAGTTCACGCAGCCCACATAGGAAGCTCCTAAACTGGAGGCACCCTGGAGTTGGCTAACTCGACCGCCCCACGACGGGGCAAGCATAGGCGTCTCAGTGAAGTTGACACAACCCGGAAACAGCTGACGGTGCTGAAACCAGGCTTGGCACGAGGGAGTACCTGTGACAAGAACACTGCCGAGAACCAGCTGGCGGTGCTGGAACCCGGATGCGTTGCCCCAGTGTGCAAGAGCCAATGGCACGACCGAGGACCAGCTGACGGTGCTGGAACCCGGTTACTAAGCTGTAGGTGCCCGCGCTTAAAAGCACTACCAAGGACCGCCTGGCGTTGGCGGAACTCGGATACCCAGGAGGAGGCACCTAAGCCAAAGGCTCGGCCCGGAACCAGCTGACGGTGCTGGAACCAGGTGGTGGACCCCAAGGCCCACAGGAGAGGAGAGAACAGCTAGGCCGCGAGGCAGCCGCAGTTACCGAACCCCAACAGTCCTACAGGGGGAGCTGGGCCTACTGGCACTACAGAACCAGCCTTGACTACCAGTTCACGCAGCCCACATAGGAAGCTCCTAAACTGGAGGCACCCTGGAGTTGGCTAACTCGACCGCCCCACGACGGGGCAAGCATAGGCGTCTCAGTGAAGTTGACACAACCCGGAAACAGCTGACGGTGCTGAAACCAGGCTTGGCACGAGGGAGTACCTGTGACAAGAACACTGCCGAGAACCAGCTGGCGGTGCTGGAACCCGGATGCGTTGCCCCAGTGTGCAAGAGCCAATGGCACGACCGAGGACCAGCTGACGGTGCTGGAACCCGGTTACTAAGCTGTAGGTGCCCGCGCTTAAAAGCACTACCAAGGACCGCCTGGCGTTGGCGGAACTCGGATACCCAGGAGGAGGCACCTAAGCCAAAGGCTCGGCCCGGAACCAGCTGACGGTGCTGGAACCAGGTGGTGGACCCCAAGGCCCACAGGAGAGGAGAGAACAGCTAGGCCGCGAGGCAGCCGCAGTTACCGAACCCCAACAGTCCTACAGGGGGAGCTGGGCCTACTGGCACTACAGAACCAGCCTTGACTACCAGTTCACGCAGCCCACATAGGAAGCTCCTAAACTGGAGGCACCCTGGAGTTGGCTAACTCGACCGCCCCACGACGGGGCAAGCATAGGCGTCTCAGTGAAGTTGACACAACCCGGAAACAGCTGACGGTGCTGAAACCAGGCTTGGCACGAGGGAGTACCTGTGACAAGAACACTGCCGAGAACCAGCTGGCGGTGCTGGAACCCGGATGCGTTGCCCCAGTGTGCAAGAGCCAATGGCACGACCGAGGACCAGCTGACGGTGCTGGAACCCGGTTACTAAGCTGTAGGTGCCCGCGCTTAAAAGCACTACCAAGGACCGCCTGGCGTTGGCGGAACTCGGATACCCAGGAGGAGGCACCTAAGCCAAAGGCTCGGCCCGGAACCAGCTGACGGTGCTGGAACCAGGTGGTGGACCCCAAGGCCCACAGGAGAGGAGAGAACAGCTAGGCCGCGAGGCAGCCGCAGTTACCGAACCCCAACAGTCCTACAGGGGGAGCTGGGCCTACTGGCACTACAGAACCAGCCTTGACTACCAGTTCACGCAGCCCACATAGGAAGCTCCTAAACTGGAGGCACCCTGGAGTTGGCTAACTCGACCGCCCCACGACGGGGCAAGCATAGGCGTCTCAGTGAAGTTGACACAACCCGGAAACAGCTGACGGTGCTGAAACCAGGCTTGGCACGAGGGAGTACCTGTGACAAGAACACTGCCGAGAACCAGCTGGCGGTGCTGGAACCCGGATGCGTTGCCCCAGTGTGCAAGAGCCAATGGCACGACCGAGGACCAGCTGACGGTGCTGGAACCCGGTTACTAAGCTGTAGGTGCCCGCGCTTAAAAGCACTACCAAGGACCGCCTGGCGTTGGCGGAACTCGGATACCCAGGAGGAGGCACCTAAGCCAAAGGCTCGGCCCGGAACCAGCTGACGGTGCTGGAACCAGGTGGTGGACCCCAAGGCCCACAGGAGAGGAGAGAACAGCTAGGCCGCGAGGCAGCCGCAGTTACCGAACCCCAACAGTCCTACAGGGGGAGCTGGGCCTACTGGCACTACAGAACCAGCCTTGACTACCAGTTCACGCAGCCCACATAGGAAGCTCCTAAACTGGAGGCACCCTGGAGTTGGCTAACTCGACCGCCCCACGACGGGGCAAGCATAGGCGTCTCAGTGAAGTTGACACAACCCGGAAACAGCTGACGGTGCTGAAACCAGGCTTGGCACGAGGGAGTACCTGTGACAAGAACACTGCCGAGAACCAGCTGGCGGTGCTGGAACCCGGATGCGTTGCCCCAGTGTGCAAGAGCCAATGGCACGACCGAGGACCAGCTGACGGTGCTGGAACCCGGTTACTAAGCTGTAGGTGCCCGCGCTTAAAAGCACTACCAAGGACCGCCTGGCGTTGGCGGAACTCGGATACCCAGGAGGAGGCACCTAAGCCAAAGGCTCGGCCCGGAACCAGCTGACGGTGCTGGAACCAGGTGGTGGACCCCAAGGCCCACAGGAGAGGAGAGAACAGCTAGGCCGCGAGGCAGCCGCAGTTACCGAACCCCAACAGTCCTACAGGGGGAGCTGGGCCTACTGGCACTACAGAACCAGCCTTGACTACCAGTTCACGCAGCCCACATAGGAAGCTCCTAAACTGGAGGCACCCTGGAGTTGGCTAACTCGACCGCCCCACGACGGGGCAAGCATAGGCGTCTCAGTGAAGTTGACACAACCCGGAAACAGCTGACGGTGCTGAAACCAGGCTTGGCACGAGGGAGTACCTGTGACAAGAACACTGCCGAGAACCAGCTGGCGGTGCTGGAACCCGGATGCGTTGCCCCAGTGTGCAAGAGCCAATGGCACGACCGAGGACCAGCTGACGGTGCTGGAACCCGGTTACTAAGCTGTAGGTGCCCGCGCTTAAAAGCACTACCAAGGACCGCCTGGCGTTGGCGGAACTCGGATACCCAGGAGGAGGCACCTAAGCCAAAGGCTCGGCCCGGAACCAGCTGACGGTGCTGGAACCAGGTGGTGGACCCCAAGGCCCACAGGAGAGGAGAGAACAGCTAGGCCGCGAGGCAGCCGCAGTTACCGAACCCCAACAGTCCTACAGGGGGAGCTGGGCCTACTGGCACTACAGAACCAGCCTTGACTACCAGTTCACGCAGCCCACATAGGAAGCTCCTAAACTGGAGGCACCCTGGAGTTGGCTAACTCGACCGCCCCACGACGGGGCAAGCATAGGCGTCTCAGTGAAGTTGACACAACCCGGAAACAGCTGACGGTGCTGAAACCAGGCTTGGCACGAGGGAGTACCTGTGACAAGAACACTGCCGAGAACCAGCTGGCGGTGCTGGAACCCGGATGCGTTGCCTTGCCTATTAAAGATTGTCTTCCTAGAGCCCCAACTAGCGGTGTTGGAGCAAAGGGTAAGCAGGGGGAGATGAGTGTAGGCCGAAGCCTGCACTGGAGGCAGCTTTGTGTCTGCGTTGCGTTTGCAGGACACTTTGCCGGCTACACACTGGGGGAACAGCTGGCGTTGCTGAACCCCACTAACACAATGGCGTGTGTTTTTATCTGTGCAGCTAGCACTTGCGGGCAAAAACTTGCGATGTTAGAGCCCGTGTTGAAGCAGGAGGAGGAGGAGAGGAGCAGAGTGTAGGCCGAAGCCTAGTTGAACCAATTTCAAAGGAAACCTTTAACCCCCCCCTCAGGTGTTACAAAGTACAAGAGACACACCTTGTGCAGTATTAATGCTGCACAAGTGAAAGGTTGCTCTATTAATTTGTCTACTTGCACACGCTGAATGAAAGACATACACAATTTACCCCATTCTACAGTCAAACTGTAGTGGATGCGTGACTTGGTTTTTTGATGAGACGCAGCACAGGTGTCCAAAATAACGCCTTGGTGCTTGGCGCAGCTTCCTGAGCGTTGTTATTTGCTGTACAGGAGTCTGCGCTCTTGTGTTATCCCTTGGCAATGCCCTGTTAGCGCTGCCCATCTTATGACCTCATTTCATGTTGGCCGGTGCGGTTAACGATGGCCATAAATCCCAGACCCACAGTGTCTTTTCATAAAGCCACACTGCGGTGCTGGGATTCGTGGCCTTGAGCAGTAAATATTTTGGCCGCTCACACACGTCCTTACACCTGCTTCAGACTGGGCGGCCTCTGCTGATCCCTTCTCGCATGCCGCGGCCATGAGGCTGCACAGTCTGAAGAAGGCGGAAGGAGATGAGTTAAGACAGGCGAAGATATGCACTGCTCGTGCCCATCAATCACACCCTCGCAGTCAAAATAATTAAGACAACGAGGAGCATTTTATTCAGGCAGGGCGGACGAACAGGCGCAAGTAGCCAACCAATGATGTCAGAAGACGGGAAGCGCTACCAAGGGGGGTGCTGCGTATCATTAGAAAGGAAAGTCACACCTCAGGGACAGTGGAATGGTCTCAAAGAGACACATTTTGTACGTGTTGAGTTCCACGTGGGCAAGGAGAAAACGTCAGCCACCTTGTACAAATGCAGCAGTACTGCTGTACAAGGTGGCTGTTATACATAGAAACACCTGGGGGTGGTGGCCAGGCTCCCTTCAATTTCAGTTCATGTGCCTGCGTGGCGTTTGCAGGTCACGTTGCAAGCTGCACAGCAGGGGAACAGCTGGCGGTGCTGAACCCCACTAACACATTGGCTGGTGTTTTTCTCTGTGCAGCTAGCATGTCCGGGCAGAAACTGGCGTTGTTTGAGCCCAGGGTCAGCAGGAGGAGGAGAGGAGCAAAGTGTAGGCCGAAGCCTGCACTGGTGGCAGCTTTTGTTCTGTTGTGCCAGCGTGGCTTGTGCTGGACACGTTGCCGACTACACAGCAGGGGAACAGCTGGCGGTGCTGAACCCCACTAACACATTGGCTGGTGTTTTTCTCTGTGCAGCTAGCATTTCCGGGCAAAAACTAGCGGTGTTTGAGCCCAGGGTCAGCAGGAGGAGTAGAGGAGCAGAGTGTTGGCCAAAGCCTAGTTGAACCAATTTCAAAGGTTACCTTTAACCCCCCCCTCAGGTGTTGCAAGGTACAAGAGCCACACCTTGAACAGCATTATTGATGCACAAGTCAAAGGTTGCTCTATTTAATTTTGCTCCTTGCACACGCTGAATTAAACACGTACACTATTTAGCCCATTATACTGTCAAACAGTAGTGGAGGCGTGACTACTAGTCTTTTTAAGGAGACGCAGCACAGGTGTACAAATTTACACCTAGGTGCTGTGCGCAGATTCCTTACCGTTGTTATTTGCAGTACAGGAAACTGCGCTCTTGTGTTATCCCTTGGCAATACCCTGTTAGTGCAGGCCGTCTCATGACCTCATTTCATGTTGGCCGGTGCGGTTAACGATGGCCATAAATCCCAGACCCACAGTGGCTTTTCCTAAAGTCACACTGCGGTGCTGGGATTCGTGGCCTTGTGCAGTAAATATGTTCGCCGCTCACACATGTCCTTACACCTGCTTCAGACTGGGCGGCCTCAGCTGATCCCTTATCGCATGCCGCGGCCATGAGGCCGCACAGTCAGAAGAAGGCGGAAGGAGGGGAGTGAAAACAGGGGAACATATGCACTGCTCGTGCCCATCAATCACACCCTCGCAGTCAAAATATATGAGACAACGGGGGGCGTTGTGTCGGGCAGGGGGGACGCACAGGCACAGCCAGCCAACCAATGATGTCAGGAGACGGGCAGCGCTAACAATGGGGGTGCTGCGTGTCATTAAAAAGGAAAGTCACACCTCAGGGACATTGTAATGGTCTGTAATGAGACACATTTTGTACTTGTTGAGTTCCACGTGTGCAAGGAGAAAAAGTCAGCCACCTTGTACAAATGCAGCAGTACTGCTGTACAAGGTGGCTGTTATACATAGAAACACCTGGGGGGGTGGGGGGCAGGCTCCCTTCAATTTCAGTTCATGTGCCTGCGTGGCGTTTGCAGGTCACGTTGCAAGCTACACAGCAGGGGAACAGCTGGCGTTGCTGAACCCCACTGACACATTGACTGGTGTTTTTCTCTGTGCAGATTGCATGTCCGGGCAAAAACTAGCGGTGTTAGAGCCCAGGGTCAGCAGGAGGAGGAGGAGAGGAGCAAAGCGTAGGCCGAAGCCTGCACTGGTGGCAGCTTTTGGTCGGTTGTGCCAGCGTGGCTTGTGCTGGACACGATGCCGGCTACACAGCGGGGGAACAGCTGGCGGTGCTGAACCCCACTAACACATTGGCTGGTGTTTTTCTCTGTGCAGCTAGCATGTCCGGGCAGAAACTGGCGTTGTTTGAGCCCAGGGTCAGCAGGAGGAGGAGAGGAGCAAAGTGTAGGCCGAAGCCTGCACTGGTGGCAGCTTTTGGTCGGTTGTGCCAGCGTGGCTTGTGCTGGACACGTTGCCGACTACACAGCAGGGGAACAGCTGGCGGTGCTGAACCCCACTAACACATTGGCTGGTGTTTTTCTCTGTGCAGCTAGCATTTCCGGGCAAAAACTAGCGGTGTTTGAGCCCAGGGTCAGCAGGAGGAGTAGAGGAGCAGAGTGTTGGCCAAAGCCTAGTTGAACCAATTTCAAAGGTTACCTTTAACCCCCCCCTCAGGTGTTGCAAGGTACAAGAGCCACACCTTGAACAGCATTATTGATGCACAAGTCAAAGGTTGCTCTATTTAATTTTGCTCCTTGCACACGCTGAATTAAACACGTACACTATTTAGCCCATTATACTGTCAAACAGTAGTGGAGGCGTGACTACTAGTCTTTTTAAGGAGACGCAGCACAGGTGTACAAATTTACACCTAGGTGCTGTGCGCAGATTCCTTACCGTTGTTATTTGCAGTACAGGAAACTGCGCTCTTGTGTTATCCCTTGGCAATACCCTGTTAGTGCAGGCCGTCTCATGACCTCATTTCATGTTGGCCGGTGCGGTTAACGATGGCCATAAATCCCAGACCCACAGTGGCTTTTCCTAAAGTCACACTGCGGTGCTGGGATTCGTGGCCTTGTGCAGTAAATATGTTCGCCGCTCACACATGTCCTTACACCTGCTTCAGACTGGGCGGCCTCAGCTGATCCCTTATCGCATGCCGCGGCCATGAGGCCGCACAGTCAGAAGAAGGCGGAAGGAGGGGAGTGAAAACAGGGGAACATATGCACTGCTCGTGCCCATCAATCACACCCTCGCAGTCAAAATATATGAGACAACGGGGGGCGTTGTGTCGGGCAGGGGGGACGCACAGGCACAGCCAGCCAACCAATGATGTCAGGAGACGGGCAGCGCTAACAATGGGGGTGCTGCGTGTCATTAAAAAGGAAAGTCACACCTCAGGGACATTGTAATGGTCTGTAATGAGACACATTTTGTACTTGTTGAGTTCCACGTGTGCAAGGAGAAAAAGTCAGCCACCTTGTACAAATGCAGCAGTACTGCTGTACAAGGTGGCTGTTATACATAGAAACACCTGGGGGGGTGGGGGGCAGGCTCCCTTCAATTTCAGTTCATGTGCCTGCGTGGCGTTTGCAGGTCACGTTGCAAGCTACACAGCAGGGGAACAGCTGGCGTTGCTGAACCCCACTGACACATTGACTGGTGTTTTTCTCTGTGCAGATTGCATGTCCGGGCAAAAACTAGCGGTGTTAGAGCCCAGGGTCAGCAGGAGGAGGAGGAGAGGAGCAAAGCGTAGGCCGAAGCCTGCACTGGTGGCAGCTTTTGGTCGGTTGTGCCAGCGTGGCTTGTGCTGGACACGATGCCGGCTACACAGCGGGGGAACAGCTGGCGGTGCTGAACCCCACTAACACATTGGCTGGTGTTTTTCTCTGTGCAGCTAGCATTTCCGGGCAAAAACTAGCGGTGTTTGAGCCCAGGGTCAGCAGGAGGAGTAGAGGAGCAGAGTGTTGGCCAAAGCCTAGTTGAACCAATTTCAAAGGTTACCTTTAACCCCCCCCTCAGGTGTTGCAAGGTACAAGAGCCACACCTTGAACAGCATTATTGATGCACAAGTCAAAGGTTGCTCTATTTAATTTTGCTCCTTGCACACGCTGAATTAAACACGTACACTATTTAGCCCATTATACTGTCAAACAGTAGTGGAGGCGTGACTTGTCTTTTTAACGAGACGCAGCACAGGTGTCAAAATTTGCACCTAGGTACTGGGCGCAGATTCCTGAGCGTTGTTATTTGCTGTACAGGAGTCTGCGCTATTGTGATCCCTTGGCCATGCGCTGTGAGCGCTTCCTGTCTTCTGACCTCATTTCATGTCGGCCGTTGCGGTTAGCGATGGACATGAATCCCAGACCCACAGTGTGTTTTTAAAAAATCACACTGCGGTGCTGGGATTCGTGCCCTGGTGCACTAAATATGTTTGCCGCTCACACATGTCCTTACACCTGCTTCAGACTGGGCGGCCTCATCTGATCCCTTATCGCCTGCCGCGGCCATGAGGACACCCAGTCTGAAGAAGGCGGAAGGAGATGAGTGAACACAGGCAAACATATGCACTGCACATGCCCATCAATCACACCCTCGCTGTCCAAAAAAATAAGACACCGAGGGCCGTTGTTTCGAGCAGGGGAGATGCACAGGCGCAGCCAGCTAACCAATGATGTCAAAAGACGGGCAGCGCTAACAAGGGTGGTGCTGCGTGTCATTACAAAGGAAAGTCACACCTCAGGGACATTGTAATGGTCTCTAATGAGACACATTTTGTACGTGTTGAGTTCCACGTGGGCAAGGAGAAAAAGTCAGCCACCTCGTACAAATGCAGCAGTACTGCTGTACAAGGTGGCTGATATACATAGAAACACCTGTGGGTGGGGGGCAGGCTCCCTTCAATTTCAGTTCATGTGCCTGCGTGGCGTTTGCAGGTCACGTTGCAAGCTACACAGCAGGGGAACAGCTGGCGTTGCTGAACCCCACTGACACATTGACTGGTGTTTTTCTCTGTGCAGATTGCATGTCCGGGCAAAAACTAGCGGTGTTAGAGCCCAGGGTCAGCAGGAGGAGGAGGAGAGGAGCAAAGTGTAGGCCGAAGCCTGCACTGGTGGCAGCTTTTGGTCGGTTGTGCCAGCGTGGCTTGTGCTGGACACGATGCCGGCTACACAGCGGGGGAACAGCTGGCGGTGCTGAACCCCACTAACACATTGGCTGGTGTTTTTCTCTGTGCAGCTAGCATGTCCGGGCAGAAACTGGCGTTGTTTGAGCCCAGGGTCAGCAGGAGGAGGAGAGGAGCAAAGTGTAGGCCGAAGCCTGCACTGGTGGCAGCTTTTGTTCTGTTGTGCCAGCGTGGCTTGTGCTGGACACGTTGCCGACTAGTCTACACAGCAGGGGAACAGCTGGCGGTGCTGAACCCCACTAACACATTGGCTGGTGTTTTTCTCTGTGCAGCTAGCATTTCCGGGCAAAAAATAGCGGTGTTTGAGCCCAGGGTCAGCAGGAGGAGGAGAGGAGCAGAGTGTAGGCCGAAGCCTAGTTGAACCAATTTCAAAGGTTACCTTTAACCCCCCCCTCAGGTGTTGCAAGGTACAAGAGCCACACCTTGAACAGCATTAATGATGCACAAGTCAAAGGTTGCTCTATTTAATTTTGCTCCTTGCACACGCTGAATTAAACACGTACACTATTTAGCCCATTATACTGTCAAACAGTTGTGGAGGCGTGACTTGTCTTTTTAACGAGACGCAGCACAGGTGTCAAAATTTGCACCTAGGTACTGGGCGCAGATTCCTGAGCGTTGTTATTTGCTGTACAGGAGTCTGCGCTATTGTGATCCCTTGGCCATGCGCTGTGAGCGCTTCCTGTCTTCTGACCTCATTTCATGTCGGCCGTTGCGGTTAGCGATGGACATGAATCCCAGACCCACAGTGTGTTTTTAAAAAATCACACTGCGGTGCTGGGATTCGTGCCCTGGTGCACTAAATATGTTTGCCGCTCACACATGTCCTTACACCTGCTTCAGACTGGGCGGCCTCATCTGATCCCTTATCGCCTGCCGCGGCCATGAGGACACCCAGTCTGAAGAAGGCGGAAGGAGATGAGTGAACACAGGCAAACATATGCACTGCACATGCCCATCAATCACACCCTCGCTGTCCAAAAAAATAAGACACCGAGGGCCGTTGTTTCGAGCAGGGGAGATGCACAGGCGCAGCCAGCTAACCAATGATGTCAAAAGACGGGCAGCGCTAACAAGGGTGGTGCTGCGTGTCATTACAAAGGAAAGTCACACCTCAGGGACATTGTAATGGTCTCTAATGAGACACATTTTGTACGTGTTGAGTTCCACGTGGGCAAGGAGAAAAAGTCAGCCACCTCGTACAAATGCAGCAGTACTGCTGTACAAGGTGGCTGATATACATAGAAACACCTGTGGGTGGGGGGCAGGCTCCCTTCAATTTCAGTTCATGTGCCTGCGTGGCGTTTGCAGGTCACGTTGCAAGCTACACAGCAGGGGAACAGCTGGCGTTGCTGAACCCCACTGACACATTGACTGGTGTTTTTCTCTGTGCAGATTGCATGTCCGGGCAAAAACTAGCGGTGTTAGAGCCCAGGGTCAGCAGGAGGAGGAGGAGAGGAGCAAAGTGTAGGCCGAAGCCTGCACTGGTGGCAGCTTTTGGTCGGTTGTGCCAGCGTGGCTTGTGCTGGACACGATGCCGGCTACACAGCGGGGGAACAGCAGGCGGTGCTGAACCCCACTAACACATTGGCTGGTGTTTTTCTCTGTGCAGCTAGCATGTCCGGGCAGAAACTGGCGTTGTTTGAGCCCAGGGTCAGCAGGAGGAGGAGAGGAGCAAAGTGTAGGCCGAAGCCTGCACTGGTGGCAGCTTTTGGTCGGTTGTGCCAGCGTGGCTTGTGCTGGACACGTTGCCGACTACACAGCAGGGGAACAGCTGGCGGTGCTGAACCCCACTGACACATCACCTAGTGTTTTTTTCTGTGTAGACAACACTTCCAGGTGGCAACTGACAGTGTTGAAACCCAGGGAATCAAAGAGGAGCAGAGTGTAGGCCGAAGCCTGCAGTGGAGCAAGTTGAAAGGGAACCTTTAACCCCCCCCCCAGGCATTTGTTGCTGAAAGAGCCATCTTGTACAGCAGTAATACTGCACATGGAAAATGGTGGCTCCGAAAATTATGCTCCTTGCAAACGCTGAAGTACACACTCATATAATGTGTCCCCTCACACCGTCAAACCATCCCGGAAGTGGGACTTTCCTTTGTAATGTGACACAGCACAGCCGTCATTCCAACCCCCTTGGTGCCGGGCACCACCTCCTCAACGTTGTTTGGTTCTGTCACGGAGCCCGCACTGTAATGTTATCCCTTGGCCATGCACAGTTAGCGGTGCCCGTCTTCTGACATCATGTAGGTGTCAGGCTGGCAGTGCCTGTGCGTCCAAGCTGCCCGAGATCCAACCTTGCAGTGTCATCTAATGTAGTCCCACTGCGGGCCAGGGATCCATGGGCATGCGCAGTGCATATCATCGCCTCTCACTCACCTCCTTCCTGCTTCTTCAGACTGTGCGGCGTCACGGCCGTGGCATGCTATTAGGGATCAGCTGACGCCGCCTAGTCTGAAGAAGCGTGAAGAAGGGGAGTGAGAGGCTAGTATATGCACTGCGCATGGCCATGGATACCAGGCCCACTGTGGGATCACATTAGACGACACTGCGAGGTGTGATTTCGGGCAGCGTGGACGCACAGGCGCAGCCAGGACGACAACAAATGATGTCAGAGGACGGGCAGCGCAAACTGTGCATGGCCAAGGGATAACATAACAGCGCAGGGTCCATGACGGAATCAAACAACGCTAAGGAGGCAGCGCACGGTGCCAAGGGGGTAGCAATGACGGCTGTGCTGCGTCACATTACAAAGGAAAGTCCCACCTCCGGGACGGTTGGACGGTGTGAGGGGACACATTACATGAGTGTGTAGTTCAGCGTTTGCAAGGAGCATAATTTCAAGAGCGACCTTTCCCTTGTGCAGTATTAGTGCTGCACATGGTGGCTCTTTCAGTAACAAACGCCTAGGGGGGGGGGGGGGGACAGGTCCCCTTACATTTTAGTTGTGCCAGCGTGGCGGTCGCATGACACGTTGCCGGATACACAGCTGGGGATCAGCTGACGTTACTGAACCCCAATAACAGAGGAGCGACTGTTGACTGTGCACACAGCACTTCCAGGCACCAACTGGCGGTGTTAGAGCCCAGGGACAGCAGGAGGAGCAGATTGGAGGTATTGCCGCACACACAGCTGGGGATCAGCTGACGTTACTGAACCCCAATAACAGAGGAGCGACTGTTGACTGTGCACACAGCACTTCCAGGCACCAACTAGCGGTGTTAGAGCCCAGGGACAGCAGGAGGAGCAGATTGGAGGTATTGCCGCACACACAGCTGGGGATCAGCTGACGTTACTGAACCCCAATAACAGAGGAGCGACTGTTGACTGTGCACACAGCACTTCCAGGCACCAACTGGCGGTGTTAGAGCCCAGGGACAGCAGGAGGAGCAGAGGAACAGAGTGTAGGCCGAAGCCTGATTGGAGCAAGTTGAAAGGAAACCTTTAACCCCCCCCCCCAAGACGTTTGTAGCTGAAAGAGCCATGTTGTGCAGCACTAAGGATGCAAAAGGAAAAGGTTGCTCTTTTAATTATGCTCCTTGCAAACACCGAAGTAAACACTAAAAATGTGTCCCTTTATACCGTTAAACCGTTCCGGAGGTGCGAATTTCCTTCGTAATGGGACACAGCACAGCTGTCATTCCTATCCCCTTGATGCCGTGCGCTGCCTCCTCAGCGTTGTTTTAAGCTGCCACGGAGCCTGCGCTGTTCTGTTAGCCCTTGGCCATGCCCAATTAGCGCTGCCTGTCTTCTGACATAATTTGGTGTCAGGCTGTCAGTGCCTGTGCGTCCACGCTGCTCCAGATCCCACCTCGCAGTCTCATCTAACGTAATCCCACTGCGGGCCTTGGAACCATGGGCATGCACAGTGCATAACCTCGACTCTCACTCCCCTCCTTCCCTCTTCTTCAGACTGTGCGGTGTCACGGCCGTGGCATGCTAGGGATCAGCTGACGGCGCACAGTCTAAAGAAGGCGGAGGGAAATGAGCGAGAGCCCGAGGGGAAGATATGCACTGCGCATGCCCATGGATCCCAGGCCCGCAGTGTGACTCAATCAGAAGACACTGCGAGGCGGGATTTCGGGCACCGCGGCCGCACAGGCGCAGCCAGCCTGACACCAAATTATGTCAGAAGACAGGCAGCGCAAATAGGGCATGCCCAAGGGATAACAGAACAGCGCAGGCTCCGTGACAGCTTAAAACAACGCTGAGGAGGCAGCGCATGGCACCAAGGGGGTAGGAATGACGGCTGTGCTGCGTCACATTACGAAGGAAAGTCCCAGCTCCGGGACGGTATAACGGTATCAGTGAACACATTTTATAAGTGTTAAGTTCTGCGTGTGCAAAGAGCTAAAAAAAAAAGAGCTACCTTTTCCTTGTGCAGCATTACTGCTGCACAAGATGGCTCTTTCAGTAACAAACGACGGGGGGGGGGGGGGGACAGGTTCCCTTACATTTAGGTTGTTGTGCCAGCGTGGCGGTCGCAGGACACATTACCGGCTACACAGCTGGGGATCAGCTGACGTTACTGAAACCCAATAACACTGGGTCGTATGTTTTTACTGTGCAGCCTGCACTTCTGAGCCGCAACTGGCGGTGTTGGAGCCCAGGAATAGCAGTTCAGGTGGTAGAAAGATGAACACAGCAGGAGACCTGGATGACACCCAATTACTTAATCAGGCAGAGGAGTGGCAAATTCCTGCGAGATCCAGGCCTGGTTCATTTTCAGGAAAGTAAGCCGGTCAACGTTATCGGAGGATAGTCGCATGCGACGGTCTGTTAGTACACCACCTGCGGCACTAAAGACACGTTCCGATAAGACACTAGCCGCAGGGCAAGCCAGCACCTCCAATGCATACTGGCTTAGCTCTGGCCATGTATCCAGCTTAGAGACCCAAAACTTGAACGGGGAAGAGCCGTCTGGGAGTACAGTAAGAGGGCAAGCCATGTAGTCTGTCACCATCTGACGGAACCGTTGCCTCCTGCTGACTGGAGCCGCCGGTGATGGTGTAGACATTTGGGGCGGGCACACAAAAGTGTGCCAGAGTTGTGCCATACTGGGCTTGCCTTGGGCAGAGGCACTGCTTCTGCTCCCTCTTTGGGCAGAGCCTCCCCCACTGCCTCGACGCACTGAGCTGCTTTGTAAAGCACTAGCAGCACTCCTCTCAGTTGGACAGGAGAAGATGATGGAATTCACCAGTGTGTCGTGGTACTCCCGCAATTTACGCTCCCGGGTCAACGCAGGGATGAGGTTTTGGACGTTGTCCCGGTAGCGAGGATCGAGGAGGGTGAACACCCAATAATCAGGCATGTTGAGAATGTGGTCGATGCGGCGGTCGTTTCTCAGGCACTGCAGCATGAAATCCACCATGTGCTGCAGAGTGCCAACCGGCCCAGAAACGCTGTCCCCTGCTTGAGACATGATCTCTGCCCGCTCGTCATCACCCCACCCTCGCTGTACACACTGACCACTGGACAATTGTGTCGCTCCCTCCTCTGGACGGAGCTCTTCCTCCTCCATTGACTCCTCCTCATCCTCCTCACAAATTGGCCCCTGCGTACCCCTTTGTGAGGAACCACGTGGCGCTGACTCTCCAGAAGCTGATGGAAAAGGTGACTCCTCATCCTCCACCTCTTCCACCACATCATCCCTTAACCCTTGCAAAGTTTGCTGAAGCAGGCAGATAAGGGGGACAGTCATGCTGACTAGTGCATCATCTGCACTTGCCATCCGCGTGGAATAATCAAAAGGACGCAAAACCTGGCAGACGTCCTTCATAGTGGCCCACTCTGTGGTTGTGAAGTCTGATCGGCGCTGACTGCGACTTCTTTGCGCCTGATGCAGCTGGTACTCCATAACTGCTTGCTGCTGCTCACACAACCGCTCCAACATATGTAACGTGGAATTCCACCGGGTAGGTAGGTCACATATGATGCGGTGTTCCGGAAGGCGGAATCGGCGCTGCAGAGCAGCAATGCGGGATCTGGCCAAGCTGGAACGCCGCAAGTGAGCACACTCTAGGCGGACCTTGTGCAGCAGGGCATCAAGATCCGGATAGTCCCTCAGAAAACTCTGCACAACCAAATTGAGCACATGTGCCAGACATGGGATGTGAGTGAGGTTGCCAAGGGCCAAAGCTGCCACCAGATTTCGGCCATTGTCACACACTACCATGCCTGGCTGGAGATTCGCTGGCAGTAACCACACATCGCTCTCCTGCTTTATGGCATTCCAGAGCTCCTGCGCTGTGTGGCTTCGATGCCCCAATGAAACTAGTTTCAAGACGGCCTGCTGACGTTTGGCCACGGCTGTGCTCATGTCGGTCATAGGTAAACGTTCACGGGTCCATGTGGGGGTGGACTGTGACGGATCCTGCAGAGAGGAATCAGAGGAACTGGTGTAAGAGGAGGAGTCGATGCGTACAGACTGGATTCCTGCAATCCTTGGAGTGGGCAGGACACGTCCTGCGCCACTCGCACGATCTGTACCTGGCTCAACAACATTAACCCAATGGGCAGTGAGGGAAACATATCGCCCCTGTCCATGCTGACTGGTCCACGCATCGGTGGTGAGGTGGACCTTGCTACTGACGGCGTTCAGTAGCGCATGTTTTATGTTTGCCTCAACATGCCTGTGCAGGGCAGGGACAGCCTGCCTGCTGAAGTAAAAGCGGCTGGGCACCTTGTACTGTGGGACTGCCAATGCCATCAAGTCACGGAAGCTGTCAGTCTCCACCAGCCTGAACGAGAGCATTTCCAGGGACAACAGTTTGGCAATGCCTGCATTCAGAGCCTGTGCTCGGGGGTGGTTGGCCGAGAATGCCCGCCTTTTCTCCCATGCCTGTACTACCGATGGCTGTAGAGTAGACTGGGAGTGTGAGGATGACTGGGAAGGTGGTGCTGTGGGTGGAATTACACAAGGTCTCTGGGAGGAAGCCAAACCAGCTGTGCGTGAGCTGGAGGAAGAGGCAACACGAGCTGAAGAGGTGGTAGCTGCCGCTGTTGGTTGGCCTACATCTTCAGTGTGTTTCTGTAACTCCACCGCGTGCCTGGTCCGCACATGTTTCCACATATTTGTGGTATTGAGGTTGCTGACATTTTTCCCTCTTTTTACTTTATGATGACACAGCTTGCATTTGACAAAACAAATGTCATCTGCAACTGTGTCAAAAAAGGACCAGGCACTGCAAGTCTTGGGAGCGCCCTTTTTGGCTTTGGAAAGAGACAGGCTCCTAACGGGTGCCAAAGTGGAGGCTACAGGCTCCGCAGTCTTCCCCCTCCCTCTCCCTCTTTGGCCCGTAAGAGGAAGCTCTTCCTCTGAGCTGCTCCCACCACCTTCCTGTTCCTCACGCCACGATGGGTCAAGGACCTCATCATCTCCACTACCCTCTGCCACCAACTGCTCCTCCTGGGTAGTCTCAGCAGCACAGTACGCACGAGAAAGCGGCACCTGAGTTTCATCATCAGATGCGTACTGCGCTGTGGTCACCGGAGGCACTGGCCCACCTGCCTCTTCAGAGTCAGAGAGAAAAAGGTGTTGGGCATCACTGCACACTGCCTCTTCTTCCATTTCTCCAATGCTGCTTGGCTGGCCCCCTGTTTCCAAGCCAAGAGATTCAGAGAACAGAAGTAGAGACGGCTCCTGTCCTGGGCTCTCTGACTGCCTGGCCAATTTGGCAGGTGGTGAAGAGACAGATGGCTGCTCTCCAGTGCTCTGTGCCTGAGAGGATGTGGCACTAACTGAAGTCGATGCCGAGGCGTTAGCTGCCATCCACCCGACAACGGCTTCAATTTGGTCTTCACGCAGCAGCGGTGCACGGCGCTCTCCGACAAAGCTGCGCATGAAGGACTGTTCCCTGCTGAAACTGAGTGACGACGAGTCACCGGCGCCCGCAGCAGGCACAGAATCACCACGTCCTCTCCCTGCTCCTCTCCCTGCTCCGCGCCCACGCCCACGTGCCTTACTCCCTGCCCTCTTCATCTTGGTTGACAGATAAAGATAAGCAGAAAAGTACTAAGGCCTTAGTGTGCTTATTCCTGTAATGCTCCTCCTAACAGGTGTAAGAAACACTAATGTTGTAAATTGTGGACTAAACTTTATTATTTTTCAAATGTGGCCTACACAAGTGTAAGTTGTGTTTGGTGAACTTAACCTTTTTTTTGGTGCAGATCGGGCTACAGAGCTAGTTTAAATCACACGGAGACCGTGCAGACAGCCGTAAACGGCGCTGCAAGGCCAAGAAACCCTCCTCTAGGTTATCCTATATAGTGTTTTTCCACTATTTAGCTGGATACAAGTGGAAAGACACTAATAGGAATTTTTTTTTTCAAATTTTAAACTGGCTGCACTATTTGAAAAAAAGGAAATTGTTTTTCAAGGTATGAGGCAGTAACGCACCCTGAGCTGAATCCAACCGGCTATGGCTGCACACAGACTACAGGGCGAGCTGCGCTCACACAGAGACCGTGCAGACAGCCGTAAACGGCGCTGCAAGGCCCCCAAAAAAACCTCTAGGTTATCCTATGTAGTGTTTTTCCACAATTGAGCTGGAGACTGGTGGAAAGACACTAATAGGAATTTTTTTTTTTTTCAAATTTTAAACAGGCTGCACTATTTGAAAAAAAGGAAAATTTTTCTCAAGGTATGAGCCAGTAACGAACCCTGAGCTGAATCCAACCGGCTATGGCTGCACACAGACTACAGGGCGAGCTGGGCTCACACGGAGACCGTGCAGACAGCCGTAAACGGCGCTGCAAGGCCAAAAAACCCTCCTCTAGGTTATCCTATATAGTGTTTTTCCACTATTTAGCTGGATACGAGTGGAAAGACACTAATAGGAATTTTTTTTTTCAAATTTTAAACAGGCTGCACTATTTGAAAAAAAGGAAAATTTTTCTCAAGGTATGAGCCAGTAACGAACCCTGAGCTGAATCCAACCGGCTATGGCTGCACACAGACTACAGGGCGAGCTGGGCTCACACGGAGACCGTGCAGACAGCCGTAAACGGCGCTGCAAGGCCCAAAAACCCCCCTCTAGGTTATCCTATGTAGTGTTTTTCCACAATAGAGCTGGAGACTGGTGGAAAAACACTAATAGGAAATTTGAGAAAAAATGTGCAGCAGGCTGCACTAAGAGCAAAAAAGAACAACTGTGTGAGGCAGTGTGAACCCCCCCTGAGCTGAATACAACCGGGTATATGGCTGCACACAGACTACAGAGTGAGCTGCACACACACACACACACAGAGACCTTGCAGAACGCTGTTAAAACAGCGCTGCAAGGCAAGAGCAAGGTGAACAGTGAAGAACACACAGCGTTTTGCTAAATTAGCCTTTGGAAAGGAAAATAAAGCAATTAGCTAGCTCGACTGGCCCTCAGTTAGAACACAGCGTCCTGTCCCTAACTGAAATCACAGCAGAGTGAGCGCAAAATGGCGGCAGCGCTTTTTTATAGTGCAGAGTGACATCATTTCAGCAGCCAATCCCAGCCTTGCCAGTACTTACATGCCCACCATGCTAAACAGGATGTGCCCACACTTTCATTCATTCCTCATTGGCTGCTGCGTTCAATTTGAATTCTGGGAACTTCCGATTCCGGTATCCGATACGCGGGAAGTATCGGAATTCAGTATCGGAATTCCGATACCGCAAATATCGGCCGATACCCGATACTTGCGGTATCGGAATGCTCAACACTATTAACCACCCTACACTTGGGCCAGGAAAGCGCACTAATTGCGCACGGCGGACGCTGCTATTTTCGTGCCTTGTGCTGCATGGCACAATCTGGCGCTAGTTAGCTCCAATCACCCACACTCAGTCAACAACGCTAGGGAAGGGAATCTTTAAGGAGCTTTCACCAGATTACATACACACATCCTCACATACACGATTTAGATTTATAGTAGCGCATGGCCGAGCGTCCATGCGAGCCTTTTATAGATGCAGATTTCTGGGACCTTCCCAATGGTCCAGTCAGAGCCGCTACAGAACCTGAGCATGTGACCTCGGACCTCCAATGAGAGGTCATCCAACGGGCATGCTCAGTAGACAAAAAGCAGGACTTAGTCTCTGGAACGTCTGCTCGCCGCTGATCAATGCTGGTTGCAAAGGCTGAACCTGGGACAGCAGCTATAACCAGACGTGCAGTATCAGCTTGAGCCAGATGCTGGGACAGATGTCTCTGCTGAGCAAACTCCACTGCGCCTGGGAAAGAATGGGAGACCGCAAAGGTTCGACATTCCCCTTGTGCAGCGGCAGGAACTCGAAACCTAACACTCCCATCATCCTATGCCTGCTGCTGCTAATATCAACAACAGCAGGAGTGGCAGACGGGAGTATTCATCAGCCTGTGCTCTAAATAAATAATTAAGAAAAAAACACATGGATTCCCCAGTATTTTTGATAACCAGTCAGGCAAAACTGACAGCTGGGGGCTGCAATCCTCAGCTGTCAGCGTTTGCAAGTCTGGTTATCAAGACTAGAGGTCCCCACGCTCTTTGTTTTAATTATTTAAATAATCTTTTTAAAATGATGTGGGATTCCCCTATTTTTGACAGCCAAAAAATAGCCAAAGCAGACAGCTGGGGAGTGGTATTCTCAGGCTGGTAAGGGGCCATTAATATTCCCCCCCAGCCTAAAAACAGCAGCTCACAGCCACCCAGAAAAGGCACATCTATTAAATATGTCAATTCTGGTGCTTTGCTCGGTTCTTCCCACTTGTCCTGTAGCAGTGGCTAGTGAGGTTCATATTTGTGGGGTTGATGTAACCTTTGTTTTGTCTGGTGACATCAAGCCCATGTATTAGTAATGGAGAGGCATCTAAAAGACACTTATCCATTACTAATCCTACAGTTATACTGTAAATAAAGACACAGACTCCTTTAACCCCTTAGTGACAGAGCCAATTTGGTACTTAATGACCGAGCCAATTTTTACAATTCTGACCACTGTCATATTATGATGTTATAACTCTGGAACGCTTTAACGAATCCCGCTGATTCTGAGATTGTTTTTTTGTGACATATTGTACTTCATGTTAGTGGTAACATTTCTTCGATATTACTTGCGATTATTTATGAAAAAAATGGAAATATGGCGAAAATTTTTAAATTTTTTCAATTTTCAAACTTCGTATTTTTATGCCCTTAAATCAGAGATATGTCACAAAAAATAGCCAATACATAACATTTCCCACATGTCTACTTTACATCAGCACAATTTTGGAAACAAAATTTTTTTTGTTAGGGAGTTATAAGGGTTAAAAGTTGACCAGCAATTTCTCATTTTTACAACACCATTTTTTTTTAGGGACCACATCACTCACATTTGAAGTTATTTTGAGGGGTCTATATGATAGAAAATAACCAAGTGTGACACCATTATAAAAATTGCACCCCTAAAGGTTCTCAAAACCACATTCAAGAAGTTTATTAACCCTTCACGTGCTTCACAGGAACTAAAACAATGTGTTTTTTTGCAAACATTTTACTTCAGAACCATTTTTTTTATTTTCACAAGAGTAAAAACAGAAATTTAAACATAAATTGTGTTGTGCAATTTCTCCTGAATACGCCGATACCCCAAATGTGAGGGTAAACCACTGTTTGAGCACTCCGCAGAGCTTGGAAGAGAAGGAGTGCCGTTTTACTTTTGCAATGTAGAATTGGCTGGAATTGAGATGGGACCCCATGTTGCGTTTGGAGAGCCCCTGATGTGCCTAAACAGTAGAAACCCCCCACAAGTGACCCCATTTTGGAAACTAGACCCCTTAAGGAACTTATCTAGATGTGTGGTGAGCACTTTAAACCCCCCAAGTGCTTCACAGAAATTTATAAAGTAGAGCCGTGAAAATAAAAAATCCTTTTTTTCCCTCAAAAATTATTTTTAGCCTGCAATTTTTTAGTTTCTCAAGGGTAACATTGGACCCCAAAATCTGTTGACCCATATGTGAGGGGGGGGGGACACTGTTTGGGCACCCACTGGGGCTCGGAAGGGAAGGAGCGCTGCTTGGAATGCAGACTTTGATGGGATGGTCTGCGGGCGTCATGTTGCATTTGCAGAGCTTCTGATGTACCTAAACAGTAGAAACTTCCTACAAGTGACCCCATTTTGGAAACTAGACCCCCCAAAAGAGCTTATCTAGATGTGTGGTGAGCACTATGAACCCCCAACTGCTTCACAGAAGTTTATAATGTAGAGCCATGAAAATAAAAAAATCATATTTTTCCCACAAAAATGATCTTTTCGCCCCCAAATTTATATTTTCACAAGGGTAACAGGAGAAATTGGACCCCAACATTTATTGTGCAATTTATGCTGAGTAGGCTGATACCCCATATGTGGGGGTAAACCACTGTTTGGGCGCATGGCAGAGCTCGGAAGGGAAGGAGCGCCATTTTGGAATGCAGACTTTGATAGAATGGTCTGCAGGCGTTATGTTGCATTTTCAGAGCCCCTGATGTACTATTTTGGAAACTAGACCCCCCCCAAGGAACTTATCTACATGTGTGGTGAGAACTTTGAATGCCCAAGTGCTTCACAGAAGTTTATAATGCAGAGTCGTGAAAATAAAAATAAAAAAATGTTTCCACAATGATTTTTTAGCCCCCAAGTTTTTATTTTCACAAGGGTAACAAGGGACATTGGATCCAAAAAGTTGTTGTCTAATTTGTCCTTAGTATGCTGGTACCCCATGTGTGGGGGGGACCACTGTTTGGGCGCACGGCAGAGCTCGGAAGGGAAGGAGCTCCGTTTTGGTATGCAGACTTTGATAGAATGGTCTGCGGGCGTTATGTTGCATTTGCAGAGCCCCTGATGTACCTAAGCAGTAGAAACCCCCACAAGTGACCCCATTTTGGAAACTAGACCCCCCAAGGAACTTATCTAGATGTGTGGTGAGAACTTTGAATGCCCAAGTGCTTCACAGAAGTTTATAATGCAGAGTCATGAAAATAAAAAATATTTTTTCCCACAAGAAAGATTTTTTAGCCGCCAAGTTTTTATTTTCACAAAGGAAACAGGAGAAATTGGACCCCAAAATTTGCTGTCCAATTTATCCCGAGTACGCTGATGCCCCATATGTGGGGGTAAACCACTGTTTGGGCGCACGGCAGAGCTCAGAAGGGAGGGAGCACCATTTGACTTTTTGAGCGCAAAATTGGCTGTCGTGTTTGGAGACCCCCTGATGTTCCTAAACAGTGGAAACCCCCCAATTCTAACTCCAAACCTAACCCCAATCCCAACCCGATCCATAATCCTAATCACAATCCTAAAGATAATCATCACAACCCTAACCCCAAAACAACTCTAATCTCTAACCATAACCCTAATTATAACCCTAAATCCAACACACCCCTAATCCTAATCTCAACCCTAACCTCAAACCTAAGCCTAATCCCAATACACCCCTAACCCTAATCTCAACCCTAACCTTAACCCTAATCCCAAACCTAACCCTAATCCCAAACCTAACCCTAATCCCAAACGTAACCTTAATGCCAACCCTAATCCAAACCCTAACTTTAGCCCCAACCCTAACCATAATTTTAGCCCCAACCCTAACCCTAAATTTAGCCCCAACCCTAACCTTAAACCTAACTTTAGCCCCAACCCTAACTGTAGCCCTAACCCTAGCCCTAAGGCTAATTTCACACTTGGGTTGTGTGGCATCCGTCGCAATCCGTCGTTTTGGATAAAATACGGATCCTGCAAATGTGCCCGCAGGATGCGTTTTTTGCCCATAGACGTGTATTGCCGACGGATCGTGACGGATGGCCACACGTCGCGTCCGTCGTGCACTGGATCCGATGTGTTTTGGTGGACCATCGTCACAAAAAACGTTCAATGTAACGTTTTTTTGTACTTCAAGTCCGTAACTCCACCCCCTCCTCCCCAGGACATAGACTGGGCAGCGGATGCGTTGAAAATCTGCATCCGCTGCCCGCGTTGTGCACAATTTTCACAACGTGCGTTGGTACATCGGGCCGACGCAAGTGTGAAAGAAGCCTAACCCTAGCCCTAAATTTAGCCCCAGCCCTAACCCTAAATTTAGCCCCAACCCTAACCCTAAATTTAGCCCCAACCCTAACCCTAAATTAAGCCCCAACCCTAACCCTAAATTTAACCCCAACCCTAACCCTAAATTTAGCCCCAACCCTAACCCTAATTTTAGCCCCAACTCCTCTAGCTGCTGGCCGGCAGATCATGGCGGGCGCACTGCGCATGCGACCACCATTTTCTTACCGGATGAAGAAGCCGGCGGGCAGGAGGTGACGCAGGAGGATCCAGAGACACCGGTAAGTATAACAGGGTCCTTGAATCCCTCTATTTCTCTGTCCTCTGATGTGTGATCACATCAGAGGACAGAGAATAACACACCGCTTTTTTTTTTTTGCGGTCACCGGTAAACATTTAATTACCGGCGATCGCAAAACAGGGGTCGGCAAAAACCAACCCCGATCATGTTCTTTGGGTTCTCAGCTACCCCTGGCAGCTGAGACCCCAAAGATCTTCCAGGTGCCGGCTGCCAGGCGCAGTGTGCATGTGCCCGCCATTTTTTGGCCGGAACAAGATGGCGGCGCCCATTGGGAGCCACGACGAGCACTGGGGGAGACAGGTGAGTATCGGGGGGCGATCGGGGACCACATTGCTCTGTCCTCCGATCACATCGGAGTACAGAGAAATTAAATGGGAAATTGTGGCTTTTTTTTTGCGACTGCCGGTAAACGGTTAATTACCCGAATCATGTTCTCTATGGTCTCCGCTACCCTTGATAACCGAGACCCCAGAGAAAATCGACTCTGGGGGGCGCTATTCACTTTTTCCACAGCGCCATTAATTAACGGCGCTGTAGTTTAAGTACCCTTAACTGCCGCCGTTAAAAGGCGTATCGGCGGTCGTTAAGGGGTTAATGATTCTAAATTAAACCATACTCACGTCACCACCCATTCTACTGAAGCCATGGTCTCCTGTAATAAAACAAAAATAAAAAACAACAATATCCCTCACTTGTACATATTACTGTCTCATACCGTAATGCATGTCTGGGGATAAATAGTTTTCAACGCGGACAGTGCCAAGATGTGACCGTCCAGGCAGAGAACCACTCAGTAGGGTTGAGCGAAACGGGTCGAAAATTTTCAAAAGTCGCCGACTTTTGGCAAGGTCGGGTTTCATGAAACCCGACCCGACCCCTGTGTGGGGTCGGCCATGAAGTCGGCGATCTTTTGAATCTGGAATCGGAATTCCGATACCGATTCCCGATATGTTTAAGATATCGGGAATTGGTATCGGAATTCAGATTTAAGTGTAAAATAAAGAATTAAAATAAAAAATATCGTAATACTTACCCTCTGACGCGCCCTGGTACTAACCGGGAACCTTCCTTCCTTACAATCAGCCTTTCAGGAACTTGCGGTGACGTCGCGGTGACGTCGCGGCTTGTGATTGGTCGCGCGGCCGCCCATGTGACCGCTCGCGCGACCAATCAGAAGCCGTGACGTCACCGAAGGTCCTTCAAGCGCTGATTCTTAGGAAGGAAGGCTGTCGGAAAGAAGCAGGGCGCGTCCGAGGGTGAGTATATACCTAATAGGAATATACTCACCCTTGGACGCGCCCTGCTTCTTTCCGGCAGCCTTCCTTCCTAAGAATCAGCGCTTGCAGGACCTTCGGTGACGTCACGGCTTCTGATTGGTCGCGCGAGCGGTCACATGGGCGGCCGCGCGACCAATCACAAGCCGCGACGTCACCGCGACGTCACCGCAAGGTCCTGGAAGCGCTGATTCGAAGGAGGAAGGTTCCCGGTTAGTACCAGGGCGCGTCAGAGGGTAAGTATTGCGATATTTTTTATTTTAATTCTTTATTTTACACTAAAATATGGATCGCAGGGTCTGAAGGAGAGTTTCCTCTCCTTCAGACCCTGGGAACCATGGAAACCCAATGCACTGCATTGGGTTTCGGGTTTCGGCCGACCCCGACCCCGACTTTTTTATAGGATCAGCCGATTTCACGCGACCCGACTTTTGAAAAAGTCGGGTTTCGTGAAACCCGACCCGATCCTATAAATTAAAGGTCGCTCAACCCTACCACTCAGTATTGAGCTTCTGCATCATCAGTGTGAAGTGGTGACATCATCGAGATTACTGCCTGTCACTGAGGCTGCATTCCCAGCCGAGCCCCTGAACTGTGGTGACCTTGGTGAGATACCCACTACCCACTAGCACAGTAAAAAAGTCTCATAGTGCAGCGCTGAGCTCAGAGAGTTGACTTCAGTTCACTTTGAGAAATTTCTCACTGTGAACTCACCGCTGCACCAATAGGCTTTTTCTCAATGTCCCTTTTCCATTCAGCCCCTCATCATCCCTGACTTTTCCACAAAACCGTTCATCCCCCCCCCCTTATCCACTAAGCCCCTCATCACCCCCCCTTTTCCACAAAGCACCTCATCACCCCCTTTTCCACAAAGACCCTCATCACCTCTCCCTTTCCACAAAGCCCCTCATCACCCCCCTTTTCCACAAAGTCCATCACCCCCCCCTTTTCCACAAAGCCCATCGCCCCCCTTTTCTACAAAGCCCATCATCCCCCCTTCTCCACACAGCCCCTCATCACCCTGCTTCTCCACATAGCCCCTCATCATCCCCCTTTTCCACTCAGCCCCTCCTCATCCACTTCTCCACACAACCCTTCATCATCCCCCTTCTTCGCACAGCCCCTCATCATCCCTCCCTCCTCCCCACAGACCCTCATCATAATCTTCCCTATGCAGCCCCACTCAAGTTACATCAACCCTTTGCAAAATACATCCTCAGAGCAACCACACTGACTCCTGTGTCCTCATGCCCATCTGTACACAGGACCATGATGCAGCCCCTCTGTCCTCTCCTAACACAGCTCCATGGTGCAGCTTCTCATTTCTCTGCTTTCCAGCAGCCTGAGCACATTGCTACTTCCTGCCATCGGGTCTTCACTGGACTGAAGGAGACCCTGCCCCTTCAGATGACATCATTCCCTCAAAAAATCAACTCCATTCTAGATGTTCCCATGCTGTTGTGTGTGTGTGTGCAGCCTCACAGTCTGTGATGGTGCTATCTCACAGTCTGTGATTGTGCTGGCTTTGATGTATGTTTGTTAGTCCATACCCGATGCTGGCAGCCATCTGCACTGCTCAGCAACTATGTGATGTGATGTGAGGTGAGTGCTTTCTCATCACCTGCTGCTGCTGGCTTCTATGGATCTCATCGAGCATTCCGCAGCTTAGAGAGTGGTGAGCACAATGAGATCAATAGATGCCTGCAGCAGGTGATGAGAAAACTCACTACACATCACTTGTTGTTGAACAATGCAGATGGCCTGCCGGCACCAGGTATGGAATATCGCACTCACCACTCGGTGCATGTGGAATATAGGGCAGAGCAGGCACTAATGTGAAGGAGGCAGGAGTTGTGGTGCTGGTCAGGGGGTGGACCCACCAGAGGATTCTCCGATTTACCGGTGGGCCAATCCAACCTTGAATATACAGTATGGATACTGTATAAGATATATACACACCCTGTGGAATGTATGACACAACCTGAGGATCAAAGCTAAGTAGCAGGAGGCTTCCAAAAGAAAGTACTTTTATTTAAATCATAACATATCAAAAAGAGCCAAAAACCGCTGTTGAAAAACACGATAAAACACATGTAAGAAACCACACTCAAAATCACAAGTAACCTAATTTAGCTAATTGGTGCAGAAAATCTGCAGCTTTAAATACTTACCAAATACATAGTGCGAACTTAGGCTATATTCACACATCCACATAACTCATCCAAGTACTATCCAAATTTTTTTGCTCGCCCATCAGTTTGTCCTGTAGAGTAGAATGGATATTTTCACACATAACCATAATTTTGAATTTTAAATCCATAGATTTGATAGTGAGATCCATGGCACTCTGAGCAGCTCCTATTATGACTTGATTGGTGGATCAAACTTGGTCATTCAAGTCTAGGGGGATCCGTCATACACCGATAGATTGGAAGGCTCCCATATGCTTCCATTTTGCATCATGAATTTGTTGCTTAGTGATAAACTTGAATGAAAATTTTACTTTCCAAATCATTTATTTATTAGCTTGGAAGCAAGTACACCTCTACAAACACAGAAAAGAATAGTGCACAACTAGGGTGGCTCCTGAGAAAATTGATCTATTTATCTAGTATTGTTTTCCAATATTTTTATTAAAATTTTAACAGGTTAACAAGTTAGCTTTATTTAACCAGTATAACACTCTCTTTTATCGTTTGAACATATTGAGAGACTTTATAAGAGTGTAAAAGGGGGATATGGGGAAAGGAGGTGAAGAGGGGAAGATGGTGGGAAAATGACAGGGGTAGTGTCATTTACTTAGAGAACTTAAACAGAAACAGATTTTCTAATCAACATTGATACATTAAACAAATAAATCAGCTGTCATAGCAAATATGTCAGTGTCTTGACCTTTTCCAGACATGATTATTAATTTACTTGCTCTGATAGATCAGGTAAGTAAAATATCTTAATTATTGAAAACTAACGAGAAACAAATAACTAAAAGGAAAAAGCAGAAAAAAATAACATGTCCTGGAGTAATTTATACATTCTGGAGGTTCGGCATAGCTTATTTCAAGGTTTGGGAAATAAAGAGTTCCATTTGTCCCATTTTTTCTCATATTTGGTTAGGCAACCATTGACTATAGCAAACCCATTTTCAAATGAATTATGGAGTTGAAACCTGTCAACAACGTCAGAGAGCTTCGGTATAGTTGGACTCTTCCAATTAAAGGCGATCAAGTTTTTGACTACTAATAAAACATGTATAACAACAGATCTCATTGGAGGGTGTATACTGTCAAGATCTATGGAGAGTAAGGCAGATTGAGGGGTAAGAATGAAATTTCTATTAAGTATTTTGTTTATGTAGAGGGAAACCTGTTTCCGGAGTGGCTTGATCTTCGGGCAGCTCCAAAATATGTGGAACAGGTTTCCTGTGCATCCACAACCCCTCCAGCAAAGAGATGAGTGTTCACAATAAATATGTGACAATTAATGTTGAGCATTCCGATACTGCAAATATCGAGTATCGGCCGATATTCGCTGTATCGGATCTCCGATACTGAGTTCCAATACTTTTAAGATATTGGATACGGGAATCGGAAGTTCCTATATTGCAATGATGCACTATAATGGAGTGTGGGTGGTGAGTGGGCGGAGACTGCGTGTCTGTGTGGGCAGGGTCTGTGCGTGACCGTGGGGGGTCTGTGCGGGCCTGCCAGGGGTCCGTACGGGCCTGTTGGGGGTCTGTGCGGGCCTGCTGGGGGTCTGTGCGGCCTGCCGGGGGTCTGTACCGGCCTCTCGGGGGTCTGTGCCACTTGCCGGGGGTCTGTGCGGCCTGCCGGGGGTCTGTACGGGCCTCTCGGGGGTCTGTGCAGCCTGCCGGGTGTCTGTGCGGCCTGCCGGGGGTCTGTATGGGTCTCTCGGGGGTCTGTGAGGCCTACATACATACTACATACAACATACATACTACATACATACAACATACTACATGCATACAACATACATACATACAACATACATACAACATATTACGTACATACAACATACTACATACATACTACATACATACAACATACATACATACTACATACATACATACTACATACATACAACATACTACATACATACTACATACATACATAATACTATATACATACAACATACATACATACATACAACATACTACATACATACAACATAATCCCATAAAAAGAATAAGAAAACAGCGGCACTTGCCGCACCCCTGTAACTTCTTAGCAAGAGACTGTATTAATCTGTACATGGATTAAATACTGCGCATCAGCAAATTGGTGAGTGCCGATGTTTTCTTATTCTTTTTATGGGATTTCGTATTGCATTACTCGCACACAGCTGAGCACCAAAAACCGATTGCACACTAATGTTGGCACGTGAAGGAGAAATGTGATCGCAGGATTGCAAGTTTTCGTGCTGCTGAGTAGCTGGTCCGAGTGCCATTCCAATCATGAAGATTTCTACGACATACATACAACATACATACAACATACTACATACATACTACATACATGCTACATACATACTACATACATACAACATACATACTACATACATACATACATACATACGCTCTGCTGTCCAGAATCCCAGAGTGCCGCCTAACAGCCATATCCTCCTTCTCCTCTCGCTTCCTCAAACTCATTGTGGACAAATCTGAACTCATCATCTTTCCTCCATCCCATAGATCTTCCTTATCTGACCTATCTATCGCAATCAATGACATTATGCTTTCCCCCGTACCAGAAGTCCGCTGCCTCGGAGTAACCTTCGACTCTGCCCTGTCCTTCAAACCGTACATCCACCTCCTGTCGCCTCCAGCTCAAAAATATCTCCAGAATCCGTCCTTTCCTCAACCGTCAATCTACTAAAATGCTTGTGCATGCCTTCATCATCTCCCGCCTTTACTACTGCAACATCCTTTTCTGCGACCTCCCTGCTAACACCCTTGCACCTCTCCAGTCCATCCTTTTCTCTGCTGCCCGACTAATTCATCTCTCTCCTCGCTACTCCTCTGCTTTCCCCCTCTGCATATCTCTTCACTTGCTCCCATTCCCTCAGCGTATCTAGTTCAAATTACTAATACTGACCTACAAAGCCATCCATAACCTGTCTCCTCCATATGTCTCTGAACTAATCTCCCGATATCTTCCCTCACGTAATCTCCGGTCCTCCCAAGACCTCCTTCTCTCCTCCACACTTATTCGCTCCTCATCCAACGCCTCCAAGACTTCTCCCGAATATCCCCCATGGAATACTTTGCCCCAACACGTCCGACTATCAACCACATTCGGATCCGCAGAAGAGCTGCTCTGTTGATGTGGAGCAGCTCTGTTAATGGGGCGTGATCTGCCAATGTCATGGTGATTATAATCAGATCCCTGCTGCCTAACTGCGGGGAGCCGGCTGTCAATCAGCATGATGTCAGCAGTCACACACAGTCGGCAAAGCAGCCTGGAAGAGCTGCTCTGTTAATGTGGAGCAGCTGAATCTCTGGCAGGAGCGGTCAGTGACCTGCCTGTTAGTTTTTAGGCTAATAGTTACAAAAATAAATATAATTCTGGATAACCCCTATGACTACTATTTAAAGGGCATGTGCACTTTTAGTCTGACACAGTAGGCGGCGTGACCACTTAACGTGCCTAGAGCAGCATTAATGCAAAATATTAAATTCTCTTTGAAAGGAATCAACCACTCAGGCTTTTGTATTTGGCATTTATTAAGCTTCAGTGGCAGATGAATTGCTATTGAAGTGTTAGTGGACACACTTTCATAGAAAAATTATTTTCTTTGTTCTGCCAATTGGTCAAGGTTCGATCATAATTACTGAAACACCTTCAAGCATAAATTTTGGATCCAGTTATAGGTTTGAAATGAAAAGTTTGAAACAGTGTGCTATAGAAAGGGCATATATATTCATTGTGTGCGGCTAGCTACGGGGAAAAATACATGTGACTTGACCATGCATGTAATGTTGGGAACACCTGATCATGTAGCGTCTGCATCTGACCAGCATCAAGAGAACTATAATCAAATGACATTTTAGTATTTTTAGACTATGACTCATCTGATGTCTTCATTAGTTTCCAGAGAACATGACCACTGACATTAGCTGTGATGAGCATTGTCAGACAATTGTTTAACTCCAACTGAAGTAATGGTTGCAGTAATGGTTGATTTTGTCTTATTACTCCAGGAAAACTTCAATTAAAGATTTGGTGAAAAAGTCAAGAGTCAAGACTTATTGGCGTAATGATGCTGCAATTTATACTAAGCTGCTCTTTCTAAGAAAATTCTGAAAATGGTCTTCACAAACAACTTAACCCTTTCATGTACAGAAACTAAAATCTGCAGTATAAATTTAAATGTTTTAAGTGGATAGACAATGTTTTCTCGTACTTAAACTGAAATTGGAATTTAGCCATGAGTAAAAGTGGTCTAACCACTTGAAATATATTGATTTTACTCATATTTTACCACTTTTTGGGGGGTCATGTGCTTTTTGTAGACTAATTAAATAATGTTTTTTATAATATATACATGTGTGTATATATATATATATATATAGAGAGAGAGAGAGAGAGAGAGAAAGAGAGAGAGAGAAAGAGAGAGAGAACAAGTCACTTGATTATTCTGTGCTTTGAAATAAATTGACATTTTTTGTATTTAAAAATCCAAAGAAAGCACCAATTTCCATGCAGATTTCTAACAAAATGGATACATATTGAAGCCTCAATTCATCAAAGTATGTATGCCTAAAACGATCAAAAAAGGATAAAAAAAGGAGCGTGGGTGTGTTGCACTACTGGTGACAAAATTCCAGGATAAAGATGTAAGAGAATTAGTTGCCCTTATTCGCAACGCATTTCCAAGTCGAACTTACCTCTTCCTCAGGAAAACCACAAAAATAAATAATGAACACAGGCATAAAACACATTAGAATATTCAACATTTTTCACAGATTTTTGGTGTTTACACTCCAGTTTCGGGGAGCTCTGCCAAAATGGGTAAAGGTGTAGAGGAACCGGGAAGGACAGTGGCTACATCACCTGTCAAATCAATCAAAATGTTAGCATTTCTTATTCTAGGGACTCCAGTTCCTCAGTTTCATTTTTGGCAATGTACACAAAGACACCACTGGTAAAATCTTATTCCTACTCGTCCCTCAATAGGATTGGCATACCAATCGCTAATTTAAATGAATTAGGGCCTTTGTATGTAAGATTTGGTACATTCATTTCCACTTAGGCTGGTTTCACATTTGCGTTTTAATCTGCAGCGTTTTAAATGCATCTGCAAGCGGTGGAAAAAACGCATGTAAACGCGTACAAATGCAGCATTTTTTAGATGCATGCATTAACGCATGCGGCTTAAAAAACGCTGCGTTTGTACGCGTTGACATGCGTTTTTTCCTGCGTTTGTGTTTTTGGTGCGCATGATGAGAAATTTCACAAGAGAAAAATCAAGATAACCAGACACCACCAATGGGACTAGAGAGGGCGTATACGATGGGATCTCTATATAAAGACCCTAGGGCTACTGAAATTGTAACAGTTTGCTACTGTATCCTGTGTCATGATGGATCTTCGCATGGAGAGCTTTTATTTCAACCTGGATTTCAGCTTCAAGTTGTTTCTTGCCTGTGCTTTTGCTTGGGAGCAAGACCGAAATCACGAAAGATGTAGAAGGAGACAACGTAGGCGTTTTTGGAGGCATCCCATTATTGAACTACGTGAGAGCCGTGGAGCCTATCACACGCTCTATGCCGAGCTGAATGCCAACCCGGAGAAATTCCATGAGTACACACGAATGTCGCAAGAATCGTTCCGGGATTTGCTTTCTTGTGTCCAAGGAGCCATACGGCGACAGGACACCCAGCTCCGTAGAGCGATTCCACCCGAGGAACGTCTGCTGGTGACATTAAGGTAAGTTCAAAATCTAAACCAATGACAATCCAAATTTAGGTTTTTCTGACATGTATTTTTTGTGTATTTTCCTTTTTTTGGGGGGGAGGGCGGGGTAACCACACCATAAAAAGAATAGATTTAATTTTTTTTTTTTGTTTGTGTTTTTCTTCCAGATTTCTGGCCACAGGAGAGAGTTTATCGTCCCTCCACTTCCAATACCGGCTTGGAATATCCACCCTGTCTGGAATAGTTGTGGACACCTGTCGGGCATTGTGGAATGTACTCCGGGATGAGTTTATACCCCTACCCACCGCGGACATGTGGCGTGAAATTGCAGAATAATTCTGGAATGTGTGTGATTTCCACAACTGTTTAGGAGCGGTGGATGGAAAGCACATCCGCATTATCAAACCTGCCAGAACCGGATCAGAGTTTTTTAACTATAAGAAATATTTTTCTGTAGTGCTCATGGCAATCGCTGATGCAGACTGTCGCTTCATCGCCGTGGACATTGGAGCTTTTGGCCGTGGCAACGATTCCCAGACTTTCAAAAACTCGGATATGGGCCGGCGTGTGTATGGCAACAATTTCAATTTTCCCCCGCCACAGCCTCTCCCCAACACTCAAGGTCCACCGATGCCATTTGTTATGGTTGGGGATGAGGCCTTCCAGATGTGTGAGAATCTACTGAAGCCCTATTCCAGTCGGGACTTGAACCACACTAGAAGGATCTTTAACTACAGACTGACCAGGGCCCGAAGAACAATAGAGTGTACCTTTGGCATTCTGGTCGCTAAATGGCGCATTCTTGCATCAGCCATAAATCTAAAAGTGGAAACAGTTGACGAGGTGGTCAAAGCCTGTGTGGTTCTCCACAATTACATAATGACTAAGGAGCGACCCAACATTGAACTGGATGAACCAGTTGCACACCCACTGCCTGATTTCCAGCATCATACACTGCAGTCAACTGCAGTCGTTGGTCTCATGCGGGACCAATTTGCTGCCTTTTTTGATTCAGATATTGGCCGGGTGTCATGGCAGGACAATGTAGTGTAAATGTCCTGTTGTAACTTTATCTTTTCCCGTAACTTTCTAGAATGAAAATAATATTTCACATTAATAAACGTTAGTGTTGGTGGTGTTGACCGTGTCTCCTATCTTTTTCCTCTCCAAACCAAGGTTGCCCAAAAACGGGCAGTATTTGATCTGTATTTAATATCATTTTTTGTAATCCAAAACCAGGAGTGGGTGATACAGGCAGAGGTGCTAGTTATTATGTTAATATCATAATTGAACTCTAATTGTTCCACTCCTTGTTTTGGTTTACAAATACTGATATAAAACACTGGCCACATTCTGCTAGTAATGGCAGCCATGTTGCTTTATTGGTAAGCTTGTTGACGTCATTGCGTCAAGATTCTCTTCTCATGTATCCATTGGACACAAAATGTAGAGACAATCGCTGTCACGCTATCTATACTCATCAAGTCAGGTGTCAGAAATAATGAGTTCATGATAAACATATACAGGCTCATGAATTCACTATTTCTGACACCTGGGCAGGTGAGCATAGATATGTAGCGTGTGACAACCATTGTCCCCTCAATTTGTGTGTAATCGATTATGTATAAAGAAGAGAAAATGGTGGTTATACAAGGCAGTTATCTACTCAACGGGTCAGGTGTCATAACTAATGAGTTTTTGGACACCTGACCTGTTCAGTAGAGGACTGCACTGTATTTCCACCATTTTCTCTTCATACTGCCACACAAGACATAGACAAAAAGAGATTATGGAGATACATGTTATATATTTGGGCCCACCTCATATCTGTATACTAAAGACACACATAAAGCTGCAGTCTTGTATTTTTAACTACTGGAGATATGTTGTGGCCCAAAAAATAAGTGTGTGGCGAAGTTTCTTGGCGCACGGTGTGTGTTGCCGGCGGCGATAGACACAATAAACCAAACATAATTGTGGCAAATCAAACTTGTTTTATTTTGTTAACAAAGTCAAAAACGTATTTTTTTTTTACCGTGCCGGCATGGGGTAGAGTGATGTAAACGGGGGGTGTGAAGAACTGAGGCCTGGCTAACCGTGGACAACGCAGAGGTGGCAGGAGAAGGGGCAATGAAACTAGAAGGGTCTGGAAGTTCGGGGATCGGGCTTGACACATGAGAGGCTTGAGACGCACTGGAAGGGTGAGACAAAACTGACAATACAGGCACATCGGTAGGTGAAGGGGGAGGAATACTAAGAGTTTTTTGTTTTGTTTTTTTCTGACTTTTTTGGGGGGTTTGCCTGGTAGTGAGACGTCTTGGTGGGCTCATGTGCCGTAGCGTGGTGGCAAGTGACCCATCAGGGTCCGGCTGCACTGTCTCACAGTCCATAGCGCTTGTCGAGCGAACGACCATGCCAGGGTCCTGCTGCATCGTGGTGAGGCCGGTCCGTAAAGGCATGACAGGGTCCTGCTGCATCGTGGTGGGGGTGGTCTTGAAAGCCATGCCAGGGTCCTGCTGCATCGTGGTGGGGCCGGTCCGTAAAGGCATGCCAGGGTCCTGCTGCATCGTGGTGGGGGCGGTCCTGAAAGCCATGCCAGGGTCCTGCTGCATTGTGGTGGGGGCGGTCCTGAAAGACATGCCAGGGTCCTGCTGCATCATGGTGGGGGCGGTCCTGAAAGCAATGCCAGGGTCCTGCGGCATCATGGTGGGGCCGGTCCTAAAAGCCATGCCAGGGTCCTGCTGCATCATGGTGTCAGTGGAGGAGGTCCAAGCCGGAGCAGCGGTTGTCACGGTGGTGGCGGTGGGATGTCCAAATGCACTCGTCATGGTGTTGGCGCTGTAGTGGAGTCCGCCTGTGGAAGGAATTGATGTGGCCGTGCAGTGGTATGCAGCAGAGGTCGGCACTGAGGTTAATCGTGACAGTGATGGCACAGTTGGATATGCCGCCACTGTCTGCTGGAAATACCGACTCTGCTGCATAGCCTACACGTAAGCAGCATTGCAGACCTGCATCACACTGAGCTGGAGATCAGGGGTAAGGTGTTCCGACATGCCCTGCTCAATTTGGTTAAAAAAAGATGAGCTGGCCTCTGGAAGTCGGCTTTCACTTGATCAAGGCTTTTGGTGACCTCCTGGATACGGGCATTCAAGAGGTTATGAGAAACATCCATTCGGTCACCTAAAGCCTTGATTGATTCGTGTAAAACCGAGCTCAAGTGCAAAAACTCGGGCATGAGTGACCTGTCCGAAGCCCTCTGTCGCTGCCGGGATGAGCCCCAAAAAATGGGGCAGTGGAAGAGGACTGCGAAAGGGGAAGACCTGATGGGCCAGCTCCCTGGTCTCCAGATAATGTGGAAGGCCCACCTGCTGCTGCGCTGCTGGATGGCTGGGACGGGTCTGTGGCTGCCCGATGAAGGACCGCTTCACAACCTGGGCCGACAGTCATGCTGTGTGTGCTCTGAAAAAAGGAAACAGAAAATTAATACCAAAAAATAACCAGACGCTAAATCCTGTGGAATTTTAAAATACAGATTATGTCAATACAATACAACTGAAAGCATGTGACAAAAACTTACGTTCTCTGGACAAGGACCGGTCTTAAAAATGACAGAACCCGATGATACTTGTAGGTTCGGATCCTTGCTCCTGTACCACTGGCAGCACGACTCTCTTGGCGCACGTCCTTGTTGAAGCGGTCCTTCATCGAACGAGAATGTGTTTTTACTTTGTCCACTGTTAAAATAAAACACATTATGGTCAGGAAATGGACTTTTTGCCGTGCACAGACAACTGTGTGTGATGAGAGAAACTCCGGAGAGTTTCTTTCATCACACACAGTCAAGAGAGCACGGTCAAGGTCTCTGCTGCTTCACACTGCAGTGCAATACTTACCAAATGCACTACGGACCCGTGGCGGGGCGTTGTCGCAGCCATCCTACATCACTTGGGCCACCTCATTCCATAAACGGTGGAGCGTGGTGTTCATCGAATGCAGTGGATCCCGGCTGTCCCACAACGGAACTCGCTCCTGGACCAGTGTGATTAGGAGGTCGTTGTCGATCAGGTCATCGTTCCTTTATGAAACCTAAAAATTAAAGAAAGTCATTAAAGTTTGCTCAATTACATAAGGAAAAGAAAGAGAACAGATGATGAGAAATGGCATGAATACGAAAGTCAACATACAAAAGGATTCCAGAAGAAAAAATTAAAGAAATACGAGTGGTAAAAAAGGAAGATTCAAGAATATTGCAATGAGGACAGTCAGCCTTGTATACATACCCGCTGCCGTCTTCCCACCAGAGCTTGACTCCGCTGCTCCTGCCCGGTCTGTGCCTCAGTAGAAGTGCTCTAAAAAAAAAGAAAAAATCAAATTGTCACATGTGTCAATGTGACAGTGAATACTTACCAAGCTGAAGAGGCAAATACTCACCTCACTGACATGCTCCACTTCCGACTGATGTGGCTCAAACTCCTCACCAGATGAAGACTCCGAAGAAGACATTCCGATGCATGTAGAAAGAAATAAATGGAAGAAATTAGGACATGTAGAGCCAAAAAATAGAAAATATAGGCATTGGCCAGGATATACTCACATTGATCAGGGTCTTGTCCTCCAAAATGCGGCCTGCCAGTGTCTTGTCTTCTTGAGAGTCTGGTGAGAAGTGTCCTGAAACTGTCCCCAACTGTTATGACCTGGTGGTTAGGAGCACCCGGAATGACCTGATAGTTAAACCTCATACAGGACGAGCTCTGGGATGTGGGAACTCTGCTGACCGCAAGCCCTAATCCTATCACACACACTAGAAATAGCCGTGGAGCGCTCCTGACCAGACCCTAGGCGCCTCGTCACAGCCTAAGAACTATCTAGCCCTAGAGATGGAAAATAAAGCCTACCTTGCCTCAGAGAAATTCCCCAAAGGCAAAGGAAGCCCCCCACATATATTGACTGTGAGTAAAGATGAAAGTCACAAACTCAGAAATGAGACAGGTTCAGCAAAGGGAGGCCAGACTTACTAAATAGACAGAGGATAGGAAAGGTAACTTTGTGATCAGCACAAAAACCTACAAAAGACCACGCAGAGTGTGCAAAAAAGACCTCCGCACCGACTCACGGTGCGGCGGGCCACTCTGCATCCCAGAGCTTCCAGCTAGCAAGACAAAATCATGATAACCAGCTGGACAAGAAACAATGAGCAAAAATAATAATCAGGAACTTAGCTTCTGCAGGAGAAGACAGGACACCAGACAGATCCAGGAGCGAACTGAACCAATGCTAAAACATTGACAGCTGGCATGGAGTAATGATCTGAGAGGAGTTAAATAGAGCAGCCAACCAAAGAACAAACCACGTACCTGTGTAAGCAACCTCAGAAGCCGCAGCTTCACTCATAGCCACCAGAGGGAGCCCATAGACAGAACTCGCCAAAGTACCATTCACGACCACAGGAGGGAGCTCGACAACAGAATTCACAACACCCAACCTCCCTTTTATCACCTTGATGGTAGGGGGTGGCTTATCAGTGTCTATCTCAATTGAAACGCATGCGTTCAAAAATGCAACCAAACACATGTGCGTAAAAACGCATGCGTTTCCATAGACAGCAATGTATTTTTTGGACGCAAATCAAACGCAAATGAACGCATGCGTTTCCATGCGCCAAATAGACGCCTCTGAAAATTACTACATGTTGCATTTCCACAGCAGGACGCATGCATCGTAAAAACGCATGCGTCGTCAAACGCGGCCAAACGCGTATAAAAAAACGCATGCGTTTTTAGTGTTAAACATAGGAAAACATGACACATGCGTTTATATGCTGTACAAATGCAGCGTTCCTAAACGCAAGTGTGAAACCAGCCTTAGCTGGTTTGGTGATACACTGTAGATTATTCTTGTGAAAATCTGCAGCATATTCACCTTATGTGAACATACTCTTAAAGAGACTCCTATGATATGTTCCCACATAGTGAATATTCTGTGAATTTACTCCACAGATTTGTAATGAAATATTCCGCAGAGTGTTACAGTAGTAGCATACTAAATTAAATTTTACCAAATTGCATCCACAAACTGCCTAAAGCATTCACTGTGTAAATTGACCAGCTTTGATATTTTCCATTTGCCACTTGTGAATTTATGTAGCAGTTTTTTAACTGTAGCTTTCACCCTTTGCAATGGTAACTTTTCATTGTAAAATAGGATGAGATCATACAGCAGGTGAAACAAGCAGGGCCAGCGTCAGCACCTGGCGCACCTGGGCAAATGCCGGGGCCCTAGAGAGAGAGGGGGGCCCACTCACGCTGTCATAGATACAGCTGGGAGAGCAGAGCAGGAGAACATGCTCTCTCCGCCCACAAAGTCACTGCTGGCTGCGTTCTCTTAACCCCTATGTGCCAGCTCTGACACAAGCATCTTCTCACTCAGTCAGTGCAGCCAGGCAGGCACACATAGGGGTTAAGAGAAGGCAGCCAGTGTGACATTGTTTGTGGGCGGAGAGAGCATGTTCTCCTGCTATGATCTCCGCCCCTGGCTGGCTGCAGTGCTGCTGAACTTATGAGGCAGATTCCGGAGGAGCTCCTACCAGTGCCTGAGTGAGTGGCGCTGCTATATACTACATGGGCAGCTGGGCTTCTATATACTATGTGGGCTGGGCTGCTATATACTACGTGGGCTGCTATATACTACATGGGCTGGGCTGCTATATACTACGTGGGCTGCTATATACTACGTGGGCTGCTATATACTACGTGGGCTGGGCTGCTATATACTACGTGGGCTGCTATATACTACGTGGACTGCTATATACTACGTGGGCTGGGCTGCTATATACTACGTGGGCTGCTATATACTACATGGGCTGCTATATACTATGTGGGCTGGGCTGCTATATACTATGTGGGCTGGGCTGCTATATACTACGTGGGCTGGGCTGCTATATACTACGTGGGCTGGGATGCCATATACTATGTGGGCTGCTATATACTACGTGGGATGTTATATACTACATGGGCTGCGCTGCTGTATGCTACGTGGGCTGGGCTGCTATATACTACGTGGGCTGCTATATACTACGTGGGCTGGGCTGCTATATACTACGTGGGCTGCAATATACTACATGGGCTGGGCTGCAATATACTACGTGGGCTGTGTTATATACTACATGGCTGTGTTTATATGCGATCATGAATCGTGGTATGTGTTAAAGGGGGGCCCGCTGAGACTCTTTCGCCCGGGGCCCTCAAAAACCTGGAGCCGGCCCTGGAAACAAGTTACCAATTTTTTAAAGTATACATATTTCTAAAAGTTAAGAGTTAATAGTTAATAAAAAAAGGAAGAGAAAAGGGAATTCTCACCAAACAAGAATTTGATTTTATGAATACAGAACACCCGAGGATACCATACTTTTATTATCTCCCAAAGACTCACAAGTGCTCAACAAATCCAAGACCGATTATATCTGGAATAGGCTGTCTCACAGCAAATATGTCAAAATATGTAGATTGTCATCTCCAAAAAGTGGTCCCCAAACTTCCATCATATTTGAAAGACAGTACCCACATTCTCAGAATTCTTGAAAAAGTGGAATGGAAAGCACATTATATCATGGGTACACTAGACATCACCTCACTGTATAAAATTTTACAGCACGATAAAGGTTGTGAGGCAGTAAAGTTCTTTTTAGATAGGCCAGGATTACTGCCAGAGGAACAAGTGACTTTCATTTTGGATTGTATAAAATTTAAATTAACCCATAATTATTTTAAATACGAGGCGCACCACCATTCCCAGCAATGGGGCACCGCTATGGGTACCAGGTTCGCACCAAGTTATGCAAATTTATATGTAGGGAAATGGGAACATCATACTATTTATAAGAAGGAATCTAGTTGTGCGAACCTGGTACTCTGGCAACGTTTTATTGATGATGTTGTTTTTATATGGTCTGGGGGCCCTGAGTCATTGTCTGATTTTATTATTAACTAGCTGAAGAGCCCGGCGTTGCCTGGGCATAGTAAATATCTGTGGTTAGTTATAGCATGTCACTTCTCTTATTTTCCCATCACGCCTTTCATTTTCCCAATCACATCTTTAATTTTCCCCCTCACATCTCTCATTTTCTCCCTCACACCTCTCATTCCCCCTAACACTTGTCATTTCGACCTCACATCTGTCATTTTCCGATCACTCCACTATTTTCCCTCACTCCTCTCATTTTGCACTCACACCTTTTCATTTTCATTTTCACCTCACACCTCTCATTTTCACCTCAGTATATACATGTTTGTCATCTCCCTTATATATAGTATGCACCTGTATGTCAACTCCTGTATATAGTATATACCTGTATGTCATCTCCTCCTATATATAGTATATACCTGTATGTCATCTCCTTCTATATATAGTATATACCTGTGTGTCATCTCCCCTGTATATAGTATATATCTGTGTGTCATCTCCTCCTGTATATAGTATATACCTGTATGTCATCTTCTATATATAGCATATACCTGTATGTCATCTCCTCCTGTATATAGTATATACCTGTAGGTAATCTCCTCCTGTATATAGTATATACCTGTAGGTAATCTGCTCCTGTATATAGTATACACCTGTGTGTCATCTCCTCCTGTATATAGTATATACCTGTATGTCATCTCCTCCTGTATATAGTATGTACCTGTATGTCATCTCCTCCTCTATATAGTATATACCTGTGTCATCTCTCCTGTATATAGTATATATCTGTGTGTCATCTCCCCTGTATATAGTATATACCTGTGTGATCTCCTGTATTAGACCTCGTTAACACGTTATTTGCTCAGTATTTTTACCTCAGTATTTGTAAGATAAATTGGCAGCCTGATAAATCCCCAGCCAGCAGGAAGCCCTCCCCCTGGCAGTATATATTAGCTCACACACACACATAATAGACAGGTCATGTGACTGACAGCTGCTGTATTTCCTATATGGTGCAATTGTTGTAGTTTGTCTGCTTATTAATCAGATTTTTATTTTTGAAGGATAATACCAGACTTGTGTGTGTTTTAGGGCGAGTTTCGTTTGTCAAGTTGTGTGTGATGAGTTGCGTGTGGCGACATGCATGTAGCGACTTTTGTGAGATGAGTTTTGTGTGGCAACATGCATGTAGCAACTTTTTTTGTGTCGCGTTGCATGTGACAGGTTAGTGTAGCAAGTTGTGTGCAGCAAGTTTTGCGCATGGCGAGTTTTTTTTTTGAGTATGTGCAAGTTTTGTGTGAGGCAACTCTTGCATGTGTTGCAAATTTTGTGCATGTGGCAATTTTTCCGCGTGTGCAAGTTTTGCGTGTGGCGAGTTTTCCATGAGGTGAGTTTTGCACTTGTGGCGAGTTTTGCGTGAGCCTAGTTTTTGCATGTGGCGAGTTTTGCGCGTGGCGAGTTTTGAGCGGCGACTTTTGTGCTTCGACTTTTATGTGGCGAGGTTGGTGTATGTGTGGTGAAATGTGTGCTGAGGGTGGTATATGTGTTCAAGCACGTGGTAGTGTGTGGCGCATTTTGTGTGTGTGTTCATATCCCCGTGTGTGGTGAGTATCCCATGTCGGGGCCCCACCTTAGCAACTGTACGGTATATACTCTTTGGCGCCATCGCTATCACTCTTTAAGTCCCCCTTGTTCACATCTGGCAGCTGTCAATTTTCCTCCAACACTTTGTGTGTTCATATCCCCATGTGTGGTGAGTATCTCATGTCGGGGCCCCACCTTAGCAACTGATCGGTATATACTCTTTTGCGCCATCGCTCTCATTCTTTAAGTCCCCCTTGTTCACATCTGGCAGCTGTCAATTTGCCTCCAACACTTTTCCTTTTACTTTTCCCCGTTATGTAGATAGGGGAAAAATAGTTTGGTGAATTGGAAAGCGCGGAGTTAAAATTTCACCTCACAACATAGCCTATGACGCTCTCAGGGTCCAGACGTGTGACTGTGCAAAATTTTGTGGCTGTAGCTGCGACGCCTCCAACATTTTTCATTTCACTTTTTCCCCATTATGTAGATAGGGGCAAAATTGTTTGGTGAATTGGAAAGCGCTGGGTTAAAATTTCACCTCACAACGTAGCCTATGACGCTCTCAGGGTCCAGACGTGTGACTGTGCAAAATTTTGTTGCTGTAGCTGCAACACCTCCAACACTTTTCCTTTCACTTTTTTCCCCATTATGTAGATAGGGGCAAAATTGTTTGGAGAATTGGAAAGCGCGGGGTTAAAATTTCACCTCACAATGTAGCCTATGACGCTCTCAGAGTCCAGACGTGTGACTGTGCAAAATTTTGTTGCTGTAGCTGCGACGCCTCCAACACTTTTCCTTTCACTTTTTTCCCCATTATGTAGATAGGGCAAAATTGTTTGGTGAATTGGAACACACGGGGTTAAAATTTCGCCTCAGAATATAGCCTATGACGCTCTCGGGGTCCAGACGTGTGACTGTGCAAAATTTTGTGGCTGTAGCTGCAACGGTGCAGATGCCAATCCCGGACATACACACATACACACACACACACACACACACACATTCAGCTTTATATAGTAGACTAGATTGTGGCCCGATTCTAACGCATCGGGTATTCTAGAATATGCATGTCCCCGTAGTATATGGACAATGATGATTCCAGATTTCGCGGCAGACTGTGCCCGTCGCTGATTGGTCGAGGCAACCTTTATGACATCATCGTCGCCATGGCAACCATTATGACATCTACGTCAATACTGTGCCCGTTGCTGATTGGTCGAGGCCTGGCGGCCTCGACCATTCAGACGCGGGAAGTCTACATCCTTTATGACATCATCGTTGCTGTGCCCATTGCTGATTGGTCGAGGCCTGGCGGGTATTCTAGAATATGCATCGGGTATTCTAGAATATGCATGTCCCCGTAGTATATGGACAATGATGATTCCAGAATTCGCGGCAGACTGTGCCCGTCGCTGATTGGTCGAGGCAACCTTTATGACATCTACGTCGATACTGTGCCCGTCACTGATTGGTCGAGGCGAATTCGCAGCAGACTGTGCCCATCGCTGATTGGTCGAGGCAACCTTTATGACATCATCGTCGCCATGGCAACCATTATGACATCTACGTCGATACTGTGCCCGTCACTGAATCAGAAACGTGGGATTTCTATGTCCTTTATGACATCATTATGACATCATCGTCGCTGTGCCCGTTGCTGATTGGTCGAGGCCTGGCGGGATGTCTACGTCCTTTATGACATCATCGTCGCTGTGCCCGTCGCTGATTGGCGGCCTCGACCAGTCAGAGAGGCGGGATTTCCAGGACAGACAGACAGAAAGACAGACAGACAGAAAGACAGACGGAAAATCCCTTAGGCAATTATATATATAGATATGTGTGTGTTATCTCCCCTGTATATAGTATATACCTGTGTGTCATCTCCTCCTGTGTATAGTATATATCTATGTGTCATCTCCTCCTGTATTAGACCTCGCTCACACATTATTTGCTCAGTATTTTTACCTCAGTATTTGTAAGCTAAATTGGCAGCCTGATAAATCCCCAGCCAACAGGAAGCCCTCCCCCTGGCAGTATATATTAGCTCACACATACATATAATAGACGGGTCATGTGACTGACAGCTGCCGTATTTCCTATATGGTACATTTGTTGCTCTTGTAGTTTGTCTGCTTATTAATCAGATTTTTATTTTTAAAGGATAATACCAGACTTGTGTGTGTTTTAGGGCGAGTTTCATGTGTCAAGTTGTGTGTGTTGAGTTGCGTGTGGCGACATACATGTAGCGACTTTTGTGAGATGAGTTTTGTGTGGCGACATGCGTGTAGCAATTTTTTGTGTGTCAAGTTGCATGTGACAGGTTAGTGCAGCAAGTTGTGTGCAGCAAGTTTTGCGCATGGCGAGTTTTGCGCGTGGTTAGTTTTATGTGTGGTGCATTTTGAGTATGTGCAAGTTTTGTGTGAGGCAACTTTTGCATGTGTTGCAACTTTTGTGCATGTGGCATTTTTTTCGCGTGTGCAAGTTTTGCTTGTGGCGAGTTTTCCATGAGGTGAGTTTTGCACGTGTGGCAAGTTTTGCGTGAGCATAGTTTTGCATGTGGCGAGTTTTGCGCGTGGCGAGTTTTGAGCGTCGACTTTTGTGTTTCGACTTTTATGTGGCGAGGTTGGTGTATGTGTGGTGAAATGTGTGCTGAGGGTGGTATATGTGTTCAAGCACGTGGTAGTGTGTGGCGCATTTTGTGTGTGTGTTCATATCCCCGTGTGTGGTGAGTATCCCATGTCGGGGCCCCACCTTAGCAACTGTACGGTATATACTCTTTGGCGCCATCGCTATCACTCTTTAAGTCCCCCTTGTTCACATCTGGCAGCTGTCAATTTGCCTCCAACACTTTGTGTGTTCATATCCCCATGTGTGGTGAGTATCTCATGTCGGGGCCCCACCTTAGCAACTGATCGGTATATACTCTTTTGCGCCATCGCTCTCATTCTTTAAGTCCCCCTTGTTCACATCTGGCAGCTGTCAATTTGCCTCCAACACTTTTCCTTTCACTTTTCCCCGTTATGTAGATAGGGGAAAAATAGTTTGGTGAATTGGAAAGCGCGGAGTTAAAATTTCACCTCACAACATAGCCTATGACGCTCTCAGGGTCCAGACATGTGACTGTGCAAAATTTTGTGGCTGTAGCTGCGACGCCTCCAACATTTTTCATTTCACTTTTTCCCCATTATGTAGATAGGGGCAAAATTGTTTGGTGAATTGGAAAGTGCTGGGTTAAAATTTCACCTCACAACATAGCCTATGACGCTCTCAGGGTCCAGACGTGTGACTGTGCAAAATTTTGTTGCTGTAGCTGCAACACCTCCAACACTTTTCCTTTCACTTTTTTCCCCATTATGTAGATAGGGGCAAAATTGTTTGGTGAATTGGAAAGCGCGGGGTTAAAATTTCACCTCACAATGTAGCCTATGACGCTCTCAGAGTCCAGACGTGTGACTGTGCAAAATTTTGTTGCTGTAGCCGCGACGCCTCCAACACTTTTCCTTTCACTTTTTTCCCCATTATGTAGATAGGGCAAAATTGTTTGGTGAGTTGGAACACACGGGGTTAAAATTTCGCCTCAGAATATAGCCTATGACGCTCTCGGGGTCCAGACGTGTGACTGTGCAAAATTTTGTGGCTGTAGCTGCAACGGTGCAGATGCCAATCCCGGACATACACACATACACACACACACACACACACACATTCAGCTTTATATAGTAGACTAGATTGTGGCCCGATTCTAACGCATCGGGTATTCTAGAATATGCATGTCCCCGTAGTATATGGACAATGATGATTCCAGATTTCGCGGCAGACTGTGCCCGTCGCTGATTGGTCGAGGCAACCTTTATGACATCATCGTCGCCATGGCAACCATTATGACATCTACGTCGATACTGTGCCCGTTGCTGATTGGTCGAGGCCTGGCGGCCTCGACCATTCAGACGCGGGAAGTCTACATCCTTTATGACATCATCGTTGCTGTGCCCATCGCTGATTGGTCGAGGCCTGGCGGGTATTCTAGAATATGCATCGGGTATTCTAGAATATGCATGTCCCCGTAGTATATGGACAATGATGATTCCAGAATTCGCGGCAGACTGTGCCCGTCGCTGATTGGTCGAGGCAACCTTTATGACATCTACGTCGATACTGAGCCCGTCACTGATTGGTCGAGGCGAATTCGCAGCAGACTGTGCCCATCGCTGATTGGTCGAGGCAACCTTTATGACATCATCGTCGCCATGGCAACCATTATGACATCTACGTCGATACTGTGCCCGTCACTGAATCAGAAACGTGGGATTTCTATGTCCTTTATGACATCATTATGACATCATCGTCGCTGTGCCCGTTGCTGATTGGTCGAGGCCTGGCGGGATGTCTACGTCCTTTATGACATCATCGTCGCTGTGCCCGTCGCTGATTGGCGGCCTCGACCAGTCAGAGAGGCGGGATTTCCAGGACAGACAGACAGAAAGACAGACAGACAGAAAGACAGACGGAAAATCCCTTAGGCAATTATATATATAGATATGTGTGTGTTATCTCCCCTGTATATAGTATATACCTGTGTGTCATCTCCTCCTGTGTATAGTATATATCTATGTGTCATCTCCTCCTGTATTAGACCTCGCTCACACATTATTTGCTCAGTATTTTTACCTCAGTATTTGTAAGCTAAATTGGCAGCCTGATAAATCCCCAGCCAACAGGAAGCCCTCCCCCTGGCAGTATATATTAGCTCACACATACATATAATAGACGGGTCATGTGACTGACAGCTGCCGTATTTCCTATATGGTACATTTGTTGCTCTTGTAGTTTGTCTGCTTATTAATCAGATTTTTATTTTTAAAGGATAATACCAGACTTGTGTGTGTTTTAGGGCGAGTTTCATGTGTCAAGTTGTGTGTGTTGAGTTGCGTGTGGCGACATACATGTAGCGACTTTTGTGAGATGAGTTTTGTGTGGCGACATGCGTGTAGCAATTTTTTGTGTGTCAAGTTGCATGTGACAGGTTAGTGCAGCAAGTTGTGTGCAGCAAGTTTTGCGCATGGCGAGTTTTGCGCGTGGTTAGTTTTATGTGTGGTGCATTTTGAGTATGTGCAAGTTTTGTGTGAGGCAACTTTTGCATGTGTTGCAACTTTTGTGCATGTGGCATTTTTTTCGCGTGTGCAAGTTTTGCTTGTGGCGAGTTTTCCATGAGGTGAGTTTTGCACGTGTGGCAAGTTTTGCGTGAGCATAGTTTTGCATGTGGCGAGTTTTGCGCGTGGCGAGTTTTGAGCGTCGACTTTTGTGTTTCGACTTTTATGTGGCGAGGTTGGTGTATGTGTGGTGAAATGTGTGCTGAGGGTGGTATATGTGTTCAAGCACGTGGTAGTGTGTGGCGCATTTTGTGTGTGTGTTCATATCCCCGTGTGTGGTGAGTATCCCATGTCGGGGCCCCACCTTAGCAACTGTACGGTATATACTCTTTGGCGCCATCGCTATCACTCTTTAAGTCCCCCTTGTTCACATCTGGCAGCTGTCAATTTGCCTCCAACACTTTGTGTGTTCATATCCCCATGTGTGGTGAGTATCTCATGTCGGGGCCCCACCTTAGCAACTGATCGGTATATACTCTTTTGCGCCATCGCTCTCATTCTTTAAGTCCCCCTTGTTCACATCTGGCAGCTGTCAATTTGCCTCCAACACTTTTCCTTTCACTTTTCCCCGTTATGTAGATAGGGGAAAAATAGTTTGGTGAATTGGAAAGCGCGGAGTTAAAATTTCACCTCACAACATAGCCTATGACGCTCTCAGGGTCCAGACATGTGACTGTGCAAAATTTTGTGGCTGTAGCTGCGACGCCTCCAACATTTTTCATTTCACTTTTTCCCCATTATGTAGATAGGGGCAAAATTGTTTGGTGAATTGGAAAGTGCTGGGTTAAAATTTCACCTCACAACATAGCCTATGACGCTCTCAGGGTCCAGACGTGTGACTGTGCAAAATTTTGTTGCTGTAGCTGCAACACCTCCAACACTTTTCCTTTCACTTTTTTCCCCATTATGTAGATAGGGGCAAAATTGTTTGGTGAATTGGAAAGCGCGGGGTTAAAATTTCACCTCACAATGTAGCCTATGACGCTCTCAGAGTCCAGACGTGTGACTGTGCAAAATTTTGTTGCTGTAGCCGCGACGCCTCCAACACTTTTCCTTTCACTTTTTTCCCCATTATGTAGATAGGGCAAAATTGTTTGGTGAGTTGGAACACACGGGGTTAAAATTTCGCCTCAGAATATAGCCTATGACGCTCTCGGGGTCCAGACGTGTGACTGTGCAAAATTTTGTGGCTGTAGCTGCAACGGTGCAGATGCCAATCCCGGACATACACACATACACACACACACACACACACACATTCAGCTTTATATAGTAGACTAGATTGTGGCCCGATTCTAACGCATCGGGTATTCTAGAATATGCATGTCCCCGTAGTATATGGACAATGATGATTCCAGATTTCGCGGCAGACTGTGCCCGTCGCTGATTGGTCGAGGCAACCTTTATGACATCATCGTCGCCATGGCAACCATTATGACATCTACGTCGATACTGTGCCCGTTGCTGATTGGTCGAGGCCTGGCGGCCTCGACCATTCAGACGCGGGAAGTCTACATCCTTTATGACATCATCGTTGCTGTGCCCATCGCTGATTGGTCGAGGCCTGGCGGGTATTCTAGAATATGCATCGGGTATTCTAGAATATGCATGTCCCCGTAGTATATGGACAATGATGATTCCAGAATTCGCGGCAGACTGTGCCCGTCGCTGATTGGTCGAGGCAACCTTTATGACATCTACGTCGATACTGAGCCCGTCACTGATTGGTCGAGGCGAATTCGCAGCAGACTGTGCCCATCGCTGATTGGTCGAGGCAACCTTTATGACATCATCGTCGCCATGGCAACCATTATGACATCTACGTCGATACTGTGCCCGTCACTGAATCAGAAACGTGGGATTTCTATGTCCTTTATGACATCATTATGACATCATCGTCGCTGTGCCCGTTGCTGATTGGTCGAGGCCTGGCGGGATGTCTACGTCCTTTATGACATCATCGTCGCTGTGCCCGTCGCTGATTGGCGGCCTCGACCAGTCAGAGAGGCGGGATTTCCAGGACAGACAGACAGAAAGACAGACAGACGGAAAATCCCTTAGGCAATTATATATATAGATATGTGTGTGTTATCTCCCCTGTATATAGTATATACCTGTGTGTCATCTCCTCCTGTGTATAGTATATATCTATGTGTCATCTCCTCCTGTATTAGACCTCGCTCACACATTATTTGCTCAGTATTTTTACCTCAGTATTTGTAAGCTAAATTGGCAGCCTGATAAATCCCCAGCCAACAGGAAGCCCTCCCCCTGGCAGTATATATTAGCTCACACATACATATAATAGACGGGTCATGTGACTGACAGCTGCCGTATTTCCTATATGGTACATTTGTTGCTCTTGTAGTTTGTCTGCTTATTAATCAGATTTTTATTTTTAAAGGATAATACCAGACTTGTGTGTGTTTTAGGGCGAGTTTCATGTGTCAAGTTGTGTGTGTTGAGTTGCGTGTGGCGACATACATGTAGCGACTTTTGTGAGATGAGTTTTGTGTGGCGACATGCGTGTAGCAATTTTTTGTGTGTCAAGTTGCATGTGACAGGTTAGTGCAGCAAGTTGTGTGCAGCAAGTTTTGCGCATGGCGAGTTTTGCGCGTGGTTAGTTTTATGTGTGGTGCATTTTGAGTATGTGCAAGTTTTGTGTGAGGCAACTTTTGCATGTGTTGCAACTTTTGTGCATGTGGCATTTTTTTCGCGTGTGCAAGTTTTGCTTGTGGCGAGTTTTCCATGAGGTGAGTTTTGCACGTGTGGCAAGTTTTGCGTGAGCATAGTTTTGCATGTGGCGAGTTTTGTGCGTGGCGAGTTTTGAGCATCGACTTTTGTGTTTCGACTTTTATGTGGCGAGGTTGGTGTATGTGTGGTGAAATGCGTGCTGAGGGTGGTATATGTGTTCAAGCACGTGGTAGTGTGTGGTGCATTTTGTGTGTGTGTTCATATCCCCGTGTGTGGTGAGTATCCCATGTCGGGGCCCCACCTTAGCAACTGTACGTTATATACTCTTTGGCGCCATCGCTATCACTCTTTAAGTCCCCCTTGTTCACATCTGGCAGCTGTCAATTTGCCTCCAACACTTTTCCTTTCACTTTTTCCCCCATTATGTAGATAGGGGCAAAATTGTTTGGTGAATTGGAATGCGCAGGGTTAAAATTTTGCCTCACAACATAGCCTATGATGCTCTCAGGGTCCATACTGTGCAAAATTTTGTGGCTGTAGCTGCGACGGTGCAGATGCCAATCCCGGACATACACACATACACACACACATTCAGCTTTATATATTAGATATACCTGTAAGTCATCTCCCCTGTATATAGTATATACCTGTATGTCATCTCCCCTGAATATAGTATATATCTGTGTGTCATCTCCTCCTGTATATAATACATAGCTGCATGTCATCTCCTCCTGTATATAGTATATACTTGTATGTCATCTCCCCTGTATATAGTATATACCTGTATGCCATCTCCTCCTGGCTGTCAATTTGCCTCCAACACTTTTCCTTTCACTTTTTCCCCATTACGCAGATAGGGGAAAAATTGTTTGGTGAATTGGAACGCGCGGGGTTAAAATTTCGCCTCACAACATAGCCTATGACGCTCTCGGGGTCCAGACGTGTGACTGTGCAAAATTTTGTGGCTGTAGCTGCAACGGTGCAAATGCCAATCCCGGACATACACACATACACACATACACACACACATTCAGCTTTATATAATACTAGCTGAAGAGCCCGGCGTTGCCTGGGCATAGTAAATATCTGTGGTTAGTTATAGCACCTCACTTCTCTTATTTTCCCATCACGCCTCTCATTTTCCCAATCACATCTTTCATTTTCCCCCTCTCATCTCTCATTTTCTCCCTCACACCTCTCATTTTCTCCCTCACTCCTCTCATTCCCCCCTAACACTTGTCATTTCAACCTCACATCTGTCATTTTCTGATCACTCCACTATTTTTCCTCACTTCTCTCATTTTGCACTCACACCTTTTCATTTTCACCTCACACCTCTCATTTTCACCTCATCACCTCAGTATATACATGTTTGTCATCTCCCTTATATATAGTATATATCTGTATGTCATCTCCTGTATATAGTATATACCTGTATGTCATCTCCCCTGTATATAGTATATACCTGCTGTGTGTCATCTCCCCTATATATAGTATATACCTGAATGTCATCTCCTTCTATATATAGTATATACCTGTATGTCATCTCCTCCTGTATATAGTATATACCTGTGTGTCATCTCCCCTGTATATAGTATATATCTGAGTGTCATCTCCTCCTGCATATAGTATATACCTGCATGTCATCTTCTATATATAGCATATACCTGTATGTCATCTCGTCCTGTATATAGTATATACCTGTGTGTCATCTCCCCTGTATACAGTATATATCTGAGTGTCATCTCCTCCTGCATATAGTATATACCTGCATGTCATCTTCTATATATAGCATATACCTGTATGTCATCTCCTCCTGTATATAGTATATACCTGTATGTCATCTCCTCCTGTATATATATGTACCTATATGTCATCTCCTCCTCTATATAGTATATACCTGTGTGTCATCGCTCCTGTATATAGTATATATCTGTGTGTCATCTCCCCTGTATATAGTATATACCTGTGTGTCATCTCCTCCTGTATTAGACCTCATTCACACGTTATTTGCTCAGTATTTTTACCTCAGTATTTGTAAGCTAAATTGGCAGCCTGATAAATCCCCAGCCAACAGGAAGCCCTCCCCCTGGCAGTATATATTAGCTCACACATACACATAATAGACAGGTCATGTGACTGACAGCTGCCGTATTTCCTATATGGTGCAATTGTTGTAGTTTGTCTGCTTATTAATCAGATTTTTATTTTTGAAGGATAATACCAGACTTGTGTGTGTTTTAGGGCGAGTTTCGTTTGTCAAGTTGTGTGTGATGAGTTGCGTGTGGCGACATGCATGTAGCGACTTTTGTGAGATGAGTTTTGTGTAGCAACATGCGTGTAGCAACTTTTTGTGTGTCCAGTTACATGTGACAGGTTAGTGTAGCAAGTTGTGTGCAGCAAGTTTTGCGCATGGCGAGTTTTGCGCATTGCGAGTATTATGTGTGGTGCCTTTTGAGTATGTGCAAGTTTTGTGTGAGGCAACCTTTGCATGTGTTGCAACTTTTGTGCATGTGGCAATTTTTCCGCGTGTGCAAGTTTTGCGTGTGGCGAGTTTTTCATGAGGAGAATTTTGCACTTGTGGCGAGTTTTGCAAGAGCCTAGTTTTTGCATGTGGCGAGTTCTGCGCGTGGCGAGTTTTGAGTGGCGACTTTTGTGTTTTGACTTTTATGTGGCGAGGTTGGTGTATTTGTGGTGAAATGTGTGCTGAGGGTAATATGTGTTCAAGCACGTGGTAGAGTGTGGCGCATTTTGTGTGTTCATATCCCCGTGTGTGGTGAGTATCCCATGTCGAGGCCCCACCTTAGCAACTGTACGGTATATACTCTTTGGCGCCATCGCTCTCATTCTTTAAGTCCCCCTTGTTCACATCTGGCAGCTGTCAATTTGCCTCCTACACTTTTCCTTTCATTTTTTCCCATTATGTAGATAGGGGCAAAATTGTTTGGTGAATTGGAAAGCGCGGGGTTAAAATTTCACCTCACAACATAGCCTATGACGCTCTCAGGGTCCAGACGTGTGACTGTGCAAAATTTTGTTTCTGTAGCTGCGACGCCTCCAACACTTTTCCTTTCACTTTTTTCCCCATTATGTAGATAGGGGCAAAATTGTTTGGTGAATTGGAAAGCGCGGGGTTAATATTTCACCTCACAACGTAGCCTATGACGCTCTCAGGGTCCAGACGTGTGACTGTGCAAAATTTTGTTGCTGTAGCTGCGACGCTTCCAACACTTTTCCTTTCACTTTTTTCCCCATTATGTAGATAGGGGCAAAATTGTTTGGTGAATTGGAACGCGCGGGGTTAAAATTTCGCCTCACAATATAGCCTATGACGCTCTCGGGGTCCAGACGTGTGACTGTGCAAAATTTTGTGGCTAGAGCTGCGACGGTGCAGATGCCAATCCCGGACATACACACATACACACACACATTCAGCTTTATATAGTAGATTTAAATAAAAATGAGTATTTTTTAAATTTTACGGGCACCACCAGTTCCGAATCCATCAATTTTTTAGATATAACTATTTTTATCGACAGTGGGAAAATCCACACTAAGACCTTTCACAAACCCACAGATGTTAACAATTATATATCTCTGGACAGCTGTCACCTTCCCAGCTGGTTAACGAATGTTCCAAGAAGTCAATTCATCCGGGCCCACAGGAATTGTTCAAACATACAGGATTTTAATCAGGAGGTGGAGATTTTGACCACTAAATTCATCCAGAAGGGCTATTCTCAGGACCATCTATCTAGGACAAAAGAATCAGTTGAAGGGCTACCAAGAGCCCAATTACTACAAAATAAAGAAAATGACAATCAAAAGATGTTCAAGGTGGTCCCTATAATCACACAATTTAACGCCAATACCTATCTGCTTAAAAGGATAGTAAATAAACACTGGGACATTCTAAAAGACGATAAAATTATAGGAGAAAAAATACCGGAATGTCCAGTATTTATATACAGAAAAGCCAACAGTCTGGCTAACCAAATAGCCCCCACGGTTCTGAATCCACAAGCCCTCACCATGCATCTCCCCCATCGCATGCATCCAGGATTCTATCCATGTCTCAAGTGCAAACCATGTAAGTGACTAAACTATAAGAAACAACTGTCGCTTTCCAATGGGCCGAATGAATGGACTATTAGAGACCATATATCATGTGACACTGAAGGAGTTATTTACTCCATAAAGTGCCCATGTAATAATTTATATATGGAGAGAACAAAGAGGCCACTTCATATAAGAATAAATGAACACTTGAGAAATATAAAAAAGAAATTTCAGGGCCATCCATTATCAAAACACTTTCTGAATCAACACGGAGGTGTCATAAGAGGCACCATCATTACAGGCCTGAAAACAATTAACAAAAGCTGGCGGAAAGGAGATTACATTAAACAGATGTCAAGAGAAGAAAGTAGGATGATTTTTGAATTGGATACTCTAATGCTGAAGGGTCTAAACAGCGAAATTGAGCTGTTCGCCTTCACTACATGAAGGGGTTAAGTGATTGCGGCTGTGGATAAAAGGGCACACATTCCTATGCAGACCATCCCTGAAGAAGGAATACGTCTATTCCGAAACGCGTCAAAAAAAAAAAGAAAGGTTTTTGGTCTACTGCGCTATCCATAGCCAGACATGTGTGCTAACACGTGACTGTGACGTCACGCTAGGTCCTGCACCACCAGGAGACCGAGCGGCTAATACTTACAGCGTGCAATCACCCCACGTTATCGACCGCAAGTGACGGTTGTGGTTGAGCATTGCCACCGGCCGGGGCAGCGCTCACTACCCGCATGAGCTGTGCAACAGACCCGCCTGGATATCAGGATGTATTATAAGGATTTTAATTACAGGCACAAAGGAGCGGAGGAACAAACCGGACTATAGGAGGTAACGTCTTCTCTACTAATACCTCAAAGACTTGAGCCAAAAATATATTTGTGTATTTTATGCGCTTTTATATATATATTTTACATATCTCTCTGGGATAGTTTGTGCGCCCTATAGTACTAAAGAATATTTTATACGTTTATTTTGCAGTATCTAAATTTGGATGAGAGTCACATTGAAAGGAGCCTAGAGGGTACAGAAAAAACTGAAAGTCTTCACTGTGTCCAATAAGGTAAAATCCTAGATACAATTAGGACTAGCTGATAACCGGAATAAGAGGGGCTTTTTTTCTGATTATTGTTTCATATAAATAAAAGGGGATTATTCCTAGCGCAGATACACCATCATTTTAATATTTCTAAAAGTGCTATTGACATGACATTCTCACCAGATGTCGGTAACAACCCATCCAATCCACACTGGCAAAGATATCAAGCCATAGATGTTCATAAATTAAGTTACATTTAATAAAGATAACACAGACACAGGGAAAAAGTATTGAATATGCTTACTGAAATTTAATGAATTCTTTATACAAATCCTTTGATAGGGATGACCGCTTCAGGACAACTCCTGTATGGAGAAACTGGTTGCATGCATCACTCTCGTGTGATTTGGAACATTCTTCAACAGAAACACTCTTCACATCCTGTAGGGCTCCTTCTATGAATTTTTAGCTTTACTTATTGAGAGTTTCCTTGGCTGTGTGTTTGGGATCACTGTCTTGCTGAAATGTCCACCCTCGTTTCATCTTCATTATTCAGTTATATGGCAGCAGAATTTTATTAAGAATATCACAACACATTTATCCATTCATCCTCCTTTCAATTACATGAAATTTGCCAGTGCCGAATGCTGAAAAATGGCCCCACACCATGATGTTCCCACCTCCAATCTTGACTTTTGGTATGGCCTTTTGTGGTGTACCTTTTTGCCTCCATACGTGGTGTGTATTATGGCATCAAAATATGTCAATTTTGGTTTCATCTGCCGAGACTATATTCTCCTAGTATTTCACATTCTTGTCTAAATGTTGTTAAGCAATAGATGAAAGAGCTTGAACATGCTTTTAGTTCAGCAATGGAGTCTTGTGGGGTGATCGTTCATACAGGCCATGGGGGTTGAGTGCATTACCTGGTGGTCCTTGGTTTGTGGACAACTATTTTGATAATTCTTTTAAATCCTCTGTCTGACATATTGCAGGGAGCATTTTGTTGTGGCTTATAGTGAAATAATGTCCTTTCCACAGCTGGATTATGGTCTTAACAGTACTCACTGAAACCTTCAGTAGTTTAGAAATTCTACTGTAACCAATGCCATCAGTATGTTTTGCAACAAAATTCTTCTGTAACCAATGCCATCAGTATGTTTTGCAACAATAAGGTTGCAAAGGTCTTGAGGCAGCTCACTGATTTTACCCATCATGAGATGTTCCTTGTGTGGCACCTTGGTAATGACGCACCTTTTTATAAGCCATCAGTTGAACCAGGTGCTATTATTTTTCAGTAATTGGCAGGATTGCTTTCTAAAGAGAAGAATACTGGAAAGGATAAAAAGTGCAATAGGGTATTATCTGGGTTAAATAGTAATAAGAGAACATGCACAGTGGTGCTCACCTGGTGCGATTGTGTACACACAACCAATGAGAGAGTTAAAGGCTGCTGCAGACCCACGGTGAAGAATGGAAGAAACAAAACTGGAAGTAAAGGGGTTAATCTGCGCTGCCATGGAGAAAGAATAAGGAATGCAGATCAGATCCAAGTTTAGGCTGTTTAACCCCTTTACCCCCAAGGGTGGTTTGCACTTTAATGACCGGGCCAATTTTTACATTTCTGACCACTGTCCCTTTATAAGGTTATAACTCTGGAACGCTTCAACGGATCCTGGTGATTCTGACGTTTTCTCGTGACATATTATACTTCATCATAGTGGTAAACATTTCTTTCATATTACCTGCGTTTATTTGTGAAAAAAACGGAAATTTGGTGAAAATTTTGCAATTTTCCAACTTTGAATTTTTATGCCCTTAAATCACAGAGATATGTCACAAAAAATACTTAATAAGTAACATTTCCCACATGTCTACTTTACATCAGCACAATTTTGGAAACAATTATTTTTTGTTAGGGAGTTATAAGGGTGAAAAGTTGACCAGCAATTTCTCATTTTTACAACACCATTTTTGTTAGGGACCACATCACATTTGAAGTCATTTTGAGGGGTCTACATGATAGAAAAAACCCATCATTCAAAAAACTGCACCACTCAAGGTGCTCAAAACCACATTCAAGAAGTTTATTAACCCTTCAGGTGTTTCACAGGAATTTTTGGAATGTTTAAAAAAAAAATGAACATTTAACTTTTTTTCACAAAAAATTTACTTCAGTTCCAATTTGTTTTATTTTACCAAGGGTAACAGGATAAAATGGACCCAAAAGTTGTTGTATAATTTGTCCTGAGTAGTCAGATACCCCATATGTGGGGGTAAACCATTTTGGGCGCATGGCAGATCTTGGAAGGTAATGAGCGCCATTTGACTTTTCAATGCAAAATTGGCTGGAATTGAGATGGGACGCCATGTTGCGTTTGGAGAGCCACTAACGTGCCTAAACATTGAAACCCCCACAAATGACACCATTTTGGAAAGTAGACCCCCTAAGGAACTTATCTAGATGTGTGGTGAGCACTTTGACCCGCCAAGTGCTTCACAGAAATTTGTAATGTAGAGCCGTAAAAATAAAAAATAATATTTTTTCACAAAAATGAATTTTTCGCTCCCAATTTTTTATTTTCCCAAGTGTACCAGAAGAAATTGTATGCCAAACGTTGTTGTGCGATATGTCCTGAGTCCGCTGATACCCCATATGTGGGGGTAAACCACTGTTTGGGTGCATGGCAGAGCTCGGAAGGGAAGATGCGCCGTTCAACTTTTCGATGCAAAATTGGCTGGAATTGAGATGGAACGCCATGTTAAGTTGGGGAGCCTCTGATGTGCCTAAACATTGAAACCCCCCACAAGTGACACCATTTTACAAAGTAGACCCCCTAAGGAACTTATCTAGATGTGTTGTGGGAACTTTGAACCCCCAAGTGTTTCACTACAGTTTAAAACGCAGAGCTGTGAAAATAAAAATTCTTTCTTTTTTCCACAAAAATAATTTTTTGCCCCCAGTTTTGTTTTTTCCCAAGGGTAACAGGAGAAATTGGACCACAAAAGTTGTTGTGCAATTTGTCCTGAGTACGCTGATACCCCATATGTTGGCGTAAACCCCTGTTTGGGCGCACGGGAGAGCTCAGAAGGGAAGGAGCACTGTTTTACTTTTTCAACTCAGAATTGGCTGGAATTGAGATCGGATGCCATGTCGCATTTGAAGAGCCTTGATGTACCTAAACAGTTGAAACCCCCAATTCTAACTGAAACCCTAACCCAAACACACTCCTAATCCCAACCACACCCTAACCCCAACCCTAACAACACCACTAACTCCAACACACCCCTAACCCTAATCCCAACCCTAACCACACCCCTAACTCCAACACACCCTTAAACCTAATCCCAACCATAACCCTAACCACACCCCTAACCCTGACACACTCCTATCCCTAATCCCTACCGTAAATGTAATCCAAACCTTAACCTTAGCCCCAACCCTAACCCTAGCCCCAACCCTAACCCTAGCCCCAACCCTAACCCTAACCCAACCCTAGCCCTAACCCTAGCCCCAACCCTAAGCCTAGCCCTAACCCTAGACCTAACCCTAGCCCTAACCCTAACCCTAGCCCTAACCCTAATGGGAAAATGGAAATAAATAAAAAAATTTATTTTTCCCTAACTAAGGGGGTGATGAAAGGGGGTTTGATTTACTTTCATAGCAGGTTTTTTTAGCAGATTTTTATGATTGGCAGCTGTCACAAAATAAAAGACGCTTTTTATTGCAAAAAATATTTTTTTGCATTACCAAATTTTGAGAGCTATAATTTTTCCATATTTTGGTCCACAGAGTTATTTGAGGTCTTGTTTTTTGCGGGACGAGTTGTCGTTTTTATTGGTAACATTTTTTGGCACGTGACATTTTTTGATCGCTTTTTATTACGATTTTTGTGAGGCAGAATGACCAAAAAACAGCTATTCACAAATTTCTTTTGGGGAAGGGGGCGTTTATACCGTTCCGCGTTTGGTAAAATGGATAAAGCAGTTTTATTCTTCGGGTCAGTACGATTACAGCAATACCTCATTTAGATTATTTTTTATGTTTTGGCGCATTTATACGATAAAAACTATTTTATAGAAAAAAGAATTATTTTTGCATCGCTTTATTCTGAGGACTATAACGTTTTTATTTTTTCACTGATGATGTTGTATGGTGGCTCGTTTTTTGCGGGACAAGATGACGTTTTCAGCGGTACCATGGTTATTTATATCCATCTTTTTGATCGTGTGCTATTCCACTTTTTGTTCGGCGGCATGATAATATAGGGTTGTTTTTTGCCTCTTTTTTTATTTTTTTTAACGGTATTTACTGAAGGGGTTAACTAGTGGGACAGTTTTATAGATGGGGTCATTACGGATGCGGCGATACTAAATATGTGTACTTTTATAGTTTTTTTTTATTTAGATAAAGGAATGTATTTATTGGAACAATATTTTTGTTATTATTTATTTAGGATTTTTTTTTTTACACATATAAGGGGAGGACATCACAGTAAAGTGACAGATCGCTAATCAGACACTTTGCTGTGCACTGTGTCAGATCAGCGATCACACAGGCACAGCAGGGAGGCTTGCAAGCCACCTCCCTGCAGGACAGGGATGCAGCCCGGCAGCCATTTTGGATCAGGGGCCTGCAGGGAGGAGACGCTTGGTACAAGGTACCGAGGGTCTCAGGGAAGCCCGCAGGGAGCCCCCTCCCTGCGCGATTCTTCCCTATGCCCCCATAACGTTGCGATCATGTTTGATCACAGTGTGCTGGGGGTTAATGTGCGATAGTCAGCTGACACCCGGCCGCGATCAGCCGCACTCCCCCAGTGATCGCTATGACGTACTATCCCGTCGGTGGGCATACGGGCCCACCCCACCTGAACGGGATAGTTCTTTTAATGTCAGAAAGGGGTTAATCATCAGTGCATTTCAAAGTTTTATAACTTCTTCATCAGGACAAACCGTGATGCAGTCACAATCAGCACAGGTAGAAATAAATAGGCAAGACTTTAAATAAAGGAGCATGAAACAGGGTAAAAAAGAATCATATGACCACACCATAACAGTTAATTTGCAGGTCACACTGTTGCCAGTTGTAAGAAGAATAATAAAATTGTGAACATACAATCAATATGGAAATAAAAAAAATTATGTCATTAGATTTGGTTGAAAGTATAATAATGATGGTGAAAAAGTACATGCAAAAAATTAAAATTAGTGCATTGCTTTCCAATTACTGATAGATTACAGCTAATGTCATGACTTTCCATGGCTTCCATTGCCTCGTTCCTTCCTATGCTCCTAAGTAGCACTAGCCTGTGTAGTTTATGGGGAAATACAAAACAAGACAGACAAGGCAAAAAAAATCACAATCACACAACACTCTCTCAGGGAAATACAAAGAGAAAAACACAGCAAAATACTTCCGGGAAATAATGCCAGCGCAAGCGCACTAATGCTTTCGGTTTGCCCGCAGTTGGGCAAAGCATATTGCACGTGCGCAAGGCAAGATTGCCTTGCGCAGGCGTGAACTACGGAGGACAGAGAATTAACTTCAATCCAATATTGTGGCCAGCATGCAGCCAGTGGGTAAGGAAAGGGTGAATCAAACACCCGAAAACTCCGCCCATATGACCGAAAACCGGTCCCGCCAAATTCAGGTGACAGGTTCCCTTTAACTGCCGCTGTTAAAAGGCATATGGGCGGTCATTAAGGGGTTAAACAGAGAAAGAGCAGACATGACTGGTTCTCCCACAGCATGTGACCATAGGCAATCAAGAAGCTCAATCCATCAAAGACTTAACTCTTTCTAACTTGCATAGGAGCTGCAGCTTTAAAAGTTGACATCCAAAATGTTAGGGGTCGAGTTCCCACCTCTGCACAGGGGGAATCTCGGGCCATCTCCACTGCGGTCTCCCATTCTTCTCCTGCCGCAGTGGAGCCTGCTCAGCGGAGACATCAGTCCCAGCGTCTTGCTCAGTCTCACTCTGTGCAAAGCAGACGCTTTTGGGACTAAGTCCAGCTTTTGCCGGGGTAAGATCTCTCATTGGAGATCGAGGGTCACATGCTTAGATACTGCAACAAAACCCATTGCTTCTCCAGGAAGGTCCTGAAGTTGCTCAGGCTCTGTGGCAGCCTCTCATTGGTCCTTCTAGGAAGGTCCTGCACTTGCTGCAGCTATAAAAGGTTTGCATGGCCGCACGGCCATGCGCTAGTATCAATCCAAGTATGTGCTTTGCGCCAGTGTGGTTATGTGTGAATGTATTCAGGGACCCGGCTGAAATAAGCAGAGTATTCCTCTCTTCCTGGACGCTCTAAAACAGGTCTTTTTGGGACCTCGTGTCACCCACGATACCGCGCTCCAATGGTTGGCAATAACACAGGGTTCGTCCATGGTCAGCCAGTTCGCCATCCAATTCCGGACTCTGGCCTCTGAGCTGGAGTGGCCGGATAAAGTCCTTATTCCGGTGTTCTGGAAAGGACTGGCAGACCATGTGAAGGACGCCTTGGCCATCAGGGAGATTCCCGCCACACTGGAGGAGCTCATTTCAATATCTACCCGCATCGACCTCCGTTTCACGAGCAGAGGTTAGAGCGGATCCAGTGTAGGCAGAGGTTTTGGCTGGCTCCTACCTTCTCCAGCTCTCTAGAATCTCCTGTTCAGGCGTCTGACTCCCATGAGGCCATGGAGGTTTCTCAAGCGGGACCTAAGTCTCGGACCGCTCGGGAACCCGTGGCTTGTAAAAATTGCCAACGGCTAGGATATTATGCCAATAAATGTCCACGGTGGTCGGGAAACAATCGCGTCTAGTAACCATTGGAGGAGGTTCACTAGACACAGCGGCATTTTCCTCCAAGCTGTTCTTCAAAGGGACAATCATGTTAGGTTCATCCTCTCTAACAGTCGAACTTTGTGTGGATTCTGGAGCAGAAGTGAATTTCAAGTCCTCTGCTTTTGCTCTGCGCCATGCAATACCTCTGGTGATGTTCGCCAAACCGGTAACTGTTAGAGTGGTGAATGGGTCGACACTTCCTTCACAAATGACACACCAGACTGTCCATTTCACGTTATCCATTTCCCCTTCCCACCAGGAGACTATTTCCCTTCTTGTCCTTCCTGAGGGAATGGACGAGATTCTGCTGGGAATACCCTGGCTCCGTTTCCACTCCCCACATATTGAGTGGACCTCTGGGAGGATATTGGGTTGGAGTGAATCATGTAAAGGTAGATGTGTGAGAGAGTGCATTCAGGTTTCCACCACCAAGATACCCGCAGATCTTTCTTCTCTTCCCAAATGCTATTGGTCCTATGCAGACGTCTTCTCCAAAAAGGTTGCGGAGACCCTTCCGCCTCACCGCCCCTATGACTGTCCTATTGATCTCTTGCCTGGAGCAGAACCTCCTCGGGGATGGGTCTATCCCCTCTCTCTCCTGGAAACGGAGGCTATGTCCCAATACATCCAGGAGAATTTGGCAAGAGGGTTCATTAGGAAGTCAGTGTCACCTGCTGGGGTGGGGTTCTTCTTCGTGCAGAAGAAGAACAGAGAATTACGTCCTTGCATAGATTACAGGGGTCTTAACGCCATCACCATTAAGAATAAGTACCTGTTGCCCCTGATTTCTGAGCTCTTTGATAGGCTACGGGGAGCAAGGGTATTTACCAAATTAGATCTGTGGGGTGCTTATAAACTGATTCGCATCCGTGAGGGGGACGAATGGAAGACAGCGTTTAATACCAGGGATGGGCACTATGAGTGATGGTGATGGTGATGCCTTCGGGCTCTGTAATGCCCCAGCCGTTTTCCAAGACTTTTTCAACGATATCTTCTGGGATATGCTCTCCACCTCGGTCGTAGTCTATCTCGATGATATTCTCATCTTCTCTCCAGATATTGACTCCCTACCGGAGAGATGTTGGCAGAGTCTTCGACCTCTTACGGGCAAATTCCCTCTATGCAAAGTTGGAGAAGTGTATGTTTGAGCAGGAGTCTTTACCTTTCCTGGGCTATATCATCTCGGCCCAGGGATTGGCGATGGATCCTGCCAAACTACAGGCTGTGATGGACTGGCAAGAACCCCATTCTCTTAAAGCGGTGCAGCGCTTTATGGGGTTCATTAATTACTATCGCCAGTTCATTCCCCACTTCTCAACCTTGGTAGCTCCCTTGGTAGCCCTCACCAAGAAGGGAGCAAATCCCAAATTGTGGTCTGAAGAGGTCTCCTGGGCCTTCTCTTCTATTCGGTCTCATTTTGCTAGCGCTCCCATCCTACATCGTCCTGATGTTGATAAGCCGTTTATAATGGAGGTGGATGACTCATCCGTTGGTGCAGGAGCAGTCCTCTTCCAAAAGGATGCTCAAGCTCGGAAGCATCCTTGCTTCTTCTTCTCCAAGACCTTCACACCAGCGGAGAGGAATTATTCCATCGGGGACAGGGAGTTGCTAGCAATGAAGTTGGCTTTCTTGGAGTAGAGACATCTTTTGGAGGGGGCTCATTATCCCTTTCAAGTCTTCACGGACCACAAAAATTTGGTATATTTACAAACAGCCCAGCGGCTAAATTCTCGTCAGGCCAGATGGTCCTTGTTCTTCTCCCGGTTCCACTTTACCCTCCATTATCTCGCTGGGGAGAAGAACATTCGTGCTGACTAGGGTTGAGCGAAACGGGTCGAACATTTTCAAAAGTCGCCGACTTTTGACAAAGTCGGGTTTCATGAAACCCGATCCGACCCCTGTGCGGGGTCGGCCATGCGGTACGCGACTTTCGCGCCAAAGTCGCGTTTCAATGACGCGAAAAGCGACATTTCTCAGCCAATGAAGGTAAATGCAGAGTGTGGGCAGCGTGATGACATAGGTCCTGGTCCCCACCATCTTAGAGAAGGGCATTGCAGTGATTGGCTTGCTGTCCGCGGCATCACAGGGGCTATAAAGGGGCGTTCCCGCCGACCGCCATGTTACTGCTGCTGATCTGAGCCTAGGGAGAGGTTGCTGCCGCTTCGTCAGAAGCAGGGATAGCGTTAGGCAGGGTCCATTAACCACCAAACCGCTTGTGCTGTAGCGATTTCCACTGCCCAACACCACCTTCGGTGTGCAGGGACAGTGGAAGCAACTTTTTTTTTTTTTTTCCCTCAGCGCTGTAGCTCATTGGGCTGCCATAGAAGGCTCCCTGATAGCTGCATTGCTGTGTGTACGCCGCTGTGCAAACCAACTGCTTTTTTCAAAGCACAAATCCTCTTGTTCCTTCCTTTCTGCACAGCTATCTTGTTTGTTTGTCCACACTTTTTATTTAATTTGTGCATCAGTCCACTCCTTATTGCTGCCTGCCATACCTGGCTGAGATTACTGCAGGGAGATAGTAATTGAAGGACAGTTCCTTTTTTTTTTTTTTTTTGTGGGAGATTAAGATTGGCATTTCTGCTAGAGTGCCATCCCTGTCTGTGTCATCTCTCACTCAGTGGGCCATAGAAAGCCATTTATTTTTTTGCTTGATTTGGGTTCTAAAATCTACCTGAAAAAATCACTACATCAATCAGTGGGAGAAAAATATTGGCCTCAGGGCTTGTGTGCCACTCCTTACTCCTGTGTGTGCCATCTCTCAGTGGGCCATAGAAAGCCTATTTATTTTTTTGCTTGATTTGGGTTCCAAAATCTACCTGAAAAAATCAATAAATCAATCAGTGGGAGATTAATATTGGCCTTTGGGCTTGTGTGCCAGTCCTAAGCGTGCCATCTCTCTCTCTCAGATAGTGGGCCATAGAAAGCCTATTTATTATTTTTTTTACTGGGTTTATAAATTTTCCCTGGAAAAAAAAAAAAAAGTGGGAGATTAATATTGGCCTCTGGGCTTGTGTGCCAGTCCTGAGCGTGCCATCTCTCTCACAAATAGTGGGCCATAGAAAGCCTATTTATTTTTTTGGTTGATTTGGGTTCTAAATTCTACCTGAAAAAATCAATAAATCAATCAGTGGGAGATTAATATTGGCCTTTGGGCTTGTGTGCCAGTCCTAAGCGTGCCATCTCTCTCTCTCAGATAGTGGGCCATAGAAAGCCTATTTATTATTTTTTTTATTGGGTTTATAAATTTTCCCTGGAAAAAAAAAAAAAAGTGGGAAATTAATATTGGCCTCTGGGCTTGTGTGCCAGTCCTGAGCGTGCCATCTCTCTCACAAATAGTGGGCCATAGAAAGCCTATTTATTTTTTTGGTTGATTTGGGTTCTAAATTCTACCTGAAAAAATCAATAAATCAATCAGTGGGAGAAAAATATTGGCCTCAGGGCTTGTGTGCCACTCCTTACTCCTGTGTGTGCCATCTCTCAGTGGGCCATAGAAAGCCTATTTATTTTTTTGCTTGATTTGGGTTCCAAAATCTACCTGAAAAAATCAATAAATCAATCAGTGGGAGATCAATATTGGCCTTTGGGCTTGTGTGCCAGTCATAAGCGTGCCATCTCTCTCTCTCAGATAGTGGGCCATAGAAAGCCTATTTATTATTTTTTTTATTGGGTTTATAAATTTTCCCTGGAAAAAAAAAAAAGTGGGAGATTAATATTGGCCTCTGGGCTTGTGTGCCAGTCCTGAGCGTGCCATCTCTCTCACAAATAGTGGGCCATAGAAAGCCTATTTATTTTTTTGGTTGATTTGGGTTCTAAATTCTACCTGAAAAAATCACTAAATCAATCAGTGGGAGATAAATATTGGCGTCTGGGCTTGTGTGCCACTCCTGACTCCTGTGTGCGTCCTCTCTCACTCAGTGGGCCCTACAAAGCCTATTTTTTTTTCATTTGTTTTCTAAATTCTCCCTGAAACAATCATTTTATTTTATTTTGTTTCTAAATTCTTCCTGAAAAATTCATTTTTTTTTTTTCTAAAGTCTCCCTGAAAAAAAAAAACAAAAACAAATCAGTGGGAGATTAATATTGCCCTTTCTGCTTGTGTGCCAGTCTTGACTCCTGGGTGTGCCATCTCTCTCTCTCTCTCCAATTGTGGGCCATAGAAAGCCTATTATTTTTTTAGCTTGATTTGGGTTCCAAAATCTACCTGAAAAAATCACTACATCAATCAGTGGGAGATAAATATTGGCCTCTGGGCTTGTGTGCCACTCCTGACTCCTGTGTGCGTCATCTCTCACTCAGTGGGCCATAGAAAGCCTTTTTTTGTTTTATTTGTTTTCTAAATTCTCCCTGAAAAAATCATTTTATTTTATTTGGTTTCTAAATTCTTCCTGAAAAAATCATTTTATTCTATTATTTTTTTTTCCTAAAGTCTCCCTGAAAAAAAGAAAAAAAAAACCAAATCAGTGGGAGATTAATATTGCCCTTTCTGCTTGTGTGCCAGTCTTGACTCCTGGGTGTGCCATCTCTCTCTCTCTCTCCAATTGTGGGCCATAGAAAGCCTATTATTTTTTTAGCTTGATTTGGGTTCCAAAATCTACCTGAAAAAATCACTACATCAATCAGTGGGAGATAAATATTGGCCTCTGGGCTTGTGTGCCACTCCTGACTCCTGTGTGCGTCATCTCTCACTCAGTGGGCCATAGAAAGCCTTTTTTTGTTTTATTTGTTTTCTAAATTCTTCCTGAAAAAATCATTTTATTCTATTTTTTTTTTCCTAAAGTCTCCCTTAAAAAAAAAAAAAAATCAAATCAGTGGGAGATTAATATTTACATTTGTGCTTCAGTGACAGTCCTGCGTGTGTGGCATCTCTCTCATTTGTTGCCACCAACAACAGAGTGTGTAACATTGTGCCTGATTTTCGTTGTGGTCTCACTCACCTGTAAAGGGGTAGCTAAATCATACTGAAGTTATAGCTCACCGTGTAATTTGTGTGACAGCAACAAATACCGTTAGTTTGTTTACGTTTTTAAAACAATGAGGAAGTATGGTGGAAGAGGTCGTGGCCGGGGGCGTTCATTGTCAGCTGGTAATGAGGGTAGTGGTAGTGGTGGAGCATCAGCTGGTCATGGGAAAAAAAATATTGCACCTAAGTCTGGAGCTGTGGAGCCAGGTTCGTCGTCAGGCTACACAAGGCCTCGAACGCTCCCTTCTCTGGGAGTAGGAAAACCTTTTTTAAAGCCGGAGCAGCAAGAGCAAGTTTTGGCTTATCTTGCTGACTCAGCCTCTAGCTCTTTTGCCTCCTCTCGTGAAACTGGTAAATGTCAAAGCAGCGCGTCGTTAGTGGATGTTCACGGTCAGGGACAAGTCGCTTCCTTGTCCTCTTCAGCAAAAACAACAACAGAGAAGAATGCAGCAGGCGACACAACGGGTTACTCCATGGAGCTCTTTACACATACCGTCCCTGGCTTAGAAAGTGAAGCAGTTAACAGTCCATGCCCATTACAAGTTGAATCTGACATGGAGTGCACTGATGCACAGCCACAGCCAGACTACTATGCTGGTCCTTTGACTCAGACCACAACATTGCCCTCGCAGGGTGCTGATCAAGAATCAGACCCTGATGAGACTATGTTGCCCCATCACGAACGCTATACCACCGACCGACACGGTGACACAGACGAAGTTGCACACGAGCTACAAGAAGAGGTAATAGATGACCCAGTTCTTGACCCCGATTGGCAGCCATTGGGGGAACAGGGTGCAGGCGGCAGCAGTTCTGAAGCGGAGGAGGAGGGGCCGCAGCAGGCATCAACATCGCAACAGGTTCCATCTGCCGGGCCCGTATCTTGCCCAAAACGCGTGGCAAAGCCAAAACCTGTTGGAGGACAGCGTGGCCATCCGGTTAAAGCTCAGTCTGCAATGCCTGAAAAGGTATCCGATGCTAGAAAGAGTGCAGTCTGGCATTTTTTTAAACAACATCCAATTGATCAGCGCAAAGTCATCTGTCAAAAATGTTCAACTACCTTAAGCAGAGGACAGAATCTGAAAAGTCTCAATACAAGTTGCATGCATAGACATTTAACCACCATGCATTTGCAAGCCTGGACTAACTACCAAACGTCCCTTAAGGTTGTAGCACCCTCGGCCAATGAAGCTAGTCAGCAACGCAACATCCCTTCTGGCAGTGTAGGGCCACCATTTTCCGCACCACCTGCAGTATCTGTGCAGGTTTCTTTGCCAGGCCAAAGCAGTCAGGGTCAGGGAATCTCCAGTTTCGTAGTAGGAAACACTGCATCTAGGGCACCGGCGGCAACAATACCATCTCCCACCGTCTCTCAGTCTGCCATGTCCACCGGCACCCCCGCTAGTTCCATGATCTCCAGCGCTCCAGTCCAGCTCACCCTACATGAGACTATGGTTAGAAAAAGGAAGTACTTAGCCTCGCATCCGCGTACACAGGGTTTGAACGCACACATAGCTAAACTAATCTCGTTAGAGATGATGCCCTACCGGTTAGTTGAAAGCGAAGCTTTCAAAGCCCTGATGGACTACGCTGTACCACGCTATGAGCTACCCAGTCGACACTTTTTTTCCAGAAAAGCCATCCCAGCCCTCCACCAGCATGTTAAAGAGCGCATCGTCCATGCACTCAGGCAATCTGTGAGCACAAAGGTGCACCTGACAACAGATGCATGGACCAGTAGGCATGGCCAGGGACGTTACGTGTCCATCACGGCACACTGGGTAAATGTGGTGGATGCAGGGTCCACAGGGGACAGCAAGTTTGGGACAGTTCTGCCTAGCCCACGGTCTAGGAAACAATTGGCTGTAGCCGTTCGCACCCCCTCCTCCTCCTCTTCGTCCTCCTGCAGAAGCGAGAGCTCGTCCACAGACCGCAGTCGCACAACCACTCCATCCGCAGCTGCCACTGTTACACACCAGGTCTCCCATTATGGGGCAGCTACTGGCAAACGTCAGCAGGCTGTATTGGCTATGAAGTGTTTGGGCGACAACAGACACACCGCGGAAGTTCTGTCCGAGTTCTTGCAGAAAGAAACGCAGTCGTGGCTGGGCACTGTAGATCTTGAGGCAGGCAAGGTAGTGAGTGAACTGCAACAAGGTGGAACTCAACACTGCACATGCTTCAGAGACTGTGTGAACAGAGGCGGGCTGTTATGTTTTTGTGGGAGGATACACATACACGGGCAGGCAGTAGGATGGCAGACATGGAGTTGTCAGGTGTGCAGTGGTCGAAGATTCAAGACATGTGTCAAGTCCTTCAGTGTTTTGAGGAATGCACACGGCTGGTTAGTGCAGACAACGCCATAATAAGCATGAGCATCCCCCTAATGCGTCTGCTGATGCAAAGTTTGACGCACATAAAGGATCAGGCGTCTGCAGCTGAGGAAGAGGAAAGCCTTGATGACAGTCAGCCATTGTCTGGCCAGGGCAGTGTACAGGACGAGGTAGCGGGCGAAGAGGAGGAGGAGGACGAGGAGGATGATGGGGATGATTATATTTTTAATGAGGAAGCTTTTCCGGGGCCACTGGAAATTGGTGGCGCGGCAAGGCCGGGTTCTGGTTTTTTGAGGGACACAAGTGACGTGGATTTGCCTGAAACTGCCCCTCAACCAAGCACAACCGCAGATTTGAGAACTGGAACTTTGGCCCACATGGCGGATTATGCCTTACGTATCCTCAAAAGGGACACACGCATAACTAAAATGATGAATGATGACGATTACTGGTTGGCCTGCCTCCTTGATCCTCGCTATAAAGGCAAATTGCAAAATATAATGCCACATGAGAACTTGGAACTAATATTAGCAACCAAACAATCAACTCTTGTTGACCGTTTGCTTCTGGCATTCCCTGCACACAGCGCCCGTGATCGTTCTCACACGAGCTGCAGGGGCCAGCAGACCAGAGGAGTTAGAGGGGCAGAAATCAGAAGTGGCGTTGGCCAGAGGGGTTTTCTGACCAGGTTGTGGAGTGATTTTGCTATGACCGCAGACAGGACAGGTACTGCAGCATCAATTCAAAGTGACAGGAGACAACATTTGTCCAGTATGGTTACAAACTATTTTTCATCCCTTATCGATGTTCTCCCTCAACCGTCATTCCCATTTGATTACTGGGCATCAAAATTAGACACCTGGCCAGAATTGGCAGAATATGCATTGCAGGAGCTTGCTTGCCCGGCAGCTAGTGTCCTATCAGAAAGAGTATTCAGTGCTGCAGGTTCAATACTAACAGAAAAAAGGACTCGTCTGGCTACCCAAAATGTAGATGATCTAACCTTCATTAAAATGAACCACAACTGGATTTTGAAATCTTTTGCCCCACCTTGCCCGGCTGACACCTAGCTTTCCTATGAAAAGGTCTTGCCTGTGGACTATTCTGAATGCCTTTTCCAATCTCGTAATTTTCTGCACCTGATTGTCCAGCATACGACATGTTTACACCTCACTAAATGGCCAAACTCCCCATACGGGGCCGTGGTATCGACACTTGGCGACAGCACCCGTGAGAGTGCAGTTTGTCTGAAGAGGTGGGTGAGCCCGCTTTTGGTCGACGGCACTGCCACTGGGTCCCTCCTAGTATAATAAAGTGTCTCTGGCGGTGGTGGTGCGCACCCAATGTCAGACACACCGTTGTAATATGAGGGGCCCTGGGCCTGTACCGCCGGCCACAAGACAGTTCCCCCCCCCTCAGCTCAAACAGTGCTCTACCACTTGCAAAATTATCTCACAGCTCCACCAATGTTTAGTCTATGCGCTGACATCCTTCAATGCCTGCCACTGACAATACCATTGTATTGACATTTTTGTTATGTTAGGCCTTCGATGCCTGTCTGTGGTCACTCCTTCCACTAGGCCTCCACTGACCACACCACTGCTGCCCGTGTACCCCTGGAACCAATTTAAAATTGCCTACAGCCATGTGTTATTATTTTAGGCCTTCGATGCCTGTCTGCGGTCACTCCTTCCACTAGGCCTCCACTGACCACACCACTGCTGCCCGTGTACCCCTGGAACCAATTTAAAATTGCCTACAGCCATGTGTTATTATTTTAGGCCTTCGATGCCTGTCTGCGGTCACTCCTTCCACTAGGCCTCCACTGACCACCCCACTGCTGCCCGTGTACCCCTGGAACCAATTTAAAATTGCCTACAGCCATGTGTTATTATTTTAGGCCTTCGATGCCTGTCTGCGGTCACTCCTTCCACTAGGCCTCCACTGACCACACCACTGCTGCCCGTGTACCCCTGGAACCAATTTAAAATTGCCTACAGCCATGTGTTATTATTTTAGGCCTTCGATGCCTGTCTGCGGTCACTCCTTCCACTAGGCCTCCACTGACCACACCACTGCTGCCCGTGTACCCCTGGAACCAATTTAAAATTGCCTACAGCCATGTGTTATTATTTTAGGCCTTCGATGCCTGTCTGCGGTCACTCCTTCCACTAGGCCTCCACTGACCACACCACTGCTGCCCGTGTACCCCTGGAACCAATTTAAAATTGCCTACAGCCATGTGTTATTATTTTAGGCCTTCGATGCCTGTCTGCGGTCACTCCTTCCACTAGGCCTCCACTGACCACACCACTGCTGCCCGTGTACCCCTGGAACCAATTTAAAATTGCCTACAGCCATGTGTTATTATTTTAGGCCTTCGATGCCTGTCTGTGGTCACTCCTTCCACTAGGCCTCCACTGACCACACCACTGCTGCCCGTGTACCCCTGGAACCAATTTAAAATTGCCTACAGCCATGTGTTATTATTTTAGGCCTTCGATGCCTGTCTGCGGTCACTCCTTCCACTAGTCCTCCACTGACCACACCACTGCTGCCCGTGTACCCCTGGAACCAACATCAGAAAATATAAAAATAAGTATTTTGCTTTAAAAAAGAAAATATTGGAGAGATATCAAATGCAGACATTTTAACATTAAAAACAAACACATACAACAAAAATCTGGTACAGTACTAAAAATGGCCACCAGCTACAATAACTTTCTCCTGCAAGTAGTTAACTGAAAGGTTTTTTCAATTTTAAACACAGATATGGCATCCACCGAGTGTTGTCCTGTCGCGTCTTCTTTATATTATTGCCAAGAAGATGCAAAACAATGAAAATAATAAAATCATTATTTACCAAAAAAATAGAGTAAGTCAAAACCACATTGCAAATAAACATTCATTACAAATAAAGAAGCAGGGCGCGTCCGAGGGTGAGTATATACCTAATAAGAATATAATCACCCTCGGACGCGCCCTGCTTCTTTCCGACAGCCTTCCTTCCTAAGAATCAGCCCTTCCGTGGTGTAGAGAGAGGGTTTGTTACACTCCAAGGTGTTCCCCAGGTTGCCTTTCCTGAGCTTCGATCTTCCGGTTCTCGTTTAGTAGTTATTGGAAACTACGCTGCATTAGGCCTACAAATTGGGTATGGGGTGTAGAGAGATGGTGTGTTCCACTCCAAGGTGTTCTCCAGGTTGCCTTTCCTGAGCTTCGATCTTCCGGCTCTCGTTTAGTAGTTGTTGGAAACTACGCTGCATTAGGCCTACAAATTGGGTATGGGGTGTAGAGAGATGGTGTGTTCCACTGTAGAGAGATGGTGTGTTCCACTCCAAGGTGTTCCCCAGGTTTCCTCGCCAATGCTTCGATCATCATGCTCTCGTTTAGTAGTTGTTGGAAACTACGCTGCATTAGGCCTACAAATTGGGTATGGGGTGTAGAGAGATGGTGTGTTCCACTCCAAGGTGTTCCCCAGGTTTCCTCGCCAATGCTTAGATCATCATGCTCTCGTTTAGTAGTTGTTGGAAACTACGCTGCATTAGGCCTACAAATTGGGTATGGGGTGTAGAGAGATGGTGTGTTCCACTCCAAGGTGTTCCCCAGGTTTCCTCGCCAATGCTTCGATCATCATGCTCTCGTTTAGTAGTTGTTGGAAACTACGCTGCATTGGGCCTACAAATTGGGTATGGGGTGTAGAGAGATGGTGTGTTCCACTCCAAGGTGTTCTCCAGTTTGCCTTTCCTGAGCTTCGATCTTCCGGCTCTCATTTAGTAGTTGTTGGAAACTACGCTGCATTAGGCCTACAAATTGGGTATGGGGTGTAGAGAGATGGTGTGTTCCACTGTAGAGAGATGGTGTGTTCCACTCCAAGGTGTTCCCCAGGTTTCCTCGCCAATGCTTCGATCATCATGCTCTCGTTTAGTAGTTGTTGGAAACTACGCTGCATTAGGCCTACAAATTGGGTATGGGGTGTAGAGAGATGGTGTGTTCCACTCCAAGGTGTTCTCCAGGTTGCCTTTCCTGAACTTCTATCTTCAGGCTCTCATTAAATTGTGGTTAAACGGAACAACTGCATTTGGCGTACTAGTTGGTTTGGGGCCTACTATCGGTGTCTGCCGCTCCTTGCTGTTCTCCTGGTTTCCTGTCCTGAAATTCCGTTTTCAGGCGCTCGTTAAGTAGTTGTTAATGTTAGACTGCATTTGGCCTACTAGTTGGGTTGGGGCCTACTATCGGTGTCTGCCACTCCTTGCTGTTCTCCTCCACTGAACAAAGCTGTGCCGCCTGTTTACTACTGTTGCCAATTTTGAACTGCATTTCGACTACTTACTGATTTGGGCCTACTCTCTGTGTCAGCCTCTCATTCCAGTTGTCCTCCACTGCAATGCCCCCTGGTTATTCCTGTGTTACCAATTTTGAACTGCATTTAGCCCACTTTATTCTTTGGGCCTATATCTGTGTTTCCTCCTCATCCTGCCCATTGCCCAGCCAGTGATAGATGAGTCTGCTGGTACATTGACCCATAACTCAACATTCCCCGTGCACGCTACACAACAACATTGTGACCCTGCTGAAAGTCAGGTTGCTCTTCCCGCATACCATACCACCTTACACGGGGACAAAGAGGAAGGTGCAGATGAAAGTGCAGGTTCCTTCATCAGGTGGGGGGAGGAATACTAGTTGGCGACGTCACTGGCACAGGGCCTCTCATAGTACGCAAAAGTGTTGCTGCCGGTGGGAGGCGCCCCCGCCGTGCAAACACACCGCTGTACTTTGAGGGGCCCTGTGCCAGTGCCAATGCCAACGAGTGGGCCCCCCCTGCTTGCTCAGGATCACAGCACTTGCAAAGTTGAAATACTTACCTCTCCCTGCTCCACTGCCGTGACGTGGTCCAGATTTCCTGGGCCCACTAATTACTTGAACCAGCCCTACCCACCACAACTTTAGCCAAATGTCCCCCAATTTCAAATGCCTTCCAATTATTATAAGGTAAATTACGCTTGACAAGCTTCATTAAGAAGAATGGATGGTTTTGACATTAAAATGGGCACTCTAGGTGTTTTCCTGGCCCCCACTCACTGCCGACTATGCTGCCCCATTGACTTGCATTGGGTTTCGTGTTTCGGTCGATCCCGACTTTACGTCATAATCGGCCGATTTCACTCGACCCGACTTTTGAGATAGTCGGGTTTCGCGAAACCCGGCTCGACTCTAAAAAGGTCAAGGTCGCTCAACTCTAGTGCTGACGCCCTCTCTCGCTCCATTGTGTCATCTGAGGAGGAGGAAGGGGAGCCTCGGCTTATTGTCCCTTCTGAGAGCCTGAGAACCGTAGTTCCAGTTTCGATAGAGTCTGTGCCTCCGAGCAAGACTTTTGTACCCATTAATTTGTGACCGGAGGATCTCTCTTGGGCTCATTCGACCAGGTTGGTTGGACACTTTGGGACAAAGAGGACATCTGAGCTGCTGGCGAGGACGTACTGGTGGCCACATATGGTCCGCGACGTTGGAGATTATATTCGGGCGTGTGACTCCTGCCCCCAAAATAAGTCTCCTTGACAATGGCCAGCTGGGTTACTCTATCCCTTGCCGGTGGCAGACAGGCCCTGGGAGATGGTCGGGATGGACTTTGTGGTGGGTTTGCCCAAGTCTCGTGGCTGTACCATCATTTGGGTTATCACCGATCATTTTTCCAAAATGGCGCATTTGGTGCCGCTTCCACGGCTACCTTCTGCACGGGCTTTGGCAGCGTTGTTCATAAAACACATCTTCTGCCTACACGGTATGCCAGACAAAATTGTCTGTGATCGGGGTCCTCAGTTTGCATCTCCGTTCTGGAGAGAGCTTTGTCGTCTTCTCAGCATTCAGTTGAATCTCTCTTCTGCATATCATCCCGAGATGAATGGGTTGGTAGAGAGGGCCAACCGGACCTTGGTCACATATCTGCGACATTTTGTCTCAGCCAGGCAGGAGAACTGGGCATCCTTGCTATCGTGGGCAGAGTTTGCGCTTAACAACGCTGTAGCCGACTCCACTGGCCAGACTCCATTCCTCCTAAATTACGGCCAGCAACCGCGTGCCAATATGCCCATGCCCGTTATTATGGAGAAGCGGGGTCAGTGGGTGCTCTTGTCTGCTGGCCCGGCTGTCTTTAGCAAGACTGCATGGACCACGGCTCATACCACTGAACGCCCGCTCTATCTCCCAGTGGACAATACACTACACAGACAACACAGGGTTAAGGTAAAACAAGGCGGCAATACTTTATTGAACCACAGCACACAATAGCAAACAGAGCATTCCCAACATGCCTCGAATTGTATGGGTACATGGGCGCATATAAAATATCACTGCGTCTCCACATGTTTCCAGTATGACATGATGTCAGAGCTCCCAGGGTCGCTACTCCATCTGTGGATGAACGCACAGAGAAGGGGTAACGACAAGCATAGGGAGATGACCAAGAACTGTCCATAGAGTCCATACAAGGTCCAAAGCCAGTTGACATGATGTCATAGCTCCCAGGGTCGCTACTCCATCTGTGGATGAACGCACAGAGAAGGGCAGCGAAAAGCATAGGGAGATGACCAAGAACTGTCCATAGGGTCCATACAAGGTCCAAAGCCATTTGACATGATGTCAGAGCTCCCAGGGTCGCTACTCCATCTGTGGATGAACGCACAGAGAAGGGCTATAGACAAGCATAGGGAGATGACCAAGAACTGTCCATAGAGTCCATACAAGGTCCAAAGCCAGTTGACACGAGAGTCACCACCTGGCTTATCTGACCATCTCCATGGAACCAGGCGACCAGCGGGTCCCAAACCTGGCTTTCTCCAAACATATCCATGGTTCAGAGATGGTCACTGGATCAGATCTGTGTCCTTCCAACCGGAGCTGAAAACCCCTAGGTTGTTTCCTATAGAATCAAAGATCAGTGTCCCTCGTGATGGTGCCATGATGAATTGGCTGCAGTCCTTTCTCTTGTCTGTTGGGTGGTTTGCAGAATGTCTGGCTGGTAGCTCTGTGTACTTCAGTCTCCCAGGATGTGATCTCTGAGTCAATTTATACCAAAGGCCTGTAAGCTATTTTTAGAATTACCCAGTGTCCTTTAGTTCAACATCAAGATATGGCAAACAATGGTGATGAGATTAAGTAGCACTATTAGCATATAAGCACACATCAATAAACAAAGCTTAACCCACTCAATGTACAGTCACTATTACAGACTTACACAGTATGTTAGATAATATATCAGTGGGCAGTCTGTCTTTTTGACCCACCAGACATAAACACTTAAATTCACAAGCCAATGTACATGTAAAAAAAAAAAAACAGTCCTTTTGTGTTAGGGGTCGAGTTCCTGCCTCTGCACAGGGGGAATCTCGGGCCATCTCCGCTGCGGTCTCCCATTCTTCTCCTGCCGCAGTCGAGCTTGCTCAGCAGAGACGTCGATCCCAGCGTCTCGCTCAGTCTGACTCTGTGCTTAGAGTTACTGCTGCGTTTCCTGCTTCTCCCATTGAAGTCAGTGCTGGGCAGCGGCGAGCGGACGTTTCTGGGGCTAAGTCCTGCTTTTTACATTCTGAGCATGCCCAGAGTAAGATCTCTCAGTGGAGATCGAGGGTCACATGATCAGATACTGCAGCTAAGGTCCTTGTAGCTGCTAGGACTAAATCCTGCTTTGCACTCTGAGCATGCCCAGGGCGAGATCTCTCAGTGGAGATCCAGGGTCACATGCTCAGGTGCTGCAGCACTCCATTGGTCCTTCTTTGGAAGGTCCTAAACATGCTGCAGCTATTTAAGCCTCGCATGGCCGCACGGCCATGCGCTAGTATTGTCTTTTGTAAATGTGTGTGTGTTGTGAGTGAAAGTCGTTCTTTAAAATCCCCTCCCTATTGTATGACTGCTCGCGGAAGGTGGGTGATTGCTACCTAGCGCCCGACTTAGCCATCAGCACGGTACACACATTACAGCGTCTTATTGCTGTGACCGCCAGTGCGGCGCCGTGCGCTTTCTCTGCGCTTTCCTAACCCAAGCCTGGGTGGTTAGTGGCGTCCGCCAGTGTGGCACCGCACGCACTCTCGTGCCTCTAAATATATTCTCTTGGTGCGGTACCGCGGCCCTGTGACTCAACAGGGTTCGCTTCCTTCACACTGGGTGAAGTTAACCCAAGTGTGTATTCATATTGTACCGCCATCTCGTCCGTCTCTATTAGCAGCAGGGTTTTCACCTGCACGGTGGACCTCGGACGGCGAACGCACCTAATACCATTACACCTTATACTTGGTGCGTTCCGCCAGTCCTAACATTTTGTTTATGCAAAAACATAGCTGTCTGGGTAATTAAGATACAATCTGGTTTCTTCACACCCATGTCTTCCGCTGACTCCAGGGTGGCTGACTGGGCTGTGGAGGCACGGGACATTTGGGACCCCACTCAGGATGCCATTCGGGCCTCCAAGGAGAGAATGAGGACTCCAACGATGCTCATCAGCGCCCCGCTCCGACCTTTGCTCCTGGCGACTTGGTGTGGCTCTCCGCCCATAACATCAGGCTGCGAGTTGAGTCCACTAAGTTTGCACCTCGCTACTTGGGTCCATTCAAGGTCCTCGAACAGGTTAACCCTGTTGTCTACCGACTGGCCCTTCCTTCACCCCTGGGTATCACCAACACCTTTTATGTGTCCCTCTCGAAGCCCGTATACATGTCCTGGTTTTCCGAGTCATCTGCCGGGACATCGGGTTCATCTACAGATGATTACGAGGTGAACGCTATTTTGGGGTGCAAGGTGGTACGTGGCAAAATATTCTATTTGGTGGATTGGAAGGGTTATGGCCCAGAGGACAGGTCCTGGGAGCCTGCTGAACACATTCGAGCTCCACAGCTCATTGCTGCCTTCGAGCGCAGCGAGGTCCAAGGGGGGGCCATGTTGGGGGTCGAGTTCCCGCCTCTGCACAGGGGGAATCTCGGGCCATCTCCGCTGCGGTCTCCTATTCTTCTCCTGCCGCAGTGGAGCCTGCTCAGCGGAGATGTCAGTCCCAGCATCTTGCTCAGTCTCACTCTTTGCAAAGGGTTACTGCTGCTTTTCCAGCTTCTGCCATTGAAGCCAGTGCTGGGCAATGGCGAGCAGACGCTTTTGGGACTAAGTCTTGCTTTTCCCCTTCTGAGCATGCCCGGGTAAGATCTCTCATTGGAGATCGAGGGTCACATGCTTAGATACTGCAGCAAAACTCATTGGTTCTCCAGGAAGGTCCTGAAGTTGCTGAGGCTCTGTGGCAGCCTCTCATTGGTCCTTCTAGGAAGGTCCTGCACTTGCTGCAGCTATAAAAGGTTTGCATGGCCGCACGGCCATGCGCTAGTATCAATCCAAATATGTGCTTTGCGCCAGTGTGGTTATGTGTGAATGTATTCAGGGACCCGGCTGAAATAAGCCCCTAGAATACTGGCACCTCCGGTGAGGAGATTGTATGAATGTATTTAGGGACCCGGCTGAAATAAGCACCTCGAATACCGGCTCCTCCAGTGAGGAGATTGCGTGTTTGCGTAACCACTGACTGCTATCAGTTCAGCAGTAAGCTTGTGCTCCTGTGAGGCTAACAGGGCGCAGTGCTTTCCTTTCACAGCTACTCTGTGAAGTAACAGAGCTAGTCTATACCGCCAAACAGTGCCGCCATTCACTAGCAGCAGGTTCATCCTGCACGGTGGACCCCAGGCTGCGAACGCACCAATTATAATAAACGTCTATATCTACTCGGTGTGTTCCGCTAGCCCTAACACGAGATACTCTGTGCTGGCTATAGCTATCCATGGAGTCACAAGCAGGAGTGTATGAATCTGTGGAATTCACAGACCCTGATCCTGCCATGACAGTTGGTGAAGTTTGAGAAAACCTACTCGTGAGAGTGTCATTTCTCATCAATACAATTACACATAACTTATGGACATCTATGGTTTGATTTATTTGCCTCTGTGATTGGATGGGTTGTTACCGACATTTGGTGAGAATTTCATGTCAGTAGCACCTTTAGAAATCTATTTACTTAGAAAATTGGTGATGTGTTTCATACTTATTTAACCCATTGTAGGTACAGTATATGTTTTTACAAAGTCACTGGTAGAGTGCTGGAGGGGAGATATGTGTCACTACACTTAATGGCGTCAGTGATGTAAAACCCAGAGTAATTTCCCTCCAGCATATTAAGGGTATGTGCACACGTCAGGATTTCTTGCAGAAATTTCCTGAAGAAAACCGGAAATTTTCTGCAAGAAATCCGCATTTTTTTTTTTTGCATTTTTTTCCCGTTTTTTTCGCGTTTTTTTTTTAGCATTTTGCAAGCGAAATTAGTTTGCAGAATGCTAAAGTTTTCCAAGCGATCTGTAGCATTGCTTGGCAAACTGACTGACAGGTTGGTCACACTTGTCAAACATAGTGTTTGACAAGTGTGACAAGCTTTTTACTATAGATGCTGCCTATGCAGCATCAATAGTAAAAGATAGAATGTTTAAAAATAATAAAAAAAATTTAAAAAATGGTTATACTCACCTGCAGACAGCCGATCTCCTCAGCGGCGTCCGTTCCTATAGATAGTGCGTGTGTGTGCAGGACCTTCGATGACGTCGTGGTCACGTGAGCGGTCACGCGACCAATCACAAGACAGCGACGTCATCGCAGGTCCTTCACACACACCATCTATAGGAATGGAAGCGGCAGCATGCACCGCTGAGAGGCGGGAAGACTCCGGGGCCATCAAAGGTGAGTATATCACTATTTTTTATTTTAATTCTTTTTTTTTTTTACCAATTATATGGTGCCCAGTCCGTGGAGGAGAGTCTCCTCTCCTCCACCCTGGGTACCAACCGCACATAATCTGCTTACTTCCCGCATGGTGTGCACAGCCCCATGCGGAAAGTAAGCCGATCAATGCACTCCTAGGTGTGCGGAATCCCCGCAATTCTGCAAATTTAATGAACATGTTGCTTTTTTTTCCGCAATGCGATTTTTTTGCGGAAAAAAATGCAACATTTGTACAAGAAATGCGGAATACACTGTAGATAATAGGAGGCATATGTAAGCGTTTTTTTTGCATTTTTTTCACATTTTTATCACGTTTTTATAGCGAAAAAACGCAAAAAAAACGCGAAAAATACTGAACGTGTGCACATGGCCTAAGTGTTGTGAGGATTTAGTTAAGTTGCAAAATGTGCTGGTTCTTATGTGGACATCCATAGAGTGGGTGGGAGGGTGTTCACCTTATCTCCACCAGCAGAGCTAGCATTGAGGTGTGCTGACAGGACCTGTGTGATGTCACAGTCATGTGTTTAGTCACATGGGGGAAGGGTCACATGGCCTGGGGCTTAAATGGCTTGGCTCAAGAGGCAGTCTTTGTTCAGCAAGACTGGAGAGAGGACTCTCCAGTTGTTTGTGTCCTGAGGAGGAAAGACTGAACCTGTGTTGCTCCAGAGCGGGCTGCTACCTGCAAACATATGGACTCTGTTACAACATTTTGTTTTCTTTGTTGTTTTCCTGTTTTTGCCTAAAGTGCTGTGTTTATTTTCCTTTCTTGTTGGTTTATGCTGAAATATAGTAAACCAACTGAGGATTTAAAGAGACAGTGTTCCAGTTTTTCTACCTCCGTGTACCGCCGAGTGAGTTGAACTACCACAATGTATATACTGATATTTTGATCCATACATTATTATGATATCCTATTCGTTATTACATATTTTTTTATTTCCGATTTGTCTCTACAAATTTTGTCTGTCCATGATTTTTACAACATATCTCAGGAGTTCCCTGTGTTTTTGCCTGCTTTTGACTAATAATAACTCATTTCATTGTATTGCTCAATGTGTACAAAATCAGCCTGGATTGGAGATCCAATAATTTACCTTTTCCAAGAAAGACAGGAATGACCATTATTGAGCATAATCATTTTGCTTATCTAGGCTTCCAAGCATTTCATCTTTAGAAGAGCTGCACTTGGCCATCCACCTTATTGTGTAAGGTTGTGGTAAATCACTCTACTGCTTTGTTCACTTCCAATCATTTGGGTATATCTGGTTTGTTCAGTGTTTAGTTCAAACATTTTTTTGTATACATTGATGCAAACATAGCTACAAAAGGGAATCTGTGTAAATAGAAGTTACATTACCTGCTCAATGGAGCAAATGAGTCACTTGATATATAGTATGGCCTGCTAACAATTAGTTCATATTTATCACTTCAGGAAAGGCAAAATCAGCCGAGCAATGACCTATACAAATAACTAAACATTATAAACCCACTCTGACCCCTTTTTTCTACTACATATATGTATGTGCTATACTATATAAAAAGATGAGAGAGGCCTGTAATTGACATCATAGGTAGACCACAACTATGAGAGTCAAAATGAGAAAACAAATCCAGAAAATCACCTTGTCTGATTTGGCAAGATTAATTTTGAAAATTATGGTGGAAATTAAGTATTTGGTCAGCTAAAAACATGTTTCGTTCCATGTAGTCCTTCTACTTTGTCCCTACATCATACTGCTTCCAAATTACATCGCAAAAACCTAGTGACAGATTCCCTTTAAACCATTTTCCCCCCAAGGTGGTTTGTAAGTTAATGACCAGGCCAATTTTTACCATTCGGCCACTGTCAGTTTGTGAGGTAATAACTCTGGAGCGCTTCAATGGATCCCACGGATTCTGAGCCTTTTTTTCGTGACATATTGTCCTTTATGATAGTGGTAAAATTTAATCTATATAACTTGCGTTTATTTGCGAAAAAAAACTAAAATTTGGCTGAAATTTTTGCCATTTTCAAGCTTTGAATTGTTGTGCCCTTAAATCAGAGAGATGTATCACACAAAAGTATTAATAAATAAAATTTCCCACATGTCTACTTTACATTAGCACAACTTTTGAAACAACTTTTTTAACTTAGAAGTTATAATGGATTAAATTTGACGAGCGATTTTCTAATTTTTTTCCAACAAAATTTATAAAACCATTTTTTAGGGACCACCTCACATTTGAAGTGACTTTTAGTGGGTTATATGACAGAAAATACTCAAAAGTAACACCATTCTAAAAACTGCACCCCTCAAGGTGCTCAAAACGACATTCAAGAAGTTTATTAACCCTTCAGGTGCTTCACAGGAATTTTTAGAATGAGAATCAAACATTTATCTTTTTTTTCACAAAAAATTTACTTTAGACCCAATTTTTTTTTCACAAGGGTAAATGTACCCGTCACTAGGGTTGAGCGAAACGGATCGTTCATTTTCAAAAGTCGCCGACTTTTGGCAAAGTCGGGTTTCATGAAACCTGACCCGACCTCTGTGTGGGGTCGGCCATGCGGTACGCGACTTTCGCGCCAAAGTCGCGTTTCAATGACGCGAAAAGCGCCATTTCTCAGCCAATGAAGGTGAACGCAGAGTGTGGGCAGCGTGATGACATAGGTCCTGGTCCCCACCATCTTAGAGAAGGGCATTGCAGTGATTGGCTTGCTGTCTGCAGCGTCACAGGGGCTATAAAGAGGCGTTCCCGCCGACCACCATCTTACTGCTGCTGATCTGAGCCTAGGGAGAGGTTGCTGCCGCTTCGTCAGAAGCAGGGATAGCGTTAGGCAGGGTCCATTAACCACAAAACCGCTTGTGCTGTAGCGATTTCCACTGTCCAACACCACCTTTTGTTTGCAGGGACAGTGGAAGCTACATTTTTTTTTCTCAGCGCTGTAGCTCATTGGGCTGCCCTAGAAGGCTCCCTGATAGCTGCATTGCTGTGTGTACGCCGCTGTGCAAACCAACTGCTTTTTTCAAAGCACAAATCCTGTTGTTCCTTCCTTTCTGCACAGCTATCTTGTTTGTTTGTCCACACTTTTTATTTAATTTGTGCATCAGTCCACTCCTTATTGCTGCCTGCCATACCTGGCTGAGATTACTGCAGGGAGATAGTAATTGTAGGACAGTCCCTGTTTTTTTTTTTTTTTTAATTCTCCCTAAAAAAATAAGTCGTGGGAGATTAAGATTGGCATTTCTGCTAGAGTGCCATCCCTGTGTGTGCCATCTCTCTCACATAGTGGGCCATAGAAAGCCTTTTTATTTTTCTGTTTTTTTTTTGTGGGGTTTATAAATTCTCCCTGAAAAAAAAAAACAGTGGGAGATTAATATTGGCCTTTGGGCTTGTGTGCCAGTCCTGAGTGTGCCATCTCTCTCTCTCAAATAGTGGGCCATAGAAAGCCTATTAATTTTTTTTTTTTTGGTTTCTAAATTCTCCCTGAAAAAATAAAAAAAAATCAGTAGGAGATTAATATTGGCCTTTCTGCTTGTGTGCCACTCCTGACTCCTGGGTGTGCCATCTCTCTCTCTCTCTCTCTCTCTCTCTCAAATAGTGGGCCATAGAAAGCCTTTTTATTTTTCTGTTTTTTTTTTGTGGGGTTTATAAATTCTCCCTGAAAAAAAAAACAGTGGGAGATTAATATTGGCCTTTGGGCTTGTGTGCTACTCCTGACTCCTGGGTGTGCCATCTCTCTCTCTCAAATAGTGGGCCATAGAAAGCCTATTTTTTTTTTTTTATTTGGTTTCTAAATTCTCCCTGAAAAAATAAAAAAAAAACAGTGGGAGATTAATATTGCCCTTTCTGCTTGTGTGCCAGTCTTGACTCCTGGGTGTGCCATTTCTCTCTCTCAAATAGTGGGCCATAGAAAGCCTATTTTTTTTTTTTTATTTGGTTTCTAAATTCTCCCTGAAAAAATAAAAAAAAATCAGTGGGAGATTAATATTGGCCTTTCTGCTTGTGTGCCACTCCTGACTCCTGGGTGTGCCATCTCTCTCTCTCAAATAGTGGGCCATAGAAAGCCTATTTTTTTTTTTTCTATTTGGTTTCTAAATTCTCCCTGAAAAAAAAAAAAAAAAGTGGGAGATCAATATTGACATTTGTGCTTGAGTGATAGTCCTGCGTGTGTGGCATCTCTCTCATTTGGTGCCACCGAAAACAGAGTGTGTAACATTGTGCCTGATTTTCCTTGCGGTCTTACCCACCTGTAAAGGGATATCTAAATCATACTGAAGTTATAGCTCACCGTGTAAGTTGTTTTACAGCAACAAATACCGTTACTTTGGTTACGTTTTTAAAACAATGAGGAAGTCTGGTGGAAGAGGTTGTGGCCGTGGGCTTTCATTGTCAGCTGGTAATGATGGTAGTGATAGTGGAGCATCAGGTGGTCGTGGGAAAAAAAATATTGCACCTAAGTCTGGAGCTGTGGAGCCAGGTTCGTCGTCTGGCTACAGAAGGCCTCGAACGCTCCCTTTTCTGGGAGTAGGAAAACCGCTTTTAAAGCTGGAGCAGCAAGAGCAAGTTTTGGCTTACCTTGCTGACTCAGCCTCTAGCTCTTTTGCCTCCTCTTTTGAAACTGGTAAATGTAAAAGCAGCGCGTCGTTAGTGGATGTTCACGGTCAGGGACAAGTCGCTTCCTTGTCCTCTTCAGCAAAAACAACAACAGAGAAGAATGCAGCAGGCGACACAACGGGTTACTCCATGGAGCTCTTTACACATACCGTCCCTGGCTTAGAAAGTGAAGCAGTTAACAGGCCATGCCCATTACAAGTTGAATCTGACATGGAGTGCACTGATGCACAGCCACAGCCAGACTACTATGCTGGTCCTTTGACTCAGAACACAACATTGCCCTCGCAGGGTACTGATCCAGAATCAGACCCTGATGAGACTATGTTGCCCCGTCACGAACGCTCTACCACCGACTTACACGGTGACACAGACGAAGTTGCGCACGAGCTAGAAGAGGAGGTTATAGATGACCCAGTTGTTGACCCCGATTGGCAGCCATTGGGGGAACAGGGTGCAGGCGGCAGTAGTTCTGAAGCGGAGGAGGAGGGGCCGCAGCAGGCATCAACATCGCAACAGGTTCCATCGGCCGGGCCCGTAGATGGGACAAAACGCGTGGCAAAGCCAAAACCTGTTGGAGGACAGCGTGGCCATCCGGTTAAAGCTCTTTCTGCAATGCCTGAAAAGGGATCCGAGGCTCGAAAGAGTGCAGTCTGGCATTTTTTTAAACAACATCCAATTGATCAGCGCAAAGTAATCTGTCAAAAATGTTCAACTACCTTAAGCAGAGGTCTGAATCTGAAAAGTCTCAATACAAGTTGCATGCATAGACATTTAACCACCATGCATTTGCAAGCCTGGACTAACTACCAAACGTCCCTTAAGGTTGTAGCACCCTCGGCCAATGAAGCTAGTCAGCAACGCTACATCCCTGCCGTCACTCTAAGGCCACCATTTTCCGCACCACCTGCAGTATCTGTGCAGGTTTCTTTGCCAGGCCAAAGCAGTCAGGGTCAGGGAATCACCAGTTTCGTAGTAGGAAACACTGCATCTTGGGCACTGGCGGAAACAATACCGTCTCCAACCGTATCTCAGTCTGCCATGTCCACCGGCACCCCCGCTAGTTCCACGATCTCCAGCTCTCCAGTCCAGCTCACCCTACATGAGACTCTGGTTAGAAAAAGGAAGTACTTATCCTCGCATCCGCGTACACAGGGTTTGAACGCCCACATAGCTAGACTAATCTCGTTAGAGATGATACCCTACCGGTTAGTTGAAAGTGAAGCTTTCAAAGCCCTGATGGACTACACTGTACCGCGCTACGAGCTACCCAGTCGACACTTCTTTTTGAGAAAAGCCATCCCAGCCCTCCACCAGCATGTTAAAGAGCGCATCGTCCATGCACTCAGGCAATCTGTGAGTACAAAGGTGCAACTGACAACAGATGCATGGACCAGTAGGCATGGCCAGGGACGTTACGTGTCCATCACTGCACACTGGGTGAATGTTGTGGATGCAGGGTCCACAGGGGACATCAATTTCGGGACAGTTCTGCCTAGCCCACGGTCTAGGAAACAGTTGGCTGTAGGTGTTCGCACCCCCTCCTCCTCCTCTTCGTCCTTCTGCAGAAGCGAGAGCTCGTCCACAGACCGCAGTCGCCAAACCACTCCATCCGCAGCTGGCACTGTTGCACACCAGTTGTCCCATTATGGGGCAGATACTGGCAAGCGTCAGCAGGCTGTATTGGCTATGAAGTGTTTGGGCGACAACAGACACACCGCGGAAGTTCTGTCCGAGTTCTTGCAGAGAGAAACGCAGTCATGGCTGGGCACAGTAGATCTTGAGGCAGGCAAGGTAGTGAGTGATAACGGAAGGAATTTCATGGCTGCCATCTCCCTTTCCCAACTGAAACACATTCCTTGCCTGGCTCACACCTTAAACCTGGTGGTGCAGTGCTTCCTGAAAAGTTATCCGGGGTTATCCGACCTGCTCCTCAAAGTGCGCAGACTTTGCTCACATATCCGCCATTCGCCCGTACACTCCAGCCGTATGCAGACCTATCAGCGGTCTTTGAACCTTCCCCAGCATCGCCTAATCATAGACGTTGCAACAAGGTGGAACTCAACACTGCACATGCTACAGAGACTGTGCGAACAGAGGCGGGCTGTTATGTTTTTGTGGGAGGATACACATACACGGGCAGGCAGTAGGATGGCAGACATGGAGTTGTCAGGTGTGCAGTGGTCAAAGATACAAGACATGTGTCAAGTCCTTCAGTGTTTTGAGGAATGCACACGGCTGGTTAGTGCAGAAAACGCCATAATAAGCATGAGCATCCCCCTAATGCGTCTGCTGATGCAAAGTTTGACGCACATAAAGGAGCAGGCATCTGCAGCCGAGGAAGAGGAAAGCCTTGATGACAGTCAGCCATTGTCTGGTCAGGGCAGTGTACAGGACGAGGTAGCGGGCGAACAGGAGGAGGAGGACTAGGAGGATGATGGGGATGAGTATTTTTTTAATGAGGAAGCTTCTCCGGGGCCACTGGAAATTGGTGGCGTGGCAAGGCCGGGTTCTGGGTTTCTGAGGGACACAAGTGACGTAGATTTGCCTGAAACTGCCCCTCAACCAAGCACAACCGCAGATTTGACAACTGGAACTTTGGCCCACATGGCGGATTATGCCTTACGTATCCTCAAAAGGGACACACGCATTACGAAAATGATGAACGATGACGATTACTGGTTGGCCTGCCTCCTTGATCCTCGCTATAAAGGCAAATTGCAAAATATTATGCCACATGACAACTTGGAACTAATATTAGCAACCAAACAATCAACTCTTGTTGACCGTTTGCTTCAGGCATTCCCAGCACACAGCGCCCGTGATCGTTCTCACACGAGCAGCAGGGGGCAGCAGACCAGAAGTGTTAGAGGTGCAGAAATCTGAAGTGGCATTGGACAGAGGGGTTTTCTGACCAGGTTGTGGAGTGATTTTGCTATGACCGCAGACGGGACAGGTACTGCTGCATCAATTCAAAGTGACAGGAGACAACATTTGTCCAGTATGGTTACTAACTATTTTTCATCCCTTATCGATGTTCTACCTCAACCGTCATTCCCATTTGATTACAGGGCATCCAAATTAGACACCTGGCCAGAATTGGCAGAATATGCATTGCAGGAGCTTGCTTGCCCGGCAGCTGGTGTCCTATCAGAAAGAGTATTCAGTGCTGCAGGTTCAATATTAACCGAAAAAAGGACTCGTCTGGCTACCTAAAATGTTGATGATCTAACCTTCATTAAAATGAACCACAACTGGATTTCGAATTCTTTTGCCCCACCTTGCCCGGCCGACACCTAGCTTTCCTATGAAAAGGTATTGCCTGTGGACTACTCTGAATGACTTTACCAATCTCGTAATTTGCAGCAGCTGATTGTCCAGCATACGACATGTTTACACCTTCCTAAATGGCCAAACTCCCCACACGGGGCCGTGGTATCGCCACTTGGCGCCAGCACCCGTGAGAGTGCTGTTTGTCTGAAGAGGTGGGTGTGCCCGCTTTTGGTCGATGGCACGGCCACTGGGTCCCTCATAGTACAATAAAGTGTCTCTGGCGGTGGTGGTGCGCACCCAACGTCAGAAAAACTGTTGTAACATGAGGGGCCCTGGGCATGTACCGCCGGCCACAAGAGATTTCCCCCACCCCCAGCTCAAACATTGCTGTACCACTTGCACAATTATCTCTCACAGTTCCAACTATGTTTAGTCTATGCGCTGACATCTGTAAATTCCTGCCACTGACAATACCATTGTGTTGACATGTATGATGGTACTTAACATAGTCAGGGGCAGTGTCCTATATTTACCCAAGTAAATACTTTGTGCCAAATTACTAGGTCTGAAACTACGCAGAGGAGCCCACCCCTGTACCTAATGATTGCACCCTTTTGTGTTTTCTTTTTGTTGTAATGCGAGACATTAACATGTATTTATTTTTTGGGACTACTAAGTGGCAGACACTCATTACAATCGGCCACCGCTGACAACACCAATGGTGCTTGTGTACCCCTGCAAGAGAATTCAAAGTGCCTACAGCCCAAATTTATTATGTTAGGCCTTCGAAGCCTGTCTGCGGTCCCTCCTTCCACTAGTCCTCCACTGACCTGTCTACTGCTGCCCGTGTTCCCCTGGAACCAATGTTAAAGTGCCTACAGCCCAATTTTATTATGTTAGGCCTTCGAAGCCTGTCTGCGGTCCCTCCTTCCACTAGTCCTCCACTGACCTGTCTACTGCTGCCCGTGTTCCCCTGGAACCAATTTTAAAGTGCCTACAGCCCAATTTTATTATGTTAGGCCTTCGAAGCCTGTCTGCGGTCCCTCCTTCCACTAGGCCTCCACTGACCTGTCTACTGCTGCCCGTGTACCCCTGGAACCAATGTTAAAGTGCCTACAGCCCAATTTTAATATGTTAGGCCTTCTAAGCCTGTCTGCGGCCCCTCCTTCCACTAGTCCTCCACTGACCTGTCTACTGCTGCCCGTGTACCCCTGGAACCAATTATAAAGTGCCTACAGCCTAATTTTATTATGTTAGGCCTTCGAAGCCTGTCTGCGGTCCCTCCTTCCAATAGTTCTCCACTGACCAGACCAATGCTGGCCGTGTACCCCTGGAACCCAGCTGAAAGTGCATGGAGCCTCCTTTTTTTTCTTTTGTTTTATATTTAGAAAGCCCAGATGAACTACGCTGTACCACGGTTCAAGCTACCCAGTCGACATTTCTTTTGCGAGAAAAGCCGTCCCAGCCCTCCACCGGCATGAAAAAGTCTGCATTGTCATAGCACTCAGGCAATCAAACAGTAGAAAGGTGCACCTGACAAGAGACGCATGGACCAGTAGGCATGTCCACAAAAAGTTACGTGTCCATTACGGCGCACTGGGTTAATGTGTTGGATGCATGGTCCACAGGGGACAGCCTACAAAGTCTGTCTGCAGTCCCTAATTCAAATTGTCCTCCACTGACCACACCACTGCTGCCCGTGGACCCCTGGAACCTATTTTTAATTGCATAGAGCATCCTTTTTTTAATAGTAGGCGTACAAAGTCTGTCTGCGGTCCACTATTGAAATGAAATTGTCCTCCACTGACCAGAGCAATGCTGCCTGTGTACCCCTGTAACCTTTTTTAAACTGCAGTGAGCCACATTTTTGGTTTAAGGCCTACTACCTGTGTCTGTCTGCGCCACTCAATACAGCTGTCCTCCTTTGAAAAAAGCAAAGCGTCAATAGTCTTGTTTTCAGCCTGTAGGAATTTGAAGACTGCATTGGGGCTACTACTTCGGTAGGGCCTACTAACGGTGTCTGCCGCTCCAAGGTGTTCCCCAGGTTTCCTCTCCGTTGCTTGGGTCTTCCGACTCTCGTTTAGTAGTTGTTGAAAACTACACTGCATTAGGCCTACAAATTGGGTATGGGGTGTAGAGACGGTGTGTTCCACTCCAAGGTGTTCCCCAGGTTTCCTCTCCATTGCTTCGGTCTTCCGACTCTCGTTTAGTAGTTGTTGAAAACTACACTGCATTAGGCCTACAAATTGGGTATCGGGTGTAGAGACGGTGTGTTCCACTCCAAGGTGTTCCCCAGGTTTCGTCCACATTGCTTCGATCTTCCGACTCTCGTTTAGTAGTTGTTGAAAACTACACTGCATTAGGCCTACAAATTGGGTATCGGGTGTAGAGACGGTGTGTTCCACTCCAAGGTGTTCCCCAGGTTTCCTCTCCATTGCTTCGGTCTTCCGACTCTCGTTTAGTAGTTGTTGAAAACTACACTGCATTAGGCCTACAAATTGGGTATGGGGTGTAGAGACGGTGTGTTCCACTCCAAGGTGTTCCCCAGGTTTCCTCTCCATTGCTTCGGTCTTCCGACTCTCGTTTAGTAGTTGTTGAAAACTACACTGCATTAGGCCTACAAATTGGGTATGGGGTGTAGAGACGGTGTGTTCCACTCCAAGGTGTTCCCCAGGTTTCCTCTCCATTGCTTGGGTCTTCCGACTCTCGTTTAGTAGTTGTTGAAAACTACACTGCATTAGGCCTACAAATTGGGTATGGGGTGTAGAGACTGCGTCTTCCGCTCCAAGGTGTTCTCCAGGTTTCCTCTCCATTGCTTCAATCTTAAAGCTCTTGTTTAGTAGTTGTTGAAAACAACACTGCATTAGGCCTACTGGTTGGGTTGGGGCCTTCTATCTGTGTCTGCCGCTCCTTGCTGTTCTCCTACAGTGAACAAAGCTGTGCCGCCGGTTTACTACTGTTGCCAATTTTGAACTGCATTTAGAATACTTACTGATTTGGGCCTACTCTCTGTGTCAGCCTCTCATTCCAGTTGTCCTCCACTGAACAAAACAATGCCCCCTGGTTAGTCCTGTTACCAATTTTGAACTGCATTTAGCCCACTTTATTCTTTGGGCCCATATCTGTTTCCCCCTCATCCTGCCCATTGCCCAGCCAGTGATAGATGAGTCTGCTGGTACATTGACCCATAATGCAACATTCCCCGTGCACGCTACACTGCAAGATTGTGACCCTGCTGAAAGTCAGGTCCCCCTTACCGCATACCATACCACCTTACACGGGGACAAAGAGGAAGGTGCAGATGAAAGTGCAGGTTCCTTCATCAGGTGGGGGGAGGAATACTCGTTGGCGACGTCACTGGCACAGGGCCCCTCATAGTACGCAAAAGTGTTGCTGCCGGTGGGAGGCGCCCCCGCCGTGCAAACACACCGCTTTACTTTGAGGGGCCCTGTGCCAGTGCCAATGCCAACGAGTGGGCCCCCCCTGCTTGCTCAGGATCACAGCACTTGCAAAGTTGAAATACTTACCTCTCCCTGCTCCACTGCCGTGACGTGGTCCAGATTTACTGGGCACACTAATTACTTGAACCAGCCCTACCCCCCACAACTTTAGCCAAATGACCCCCAATTTCAAATGCCTTCCAATTATTATAAGCTAAATTACGATTGACAAGCTTCAGTAGCAAGAATGGATGTTTTTGCCAATACAATGGGCTCTGTACATGTTTTCCTGGCCTCTACTCACTGCCGACTATGCTCCCCCATTGACTTGCATTGGGTTTCGTGTTTCGGTCGATCCCCGACTTTTCGCGATAATCGGCCGATTCCACTCGACTCGACTTTTGAGATAGTCGGGTTTCGCGAAACACGGCTCGACTCTAAAAAGGTCAAGGTCGCTGAACTCTAACCGTCACACTAAACGATATCGCTAGCGATCCGTGACGTTGCAGCGTCCTGGCTAGCGATATCATTCAGTTTGACACACAGCAGCGATCAGAATCCTGCTGTGATGTCGTTGGTCGCTGCAGAAAGTCCAGCACTTTATTTGGTCGCTGGACTCCCTGCAGACATCGCTGAAACGGCGTGTGTGACACCGATTTCAGCGATGTCTTCACTGGTAACCAGGGTAAACATCGGGTTACTAAGCGCAGGGCCGCGCTTAGTAACTTGATGTTTACCCTGGTTACCAGCGTAAAAGTAAAAAAAAAAACACTTCATACTTACCTTCCGCTGTCTGTCCCTCGGCGCTCTGCCTCTCTGCCCTGTGTAAGCCCAGCGGCCGGAAAGCAGAGCGGTGACGTCACCGCTCTGCTTTCCGGCCGCTGGGCTTACACAGGGCAGAGAAGCAGAGCGCCGAAAGACAGACAGCGGAAGGTAAGTATGAAGTGTTTTTTTTTTTTTTTAACTTTTACGCTGGTAACCAGGGTAAACATCGGGTTACTAAGCGCGGCCCTGCGCTTAGTAACCCGATGTTTACCCTGGTTACCGGCATCGTTGGTCGCTGGAGAGCTGTCTGTGTGACAGCTCTCCAGCGACCAAACAGCGACGCTGCAGCGATCCGGATCGTTGTCGGTATCGCTGCAGCGTCGCTCAGTGTGACGGTACCTTAACAGGAAAAAAGAGATCACAAAATTTATATAAATAAATATTAACCCTTTTATCCCCGAAGGTGGTTTGCACACTAATGACCAGCCCAATTCTTACAATTCTGACCACTGTCACTTTATGAGGTAATAACTCTGGAACACTTCAACGAATCCTGGTGATTCTGAGATTGTTTTTTCATGACATATTGTACTTCATGATAGTCGTAATTTTCTTAGAGATGACTTGTCTTTATTTGTTAAAAAAAGAATGAAATTTGACGAAAAGGTGCTCAAAACCACATTCAAGAAGTTAATTAACCCTTCAGGTGCTTCAAAATTTTTTTTATAATTTTTAATTCAGATCCAAATTTTTTCATTTTGACAAGGGTTACAGGAGAAAATGGACCCCAAAATTTGTAGTGTAATTTCTTCTGAGCATGCCGATACCCCAAATTAGGGAGAAAACCACTGTTTGGGCGCATGGCAGGTCTTGGAGGGGAAGGAGCGCCATTTGCCTTTTTGATTGCAAATCCCCCACAAGTGACACCATTGTAGAAACTATACCCCACAGGGAACTGATCTAGATGTGTGGTGAGCACACTGAACCCTCAGGTGCTTCAGAGAAGTTTATAACGTTGAGCCGTGAAAATAATAAAATCACATTTTCTCCACAAAAAATGTTTTTTTAGCCCAAAATTTTGCATTTTCATTAACTGTGGCGGATAGGGTTAAGCGAAACCGATCGGACAAATTCAAAAATCGCCGACTTTTCGTTTAATGAAATCCGACCCGATCCTAGTGTGGGATCGGCCATGAGGTCGGCGATTTGCGCGCAAAAGTCGCGTTTCGTATGATGCTTTCAGCGCCATTTTTCAGCCAATGAAGGAGGACGCAGAGTGTGGGCAGCGTGATGACATAGGTCTCGGTCCCCGCCATCTTAGAGAAGGGCATGACAGTGATTGGCTTGCTTTCTGCGGTTTCACAGGGGCGATAAAGGGGCATGCACGCCGGCCGCCATCTTACTTCTGCCAATCTTAGCATAGGGAGAGGTTGCTGCAGCTTCATCAGAAGAAGGGATATAGTTAGAGAGGGAAGATTAACCCCCAAACTGCTTGTGCTGTAGCGATTTCCACTGTCCAACTCCACCATTTTTTTGCAGGGACAGTGGAGGCTATATTTTTGTGCATCAGCTCTGTAGCTTATTAGGCTGCCTTATAAGGCTCCCTGATAGCTGCATTGCTGTTTGCACGCTGCTGTGCAAACCAACTGCTTTTTAAAAGCAAAAATCCTGTTGCTCCTTTCTGCACAGTTATCTTGTTTATTTGTCCACACTTTTGTGTGCAGCAGTCCTTTTTATTGCTGCCATACTTTTCCTGAGATCATTGTAGGGAGATTGAAATTGTACTACAGTCCTTGTATTTTTTCGTATATCTTCCAGCCACTTTTTGCCATTACATTGTGTTTTATACACTGGGCCTGAGTTTTGGTTCAGTCTCCCCCCAAAAAAGTGAGATTCAAATTCTCACAAAGTGGATATACTTCAGTCCTGTTAGTTTGTTATATGTCTGCCAGCTACTTTCTGCCACTTAGATTGCGTTGTTATATACACTGGGCCTGAGTTTTGGTTTAGTCTCCCCCCAAAAAAGTGAGATTCAAATTCTCACAAAGTGGATATACTTCAGTTCTGTTAGTTTGTTATATGTCAGCCAGCCACTTTCTGCCACTTAGATTGCGTTGTTATATACACTGGGCCTGAGTTTTGGTTCAGTCTCCCAAAAAAAAGGGGATTTAAATTCTCCACAAGTTTAAAAACACCTTCTACCTTGTTTTACAGTACCATATAATGGTTGTTATTTTGGGTTAGATTTTCCAAAAAATGAGGAAGTCTGGTGAAAGAGCCCATGGGCGGTGGTTGCCAGCTGGTACTGATCGTGGTGGTGGTGGTGTATCTGGTGGTAGTGGCAAAAGCACAATAGCACCTAAGGCTGGAGGTGTTGAGCCAGCGTCATTGTCTGGCTACACAAGGCCTAGAAGGCTCCCTTATCTGGGAGTAGGAAAACAGCTTTTAAAGCCGAAGCAGCAGGAAAAAGTTTTGGCTTTGCTTGCTGCCTCAGCCTCTAGCTCTTTCGCTTCCTCTTCAGAAAGTTACATTTTTATACCTCCCTAAATGGGCTGACTCGCCCCACAGGGCCGTGGTCACCACCTGGCGGAAGCACCCGTGCGAGTGCCGTTTGCCTGGACAGGTGGGTGGGCCAACTCTTGGGCGACGGCACTGGCACAGGGTCCCTCATAGTACAATGAAGTGTCTCTGATGGTGGTGGTGCACAACCAACTTCAGACACACCGTCGTAATACGAGGGGCCCTGTGCCAGTACCGCCGCCCACGAGAGAGTGTCCCCCCATCTCGAACAGTGCTCTACCACTTGCAATACTTACCTCTCCCTGCTCCACCACTGTGTAGTCTGTGCTGTTAAATTCTTCAATGGCACTGCCAATACAAATTTGTTGAAAAGATAGATGATAGTTAAAATATACAGGGGCCCTGGCCTCCATTTAGACCAGTTAATACTTTGCGCCTACTACCACTGTCTGCTACTCAGCAGAGGAGCCCACCCCTGTACCTAGCTATGCCACCTGTTTCGTCCTGTTACCAATTTTGAACTGCATTTAGCCTACTTTATTATTTGGGCCTCCTAACTGTGTCTGCCACTCATTACAGTTGTCCTCCACTGAACAAAGCAATGCCGCTTGTTTAGTCCTGTTACCAATTTTAAACTGCATTTAGCCTACTTTATTATTTGGGCCTACTAACTGTGTCTGCCACTCATTACAGTTGTCCTCCACTGAACAAAGCAATGCCGCCTGTTTATTCATGTTACCAATTTTGAACTGCATTTAGCCTACTTTATTATTTGGGCCTACTAACTGTGTCTGCCACTCATTACAGTTGTCCTCCACTGAACAAAGCAATGCCGCTTGTTTAGTCCTGTTACCAATTTTAAACTTTATTTACCCTACTTTATTATTTGGGCCTTCTAACTGTGTCTGCCACTCATTACAGTTGTCCTCCACTGAACAAAGCAATGCCGCCTGTTTAGTCCTGTTACCAATTTTTAACTGCATTGATCCTACTTTATTATTTGGGCCTACTAACTGTGTCTGCCACTCATTACAGTTGTCCTCCACTGAGCAAAGCAATGCCGCCTGTTTAGTCCTGTTACCAATTTTGAACTGCATTTAGCCTACTTTATTATTTGGGCCTATATCTGTGTTTCCTCCTCATCCTGCCCATTGCCCAGCCACTGCTAGATAAGTCTGCAGTTACATTGACCCAGACCACTACATTCCCCTTGCACTCTACACAGCCAGAATCTGACCCTGCTGAAAGTCAGGTTCCTCTTCCCGCATACTATACCACCTTACAACGTGTTAGGTGTTGAGTTCCCGCTACTGTACAGGGGGAATCTCGAACCATCTCTGCTGCGGTCTCCCATTCTTCTCCAGCCGCAGTGAAGTCTGCTCAGCGGAGACGTCGGTCCCAGCGTCTTGCTCAGTCTCACTCTGTTAATAGAGTTACTGCTGCATTTCCTGCTTCTGCCATTGTACTAAGTGCTGGGCAGCGGCGAGCAGACGCTTTTGGGTCTAAGTCCTGCTTTTCGCGTTCTGAGCATGCCCAGAGTGAGATCTCTCAGTGGAGATCGAGGGTCACATGATCAGATACTGCAGCTAGCTCATTGGTCCTTCTTGGAAGGTCCTTGTGGGTGCTAGGACTAAGTCCTGTTTTGCACTCTGAGCATGCCCAGGACAAGATCTCTCAGTGGAGATCTGGGGTCACATGCTCAGGTACTGCAGCAACTCCATTGGTCCTTCTCTGAAGGTCCTAAACGTGCTGCAACTATTTAAGGCTCGCATGGCCGCACGGCCATGTGCTAGTATAGTCTTGATAATGTGTGTGTGTTGATGGATGTATGTTGATGGATGAAAGTCGTTCTTTAAAATCCCCTCTCTATTGTATGACTGCTCGTGGAAGGTGGATGATTGCTACCTAGCGCCCGACTTAACCATCAGCACGTTACACACATTACAGCCTCTAATTGCTGTGACCGCCAGTGCGGCACCTTGCGCTTTCACAGCGCTTTCCTGAACCAAGCCTGGGTGGTTAGTGGCGTTCGCCAGTGCGCCACCGCATGCACTCTCGTGCTTCTTTATTGTAATTATTTCAGTCACTCTGACACCTCAGTAGCGGTGTCGAGCGCATGAGGTCTATATCTACTCAATTCCTGTGTCTTGGGATTGAGTTCTAAGACTCCTTGCTTGCGCTTTTGGTGCGGTACCTGTTGTGAATTCTGTGGCCAAGCTCCCTCCTGTGGTCGAGAGTGGTACTTCGGCTGCTTCTGTCTATGAGCTTCCTTTGGTGGATGAGAGTGGTACTGCGGCTTCTGAGTTTCCTTCCTCAGGTGATGAGGTTAAGTCGTTAGGTGCTGCTCTATTTAACTCCACCTGGTGCTTTGATCCTGGCCTCCAGTCAATGTTCTAGTATTGGTCTTGCTTCCTCCTGGATCGTTCCTGTGGCCTGTCTATCCTGCATAAGCTAAGTTTTGCTTGTGTTATTTTTGCTTGCTATTTTTTCTGTCCAGCTTGCTTTATTGGTTTTTCTTGCTTGCAAGAAGCTCTGAGACGCAGAGGGAGCACCTCCGTACCGTTAGTCGGTGCGGAGGGTCTTTTTACCCCTCTGCGTGGTTGTTTGTAGGTTTTTGTGTTGACCGCAAAGCTATCTTTCCTATCCTTGGTCTATTCAGTAAGTCGGGCCTCACTTTGCTAAATCTATTTCATCTCTGTGTTTGTATTTTCATCTTACTCACAGTCATTATATGTGGGGGGCTGCCTTTTCCTTTGGGGAATTTCTCTGAGGCAAGGTAGGCTTATTTTTCTATCTTCAGGGCTAGTTAGTTTCTCAGGCTGTGCTGAGTTGCATAGGGAGCATTAGGCGCAATCCACGGCTACCTCTAGTGTGGTGTGTTAGGATTAGGGATTGCGGTCAGCAGAGTTCCCACGTCTCAGAGCTCGTCCTTTGTTTTTGGTAATTGTCAGGTCACTTTATGTGCTCTGAACTTCAATGTCCATTGTGGTTCTGAATTACCTGTTCATAACAGGTACCGCAGTCCTGTGACGCAACAGGGTTTGCTTCCTTCACACAGGGTGAGGTTAACCCGTGTGTGTATTCATATTGTACCGCCATATAGTCCGTCATTACTTGGCAGCAGGTTCCATCTCTGCACGGTGGACCCCGGGCTGCGAACGCACCTTACTCCATCTGTCTTATTATTTGGTGCGTTCCGCTAGCCCTAACATTATACTAGCGCCAGGGTCTGGCTAGTAATGACGGACAAACAGCAATCTTTGCGGTATATCCAGCAGCTGGAGGGTAGGTTGGCGGCTCTCGAGAGCTCAACCTCAGCTGTGGATGTTACCGCAGTTGCTGTACAGGCTGCTAGCATGGCTGCAGCAACCTTGTCCACTGCCACCCCTGTTCCGACATTATCTCGCCTCCCGCTGCCATAAAAATTTTCTGGTGATAGCAAATCTTGTAGGGGATTCGTGAGTCAGTGCTCTATTCACCTCGAGCTCCTGGGTGCATGTTTTCCTACAGAGCGGGCTAAGGTGGGATTTATTGTATCTCTCTTGTCGGACAGGGCGTTGGAATGGGCTACGCCGCTGTGGGAGCGTGGCGATCATGTGGTGCAGAGTGCTCCGCTGTTTCTGAGCACACTGAAACAGGTCTTTTTAGGACCTCAAGTCACCCATGACACGGCGCTCCAACTGCTGGCACTAACTCAGGGTGTGTCCTTGGTCAGCCATTTTGCCGTCCACTTCCGCACTTTAGCTTCTGAGCTGGAGTGGTCGGATAAAGCCCTTATCCCCATATTTTGGAGGGGCCTGGCTGATCACATTAAGGACGCTCTGGCCACTAGGGAGATTCCTGCCACACTGGAGGAGCTAATAACTGTCTCTACTCGAATTGACCTCCGTTTTAACGAGCGGATGTTAGAGCGAGCCCAGTGTAGGCAGAGGTTCTGGTTGGCTCCCACCTTCGCCAAACCGCTGGAATCTCCGGTCAAGGTTCCTGAGTCACATGAGGCCATGGAAGTGTCACGAGCGGGATCTAAGTCCCGGACCGCTTATGCATTCAAGGTCTGTCATGTTGGCCAGCACTCAGGGCATCTTGCCACCAGATGTCCTCAGCGGTCAAGGAAACGTCAGCGTCTAGTGGTAGTTGGTGGAGGTACACTAGACACGGCGACGTTTGCCTCCAAATTGTCCTTTAAGGGGACAATTACTATAGGCTCATTCTCCCACTCGGTAGAGCTCTGCGTGGATTCTGGGACGGAGGGTAATTTTATGTCTTCTGCCTTCGCCCAACGTCACGCAATACCCCTGGTTATGCTAGCTCAACCAGTAACGGTACGATTGGTGAATGGGTCGACACTGCCCTCACAGATAACACACCAGACCATCCCTTTTACTCTGTCCGTGTCGCCATTCCATCAGGAGAATATATCTCTGCTCGTCATTCCTGAGGGAATAGATGAGGTTCTATTGGGGATACCTTGGCTACGGTACCACTCTCCTCATATCGAGTGGTCCTCAGGCAGAATTCTGGGATGGGGTGAATCTTGTGGGGTAGGTGTCAGAGGGAGTGCGTTCAGGTTGCTACTACAGAGGTACCCGCAGATCTATCCTCTCTCCCCAAGCAGTATTGGTCTTATGCAGACGTGTTCTCCAAAAAGGCGGCGGAGACCCTTCCGCCCCATCGCCCCTATGACTGTCCTATTGATCTCTTGCCTGGTGCTGAGCCTCCCCGGGGTCAAGTCTACCTGTTATCTCTCCCGGAGATGGAGGCAATGTCACAGTACATCCAGGAAAATCTGGCAAAAGGATTCATTAGGAAGTCAGTGTCACCTGCTTGGGCAGGGTTCTTCTTCGTGCAGAAAAATAATGGGGAATTGCGTCCATGCATAGACTACAGGGGTCTTAATACCATCACTGTTAAGAATAAGTATCCTTTGCCCTTGATCTGAGCTCTTCGATAGGCTTCGGGGAGCAAGGGTATTTACTAAATTAGATCTGCGGGGTGCTTACAACCTGATTCGCATCCGTGAGGGGGATGAATGGAAGACGGCTTTTCACACCAGGGATGGGCACTATGAATATCTGGTGATGCCCTTTGGGCTCTGTAATGCCCCAGCCGTTTTCCAAGACTTTGTGAACGACATCTTCCAGGATATGCTCTCCACCTCGGTCGTAGTCTATATGGATGATATTCTCATCTACTCTCCAGATATTGACTCCCACCGGAGAGATGTTTGCAAAGTCTTCGACCTCCTACGGGCAAACTCCCTCTACGCCAAGTTGGAGAAGTGTATGTTCGAGCAGGAGTCCTTACCATTCCTAGGCTATATCATCTCCGCCCAGGGATTGGCTATGGATCCTGCCAAACTACAGGCTGTGATGGACTGGCAGGAACCCCATTCTCTCAAAGCGGTTTAGTGCTTTATGGGGTTCATTAATTATTATCGCCAGTTCATTCCACACTTCTCAACTTTGGTAGCTCCCTTGGTTGCCCTCACCAAGAAGGTAGAAAATTCCAAATTGTGGTCTGAGGAGGTCTCTAAGGCCTTTAACTCCATAAAGTCACACTTCGCTAGCCATCCTACATTGCCCCGATGTAGATAAGCCATTTATCATTGTGGTGGATGCCTCTTCTGTTGGTGCTGGAGCAGTCCTCTTCCAAAAGGATGCTCAAGGTCGGAAGCATCCTTGCTTCTTCTTTTCTAAGACTTTCTCACCAGCTGAGAGGAATTATTCCATCGGGGACAGGGAGTTGCTAGCCATGAAGTTGGCTTTCTCGGAGTGGGGAATCTCGAACCATCTCTGCTGCGGTCTCCCATTCTTCTCCAGCAGCAGTGGAGTCTGCTCAGCGGAGACGTCGGTCCCAGCGTCTTGCTCAGTCTCACTCTGTTAATAGAGTTACTGCTGCATTTCCTGCTTCTGCCATTGTACTAAGTGCTGGGCAGCGGCGAGCAGATGCTTTTGGGTCTAAGTCCTGCTTTTCGAGTTCTGAGCATGACCAGAGTGAGATCTCTTACTGGAGATCGAGGGTCACATGATCAGATACTGCAGCTTGCTCATTGGTCCTTCTTGGAAGGTCCTTGTGGGTGCTAGGACTAAGTCCTGTTTTGCACTCTGAGCATGCCCAGGGCAAGATCTCTCAGTGGAGATCTGGGGTCACATGCTCAGGTACTGCAGCAACTCCATTGGTCCTTCTCTGAAGGTCCTAAACGTGCTGCAACTATTTAAGGCTCGCATGACCGCACAGCCATGCGCTAGTATAGTCTTGATAATGTGTGTGTGTTGATGGATGTATGTTGATGGATGAAAGTCGTTCTTTAAAATCCCCTCCCTATTGTATGACTGCTCGTGGAAGGTGGATGATTGCTACCTAGCGCCCGACTTAACCATCAGCACGTTACACACATTACAGCCTCTAATTGCTGTGACCGCCAGTGCGGCGCCATGCGCTTTCACAGCGCTTTCCTGACCCAAGCCTGGGTGGTTAGTGGCGTTCGCCAGTGCGGCACCACATGCACTCTCGTGCTTCTTTATTGTAATTATTTCAGTCACTCTGACACCTCAGTAGCGGTGTCGAGCGCATGAGGTCTATATGTACTCAAATCCTGTGTCTTGGGATTGAGTTCTAAGACTCCTTGCTTGTGCTTTTGGTGTGGTACCGTGGTCCTGTGACACAACAGGGTTCGCTTCCTTCACACAGGGTGAGGTTAACCCGTGTGTGTATTCATATAAGCTGTAAAGCGCTGCGGAATATGTTGGCGCTATATAAATAAAGATTATTATTATTATATTGTACCGCCATATAGTCCGTCATTACTTGGCAGCAGGTTCCATCTCTGCACGGTGGACCCCGGACTGCGAACGCACCTTACTCCATCTCTCTTATTATTTGGTGCGTTCCGCTAGCCCTAACACACCGGGACAAAGAGGAAGGTGCAAATGAAAGTGCAGGTTCCTTCATCAGGTGGGGGGCATCCTCGTTGGCGACGTCACTGGCACAGGGCCCCTCATAGCAAAAGTGTCTCTGCCAGTGGGAGGTGCCACCCGCTGTCAAACAAACCGCTGTACTATGAGGGGCCCTGTGCCAGTGCCAACGAGAGGGCCCCCCTGCTTGCTCAGGATCACAGTACTTGCAAAGTTGCAATACTTACCTCTCCCTGCTCCACTGCCGTGATGTATTCCACGTTTCCTGGGCCCACGAAAATTTTGAGCCAGCCCTACACCCCCACAACTTTAGCCAAATGACCCCCAGTTTTCAATGCTTAACTATTATTATAAAGTAAATTAAGATTGACAAGCTTATGTAATAAGAATTGATGTTTTTTGGCATTAAAATGGGCACTGTAGGTGTTTTCCTGTCCTCCACTCACTGCCAATTTTGATTCCCCATTGACTTGCATTGGGTTTCGTGTTTCAGTCGGCCCCCGACTTTTCAAAATAGTCGGCCGATTTCAACCGACCCGACTTTTGACAAAGTCGGGTTTCTCGAAACCCGACTCGATCCGAAAAAAGTAAAGGTTGCTCAACTCTAGTGGCGGACGGCACTTTTATGCAATCCTATAAAGACAGACAATGGCGGATCACAGGTCAGATGGCATCCACAATGCATCCATCTGCTTCATTAGAGGGATCTTCCGTTGAGGCATCCATCTGAATTACGTATTTCAGAGATTTACAGTTAGGGCCAGAAATATTTGGACAGTGACACAATTTTCGCGAGTTGGGCTCTGCATGCCACCATATTGGATTTGAAATGAAACCTCTACAACAGAATTCAAGTGCAGATTGTAACGTTTAATTTGAAGGGTTGAACAAAAATATCTGATAGAAAATGTAGGAATTGTACACATTTCTTTACAAACACTCCACATTTTAGGAGGTCAAAAGTAATTGGACAAATAAACATAACCCAAACAAAATATTTTTATTTTCAATATTTTGTTGCAAATCCTTTGGAGGCAATCACTGCCTTAAGTCTGGAACCCATGGACATCACCAAACGCTGGGTTTCCTCCTTCTTAATGCTTTGCCAGGCCTTTACAGCCGTAGCCTTCAGGTCTTGCTTGTTTGTGGGTCTTTCCGTCTTAAGTCTGGATTTCAGCAAGTGAAATGCATGCTCAATTGGGTTTAGATCTGGAGATTGACTTGGCCATTGCAGAATGTTCCACTTTTTGGCACTCATTAACTCCTGGGTAGCTTTGGATGTATGCTTGGGGTCATTGTCCATCTGTACTATGAAGCGCCGTCCAATCAACTTTGCAGCATTTGGCTGAATCTGGGCTGAAAGTATATCCCGGTACACTTCAGAATTCATCCGGCTACTCTTGTCTGCTCTTATGTCATCAATAAACACAAGTGACCCAGTGCCATTGAAAGCCATGCATGCCCATGCCATCACGTTGCCTCCACCATGTTTTACAGAGGATGTGGTGTGCCTTGGATCATGTGCCGTTCCCTTTCTTCTCCAAACTTTTTTCTTCCCATCATTCTGGTACAGGTTGATCTTTGTCTCATCTGTCCATAGAATACTTTTCCAGAACTGAGCTGGCTTCTTGAGGTGTTTTTCTGCAAATTTAACTCTGGCCTGTCTATTTTTGGTATTGATGAATGGTTTGCATCTAGATGTGAACCCTTTGTTTTTACTGTCATGGAGTCTTCTCTTTACTGTTGACTTAGAGACAGATACACCTACTTCACTGAGAGTGTTCTGGACTTCAGTTGATGTTGTGAACAGGTTCTTCTTCACCAAATTAAGTATGCGGCGATCATCCACCACTGTTGTCATCCGTGGACGCCCATGCCTTTTTGAGTTCCCAAGCTCACCAGTCAATTCCTTTTTTCTCAGAATGTACCCAACTGTTGATTTTGCTACTCCAAGCATGTCTGCTATCTCTCTGATGGATTTTTTCTTTTTTTTCAGCCTCAGGATGTTCTGCTTCACCTCAATTGAGAGTTCCTTTGACCGCATGTTGTCTGCTCACAGCAACAGCTTCCAAATGCAAAACCACACACCTGGAATCCACCCCTGACCTTTTAACTACTTCATTGATTACAGGTTAACGAGGGAGACGCCTTCAGAGTTAATTGCAGCCCTTAGAGTCCATTGTCCAATTACTTTTGGTCCCTTGAAAAAGAGGACGCTATGCATTACAGAGCTATAATTCCTAAACCCTTTCTCCGATTTGGATGTGGAAACTATCATATTGCAGCTGGGAGTGTGCACTTTCAGCCCATATTATATATATATAATTGTATTTCTGAACATGTTTTTGTAAACAGCTAAAATAACAAAACTTGTGTCACTGTCCAAATATTTCTGGCCCTAACTGTACATGAAAACCCCAGGGAAAGCGTTCAGGGCAGAGCGCAGGATAAATGTGCGCCAAGCCTTACTGTGATCTATGGGAGGCAGAATAAAACAGCAGGTGAAGAATTGGTTTTATTTATTTTTACTTCATTCCTCGTGCGGTTTAAGTGATTAGGTGACACTAAGGTGTCACAATAGGTGACAATCAGCTGACACCCGGAGGTGATCACGTGCTCACAGCTTGTGTGCTGACACCTGACGGTGATCGGATGTGCACAGCCTGTGTGCACGCATGATCACCTGGACATAATAATCCATCCCGCGTCAATAAGTACCAGGGCGCATGGACGTATTACTATGTGCCATGTCAAAAAGGGGTTAAATTGCAACAACTTTTGTTCATATACCCTATTAGGTCACATAAACATCATAGCGGTCACACGTCATCTGCCATTCTCTGCTCATCCTACTACATCTGAACAGACAAGTGAACACAGCAGCTAATCACTGGTAAGATTGTGTCTTACAGCAAAGAACTTTGGTCATCATAAAATGGCCAGCACAGCAACATAAGCCTTAATAATTTCCGAGCAAAAGAGCCCTTTCAAAAATGATACCATGGCACTTGACTTGTTTTCCTGATTACTTTGTACCTTTTTAAATGTCATGATCATTTTTAAAAGTCAACTGAAGCACTGTGTTCACAACAAACTTCCTACGAGACACAAACTTTCAGAAAACTTGTGTTGTTATTTTAACACTTGGTGCAAAGCATGAGATCTGATTTTATTGCATAAGTGGCCTTTAACTTGAATCTAAGGGGTAAAGTTTTTCTTCTTGTGGAGAGTGACTTGCCTGACATTCCAGGGTAAGGAGACTTATAGGCAGTGCAATTCTCCTCTAGGAAATTAAATATATAAATTGTTTCTAAATAAAGGAAGAGGACTTGAACTCTAGTGCTAATGCCACTCTCCACAAGGAGAAACGTTACCCATCATATCCAAGTCAGAGGCCTCTCATGCAGCCAAATTAGATCTCATGATTTGCACCGAGGATGTGGAAACCCTGAAACACATGTCTGTAAATTGAGATTTTAGTTTGGCATTTATCCAAGTCATGTGGCAAGGCTCATTATATGGTCAATATTGACTTTTAGGATTGCCACTTCCAATAGGTGACATTAGAGTTCAAGTCCTCTACGTCTCTGAAGAGACCAGTTACATATAGAATAGGGAAGGGATGTCAAACTCAAATACACAGAGGGCCAAAATGAATAACTTGGACAATGTCACGAGCCAGCCTTGATATTTATTAAAAAAATGTCTACAATTGAGGATTTTTTTCCTTATCATCAAATATAATGATGAAACTTTTCATAGGGAAACAAACTTACAGGGCTTGTCCCATGAACAAAGTACATTTCAATTATTAGATCATAAAATAAAATTAGCACATAATACTGTATAATAGGCCCCACATAGTCCTCGAGATAGTATAATGGACTGCACATAGTTCTCTTGACAATATAATGGGCCCTACATAGTCCACTATACAGTATAATGGGCCCCACATAGTCCTCCACACAGTATATCGGGCCCTACATAGTCCTCCGTCCCCGGTGTTGTTGCAGGAACAATATAATCACCCTGAGGGCCAGAGTTTGACATGTGTGGAATAGGGGGACATGCCAAGTACCAAGTGTTAAAATAACAACACAACAGCAAACTTTCTAAAAATTTGTGTCTCATAGGAAGTTTGTTGTGAAGTCAGCCTGTCAGTTGAACAAAGACCCATGTGGGTTGAAACGTTGCACTTTGGCAAATAAAGGAATCCATTTTTGAACACTTTCACCTGGATTGGATGCTGTCCTTCATTGTTTACTTGGTATGTACGCTTTCCATGGGGGTCCAGTGGAACTAGGACGTGCATCCACTTATCCCATGTGCTGTCGGCCATTTTGCTATTCTGTTGTCAGTTGAACTAAGACTTTTAATCGTGATTCTTAGGTACTAATGGCCATCAGAATCTGTAGTTATTGGCAACATATGTCCTAGGGGATCTGGAGAGCTAGTTGCATGCTGCCACCAGTGGCATAGTGTGGGTTGCTAGTGCTCAGATCAAGGCAAGTATTTTGCACACAGTAACCCATCAACTGTCCCTTACACTAGTCCGAGAAATCCTTACCCCACAACAGGGCCAGCATCACCACCCAAGTACCGGGGCCCTGAGTAAGCTGGGGGGCCATTCACCATCGAGGACGCCAACCCGCTCTGGAGCCCATGAGTTGGGGGTTGTTCCACTGCAGCTCCAGTGTCTTCTGTGGTTTCTGTGATGTTGCAGGGCAGAGGGCACAATGACGTCACTAGAGTGCATCCTCTGCTTTGAGCAGTCACAGTGCTGAGAGATGGAAGACGGTGACGCTGAGGAGTCTGGACCTGCGGCCAGCAAGGCGAGGTGAGTATTTGATTTTTTTTATGTATGGAGCAATATATGGGGCCCATTCTGTACTGAGCATTATATGGGTCCCATTCTGCATGGAGCATTATATGGTGCCCATTCTGTATGGAGCAATATCTAAGGCCCATTCTGTGTGGAGTTTTATATGGGGCCTATTCTGTATGGAGCACTAAATGGTGCCCTATCTGTATGGAGCAATATATAAAGCTCATTATGTATGGACAATACAGTATATGGGGTCAATTCTGTATGGAGCATTATATAGAGCCCATTCCGTATGGAACATTATATGGGGCCCATTCTGTGTGAAGCATTATATGAGGCTCATTCTGTATGAAGCATTATATGGGGCCCATAATTCTGTATGGAGCATTATAAAGGGCCCATTATTCTGTAAGGGAGCAATACATGGGGCATATTATGTATGGAGAATTATATGGGGCCCATTGTTCTATATGGGGCAATATATGGGGCCCATTATTCTGTATGAAACATTCTATGGGGCCAGTTATTCTGTATGGAGCATTAAATAGGGTCCATTAATCTGTATGGCACAATATATGGGGTCCATTATTTTATATGGAGCATTACTGTATATGGGGCCCATTATTCTGCATGGAGCATTATATGAGGTTGATTATTCTGTATGGAGCAATATATGGGACCCATTCTGTATGGAGCATTAAATGGGGCCCGCAATCATACTAACCTCGAATTTTGGATTCCAAGAGGAGGAAGACCAGCGAGGACTTAGACTTTAAGGTTGGACTTCAAAAAGGCAGATTTTAATGGCCTCAGAAAGAGGGTAGGAAATGTCCCATGGCTGGATGTTCTCAAGGACAGAAATGTCCAAGAAGGATGGGAGATTTTGATAAATTAAACTTTCACTGCACAATTGGTAACAAAGCCGAGAAGGAAGAATTGGAAGCATTTAAAGAGACCAGGATGGATATACACAGAACTTAAACACTTGTTAAAGGGAACCTGTCACCCCCCAGGGCCTATTGAGGTAAAAGAGCCACCTTCTGCAGCACTAAGGCTGCATTCTGTGAAAGTGGCTCTTATGTTTTTGATCCCTAATAATGCTGAAATATTCACAATTATAAATTGCGCGCCATACCTGTATTGAGTTCTGAGGGTATGTTTTCTCCCCCTGACTCAGCCGCCTTGCAGCCGTCCATCATCCTCGCAGTGCATTGGGCCGCGTCCTCTGTGTTTCCTCACGTCACCGGCGCCTGCGCTATTGTCTCATTTTTCGGGCATGCGCCGTGCGCACTGCCCTGGAACTCACCAGCTGATGTACTGATATCGCGCCTGCGTGTAGCGGAGGCCCGAGATCCCGCCCCACAGTGTGTTATGATTTATTCACACTGCAGGGCTGGGAATCTGATGCATGCACAGTTAATCTCTGTGGCTGTCACCATCTCCCTCTGCCTCTTTCCTCAAGCGTTATAAGACTCGTCTGCAGCATCAGAGTGATCACAAGCTGAATGGTGGTGTGTGGGTCTGTGTGTGTAGGTTGGGCATAAGGCAAAGGATGGGGGTGATGGGGACAGCCACAGAGACTAACTGTGCATGGGCCCGATTCCCAGCCCCACAGTGTGAATAAATCATAACACACTGCGGGGTGGGATCTTGGGCTTCCGCTACACACAGGCGCGATATCAGTACATCAGCTGATGTGAGTTCCAGGGCAGCGCGCACGGCGCATGCCCGAAAAGTGAGAGCACAGCGCAGGCGCCGGTGATGTGAGGAAACAGAGGAGGCGGCACCCGGTGCACTGAGGGGATAATGGATGGCTGTGAGGCAGCTGAGTCAGGGGGAGAAAATGTACCCCCTGGACTCAATACAGGTATGGCACACAATTTATAAAAGTGAATATTTCAGCGTTATTAGGGATCAAAAACATAAGAGCCACCTTCACGGAATGCAGCCTAAATGCTGCAGAAGGTGGCTCTTTTACCTTAATAAGCCCTGGGGGGGTGACAGGTTCCCTTTAAAGAGTAATAAAGAAATGTATATTAAATGGGGGCATATCTAAAGAAGATTATAATGATGTTTGCAGGGAATGCAGGGCAAGTGTTAGAAGAGCTAAAGCCAGTAATGAACTGAGGCTTTCAAGGGAGACCAAAAGCAGTAACAAAGTAATTTGCAGGTATGCCAAAAGCAAAAACAAAGTCAAAGACGCTATAGAATTTTTACAGGATGAAGTTGGTCAAAAATGATGTTGAGAAGGCTGAACTTTTAAACTTCTATTTTGCATCTGTGTTCTGTAAGAAAGCATTTGTAACATCAACTGATCTTCACGGTGGCATTGAAGGAATAAAAGAATCCACCCTATCTATAAACAGAGAGATGGTGAGTGGACACTTAGCTAATTCAAATTAATTTAAATCTCCTGGTCCGGATTAATTACATCTTAGGATACTGAAAGAGTTAGCAGAGGAAATTGCAGAACTATTAGCCAGAATCTTTGAAAAATTCTGGAGGATAGAAAAAGTCCCAGAAGATTGAAGAAGGGCAAATGTTGTTCCTATCTTCAAAAAAGGTAACAAGATGGGGCCAGGAAATTACAGGCCAGTGAACCTTATTTCTATACCAGGAAAGATCTTTGAACAAATTATTAACCAGCATATATGTAAGTACTTGTATAAGAATGCAGTAATTAATTGGAGCCAGCATAGGTTTGTAGCAAACAAGTCATGCCAAAGTAATTTAATTTCCTTTTATGATGGAATCACTGACTGGGTGGATCAGAGAAATGTGGTAAATATAGTATATCTCAAATTCAGCAAAGCATTTGATAAAATATCTCATACTATCCTTATTGAAAAAATGAACAAGTAAGAGATTGACAAGGCCACGACTAGGTGGATTCATAACTTGCTCAGTGATCGTACTCATAGAGTGTAACAAAAATGGTTGCACATCCAAATGGAAGAGTGTTTCAAGTGGTGGCTCTGTCTTGGCCCCAGTGTTGTTTTTGTAAACGATCTAGATAAGGGAACTGAAGGTAAACTAATCAAATCAAAGCTTGGAGACATAGCTAACACTAGAGAAGTAAAATAAAGGATTCATAAGGGTCTACAGTAAATAGGCTTGAACAAGTCGCAGCGACTAATAGAATGGTATTTAACAGGGAAAAATGCAAAATTCTACATCTGGGCAAGAAAAATGAAAATTGCATCTATTGATTGGGAGGAATAGAATTAACAGCACGTGTGAAAAAGACTTTGGTATACTAATAGATCACAGACTGCTCATGAGTCCACAGTGTGATGCAGCAAAAAAGTCAAACACAATTCTGGGATGTATTAAAAGAATCCCCCTCTACTCCTAATTGATCAGGCCTCACCTAGAATACTGTGTCCAGTTCTCGGCACAACATTTTAAAATAGACATTGAAAAACTGGAGCAAGTTCAGAGAAGAGCTACCAGGATGATGAGAGGACTGCAAAATATGTCCTATGAGGAACGGTTAGAATCTGGGAATGTTTAGCTTGCAAAAAAAAGCCTAAGAGGAGACTTAATAGCTGTCTGCAAGTATCTGAAGGGATTCACAGTGTAGAGGGATAATCCTTATTCTGATTTGTACATGGAGACATGAGAAGCAATAGAATGAAACTGAAAGGGAGAAGATACTGAATAGATATTAGAAAAAACTTTTTGACAGTGAGGGTGATCAATAAGTGGAACAGGCTGCCTTGAGAGGTGGTGAGTTCGCCATCAACGGAAGTCTTCAAAAAGAGGCTTAACAGACATCTGTCTGATATGGTATAGTGATTCTTGTGCCGCATTGAGCAGGGGGTTGGACACGATGACCATTGAGACCCCTTCCAAATCTAACATTCTGTGAATCCAAGGGCTGCATAAAGTTAAATTGTTTTAAGCAAATTGATATTCTTTCCATGGTCAAATTCACTTGGAAACAGTGCACAGACATAAATGTGGAGGTGTTAGCTCTCAGTTTGAATTTGTCTTTGTATTATAGACATTCACACAAGGGATTCAAGCACCTAACAAGATAATCTGATGTGAAGTTGTCTTGCAAAAATAGTTTCTCAACCGTAGGCTAAAATGAGACTACACTTTCCCAAATAACATTCATGTCTGTCTGTATTCAATTAAATGCTTTCTCTTTTGCTGGAGGTTTAAAATTCTGATGTGATGTAACTGAGGAGACACCTAAAAATTACCAGAAATAAAGTCATAATATAAAAATGATCTAATTAGTCTCCATTGGTATACTTGCTTTGAAAACCTTCCCGTATCTAAAAGAGACTTATACTGTTGTATTCTGATAGGATATACACACCTGAACATTACAAAATCCTTACCTATAATTCAAAAATATTTAGAATTGAGAGTCCTTAGTGATTGATACATTTTAATGGCTAACTGAAAGGGCTGTGATCACAGCACCATGGATATAAAATTACTTGTATTAAAAGGTAACTTCAAATCTCAATCTCAGAAGGATCTGGGAGTATAAACTTATGAAACCTTTGACAGACTCAGTGCAGGAATGAATGTGTCGCATGGATTTATCTCTTTTTACATCAATTAAGGAATTTGCTCCTTAGACCTTGTGGGGCTATCACAACACAGAACCAGACCCCAATCACAGGACAATAAAACTTTCAAACTCCTTATGTATATCTATGAACTGTTCCAATATTTATGGCCACCACTATTTATCCCTGTCCCATAATGATAATTCTGCTTCATGTCACTTGTCTTATCTATTGCATCATTTATGTGAATAAATATGTGATTCTTCAGATTTTGAAATAGTCTATGCCTGATGAAGAGACCTGAGTAGTCTCGAAAGCTTGCAATTTGTTACCTTGTTTTCAGTTAGCCATTAAAAGGTATCAACCACTGAGGACACTCAAATCTAAATATTTTTCTCTCTACTGGATAAAAAGGTACAAAGATATATAATGTTCCTGTACATATTATGTTTGGATGGTTCTTTTACATATAGCTAGTTCTTCACATACAACTGTTGAAAACTCAGCTATACACTGATCTAATTGATATTAATTGTACAAAGATTTGGGAAGATTACCAAAGTAGAAATATAAATCTTTTTTGCTAATATTCGCATAAAAGAAATAAAATGAGTTAACCCCTTCATGACCAGAGGTAGTTTTGGTTTTGCGTTTTCATTTTTTGCTCCCCTCATTCCCAAAGCCATACATTTTTTTATTTTTCCATCAGTATGGCCATGTGAGGGCTTGTTTTTTGTGAGACAAGTTGTACTTTTGAACAAAACCATTGGTTTTAACATATCATTTCCTGGAAAATGGGAAGAATATTCAAAGTGTTGTGAAATTGCAAAAAAAGTGAAATCCCACAGTTGTTTTTGTGTTTTGCCTTTTTACTAGGTTCACTAAGTGCTAAAACTGACCTGCCATTATGATTCTCCAGGTCATTACGAGTTCATAGACACCAAAAATGTCTAGGTTCTATTTTATCTATGTGGTGAAAAAAAAATCCAAAACTTTGTTTTAAAAAAATTGCACCATTTTCCAATACCCGTGGCATCTCCATTTTTTGTGATCTCGGGTTGATTGAGGGCTTATTTTTTGCACACCGAGCTGACATTTTTAATTATGCTATTTTGGTGCAGATACGATCTTTTGATCGCCTGTTATTGAATTTTAATGCAATGTCGCTGCGACCACAGAAACGTAATTCTGGCGTTTTGACTTTTTTCTCGCTACGCCGTTTAGCGATCAGGTTAATCCATTTCTTTATTGATAGATCGGATAATTCTGAATGCGGAGATGCCAAATATGTGTATGCTTGATTTTTTTATCGTTTTATTTCGAATGGGGCGAAAGAGGGGTGATTTGAACTTTTATATTATTTTTCAATTTTTTCATATTTTTTAATTTTTTTTTCACTTTTGGCATGCTTCAATAGTCTCCATGGGAGACTAGAAGCTGCCATAACCCAATCGGCTCTGCTAAATGCAGGCGATGATCAGATCGCCTGCATGTAGCAGAATACCTCACTTGCTATGAGCGCCAACCACCAGGTGGCGCTCATAGCAATGTGGCAGTAACAACCATAGAGGTCTCCAGGAGACCTCTGGTTGTCATGTCAATGCATCGGTGACCCGTGATAACATGACTGGGTCACTGATGGGCGGATATTCGGCGTGATTGCTGGAAATGCATGTTAAATGCCGCTGTTAGCATTTGACAGTGGCATTTAATGAGTTAATAGCCGTGGGTGGATCTCGATTCTACCTGCGGCTGTTCTGGGCACATGTCAGCTGTGCAAAACTGCTATTGCCCAACATCAGAAAGGGGTTAAAGGCGTGTTCTCTAGTGATGGGCGAGCACTAAAATGGAATACTCGGGTACTCAACCCGAGCAACGAGCCCAATGTAAGTCTATGGGAAACCCAAGTATTTTTACCGCCATCCCCCGGGGGTCCTTTTAAGGCTTAAAAAGTCAGAAAATTATGGAAACACTGTTCAAATGACACGGGAACATCATGGGGATCGCCCCTGGAAGCATTTCTGACTTCTAGGTCACAGCTGTAAGCAATGTTATCAGAGTTTCATGCCATTTTTACAGGTGCACCCAAAAACATACAAAAACTAAACCAAAATGGATTTTGCTGGGAAATATGTCAAGGTACATCCTTTCCAGGGTAATGACTTGTACGTATATAAGGCAAAATAATTAACCCCAGACAAAAATGTTCCTCCACCAATTGGGCTATGTTCACACGCAGAGTTTTTGATATGTTTTTCAACTTTAAAATTGCTTTCAACCAATACAAATGCATTCACTGGGAAATGCCATTGTAACATTTAACAACTCTAGCCTGCCATGTGGTGTGTTGCACATAAGGAGACACATCTTGTTTAATTTATGAAGAATGGACTCTTAAAGTCACGAAGCCTATTTTTAGAGGGGCATCAGGCGGCATTAATGTTATTAAAGGGTCATTATTAAACAGTGTGTCTCCTATGCTGTTATTGCCTATGCAGTGAGTGGCTGGCCTGCCAAGAATTATGACGCACTCCAATACCCCTTTCATGAGAGGTACATGAGGGCTTCCTGAAAAAATGTTGCATTGAATGCAAGGACTGCCCTGCTACCAAGTCATATGCACCCCAATAAGCCTTTGAACCCATGTACTGGATGGCCACAGGAAAACCCACTTCACATTATTCAGTTGGTCCTGCCATACTGTTTTTTTATGTATTAACTGCAAGACCTGCCATGCAACCAAGTCATATGCACCCCAATAAGCCTTTAAACCCAGGTACTGGATGGCCACAGGAAAATCCACTTCACATTATTCAGTTGGCCCTGCCATACTGTTTTTTATACATTAACTGTAAGGCCTGCCCTGAAACCAAGTCATATGCAGCCCAATAAGCCTTTGAACCCATGTACTGGATCTCCACAGGAAAGCCCACTTCACATTATTCATTTGGTCCTGCCACACTGTTTTCTTATGTATTAACTGCAAGGCCTGCCATGCTACCAAGTTATATGCACCCCAATAAGCCTTTGAACTCAGGTATTGGATGGCCACAGGAAAACCCACTTCACATTATTCAGTTGGTCCTGCCATACTGTTTTCTTATGTATTAACTGCAAGGCCTGCCCTGAAACCAAGTCATATGCACCCCAATAAACCTTTGAATCCATGTACTGGACGGCCACACGAAAATCCACTTCACATTATTCATTTTGTAATCCCATACTGTTTTCTTATGTATTGACTGCAAGGCCTGCCATGCTACCAATTCATATGCACCCCAATAAGCCTTTGAATCCAGGTACTGGATGACCACAGGAAAACCCACTTCACATTGTTCAGTTGGCCCTGCCATACTGTTTCCTTATGCATTGAATGCAAGGGCCACCTTGACTCAAATTTGCACGCACCACAATCCCCCCTTGGAAGAAACAGGGAGAAAGGCCTCATAAAAAAACTGTCCCATTACAAAGGAGGGGGTCTACTAGACTCGGAATGCCCATACACTAAGTGCACAGGCTGACAAACATTTACCCATGGGGTGTACATTTTAAAAACATATTTTATGGGGATCATAGACACCTTTGCCAAAAAATTGACTGGCTGTAGCAGAACGGAACACGTTAACCCTGGTGATCTAGTGGTGGAGAATGATGAGACGTTGATGAAGGCCTCATTAAAAAGTATGCCCAATTTAAAGGAGTTGGTCTCCTAGACTTGTAATGCCCATACACTAACTGCATGGGCTGAAAAACATTTCCCCATGGGGGTACATTTTTTAAAACTATTTTATGGGCATCATAGACACCCTTGCCCAAAAATGGGCTGGCTGTGGCAGCACAGAACACGTTAACCCTGGTGATTTAATGGCGGAAAGTGATGAGACGTTAATGAAGGCCTCATTAAAAATGATGCCCAATTAAAAGGAGTGGGTCTCCTAGACTTGTAATGCCTATACACTAAGGGCATGGGCTGACAAACATTTCCCCATTGGGGGTACATTTTTAAAAAATATATTATGGGCATCATAGACACCCTTGCCCAAAAATTGGCTAGCTGTAGCAGCATAGAACACGTTAACCCTGGTGATCCAGTGGCGGGGAATGATGAGACATTGATGAAGGCCTCATTAATAAGTAGGCCCAATTTAAAGGAGCTTGTCTCTTAGACTTGTAATGCCCATACACTAAGTGCATGGACTGACAAACATTTCCCAATGGGGGGTAAATTTTTTAAAACTATTTTATGGGCATCATAGACACCCTTGCCCAAAAATTGATTGGCTGTACCAGCACAGAACATGTCAACCCTGGTGATCTAGTGGTAGAAAATGATGAGACGTTGATGAATTCCCCCCAAAAAATTAGGCCCAATTTAAAGGAGCGGGTCTCCTAGACTTGTAATGACCATACACTAAGCATATGGGCCGACAAACATTTCCCCCTGGGTTTCAAATTAGTAACGGGCATCATAAAAACACCCTTGCACAAAAATTGAGGGACTTTTGCATCACGGAATACGTTCACCCTGGTGTTCTAGTGGTTGAGGATGAGGAGAATGAGGATAAGGAGGAGGATAACACCAAACAGACCAAATTAGAAATCATATACCCATGTGTGGTTGTGAAGAGGTGTATAAGAATACACCTCCATGAAAAAAAAGACAATGTATTTTAGGTTATGTTTCTCTGTTTTCATTCAGTGGTTTACAGACGTCTTGCCCAATCCAGACCTTGTTCATTTTTATAGGAGTCAGCCTGTCAGCATTTTCAGTTGACAGGCAGATGCGGTTATCTGTTATAATTCCACCAGCGGCACTAAAAGCCCACTCTGACAGAACGCTAGCAGCAGGGCAGGTCAGGACCTCCAAGGCGTAGAGAGCCACGTGTCCAGCTTGGATAGCCAATAATTAAAAGGCACAGAGGAATCACAGAGGATGTTTGTACGATCAGCAGGGTACTCCCTCAGCATCTTTCCAAACATTGCACTTCTTGTGACAGCACCCCTTGCCTCTGTCGGCAAGATGTGAGGGTCTGAGACAACTGTCCCAGAACTTTGCCATTGTTCCCCTGCCTGTGCTGGATTGTACTTCTATCTCTCTCGCTTCGACTCCTTGGTTGTACAACAAACTCTGACGTCTGCTGCCCGCATTCTCAGATGGGAATTTCTTTATTAATTCCGCTACAAGAGCTCTCTGGTACTGCAACATTTTAGTACACCTGTCTGCCTCTGGAAGAAGAGATTGAAAGTTCTCCTTGTAGCGTGGGTCTAAAAGTGTCACCAAACAGTAATGCGTGTCACTCAAAATTTTAATAATGCGAGGGTCGCGAGAAACACAGCGCACCATAAAGTCAGCCATGCGTGCCAGATTACCAACAGGCAAGACTTCCGTGTCCTCACCAACAGGATGACTGACCATGCTGTCCTCCTCATCCTCCTCCTTCCTGTCCTCAGGCCATCCACGCTGAACAGATGGTATGACAGCTGTGCTTGTAATACTGTTTATAGTGCATGAAAGTAGCCCCTGTTCTTCCTCCTCCTCCTCTTCCTCATTGTCTAGCAATCCAGGTTGGGATGAAATGAGGTTGGGCTGAGTGTAATCACCCTGCATGGTTCCTTGCTCCATTTCCTCGTGCTCCACCTGCAATGCATCCTCTTTAATTGTGAGCAGAGAGGTTTTCAGAATGCAGAGAAGATGGATGGTGACCCTAATTATGGGCATAATCGCCACTCACCATTTTGGTGCAGTCCTCAAAGTTTTGAGGATGGTACATATGTCTGACATCCATGTCCACTCCTGAGTTCTTATATGTGGAGTCTGAACTGAATTGCGATGGCCTTGTTGATGCAACAACTGCCCTCTTCTGCTCACAAATCCTTTCCAACATATGCAGTGTAGTTCCAACTCGTGGGGACATCACACACCAGTCGGTGAGCCGGAAGATGCAAATACTGCTGAAGCACGGCAAGGGTGGCTGAAGCTCTAGCTGACTTTCTAAAATGTGCAGACAGGTGGCATACTTTCACTAGCAGATCTGGCAGCTCCGGGTAGCTTTTGAGAAAACGTTGAATGACAAGGTTAAGCACATGGGCCAGGCAAGGTACGTGTGTGAGCTCACCTTGCCTCAGAGCCACCATCAGGATCCGGCCATTGTCGCACATGACCATGCCTGGCAGTAGGTTTCATCCAAAAATCTGACTGCTCTTTCAGCACTGTCCACAACTCTTCAGCATTGTGCTGTTTGTCTCCTAATCAGATTAGCTTCAGCACAGCTTGCTGCCAGTTGGCTGACACAGTGCTGCAGTGCTTCCTGCTTCTGACTGATGTGCTTATATCAGAGATGGAGGCTGAAGAGGAGGAGGTGCAGGAGCTGTAGACTGTGGGGGCGGTGAGCCCGCATTAAAGCAATAGCACCACCCTGTGGTCGGCGCTCATAGCAATGCTGTAATTCTACTACATAGGAGCGATCTGAGCATCGCTCCTAAGTAGAAGAGCCGATCAGACTATGCCAGCTTCTAGCCTCCTATGGAGGCTATTGAAGCATGGCAAAAGTAAAAAAAAGTTTGAAAAAATATGAGAAAAATTAAAAATATATAAAAGTTCAAATCACCCCCCTTTTGCCTTATTCACAATAAAACAATTAAAAAAAAATCAAACCTACACATATTTGGTATCGCCGCATTAAGAAACATCCAATCTATAAAAAAAAAAAAGAATTCACCTGATCGCTAAACGGCGTAGCGATTAAAAAATTTCAAAACCCCAGTATTAGGTTTTTTTGGTCGCTGAGACATTGCATTAAAAAGGATAACTTTCCAATCACTTGGGGTCCAACCATCATGGCCCCCACCAATCCCGAGTATCGGGTCTCTGAAGGGCCCTGGTTGAATAAAGAAAAGGTAGATTATGTGCATTGCTTCTCCATTTATTCTAATAAGAGAATTGAAGCTCAGTCGAGTGCCGCATCCCACCAATCTGTGGTGCTACCATTAAGAATGAATGGAGAGGCAGTGCGTATGATCGATGTCCGCGTCATTCAGTTGGGACCCTTCAGAGTTTCAATTCTTGGGATCAGCAGGGAGCATGGTAGTCAGATTTCCAGTAATCGGAAAGTTATTTTCTATCCCAGCTTTAAACAGGACAAAGTTTTGTATATATAACAGCAGGAGAAAACACAAATTCATCTACAATGAATTACATCCAAAATTGGTATAAATAGGTTGTGCAACCAAGGTAACAAATTCAGTCATGGGCTGTCACATGCTAATTTGTTCTTAGGTCACAAAAATCTCAAAAAATAATGCACACAATAAATGATTGTAATATTCAATATAAAGTGTAAGAGAATAATAAACAAATTTCTACTATTACATGTGAGCCACGGATATACTGTATAATAGGGCATATCGGTAATATTGATTCACAAACAAAGAACAAACCGAATTTGAACCCATGTAAATTAGGAATACTATTTTATTAATAATCATTATCAATAATAAAAATGGTGCAGGTGGGGACAAAAACACAGGGAAGAGGGACACATACAACTGAGAACCATCTGGAAATAAACTAATACTATACTAGCAACAACATTGTGTCTACAAATGAAAAGATATTGCTGCCAAGAATAAATTACAGAAAAAATAAATGATGTACAATAACAAATTGTATTGTGGTACCATGTTAGCCAGAAAAATCAATGAGAATACTTTTCTCAATGAGAATTCTAGGAGTGATACCTTTATTGGCTAACCAGAAAATAGCCTTATTTTCTGGTTAGCCAATAAAGGTATCACTCCTAGAATACTTCTGTCATCATTGGGCAGAAAAGTATTCACACAGAAAAAATAAATAAATTAAGAAATTCCAAAAAGGTACAATTGCTTCAAAATCACCAGACATGTATACAATGAGAGCCAAATACAAACAGGTAGGGTTGAGCAACCTTGACCTTTTTAGAGTCGAATCGTGTTTCGCGAAACCCGACTATCTTAGAAGTCGAGTCGAGTGGAATCGGCCGATTATGGCGAAAAGTCGGGTATCGCCCGAAACATGAAACCCAATGCAAGTCAATGGGGGAGCATAGTCGGCAGTGAGTGGAGGCCAGGAAAACACCTACACTGCCCATTTTAATGGCTAAAACATCCATTCTTGTTACAGAAGCTTGTCAATCGTAATTTAGCTTATAATAATTGGAAGGCATTTTAAATTGGGGGTCATTTGGCTAAAGTTGTGGGGGGTAGGGCTGGTTCAAGTAATTAGTGGGCCCAGTAAATCTGGACCACGTCACGGCAGTGGAGCAGGGAGAGGTAAGTATTTCAACTTTGCAAGTGCTGTGATCCTGAGCAAGCAGGGGGGGCCCACTCGTTGGCATTGGCACTGGCACAGGGCCCCTCAAAGTACAGCGGTGTGTTTGCACGGCGGGGGCGCATCCCACCGGCAGCAACACTTTTGCGTACTATGAGAGGCCCTGTGCCAGTGACGTCGCCAACTAGTATTCCTCCCCCCACCTGATGAAGGAACCTGCACTTTCATCTGCACCTTCCTCTTTGTCCCCGTGTAAGGTGGTATGGTATGCGGGAAGAGGAACCTGACTTTCAGCAGGGTCACAATCTTGCTGTGTAGCGTGCACGGGGAATTTTGCGTTATGGGTCAATGTACCAGCAGACTCATCTATCACTGGCTGGGCAATGGGCGGGATGAGGAGGAAACACAGATATAGGCCCAAAGAAGAAAGTGGGCTAAATGCAGTTCAAAATTGGTAACACAGGACTAACCAGGGGGCATTGCAGTGGAGGACAACTGGAATGAGAGGCTGACACAGAGAGTAGGCCCAAATCAGTAAGTAGTCGAAATGCAGTTCAAAATTGGCAACCGTAGTAAACAGGCGGCACAGCTTTGTTCAGTGGAGGAGAACAGCAAGGAGTGGCAGACACCGATAGTAGGCCCCAAACCAACTAGTAGGCCAAATGCAGTCTAACATTAACAACTACTTAACGAGAGCCTGAAAATGGAATTTCAGGACAGGAAACCAGGAGAACAGCAAGGAGTGGCAGACACCGATAGTAGGCCCCAAACCAACTAGTACGCCAAATGCAGTTGTTCCATTTAACCACAATTTAATGAGAGCCTGAAGATAGAAGTTCAGGAAAGGCAACCTGGAGAACACCTTGGAGTGGAACACACCATCTCTCTACACCCCATACCCAATTTGTAGGCCTAATGCAGTGTAGTTTCCAACAACTACTAAACGAGAGCCGGAAGATCGAAGCTCAGGAAAGGCAACCTGGAGAACACCTTGGAGGGGAACACACCATCTCTCTACACCCCATACCCAATTTGTAGGCCTAATGCAGTGTAGTTTCCAACAACTAGTAAACGAGAGCATGAAGATCGAAGCATTGGCGAGGAAACCTGGGGAACACCTTGGAGTGGAACACACCATCTCTCTACACCCCATACCCAATTTGTAGGCCTAATGCAGCGTAGTTTCCAAGAACTACTAAACGAGAGCCGGAAGATCGAAGCTCAGGAAAGGCAACCTGGAGAACACCTTGGAGTGGAACACACCATCTCTCTACACCCCATACCCAATTTGTAGGCCTAATGCAGTGTAGTTTCCAAGAACTACTAAACGAGAGCCGGAAGATCGAAGCTCAGGAAAGGCAACCTGGAGAACACCTTGGAGTGGAACACACCATCTCTCTACACCCCATACCCAATTTGTAGGCCTAATGCAGTGTAGTTTCCAACAACTACTAAACGAGAGCCGGAAGATCGAAGCTCAGGAAAGGCAACCTGGAGAACACCTTGGAGTGGAACACACCATCTCTCTACACCCCATACCCAATTTGTAGGCCTAATGCAGCGTAGTTTCCAACAACTACTAAACGAGAGCATGAAGATCGAAGCAATGGAGAGGAAACCTGGGGAACACCTTGGAGTGGAACACACCATCTCTCTACACCCCATACCCAATTTGTAGGCCTAATGCAGTGTAGTTTTCAACAACTACTAAACGAGAGTCGGAAGATCGAAGCAATGTGGACGAAACCTGGGGAACACCTTGAAGTGGAACACACCGTCTCTACACCCCATACCCAATTTGTAGGCCTAATGCAGTGTAGTTTTCAACAACTACTAAACGAGAGTCGGAAGATCGAAGCAATGTGGACGAAACCTGGGGAACACCTTGGAGTGGAACACACCGTCTCTACACCCCATACCCAATTTGTAGGCCTAATGCAGTGTAGTTTTCAACAACTACTAAACGAGAGTCGGAAGACCGAAGCAATGGAGAGGAAACCTGGGGAACACCTTGGAGTGGAACACACCGTCTCTACACCCCATACCCAATTTGTAGGCCTAATGCAGTGTAGTTTCCAACAACTAGTAAACGAGAGCATGAAGATCGAAGCATTGGCGAGGAAACCTGGGGAACACCTTGGAGTGGAACACACCATCTCTCTACACCCCATACCCAATTTGTAGGCCTAATGCAGCGTAGTTTCCAAGAACTACTAAACGAGAGCCGGAAGATCGAAGCTCAGGAAAGGCAACCTGGAGAACACCTCGGAGTGGAACACACCATCTCTCTACACCCCATACCCAATTTGTAGGCCTAATGCAGTGTAGTTTCCAAGAACTACTAAACGAGAGCCGGAAGATCGAAGCTCAGGAAAGGCAACCTGGAGAACACCTTGGAGTTGAACACACCATCTCTCTACACCCCATACCCAATTTGTAGGCCTAATGCAGTGTAGTTTCCAACAACTACTAAACGAGAGCCGGAAGATCGAAGCTCAGGAAAGGCAACCTGGAGAACACCTTGGAGTGGAACACACCATCTCTCTACACCCCATACCCAATTTGTAGGCCTAATGCAGCGTAGTTTCCAACAACTACTAAACGAGAGCATGAAGATCGAAGCAATGGAGAGGAAACCTGGGGAACACCTTGGAGTGGAACACACCATCTCTCTACACCCCATACCCAATTTGTAGGCCTAATGCAGTGTAGTTTTCTACAACTACTAAACGAGAGTCGGAAGACCGAAGCAATGTGGACGAAACCTGGGGAACACCTTGGAGTGGAACACACCATCTCTCTACACCCCATACCCAATTTGTAGGCCTAATGCAGCGTAGTTTCCAAGAACTACTAAACGAGAGCCGGAAGATCGAAGCTCAGGAAAGGCAACCTGGAGAACACCTTGGAGTGGAACACACCATCTCTCTACACCCCATACCCAATTTGTAGGCGTAATGCAGCGTAGTTTCCAAGAACTACTAAACGAGAGCCGGAAGATCGAAGCTCAGGAAAGGCAACCTGGAGAACACCTTGGAGTGGAACACACCATCTCTCTACACCCCATACCCAATTTATAGGCCTAATGCAGTGTAGTTTCCAAGAATTACTAAACGAGAGCCGGAAGATCGAAGCTCAGGAAAGGCAACCTGGAGAACACCTTGGAGTGGAACACACCATCTCTCTACACCCCATACCCAATTTGTAGGCCTAATGCAGTGTAGTTTCCAACAACTACTAAACGAGAGCATGAAGATCGAAGCATTGGCGAGGAAACCTGGGGAACACCTTGGAGTGGAACACACCATCTCTCTACACCCCATACCCAATTTGTAGGCCTAATGCAGCGTAGTTTCCAAGAACTACTAAACAAGAGCCGGAAGATCGAAGCTCAGGAAAGGCAACCTGGAGAACACCTTGGAGTGGAACACACCATCTCTCTACACCCCATACCCAATTTGTAGGCCTAATGCAGCGTAGTTTCCAACAACTACTAAACGAGAGCATGAAGATCGAAGCAATGGAGAGGAAACCTGGGGAACACCTTGGAGTGGAACACACCATCTCTCTACACCCCATACCCAATTTGTAGGCCTAATGCAGTGTAGTTTCCAACAACTACTAAACGAGAGCATTAAGATCGAAGCAATGGCGAGGAAACCTTGGGCACACCTTGGGGAGGCAGACACCGTTATTAGGCCCTACCAAAGTTGTACCCCCAATGCAGTTTTAAAATTCCTAGAGGCTGAAAACAAGACTATTGACGCTCAGCTTTTTTCAAAGGAACACAGCTGAATTGAGTGGCGCAGACAGACACAGGTAGTAGGACTTAAACCAAAAATGTGGCTCACTGCAGCTTAAAAAAGTTACAGGGGTACACAAGCAGCAGTGCTCTGGGCAGTGGAGGACAATTTCAATAGTGGACCGCAGACAGACTTTGTACGCCTACTATTAAAAAAAGGATGCGCTATGCAATTAAAAATAGATTCCAGGGGTCCACGGGCAGCAGTGGTGTGGTCAGTGGACGAGTATTGGAAGGAGGGACCGCAGACAGGCGTAGTAGGCCTAACATAACAAAATTAGGCTGTAGACACTGTAAAATTGGTTCCAGGGGTACACGGGCAGCAGTGGTGTGGTCAGCGGAGGAAAATTGGAATTAGGGACTGCAGACAGACTTTGTAGGCTGTCCCCTGTGGACCATGCATCCAACACATTAACCCAGTGCGCCGTAATGGACACGTAACTTTTTGTGGACATGCCTACTGGTCCATGCGTCTCTTGTCAGGTGCACCTTTCTACTGTTTGATTGCCTGAGTGCTATGACAATGCAGACTTTTTCATGCCCGTGGAGGGCTGGGATGGCTTTTCTCGCAAAAGAAATGTCGTCTGGGTAGCTTGAACCGTTGCACAGCGTAGTTCATCTGGGCTTTCTAAATATAAAACAAAGAAAAAAAGGAGGCTACATGCACTTTCAGCTGGGTTCCAGGGGTACACGGCCAGCATTGGTCTGGTCAGTGGAGAACTATTGGAAGGAAGGATCGCAGACACGCTTCGAAGGCCTAACATAATAACAGATGGCTGTAGGCAATTTTAAATTGGTTCCAGGGGTACACGGGCAGCAGTGGTGTGGTCAGTGGAGGCCTAGTGGAAGGAGTGACCGCAGACAGGCATCGAAGGCCTAACATAATAACACATGGCTGTAGGCAATTTTAAATTGGTTCCGTGGGTACACGGGCAGCAGTGGTGTGGTCAGTGGAGGCCTAGTGGAAGGAGGGACCGCAGACAGGCTTCGAAGGCCTAACATAAAAAAATAGGGCTGTTGGCAATTTAAAATTGGTTCCAGTGGTACAAGGGCAGCAGTACAATGGTCAGTGGAGGCCTAGTGGAAGGAGGGACCGCAGACAGGCTTCGAAGGCCTAACATAACAAAAATGTCAATACAATGGTATTGTCAGTGCCAGGCATTGAAGGATGTCAGCGCATAGACTAAACATTGGTGAAGCTGTGAGAGATAATTTTGCAAGTGGTAGAGCACTGTTTGAGCTGGGGGGGGGGAACTGTCTTGTGGCCGGCGGTACAGGCCCAAAGCCCCTCATATTACAACGGTGTGTCTGACGTTGGGTGCGCACCACCACCGCCAGAGACACTTTATTGTACTATGAGGGACCCAGTGGCAGTGCCGTCGACCAAAAGCGGGCACACCCACCTCTTCAGACAAACAGCACTCTCACGGGTGCTGGCGCCAAGTGGCGATACCACGGCCCCGTGTGGGGAGTTTGGCCATTTAGTGAGGTGTAAACATGTCGTATGCTGGACAATCAGGTGCAGAAAATTACGAGATTGGAAAAGTCATTCAGAATAGTCCACAGGCAAGACCTTTTCATAGGAAAGCTAGGTGTCAGCCGGGCAAGGTGGGGCAAAAGATTTCGAAATCCAGTTGTGGTTCATTTTAATGAAGGTTAGATCATCTACATTTTGGGTAGCCAGATGAGTCCTTTTTTCTGTTAGTATTGAACCTGCAGCACTGAATACTCTTTCTGATAGGACACTAGTTGCCGGGCAAGCAAGCTCCTGCAATGCATATTCTACCAATTCTGGCCAGGTGTCTAATTTGGATGCCCAGTAATCAAATGGGAATGACGGTTGAGGGAGAACATCGATAAGGGATGAAAAATAGTTAGTAACCATACTGGACAAATGTTGTCTCCTGTCACTTTGAATTGATGCTGCAGTACCTGTCCTGTCTGCGGTCATAGCAAAATCACTCCACAACATGGTCAGAAAAACCCTCTGGCCAACGCCACTTCTGATTTCTGCCCCTCTAACACCTCTGGTCTGCTGGCCCCTGCAGCTCGTGTGAGAACGATCACGGGCGCTGTGTGCAGGGAATGCCAGAAGCAAACGGTCAACAAGAGTTGATTGTTTGGTTGCTAATATTAGTTCCAAGTTCTCATGTGGCATTATATTTTGCAATTTGCCTTTATAGCGAGGATCAAGGAGGCAGGCCAACCAGTAATCGTCATCGTTCATCATTTTAGTAATGCGTGTGTCCCTTTTGAGGATACGTAAGGCATAATCCGCCATGTGGGCCAAAGTTCCAGTTCTCAAATCTGCGGTTGTGCTTGGTTGAGGGGCAGTTTCAGGCAAATCCACGTCACTTGTGTCCCTCAAAAAACCAGAACCCGGCCTTGCCGCGCCAACAATTTCCAGTGGCCCCGGAAAAGCTTCCTCATTAAAAATATAATCATCCCCATCATCCTCCTCGTCCTCCTCCTCCTCTTCGCCCGCTACCTCGTCCTGTACACTGCCCTGGCCAGACAATGGCTGACTGTCATCAAGGCTTTCCTCTTCCTCAGCTGCAGACGCCTGATCCTTTATGTGCGTCAAACTTTGCATCAGCAGACGCATTAGGGGGATGCTCATGCTTATTATGGCGTTGTCTGCACTAACCAGCCGTATGCATTCCTCAAAACACTGAAGGACTTGACACATGTCTTGAATCTTCGACCACTGCACACCTGACAACTCCATGTCTGCCATCCTACTGCCTGCCCGTGTATGTGTATCCTCCCACAAAAACATAACAGCCCGCCTCTGTTCGCACAGTCTCTGAAGCATGTGCAGTGTTGAGTTCCACCTTGTTGCAACGTCTATGATTAGGCGATGCTGGGGAAGGTTCAAAGAACGCTGATAGGTCTGCATATGGCTGGAGTGTACGGGCGAACGGCGGATATGTGAGCAAAGTCCACGCACTTTGAGGAGCAGGTCGGATAACCCCGGATAACTTTTCAGGAAGCACTGCACCACCAGGTTTAAGGTGTGAGCCAGGCAAGGAATGTGTTTCAGTTGGGAAAGGGAGATGGCAGCCATGAAATTCCTTCCGTTATCACTCACTACCTTGCCTGCCTCAAGATCTACTGTGCCCAGCCATGACTGCGTTTCTTTCTGCAAGAACTCGGACAGAACTTCCGCGGTGTGTCTGTTGTCGCCCAAACACTTCATAGCCAATACAGCCTGCTGACGTTTGCCAGTAGCTGCCCCATAATGGGAGACCTGGTGTGCAACAGTGGCAGCTGCGGATGGAGTAGTTGTGCGACTGCGGTCTGTGGACGAGCTCTCGCTTCTGCAGGAGGACGAGGAGGAGGAGGAGGGGGTGCGAACGGCTACAGCCAACTGTTTCCTAGACTGTGGGCTAGGCAGAACTGTCCCAAACTTGCTGTCCCCTGTGGACCCTGCATTCACAACATTCACCCAGTGTGCCGTGATGGACACGTAACGTCCCTGGCCGTGCCTACTGGTCCATGCATCTGTTGTCAGGTGCACCTTTGTGCTCACAGATTGCCTGAGTGCATGGACGATGTGCTTTTTAACATGCTGGTGGAGGGCTGGGATGGCTTTTCTGGAAAAGAAGTGTCGACTGGGTAGCTCGTAGCGTGGTACAGCGTAGTCCATCAGGGCTTTGAAAGCTTCGCTTTCAACTAACCGGTAGGGCATCATCTCTAACGAGATTAGTCTAGCTATGTGGGCGTTCAAACCCTGTGTACGCGGATGCGAGGCTAAGTACTTCCTTTTTCTAACCATAGTCTCATGTAGGGTGAGCTGGACTGGAGAGCTGGAGATCGTGGAACTAGCGGGGGTGCCGGTGGACATGGCAGACTGAGAGACGGTGGGAGATGGTATTGTTGCCGCCGGTGCCCTAGATGCAGTGTTTCCTACTACGAAACTGGTGATTCCCTGACCCTGACTGCTTTGGCCTGGCAAAGAAACCTGCACAGATGTGCAGGTGGTGCGGAAAATGGTGGCCCTACACTGCCGGAAGGGATGTTGCGTTGATGACTAGCTTCATTGGCCGAGGGTGCTACAACCTTAAGGGACGTTTGGTAGTTAGTCCAAGCTTGCAAATGCATGGTGGTTAAATGTCTATGCTTGCAACTTGTATTGAGACTTTTCAGATTCTGCCCTCTGCTTAAGGTAGTTGAACATTTTTGACAGATGACTTTGCGCTGATCAATTGGATGTTGTTTAAAAAAATGCCAGACTTCACTCTTTCTAGCATCGGATACCTTTTCAGGCATTGCAGACTGAGCTTTAACCGGATGGCCACGCTGTCCTCCAACAGGTTTTGGCTTTGCCACACGTTTTGGGCAAGATACGGGCCCGGAAGATGGAACCTGTTGCGATGTTGATGCCTGCTGCGGCCCCTCCTCCTCCGCTTCAGAACTGCTGCCGCCTGCACCCTGTTCCCCCAATGGCTGCCAATCGGGGTCAAGAACTGGGTCATCTATTACCTCTTCTTGTAGCTCGTGTGCAACTTTGTCTGTGTCACCGTGTCGGTCGGTGGTATAGCGTTCGTGATGGGGCAACATAGTCTCATCAGGGTCTGATTCTTGATCATTACCTTGCGAGGGCAATGTTGTGGTCTGAGTCAAAGGACCAGCATAGTAGTCTGGCTGTGGCTGTGCATCAGTGCACTCCATGTCAGATTCAACTTGTAATGGGCATGGACTGTTAACTGCTTCACTTTGTAAGCCAGGGACGGTATGTGTAAAGAGCTCCATGGAGTAACCCGTTGTGTCGCCTGCTGCATTCTTCTCTGTTGTTGTTTTTGCTGAAGAGGACAAGGAAGCGACTTGTCCCTGACCGTGAACATCCACTAACGACGCGCTGCTTTTACATTTACCAGTTTCACGAGAGGAGGCAAAAGAGCTAGAGGCTGAGTCAGCAAGATAAGCCAAAACTTGCTCTTGCTGCTCCGGCTTTAAAAGCGGTTTTCCTACTCCCAGAAAAGGGAGCGTTCGAGGCCTTGTGTAGCCAGACGACGAACCTGGCTCCACAGCTCCAGACTTAGGTGCAATATTTTTTTCCCACGACCACCTGATGCTCCACCACTACCACTACCCTCATTACCAGCTGACAATGAACGCCCCCGGCCACGACCTCTTCCACCAGACTTCCTCATTGTTTTAAAAACGTAACCAAACTAACGGTATTTGTTGCTGTCACACAACTTACATGGTGAGCTATAACTTCAGTATGATTTAGCTACCCCTTTACAGGTGGGTGAGACCGCAAGGAAAATCAGGCACAATGTTACACACTCTGTTCTTGGTGGCAACAAATGAGAGAGATGCCACACACGCAGGACTGTCACTGAAGCACAAATGTAAATATTAATCTCCCACTGATTTGATTTTTTTTTTTTTTTCAGGGAGACTTTAGAAAAAAAAATAATAGAATAAAATGATTTTTTAAGGAAGAATTTAGAAACCAAATAAAATAAAATGATTTCTTCAGGGAGAATTTAGAAAACAAATAAAACAAAAAATAGGCTTTCTATGGCCCACTGAGTGAGAGATGACGCACACAGGAGTCAGGAGTGGCACACAAGCCCAGAGGCCAATATTGTTCTCCCAATGATTGATGTAGTGATTTTTTCAGGTAGATTTTGGAACCCAAATCAAGCAAAAAAAATAATAGGCTTTCTATGGCCCACAATTGGAGAGAGAGAGAGAGATGGCACACCCAGGAGTCAAGACTGGCACACAAGCAGAAAGGGCAATATTAATCTCCCACTGATTTGATTTTTTTTTCAGGGAGATTTTAGAAAAAAAAAATAATACAAAAAAATGATTTTTTCAGGAAGAATTTAGAAACCAAATAAAATAAAATGATTTTTTCAGGGAGAATTTAGAAAACAAATAAAACAAAAAATAGGCTTTCTATGGCCCACTGAGTGAGAGATGACGCACACAGGAGTCAGGAGTGGCACACAAGCCCAGAGGCCAATATTGTTCTCCCAATGATTGATGTAGTGATTTTTTCAGGTAGATTTTGGAACCCAAATCAAGCTAAAAAAATAATAGGCTTTCTATGGCCCACAATTGGAGAGAGAGAGAGAGATGGCACACCCAGGAGTCAAGACTGGCACACAAGCAGAAAGGGCAATATTAATCTCCCACTGATTTTTTTTTTTTTTCAGGGAGACTTTAGAAAAAAAAATAATAGAATAAAATGATTTTTTCAGGAAGAATTTAGAAACCAAATAAAATAAAATGATTTTTTCAGGGAGAATTTAGAAAACAAATAAAACAAAAAATAGGCTTTCTATGGCCCACTGAGTGAGAGATGACGCACACAGGAGTCAGGAGTGGCACACAAGCCCAGAGGCCAATATTTTTCTCCCACTGATTGATGTAGTGATTTTTTCAGGTAGATTTTGGAACCCAAATCAAGCAAAAAAATAAATAGGCTTTCTATGGCCCACTGAGTGAGAGATGGCACACACAGGAGTCAGGAGTGGCACACAAGCCCTGAGGCCAATATTTTTCTCCCACTGATTGATGTAGTGATTTTTTCAGGTAGATTTTAGAACCCAAATCAAGCAAAAAAATAAATAGGCTTTCTATGGCCCACTGAGTGAGAGATGGCACAGACAGGGATGGCACTCTAGCAGAAATGCCAATCTTAATCTCCCACAAAAAAAAAAAAAAAAAAAGGAACTGTCCTTCAATTACTATCTCCCTGCAGTAATCTCAGCCAGGTATGGCAGGCAGCAATAAGGAGTGGACTGATGCCCAAATTAAATAAAAAGTGTGGACAAACAAACAAGATAGCTGTGCAGAAAGGAAGGAACAAGAGGATTTGTGCTTTGAAAAAAGCAGTTGGTTTGCACAGCGGCGTACACACAGCAATGCAGCTATCAGAGAGCCTTCTAGGGCAGCCCAATGAGCTACAGCGCTGAGGAAAAAAAAAAATAAAAAATGTAGCTTCCACTGTCCCTGCACACTGAAGGTGGTGTTGGACAGTGGAAATCGCTACAGCACAAGCGGTTTGGTGGTTAATGGACCCTGCCTAACGCTATCCCTGCTTCTCTCGAAGCGGCAGCAACCTCTCCCTAAGCTCAGATCAGCAGCAGTAACATGGCGGTCGGCGGGAACGCCCCTTTATAGCCCCTGTGACGCCGCAGACAGCAAGCCAATCACTGCAATGCCCTTCTCTAAGATGGTGGGGACCAGGACCTATGTCATCACGCTGCCCACACTCTGCGTTTACCTTCATTGGCTGAGAAATGGCGCTTTTCGCGTCATTGAAACGCGACTTTGGCGCGAAAGTCGCGTACTGCATGGCCGACCCCGCACAGGCGTCGGATCGGGTTTCATGAAACCCGACTTTTCCAAAAGTCGGCGACTTTTGAAAATGAACGACCCGTTTCGCTCAACCCTACAAACAGGTAAACAGGTGGCAAAAATTCAAAATGAAATACATTTGGGCTAGGGAGGTAACCATATACCACAATAAAGTGACCGTGCATGTGAGACAGTACTACTGGAATGTAAGTAATCACATAGTGTGCGCATACAAGCTCAAAACTGGGGTGATAAAAATATCAACATGCTGCCATTAAGTAAAATCATGAAGTAGTGTGAGATGGGTGGTGAATAACAAGCAGTCCAGAGGATGTGTCCACCCTGACGCGCGTTTCAACGATTGCCTTCGATTCATCAGTATGATCTCCTCTCTTCACACACAACACTCTTCCTTACTCCATGCTCGTCTGTTGAACCACACCTTCTTCTCTGTTCAGTACTTTTAACTAACTGCCTGACAAACAGGACCTGAGTTCCTTTTGCCCATATAATTTCTATCACCATGGGCTGGCCCCAAAAGTTAACCCTATCCATTGGTTAGCTAAGTGCTGCAGGCCACAAAACAATATATAAAACATGGCAATGCATTATATTACTATAAGATGTTCAGGAGGGGTGTCAACAGCTTCTCCACTCCTTTACAACTCATTCTTGAATGCAACCTTCTCACATCCTCCTCAATAGATCTAAACAAATACAATCGGGCAATTTTTCTGAATGAGGAGAGCATGCATTACTGATGTGAACTTTGAGAAGCAAGTCGATCTCAAAAATCTAAATTGAGTGGTTTGCCTCAGTAAACATTGGCCTATTTGTCTAGCTGATCCTGCGGAAAAATATTTGACGCTACAACAAAGTATCACTGCGCTGTTTGCTCATAATGAAACACATGGTTCCAATTGGGTTTGTTCTCCATGTGGGGAGATACATGACTTGCAAGAATATTGAGTGAGCCAAGCAGTTCTCTGATTCTGCAGGCAATATGATATTTACACCACGCAGACCATCACATGCTTTGCTTGCTCAGTTATTTACTATCCTACATGCTCCTGTCTTAAGATTTATATAGGGTTTACTAAAAAACAGCTCAAAGTGAAACCAGAGAGCTGGTTATGGACATTTTACAAGCCAAAGAATTTCTATGATCAATCGTTAGACATTTTAAACAAAATAATTCTTGTAATCCATCCTCGTAACGATTGCAGGAAATCAATTGAATTTATCCATGAATTTGTGAAAGCAACATCCCCTGCAGACTAGGATAATCTGAGAGTAAGTGCATATGGGTCCTTGGAACTTTGGTTTCCTAAGAGACTCAATGAAATGCTCCCTTCTTATGCTCTACCATTATTTTTGCCACAATTTGTTTATAAAATTCTTTAGCGGCTGAGCATTCACAATTTTCAATATTCTTCCACTCTGCTTTCTTTTTTTTCTCGCTTCTTCTGTTTTTCCTCCCAACAATGCCCAGCCTTGGTCAACAGTGCACAAGCGCAGGATCTGGCTAGTAGATCCATCCCAGTTTGTGTGTCTTATGATGCGCTGGTGTGGTTATGTATCTATACTACTGCTTAAGCGCTTTATCATGTGATCGGGTGGTATGGTCTTCTTGTGTTTATCAGACATTACTGGGATGAACTGTGTACCTGGACAATACTGTTGCCTCGCAGAAAAATCAGGTGTGACTTATGCCTGGTAGACATTTAATAAGAGGGTTTAAAATGGGACTTCTGGCATTTCAATGCCCCAGATGAAGGCTTAAGCTGCATCGTTTTGCGTGTTATCCCAGCAGGAGACTTTCACAATTGTATCTGGTTAATATGGTATTTCAATATAATTTTTTAATTGTAAATCATAAGAATGGTATGAAATAAGCTTTCTTTGGTCGTTATTTTCTTACTTATGCTCACAGCACTGGTTAAGTTGCAATTATATATTATAGCTTAATACTTTTCCCACCACATTTAGTTCTTGATTTATCCTCAAACCATGATTTATATGCACTTGCTTTTTGAATAATAACACTATGTAACATGAGTTTTGTTTTCAGGGAATAAATGTTATTTCTTAATTGGTTATATTCTAAAAACATGGAAAAATGTATTAGCCTGCACAAACTATGATTTTGAGGACAGGACAGCGAAAAGATAAAATTAGAATACTTTAAGGAAAATTGCAAATGTTTGGGTTTAAGTTCATAATAAAAACAAAATAGAAATATATTTTAAACCAATAGTATATTTTAATCAACGTGATGGAAATTGATGAAAAGGACATAGCGATGTTTACTTTTGCAAGATTTGCGAGGTATGTGAGATCACTTTCACACATTCATCCCCAAAATGTAGTCCCCTATCATGTTTCCATTGTAGTTTCCTTGGTAGCAAAGTTCAAAATTGTAGGAAATCTTGATGAAAGCGCTCTACTTGCCCCTCTGAATAGGCACCCATGTTCTGTTTGAATGTATCAAGATGGGCACTAAAGATATGAACTTTTAGAGACCTCTTACAGCATATATTGCTATATTTTTTCACGAGAGTCTGAACCAAAGCAACAAAGTTTTCAGCTTTATGATTTCCAAGAGAGTCTTTAATTACTGTAACAAATTATTTCATGAAGCCTAGTTTGATGTGTAAATAAGGCATTAATAACTTTGGATGGTCTATGAGTGGCTCCCATTTAATGTTGTTATTTCCAACAGAAAACTCAGTACGTTCAGGTCAATATTGTCTATGGTAGTGTGTTTTAGTGTTCCTGCTATCCCAAAGACAAAGAAAGCATGGCAGATTAGTATACCCTCCTTTAAGAGCCATCAAAAATGCAACCATTTTGGAATCTCCAATTACTTCCAAACCATATTCCTCATATTTCAATGCTTTTAACAATCTCTTTACATTTTCAGTCTTTTTTAAGCTTTGCTGAATGGGCACGGGGAAGAGAAGGATACTGGTTACAATAATGGATTAATACTGCTTTAGGACTTTTTGATGAACTGTCATGGAACAGGCACCACTCACTAGGATCAAAAGGATTTCCAATATTCTGAAACAGACCAGTTATATCATGACAATAGCAGAGTTCATTGTCATGGATAAAAAAGTTTGCACAGGTTCATCTAACAAGTTCCCATGCTTGAGTCTGGATGTTAAAAACTCAGCATTAAACTTTGTAAGACCAAGTTCCCTGATCAAATCATTAAGGTCATTTCGGTTGGGATAGTATAATTTTCTTTCATTTGTTTCATCTATATATATCTGTAATTCTGAGCTTCAAAATCTGCAGCCATCTCTGAGCTACTACTTTCATTACTAGGTTCATCTCTCTGTGGAGGTGTAGGAACAGGAAGTTCAGGGTCATGTGGTACAGGAGTAATGGATGAAGATATGTTGGGATAAATGACTAAAGGTGCATTCTTTCCAGAACATCATTTAGAAGGGTCCATCATGCAGAAGTAACATTGCATGGAATGATCAGTGGGTTTTCGCCATATTCTTGAAACACCAAACTTCATAGTTCTCTTTTTCCCTCTGTACCATCCTTCCGGGTTTTTTTTTACAAATCTGACAAGTGAAATGTGGACCCGGTCTCCAACAGGCACCCCAAAGTATGGTTTGTACACGTGTCACATCTTATCTGATGATCAAATGGATGAAGTTTTTCCTCTTGTTTTCAAAAATCCTACGCAGATATAACAAAAGGCATCTGCTGGACGCTTGCAACCTCTTGAAGCCACATTTGAGTTGAATCAACAGTGAGACAGTTGTGGGAAAACTAAACTGAATGATGATTAACTTATAATATCTGTTTCCATAGCTTTTAACGATTCAAAATTCGGAATGCTGAAGTACTGTGTATCCTTAAATATATATTTGTATTGCACTCTTTGGTTACTATGAAAAGAGAAAACAAATCTTATCAAATTAATGAAACAGACAGCAATGTATATTTCACATGAACAATTAAATTCCAATATAGTGGGCAGGGTCGGACTTGGATGTCTAGGACCCCCAGGGGGAATTGAACCTAGGGGCCCAACCCACCACTATATGCAAATATCTCTAAGTCTACGTTCACATTAGCGTTATGCTAATGTGCGTCGCTGTTGCGTCGGCGACGCAGCGGCGACGCGCCCCTATGTTTAACATAGGGGACGCGTGCGTTTTTTTGGTTGCGTTTTTTGACACGTGCGTCGTTTCCGACGCTAGCGTCGGACGCAAGAAAATGCAACAAGTTGCATTTTTCGTGCGTCCGATTTTCGTCAAAAAACGACGCACGCGTCGCAAAACGCAGCGTTTTTGCGCGCGTTTTGCGCGCGTTTTTTGTGTGTCGTGCGTTGCGTCACCGGCGCGCAACGCAAATGTGAACGTAGCCTAAGCTGTTATCCCCATTATAGTGAAGCATCGACTGAAAAACACAGATGGCTCCTACATATCTATTTTGCGCCACTATAACTGGGATGTACAAATACGGTAGTTTACATTAAAGGGGTTATTTTGTTAAAACAAGTTATCAGCGATCCATGGACGCTACAGGATAGGTGACCGCTTAGGTCTGACCATTAGAAACTGCACCGATCGGAAGAAAGAGGACGTTTTATCCCTGATACAACATTTTAAAATGGAGCGGCAGGTGGGATGTCTGAACCCAGCTCCATACAACCTCTTTGAGGCTTCCAGAAAAAAACAAGTGCAGCCACTGAGGGAAGGAGTGGATCAGTGGTCAAGTCGAACATGCCACTTCAGTCTAATGAGGATAAAAGTTCCACATTCTGCCGATTGGGTCCAAGCAGTCAGACCCTCACCAATCAATATGTCACGGTGAGTCATTGGACGTGGTATATCTCGATTTTTCCAAAGCGTTTGATACCGTGCCGCACAAGAGGTTGGTACACAAAATGAGAATGCTTGGTCTGGGGGAAAATGTGTGTAAATGGGTTAGTAACTGGCTTAGTGATAGAAAGCAGAGGGTGGTTATAAATGGTATAGTCTCTAACTGGGTCGCTGTGACCAGTGGGGTACCGCAGGGGTCAGTATTGGGACCTGTTCTCTTCAACATATTCATTAATGATCTGGTAGAAGGTTTACACAGTAAAATATCGATATTTGCAGATGATACAAAACTATGTAAAGCAGTTAATACAAGAGAAGATAGTATTCTGCTACAGATGGATCTGGATAAGTTGGAAACTTGGGCTGAAAGGTGGCAGATGAGGTTTAACAATGATAAATGTAAGGTTATACACATGGGAAGAAGGAATCAATATCACCATTACACACTGAACGGGAAACCACTGGGTAAATCTGACAGGGAAAAGGACTTGGGGATCCTAGTTAATGATAAACTTACCTGGAGCAGCCAGTGCCAGGCAGCAGCTGCCAAGGCAAACAGGATCATGGGGTGCATTAAAAGAGGTCTGGATACACATGATGAGAGCATTATACTGCCTCTGTACAAATCCCTAGTTAGACCGCACATGGAGTACTGTGTCCAGTTTTGGGCACCGGTGCTCAGGAAGGATATAATGGAACTAGAGAGAGTACAAAGGAGGGCAACAAAATTAATAAAGGGGATGGGAGAACTACAATACCCAGATAGATTAGCGAAATTAGGATTATTTAGTCTAGAAAAAAGACGACTGAGGGGCGATCTAATAACCATGTATAAGTATATAAGGGGACAATACAAATATCTCGCTGAGGATCTGTTTATACCAAGGAAGGTGACGGGCACAAGGGGGCATTCTTTGCGTCTGGAGGAGAGAAGGTTTTTCCACCAACATAGAAGAGGATTCTTTACTGTTAGGGCAGTGAGAATCTGGAATTGCTTGCCTGAGGAGGTGGTGATGGCGAACTCAGTCGAGGGGTTCAAGAGAGGCCTGGATGTCTTCCTGGAGCAGAACAATATTGTATCATACAATTATTAGGTTCTGTAAAAGGACGTAGATCTGGGGATTTATTATGACGGAATATAGGCTGAACTGGATGGACAAATGTCTTTTTTCGGCCTTACTAACTATGTTACTATGTTACTATGTCATCACTTATCCTGTGGAGAGGTGATTACTTTTTTCACAGGAGAACCCCTGTAAGTGCATCTCTATCGCTGTGTACCAAGTATTTAATCTCTAATGGAAATGAAGAATCTTCTCCTAATTAATATCAGAGAGAGAAAATGGCCGTCATACACAACACAATCCCCTATACCAAGTCTAATAATAATAATATCACATACAGGGAAGAAATACCACCACACCATGAACAGACCACATAGTGACCAGATAATACCACATACAAGGAGAAATACCACCATGTCATAACTAGACTACATATTCCACCATATAGTGATTGAATAATACCACATACAGGGGCTAAATACCACCACACCATGACCAGGCCACAAATTACCACCACATAGTGCTCGAATAATACCACATACAAGGGATAAATACTGCCACATCATGATAAGACCACAAATACCATCACATAGTGACCAAATAATACAGTACCGATGATGAATGCAAACCACAATACTAACAACACTCTTATTACCACCAGTGACATTACACACAGGAGCTCTGTATATAGCGTAAGTGTGACAATAGAAGACTGAACGCATTTCGAACACAGCATGTGTTCATATACTCAGTTTAGTGTGAAAAGCAGCAACAGAAATATAAAAGCAGAAACCAGGTGAAAATTAACAAGATAATTAATTAAAAAACACGTGTGAGTAATCTTGAAGGCATCAATTTAGTGAACTCAAGGTGAAAATACAATCTTTGGAAGATTCAGTTGTTTCCCCCAAAGAAAAGAAAGTTCAACAGGGACGTATTTGACTATTCAAATAATCAAGTTTATGAATGGGGAACGTGGGAGAGACCAGCCATAGCACTGAAATCCATTCTTAAAATATACACTTGCACCTATTCTTCTGCTTCTCACATGAATCAAGTTACCTTCTCGGCATCGGATCCTGAATCATTGGATGTGTCCACAGATTATTCACATGATAACAATGAGAATACTAAATATCAAACGAATTTGACTACCAACAAATCTCAACCAAAGTATTATCGAAAACCACAGAAACATTTAAAAAAAAATACTCCAGGAGAGGTGGAAGGAAGAACCACAAGCAACCCAACCTTCTTCAAGAGTCACCTACGGAGTTTTAACAAAACTTCTCATTAGATGTCATTAATCTGTCTTCCATTGATTTATCTGATGTGGAAATAAAACTTCTTTCACGTGGTTTGAACTTTGTCCTTCCCAACTCTGAATTGGACATTTTTTCAACTTTAAAAGACATTAATATATTTGTGAGAGATTTGACGATAAAAAAAACATTTTTTTTCAGATGATGTCTCACAGGAACCTGATGAAATATTTCCTTATAATTTAATGGAAACATTTTTTCTGAACAAAACAATTTATTGTGTCTTTCAAGTCTGAACACATATAATGTACCATCCCACGGTACCATTACGATTTTGTATTTTAAAACAAAAAATCTGACTTTTTATCCAGTACATACCAGAACTAATGCTATGGAACGCTTTCAAGATAATGTAGAAATAAATATTTAAAAAATCTACTTGATAATTCTGTTTCTAATCCCTGTAAAGCTAATCTATCAAAGGCAGAACAAATTGCTTTGAAAAATCTTGAAAAACTTTCCGATATTATTATATAAATGTCGTATAAGGGTGGTTTAGTTGTGGTTATGAATGAAAGTGATTATGTGTTTGTTATTATTGATATGATTTCACAGGATGAAACATACTCTTGTCTGAAAAGCGATCCGACTTCCAATTTTTCTGCTGCATGTAAGTGTATCATACAAGAAGGATTTTCACAGGGTTTTTTTTTCTAAAAAACAAACAGAATATCTGTGTGTGGATAACCCTATAATTCCTATCCTACATGCATTATCAAAGACTCACAAAAATACATTTCCTCCTCCTATGCGCCCTGTAATGTCAGGAATAGGTTCTGTTATGACCTGGTGGTCAGGACTATAATGGACCTGGTGGTTAAGAGCACATGGAATGACCTGATAGTTACTGATAATAAGGACGAGCTCTGGGACGTGGGAACTCTGCTGACTGCAATCCCTAATCCTATCAACCACACTAGAAATAGCCGTGCATTGCGCCTAACGCTCCCTATGCAACTCGGCACAGCCTAAGGAACTAGCTAGCCCTGAAGATAGAAAAATAAAGCCTACCTTGCCTCAGAGAAATTCCCCAAAGGAAAAGGCAGCCCCCCACATATAATGACTGTGAGTAAAGATGAAAATACAAACACAGAGATTAAATAGATTTAGCAAAGTGAGGCCCGACTTACTGAACAGACCAAGGATAGGAAAGGTTACTTTGCGGTCAGCACAAAAACCTGCAAAAAGACCACGCAGAGGGCGCAAAAAAGACCCTCCGCACCGACTCACGGTGCGGAGGCGCTCCCTCTGCGTCCCAGAGCTTCCAGCAAGCAAGACAACAATAAAAATAGCAAGCTGGACAGAAAAAATAGCAAACCAAAGAAATACAAGCTGTAACTTAGCTTCTGCTGGGAAGACAGGTCACAAGAACGATCCAGGAGTGAACTAGACCAATACTGGAACATTGACAGGTGGCGTGGAGCAAAGATCTAAGTGGAGTTAAATAGAGCGGCAGCTAACGAATTAACCTCGTCACCTGTGGAAGGAAACTCAGAAACACCCACCAGAGGAAGTCCATGGACAGAACCAGCCGAAGTACCATTCATGACCACAGGAGGGAGCCCGACAACAGAATTCACAACAGTACCCCCCCCCTTGAGGAGGGGTCACCGAACCCTCACCAGAGCCCCCATGCCGACCAGGATGAGCCAAATGAAAGGCACAAACCAGATCAGCAGCATGAACATCAGAGGCAAAAACCCAGGAATTATCTTCCTGACCATAACCCTTCCACTTGACCAGGTACTGGAGTTTCCGTCTCGAAACACGAGAATCCAAAATCTTCTCCACCACATACTCCAACTCCCCCTCAACCAACACCGGGGCAGGAGGATCAACGGATGGAACCACAGGCGCCACGTATCTCCGCAATAACGACCTATGGAACACATTATGGGTGGCAAAAGAAGCAGGAAGGGCCAAACGAAATGACACAGGATTGATAACCTCAGAAATCTTATACGGACCAATGAAACGAGGCTTAAACTTAGGAGAGGAAACCTACATAGGAACATAACGAGACGACAACCAAACCAAATCCCCAAGTCGGGGACCCACACAGCGCCGGTGGTTAGCGAAACGTTGAGCCTTCTCCTGGGACAATGTCAAATTGTCCACCACATGAGTCCAAATCTGCTGCAACCTATCCACCACAGTATCTACACCAGGACAGTCCAAAGACTCAACCTGCCCTGAAGAGAAACGAGGATGGAAACCAGAATTGCAGAAAAACGGCGAAACCAAAGTAGCCGAGCTGGCCCGATTATTAAGGGCGAACTCAGCCAACGGCAAAAAGGACACCCAATCATCCTGATCAGCAGAAACAAAGCATCTCAGATATGTTTCCAAAGTTTGATTAGTTCGTTCGGTTTGGCCATTTGTCTGAGGATGGAAAGCTGAGGAAAAAGTTAAATCAATGCCCATCCTAGCACAAAAGGATCGCCAAAACCTCGAAACAAACTGGGAACCTCTGTCAGAAACGATGTTCTCCGGGATACCATGTAAACGAACCACATGCTGGAAAAATAATGGCACCAAATCAGAGGAGGAAGGCAATTTAGACAAAGGTACCAAATGGACCATCTTAGAAAAGCGATCACAAACCACCCAAATGACCGACATCTTTTGAGAGACGGGGAGATCCAAAATAAAATCCATAGAAATATGCGTCCAGGGCCTCTTTGGGACCGGCAAGGGCAAAAGCAACCCACTGGCACGAGAACAGCAGGGCTTAGCCCGAGCACAAGTCCCACAGGACTGCACAAAAGAACGCACATCCCGTGACAAAGACGGCCACCAGAAGGATCTAGCCACCAAATCTCTGGTACCAAAGATTCCAGGATGCCCAGCCAACACTGAACAATGAATCTCAGAGATAACTCTACTAGTCCATCTATCAGGGACAAACAGTTTCTCCACTGGGCAACGGTCAGGTCTATCAGCCTGAAATTTTTGCAGCAGCCGCCGCAAATCAGGGGAGATGGCAGACAAAATTACCCCCTCTTTGAGAATACCCGCCGGCTCAGGAACACCCGGAGAGTCAGGCACAAAACTCCTTGACAGGGCATCAGCCTTCACATTCTTAGAGCCCGGAAGGTACGAAACCACAAAATCAAAACGGGAGAAAAATAACGACCATCGAGCCTGTCTCGGATTCAACCGTTTGGCAGACTCAAGATAAGTCAAATTCTTGTGATCTGTCAAGACCACCACGCGATGCTTGGCTCCTTCCAGCCAATGACGCCACTCCTCGAATGCCCACTTCATGGCCAACAACTCACGATTACCAACATCATAGTTACGCTCAGCAGGCGAAAACTTTCTAGAAAAGAAAGCACATGGCTTCATCACCGAGCCATCAGAACTTCTTTGCGACAAAACAGCCCCTGCTCCAATCTCAGAAGCATCAACCTCAACCTGAAACGGGAGCGAAACATCTGGCTGGCACAACACAGGGGCAGAAGAAAAACGACGCTTCAACTCCTGAAAAGCCTCTACAGCTGCAGAGGACCAATTAACCACATCAGCACCCTTCTTGGTCAAATCAGTCAACGGTTTAGCAACAGTAGAAAAATTAGCGATTGTTAGGTCTCGAGTTCCCGCTTCTGCACAGGGGGAATCTCGAGCCATCTCCGCTGCGGTCTCCCATTCTTATCCAGCCGCAGTGGAGTCTGCTCAGCAGGGACGTCGGTCCCAGCGTCTTGCTCAGTCTCACTCTGTACAGAGAGTTACTGCTGCTTCTTCAGCTTCTGCCATTAAAGCCAGTGCTGGTCAGCAGCGAGCGGACTTCTCTGGGACTAAGTCATTGTCTGCACACACTGAGCATGCCCAGGGCAAGATCTCCCGTTGGAGATCGAGGGTCATGTGCTCAGGCTCTGCAGCACATTCCATTGGTCCTCTTGGCAGGTCTTGGAAGGGCAAAGTTTCTGTGGCCACTTCCTGTGCTGCAACTATATAAACTGTGCATGACCGCACGGCAATGCGCTAGTGTACAATTGTTAATGTGTGTATGTTGTGAGTGAAAGTCGCTCTTTAAATAACCCTCCCTATTGAATGTGTGGGGCGGAGGGCAATTTTATGTCTTCTGCCTTCGCCCAACGTCACGCAATACCCCTGGTTATGCTAGCTCAACCAGTAACGGTACGAGTGGTGAATGGGTCGACACTGCCCTTACAGATAACACACCAGACCATCCCTTTTACTCTGTCCACGTCGCCATCTCATCAGGAGATTATATCTCTGCTCGTCATTCTTGAGGGAATTGATGAGGTCCTGTTGGGAATACCTTGGCTACGGTACCACTCTCCTCATATCGAGTGGTCCTCTGGTAGAATCCTGGGATGGTGCGAATCTTGTGGGGGTAGGTGTCAGAGGGAGTGCGTTCAGGTTGCTAATACAGAGGTACCCGCAGATCTTTCCTCTCTCCCCAAGCAGTATTGGTCTTATGCAGACGTGTTCTCCAAAAAGGCGGCGGAGATCCTTCCGCCCCATCGCCCCTATGACTGTCCTATTGATCTCTTGCCTGGTGCTGAGCCTCCCCGGGGTCGAGTCTATCCGCTATCTCTCCCGGAGACGGAGGCCATGTCACAGTACATCCAGGAAAATCTGGCAAAAGGATTCATTAGGAAGTCAGTGTCACCTGCTTTGGCAGGGTTCTTCTTTGTGCAGAAGAAGAATGGGGAACTACGTCCATGCATAGACTACAGGGGTCTTAACGCCATCACCGTTAAAAATAAGTATCCTTTGCCCTTGATATCTGAGCTCTTCGATAGGCTTCGGGGAGCAAGGGTATTTACTAAACTAGATCAGCGGGGTGCTTACAACCTGATTCGCATCCGTGAGGGGGACGAATGGAAGACGGCTTTTAACATCAGGGATGGGCACTATGAATATCTGGTGATGCCCTTCGGGCTCTGTAATGCCCCAGCCGTTTTCCAAGACTTTGTGAACGATATCTTCCGGGATATGCTTTCCACCTCGGTCGTAGTCTATCTGGATGATATTCTCATCTACTCTCCAGATATTGACTCCCACCGGAGAGATGTTTGCAAAGTCTTCGACCTCCTACGGGCAAACTCCCTCTATGCCAAGTTGGAGAAGTGTATGTTTGAGCAGGAGTCCTTACCTTTCCTAGGCTACATCATCTCTGCCCAGGGATTGGCTATGGATCCTGCCAAACTACAGGCTGTGATGGACTGGCAGGAACCCCATTCTCTTAAAGCGGTGCAGCGCTTTATGGGGTTCATTAATTATTATCGCCAGTTCATTCCGCACTTCTCAACTTTGGTAGCTCCCTTGGTTGCCCTCACCAAGAAGGGGGCGAATCCCAAATTGTGGTCTGAGGAGGTCTCCAAGGCCTTTAACTCTATAAAGTCACACTTCGCTAGCGCTCCCATGCTACATCGCCCCGATGTTGATAAGCCATTCATCATGGAGGTGGATGCCTCTTCTGTTGGTGCTGGAGCAGTCCTCTTCCAAAAGGATGCTCAAGGTCGGAAGCATCCTTGCTTCTTTTTCTCCAAGACCTTCTCACCAGCAGAGAGGAATTATTCCATCGGGGACAGGGAGTTGCTAGCCATGAAGTTGGCTTTCTCGGAGTGGAGACATCTCTTGGAGGGAGCACGTTTTCCCTTCCAAGTCTTCACAGACCATAAAAATTTGGTGCACCTGCAGACAGCCCAGCGGTTGAATTCTCGCCAGGCCAGATGGTCCTTATTCTTCTCCTGGTTTCATTTCACCCTCCATTTTCTTTCTGGGGAGAAGAACATTCGGGCCGACGCTCTCTCTCGCTCCGTTGTGTCATCTGCGGAGGAGGAGGAGGAGCCTCGGCTTATTGTCCCCACCGAGAGCTTGAGAACTGTGGCCCCGGTTTCGCTAGAGTCTGTGCCCCCGGGCAAGACTTTTGTTCCATCCAGTTTGCGACCGGAGGTTCTCTCTTGGGCACACTCGTCCAGGGTGGGTGGACATTTTGGTACCAAAAGGACATCTGAGTTACTGGCGAGGACATACTGGTGGCCGCATATGGCTCGTGATGTCGCAGAGTATGTTCGGGCGTGTGTCTCTTGCGCCAAGAACAAGACTCCTCGGCAACGGCCAGCTGGTTTGCTTTATCCTCTGCCGGTGGCGGACAGGCCCTGGGAGATGGTCGGGATGGACTTTGTGGTGGGCTTACCCAAGTCTCGTAACTGCACCATTATCTGGGTGATCACCGACCATTTTTCCAAAATGGTGCACTTGGTGCCTCTTCCACGGCTACCTTCTGCACGGGCGTTGGCTGTCTTGTTCGTCAAGCATATCTTTCGCCTACACGGTATGCCAGACAAAATTGTTAGTGACCGGGGTCCCCAGTTTGCGTCTCGATTCTGGAGAGAGCTTTGTCGTCTGCTCAGTATTGAGTTGAATCTCTCTTCGGCATATCATCCCGAGACGAATGGGTTGGTAGAGAGGGCCAACCAGACCTTGGTCACATATTTACGACATTTTGTTTCTGCCAGGCAGGATGACTGGGCATCCTTGCTACCGTGGGCAGAGTTTGCACTTAACAATGCCTTAGCCGACTCCACCGGTCAGACTCCATTCCTCCTAAATTACGGCCAGCATCCGCGTGTTCCTGTGCCTATGCCTGTGTCTTCTGCTGACTCCAGGGTGGCAGACTGGGCTGTGGAGGCACGGGACATTTGGGACCGCACACAGGATGCCATTCGGGCCTCCAAGGAGAGAATGAGGTCCTCCACCGATGTTCATCGGCGCCCCGCTCCGACCTATGCTCCTGGCGACTTGGTGTGGCTCTCCGCCCGTAACATCAGGCTGCGAGTTGAGTCCACTAAGTTTGCTCCTCGCTACTTGGGTCCCTTCAAGGTTCTCGAACGGGTTAATCCTGTGGTCTACCGTTTGGCTCTTCCTCCACGCTTGGGTATCACCGACACCTTTCATGTGTCCCTCTTGAAACCCGTAAACATGTCCCAGTTTTCCGAGTCATCTGCCGGGACATCGGGTTCGTCTACGGACGATTACGAGGTGAACGCTATTTTGGGGTGCAAGGTGGTACGCGGCAAAAAGTTCTATCTAGTGGATTGGAAGGGTTATGGCCCAGAGGACAGGTCATGGGAGCCTGCTGAAAACATTCGGACCCCACAGCTCATTGCTGCCTTCGAGCGTAGCGAGGCCCAAAGAGGGGGGGGGGCCCTAGGAGGGTGGGGTAATGTTAGGTCTCGAGTTCCCGCTTCTGCACAGGGGGAATCTCGAGCCATCTCCGCTGCGGTCTCCCATTCTTATCCAGCCGCAGTGGAGTCTGCTCAGCAGGGACATCGGTCCCAGCGTCTTGCTCAGTCTCACTCTGTACTGAGAGTTACTGCTGCTTCTTCAGCTTCTGCCATTAAAGCCAGTGCTGGTCAGCAGCGAGCGGACTTCTCTGGGACTAAGTCCTTGTCTGCACACACTGAGCATTCCCAGGGCAAGATCTCCCGTTGGAGATCGAGGGTCATGTGCTCAGGCTCTGCAGCACATTCCATTGGTCCTCTTGGCAGGTCTTGGAAGGGCAAAGTTTCTGTGGCCACTTCCTGTGCTGCAACTATATAAACTGTGCATGACCGCACGGCAATGCGCTAGTGTACAATTGTTAATGTGTGTATGTTGTGAGTGAAAGTCGCTCTTTAAATAACCCTCCCTATTGAATGTCTGTTCGCGGAAGGTGTATGTTTGCTGTCTAGCGCCCGACTTATCCTACAGCACTAATCACACATTACAGCGTCCAGTTGCTGTGACCGCCAGTACGGCGCCGTGCACTTCCTCTGTGCTTTCCTTACTCAAGCCTGGGTGGTTAGTGGCGTTCGTCAGTGCGGCACCGCATGCACTCTTGTGCTTTAATATTATTATTTAGTTTCCTTACACACCCAGTTGCGGTGTTGTGCCAGCAAGTGTCTAATCGGACTTCAATCCTAGTTGGGGTTGAGTTCGCTGACTACTTGCTCGCGCTCTATGTGCGGTACCGCGGTCCTGTGACGCAACAGGATCGCTTCCTTCACGCTGGGTGAAGTTTAACCCACGTGGTATACTTATGAGTACCGCCATATAGTCCGTCATTATTTGGCAGCAGGTTCCATCTCTGCACGGTGGACCCCGGGCTGCGAACGCACCATACTCTATCTGTCTTATTATTTGGTGCGTTCCGCTAGCCCTAACAGCGATGAAGCGCCGATAAAAATTAGCAAAGCCCAGGAACTTTTGCAGGCTCTTCACAAATGTCGGCTGAGTCCAATCGTAAATGGCCTGGACTTTAACAGGGTCCATCTCGATAGTAGAAGGGGAAAAAATTAACCCCAAAAATGAAACCTTCTGAACTCCAAAGAGACACTTTGACCCCTTCACAAACAAGGAATTCGCACGAAGGACCTGGAACACCATTCTGACCTGCTTCACATGAGACTCCCAATCATCCGAAAAGACCAAAATATCATCCAAATACACAATCAGGAATTTATCCAGGTACTCTCGGAAGATGTCATGCATAAAGGACTGAAATACTGATGGAGCATTGGAAAGCCCGAATGGCATAACCAGGTACTCAAAATGGCCCTCGGGCGTATTAAATGGTGTTTTCCATTCATCGCCTTGTTTAATACGCACAAGATTATACGCCCCTCGAAGATCTATCTTGGCAAACCAACTAGCCCCTTTAATACGAGCAAACAAATCAGACAGCAACGGCAAAGGATACTGAAATTTGACTGTAATTTTATTAAGAAGGCGGTAATCAATACAAGGTCACAAAAAAGAACCCTGCTCCTAACGGTGATGACGACGGGCGAATATGGCCTTTCTCCAAGGACTCCTTTATATAACTGCGCATAGCGGCGTGCTCTGGCACAGATAAATTGAACAATCGGCCCTTAGGAAACTTACTACCAGGAATCAAATCAATTGCACAATCGCAATCCCTATGAGGAGGTAGGGCACTGGCTTTGGGCTCATCAAATACATCCCGATAATCCGACAAAAACTCTGGAACTTCAGAAGGAGTGGAAGACGAAATAGACAAAAATGGAACATCACCATGTACCCCCTGGCAACCCCAGCTGGACACAGACATAGATTTCCAGTCCAATACTGGATTATGAACCTGTAGCCATGGCAACCCCAAAACGACCACATCATGCAGATTATGCAACACCAGAAAGCGGATATCCTCCTGATGTGCAGGAGCCATGCACATGGTCAATTGGGTCCAGTACTGAGGCTTATTCTTGGCCAAAGGCGTAGCATCAATTCCTCTCAATGGAATAGGATACTGCAAGGGCTTCAAGAAAAAACCACAGCGCCTAGCATACTCCAAGTCCATCAAATTCAGGGCAGCGCCTGAATCCACAAATGCCATAACAGAATAGGATGACAAAGAGCAAATCAGAGTAACAGACAATAGAAATTTAGACTGTACCGTACCAATGGTGGCAGACCTAGCGAACCGCTTAGTGCGCTTAGGACAATCGGAGATAGCATGAGTGGAATCACCACAGTAAAAACATAGCCCATTCCGACGTATGTGTTCTTGCCGTTCAGCTCTGGTCAAAGTCCTATCACATTGCATAGGCTCAGGCCCATGCTCAGATCATACCGCCAAATGGTGCACAGCTTTACGCTCACGCAAGCGTCGATCGATCTGAATGGCCAAGGACATAGACTCATTCAGACCAGCAGGCATGGGAAACCCCACCATGACATCCTTAAGGGCTTCAGAGAGACCCTTTCTGAAGATTGCTGCCAGGGCACATTCATTCCACTGAGTGAGCACAGACCACTTTCTAAACTTCTGACAATATATCTCCGCTTCATCCTGACCCTGACACAGAGCCAACAAGATTTTCTCTGCCTGATCCACTGAATTAGGTTCGTCATAAAGCAATCCAAGCGCCAGGAAAAACGCATCAACATCACACAATGCCGGATCTCCTGGCGCAAGCGAAAATGCCCAGTCTTGAGGGTCACCACGTAACAAAGAAATAATGATCTTTACTTGTTGAACAGGGTCACCTGAGGAGCGAGGTTTCAAGGCAAGAAACAATTTACAATTATTCTTGAAATTCAAGAACTTAGATCTATCACCAAAAAACAAATCAGGAATTGGAATCCTAGGCTCTGACATCGGATTCAGAACCACAAAATCTTGAATGTTTTGTACCCTTGTAGTGAGATTATCCATCCAAGAGGACAGACCTTGAATGTCTATGTTTACACCAGTGTCCTGAACCACCCAGAGGTAAAGAGGAAAAGAGAGACAAAACACACTGCAAAGAAGAAAAAAAAAATGGTCTCAGAACTTCTCTTATCCCTCTATTGAGATGCATTAGTACTTTGGGCCACCTGTACTGTTATGACCTGGTGGTCAGGACTATAATGGACCTGGTGGTTAAGAGCACACGGAATGACCTGATAGTTACTGATAATAAGGACGAGCTCTGGGATGTGGGAACTCTGCTGACCGCAATCCCTAATCCTATCAAACACACTAGAAATAGCCGTGGATTGCGCCTAACGCTCCCTATGCAACTCGGCACAGCCTAAGGAACTAGCTAGCCCTGAAGATAGAAAAATAAAGCCTACCTTGCCTCAGAGAAATTCCCCAAAGGAAAAGGCAGCCCCCCACATATAATGACTGTGAGTAAAGATGAAAATACAAACACAGAGATGAAATAGATTTAGCAAAGAGAGGCCCGACTTACTGAACAGACCGAGGATAGGAAAGGTTACTTTGCGGTCAGCACAAAAACCTGCAAAAAGACCACACAGAGGGCGCAAAAAAGACCCTCCGCACCGACTCACGGTGCGGAGGCGCTCCCTCTGCGTCCCAGAGCTTCCAGCAAGCAAGACAACAATAAAAATAGCAAGCTGGACAGAAAAAATAGCAAACCAAAGAAATACAAGCTGTAACTTAGCTTCTGCTGGGAAGACAGGTCACAAGAACGATCCAGGAGTGAACTAGACCAATACTGGAACATTGACAGGTGGCGTGGAGCAAAGATCTAAGTGGAGTTAAATAGAGCGGCAGCTAACGAATTAACCTCGTCACCTGTGGAAGGAAAATCAGAAACACCCACCAGAGGAAGTCCATGGACAGAACCAGCCGAAGTACCATTCATGACCACAGGAGGGAGACCGACAACAGAATTCACAACAAGGTTCCTTCAGTGAACGCCTCGGCCAATGGCTGGACACAACGTTACAGCCACTGGTTCGACGCATTCCAGGATACCTAAAAGATTCCAAAGATGTATTGAATATGTTCCAAAACATCAATTGGGACCCTAATTGGACATGGCTATCATGAGATGTGGTTGCATTATATACTTATATGCCACACCACATTGCCATCATTGCTGTGGAGTTTCATCTAATTATGTACAGTTCTTATACCACAGCCTTACTAAATTATATCATATCTGTGCTATCATTCTTACTCTCTCTTAATTATTTTCTTTTCAACAATTTTTTTGAAAATTCAAAATAAAGGAGTTTCAATGGGGGCTTAATTCTCCCCTTCAATTGCAAACCTAGTGATGACATAGTGAGAGGAACATTCCATTTTCAATGTTGATAATCCTTTTCTTAATTCCATACAATGATATTTAAGATACATAGACGATTTACTTCTTGTTTGGAAAGATGATATTTCAGTCATTCCCTTTTTTATCGAATACCTAAATGACAATCCATGCAATCTAAAATGTTCAAATTTTTTCCATAAAAATCAGATTTGCTTTTTGGATTTATGTTTGACAGGTGTACCACACCAGCCTATTTCGAGTCGCACTTATCGCATAAAAAACGCTGGTAACACTATTACAAGCACAAAGTTTCCATCCACCCCATGCAATGAAATCCATACCCCTAGGCAATATTATTAGAGCCAAACGCAATTGAAATGAAATCGCCCATTTTAACCAGGAGACAGAGTTAATTAAACACAGTTTATATAAAAGAAGGTACCGCAATTGGATAATCAACCGCTCTTGTACCATCACTGATACCAAACCCAGACAAGATCTTATTAGTAACAACAATTCTACAGACAAATGAGATGATAAATTCATTGATCACCCAACCTTAGCTCCTACCTACAGCATTCATTTTAAATCAATCTCAAATATGGTACAGCGTAATTTAAACTTCTTACGCAACGATAGCATTATGGATCAAAATTATATCTAGACGAGCACCCACAATAGTCAGCATTTTGTCACCTAGTTTTTATAATTCTAATAAAAATCTTAGACCTCATCACTGGTTATGTAGTATGGGTTATCATAAATGTGGACAGTCTTTATGAAAAACATGTCCACATTCCCAAAAAACTCTTTCTTGTTTTTTTATTCTGCCAACATGAAAAGTTTCAAAATCAAAGAATTTCTTAACTGTGATTCAGAATGTTGTTTATATGATGGTATGCACAGATTGCAATCTTAAATACATTGACTACCACCAGAAAATAAAAAATAAGAATACGCTAACATTTATATGACATCACCCATCCCTCAAACCGTGGTGTATCTAATGTTTCTAATCATTTTATTGTGGTTCCTAACAGAGAAATTTTACACTGCAGTGTTTTTGCTATTGAACAAGTGAAAAAACATGTACGAGGTTGGAACAGGGAGAGATCTCTACGTGATAGAGAAGCCTTTTGGATTTATCTATTGAATACTCGAGTCCCAGCAGGTTTAACCCCTTACCGGCATCGGACGTACTATACCGTCCGATGCCGCCTCCCCTGCTTTGATGCAGGGCTCCGCGGTGAGCCCGCACCAAAGCCGGGACATGTCAGCTGTTTTGAACAGCTGACATGTGCCCATAATAGGCGCGGGCAGAATCGCGATCTGCCCGCACCTATTAACTAGTTAAATGCCGCTGTCAAACGCAGACAGCGGCATTTAACTACCGCTTCCGGCCGGGCGGCCGGAAATGACGTCATCGCCGACCCCCGTCACATGATCGGGGGTCGGCGATGCTTGTGAATGGTAACCATAGAGGTCCTTGAGACCTCTATGGTTACTGATTGCCCGTCGCTGTGAGCGCCACCCTGTGGTCGGCGCTCACAGCACACGTGCAATTCTGCTACATAGCAGCGATCAGCAGATCGCTGCTATGTAGCAGAGCCGATCGTGCTATGCCTGCTTCTAGCCTCTCATGGAGGCTATTGAAGCAGGGCAAAAGTTAAAAAAAAAAGTTTAAAAAAATGTGAAAAAAATAAAAAAAACATAAAAGTTTAAATCACCCCCCTTTCGCCCCAATCAAAATAAATCAATAAAAAAAATATAAAATCTATGCATATTTGGTATCGCCGCGCTCAGAATCGCCCGATCTATCAATTAAAAAAAAGTATTAACGTGATCGCTAAACAGCGTAGCGGGAAAAAAATTCGAAACGCCAGAATTACGTTTTTTTGGTCGCCGCGACATTGCATTAAAATGCAATAACGGGCGATCAAAAGAACGTATCTGCACCGAAATGGTATCATTAAAAACGTCATCTCGGCACGCAAAAAATAAGCCCTCAACCGACCCCAGATGATGAAAAATGGAGACGCTACGAGTATCGGAAAATGGCGCAACTTTTTTTTTTTAGCAAAGTTTGGAATTTTTTTTCACCACTTACATAAAAAATAACCTAGTCATGTTTGGTGTCTATGAACTCGTAATGACCTGGAGAATCATAATGGCAGGTCAGTTTTAGCATTTAGTGAACCTAGCAAAAAAGCCAAACAAAAAACCAATGTGGGATTGCACTTTTTTTGCAATTTCACCGCACTTGGAATTTTTTTCCCGTTTTCTAGTACACGACATGCTAAAACCAATGATGTCGTTCAAAAGTACAACTCGTCCCGCAAAAAATAAGCCCTCACATGGCCAAATTGACAGAAAAATAAAAAAGTTATGGCTCTGGGAAGGAGGGGAGCGAAAAACGAACACGGAAAAACGAAAAATCCCCTGGTCATGAAGGGGTTAAATTTGAAAAAGGAAATTATGTTACATTATTAATAATTTTAACATAGTTTTCTTTTTTGTGTGCTAAATATTGACTTCTGTACAAATGCTTTTCATCTTTATTACATTACGCTGTTTTCCTTGTCGCTAGTGATTTATTTCGTTTCATCACAATAGTTTTTCGTTGCTGTCACTATATTGATGTCTTGAAGATTACTCACACATGTTTTTTAATACTACATACTTAGGCAGTGAACTGGTTCATGCAGCTTTACATGAGCACCCGAGCCTTACACTATTGCTGGTCCGAATAACTATAGCAATTGTTACCATCCACCTCTCGTGTCTCCCCTTTTCCTCATAGTTTGTAAGCTTGCGAGCAGGGCCCTCATTCCTCTTGGTATCTATTTTGAACTGTATTTCTGTTATGCTATAATGTCTATTGTCTGTACAAGTCCCCTTTATATTTTGTAAAGCGCTGCGGAATATGTTGGCGATATATAAATAAAATTATTATTATTATTAATTAATTATCTTGTTAACTTTCACCTGGTTTCTGCTTTTATATTTCTGTTGCTGCTTTTTCACACTAAACTGAGTCTAAGAACACACGCTGTGTTCGAAACGTGTTCAGTCTTCTATTGTCACCCTTCCTTCCGTTTATCCCTGTTGAATATTTCATAGCAGCAATTCTTTTACATGAAAACAAATAAAAAAAATTGATTTTAATGGATGAAGCTGGATCCCCTCCTTTCCTTCACAAGTGATCACTCCAGCGTCTGGCAGAGACCCGATCCCGTGCTTCTCCTCAAGTTCATCAGGAACTAACCAAAAGTGAGCTTAAGAAAAAAAATTTTTTCTTATATAGTGTAAGTGTTCAGTTAATCCATGATCACCAGTGGCATAATACGCAGGAGCTCTGTGTATAGTATACAGTGTACAGGTAACACAGTGATCCCCAGTGACTAGTGATGATCAAATAGTGAAATATTCGGATTCGGGAAAATCGGCACAAATAATTTTAAATATGCATGTGTTCGTACCGAAATCGAATCCAATGCAAGTTTCCAAAAATTACCCAAGGGGTCTATATCATGCACGTTGAAAGATGCCGTCATGGGGACATAATAATACACTTTGCAATTATTACAAGAGCATAGAACAAAAAACCTGACCAGCACCTCCATATAATGTGAGCAGGTGCCTGCCACAGTGACTGCATAACGTGCAAAAAGGAGGAACGCAGTAGCACTCTGTAAAGATCAATATATATGCAAACTCAAAATGTACCATAACTGCTAAGTAAACTGTAATAAAAAGTAAAAAAAAAAATTAAAATTACTTACAAGAGTGAAGATTTTTACCGCATAAATTGGCCAATTCATGTGAGACCATCAACCGCGACAAGTTGACACTGCTCTGATGAGTCCTATCATCTAAAACATGCCTCTCTTGGGCTATAAGCCTAGAGTGTGAATGGGCAAACATGCCTCTCCTGGGTTATTACCTACACATTTAATTGGGCTGATAGGAACTAGAGCTGATTAAAAACCACCCTGGGGTTGATGGGTGGGGTGCAAAGTCAGAAAGGAGGCATTCAGAACTTCCAATGGAAAACTGCATAGAACAAAAAACATGACCAGTACCTCCATATAATGTGAAGAGGTGCCTGCTGCAGTGACTACATAGCTTGCAAAAAGGAGGAAAGCAGCAGCACTCTTTAGAGACCAATATATATGCAAACACAAAATCTATCATAATTGCTAAGTAAACTGTAATGAAAAATGAATTTAAAAAAAAGAGTTACAAAAGTGAAGGTTCTTAGCGTATAAATTGGCTAATTCATGTGAGCCCATCAACTTCAACAAGGTGACACTTCTCTAATGGGTCCTATTATCTAACACATGCCTCTCTTCAGTTATAAGCCTATAGTGTGAATGGGCAAACATGCATCTCCTGGGTAACAACCTACACATTTAAGTGGGCTGGTGGGAATTGCAGTAGGCATCTATTCACATTATATGGAGGTGCTGATCAGGTTTTTTGTTCTATGCAGTTTGTCATTGGAGGTTGGGACAGCCTCCTTTCTGACTTTGCACCCCACTCATCAGCCCAAGAGTGTTTTTAAATAGCTCTGGCTCCTACCAGCCCACTTAAATGTGTAGGTTGTAACCCAGGAGTGGCATGTTTGCCCATTCACACTGTAGGCTTATAGCCCAAGAGAGGCATGTTATAGATGATAAGACCTATCATAGAAGTGTCACCTTGTCACGGTTGATGGGCTCACATGAATTGGCCAATTTATGCGCTAAGAACCTTCACTTTTGTGAGTCATTTTTTAAAAATATATTTACTTTTTATTACAGTTTACTTAGCAATTATGATAGATTTTGTGCTTGCATATATATTGGTCTCTACAGTGTGCTGCTGCATTCCTCTTTTTTGCAAATTAGTTATTAGAAGAGGTAGAGATAGAGAGTACAAGTTTCACTATTGCACAATGTGCAAAGGTTTCCAAAAGTTACCCAAGGGATCTATATCATGCACGCTGAAAGACAGCATCATGGGGACATCACAATACACTTTGCAGTTATTACAAGAGGTTTGTGACCCTCCCCTGTAATCCTTGTGGGCGTAAAGAGCCGGTACCTCTGCCACCAGCATTGTCTGGAGGTAATCTTTGAGCAAGTCTTCCACTATGGCCCTCTGGCATGTATGCACTGAATATGGCATGTCTGCCTCCGACATTAGAGAAGCAAATTTCTCCTTGTACTGTTGGACAAGAAAGGTACACAGACAGTATTTCATGGTGGACATAATGTATTTCTCATGAGGGTCTTGGGAAAGGCATGTAGACATGAACTTTGCCATGTGTGGCAGAATATAAAGAGTCAAACGTTCAGTGTCCTCACCAGGAAGAACACTAATAATCCTCTCCTCCTCACGACTCCCAGCATAGCCTCCTCCTCCTCCTGCTCGTCAGGCCTGAAGCTGGGATTGGGAGTCCCCTCTGTAGCGCAGAGCAAATAATCCTCGTCTTCCTCCTCCTCATCCTCCTCCTCCTGTTCCTAGTCATCACGCAATCTTGCTCCATAGCCACCTGTGTGGCATTCAAATCTTCCTCTTTTAGATTCTGCAACGCACGTTTTAATAGACAGAGCAGTGGAAGGGTTATGCTCATAATAGCGTCATCAGCGCTCACCATCTTGGTGCACTACTCAAAGTTTTGAAGAACCTCACATAGGTCAGCGATCCACACCCTCTTGGCAGTTGTTATGTATGGAGGCTGAGTGTTACTCTGATGGATACTGAAAAGCTGGAATTCAGAGACTGCACTCAGCTGCTCACTAAGCAACAAATGGAAGGTCGAATTCCAGAGTTCGGGCAGGTCACAAAACATCGATGACGAGGCAAATTAAAGCGCTGCTGCCGTGAAGCTAGACCAGCCAAAGCCTGAGATGACTTTTGGAAATATGTGCTGACACAGCATACCTTGGCAAGTAGGTCAGGAAAGGGTATATTTTAAAAACTGCTGCACAATCAAGTTCAGCACGTGGGCCATGCATGGAACGTGTACCAGATTGTAAAGCTTTAAAGATGCCACCAAGTTACACCCATTATAATAATAATAATAATTATAATATTAAATATTAAATTAAATATTATAATTATCACACACATTATCACACACAACCAGACCTGGTTGGAGGTTCAGCATGGAGAGCCACTGATCAGTCTGTTCTTTTATCCTTTTCAACAGCTCTGGTGCGTTGTGAGCTTTATCACCTAAACAGATGAGCTTCAGCAGAGCATGCTGCTGCTTCGCCAAGGCAGTGATGTATTTCCCTGCTGGGAAGTGATGGGGAGGCTAGATCCGCTGAGGATCGGGGGGAGGAGGGGAGACAGGAAGTGAAATACGAGGAGACTGAAACCCTGATGGAATTTGGGCCCGCTATTCTAAGTGTGGGTAAGATGTGTGATGTCCCAGCCTCTGACTCTGTCCCAGACTCCACCAAGTTAACTCAGTGTGCCATCAGGGAAATGTATCGTCCCTGTCCACAAGAACTTGTCCATGTGTCTGTGGTTAGGTGGACCTTCCTACTGCGTTGGCCAGAGCACGGCTGATATTGTGTAACACTGTGGGGCTACCACCGCCAAGAGGTTTGCGGAAAGGTCCAGTTTCCACAAGTCAAAAGAGCAACATTTCTAGAGCTAGCAATCTGGCAATATGGGTGTTTGGGCCTGTGGGTGAATGGTTGGATATTTCAGGGATAACTGAACGCTGCGCTGGGACAATGAAGTGGATGTGGTTGCTGACTGTTGTGTGTGTGCAACCGCTGGTTGTGGGCAGGAGGCATCATTGCCTAATTCATGGTCAGCAGATTGGTAAGGCCGTAACACAGGGGAAGCGGCAGTGGTTGGACCATCAAACCCAAGATTTGGTACCCATTTGTTCTGCCCATAAACTGGGGTGCTTGGCTGCCATGTGCTTTTGCATGCTGGTGGTGCTCAGGTTGGCAGCGTTCTAGCCTCTTCTTAGCTTGATGTGACAGATGCTGAAAATTACAGTGGAATTATCCGAAGGACTTTCAGAAAAAACTGTCATACAGGGGAACAACGCACCCTCTGGGCAAACCACTACCTCTTCTAGCCTGTTTTCTTACTATGGATCCATCCATCTCTGCACTGCTGTGATCACCAGGCATGCCACTGTGCCAGGTGGGATCAGTGTCCTCATCATCGACCACATAGGCTTCCAATTCCTCAATCTGATCCTCCTTCTGATCTGCGATTGGAGGTTGACCTGAAGGCAACTGTGCCTCATGATTATCCTCCACTTCTTCAGACCATCCCCAATGTGGCGTTCTCCTGCCCGTGGGTGCCCAAATGTTTGGGCATCACTGTACTCCACCTCCTCATGACCCTCTTTAATGGTGCTCCTTTAGAGGCCTGACAAATTACAAGGTAATGTAAACAGCTCCTCAGGAGTGGCCAGGATTGGGGTCATATGTCTCCCTGGGACTCTTGATGGTGGGAGGAAGAATTACCAGGTTGAGGATTTAGAGTCCCAGACTCTTTGCTACTGAGACTGGACCGTGTGGGAGACTTCGTGGTGCTGCTTGTCAACACACTGGAGCCATTGTTTGCCATCCAACCAACAACATCTTCGCACTTGTTTGGGTTCGTTAGTGGTGTAGCGCACTGACTAAATTTTGACAGGAAACTAGAACGAAATACAGTCACCTTCGGATCTGTCCCACGACCTTGGCAGGCACCATCACATCCACGTTCCTTAACGTCACCCTTTCACAGCTTGAATGTGTTATGCTTACGAAACCAAATAATACTGGCTTTAATTTTCAGAAGTACCCTTACAATGGTATTATGTACAAATTTACTGTATCTAGCAAAGTGTGGCTTATTTTTTGGAGATCGTCTTGCTAACACACTGCAAATGTGGAGTAATGAAGAATAGTGCCCCTGCTAAATTGTCACGTATGATTATCTGTACCTGTATTGTGCCAGTCACACAATGGGTAGATAAAGATACGCTATTTTTCAGAAAAATAGAAAGCCAAGATTTTTTTAAATCGGCTTGCTATGATACTGCAAATGCGGTGTAATAAAAAAAGCAAACCCAACCAATATGTGAATAGCCAGAAAAGCACCAAGCAAAAAGTAGATATAAAAATGCCTTTATTAAATATAATTGGCAAGATAAAAACAAAACATTTGTGCGCACAACAAGACTACAGAGCAATACATATAGTTGTTCAATGAATTAATGGTAATGGCTAGAGTTGAGCGACTTTTACTATTTTAGGATCGATTATTTTGAAAAGTCGGGGGCCGACCGAAACATGAAGCCCAATGCAAGTCAATGGGGAATCAAAGTCGGCAGTGAGTGGAGGACAGGAAAACACCTACAGTGCCCATTTTAATGCCAAAAACATCAATTCTTGTTTCTTAAGCTTGTCAATCTTAATTTACTTTATAATAATAGTTAGGCATTGAAAACAGGGGTAATTTGGCTAAAGTTGTGGGGGGTAGGGCTGGCTCAAGATTTTCGTGGGCCCAGGAAACGCGGAATACGTCACGGCGGTGGAGCAGAGAGAGGTAAGTATTTCAACTTTAGAAGCGCTGTGATCCTGAGCAAGCAGGGGGGCCCACTCGTTGGCACTTGGCACTGGCACAGGGCCCCTCATAGTACGGCGGTGTGTTTGACAGCGGGTGTCGCATCCCACTGCCAGAGACACTTTTGCGTACTATGAAGATCCCTGTGCCAGTGACGTCGCCAACGAGTATGCCCCCCACCTGATGAAGGAACCTGCACTTTCATCTGCACCTTCCTCTTTGTCCCGTGTAAGGTGGTATAGTATGCGGGAAGCGGAACCTGACTTTCAGCAGGGTCAGATTCAGGCTGTGTAGAGTGCAAGGGGAATGTAGTGGTCTGGGACAATGTACCAGCAGACTGATCTAGCAGTGGCTGGGCAATGGGCAGGATGAGGAGGAAACACAGATATAGGCCCAAATAATAAAGTAGGCTAAATGCAGTTCAAAATTGGTAACAGGACTAAACAGGCGGCATAGCTTTGTTCAGTGGAAGACAACTGTAATGAGTGGTGCAGACACAGTTAGTAGGCCCAAAATAAAAAAGTAGGCTAAATGCAGTTCAAAATTGGTAACAGTACTAAACAGGCGGCATAGCTAGGTACTGAGGTGGGCTCCTCTGCTGAGTAGCAGACAGTGGTAGTAGGCAAAAAGTATTAACTGGTCTAAATGGAGGCCAGGGCCCCTGTATATTTTAACTATCATCCATCATTTCAACAAATTTGTATTGGCAGTGCCATTGAAGGATTTAACAGCACAGACTACGCAGTGGTGGAGCAGGGAGAGGTAAGTATTGCAAGTGGTAGAGCACTGTTCGAGCTTGGGGGAATACTCTCGTGGGCGGCGGTACTGGCACAGGGCCCCTCATATTACGACGGTGTGTCTGACGTTGGTTGTGCACCACCACCATCAGAGACACTTCATTGTACTATGAGGGACCCTGTGCCAGTGCCGTCGCCCAAGAGTAGGCGCACCCACCTGTCCAGGCCAACGGCACTTGCATGGGTGCTTGCACCAGGTGGTGACCATGGCCCTGTGGGGGGAGTCAGCCCATTTAGGGAGGTATAAAAATGGCCTATGGTGTACATTCAGCAGCTGCAAATGGCGGAATTGGAGCAGTCAGTAAGAGGAGGCCAAAAGCAAGACATTTTTAAGGCAAGCTACGTGTCAGCAGGAGAAGGTGGGGCAAAATAATTTGAAATCCATAACTGGTTCATTTTAATGAAGGTTAGATCATCAACATTCTGGGTAGCCAGACGTGTCCTTTTTTCGGTCAGTATTGAACCAGCAGCACTGAAGACTCTTTCTGATAGCACACTAGCAGCTGGGCAAGTGAGCTCCTGTAATGCATGTTCTGCCAATTCAGGCCAGGTGTCTATTTTAGATGCCCAGTAATCAAAGGGGAATGACCTGTGACGGAGGACATCGATAAGGGAGGAAAAGTAGTTTGTAACTATACTGGACAAATGCTGTCTCCTGTCACTTTGAATTGATGCAGTGGCAGAAAGTGGCTGGAAGATATATGAAACAATACAAGGACTGTAGTACAATTTCAATCTCCCTACAATGATCTCAGGAAAAGTATGGCAGCGATAAAAAGGACTGCTGCACAGAAAAGTGTGGACAAATAATCAAGATAACTGTGCAGAAAGGAGCAACAGGATTTTTGCTTTTAAAAAAGCAGTTGGTTTGCACAGTGGCGTGCAAACAGCAATGCAGCTATCAGGGAGCCTTATAAGGCAGCCTAATAAGCTACAGAGCTGATGCACAAAAATATAGCCTCCACTGTCCCTGCAATCAAATGGTGGTGTTGGACAGTGGAAATCGCTACAGCACAAGCAGTTTGGGGGTTAATCTTCCCTCCCTAACTATATCCCTTCTTCTGATGAAGCTGCGGCAACCTCTCCCTATGCTAAGATCGGCAGAGGTAAGATAGCGGTCGGCGTGCACGCCCCTTTATAGCCCCTGTAATGCTGCAGAAAGCAAGCCAATCACTGTCATGCCCTTCTCTAAGATGGTGGGGACCGAGACCTATGTCATCACGCTGCCCACGCTCTGCGTCCTCCTTCATTGGCTGAAAAATGGTGCTGAAAGCGTCATACGAAACGCGAGTTTGGTGCGAAGATCGCCGACCTCATGGCCGATCCCACACTAGGATCGGGTCGGGTTTCATTAAACCCTATTTTGCCAAAAGTCAGCGATTTTAGAATTTGTCCGATCCATTTCGGTCAACCCTAGTAATGGCCAACCCAGTTTATACAGTATATAAAAAAGTAGTACTTCCCTCAAGTAAAAGTTTTTTTATTTTTTTATTTTTTAAATGGGCAAAGTATGAGCAAAGTAGTGTGGATTGAAGTAACTCATAAGTAAAGTGTATCAAAATACAAGAACAAATTCCACATAGCAGTGCAAAGTGCAAATGTGAGTATACCATAGAAAAAGAAAAGCAGCCAGTTCACCAATGACGATCACAGGTGCACGGATCTCCGTTGCAGACAAACGAGCAAGTCCTCTGAAGAAAAAGTAGTTGAGATCCAGCTCCTTAACCCCTTTACCCCCAAGGGTGGTTTGCACGTTAATGACCAGGCCAATTTTTACAATTCTGACCACTGTCCCTTTATGAGGTTATAACTCCGAAACGCTTCAACGGATCCTGGTGATTCTGACATTGTTTTCTCGTGACATATTGTACTTCATGATAGTGGTAAAATTTCTTTGATAGTACCTGCGTTTATTTGTGAAAAAAACGGAAATTTGGCGAAAATTTTGAAAATTTCGCAATTTTCAAACTTTGAATTTTTATGCAATTAAATCACAGAGATATGTCACACAAAATACTTAATAAGTAACATTTCCCACATGTCTCCTTTACATCAGCATAATTTTGGAACCAATTTTTTTTTTTGTTAGGGAGTTATAAGGGTTAAAAGTTGACCAGCAATTTCTCATTTTTACAACACCATTTTTTTTTAGGGACCACGTCTCATTTGAAGTCATTTTGAGGGGTCTATATGATAGAAAATGCCCAAGTGTGACACCATTCTAAAAACTGCACCCCTCAAGGTGCTCAAAACCACATTCAAGAAGTTTATTAACCCTTCAGGTGTTTAATAGGAATTTTTGGAATGTTTAAATAAAAATGAACATTTAACTTTTTTACACAAAAAATTTACTTCAGCTCCAATTTGTTTTATTTTACCAAGGGTAACAGGAGAAATTGGACCCAAAAAGTTGTTGTCCAATTTGTCCTGAGTACGCTGATACCCCATATGTGGCAGTAAACCACTGTTTGGGCGCATGGGAGAGCTCGGAATGGAAGGAGCGCTATTTGACTTTTCAATGCAAAATTGACAGGAATTTAGATGGGACGCCATGTTGCGTTTGGAGAGCCACTGATGTGCCTAAACATTGAAACCCCCCACAAGTGACACCATTTTGGAAAGTAGACCCCCTAAGGAACTTATCTGGATGTGTGGTGAGCACTTTGACCCACCAAGTGCTTCACAGAAGTTTATAATGCAGAACCGTAAAAATAAAAAATCATATTTTTTCACAAAAATTATATTTTTGCCCCCAATTTTTTATTTTTCCAAGGGTAAGAGAAGAAATTGGACCTCAAAAGTTGTTGTCCAATTTGTCCTGAGTACGCTGATACCCCATATGTGGCAGTAAACCACTGTTTGGGCGCATGGGAGAGCTCGGAAGGGAAGGAGCGCAGTTTGACTTTTCAATGCAAAATTGACAGAAATTGAGATGGGACGCCATGTTGCGTTTGGAGAGCCACTGATGTGCCTAAACATTGAAACCCCCCACAAGTGACACCATTTTGGAAAGTAGACCCCCTAAGGAACTTATCTAGAGGTGTGGTGAGCACTTTGACCCACCAAGTGCTTCACAGAAGTTTATAATGCAGAACCGTAAAAATAAAAAATCATATTTTTTCACAAAAATTATATTTTTGCCCCCAATTTTTTATTTTTCCAAGGGTAAGAGAAGAAATTGGACCTCAAAAGTTGTTGTCCAATTTGTCCCGAGTACTCTGATACCCCATATGTGGCAGTAAACCACTGTTTGGGCGCATGGGAGAGCTCGGAAGGGAAGGAGCGCCGTTTGACTTTTCAATGCAAAATTGACAGGAATTGAGATGGGACGCCATGTTGCGTTTGGAGAGCCACTGATGTGCCTAAACATTGAAACCCCCCACAAGTGACACCATTTTGGAAAGTAGACCCCCTAAGGAACTTATCTGGATGTGTGGTGAGCACTTTGACCCACCAAGGGCTTCACAGAAGTTTATAATGCAGAGCCATAAAAATAAAACAAAATTTTTTTCCCACAAAAATTATTTTTTAGCCCCCAGTTTTGTATTTTCCCTAGGGTAACAGGAGAAATTGGACCCCAAAAGTTGTTGTCCAATTTGTCCTGAGTACGCTGATACCCCATATGTGGGGGGGAACCACCGTTTGGGCGCATGGGAGGGTTCGGAAGGGAAGGAGCGCCATTTGGAATGCAGACTTAGATGGAATGGTCTGCAGGCGTCACATTGCGTTTGCAGAGCCCCTAATGTACCTAAACAGTAGAAACCCCCCACAAGTGACACCATTTTGGAAAGTAGACACCCTAAGGAACTCATCTTGATGTGTTGTGAGAGCTTTGAACCCCCAAGTATTTCACTACAGTTTATAACGCAGAGCCATGCAAATAAAAAATATTTTTTTTTCCACAAAAATTATATTTTAGCCCCCAGTTTTGTATTTTTCCAAGGTTAGCAGGAGAAATTGGACCCTAAATGTTGTTGTCCAATTTGTCCTGAGTACGCTGATACCCGATATGTGGGGGGGAACCACCGTTTGGGCGCATGGGAGGGCTCGGAAGGGAAGGAGCATCATTTGGAATGCAGACTTAGATGGATTGGTCTGCAGGCGTCACATTGCGTTTGCAGAGCCCCTAATGTACCTAAACAGTAGAAACCCCCCACAAGTGACCCCATATTGGAAACTAGACCCCTCAATGAACTTATCTAGATGTGTTGTGAGAACTTTGAACCCCCAAGTGTTTCACTACAGTTTATAACGCAGAGCCGTGAAAATAAAAAATCTTTTTGTTTTCCCACAAAAATTATTTTTTAGCCCCCAGTTTTGTATTTTCCCAAGGGTAACAGGAGAAATTGGTCCACAAAAGTTGTTGTCCAATTTGTCCTGAGTACGCTGATACCCCATATGTTGGGGTAAACCCCTGTTTGGGCACACAGGAGAGCTCGGAAGGGAAGGAGCACTGTTTTACTTTTTCAACGCAGAATTGGCTGGAATTGAGATCGGACGCCATGTCGTGTTTGGAGAGCCCCTGATGTGCCGAAACAGTGGAAACCCCCCAATTATAACTGAAACCCTAATCTAAACACACCCCTAACCCTAATTCCAACGGTAACCCTAACCACACCTCTAACCCTGACACACCACTAACCCTAATCCCAACCCAATTCCCAACTGTAAATGTAATCTAAACCCTAACCCTAACTTTAGCCCCAACCCTAACTGTAGCCCCAACCCTAACCCTAACCCTAGCCCTAACCCTAGCCCTAACCCTAGCCCTAACCCTAGCCCTAACCCTAACCCTAACCCTAGCCCTAACCCTAACCCTAGCCCTAACCCTAGCCCTAACCCTAACCCTAACCCTAGCCCTAACCCTAGCCCTAACCCTAACCCTAGCCCTAACCCTAGCCCTAACCCTAGCCCTAACCCTAGCCCTAGCCCTAACCCTAGCCCTAGCCCTAGCCCTAACCCTAACCCTAGCCCTAGCCCTAACCCTAGCCCTAACCCTAGCCCTAACCCTAGCCCTAACCCTAGCCCTAACCCTAACCCTAACCCTAATCCTAGCCCTAACCCTAGCCCTAATGGGAAAATGGAAATAAATACATTTTTTTTTATTTTTCCCTAACTAAGGGGGTGATGAAGGGGGGTTTGATTTACTTTTATAGCGGGTTTTTTAGCGGATTTTTATGATTGGCAGCCGTCACACACTGAAAGACCCTTTTTATTGCAAAAAATATTTTTTGCAATACCACATTTTGAGAGCTATAATTTTTCCATATTTTGGTCCACAGAGTCATGTGAGGTCTTGTTTTTTGCGGGACGAGTTGACGTTTTTATTGAAAACATTTTTGGGCACGTGACATTTTTTTATCGCTTTTTATTCCGATTTTTGTGAGGAAGAATGACCAAAAGCCAGCTATTCATGAATTTCTATTGGGGGAGGCGTTTATACCGTTCCGCGTTTGGTAAAATTGATAAATCAGTTTTATTCTTCGGGTCAGTACGATTACAGCGATACCTCATTTATATCATTTTTTTATGGTTTGGTGCTTTTATACGATAAAAACTATTTTACAGAAAAAATAATTATTTTTGCATCGCTTTATTCTCAGGACTATAACTTTTTTATTTTTTTGCTGATGATGCTGTATGGCGGCTCTTTTTTTGCGGGACAATATGACGCTTTCAGCGGTACCATGGTTATTTATATCTGTCCTTTTGATCGCGTGTTATTCCACTTTTTGTTCGGCGGTATGATAATAAAGCGTTGTTTTTTGCCTCGTTTTTTTTTTTTTTCTTACGGTGTTTACTGAAGGGGTTAACTAGTGGGACAGTTTTATAGGTCGGGTCGTTACGGACGCGGCGATACTAAATATGTGTACTTTTATTGTTTTTTTTTTATTTAGATGAAGAAATGTATTTATGGGAATAATATATATATATTTTTTTTCATTATTTTGGAATATTTTTTTTTATTTTTTTTACACATTTGGAAAATTTTTTTTTTACTTTTTTACTTTGTCCCAGGGGGGGACATCACAGATCAGTGATCTGACAGTTTGCACAGCACTCTGTCAGATCACTGATCTGACATGCAGCGCTGCAGCCTTCACAGTGCCTGCTCTAAGCAGGCTCTGTGAAGCCACCTCCCTCCCTGCAGGACCCGGATCCGCGGCCATCTTGGATCCGGGGCTCGAGCAGGGAGGGAGGTGAGGAGACCCTCGCAGCAACGCGATCACATCGCGTTGCTGCGGGGGGCTCAGGGAAGCCCGCAGGGAGCCCCCTCCCTGCGCGGTGCTTCCCTGCACCGCCGGCACATCGCGATCATCTTTGATCGCGGTGTGCCAGGGGTTAATGTGCCGGGGGCGGTCCGTGACCGCTCCTGGCACATAGTGCCGGATGTCAGCTGCGATAAGCAGCTGACACCCGGCCGCGATCGGCGGCGCTCCCCCCGTGAGCGCTGCCGATCGCTATGACGTACTATCCCGTCCAGGGTCAGATAAGCCCAGGGCACCTCGACGGGATAGTACGTCTAAGGTCACAGAGGGGTTAAAAGGTAATATTTATTGGTATCAAAAAAATAAAATTCCATAGAAATAGGACAACCAAACTCCCTCCGGTAGGTGCCCCTGCGCTGGAGAGGCTAAACGGCAATGCGTTTCGATCAAACGATCTTTTTCAAAGCCATATCCTGATTTAGTTGAGCTATCCTATATGAGGAAGCTTCTCCAATCAGATTACCTGAGTAGGTCACATGACACTTCGTAAGGTCCTAATATAATATCATTATACAAACATGCAATGAAATAAAATAATCACTTCCTATCTAGCAGTAATGCAACATAGTTTCATTTAGTTTATAAAGTCCCATCGGGAATAGGGTATTAAGATGAAATATCCAATATGCCTCTCGCGTTAGGAGACGCCTTCTTGCGTCCCCGCCCCGAAGAGGCACACTGACTTGTTCTATTCCCTGGACCTGGAAGCTGGCAGTACTACGAGCGTGGTGGGTCACAAAATGTCTGGATGCTGCCGATATATTTCTATTAGTGACCTGCGTATTATTTATATCATGTAAGTGTTCCTGAATGCGTGTTTTGAGTTTCCTCATTGTACACCCTACATACGATAAATTGCAGTCTTTACAATTAATTTTGTATACTACAGGTCCTTCTCAAAAAATTAGCATATAGTGTTAAATTTCATTATTTACCATTATGTAATGATTACAATTAAACTTTCATATATTATAGATTCATTATCCACCAACTGAAATTTGTCAGGTCTTTTATTGTTTTAATACTGATGATTTTGGCATGCAACTCCTGATAACCCAAAAAACCTGTCTCAATAAATTAGCATATCAAGAAAAGGTTCTCTAAACGACCTATTACCCTAATCTTCTGAATCAACTAATTAACTCTAAACACATGCAAAAGATACCTGAGGCTTATATAAACTCCCTGCCGGGTTCATTACTCAAAACCCCCATCATGGGTAAGACTAGTGACCTGACAGATGTCAAGAAGGCCATCATTGACACCCTCAAGCAAGAGGGTAAGACCCAGAAAGAAATTTCTCAACAAATAGGCTGTTCCCAGAGTGCTGTATCAAGGCACCTCAATGGTAAGTCTGTTGGAAGGAAACAATGTGGCAGAAAACGCTGTACAACGAGAAGAGGAGACCGGACCCTGAGGAAGATTGTGGAGAAGGACCGATTCCAGACCTTGGGGAACCTGAGGAAGCAGTGGACTGAGTCTGGTGTGGAAACATCCAGAGCCACCGTGCACAGGCGTGTGCAGGAAATGGGCTACAGGTGCCGCATTCCCCAGGTAAAGCCACTTTTGAACCATAAACAGCGGCAGAAGCGCCTGACCTGGGCTACAGAGAAGCAGCACTGGACTGTTGCTAAGTGGTCCCAAGTACTTTTTTCTGATGAAAGCAAATTTTGCATGTCATTCGGAAATCAAGGTGCCAGAGTCTGGAGGAAGACTGGGGAGAAGGAAATGCCAAAATGCCTGAAGTCCAGTGTCAAGTACCCACAGTCAGTGATGGTGTGGGGTGCCATGTCAGCTGCTGGTGTTGGTCCACTGTGTTTCATCAAGGACAGGGTCAATGCTTTATGGTGATGAAGATTTCATTTTTTCAGCACGACCTGGCACCTGCTCACAGTGCCAAAACCACTGGTAAATGGTTTACTGACCATGGTATTACTGTGCTCAATTGGCCTGCCAACTCTCCTGACCTGAACCCCATAGAGAATCTGTGGGATATTGTGAAGAGAAAGTTGAGAGACGCAAGACCCAACACTCTGGTTGAGCTTAAGGCCGCTATTGAAGCATCCTGGGCCTCCATAACATCTCAGCAGTGTCACAGGCTGATTGCCTCCATGCCACGCTGCATTGAAGCAGTCATTTCTGCCAAAGGATTCCCGACCAAGTATTGAGTGCATAACTGAACATTATTATTTGATGGTTTTTTTGTTTGTTATTAAAAAACACTTTTATTTGATTGGATGGGTGAAATATGCTAATTTATTGAGACAGGTTTTTTGGGTTATCAGGAGTTGTATGCCAAAATCATCAGTATTAAAACAATAAACGACCTGACAAATTTCAGTTGGTGGATAATGAATCTATAATATATGAAAGTTTAATTGTAATCATTACATTATGGTAAATAATGAAATTTAACACTATATGCTAATTTTTTGAGAAGGACCTGTATATTAGTATGGTTACAATTAATATATTGCTTGATATTAAATTTCATTGTTTCTTCCGCATTTTGAAACGTTTTAGATACCAAAGCATATTTGCAAGTACTACAATTATTTGTACCGCATCTAAAAAAACCCGGATAATTAAGCCATGTTTTTGGACCTTTCTCTGGGCGAAATGTATTAGATGCTATTCGATTACCGATGGTTGGTGCTCTTCTCGATACCACATTAATACCCGAATTTAGTATGTCATATAGCTGTTGGTCCTCATAAAGAATGGGTAAATATCTGTAAATAATATCTTTAATTTTCATAAATTGAGGACTATATTGGAAGCATATATACGTTTTTTTCTCCATATTACGGTTACTATTTTTGTTTACTGTTATTAACTCCTTACGTTCGTTTTTTTCTAAAAAAATTTTTGCCCGATTAATTGTCCATTGAGGGTATTTACGGTTTTTAAGTTTTCTTTCTACTTGTTCATATTCTCCTTTTAGATCTCTTTCCAAACTACAGTTTTGTTTAATTCTGGTGAACTCAAGACACGCATTCGGGAACACTTACATGATATAAATAATACGCAGGGCACTAATAGAAATATATCGGTAGCATCCAGACATTTTGTGACCCACCACGCTCGTGGTCAGTGTGCCTCTTCGGGGCGGGGACGCCAGAAGGCATCTCCTAACGCGAGAGGCATATTGGATATTTCATCTTAATACCCGATTCCCGATGGGACTTAATAAACGAAATGAAACTATGTTGCATTACTGCTAGATAGGAAGTGATTATTTTATTGCATTGCATGTTTGTATAATGATTTTATATTAGGACCTTACGAAGTGTCATGTGACCTACTCAGGTAATCTGATTGGAGGAGCTTCCTCATATAGGATAGCTCAACTAAATCAGGATATGGCTTTGAAAAAGATCGTTTGATCGAAACGCGTTGCCGTTTAGCCTCTCCAGCGCAGGGGCACCTACCGGAGGGAGTTTGGTTGTCCTATTTCTATGGAATTTTATTTCTTTGATACCAATAAATATTACCTTTTAAGGAGCTGGATCTCAACTACTTTTTCTTCAAAGTGCAAATGTGCAATGTGCAATACTGCAATTAGTGTTCCATGATACAGCAAAACATGCGATCCTATAAAAAAGTGCACTGTGCATAAAATCGCAGGTACTCGATATCTACCTTTCTGGGTCGCCACGTCCCGTAATAGCGCACCCCTGTGTTTTTAATAAATGCGGTTTTTAATAAATGCGGTAAACATGTCTGTGTTTTTAATAAATGCGGTGTAATGAAGATTATTGCCCCTGCTAAATTGTCACTTACGTTATCTGTACCTGTATTGCACCAGCCGGACAACTTGTAGATAAAAATATGCTTATTTTTAGAACAATAGAAAACTACGATTTTTTTTTTAAATCGGCTTGCTATAACACTGCAAAGGCAGAGTAATGAAGATTATTGATTGTTAGAGTTGAAAAGGACCTCCAGGGTTATCATGTCCAACCCCCTGCTCAATGCAGATTTCACTAAACCATCTCAGACAGATAGGAGAGAGCTGAGACAAGGGAAAAGAGGTAGGTCAATTTGTGTGATAACCTTATAGTATTGTAAATATTGGTAATATATTTACCCCACATAAAAATGACTGGATCATAGAAGGCTGAACAGGACAGTTGGCGAAAATCAAGGAGAAAAAGAAAGAGCAAATTCGACCAATAAGGTCCTAGTGTGTCAGAAATTGTGAAACAAAAGTAATGTTTATTAATATTTATATAAATCAGATGATAATCAAGGATATCGAAACAAGATAGGTAATTAAAACTATGCAATAAAAACAAAGGGCGCACACCCAGAATATATGGACAAATATCCGAAGGAGAGGCTGGCAATCCAAATAAATTATGCATGTGATATTATATTGTTATGTAATATATAGCACATAAATCACTACCTGTAAAATAAGTGCCAATTATTGACCAGCATAATAAAGGGTAAAAAAGGATAAAAAAAGGAAAGTGCAAATGCATGAAAAAGTAATTGACTGTAACGAATATCATACAATTAGTTGTAATGCATGGTAGTGAATAGGGAATCTGTAACACCATAGGGTCCTGGTTGTTATAATGGCATTGCTTTCCTCACGGGGAGAGTGATGTCATGCTTGGAAGCGAAGGAAGATCTCTTTCACCAGGTAAACACAATGCACACAACATATTCACACTCCAGGCCAGAAGGGGGAGCTCTAATCCTGGCTATGGGAGAACTTCCCTATTGCCACCGTGACATCCCCATTAAGAATCTGACCCGGTATCGAGTACTCCATGGCCCTGGCGGGCGTTCCATTTTGGCGTCATGAACAGGATGGACTGACCCATTGAAGTGGGTCTGGTGCTCCTAAGAGATTTATTGTGGGACTGTGAACTGTAAATTGCCTCCAAAACCGCCACCATTATAGCACCATGTGGCATGCAGGATGAAAAAGGTGTGTTGTGGGTGGCACCTGGAGGAACGGCGTGAAAACCATGGCCGCCTCTCTTCAGTATTACTATGTGAGAGAAATATGCCCATCAACAAGAGAGGTCCGCCTCCTAGTCTGGGATGGCGGGGAGAAGAGGAAGAACCGCCCATGAAGACGGGCGTGGTGCAGAGGAATCGTGGGAAATGAGACCAAGGAGGCAGTGCCGGAAAGCAACATGGCGGAGGGAGGTGAGCGGACACCGGAGCGTAGGGTGGAGCAGGAGGACTCCCTCAGCCGGGACCTGCAAGAGCTGTATTCATCACCAATGATGGATCCGAACCTCCTTTGGAGAGAGGTAGAGGAACTCACCCGGCAGCTTATGAAGATGCTGCAGGAGAAAGTGACCGGGTGGAGGGAGATCTTCATTGGGAGTCTTACTGGACGACCGTCGGCAGCCTCATCTGGTCCGGAGCAGGAAAGAGGTTCCGGCGCTCCGGAGGCAGAGGTAAGGGACATGACCCTGATGACCGACGGATATTCTCTACTCACCTCCACCGCTATATACATCCAATCAGGGTTTTGAAGCCCTCGGTGAAATGCCACCGTACGCTGGGGCTACCCCGGCCGCTAGTGCAGCAGCAACCCCTGGGCTCGATAACACCTTTATGGGCCCCCTTCCAATCCAACCAGACACCAGTGGTGGAACCAGCCAGCAGGCCCTGGTGTACAGTACCAGTGGAACGCTACGACACAGAGTTTTCCCGGTCAGGGAGTAACAGCCATTCAGAGCTACCCTGGCAAAGGAGATAAATAGTTTTCGATTGCAAATTTGAATATGACTGCTGAATGTTAAAGTTTTTTCAAGTTTAAAAGTCTCATTTAACCTGGCCAGGTTTCTGTTAATAGTTCCTATGCTTGAAAAGACACTGAGGCCATGGACGGTGAATGGTCCACAAACTTTCTTGTACATAGTTGGCACCTCTTTAAGTGCTTCCTACTGGTTTTACAAACAACTGTTAAAGAAACATTTGCTAATGTTGCATTAAAATGTTGATTTATTCCTGAGACCTGAAGAGCAAAACCGTCTGGCGTGGCTGAACACCAGGTCTAGATATACTCCCAATATATATATATATAGCCAAAGCCTACATTTGGGGTTTATGACGGGTCCCTCGCATTGTTGCTGCTGTCGACATATTGAGTGACTTGAAAAATGTTTGCACCTTTAAATGTTAAAATTTGATGCACTTTAAGAAAGTGATTAGTGTTAGAAAAAGTGAGTTAGTATAATAAATAAGTGATAGTGATAGTGTTATATGCAGAGAAGTATAGTAAGAGTTAGTGAATGAAAATAAAGCTGATGTTTTGCACTTTGAATAAAGAAAGCCTTAAAGTAGTATACTACTAGTAGTCGCCGTTTTATAGTACACTATAGTAAATTTTATTAATTATAAAAAATTATTTGTATATTTATGTATATATGTTATTGTAACATTCAAGATTTAATTCCTCTCATAAAGGGAAGTCAAAGTTTACATATATTAACCTGTTTACAGCATTTAAAAATAATTTTTGCATGTCTTCTAATAACCTGTATTGTTGCTCTTCTTTTCCCAGTCCGGGAGTACTGGATTTAACTGGGGGAAGTGTAACACAAATATCCGAAGGAGGAGTTGGCAATCCAAATAAATTATGCATGCGATATTATAATGTTATGTAATATATAGCCCATAAATCACTACCTGTAAAATAAGTACCAATTATGGACCAGCATAATAAAGGGTAAAAAAGGATAAAAAAGGAAAGTGCAAATGCATGAAAAAGTAATTGATTGTAACGAATATCATACAATTAGTTGTAACGCATGGTAGTGAATAGGAGATCTGTAACACCATAGGGTCCTGGTTGTTACAGTGGCATTGCTTTCTTTGGGGGGAGAGTGATGTCACGCTTGGAAGCGAAGGAAGATCTCTTTCACACAGTAAACACAATGCACACAACATGTTCACACTCCAAGCCAGAAGGGAAAGCTCTTAACGTGATTTTGGAGGAACTTCCCTATTGATATATTCTGGCTTGGAGAGAAAGTGAGTCAGTTAGTGCCAGACAGCAGACTGGAGCAGTCTGAGGCAGAGAGACGTGTTTGGGGCCATGCAGCTGGAGGTGCTGCAGCTCCAGGATTGAGAGAGCAAGAAATGAAGAGCAGTGTTTAGTGAGCATGTAGGAAAAGGAAGCACAGGAGAGAGACACCAGGGGAGCATAGCAGCATTTGGGATACCTCCCTGGCCGAGCGCAGATTCCGGTAGCCGGAAGACCGAGGTTGTGTCGGACTCTAGGAGGCACTGCAGAAACAGTCAGGACAGCTGGATTACACATCACATGGCTGCCCAAATACTCAGGAGACACAGTGGCACACAGAGCCTGAGTCGTGAGAGACCCTATAAAAAGGCTCGAGCGACCTGTCATACGGGTTTGTGTCCTAACCTTAATGGCGGACAGAGAGAATTGTGGGGACCTTGCCAGAAGCCAAAGGCAGTAAGGGACTACAACATCACTGCGCTAATAGGAAGGCTTCTAACTCCACCTGGTAAAGGGGACTCTGAATTTGCTTCCAAGCCGGCCTAACCCTGCCTGTGCCTGTGATCTGGTGCCCTGGACTGCAGTTGCCTGAAGCCTTCAGCAAACCAGGTAAAGAGACTGCAAACCTGTGTCCTCCGTTCTTTACTGCACCACCCACCATCTTCACCTACATTCTGTGAGCCCTGGAGACCTACTTCACCTGTGGTAAGTTATACCATCTTAGCTGCCATAACATCACCCCAGAGGACCCCTTTAAGCAGCGTTGGTACTCTCTGACCGAATACCACAGGTGGCATCACGAAAACAAACTTTATTCCAAACCCTTAAAAGACCTTTCCTTTTATTTGGGCACCCAGGGCCATGGACCGGCTTACAGCCACCGTGACGTCCCCTTTAAGTACTGGACCTGGTACCGAGTACCCCACGGCCCTGTCGGGCATTCCATTTTGGAGTCACGAACAGGATGGACCGACCCATTGAAGTGGGTCATGTGCGCCTAAGAGACTGTGATTTTCTGTGGGACTGTGAACTGTAAATTGCCACAAAAACTGCCGCCATTATAGCACCATGTGGTGTGCTGGAGGAAAAGGGCGCGTTGTTGTGGGTGGCACCTGGATAAACGGTGCGAAATCCATGGCGGCCCCATTATTTGGGGGCCTAGGGTCATAGACCGGGTCACAGCCACAGTAAAATCCCCTTTAAATACCGGACCCGGTACTGAGTACCCCACGGCCCTGGCGGGCGTTCCAGATCCATATTCTTATAAAGTGCCAGAGCAGTATGAAAGGGGGATGGACCCTGAACTTAGGTGTATACGAGGTGTCCACCCCGACGTGCGTTTCAGCTTCGACTTTTGTCTTGGGGTGGACGCCATTGGATGAAGGAGCCCCTCACTGTAAGTCCATACCATCTTGTTTAGGAACAATATGCTTTAGGAATCCTGTTTGTTTATCTGTTTAAAGACTTCTATTCCACTCATTGATCACCCTCACTGTCAAAAAGTTTTTTCTAATATCTAATCTGAAATCATCTCCCTTTCTTCTCCCTTCTCCCTTTCATTCCATTGCTTCTCGTGTTTCCATGTGCAAATGAGAATAATGATGATCCCTCTACACTGTGAGATCCGTTCTGATAATTGTAGACAACTTGAACCTGTTAGCAATATTGTACACAGTAACCTACAGACAGTGTCAGGTCGGCACCATTATGCTGATTAAAATGATACATTGGTTGATAAAATCCATCTTTTGGTTGTTGTTTAAACTTTATCTTCAGTTTTTAGTTATTGATATGCTCATGTATTTTTTTTGTACTTGCTCAATAACATCAAGAACAGTTACTACTAAGACACTAAACATGTGATTATGCTGCAGCGCAAGTGCCACGGCTGGCACTTGTCTGCAGAAGAGTTATTATGTACAGGCATTCATTATGCAAACTAGGGGGCAGATCACAGAGATCTGTAACCTGACAGCAGTCTGCATTATTAATACCTACCGTATTTTTTTTTCACGGCTCTGCGTTATAAACTGTAGTGAAACACTTGGGGATCAAAATTCTCACAACACATCTAGATAAGTTCCTTGGGGGTCTAGTTTCCATTATGGGGTCACTTGTGAGGGGTTTCTACTGTTTAGGTACATTAGGGGCTCTGCAAACGCAATGTGACGCCTGCAGACCATTCTATCTAAGTCTGCATTCCAAAACAGTGCTCCTTCCCTTCCGAGCTCTGCCATGCACCCAAACGGTGGTCCCCCCACATATGGGGAATCAGCCCACTCAGGACAAATTGAACAACAACTTTTGGGGTCCAATTTCTCCTGTTACCCGTGTCAAAATACAAACTGGGGGCTAAAAAATAATTTTTGTGAAAAAAATAGAATTTTTATTTTCACGGCTCTGCGTTATAAACTGTAGTGAAACACTTGGGGGTTCAAAGCTCTCAAAACACATCTAGAAAAGTTCCTACTTTCCAAAATGGTGTCACTTGTGGGGGGTTTCAATGTTTAGGCACATCAGGGGTTCTCCAAACGCAACATGGTGTCCCATCTCAATTCCAGTCAATTTTGAATTGAAAAGTCAAACCTTCCCTTCCGAGCTCTGCCATGCGCCCAAACAGTGGTTTACCCCCACATATGGTGTATCAATGTACTCCAGACAAATTGCACAACAACTTTTGGGGTCCAATTTTTTCTCTTACCCTTGGGGAAAAAAATTGGTGGTGAAAATATCATTTTTGTGAAAAAATATGATTTTTTATTTTTACGGCTCTGCATTATAAACTTCTGTGAATCACTTGGTGGGTGAAAGTGTGCACCACACATCTAGATAAGTTCCTTAGGGGGTCTAGTTTCCAAAATGGTGTAAATTGTGGGGGGTTTCAATGTTTAGGCGCATCAGTGGCTCTCCAAACGCAACATGGCGTCCAATTTCAATTCCAGTCAATTTTGCTTTGAAAAGTCAAACGGTGCTCCTTCCCTTCCGAGCTCTGCCATGCGCCAAAACAGTGGTTTACCCCCACACATGGGGTATTTGCGTACTCAGGACAATTTGTACAACAACTTTTGGCATCCATTTTCTCCTGTTATCCTTGGTAAAATAAAACAAAAAGTAAATTTTTTATGAAAAAAGTAAAATGCTCATTTTTTTTTTTTAAACATTCTAAAAATTCCTGTGAAACACCTGGAGGATTAATTAACTTCTTGAATGTGGTTTTGAGCACCTTGAGTGGTGCAGTTTTTTTTTAATGGTGTCACACTTCATTATTTTCTATCATATAGACCCCTCAAAATGACTTTAAATGTGATGTGGTCCTTAAAATAAAATGGTGTTGTAAAAAAGGGGAAATTGCTGGTCAACTTTTATCCCTTATAACTCCCTAACAAAAAAAGGTTGGTTTCAAAATTGTGCTGATGTAAAGTAGACATATGGGAAATGTTACTTATTAAGTATTTTGTGTGACATATCTCTGTGATTTAAGGGCATAAAAATTCAAAGTTGGAAAATTGCGAAATTTTCTAAATTTTTGCCAAATTTCCATTTTTTTTTCTTAAATAAATGCAGGTAATATCAAAGAAATTTTACCACTATCATGAAGTACAATATGTCGCAAGAAAACATTGTCAGAATCATTAGGATCCATTGAAGCGTTCCAGAGTTATAACCTCATAAAGGGACAGTGGTCAGAATTGTAAAAATTGGCCCGGTCATTAACGTGCAAACCACCCTTGGGGGTTAAGGGGTTAAGCCAGTTTAGTAATGGAGAGATGTCAATAAGACACCTATGCATTATTAATCCAATAGTAATAAAGGGTTAAAAAAGCACACACACATTATGAATAAAGTATTTTAATGAAATAAACACATGGGGTTTTAATATCTTTATTGTACTCTCAATCCAACTGAAGACCCTCGATCTTCTGAAAAAAACGGAAAACTTAGAAAAACAACAATATCCCATACCTACAATTCCCATACCTGTCCGCCGTACAGTTTCCAAATAAGAATGGATGAAAATCCCTCAAACAAGAATTGAAAGACTCTTGTCTGGCTACATAAAGCATTTACAAACTGTGATACTTTCAAAAGGTGGTGTTATTTGCTACTAACCATGCAGGGTGCCCAAACTTTTGCATTGACTCATTTTCCTTTTTGTAATTTTTAAAATGTAAAAGATGACAATATACATATATTTTTTGCATAAAATACAAAGGAAATGTGTCATCTTTAACTTTAGGCCATTTAGAGATCATTTCATCTTCAACTTGCTGAATTGTGCTGTTCAACTGGGGTGCCCAAACTTTTACATAGCACTGTCTGTCCATCATGACTCATTTTGTGGAGACTGTGACATCTCTGGTTCTGCTTTTATTTAAACGTGGTTTTTCCTTTTGGGCTAGCAAGGGTTAATGTCAGTTTTCTTGCTGGCTGTTGCTGTGTTTGAGGGTCAGCTATTGTGGGTGGTGACATCCTTTAAATAGTCACCTGACGCATCAGCTGACTGTTGGTGATAGAGTTTTCTATGTTGACAGGCCTTGCAGTTGCAGCTCTCTGCTACTTCTGTGGAGTTTGGGCTCCTGTTTCCATATCCTCTGATGTGTGGAGCTTGGTAGAGGAGCCTGGAGCTAAGTTGTTTGTTATTTACCTTGTCTGTCTCGTGCTTGTCACTATACCCTGTGTTTACACCATCTGCAGTGGTGAAGCTAGTGTCCTTTCGTGAAGCTAATGTCCAGTGCACTAGCCAGGGTTTAGTGAGGTGACAGCTAGGAACCAGGTACGTGAAGGCGGTGTGCGAAAGGACCCACATAAGGCATTAGGAGAGCTTAGGGATAGGCACAGGCTGAGTTAGGAAGTGTCCCATCCCTCGTTCCCTTCTATTAGAGCCTTCCTTTCCCTTTTCCCATCCCGTTGTTGGTGTTTGTTGTGCTTTCCACTGGACCGACCCTTGTGGGTCATGACATTATCACCAACCATACCATTCTTCCGGTGACCCTATGGCGTAAGCAGGGGCTCTTGCTCGCCTGATCCAAACCCTCACAGATGAGTTAATGGAGCTGTTGTCTCTGGTGGTACAGCAGCTTCAGCAGGTGTCTGGGTTCATGGTCTCGGCTCATGTCCTGCCTCAACTAGAACCCAATATATCTTTCCCTGACAGGTTTTCTGGAGGGAGAGATACATTTTTGGTCTTTAAGGAAACCTGTAAGTTATATTTCAGGCTTCGCCCTCATTTTTCAGGGAGTGAGGAACAGTGTGTGAGGATTATAGTCTCCCTTCTCAAGGGTGATCTCCAATGATGGGCCTTCTCCCTGCCGACCGACTCACCATCTTTGCGGTTGGTTGATGATTGTTTTGCCACACTGGCGCTGGTGTATGGGAATCCTGATGGCATCTCCCTGGCTGAGTCTAGACTCCATAAGATCAAGCAGGGGGGCCAACCGGCTGAGGAGTACTGCTCAGAGTTTTGGAGATGGGCCACTGCCACTCAGTGGAATGACCCTGCTCCTAGTAGCCATTTCTGCCAGGATCTGTCAGCTAGGCTTCAGGATACTCTGGTGCAGTATGCTACTCCTGGGTCATTGGAGGCCGCCATGGCCCTTGCAATCTGGGTGGATAGACACCTCAGGGAGAGACATACACCGAATCTACCCCTTGTTGTTCTTTCTAAGGAGGAGGACACACTGGTGCAGAAGGACAAACTTATGTGGTTGGGAGGAGTCTCTTCTCAAACTGGGTTGTCCGCGGTTCACCGTGGGATGGGGCTTGTTTCTACTGTGGTCTTATGGATCATCACATTAATGTCTGCCCATTTCATGCCACAATTGGTACTTCATCTCCAAGCCACATTCCCCTGGTCATTTGGAGGGAGGCGACAAGGGTGTGTAAATTTCCTCCACTATCACGTATCTGTTTTCCATTTCTGCTGAAGTGGCAGTTGGTGGGGAGATTGAGACAGTACCGTTTCTTATGGACAGTAGATCTGGGGTCAATATGGTGGAGTCTCGCTTCGTTTAGACTCATGGTCTGATTGGTAGGATGCTGGTGAGACCCAACTCCATTCATGCGATTGACTCTGTCCCTCTCTGAAAGAGGAGACTGACCCAAGTTGTAGACATACATGCGTATAGGAACTCTTCATGAAGAGTCCCTGTCGTGCTACGTCTTGGAGGGGATGCCAACTCCCAATGTCTTAGGTATTCCCTGGCAGAGGAGACACCATCCAGTCATACATTGGTGGTCCAGGAAGTAGATAGTTGGGATCAGTCAGGAAGCTAAGGTCTCTGCCGTTCTTCTCGAAAGTACTCCTTCTTCTCTGGTGGAGGCAGCTAAGGTGCCGCCTGGGAATCGGGGCAAGATTCAACCCTCACCACAAGTAAACCTTGAGTCTCAGGGTCCTCTCAGGAGATGGGAGCAGGGGAGGGTGGTGGTTCCCTCTGAATGTAGTGAGGGTATGAGTTTGGTGACACGGGGTGACATCTCTGTGGTCTGTTCCACAGGGAAATTACCATCTGTTGGCAAACGTACACGTGGAAATAAACGTTTGGGTCCGGACCTGTGTGTGAATGAGTGTGTGTGGGTGTCCACTAAAAACAAGTGGAAGTACGCCTCTGAGACATGGAGTTCTAGGGTGATCGTGCCATATAGGGTGTCGGCTGTTCTCAGCCCTAGGATCTTGATGTTGGAATTACCCCCAGTAATGCAGGTACAGAACGTATTCCACAGGTCATCACTCTGGAGATTTGTTGCGCCTCCTGAGCCTACATTATTTCCATCACCATCGGGCTGTTTGCCATGAACCTGAGGATCAGGAGATGGTGGAGGTAAAACCTAGTGGGTTGAGACGTCCTGACCGTGCGCTCTTTCTGGTGTAGTCTGGTGTTAAGGGGAATAGGTACAGGCTGAGTTAAGAGGTGTCTCTTCGTTCCCTACTATTAGGGCCTTCCGCTTTTCCCATCCCATTGTTGGTGCTTGTTGTGCCATCCGCTGGACCGACCCTTGTGGGTTGTGACAGTCTATCTATCTATGTATCTATCTATCTACCAATCGACCAAACCACTGCATGACCAGCTCTATCCTCACCTACTGTATCCTCACCCATCCCTTGTAGATTGTGAGCCCTCATGGGCAGGGTCCTCTCTCCTCCTCTACCAGTTGTGACCTGTATTGTTCAAGATTATTGTACCTGTTTTTATTATTTATACCCCTCCTCACATATAAAGCGCCGTGGAATAAATGGCGCTATAATAATAAATAATAATAATAATCTATCTAATCAGGGAGAAAGTAGATGGCTACTGTATATCAAGTCTTTTTTAATTCTATACCCTAGAGAAATAAATGGAATTTTAATCTTGCATGTGATTAAAATTAATAAAGAACACTCATTTTATTAAACTAAGTATTAGAGACATGATTTCACACAACGAGTTGTATGTAAGATATACTTTAAAAGAACAGAAGAATAGAAAAGAAGCGAAGGGACTAAAGCAATGCCATGCCAAATGCTTAGGTCACTTAGAAACTTAGAAAGAAACCACAAAATATTTATAAACACTTCACTATTGATACTAAAACTAAATGGGCTGCGCAGCATGGCATCTCAGTGAAACTATGGCGTAGCTTCTGCAGAATGTGTTTTTGGCTATTTTATTCAGAAAGGATTACATGCCTGCATCTATCCAAAAATGTGTAGGTCATGGGTATTCTCACTTAGATCAGTAACCCAAATTTGCATACAGGAACACTACAGTATTAGTCTAAACTAAAGTAAGTGTCATACTAAGGGTGTGTGCAAAATAGTAATAAATGTCAGGAGGTGACAGAGCACTATAGATGATAAATAGTAAATCCTACTAAAAATTGGGGAGACTGCCAAAGTTTAATAAAAGTAGAAATCTTTATAGACAATATTTCACATTAAAAATGAGGAGTCACACATGACTAAGAGCATCAGATGCTTTAAGACGTACTAGTACATCTGCACTGTATAATATCCAATAAGGGCATAAATAGGTTGTGCGTGGTAAAAAAAGACCAGTACATTCATCAGAATACAAAATAACTACAAGTATAAGTAAGTATAAACCCTGTGGTGCAGTAGAGGAAAACAAAGCAGCTAGACTGAATGCAACCTAAAATCCATCCTATGGAGGAAAAATCTATCATAGCTGGCCATAGAAACAGCTCACTGTTCAGTGTAAATGGACAGATGAGTTATTATAATATACTGGCAATGGAATAATTGATTTAAAGAAAATGCTGATTAAAGAAAGGTTATTTCATACCCATGTGGCAGTCTCCTCTTACTGAGATGGCATGCACAACAACTTTTTCTTTAGGACAATCCTTCTTCTGGGGGTGATGCCATGCCAGCAGGAATCTCATAATTTACCCCTTTCAGCCAACGAATAGGTGTTCCATGAGATGGAAAACCAGAGTTTGGCGCATGACAATAGGATTCTTCGGTCCATCCCAGTGGAGCATCAGTGAGGTGGCCCATATGAACAGAAGTCAGGTCATGCGGTAACTCATGTGAATAGTAGTATGTGTATATGACCATACCAGTTCGTGATGAGAGGCACAGACTGGGATGGGCCCACACGCCAGATCCTGGGCATGCACTTTGCTGAGCAAGAAGGTTATACAATGAAATAAAATGGATGAGAAAAATATTTTTTATTAGTTATACATGATAATGCAAATTGCAGATGCTTGATAACATCTGCGAATATGGTGAGTAGGCTTACATTGAATGGGATGAATGACATGTTTAAACAAGGAATGTGTAACAGGTGAACGTGAAAATGAGAATATGTGTGAATTTACAAAATGGTGCAGAATGAGAGTCATCATATGCAATAAAACAGGAAAAGCTCCAATTATAAGAGGATCAAATATAAAAGAGAAACAGAGATGGGACACACTGGTGCTACACTGTAAAGAGGGCCCAGGTGCTGCAGGTATTTAGGCAGGCCTGTACCTGCTCTGCCAAAATAAGGATAAACTGATTTAGTGTAAAATACCGCACTACCAGTGCCTGAAGAACAATTAATGGCTACCTAAAACAAATAAATGAGTAGATGACTAAATAAATAAATAACTAAATCTCACACCCGCTAGATGCGGTATATACCTATCTACCGTATATATTAGTTATTTATTTATTTATCTAAATATAAAAGCGAGTGGTGTATAGGCTAAATTCAGTATGATGAATGTGATTGGACAGTGAGAGTGTGTAAAGAAGGGAAAATGGAAAAAGAACTGCACAAAATAAAGCATCATGCAGTTAACTCCAGAATTCTGGTGTAAAACTGCTTGAAATATCAAATTTTATGTACAAGTTGAAATTACTCAAAATTTTAGTGACTTTTGGCGCCTTTATACCAGATCTGGCTAGCTGCACCAACTGTTTGAAAACTGGACGGAATTGGTTTAAGACGCAAGTGGGGCCAATCACTCCCAACAAATTCATTATAATTACGCCAGAAATGCATGCCAGCCCCTGGCAAAATTCATTAACAGGTGCATCACCTTAATGAATTTGGTGCATTTTACTCCAGCGCTTGCTTCAATAAGGCTGGCATGCAAAATGCCAGTCTGAATGAATCGGGGCCAAAAAATGTTACATAAAGCAAATGTGATAACTATAGAGGAAAGAATAAAAACGTAAATCTGTAAATCTGGGACATGTATAGTACTATACCTTTACAATCTGAGTAGACAAAGCAGATGGGTAAGTGTGAGCACACTGTAAGAAAATATACATGAGAACAAGAAAAAAATAAAAATCATATAAAGGTTGTTAGTGAAATGCATACAGTATATTGAAATTTTGGTCACTAAAGAATTTCAAAAACAAATAGTGGCAATAATAATGGTATAATGGTCCCGATATTTATCTCAATCACTGAAAATAAAATATATCCTATTCAAACAGATGTGGTAACAGTCATATTTTACGTAAGTATGAAGAACTTCTGTCCTTTGCATTGGTGCACCACCATGAAAAAGAGTAAAGCAAAATAAAAGACATAAAATGAATCAGATAAAATAACAAGGGAAAGTGAATCTGCTGACTTTTTTCGGATCGAGTCGGGTTTCGCGAAACCCGACTTTGTCAAAAGTTGGGTCGGGTGAAATCGGCCGATTATTACGAAAAGTCGGGGGCCGACTGGAACACGAAACCCAATGCAAGTCAATGGGGAATCAAAGTCTGCAGTAAGTGGAGGACAGGAAAACACCTACAGTGCCCATTTTATTGCCAAAAACATAAATTCTTTTTACTTAAGCTTGTCAATCTTAACTTACTTTATAATAATAGTTAGGCATTGAAAACAGGGGGTCATTTGGCTAAAGTTGTGGGGGGTAGGGCTGGCTCAAGATTTTCGTGGGCCCAGGAAACGCGGAATACGTCACGGCGGTGGAGCAGGGAGAGGTAAGTATTTCAATGTTTCAAGTGCTGTGATCCTGAGCAAGCAGGGGGGCCCACTCGTTGGCACTGGCACAGGGCCCCTCATAGTACGGAGGTGTGTTTGATGGCGGGTGGCGCATCCCACTGGCAGAAACACTTTTGCGTACTATTAGGGGCCCTGTGCCAGTGACGTCGCCAACGAGTATGCCTCCCCTGATGAAGGAACCTGCACTTTCATCTGCACCTTCCTCTTTGTCCCCGTGTAAGGTGGTATAGTATGCGGGAAGGGGAACCTGACTTTCAGCAGGGTCAGATTCTGGCTGTGTAGATAGAGTGCAAGGGGAATGTAGTGGTCTGGGTCAATGTACCAGCAGACTCATCTAGCAGTGGCTGGGCAATGGGCAGGATGAGGAGGAAACACAGATATAGGCCCAAATAATAAAGTAGGCTAAATGCAGTTCAAAATTGGTAACAGGACTAAACGGGTGGCCCCATATAACAACCGTTATATGGTACTGTAAAACAAGGTAGAAGGTGTATATAAACTTATTGAGAATTTAAATCTCCTTTTTTGGGGGGGAGACTGAACCAAAACTCAGGCCCTGTGCATAAAACAACACAATGTAAGTGGCAGAAAGTGGCTGGCTGATATACGACAAACTAACAGGACTGAAGTATATCCACTTTGTGAGAATTTGAATCTCACTTTTTTGGGGGGAGACTGAACCAAAACTCAGGCCCAGTGTATATAACAACGCAATCTAAGTGGCAGAAAGTGGCTGGCTGACATACGACAAACTAACAGGACTGAAGTATATCCACTTTGTGAGAATTTGAATCTCACTTTTTTGGGGGAGACTGAACGAAAACTCAGGCCCAGTGCATAAAACAACACAATGTAAGTGCAACAGGATTTTTGCTTTTAAAAAAGCAGTTGGTTTGCACTGCAGCGTGCAAACAGCAATGCAGCTATCAGGGAGCCTTATAAGGCAGAAAAATATAGCCTCCACTGTCCCTGCAAAAAAAATTGTGGTGTTGGACAGTGGAAAGCAGTTTGGGAGTTAATCTTCCCTCCTTAACTATATCCCTTCTTCTGATGAAGCTGCAGCAACCTCTGCCTATGCTAAGATCGGCAGAAGTAAGATAGCAGCCAGCGTTCACGCCCCCTTATAGCCCCTGTGACGCCGCAGAAAGCAAGCCAATCACTGTCATGCCCTTCTCTAAGATGGTGGGGACCGAGACTTATGTCATCACGCTGCCCACACTCTGCATCCTCCTTCATTGGCTGAAAAATGGTGCTGAAAGCGTCATACGAAACGCGACTTTTGCGCGCAGATCGTCGACCTCATGGCCAATCCCACACTAGGATCAGGTCGGGTTTCATGAAACCCGACTTTGCAGAAAGTCGGTGTTAGGGCTAGCGGAACGCACCAAATAATAAGATAGATTAAGGTGCGTTCGCAGCCCGGGGTCCACCGTGCAGAGATGGAACCTGCAGCCAAGTAATGACGGACTATATGGCAGTACAATGTGAATACACACACGGGTTAACTTCACCCTGTGTGAAGGAAGCGAACCCTGTTAAGTCACAGGGCCGCGGTACCGCACACAAGAGCGCAAGCAAGGAGTCACCAAGCTCAGTCCCAAGACTTGGGATCTGAGTCCGACTAGACTACTTGCGCTCGACACCGCTAATGGGGTGTCAGCGTAACCAAAGTAATAATAAAAGATGCACGAAAGTGCATGCGGTGCAGCACTGGCGGACGCCACTAACCACCCAGGCTTGGGTCAGGAAAGCACTGTGAAAGCACACGGCGCCACACTGGCGGTCACAGCAATTAGATGCTGTATGGTGTGTAATGTGCTGGCAGCTGAGTCGGGCGCTAGATAGCAATCACCCACCTTCCGCGAACAGACATCCAATAGGGAGGGGATTTTAATGAATGACTTTCACTCACAACACACATACGTTTACAAATGTACACTAGCGGTCATGCACAGCTTATATAGCTGCAGCACGTTCAGGACCTTCCAATAAAGGACCAATGGGAACCGCTACAGCATCTGAGCATGTGACCCTCGATCTCCAATGGGAGATCTCACCCTGGGCATGCTCAGAAGGGAAAAGGCAGGACTTAGATCCCAAAAGCGTCTGCTCGACGCTGCCCAGCACTGGCTTCAATGGCAGAAGCAGGCAAAGCAGCAGTAACCCTATGCATAGAGTGAGACTGAGCAAGACGCTGGGACCGGCGTCTCCGCTGAGCAGACTCCACTGCGGCTGGAGAGGAATGGGAGACCGCAGCAGAGATGGTTCCAGATTCCCCCTGTGCAGAGGCGGGAACTCGACACCTAACATTGCCCCCCTTCCTGGGACCTCGCTACGCTCAAAGGCAGCAATGAGCTGTGGAGCTTGAATGTGTTCAGCAGGCTCCCAGGACCTGTCCTCTGGGCCATAACCCTTCCAATCCACCAAATAGAATTTTTTGCCACGTACCACCTTGCACCCCAAAATAGCATTCACCTCGTAATCGTCCGTAGATGAACCCGATGTCCCAACAGATGACTCGGAAAACCGGGACATGTATACGGGTTTCAAGAGGGACACATGAAAGGTGTCAGTGATACCCAAGCGTGGAGGAAGGGCCAGACGGTAGACCACAGGGTTAACCTGTTCGAGGACCTTGAAGGGACCCAAGTAGCGAGGTGCAAACTTAGTGGACTCAACATGCAGCCTGATGTTACGGGCGGAGAGCCACACTAAGTCGCCAGGTGGAGTCGGCTACGGTGTTGTTAAGCGCAAACTCTGCCCATGGTAGCAAGGATGCCCAGTCATCCTGCCTGGCAGAAACAAAATGTCTTAAATATGTGACCAAGGTCTGGTTGGCCCTCTCTACCAACCCATTCGTCTCGGGATGATATGCCGAAGAGAGATTCAACTCAATACTGAGTAGACGACAAAGCTCTCTCCAGAATCGAGACGCAAACTGGGGACCCCGGTCACTAACAATTTTGTCTGGCATACCGTGTAGGCGAAAGATATGTTTGATGAACAACACAGCCAGAGCCCTGCAGAAGGTAGCCGTGGAAGAGGCACCAAGTGCACCATTTTGGAAAAATGGTCGGTGATCACCCAGATAATGGTGCAGTTACAAGACTTGGGTAAGCCCACTACAAAGTCCATCCCGACCATCTCCCAGGGCCTGTCCGCCACTGGCAGAGGGTAAAGAAAACCAGCTGGCCGTTGCCGAGGGGACTTGTTCTTGGCGCAAGAGACACACTCCCGAACATATTCTGTGACATCACTAGCCATATGCAGCCACCAGTATGTCCTCGCCAGTAACTCAGATGTCCTTTTGTAACCAAAATGTCCACCCACCCTGGACGAGTGTGCCCAACAGAGAACCTCCGGTCGCAAACTGGATGGTACAAAAGTCTTGCCCGGAGGCACAGACTCTAGCGAAACCGGGGCCACAGTTCTCAACCTCTAGGTGGGGACAATAAGCCGAGGCTCCTCTTCCTCCTCCACAGATGACACAACGGAGCGAGAGAGAGCGTCGGCCTGAATGTTCTTCTCCTCAGAAAGAAAATGGAGGGTGAAATGAAACCGGGAGAAGAACAAGGACCATCTAGCCTGGCGAGAATTTAACCGCTGGGCTGTCTGCAGGTACACCAAATTTTTATGGTCTGTGAAGACTTGGAAGGGAAAACCAGCTCCCTCCAAGAGATGTCTCCACTCTGAGAAAGCCAACTTCATGGTTAGCAACTCCCTGTCCCTGAAGGAATAATTCCTCTCTGCTGGAAAAAAGGTCTTAGAAAAGAAGAAGCAAGGATGCTTCCGACCTTGAGCATCCTTCTGGAAGAGGACTGCTCCAGCACCAACAGATGAGGCATCCACCTCCATGATAAATGGCTTATCTACATTGGGGCGATGTAGGATGGGAGCGCTAGCGAAATGTGACTTTATGGAGTTAAAGGCCTTGGAGACCTCCTCAGACCACAATTTGGGATTTGCCCCCTTCTTGGTGAGGGCAACCAAGGGAGCTACCAAAGTTGAGAAGTGGGGAATGAACTAGCGGTAATAGTTAATGAACCCCATAAAGCGCTGCACCGCTTTAAGAGAATGGGGCTCTTGCCAGTCCATCACAGCCTGTAGTTTGGCAGGATCCATAGCCAATCCCTGGGCGGAGATGATATAGCCCAGGAACGGCAAAGACTCTTGCTCAAACATACACTTCTCCAACTTAGCATAAAGAGAGTTTGCCCGTTGGAGGTTGAAGACTTTGCAAACATCTCTCCGGTGGGAGTCAATGTCTGGAGAGTAGATGAGAATATCATCCAGATAGACTACGACCGAGGTGGAGAGCATATCCCGGAAGATGTCACTCACAAAGTCATGGAAAACGGCTGAGGCATTACAGAGCCCGAAGGGCATCACCAGATATTCATAGTGCCCATCCCTGGTGTTAAAAGCCATCTTCCATTCGTCCCCCTCACGGATGCTAATCAGGTTGTAAGCTGTTATGAACAGGTAATTCAGAACCACAATGGACCTTGAAGTTCAGAGCACACAAGGTGACCTGACATTTGCCAAAAACATAGGACGAGCTCTGAGACGTGGAAACTCTGCTGACCGCAATCCCTAATCCTAACACACCACACTAGAGGCAGCCGTGGATTGCGTCTAACGCTCCCTATGCAACTCGGCACAGCCTGAGAAACTAACTAGCCCTGAAGATAGAAAAATAAGCCTACCTAGCCTCAGAGAAATTCCCCAAAGGAAAAGGCAGCCCCCCACATATAATGACTGTGAGTTAAGATGAAATACAAACACAGAGATGAAATAGATTTAGCAAAGTGAGGCCCAACTTACTGACTAGACCGAGGATAGGAAAGATAGCTTTGCGGTCAACACAAAAACCTACAAACAACCACGCAGAGGGGCAAAAAGACCCTCCGCACCGACTAACGGTACGGAGGTGCTCCCTCTGCGTCTCAGAGCTTCCAGCAAGCAAGAAAAACCAATATAGCAAGCTGGACAGAAAATATAGCAAACAAAAATAACACAAGCAGAACTTAGCTTATGCAGGATAGAGAGGCCACAGGAACGATCCAGGAGGAAGCAAGAGCAATACTAGAACATTGACTGGAGGCCAGGATCAAAGCACCAGGTGGAGTTAAATAGAGCAGCACCTAACAACTTAACCTTATCACCTGAGGAAGGAAACTCAGAAGCCGCAGTACCACTCTCATCCACCAAAGGAAGCTTATAGACAGAACCAGCCGCAGTACCACTCACGACCACAGGAGGGAGCTTGGCCACAGAATTCACAACAGTACCCCCCCCTTGAGGAGGGGTCACCGAACCCTCACCAGAGCCCCCAGGCCGACCAGGATGAGCAACATGAAAGGCACGAACCAGATCGGCAGCATGGACATCAGAGGCAAAGACCCAGGAATTATCTTCCTGACCATAACCTTTCCACTTAACCAGATACTGGAGTTTCCGTCTTGAAACACGAGAATCCAAAATCTTCTCCACAATATACTCCAATTCCCCTTCAACCAAAACCGGAGCAGGAGGATCAATAGATGGAACCACAGGTGCCACATATCTCCGCAACAATGACCTATGGAACACGTTATGGATGGAAAAAGAAGCCAGAAGAGTCAAACGAAAAGACACAGGATTAAGAACCTCAGAAATCCTATATGGACCAATGAAACGAGGCTTAAATTTAGGAGAGGAAACCTTCATAGGAATATAACGAGATGACAACCAAACCAAATCCCCAACACGAAGTCGGGGACCCACACAGCGCCTGCGGTTAGCGAAACGTTGAGCCTTCTCCTGGGACAAAGTCAGATTGTCCACTACATGAGTCCAAATCTGCTGCAACCTATCCACCACAGTATCCACACCAGGACAGTCCGAAGACTCAGCCTGCCCTGAAGAGAAACGAGGGTGGAACCCAGAATTGCAGAAAAACGGCAAAACCAAAGTAGCCGAGCTGGCCCGATTATTAAGGGCGAACTCAGCCAAAGGCAAAAAGGACACCCAGTCATCCTGATCAGCAGAAACAAAATATCTCAGATATGTTTCCAAGGTCTGATTGGTTCGTTCAGTCTGGCCATTAGTCTGAGGATGGAAAGCCGAGGAAAAAGACAAATCAATGCCCATCCTAGCACAAAAGGCTCGCCAAAACCTCGAAACAAACTGGGAACCTCTGTCAGAAACGATGTTCTCTGGAATGCCATGTAAACGAACCACATGCTGAAAAAACAATGGCACCAAATCAGAGGAGGAAGGCAATTTAGACAAGGGCACCAAATGTACCATCTTAGAGAAGCGATCACAAACCACCCAAATGACCGACATACTTTGAGAGACGGGGAGATCCGAAATAAAATCCATAGAGATATGCGTCCAAGGCCTCTTCGGGACCGGCAAGGGCAAAAGCAACCCACTGGCACGAGAACAGCAGGGCTTAGCCCGAGCACAAATCCCACAGGACTGCACAAAAGAACGCACATCCCGCGACAGAGACGGCCACCAAAAGGATCTAGCCACCAAATCTCTGGTACCAAAGATTCCAGGATGACCAGCCAACACCGAACAATGAACCTCAGAGATAACTTTATTTGTCCACCTATCAGGGACAAACAGTTGCTCCGCTGGGCAACGGTCAGGTTTATTAGCCTGAAATTTTTGCAGCACCCGCCGCAAATCAGGGGAGATGGCAGACAAAATTACCCCCTCTTTGAGAATACCCGCCGGCACAGACAAACCCGGAGAATCGGGCACAAAACTCCTAGACAGGGCATCCGCCTTCACATTTTTAGAGCCCGGAAGGTACGAAACCACAAAGTCAAAATGGGAGAAAAACAGCGACCAACCAGCCTGTCTAGGATTCAACCGTTTGGCAGACTCGAGATAAGTCAAGTTTTTGTGATCAGTCAAGACCACCACGCGATGCTTAGCTCCTTCAAGCCAATGACGCCACTCCTCGAATGCCCACTTCATGGCTAGCAACTCTCGATTGCCAACATCATAATTTCGCTCAGCAGGCGAAAATTTCCTGGAAAAGAAGGCAGATGGTTTCATCACCGAACAATCAGAACTTCTCTGTGACAAAACAGCCCCTGCTCCAATTTCGGAAGCATCAACCTCGACCTGGAACGGAAGCGAAACATCTGGTTGGCACAACACAGGGGCAGAAGAAAAACAACGCTTCAACTCCTGAAAAGCTTCCACAGCAGCAGAAGACCAATTGACCACATCAGCATCCTTCTTGGTTAAATCAGTCAACGGTTTAGCAATGCTAGAAAAATTAGCGATGAAGCGACGATAAAAATTAGCAAAGCCCAGGAACTTCTGCAGACTCTTCAGAGATGTTGGCTGAGTCCAATCATAAATGGCCTGAACTTTAACAGGATCCATCTCGATAGTAGAAGGAGAAAAAATGAACCCCAAAAATGAAATCTTCTGAACACCAAAGAGACACTTTGACCCCTTCACAAACAAAGAATTAGCACGCAGGACCTGGAACACCATTCTGACCTGCTTCACATGAGACTCCCAATCATCCGAGAAGACCAAAATATCATCCAAGTATACAATCAGGAATTTATCCAGGTACTCTCGGAAGATGTCATGCATAAAGGACTGAAACACTGATAGAGCATTAGAAAGTCCGAATGGCATAACCAGGTACTCAAAATGGCCTTCGGGCGTATTAAATGCTGTTTTCCATTCATCGCCCCGTTTGATACGCACAAGATTATACGCACCACGAAGATCTATCTTGGTGAACCAACTAGCCCCCTTAATCCGAGCAAACAAATCAGACAGCAGCGGCAAGGGGTACTGAAATTTGACCGTAATTTTATTTAGAAGGCGGTAATCAATACAAGGTCTCAGCGAACCATCCTTCTTGGCCACAAAAAAGAAACCCGCTCCCAATGGCGACGATGACGGGCAAATATGACCCTTCTCCAAAGACTCCTTCACGTAACTCCGCATAGCGGCGTGCTCAGGTACAGATAAATTAAACAGTCTACCCTTAGGAAACTTACTACCAGGAATCAAATCGATAGCACAATCACAATCCCTATGCGGAGGTAGGGCATTGGACTTGGGCTCATCGAATACATCCCGGTAATCAGACAAGAACTCTGGGACCTCAGAAGGGGTGGATGATGAGATAGACAGAAATGGAACATCACCATGTACCCCCTGACAACCCCAGCTGGACACAGACATTGATTTCCAATGCAATACTGGGTTATGGACTTGTAGCCATGGCAACCCCAACACGACCACATCATGCAGATTATGCAACACCAGAAAGCGAATATCCTCCTGGTGCGCAGGAGCCATGCACATGGTCAGCTGGGTCCAATACTGAGGCTTATTCTTCGCCAAAGGCGTAGCATCAATTCCTCTCAATGGAATAGGACACTGCAAGGGCTCCAAGACAAACCCACAGCGCCTAGCATACTCCAAGTCCATCAAATTCAGGGCAGCGCCTGAATCCACAAATGCCATGACAGAATAGGAAGACAAAGAGCAAATCAAAGTAACGGACAAAAGAAATTTCGACTGTACCGTACCAATGGTGGCAGACCTAGCGAACCGCTTAGTGCGCTTAGGACAATCAGAGATAGCATGAGTGGAATCACCACAGTAGAAACACAGCCCATTCTGACGTCTGTGTTCTTGCCTTTCAGCTCTCGTCAAAGTCCTATCGCACTGCATAGGCTCAGGTTTATGCTCAGATAATACCGCCAAATGGTGCACAGATTTACGCTCGCGCAAGCGTCGACCGATTTGAATGGCCAAAGACATAGACTCATTCAGACCAGCAGGCATAGGAAATCCCACCATGACATCCTTAAGGGCTTCAGAGAGACCCTTTCTGAAAATAGCTGCCAGCGCAGATTCATTCCATTGAGTGAGCACGGACCACTTTCTAAACTTCTGACAATAAATCTCTATCTCATCCTGACCCTGACACAGAGCCAGCAAATTTTTCTCTGCCTGATCCACTGAATTAGGTTCGTCGTACAGCAATCCGAGTGCCAGAAAAAACGCATCAATATTACATAATGCAGGATCTCCTGGCGCAAGGGAAAATGCCCAGTCTTGAGGGTCGCCACGCAATAAAGAAATAATGATTTTAACTTGTTGAACTGGGTCACCAGAGGAGCGGGGTTGCAAAGCCAGAAACAGTTTACAATTATTTTTAAAATTCAAAAATTTAGCTCTATCTCCAGAAAACAACTCAGGAATAGGAATTTTAGGTTCTAACATAGGATTCTGAACCACTAAATCTTGAATGTTCTGTACTCTTATAGTGAGATTATCCATCAAAGAGGACAGACCCTGAATGTCCATGTCCACACCTGTGTTCTGAACCACCCTGATGTATAGGGGAAAAGAAAGACAGAACACAATGCAAAGAAAAAAAAATGGTCTCAGAACTTCTCTTTTCCCTCTATTGAGAAGCATTAGTACTTCAGGCCTCCAGTACTGATATGAACAGGTAATTCAGAACCACAATGGACCTTGAAGTTCAGAGCACACAAGGTGACCTGACATTTGCCAAAAACATAGGACGAGCTCTGAGACGTGGAAACTCTGCTGACCGCAATCCCTAATCCTAACACACCACACTAGAGGCAGCAGTGGATTGCGCCTAACGCTCCCTATGCAACTCGGCACAGCCTGAGAAACTAACTAGCCCTGAAGATAGAAAAATAAGCCTACCTAGCCTCAGAGAAATTCCCCAAAGGAAAAGGGAGCCCCCCACATATAATGACTGTGAGTTAAGATGAAATACAAACACAGAGATGAAATAGATTTAGCAAAGTGAGGCCCAACTTACTGAATAGACCGAGGATAGTAAAGATAGCTTTGCGGTCAACACAAAAACCTACAAACAACCACGCAGAGGGGCAAAAAGACCCTCCGCACCGACTAACGGTACGGAGGTGCTCCCTCTGCGTCTCAGAGCTTCCAGCAAGCAAGAAAAACCAATATAGCAAGCTGGACAGAAAATATAGCAAACAAAAATAACACAAGCAGAACTTAGATTATGCAGGATAGAGAGGCCACAGGAACGATCCAGGAGGAAGCAAGAGCAATACTAGAACATTGACTGGAGGCCAGGATCAAAGCACCAGGTGGAGATAAATAGAGCAGCACCTAACGACTTAACCTCATCACCTGAGGAAGGAAATTCAGAAGCCGCAGTACCACTCTCATCCACCAAAGGAAGCTTATAGACAGAACCAGCCGCAGTACCACTCACGACCACAGGAGGGAGCTTGGCCACAGAATTCACAACAGTAAGCACCCCGCAGATCTAATTTAGTAAATACCCTTGCTCCCCGAAGCCTATAGAAGAGCTCAGATATCAAGGGCAAAGAATACTTGTTCTTAACGGTGATGGCGTTAAGACCCCTGTAGTCTATGCATGGACGCAATTCCCCATTCTTCTTCTGCACGAAGAAGAACCCTGCCCCAGCAGGTGACACTGACTTCCTAATGAATCCTCTTGCCAGATTTTCCTGGATGTACTGTGACATTGCCTCCGTCTCCGGGAGAGATAACGGATAGACTTGACCCCGAGGAGGCTCAGCAGCAGGCAAGAGATCAATAGGACAGTCATAGGGGCGATGGGGCGGAAGGGTCTCCGCCGCCTTTTCGGAGAACACGTCTGCATGAGACCAATATTGCTTGGGGAGAGTGGAAAGATCTGCGGGTACCTCTGTAGTAGCAACCTGAATGCACTCCCTCTGACACCTACCCCCACAAGATACACCCCATCCCAGAATTCTGCCTGAGGACCACTCGATATGAGGAGAGTGGTACCGTAGCCAAGGTATTCCCAACAGGACCTCATCTATTCCCTCAGGAATGACAAGCAAAGATATAATCTCCTGATGGGATGGCAACATGGACAGAGTAAAAGGGATGGTCTGGTGTGTTATCTGTGAAGGCAGTGTCGACCCATTCACCACTCGTACCATTACTGGTTGAGCTAGCATAACCAGGGGTATTGCGTGATGTTGGGCAAAGGCAGAAGACATAAAATTGCCCTCCGCCCCAGAATCCACGCAGAGCTCTACCGAATGAGTGAATGAGCCTATTGTTATTGTCCCCTTAAAGGACAATTTGGAGGCAAACGTCTCCGTGTCTAGTGTACCTCCACCCACTACCACTAGACGCTGATGTTTCCTCGACCGCTGGGGACATCTGGTGGCAAGATGTCTTGACTGCTGGCAAACATGACAGACCTTGAGTGTCAAGCTGTCCGGGACTTAGATCCCGCTCGTGACACTTCCATGGCCTCATGTGACTCAGGAACCAGGACCGGAGATTCCAGAGGTTTGGCGAAGGTAGGAGCCAGCCGAAACCTCTGCCTACACTGGGCTCATTCTAACCTCCGCTCGTTAAAACGGAGGTCAATACAAGTATAGACAGTTATTAACTCTTCCAGTGTGGCAGGAATCTCCCTAGTGGCCAGACCGTCCTTCACGTGATCAGCCAGCCCCTCCAAAATATGGGGATAAGGGCTTTATCCGACCACTCCAGCTCAGAAGCTAAAGTGCGGAAATGGACGGCAAAATGGCTGACCAAGGACTCACCCTGAGTTAATGCCAGCAGTTGGAGCGCAGCATCATGGGTGACTTGAGGTCCTAAAAAGACCTGTTTCAGAGTGCTCAGGAACAGCGGAGCACTCTGCACCACATGATCGCCATGCTCCCACAGCGGTGTAGCCCATTCCAACGCCCTGTCCGACAAGAGAGACACAATAAATCCTAGCTTTGCCCGCTCTGTGGGAAAACGTGCTGCCAGATGCTCGAGGTGAAAAGAGCACTGACTCACGAATCCCCTACAAGATTTGCTATCTCCAGAAAATTTTTCTGGCAGTGGGAGGCGAGATAATGTCGGAACAGGGGTGGCAGTGGACAAGGTAGCTGCAGCCACGCTAGCAGCCTGTACAGCAACTGCGGTAACATCCACAGCTGAGGTTGAGCTCTCGAGAGCCGCCAACCTACCCTCCAGCTGCTGGATATACCGCAAGGATTGCTGTATGTCTGTCATTACTAGCCAGACCGTGGCGCTAGTGTAATGTTAGGGCTAGCAGAACGCACCAAATAATAAGATAGATTAAGGTGCGTTCGCAGCCCGGGGTCCACCGTGCAGAGATGGAACCTGCTGCCAAGTAATGACAGACTATATGGCGGTACAATGTGAATACACACACGGGTTAACTTCACCCTGTGTGAAGGAAGTGAACCCTGTTAAGTCACAGGGCCACGGTACCACACACAAGAGCGCAAGCAAGGAGTCACCAAGCTCAGTCCCAAGACTTGGGATCCTAGTCCGACTAGACTACTTGCGCTCGACATCGCTAATGGGGTGTCAGAGTAACCAAAGTAATAATAAAAGATGCACGAGAGTGCATGCGGTGCCGCACTGGTGGACGCCACTAAACACCCAGGCTTGGGTCAGGAAAGTGCTGTGAAAGAGCACGGCGCCGCACTGGCGGTCACAGCAATTAGACGCTGTATGGTGTGTAATGTGCTGGCAGCTGAGTCGGGCGCTAGATAGCAATCACCCACCTTTCGCGAACAGACATCCAATAGGGAGGGGATTTTAATGAACGACTTTCACTCACAACACACACACGTTTACAAATGTACACTAGCGCATGGCTGTGCGGTCATACGCAGCTTATATAGCTGCAGCACGTTCAGGACCTTCCAATAAAGGACCAATGGGAACCGCTGCAGCATCTGAGCATGTGACCCTCGATCTCCAATGGGAGATCTCACCCTGGGCATGCTCAGAAGGGAAAAAGCAGGACTTAGATCCCAAAAGCGTCTGCTCGCCGCTGCCCAGCACTGGCTTCAATGGCAGAAGCAGGCAAAGCAGCAGTAACCCTATGCACAGAGTGAGACTGAGCAAGACGCTGGGACCGACTTCTCCGCTGAGCAGACTCCACTGCGGCTGGAGAAGAATGGGAGACCGCAGCAGAGATGGTTCAAGATTCCCCCTGTGCAGAGGTGGGAACTCAACACTTAACAGTCGGAGATTTTTGAATTTGTCCGATCTGTTTCGCTCAACCCTAGTCACTAGGGTTGAGCGACTTTTACTTTTTTAGGATCGGGTCGGGTTTCACGAAACTCGACTTTCTCAAAAGTCGGGTCAAGTGAAATCGGCCGATCCTATAGAAAAGTCGGGGTCGGGGTCGGCCGAAACACGAAACCCAATGCAGTGCAATGGGATACTATGGTTCCCAGGGTCTGAAGGAGAGGAAACTCTCCTTCAGGCCCTGGGATCCATATTTAAGTGTAAAATAAAGAATTAAAATAAAAAATATTGCTATACTTACCCTCTGACGCGCCCTGGTACTAACCGTCAGCCTTCCTTCCTTAGAATCAGCGCGTGAAGGACCTTAGATGACGTCGCGGCTTGTGATTGGTCGCGCGACCGCCCATGTGACCGCTCACGCGACCAATCACAAGCCGCGACGTCACCGAAGGTCCTTCAAGCGCTGATTCTTAGGAATGAAGGCTGCCGGAAAGAAGGAGGGCGTGTCCGAGGGTGAGTATATACAGGTCCTTCTCAAAAAATTAGCATATAGTGTTAAATTTCATTATTTACCATAATGTAATGATTACAATTAAACTTTCATATATTATAGATTCATTATCCACCAACTGAAATTTGTCATGTCTTTTATTGTTTTAATACTGATGATTTTGGCATACAACTCCTGATAACCCAAAAAACCTGTCTCAATAAATTAGCATATTTCACCCATCCAATCAAATAAAAGTGTTTTTTAATAACAAACAAAAAAAACATCAAATAATAATGTTCAGTTATGCACTCAATACTTGGTCGGGAATCCTTTGGCAGAAATGACTGCTTCAATGCGGCGTGGCATGGAGGCAATCAGCCTGTGACACTGCTGAGATGTTATGGAGGCCCAGGATGCTTCAATAGCGGCCGTAAGCTCATCCAGAGTGTTGGGTCTTGCGTCTCTCAACTTTCTCTTCACAATATCCCACAGATTCTCTATGGGGTTCAGGTCAGGAGAGTTGGCAGGCCAATTGAGCACAGTAATACCATGGTCAGTAAACCATTTACCAGTGGTTTTGGCACTGTGAGCAGGTGCCAGGTCGTGCTGAAAAATGAAATCTTCATCTCCATAAAGCATTTCAGCCGATGGAAGCATGAAGTGCTCCAAAATCTCCTGATAGCTAGCTGCATTAACCCTGCCCTTGATGAAACACAGTGGACCAACACCAGCAGCTGACATGGCACCCCACACCATCACTGACTGTGGGTACTTGACACTGGACTTCAGGCATTTTGGCATTTCCTTCTCCCCAGTCTTCCTCCAGACTCTGGCACCTTGATTTCCGAATGACATGCAAAATTTGCTTTCATCAGAAAAAAGTACTTGGGACCACTTAGCAACAGTCCAGTGCTGCTTCTCTGTAGCCCAGGTCAGGCGCCTCTGCCGCTGTTTATGGTTCAAAAGTGGCTTTACCTGGGGAATGCGGCACCTGTAGCCCATTTCCTGCACACGCCTGTGCACGGTGGCTCTGGATGTTTCCACACCAGACTCAGTCCACTGCTTCCTCAGGTTCCCCAAGGTCTGGAATCGGTCCTTCTCCACAATCTTCCTCAGGGTCCGGTCTCCTCTTCTCGTTGTACAGCGTTTTCTGCCACATTGTTTCCTTCCAACAGACTTACCATTGAGGTGCCTTGATACAGCACTCTGGGAACAGCCTATTTGTTGAGAAATTTCTTTCTGGGTCTTACCCTCTTGCTTGAGGGTGTCAATGATGGCCTTCTTGACATCTGTCAGGTCGCTAGTCTTACCCATGATGGGGGTTTTGAGTAATGAACCAGGCAGGGAGTTTATAAAAGCCTCAGGTATCTTTTGCATGTGTTTAGAGTTAATTAGTTGATTCAGAAGATTAGGGTAATAGGTCGTTTAGAGAACCTTTTCTTGATATGCTAATTTATTGAGACAGGTTTTTTGGGTTATCAGGAGTTGTATGCCAAAATCATCAGTATTAAAACAATAAAAGACCTGACAAATTTCAGTTGGTGGATAATGAATCTATAATATATGAAAGTTTAATTGTAATCATTACATTATGGTAAATAATGAAATTTAACACTATATGCTAATTTTTTGAGAAGGACCTGTACCTATTAGGTATACTCACCCTCGGACGCGCCCTCCTTCTTTCCGGCAGCCTTCCTTCCTAAGAATCAGCGCTTGAAGGACCTTCGGTGACGTCGCGGCTTGTGATTGGTCGCGTGAGCGGTCACATGGGCGGTCGCGCGACCAATCACAAGCCGCGATGTCATCTAAGGTCCTTCACGCGCTGATTCTAAGGAAGGAAGGCTGCCGGTTAGTACCAGGGCGCGTCAGAGGGTAAGTATAGTAATATTTTTTATTTTAATTCTTTATTTTACACTTAAATATGGATTCCGATACCGATTTCCGATATTGCAAACATATCGGAACTCGGTATCGGAATTCCGATACCAGATTCAGAAGATCGCCGACCTCATGGCCGACCCCACACAGGGGTCGGGTCGGGTTTCGACTTTGCCAAAAGTCGGCGACTTCTGAAAATGGTCGACCCGTTTCGCTCAACCCTACTAGTCACCACTAATTTATGGTAAATTGTATTCCCTGTGGGCCCATAATGAAGATGGATTACAAGAATTATATTGTTTTACATTTCTAGGCATTGGCTGCAAAATGTTCAGGCTCGTCTCTTCCTTCACTTGTTTAATGTCGCTAACATGTCTCACTTTGAGCTTCTTTGTTGTAAACCAAGTATAAATCCCAAGTATAAAGCTTTGCACATGGGCATGTAGTATCGTAGATACTTGCAAGAGTAGAGCAATAATCTAGAAGGCCACACATCTCACACTTGGGGAACAACTCCATTTAGGGTCATGTTTTCCAAAAGGAGATTCCCTGGCTGATCAGGCCTTTTTTACAAGAAGGTCCCATAGATTATGGGCACACAGTGCATTGATGCTCGTTTGTGGGAGTAGATATTATTCCAAGGTAGTGTTAGCTAGAAGATTTGGACAATATTTATTGATGCAAACCCTCATTTGCTGGCAATGACAATGTTATTAGGTAACAAGTCCTACCTCACTATTAGACATATGTGTTTTGTCTGGATGTAATAGGGAATGCCGATTAGTTGTGGTAGATTGCTTATATGCCCTCTTGATAAATCTGTGACTATAATCACATTCATTTAGGAGACTCATTTCATGCTAAACAATAGTTCATCTGAAATTGCTTGAAACAATTGTGGAGGAGGTTGCATACAAGAATTAGTCCACAGGAGCAAGTACAAAGAAGAGCTACCAGGATGGTGAGCGGACTGCAAACTATGTCCTACGAGGATTAACCCAAAAATATAGGCCTAATATAAGGCTCTTCCAATTATAATACTCCTACAAACACAACGGAAGCAGATGCCAAAGTAGAAATTAAAATATATATTTTATTACACATATACGTACAACACAATCTAAATAGAGAGATACAGTACAAAATAGATGCCAATACAGTGCCATGCACTCCATACAAAAAATGCCTCTACAGCCCTCTCAAAGTTCAATTATATATATAGTAGCTACAATGGAAAATGGGTAATGTAACAGTATAATACACATCAAAAAGGTGATACACCTAGGCTAATAGGGCAGAAAAATATCTATCCTAAATGCATGATGGGATATAGTTTTGTAAAAAATGCTACATGATGATTACTTAATAACATCCCGTCACATGAACTATGTCCAAAATTTCATAAGTGCACATATGCAATATCAGAAATCTATATATTTAAGTGCAATTGAATAGGATAGAAAAAGTGCCAAGTGACAACAATTATAAATAGTATAATAAATAGCCTAATAATACATAGTGCAACTAAAAAATTTTTTTATATTATTTTATATTTATTATTCAATAATGCTAGGATAGAAAGTAAAAGCCCATAAGGAACAGCACAGGCCCTAGGTAGGATAACGATAAAGTGCCAAGTGACAAATTTTTTTTTATAAATAGCTCATGCTGAATAATATAAAGTGCAGCTGTAATAAGCATAAAGCGGGGGCTTTAAAATAAAAGGTACTTTTTTACAAAGCTATATCACATCATGCATTTAGGATAGATATTTTTCTGCCCTATTAGCCTAGGTGTATCACCTTTTTGATGTGTATTATACTGTTACAGTACCCATTTTCCATTGTAGCTACTATATATATAATTGAACTTTGAGAGGGCTGTAGAGGCATTTTTTGTGTGGAGTGCATGGCACTGTATTGGCAGCTATTTCTACTGTATCTCTCTATTTAGATTGTGTTGTACGTATATGTGTAATAAAATATATATTTTAATTTCTACTTTGGCATCTGATTCCGTTGTGTTTGTAGGAGTAATATGTCCTTCGAGGAATGGTTAAAGGATCTGGAAATGTTTAGCTTGCAAAAATGAAGGCTTAGAGTAGACTTAAAGGGAACAGGGTCAGGTCAGTGCATTAACCCCTTAAGCCCCAAGGGTGGTTTTCACGTTAATGACCGGGCCAATTTTTACAATTCTGACCACTGTACCTTTATGAAGTTATAACTCTGGAACGCTTCAACAGATCCCGGTGATTCTAACATTGATTGTTTTCTCATGACATATTTCTCATGACCATATAGTGGTAAAACTTCTTTGATATTACCTGCATTCATTTGTGAAATAAAATGGAAATTTGGTGAAAATTTTGAAAATTTTGCAATTTTCCAACTTTGAATTTTTATGCCTTTAAATCACAGAGATATGTCACACAAAATACTTAATAAGTAACATTTCCCACATGTCTAATTTACATCAGCACAATTTTGGAACCAACATTTTTTTTTTAGGTAGTTATACGGGTTAAAAGTTGACCAGCAATTTCTCATTTTTACAGCACCATTTATTTTTAGGGACCACGTCACATTTGAAGTCATTTTGAGGGGTCTATATGATAGAAAATAACCAAGTGTTCTAAAAACTGCACCCCTCAAGGTGCTCAAAACCACATTAAAAAGTTTATATTAACCCTTCAGGTGTTTCACAGGAATTTTTGGAATGTTTAAATAAAATGAACATATCTTTTTTTCACAAAAAATTTACTTCAGCTCCAATTTGTTTTATTTTACCAAGGGAAACATGGCAGAGCACGGAGCGCCGTTTGACTTTTCAATGCAAAATTGACAGGAATTGAGATGGGATGCCATGTTGCGTTTGGAGAGCCACTGATGTGCCTAAACATTGAAACCTCCCACAAGTGACACCATTTTGGAAAGTAGACCTCCTAAGGAACTTATCTAGATGTGTGGTGAGCACTTTGACCCACCAAGTGCTTCACAGAAGTTTATAATGCAGAGCCGTAAAAATAAAAAATCATATTTTTTCACAAAAATGATCTTTTCGCCCCCAATTTTTTAATTTACCATGATTAAGAGAAGAAATTGGACCCCAAAAGTTGTTGTGGAATTTGTCATGAGTACGCTGATACCACACATGTGGGGGTTAACTACTGTTTGGGGGCATGGCAGGGCTTGGAAGGGAAGGGGCGTTGTTTGTCTTTTCAATGCAAAATTGACAGGAATTGAGATGGGACGCCATGTTGCATTTGGAGAGCCACTAATGTGCCTAAACATTGAAACCCCCCCCGCAAGTGACACCATTTTGGAAAGTAGACCCCCTAAGGAACTTATCTAGATGTGCTAAGCTTTGAACCCCCAAGTGTTTCACTACAGTTTATATCGCAGAGCCGTGAAAATAAAAATTCTTTTTTTTCACAAAAATTATTTTTTAGCCCCCAGTTTTGTATTTTCCCAAGGGTAACAGGGGAAATTGGACCCCAAAAGTTGTTGTACAATTTGTCCTGAGTACGCTGATACCCCATATGTTGGGGTAAACCCCTGTTTGGGCACACGGGAGAGCTCGGAAGGGAAGGAGCACTGTTTTACTTTTTCAACGCAGAATTGGCTGGAATTGAGATCAGACGCCACGTCGCGTTTCGAGAGCCCTGATGTGCCTAAACAGTGGAAACCCCCAATTGTAACTGAAACCCTAACCCAAACATTACCCTAACCCTAATCCCAACCACACCCCTAACCCCAAAAACACCCATAACCCAAAACACACCTCTAACCCTAATCCCAACCCTAACCACACCCCTAACTCCAACACACCCCTAACCCTAATCCCAACCATAATGCTAACCACACCTCTAACCCTGACACACACCTAACCCTAATCCCAACCGTAAATTTAATCCAAACCCTAACTTTAGCCCCAACCCTAACTTTAGCCATAACCCTAACTTTAGCCCCAACCTTAACATTAGCCCCAATCCTAACCCTAATTTTAGCCCCAACCCTAACTTTAGCCCCAGCCCTAACCCTTACTTTAGCCCCAACCCTAACTGTAGCCCTAACCTTAGCCCCAACCCTAACCCTAGCCCCAACCCTAATCCCAACCCTTGCCCTAAACCTAGCCCTAACCCTAGCCCCAAACCTAGCTCTAATCCTATCCCTAACCCTAGCCCCAACCCTAGCCCTAACCCTAGCCCTAACCCTAGCCCTAACCCTAGTCCTAACCCTAGCCCTAACCCTAACCCTAATGGGAAAATGAAAATAAATACATTTTTTAATTATATTATTTTTCCCTAACTAAGGGGGTCATGAAGGGGCGTTTGATTTACTTTTATAGCATTTTTTTAGCAGATTTTTATGATTGGCAGCCGTCATACACTAAAAGACGCTTTTTATTGCAAAAAAAAATAATAATTTTTGCGTCTCCACATTTTGAGAGCTATAATTTTTCCATATTTTGGTCCACAGAGTCAAGTGAGGTGTTGTTTTTTGTGGGACGAGTTGACGTTTTTATTGGTAACATTTTCGGGCACGTGACATTTTTTGATCGTTTTTTACTCCAATTTTTGTGAGGCAGAATGACCAAAAACCAGCTATTCATGAATTTCTTTTTTGGGGGGGTGTTTATACCATTCCATGTTTGGTAAAATTGATGAAGCAGTTTTATTCTTCGGGTCAGTACGATTACAGCAATACCTCATTTATATCTTTTTTTATGTTTTGGCGCTTTTATAAGATAAAAACTATTTTATAGAAAAAATTATTATTTTTGCATCGCTTTATTCTAAGGACTATAACTTTTTTTATTGTTTTGCTGATGATGCTGTATGGCAGCTCATTTTTTGTGGGACAAGATGTTTTCAGCAGTACCATGGTTATTTATATCTGCCTTTTTGATTGCGTGTTATTTCACTTTTTTTTCGGCGGTATGGTAATAAAGCGTTGTTTTTTGCCTCTTTTTTTTACGGTGTTTACTGAAGGGGTTAACTAGTGAGACAGTTTTATTGGTCAGGTCGTTATGGATGCGGCGATACTAAATATGTGTACTTTTATTGTTTTTTTTATTTAGATAAAGAAATGTATTTATGGGAACAATATTTTTTTTTCTTTATTTAGGAATTATTATTATTTTTTTTACACATCTAAATATTTTTTTTTACATTATCACATTGTCCCAAGGGGAACATCACTATATAGTGACAGATGGCTGATCTGACACTTTGCAGAGCACTGTGTCAGGTCAGCGATCTGATGTGCACTGCTCCAGGCTTACAGGCATCTGCTCTGGGCAGGCGCTTGTAAGCCACCTCCCTGCAGGACCCGGAAGCAGCCCCGCGGCCATTTTTGATCTGGGGCCTGCGGGGAGGAGATGCTCGGTACAAGGTGAGCACATCGCCTTGTACCGAGGGTCTCAGGGAAGCCCGCAAGGAGCCCCCTCCCTGCGCGATGCTTCCCTATGCCCCTGGAATGCTGCAATCATGTTTGATTGCAGTGTTCCAGGGGTTATAATGCCAGATGTCAGCTGACACCTGGCCGCAATCGGCAGCGCTCCCCCCGTGAGTGCGGCCGATTGCATATGACATACTATCCCGTCACTGGGAATTAAGTTGCAGGTCACCACGACAGGATAGTACGTCATATGGGATTAAGGGGTTAAGGCTATGTGCACACGTTCCGGAAAGTGTGCAGAATTTTCCTGAGAAAATCCTGACTACTTTCGCAGGAAATCCGCATGCGTATTTTTGTGCGGATTTTTTACGTTTTTTTTCCCAGAGCTTCCCAATGCAATAAATAGTGGGAAATCTGCAAAAAATCCGCAAAATTAATGAACATGCTGCGTTTTTTTTTGCGATGTGTTTTTTTGCGGAAATAAACGCAACATGTGCACAAAAATTGCGGAATGCATTAAAAATGATGGGATGCTTAATGTATGCATTTGTTAAGTGTTTTTGTGCCACAGAAGTGTTTTTGCCACAGAAAACCGCCAAAAAAAATGCAGAAAATGCAAAAATCCAGAATGTGTGCACATAGTCTTATACTGATTACAATGTTACCTTGGTTGATGAAATCCGTCTTGTGATTGTTGTTTAATCTTTATTTGTAGTTTTCAGTTAATGATATGCTCATGCTCCCGGGCGGTCTGGAGAGAGGTTCTTTATGTGGTGCTCTGATTACCGTATATAGCACAGCCACATAGTATATAGCAGCCACATAGTATATAGCAGCCACATAGTATATAGCACAGCCACATGGTATATAGCTGCAACGTAGTATATAGCAGCCACGTAGTATATAACACAGCCCAGCGCAGTAAATAACACAGCCAACACAGTATGTAACACTGCCCACGTAGTATATATCGGTCATGCAGTATATAACATAGCCCACGTAGTATACAGCAGTGTGGGCACCATATCTCTGTTAAAAAAAGAATTAAAATCAAAATTATAATAATAATAATAATCTTTATTTATATAGCGACAACATATTCCACAGCGCTTTACAATTTAACAAATAGTTATATACTCACCCTTCGGCGTCCACCGATGCGCGCGAGCAGTGAGGCTGCCGCCAGCTTCCGTTCCCAGTGATGCATTGCGAAATTACCCAAATGACTTAGCGGTAAGTCATCTGGGTAAGTCATCTGGGTAATTTCGCAATGCATCTCTGGGAACGGAAGCTGGCAGCAGCCTCGCTGCTCGCGCTCATCGGTCGAAGGCGAAGGGTGAGAATAGCACCATTTTTTAAATTATTTTTAACATTATATCTAAAAAGTTCATCACACAGTGTTAACAGCAGCGTTAACAGACTGAGTTACACCACGTTATGCTGCGGTGTAATGCAGTTGGTTTAACGGACTGCTAAAACGCTATGTGGGCAGCGGGCGCTGACTGGGGGGAGTATGAAGGGGGCACTGACTGCAGGGGAATAGGGAGCCGCCATTTAGCGGCTGGACTGTGCCCGTCGCTGATGGGTCACAGCCGCTGGCTGTGACCCATCAGCGACTTGGGATTTCCGTGACAGACAGACAAACAGACAGACAGACAGACAAACAGACGGAAGTGCCCCTTAGACGATTATATATATATAGATACCTAAATAAAATGGAATGATGACAGTTTTCTCAATAAGTTTTTCATGTGCCACATGACCCTCTTCCCATAGGAAAAAATAAAGTTGGATCCAAAATAGCCAACTTCAAAATGGCCGCCATGGTCACCACCCATCTTGAAAAGTTTTCTTCCTCCCATATACTAATGTGCCATAAACAGGAAGTTGATATCACCAACCATTTCTATTTTATTTAGGTGTATCCATATACATGGCCCACCCTGTATAGATAAGATGCAAGGGTTCAGGAACAGTGAAAAACGGTATTAACAGCTCTTGGAAGGTTAACTTACCCTGTTAGACATTTATCAAGATGTTGTCATCTTGGAGCAGGTGATGGCGCCAACAATGGCTGATGCGGTGCTTGCCCAATATGGTCCTGGAGGTAACGATGATCCATCTTCTGGCGGCAGTTGTTGGTCTCTGGTACCCTCCGCTGAGCCCCTTGTCAATATAGTGATGTGGCTGGAGGAGAGTGGGCCACAGCACTGTCTGAACCTGACGGGGCCCAGCAGGCATACACTGGTGAATCAGGACACAAATGACAGTCTTGCACCCGGTCTCTCTATGGCAGCATGCGCGCAGTACTCACTAGCCTGGAATGCTCAACACAGCGCTTTGTGGTAACCAATGGGCACACTGTGTGTCCCTCCTCACAGTCTCTGTCAGCAGTGGCGGGGAAGCTCCAGCATGGGACTGCGCTATATTGATGCTCGAGGGTGGAGCACTCACGTTTCCCTGGTGCGCGCTGTCTCTTCCAGCCAAATATGCCCATATCTGCGCTCGCCGAGTCTGTAAGCGCTTAGCCACACACCCTGTTTCCGCCTGCAATGATTGGTCTGGTCTCTTATGCTTTCCCCTGAAGAACAGAGGAGACAGTCCCGACAATTCTGGACCTGGCACAAAAAAGTACCCGCGACACGGTCTCTGTTCTTACAGCTGTACCAGAAAGAGGAGCTAGAAGTACAAACTGCTGGAAGAAGAAGCCTTAGGCTATATGTGCACCTTGAGTATTTGCTTGCAGATGCATCTCCTGGCAGGGAAAACTCTGTGGAAAAAATGGGCATTTTTGCCTTTTTTGTATGCGTTTTTGTACAGCAATGAAGGCTTTCTTGAGCTAAATAAAGATGAAGGAGAAAAAGTTGTAGTGGTCTATGGAGCGCTGAGATAAGGGATAATTATAGGGACAGTAATCTGGTTAACAAACCTTTATAAACCCTTCGATCTCCAAGGTTAAGATCTGATGTGACTGCTCACGAAGTGATCAGGATCGTCATGGATTATCTTCTCCGCGGACATGTGAGGAAAATTGTGGTTTATTATTTTATTTTTGTTGCAGGAGACATTGGCTTCGGTGGATTAGGCGTTCAGTGCTGACGTAAAGCAGACAAGAGGGAAATGTTACTTGTTAATGTTTTTGTGTGGCATGGCGATCTGGGTTAAAGGAATAATCATTCAATGTTTGAAAATTGCACATTTTTTGAAATTTTTGTAAAATTTCAGATATTTTTTTATAAATAAATGCAAAACATAGCAATCTAAATTTACCATTGCCATAAAGTACAATGCGTCACAAAAAAACAATCTCAAAATCAATGGAATATGTTGAAGCTTTCCAGAGTTATTACCGCGTAAAGTGACACTGGTCAGATTTTTTAAAATTGGCACGGTCACTAAGGGGTTAATGTGGCCTAACTGCGTCCTGTTGAGGTTTTTGACATTTTGATTTTTTGTTTTCAAAAGTGACAAAAGCTTCAATGGAAAGCGCCAAAGCAAATATGAACAGAGAGGTAGGCTTTGCACCATAACGCAGCAGTGGCAGTTAACAAGGGACCTGGGAATGGCTTTGCTCTTTCAGATTAATTATATTTGAGTCAAACACCATAATGCAAATCTAAAATGCTTTGCTCCCTGTGCACCATTTTGGAAACCATGATTATGAAATCTTTCCTGTCATCTTGTACAGTGTAATCCATGCAACCATATGCTGTAGGATTCTATGGCTACGTCACTGCTCGGGGCTGTCACACAGTATTTCTGCTTCCAGGATCAATTGGGCAATTACTGGATCCTTAATGAGACTGATGGAGATATTTGGAGACTGCAGGCGGAGTCTGAAATTCTCTCTCTCGTAGGCATGGATTCACTTTTGCAGAAATAATATTATAATCATGCCTATGACAGCAACTATGTATTATTTCTTGTAAAAATCTCTGCAGGCACTAGAAGGGGAACACAAGGCTTAGTGATCAGACAAGAACTGACACAAATGGATTGAAAACAAGAGCCTGGGTTAGTGGGGGCTGCAGACTGGATAAGAAACAAATAAAGACAAACAGACATTAGGTGAAGGAGAAGCAAGCAGCTGTAGAGTGAACAGTCGGTACGGGACTAAAATCCAAAGCGGCAGAGGAATATGATACTACAGGAGATAGAAATCAGCTCTCACTTTATCAAATATCACATTTGTGTGCCTGGAAAAGCCAATTTATGGGGACTAATGGAGGCTTAAAAGGCTCCGTGATTGGTAATGTTGGGACATAATTAGGCCATAAGGAGGAGGATATATTATCATCTGCAAAAAAAAAATCACAGCTGAATTCTTCATATTACCTTCTTAATAGAGAAACAAGTCATGGCCTTCAGGGAAGGTTTTATATAAAGCTTTTTTAATGTGATTAATTTTTCACGGCTCTGTAGATACATTGTGTAACCCTTTCACCATCCAAGAGAGATGCATAAACTTTCCTCTTCAGACTATGCAAAAAGAAATGGAATTTGAAAATTTGAAGGTTTCTTTCTGGGACTGATGCAAAACCAGCAATATAATTTATAAAGAATAAATGGGATACAGATCAATAGAACAGTGGATCAATCTAAGGGCTTGTGCAGACGACAGTATGAACCCCTTGCCTGAGGTCCAAACTGTGTAACTGCTGCAATCAAATTCTCTAGTCAAGTGGGAGGCGGAATTTCATAAGGAGATTATGAAGTTACTGTAAAGGTCCCTTCACATTAAGCGACGCTGCAGCGATACCGACAACGATCCGGATCGCTGCAGCGTCACTGTTTGGTCGCTGGAGAGCTGTCACACAGACAGCTCTCCAGCGACCAACGATGCCGGTAACCAGGGTAAACATCGGGTAACTAAGCGCAGGGCCGCGCTTAGTAACCCGATGTTTACCCTGGTTACCATCCTAAAAGTAAAAAAAAACAAACAGTACATACTTACCAACAGCTGTCTGTCCTCCAGCGCTGTGCTCTGCTCTCCTCCTGCACTGACTGTGAGCACAGCGGCCGGAAAGCAGAGCGGTGACGTCACCGCTCTGCTTTCCGGCTGACCGACGCTCACAGCCAGTACAGGAGGAGTGCAGAGCACAGCGCTGGAGGACAGACGGCTGTAGGTAAGTATGTACTGTTTGTTTTTTTTTACTTTTAGGATGGTAACCAGGGTAAACATCGGGTTACTAAGCGCGGCCCTGCGCTTAAGGTACCTTCACACATAACAATATTGTTAACGATATCGTTGCTTTTTGTGACGTAGCAACGATATCGTTAATGAAATCGTTATGTGTGACAGCGACCAACGATCAGGCCCCTGCTGGGAGATCGTTGGTCGCTGAATAAAGTCCAGAACTTTATTTCATCGCTGGACTCCTGCTGACATCACTGGATCGGCGTGTGTGACACCGATCCAGCGATGTCTTCACTGGTAACCAGGGTAAACATCGGGTAACTAAGCGCAGGGACGCGCTTAGTAACCCGATGTTTACCCTGGTTACCATTCTAAAAGTAAAAAAAAACAAACACTACATACTTACCTACAGCCGTCTGTCCTCCAGCGCTGTGCTCTGCACTCCTCCTGTACTGGCTGTGAGCGCCGGTCAGCCGGAAAGCAGAGCGGTGACGTCACCGCTCTGCTTTCCGGCCGCTGTGCTCAAAGACAGTACAGGAGGAGTGCAGAGCACAGCGCTGGAGGACAGACGGCTGTAGGTAAGTATGTACTGTTTGTTTTTTTTTACTTTTAGGATGGTAACCAGGGTAAACATCGGGTTACTAAGCGCGGCCCTGCGCTTAGTTACCCGATGTTTACCCTGGTTACCGGCATCGTTGGTCGCTGGAGAGCGGTCTGTGTGACAGCTCTCCAGCGACCAAACAGCGACGCTGCAGCGATCCGGATCGTTGTCGGTATCGCTGCAGCGTCGCTTAATGTGAAGGGGCCTTTAGTTACCCGATGGTTACCCTGGTTACCAGTGAAGACATCGCTGGATCGGTGTCACACACGCCGATCCAGCAATGTCAGCAGGAGTCCAGCGACGAAATAAAGTTCTGGACTTTATTCACCGACCAACAATCTCCCAGCAGGGGCCTGATCGTTGGTCGCTGTCACACATAACGATTTAATTAACGATATCGTTGCTACGTCACAAAAAGCAACGATATCGTTAACAATATCGTTATGTGTGAAGGTACCTTTAGTCCTAGCCATATACCAGTTACATTTTAGAGATCTGGGGAACGGGCCGAGCACCTGCCAGGGTCTCGATCAGTTCTTGCCACCCAGGGTGGGGAGATACGTAGAACGGCTAATAGAAGTCAGGTAGCGAATCGGTGTTTGGTCTCCTAGCAAAATGGGGGTCCAGCTGGCTACCATGGCGCCAAAACTGCTGCCCCATGATCTTCCATTGAGAAGTTGTGATCCATCATAGGCTTTTGCGATTTAGCTACCAAGCCCATGGGAGGGAAGCTAGGACCAACCAAGAGGTTAAGTGCCCGTGAAGGGCCGTGTGACCCTTTGTTCACTTCTAAGGGTGGTCATGGCTGCATTGTGATAGAAGAAACCGGAAATGGCTAGCACCCCCACATTTGCCATGTAGTCTAGCTCAAGGGCCCAACATCAGGCCAGTAATTTTCAACTGCTTACACTTTTTGTACTACCACCTGTATTTGTATATCTGACCATTGTATATGTATATTCATTGTGTATATAGTGTCTAGCATGCCCTTATGGTGATTAAATATCCAATTTAACCTTCGGCTGCTCTTTTATCTCAATCCACTAATGCCCATGTCCGTATTCTCCATTTAACATCACATGCTACTGGGCTGGTTCCTGGACCAATATAATCCCATTAACGGACCGGGCAGATATATAACGAGAAACTAATGGCAGTCCTACCGGGTTGGCAAGGCTCTATTTCACTGGTGCTAGTGAAAGGGTCTCTCAGCCTATCAGGGTTGTGAGCTAGTGTTCTGCCACACTAGCGGCTGCATGGGTCACCCTCTCTCACTCCCCGTGCTCATGTGTACAAAGGGTGTCTGTGTAAAACTGTGCCAAGCTGACCTTACATATCACCAAGGGGAATACAATATCATATTGGTGAACGTGGGGAGATCATAATGCGTGATCCCTCGATTTATTATGTGACGTCAGGTGGAGCTGCGATGTGTAGTCCTTCACACTAAATTCTCACTCTGATCAAATTCAGAGTGTGGCTAGCATTATAATCGACTTGATTATCTCAGATGAGAGAATAAATGCTTGTGTGACTCAAGCCTTACTACAACATCAATTATGATTATGTGCCACATAATAAACTGCATTCACATTAAAAGTGCTTAGTGTCAGGGGGTGGGGGATTTACGTCTTTAAGCAAGAAAACTGTATTAATACGAGCCCCCTGATGTGTCCATTCATTACAAAGAGGCAAAAGAAGTCCAAAAGGTGAACATTCTGACTCTCTTTGACCTCTATTCTGTCAGTGACCATCAGTTAACTTCACTTTTGTGTCCTGCAACAATAGATGGACCCTAAAAGAAAAGAGGCCTGAGTCCAAATGGTCATTCTTTAGACTCTATTTGCTTGATTGCAATGAATGGAAACCAAGAGGTGAATGTCTTATTACTCTTAAAGGTGCAACCTGATCGAGCAATTCCCTGGTGTGAACGACGACTTTGCCTCAAGGTGTATGACTGTTCTTTCAGGGTGGCGGTGACAACTTTTTGTGAAGACTAGACAATTTTCTCTTGACCTTTAGATAAAAATTGGAGCTAAAAGCTGCTAGACTACCTTATGCTTTTATAATCATTTTTCTTGATAGCTGCCAATCACAGTCTATTGTTATTCTTGCTGGCAAGCTTTCTTTTGGTTGTATATCAAGTGGTATTGAGCAGAGAGCTTTTCTCTAGAACTAATTAGAAAGTCTGCAATTTCTATGTGGTCAAACCAATAGTGACATCTGAAGGCTGTTGACCATCCAACAGCCTCTGCATTAATGGACCTAAAATGCTTATTAAACAACAGTAGAGACTTAAGTGTGTTATATAAGAGCTGCTCTCAGCATTCAAACATTAAATTGTAATGGGTTCAGCCTGTTCATTTTAGAGAAATTCCAGTTAACATACAGTACTTGTGATCTCAGTTTGTATTCAGAGCATTTCTTTAATAATACAAGTGGATTCCAATTAATCTTAAATGCAGTCTGAGTGGCTTTAATATATATATAGAGCAAGAGCACTTATAGTTTTCATATAGTACAGAGCATTCCATGTAGAATAATAGATGCAAGATGTTAAATCTATTTCTGAATTGTTTATCTACGATCAGATCACTATAAGATTTGCAACACTTCACTGATGTATAATATTAAAATAGATGCAGCACACCAAAAATTTCAGAAAAAACTAAATGAGTATTGTTTATTCACCAGGCATGCAATATTTCAGATGTCATGCAGACTTTTTAACAGCCAAAGCGTTACATGCAGGAAGAATAAATCCCACTCACTTCGCTTATCTGAAAGCTTTACTTTTCTGTCTCTATTTTGATATTAAATAGGATAACTTTTGTTATTTACTGGGATTTTTGCATATTGATTTTTGACAATCATTTTCACATGCTGTTGTGCAAACGGAATGGACAACAGATGGAAATTATTGGCAATTATCAAGACACACTCAATAAAGGAGTGGTTCAGCAGGTGAGGACCACAGACCACATCTCAGTACCAATGCTTTCTGGCTGATGTTTAGGTCACTTTTGAATGTTGGTTGTGCTTTCACACTCGTGGTAGCATGAGATGGACTCTACAACCCACACAGTGGCTCAGGTAGTGCAGCTCATCCAGGATGGCACATCAATGTGAGCTGTGGCAAGAAGGTTTGCTGTGTCTGTCAGCATAGTGTCCAGAGGCTGGAAGCGCTCCCAGGAGACTGGCCAGTACACCAGGAGATGTGGAGGGGGCCGTAGGAGGGCAACAACCCAGCAGCAGGACAGCTACCTCAGCCTTTGTGCAAGGAGGAACAGGAGGAGCACTGCCAGAGCCCTGCAAAATGACCTCCAGCAGGCCACAAATGTGCATGTGTCTGCGGAAACAGTTAGAAACTGACTCCATGAGGATGGTCTGAGTGCCTGACGTCCACAGATGGGGGTTGTGCTCACAGCCCAACACCGTGCAGGACGCTTGGCATTTGCCACAGAACACCAGGATTCGCAAATTCGCCAATGTTGCCCTGTGCTCTTCACAGATGAAAGCAGGTTCACACTGAGCACATGTGACAGACGTGACAGAATCTGGAGACACTGTGGAGAGTGATCTGCTGCCTGCAGCATGCTTCAGCATGACCGGTTTGGCAGTGGGTCAGTAATGGTGTGGGGTGGCATTTTTTTGGAGGGCAACAACATTGTCCTGGAACCCTCAAATTCTACAACCAATTAAAACTGCTTTTGGTGCCAGTGTAATCTGTATAGGAACTCTTTCAGTTCTCATGATCTGTAACTTGCCAGCCACTCTTTTCTCCTTTTGAGTGATTGGTTAGTTTTCATTTGCACTCTGCTAGCACTATAGGTGCTGGAAATTTCTCTTTCGTCCACTAAGCATTGTTTCTGCCACTGTCCATTTGCTTGCCTGCACTGTGCTGAAAGCTCATAGCCTTTATGAAGGTGGACATAGAGACAGACAGGAGCAGAGAGGAAAAGCCTCCAAAGATGCTTCAGACAGATTACACTTGACAACAGGCAGTTAAAGTTAAACAGAAGGGAGACAGCCAGCACTTTGGAGACCTTTTTCAGGACCAAGAGATTAACAATTTTTGAGTCTCATCGACATCCTGGATGACAAAGCAGGTTTCTATGCTTTGTCACGAGAATTCTTTCTCTCTTTCACTTTTTTTGATCTCCTCGAAAATTCCTGAAACTCCAGATGTAGTTACTTTAGTGGAGTTACCTATAGCCTGGTCAATCTCAATAGTACATACTTAGTTCTCAAAATCAACAAGGACAGCTTCATATGGAAAAATGTAACCCCCTACTGACCACCAATATGACTTAAAACTGACCTGAGATATAAGGCTACGTTCACATTAGCGTTATGCATGTTTGCGTCGGGTTTGCGTCGGGCGACGCAGCGGCGACGCATGCGTCATGCGCCCCTATATTTAACATGGGGGACACATGCGTCTTTTTGTGCTGCGTTGTGCGACGCATGCGGTTTTTTTGCCGCAAGCGTCGGGCCAAAAAAACGCAACAAGTTGCATTTTTCTTGCGTCCAAATTTCGGCAAAAAACGGCGCATGCATCGCAAAACGCAGCGTTTTTGCGTGCGTTTTGTTGCGTTTTTGTTTGCGTTGTGCGTTGCGTCGCTGACGCAGTGGCGCACAGCGCAAATGTGAACGTAGCCTAAGTGAATAGCATTCCACCCCAGGGTAGGGGGGATTCAGCGGCTGTTAGCTGTGCACTATAGATGACACCCTGCTGCATAATGACAATAGCATCTAGATGGTTAACAGAGTGTGGGGCCTCTCCCTTAACCACATCGGCACCCTGAGATCATGATTGGTTAGTTCTGAACGTTTCCATGGCAATTACAGCCAAATAATGGCTTTCGACTATAGTAACCTCCTATTCTGAAGTTAGCAACTGTTATGTGGTAAAAATAAAAAATAAATTATTTCTGTCATTCCATTTTGCATTAATTCCTGCAAAGTACCTGAAGGAATAAACTACACAGAAGTTTTGAATACGTTGAGGAGTGCCGTTTTTAAAATGGTATCACTTTCAGGGCTTTTCCAATATATAGGACCCCCAAAATCACTTCAAAACTGAATGGTTCATTAAAAAATAAGTTGGGTAAATTTCCTTGAAAAAATTACTGCTACAATTGTAAAGCTTCTAACATCTTGGCAAAATAAAAGAAAATTTTACAGATGGTGCTGATGTAAAGCAAACATGAGGTAAATCTTATTTATTAACTATTTTGGAGTATGATTATCTGAATTAGGCTATGGTCACACTAGCGGTATTTGTAAGCCAAAACCAGGAGTGGGTGAAAAATACAGGAGTGGTGACTTGTTTCTATTATACTTTTCCTCTGATTGTTCCACTCCTAATTTTGTCTTACAAATACTGAAGTAAAATACTGACCAAATACTGAACGCGTGACCGTGCCCTTAAAGAGACAATCATTCAAAGTTTGAAAATTGCTTTTTTTTTTTTTAGAATTTTTTTGTTAAATTTCTGATATCTCTATAAATAAATGTAAAACATATTGTTAGGTCTCGAGTTCCCACTTCTGCACAGGGGGAATCTCGGGCCGTCTCCGCTGCGGTCTCCCATTCCTGTCCAGCCGCAGTGGAGTCTGCTCAGCAGGGGCGTCGGTCCCAGCGTCTTGCTCGGTCTCGCTCTGTACAGAGAGTTACTGCTGCTTCTTCAGCTCCTGCCATTAAAGTCAGTGCTGGTCAGCAGCGAGCGGACTTCTCTGGGACTAAGTCCTTATTTGCGCACACTGAGCATGCCCAGGGCAAGATCTCCCGTTGGAGATCGAGGGTCATGTGCTCAGGCCCTGCAGCGCATTCCATTGGTCCTCTTGGCAGGTCTTGGAAGGGCAAAGTTTCTGTGGCCACTTCCTGTCCTGCAACTATATAAACTGCGCATGACCGCACGGCCATGCGCTAGTGTACAATTATTATGTGTGTGTGTAGATGGATGTATGTCGATGGATGAAAGCTCCTAAGTATCCCTCCCTAGAGTTGTTGATTGCTCGCGGATGATGGTAGCACTCTAGCGCCCGACTGTCCATCTGTATGTTACACACATCACAGCGTCCTATAGCTGTGCCTGCCAGTACGGCGCCGTGCGCTTGCCTTGCGCTTTCCATATCCAAGCCTGGGTGGTTAGTGGCGTCCGTCAGTGCGGCATCGCACGCACTCTTGTGTTCATATATTACTAATAAGGTTCATTACACACCCAGTTGCGGTGTTGTGCCAGCAAGAGTCTAATCGGACTTCAATCCCTTTCGGGGTTAAGTTCGTTGACTACTTGCTCGCGCTCTATGTGCGGTACCGCGGTCCTGTGACTTAACAGGATCGCTTTCTTCACGTTGGGTGAGGTTTAACCCACGTGTTTATACTTTTAACCCCTTCCCGACCCATGACGCCACGTAGGCGTCATGAAAGTCGGTGCCAATCCGACCCATGACGCCTATGCGGCGTCATGGAAAGATCGCGTCCCTGCAGGCCGGGTGAAAGGGTTAACTCCCATTTCACCCGATCTGCAGGGACAGGGGGAGTGGTAGTTTAGCCTAGGGGGGGTGGCTTCACCCCCTCGTGGCTACGATCGCTCTGATTGGCTGTTGAAAGTGAAACTGCCAATCAGAGCGATTTGTAATATTTCACCTATTATAATGGGTGAAATATTACAATCCAGCCATGGCCGATGCTGAAATATCATCGGCCATGGCTGGAAATACTAATGTGCCCCCACCCCACCCCACCGATCGCCCCCGCAGCCCCCCGATCTGGCCGGTACACTGCTCCGGCTCCCCTCCGTCCAGTGCTCCGCTCCCCCCCCGTGCTCTTGTCCGCTCCCCCCGTGCTCCAATCACCCCCCCGTGCTCCAATCACCCCCCCTGCACTCCGATCCACCCCCCCCGGTGCTCCGTTCCACCCCCCCGTGCTCCATTCCAGCCCCCCCGTGCTCCATTCCAGCCCCCTCGTGCTCCGTTCCACTCCTCCCGCGCTCCGATTCCCCCCCCGTGCTCCGATCCCCCCCCCGTGGTCCCCCCCACCCCATCATACTTACCGATCCAGCCGGGGTCCCGTCCGTCTTCTCCCTGGGCGCCGCCATCTTCCAAAATGGCGGGCGCATGTGCAGTGCGCCCGCCGAATCTGCCGGCCGGCAGATTCGTTCCAAAGTGCATTTTGATCACTGAGATATAATCTATCTCAGTGATCAAAATAAAAAAAATAATAAATGACCCCCCCCCCTTTGTCACCCCCATAGGTAGGGACAATAAAAAAATAAAGAAATTTTTTTTTTCCACTAATGTTAGAATAGGTTTAGGGGTAGGGTTAGGGGTAGGGTTAGGGGTAGGGTTAGGGTTAGGGCTAGGGGTAGGGTTAGGGGTAGGGTTAGGGGTAGGGTTAGGGCTAGGGTTAGGGCTAGGGCTAGGGTTAGGGCTAGGGTTAGGGTTTCGGTATGTGCACACGTATTCTGGTCCTCTGCGGATTTTTCCGCTGCGGATTTGATAAATCCGCAGTGCTAAACCGCTGCGGATTTATGGCGGATTTACCGCGTTTTTTTCTGCGCATTTCACTGCGGTTTTACAACTGCGATTTTCTATTGGAGCAGTTGTAAAACCGCTGCGGAATCTGCACAAAAGAAGTGACATGCTGCGGAATGTGTACAGCGATTTTTGTTTCCCATAGGTTTACATTGAACTGTAAGCTCATGGGAAACTGCTGCGGATCCGCAGTGTTTTCCGCAGCGTGTGCACATACCTTTAGAATTAGGCTATGTGCACACGGTGCGGATTTGGCTGCGGATTCGCAGCAGTGTTCCATCAGGTTTACAGTACCATGTAAACATATGAAAAACCAAATCCTCTGTGCCCATGGTGCGGAAAATACCGCGCGGGAACGCTGCGTTGTATTTTCCGCAGCATGTCAATTCTTTGTGCGGATTCCGCAGCGTTTTACACCTGTTCCTCAATAGGAATCCGCAGGTGAAATCCGCACAAAAAACACTGGAAATCCGCGGAAAATCCGCAGGTAAAACGCAGTGCCTTTTACCCGCGGATTTTTCAAAAATGGTGCGGAAATATCTCACACGAATCCGCAACGTGGGCACATAGCCTTAGGGTTAGGGTTGGAATTAGGGTTGTGGTTAGGGTTAGGGGTGTGTTGGGGTTAGGGTTGTGGTTAGGGGTGTGTTGCGGTTAGGGTTGTGATTAGGGTTATGGCTACAGTTGGGATTAGAGTTAGGGGTGTGTTGGGGTTAGTGTTGGAGGTAGAATTGAGGGGTTTCCACTGTTTAGGCACATCAGGGGTCTCCAAACGCAACATGGAGCCACCATTGATTCCAGCCAATCTCGTATTCAAAAAGTCAAATGGTGCTCCCTCACTTCCGAGCCCTGAAGTGTGCCCAAACAGTGGTTTACCCCCACATATGGGGTATCAGTGTACTCAGGACAAACTGCGCAACAATTACTGGGGTCCAATTTCTCCTGTTACCCTTGTGAATCTAAAAAAATGCTTGCTAAAACATAATTTTTGAGGAAAGAAAAATGATTTTTTATTTTCACGGCTCTGCGTTGTAAACGCCTGTGAAGCACTTGGGGGTTCAAAGTGCTCACCACATATCTAGATAAGTTCCTTGGGGGGTCTAGTTTCTAAAATGGGGTCACTTGTGGGGGTTTCTACTGTTTAGGCACACCAGGGGCTCTGCAAACGCAACGTGACACCCGTAGACCATTCCATCAAAGTCTGCATTTCAAAAGTCACTACTTCCCTTCTGAGCCCCGACGTGTGCCCAAACAGTGGTTTACCCCCACTCATGGGGTATCAGCGTATTCAGGAGAAACTGGACAACAACTTTTGGGGTCCAATTTCTCCTGTAACCCTTGGGAAAATAAAAAATTCTGGGCTAAATAATTATTTTTGAGGAAAGAAAACGTATTTATTATTTTCACGGCTCTGCATTATAAACTTCTATGAAGCGCTTGGGGGTTCAAAGTGCTCACCACACATCTAGATAAGTTCCTTTCGGGGTCTAGTTTCCAAAATGGGGTCACTTGTGGGGGGTTTCTACTGTTAAGCCACATCAGGGGCTCTGCAAACGCAACGTGACGCCCACAGAGCATTCCATCAAAGTCTGCATTTCAAAACGTCACTACTTCACTTCCGAGCCTCGGCATGTGCCCAAACAGTGGTTTACCCCCTCATGTGGGGTATCAGCGTACTCAGGAGAAACTGGACAACAAATTTTGGGGTCCAATTTCTTCTGTAACCCTTGGGAAAATAAAAAATTCTGGGCTAAATAATTATTTTTGAGGAAAGAAAACGTATTTATTATTTTCACGGCTCTGCATTATAAACTTCTATGAAGCACTTGGGGGTTCAAAGTGCTTACCACACATCTAGATAAGTTCCTTTGGGGGTCTAGTTTCCAAAATGGGGTCACTTGTGGGGGGTTTCTACTGTTAAGCCACATCAGGGGCTCTGCAAACGCAACGTGACGCCCACAGAGCATTCCATCAAAGTCTGCATTTCAAAACGTCACTACTTCACTTCCGAGCCCCGGCATGTGCCCAAACAGTGATTTACCCCCACATATGGGGTATCAGCGTACTCAGGAGAAACTGGACAACAACTTTTGGGGTCAAATTTCTCCTGTTACCCTTGGGAAAATAAAAAATTGCAGGCTAAAAGATCATTTTTGAGAAAATAATTTTTTTTTTTTTTTTTCATGGCTCTGCGTTATAAACTTCTGTGAAGCACTTGGGGGTTCAAAGTCCTCACCACACATCTAGATAAGTTCCTTTGGGGGTCTAGTTTCCAAAATGGGGTCACTTGTGGGGGGTTTCTACTGTTAAGCCACATCAGGGGCTCTGCAAACGCAACGTGACGCCCACAGAGCATTCCATCAAAGTCTGCATTTCAAAACGTCACTACTTCACTTCCGAGCCCCGGCATGTGCCCAAACAGTGATTTACCCCCACATATGGGGTATCAGCGTACTCAGGAGAAACTGGACAACAACTTTTGGGGTCAAATTTCTCCTGTTACCCTTGGGAAAATAAAAAATTGCAGGCTAAAAGATCATTTTTGAGAAAATAATTTTTTTTTTTTATTTTCATGGCTCTGCGTTATAAACTTCTGTGAAGCACTTGGGGGTTCAAAGTCCTCACTACACATCTAGATAAGTTCCTTTGGGGGTCTAGTTTCCAAAATGGGGTCACTTGTGGGGGGTTTCTACTGTTAAGCCACATCAGGGGCTCTGCAAACGCAACGTGACGCCCACAGAGCATTCCATCAAAGTCTGCATTTCAAAACGTCACTACTTCACTTCCGAGCCCCAGCATGTGCCCAAACAGTGATTTACCCCCACATATGGGGTATCAGCGTACTCAGGAGAAACTGGACAACAACTTTTGGGGTCAAATTTCTCCTGTTACCCTTGGGAAAATAAAAAATTGCAGGCTAAAAGATCATTTTTGAGAAAATAATTTTTTTTTTTTATTTTCATGGCTCTGCGTTATAAACTTCTGTGAAGCACTTGGGGGTTCAAAGTCCTCACCACACATCTAGATTAGTTCCTTTGGGGGTCTAGTTTCCAAAATGGTGTCATTTCTGGGGGATCTCCAATGTTTAGGCACACAGGGGCTCTCCAAACGTGACACGGTGTCCACTAATGATTGGAGCTAATTTTCCATTTAAAAAGCCAAATGGCGTGCCATCCCTTCCGAGCCCTGCCGTGCGCCCAAACAGTGGTTTACCCCCACATATGGGGTATCAGCATACTCAGGACAAACTGGACAACAATATTTGGGGTCCAATTTCTCCTATTATCCTTGGCAAAATAGGAAATTCCAGGCTAAAAAATCATTTTTGAGGAAAGAAAAATTATTTTTTATTTTCATGGCTCTGCGTTATAAACTTCTGTGAAGCACCTGGGGGTTTAAAGTGCTCAATATGCATCTAGATAAGTTCCTTGGGGGGTCTAGTTTCCAAAATGGGGTCACTTGTGGGGGAGCTCCAATGTTTAGGCACACAGGGGCTCTCCAAACGCGACATGGTGTCCGCTAACAATTGGAGCTAATTTTCCATTCAAAGAGTCAAATGGCGCGCCTTCCCTTCCGAGCCCTTCCGAGCCCTGCCGAGTGCCCAAACAGTGGTTTACCCCCACATATGAGGTATCGGCGTACTCGGGAGAAATTGCCCAACAAATTTTATGATCCATTTTATCCTACTGCCCATGTGAAAATGAAAACATTGAGGCGAAAATAATTTTTTTGTGAAAAAAAAGTACTTTTTCATTTTTACAGATCAATTTGTGAAGCACCTGAGGGTTTAAAGTGCTCACTAGGCATCTAAATAAGTTCCTTGGGGGGTCTAGTTTCCAAAATGGGGTCACTTGTGGGGGAGCGCCAATGTTTAGGCACACAGGAGCTATCCAAACGCGACATGGTGTCCGCTAACGATGGAAATAATTTTTCATTCAAAAAGTCAAATGGCGCTCCTTCCCTTCCGAGCCTTACCATGTGCCCAAACAGTGGTTTACCCCCACATGTGAGGTATTGGTGTACTCAGGAGAAATTGCCCAACACATTTTAGGATCCATTTTATCCTGTTGCCCATGTGAAAATGAAAAAATTGAGGCTAAAAGAATTTTTTTGTGAAAAAAAAGTACTTTTTCATTTTTACGGATCAATTTGTGAAGCACCTGGGGGTTCAAAGTGCTCACTATGCATCTAGATAAGTTCCTTGGGATGTCTAGTTTCCAAAATGGGGTCACTTGTGGGGGAGCTCCAATTTTTAGGCACACGGGGGCTTTCCAAACGTGACATGGTGTCCGCTAAAGAGTGGAGCCAATTTTTGATTCAAAAAGTCAAATGGCGCTCCTTCCCTTCCAAGCCCTGCCGTGCGCCCAAACAGTGGTTTACCCCCACATATGAGGTATCAGCGTACTCAGGACAAATTGGACAACAACTTTCGTGGTTCAGTTTCTCCTTTTACTATTGGGAAAATAAAAAAATTGTTGCTAAAAGATAATTTTTGTGACTAAAAAGTTAAATGTTCATTTTTTCCTTCCATGTTGCTTCTGCTGCTGTGAAGCACCTGAAGGGTTAATAAACTTCTTGAATGTGGTTTTGAGTACCTTGAGGGGTGCAGTTTTTAGAATGGTGTCACTTTTGGGTATTTTCAGCCATATAGACCCCTCAAACTGACTTCAAATGTGAGGTGGTCCCTAAAAAAAATGGTTTTGTAAATTTCGTTGTAAAAATGACAAATCGCTGGTCAAATTTTAACCCTTATAACTTCCTAACAAAAAAAAATTTTGTTTCCAAAATTGTGCTGATGTAAAGTAAACATGTGGGAAATGTTATTTATTAACTATTTTGTGTCACATATCTCTCCGGTTTAACAGAATAAAAATTCAAAATGTGAAAATTGCAAAATTTTCAAAATTTTTGCCAAATTTTCGTTTTTATCACAAATAAACGCAGAATTTATTGACCTAAATTTACCACTAACATGAAGCCCAATATGTCACGAAAAAACAATCTCAGAACCGCTAGGATCCGTTGAAGCGTTCCTGAGTTATTACCTCATAAAGGGACACTGGTCAGAATTGCAAATAACGGCAAGGTCTTTAAGGTCAAAATAGGCTGGGTCATGAAGGGGTTAAGTACCGCCATATAGTCTGTCATTCACTAGCAGCGGGTTTCGCCTGCACAGTGGACCCCGGACTGCGAACGCATCTATATCATCTTACTTGGTGCGTTCCGCCAGTCCTAACATTACACTCTGGCTAGTGATGACAGACAAACAGCAATCCTTCCGGTATATCCAGCAGCTGGAGGGTAGGTTGGCGGCTCTCGAGAGCGCAACCTCGGCTGTGGATGTTACCGCAGTTGCTGTACAGGCTGCCAGCGTGGCTGCAGCAACTTTGTCCATTGCCACCCCTGTTCCGACATCTTCTCGCTTCCCGCTGCCAGAAAAATTTTCTGGTGATAGCAAATTTTGTAGGGGATTTGTGAGTCAGTGCTCTATTCATCTTGAGCTCCTGGCTGCACGCTTCCCCACAGAGCGGGCTAAGGTGGGATATATTGTATCTCTATTGTCGGACAGGGCGTTGGAATGGGCTACGCCGCTGTGGGAGCGTGGCGATCATGTGGTGCAGAATGCTCCGCTGTTTTTGAACACTCTGAAACAGGTCTTTTTAGGACCTCAAGTCACCCATGATACTGCGCTCCAACTGCTGGCATTAACTCAGGGTGAGTCCTTGGTCAGTCATTTTGCCGTCCAATTCCGCACTTTAGCATCTGAGCTGGAATGGTCGGATAAAGCTCTCATCCCCATATTTTGGAGGGGCTTGGCTGACCACGTAAAGGACGCTCTGGCCACTAGGGAGATTCCTACCACACTGGAGGAGTTAATTACAGTCTCCACTCGAATTGATCTCCGTTTTAACGAGCGGAAGTTAGAGCGAGCCCAGTGTAGGCAGAGGTTTCGGCTGGCTCCTACTTTCGCCAAACCTCTGGAATCTCCGGTCCTGGTTCCTGAGTCACATGAGGCCAGTGAAGTGTCACAAGCGGGATCTAAGTCCCGGACCGCTTGTGCACTCAGGGTCTGTCATATTTCCCAGCAGTCAGGACATCTAGCCACCAGATGTCCTCAGCGGTCGAGGAAACGTCAGCGTCTAGTGGTCATAGGTGGAGGTACACTAGACACGGCGACGTTTGCCTCTAAATTGTCCTTTAAGGGGACAATTACTATAGGCTCATTCTCCCACTCGGTAGAGCTCTGCGTGGATTCTGGGGCGGAGGGCAATTTTATGTCTTCTGCCTTCGCCCAACGTCACGCAATACCCCTGGTTATGCTAGCTCAACCTGTAACGGTACGAGTGGTGAATGGGTCGACACTGCCCTCACAGATAACACACCAGACCATCCCTTTTACTCTGTCCATGTCGCCATCTCATCAGGAGATTATTTCTCTGCTCGTCATTCCAGAGGGAATTGATGAGGTCCTGTTGGGAATACCTTGGTTACGGTACCACTCTCCTCATATCGAGTGGTCCTCAGGCAGAATTCTGGGATGGGGTGAATCTTGTGGGGGTAGGTGTCAGAGGGAGTGCGTTCAGGTTGCTACAACAGAGGTACCCGCAGATCTATCCTCTCTCCCCAAGCAGTATTGGTCTTATGCAGACGTGTTCTCCAAAAAGGCGGCGGAGACCCTTCCGCCCCATCGCCCCTATGACTGTCCTATTGACCTCTTGCCTGGTGCTGAGCCTCCCCGGGGTAGAGTCTATCCGCTATCTCTCCCGGAGACGGAGGCAATGTCACAGTACATCCAGGAAAATCTGGCAAGAGGATTCATCAGGAAGTCAGTGTCACCTGCTGGGGCAGGTTTCTTCTTCGTGCAGAAGAAGAATGGGGAACTACGTCCATGCATACACTACAGGGGTCTTAACGCTATCACCGTTAAGAATAAGTACCCTTTGCCTCTGATATCCGAGCTATTCGATAGGCTTCGGGGAGCAAGGATATTTACTAAATTAGATCTGCGGGGTGCTTACAACCTGATTTGCATCCGTGAGGGGGACGAATGGAAGACGGCGTTTAACACCAGGGATGGGCACTATGAATATCTGGTGATGCCCTTCGGGCTCTGTAATGCTCCAGCCGTTTTCCAAGACTTTGTGAACGATATCTTCCGGGATATGCTTTCCACCTCGGTCGTAGTCTATCTGGATGATATTCTCATCTACTCTCCAGATATTGACTCCCACCGGAGAGATGTTAGCAAAGTCTTCGACCTCCTACGGGCAAACTCCCTCTATGCCAAGTTGGAGAAGTGTATGTTTGAGGAGGAGTCCTTACCTTTCCTAGGCTACATCATCTCAGCCCAGGGATTGGCTATAGATCCTGCCAAACTACAGGCTGTGATGGACTGGCAGGAACCCCATTGTTATGTTTGCTAATGACAGGTGTTATGAAGGCAATCCAGAAACACAGTGTGCATAGCGATCAGAGCGCACACAGTGATCTGACAAATACCCAAAAATACAAGAACGAGCTCTGAGACGTGGAAACTCTGTAGACTGCACACCTGATCCTATCCTAAACACAACTAAAAGCGGCTGTGGATTGCGCCTAACAACTACCTAGGCAACTCGGCACAGCCTAAGAAACTAGCTAGCCTGAAGATAGAAAAATAGGCCTGACTTGCCCCAGAGAAATTCCCCAAAGGAAAAGGCAGCCCCCCACATATAATGACTGTGAGTAAGATGAAAAGACAAAACGTAGGGATGAAATAGATTCAGCAAAGTGGGGCCCGATATTCTAGGACAGAGCGAGGACAGTAAAGCGAACTTTGCAGTCTACAAAAAACCCTAAAGCAAAACCACGCAAAGGGGGCAAAAAAAACCCACCGTGCCGAACTAACGGCACGGCGGTACACCCTTTGCGTCTCAGAGCTTCCAGCAAAACAAAAGACAAGCTGGACAGAAAAAAAGCAACAAAAAAGCAAAAAGCACTTAGCTATACAGAGCAGCAGGTCACAGGAACAATCAGGAGAAGCTCAGATCCAACACTGAAACATTGACAAGGAGCAAGGATAGCAGCATCAGGCGGAGTTAAGTAATGAAGCAGTTAACGAGCTCACCAGAACACCTGAGGGAGGAAGCTCAGAAGCTGCAGTACCACTTGTGACCACAGGAGTGAATTCAGCCACAGAATTCACAACACCCCATTCTCTTAAAGCGGTGCAGCGCTTTATGGGATTCATCAATTATTATCGCCAGTTCATCCCGCACTTCTCAACTTTGGTAGCTCCCTTGGTTGCCTTCACCAAAAAGGGGGCGAATCCCAAATTGTGGTCTGAGGAGGTCTCCAAGGCCTTTATTTCTATAAAGTCACACTTCGCTAGCGTTCCCATTCTACATCGCCCCGATGTTGATAAGCCATTTATCATGGAGGTGGATGCCTCTTCTGTTGGTGGAGCAGTCCTCTTCCAAAAGGATGCTCAAGGTCGGAAGCATCCTTGCTTCTTTTTCTCCAAGACCTTCGCACCAGCAGAGAGGAATTATTCCATCGGGGACAGGGAGTTGCTAGCCATGAAGTTGGCTTTCTCAGAGTGGAGACATCTCTTGGAGGGAGCACGTTTTCCCTTCCAAGTCTTCACAGACCATAAAAATTTGGTGTACCTGCAGACAGCTCAGCGGTTGAATTCTCGCCAGGCCAGATGGTCCTTGTTCTTCTCCCGGTTTCATTTCACCCTCCATTTCCTTTCTGGGGAGAAGAACATTCGGGCCGACGCTCTCTCTCGCTCCGTTGTGTCATCTGCGGAGGAGGAGGAGGAGCCTCGGCTTATTGTCCCCACCGAGAGCTTGAGAACTGTGGCTCCGGTTTCGCTGGAGTCTGTGCCCCCGGGCAAGACTTTTGTTCCATCCAGTTTGCGACCGGAGGTTCTTTCTTGGGTGCACTCGTCCAGGGTGGGTGGACATTTTGGTACTAAAAGGACATCTGAGTTACTGGCGAGGACATACTGGTGGCCGCATATGGCCCGTGATGTCGCGGAGTATGTTCGGGCGTGTGTCTCTTGCGCCAGGAACAAGACTCCTCGGCAACGGCCAGCTGGTTTGCTTTATCCTCTGCCCGTGGCGGACAGGCCCTGGGAGATGGTCGGGATGGACTTTGTGGTGGGCTTGCCCAAGTCTCGTAACTGCACCATTATCTGGGTGATCACCGACCATTTTTCCAAAATGGTGCATTTGGTGCCTCTTCCGCGGTTACCATCTGCACGGGCGTTGGCTGTCTTGTTTATCAAGCATATCTTTCGCCTACACGATATGCCAGACAAAATTGTTAGTGACCGGGCTCCCCAGTTTGCGTCTCGATTCTGGAGAGAGCTTTGTCGTCTACTCAGTATTGAGTTAAATCTCTCTTCGGCATATCATCCAGAGATGAATGGGTTGGTTGAAAGGGCCAACCAGACCTTGGTCACATATCTGCGACATTTTGTTTCTGCCAGGCAGGATGACTGGGCATCCTTGCTACCGTGGGCAGAGTTTGCACTTAACAATGCCGTAGCCGACTCCACCGGTCAGACTCCATTCCTCTTAAATTACGGCCAGCATCCGCGTGTTCCTGTGCCCATGCCTGTGTCTTCCGCTGACTCCAGGGTGGCAGACTGGGCTGTGGAGGCACGGGACATTTGGGATCGCACGCAGGATGCCATTCGGGCCTCCAAGGAGAGAATGAGGTCCTCCGCCGATGTTCATCGGCGCCCCGCTTCGACCTTTGCCCCTGACGACTTGGTGTGGCTCTCCGCCCCTAACATCAGGCTGCGAGTTGAGTCCACTAAGTTTGCTCCTCGCTACTTGGGTCCCTTCAAGGTTCTCAAACAGGTTAATCCCGTGGTCTACCGTCTGGCTCTTCCTCCACGCTTGGGTATCACCGACACCTTTCACGTGTCCCTCTTGAAACCCGTATACATGTCCCGGTTTTCCGAGTCATCTGCCGGGACATCGGGTTCGTCTACGGACGATTATGAGGTGAACGCTATTTTGGGGTGCAAGTTGGTACGCAGCAAAAAGTTCTATTTGGTGGATTGGAAGGGTTATGGCCCAGAGGACAGGTCATGGGAACCTGCTGAAAACATTCGGGCCCCACAGCTCATTGCTGCCTTCGAGCGTAGCGAGGCCCAAGGAGGGGGGGGTCCTAGGAGGGGGGTAATGTTAGGTCTCGAGTTCCCACTTCTGCACAGGGGGAATCTCGGGCCGTCTCCGCTGCGGTCTCCCATTCCTGTCCAGCCGCAGTGGAGTCAGCAGGGGCGTCGGTCCCAGCGTCTTGCTCGGTCTCGCTCTGTACAGAGAGTTACTGCTGCTTCTTCAGCTCCTGCCATTAAAGTCAGTGCTGGTCAGCAGCGAGCGGACTTCTCTGGGACTAAGTCCTTATTTGCGCACACTGAGCATGCCCAGGGCAAGATCTCCCGTTGGAGATCGAGGGTCATGTGCTCAGGCTCTGCAGCGCATTCCATTGGTCCTCTTGGCAGGTCTTGGAAGGGCAAAGTTTCTGTGGCCACTTCCTGTCCTGCAACTATATAAACTGCGCATGACCGCACGGCCATGCGCTAGTGTACAATTATTATGTGTGTGTGTAGATGGATGTATGTCGATGGATGAAAGCTCCTAAGTATCCCTCCCTAGAGTTGTTGATTGCTCGCGGATGATGGTAGCTCTCTAGCGCCCGACTGTCCATCTGTATGTTACACACATCACAGCGTCCTATAGCTGTGCCTGCCAGTACGGCGCCGTGCGCTTGCCTTGCGCTTTCCATACCCAAGCCTGGGTGGTTAGTGGCGTCCGTCAGTGCGGCATCGCACGCACTCTTGTGCTCATATATTACTAATAAGGCTCATTACACACCCAGTTGCGGTGTTGTGCCAGCAAGGGTCTAATCGGACTTCAATCCCTTTCGGGGTTAAGTTCGCTGACTACTTGCTCGCGCTCTATGTGCGGTACCGCGGTCCTGTGACTTAACAGGATCGCTTTCTTCACGTTGGGTGAGGTTTAACCCACGTGTTTATACTTTTAAGTACCGCCATATAGTCTGTCATTCACTAGCAGCGGGTTTCGCCTGCACGGTGGACCCCGGACTGCGAACGCATCTATATCATCTTACTTGGTGCGTTCCGCCAGTCCTAACACATATTCAACTAAATTTACCATAATCATAAAATAAAATGTGTCACGAAAAAAACTTTCTCAAAATCACTGGGATATGCTTAAACATTAGAATGTAATTGCCATATAAAGTTACACGTCAGATTTTAAAAATTTGCTTTGGTCACTAAAGGGGTTATATGGTAAGTATCCTTAGGTAATTATAGAAAGGGAAACACTAATGGTTTTTCTGTCCACTCACTAATGATACATAACAATACTTGACATAATTCTCAAAGATTTCTAGACCTACACCTACATTTTACGTGCTTCTGTATTCCATTTATTCTTGACATATTCGTGAACTTTTCTGCATTTTTCTTGTCACAATCGCATCACACTCTAGGCTTAAAAAATCTTCCACTAAACCTTTCCTGTCCCTGTCTTGTGTCATTACCTCCCTAAATCTCCAAGGCTCTAGAACAACTTGTTTACAGTCATTTTTATCATGTTCTTTCCACTCAACCTTTAAAATGTGAATTATTGCCAAAAGGGAAGATTTCGCTGAATTTTGCGCTTTAGCTTAAAAAAAAGATATTGCCACATAGAATTTGACCTCCTGCAATTAAATTCAAATTTCACTTCTGAATTTAGTGAGTAGAGAATATGGAAATATTTATTCAAATTGTTTTTATTATTCAAAGAAAATTTATAAATATTTATAAAAGTAAAGGGGTACAGAAGAAAACGTTGTGGCATAGAAGCACTGGGTCTTCTTCTGTCTCTATTAATTTTGCATGGTATTTAATTACCAATATATTGTAGAATATTTTGTCAGGATCCAGCAAAACCCATTAGGGTTCATTTACATTTTCGAGTAGCCAGCGTATAACTCGGAGGAGTGCTATCCAATGTTTCATCGGATAGCACTCGTTCCAATGTTATACTGTGGAGTAGTGGTGACTAGCATTTTATTTCTCTTGCCTAGTTGCCGTGAAAAAAAAAAAATTGATGCATGCTGTGCACACGCCTTTTCTGGGGTGGCTGAGAGACGATATTTTTAGCCTGGGGGGCAGTATCCATGACCCCTTCCTAGGCTATTAATATCAGCCCGCAGCCCAAGAGCTGATATTAATAGCCTGGGACGCTCCATGAGTATTACCCCATTCCCAGGCCATAAACATCATCCCCCAGCCTTTGGTTTTCCCTCTGCTAGTTAAGAAAATTACTTAGGAGCCCACACCATTTTTTTCTGAAAAATAATCTTTTATTAATTAAATACATGTACTGCACGCACACTGTACTAATTGCATTTGTCACTGACATCTGTATAAATATCTATTCTATGTGTATTTACTGTATGTAATCCATCTATTCTATCCTATCGGCTCCTCCTGTGATTTTACAGTATGTGGCTGCAGAATTGCCGACTTTTCATGTACATACACGTGGTCCAAATTGTTGGTACCCCTCATTTAATGATAGAAAAAAACACAGGTCTATCCACTAATCCACACATCCATTTCTATGCTACCGCGGCTGGTTTATGGACCAATATAATCCCATTAACACACCAGGCTTATATCTAATGAGGAAATGGTGGCAGTCCTCTGTTTCACTAGTGCTAGTGAAAGGGGTCTCTCAGCCTCTCTGGGTTATGAGCGAGTGTGGTGCCACAGCAGTGACTGTATGGACCACATCCTCTCACTCCCTGTGCCTCCCTGGACCAGTGTGTGCAGGGGGCATCTGTGTAAAACTGTACCAATCTGATCTTACGTGTCCCCAGGTGGGTGTGAAATGTCTCATTGGTGAAAGTGGGGAAACCGCATTACGTGATCCGTCTGACCTAATAGTGATGTCAGGCTGGGTGGCGAGGTGCGGGTTTATCACATGTGGTGGCAGCGGTTAGATTCTTTGTGATCTCTCCGATATTATCCTTCACACTCAGAATTTTTACAAGGTCATCATGCGGCCCTCATCATAAATTTTAGAGGGTAAACAGGCAGCTGTCATTACAAAGTTTTAGAGGGTAAACAGACGGCCCTCTCTCCAAATTTTTAGAGGGTCATCAGGCAGTCCTCACTAATAATTTTTAGAGGCTCATTATGTGACCCTCAATCATAATTGTTATGATTCCCTCTGTCATAATGAGGATTTGTGTGAGGCCTACCTTCACAGTTCTCTTACACATTAGATGGGCTTCAGATAATTTTTTCTTACCACTTTGAAGAAGCCAGACTCCTAGGCTGGTAAGTGCAAGGGCTTATACATGTTTACCCCTCAAAGTATATATGTATATATATATATATATATATATATATATATAATTGTGACGCCCAGGAGACCGGGATACCCAGCACCGGACCAATGGGGTCTGTCTCTTGAGGGGGATGTCACAGGTGGCTTGACCCGGTGCTGTGGCCTCAGGCAATGCACAGTGTAAGGGGTATCGTGAGGGGACAGGCACTTACTTGATCAGCAGCAGCTTCTCCCAGCGGTGACGATCCCGATCCTGGATAGATGGCTATTGTCCAAATGAAAGACTGAGGCACTGAAACGTTTAACCAGTTTACTTTAACATAAAAGGATTTACAACCAGTCCTGTCACCGGAGTCTGTATGGGAACTCTGAGTTACTTTGACCCTGCCGGGGTCTTCGCCTCTTATTGTGCGCAATTTCTGTGTGGCCCTGCTGCTGTATGTGAACTGGCTGCCGGCCCAATCTGTCCCCTCCGGGTCCTGGTTCGACGGGCAACCCGAGTCCTTTTATCGGCTTACCCCCTCCGGGAGTACCGCTGAACTCTGTGTCTGTTGCTGCGTCCGGCCCTAGTGAAGCTGATATCACCTCACGTTTTTCCGGTTGCTGTATTATATATTATGAATACAGCCACGGATCCGGTATCCGTCTTTGCGCCTGTTCTGGGTAGTGATTAATGCTACCCGGTTCTCACAATGTCCCTTTTCTCTGTCCCTCTTCTCCTCAGGCCGGTGATTTGGGCCTGGAAACCGTCATAGGGCTGTTAGAAATTCAGCTGTATGACCTCTCACTTTCAACTCCTTAGCCCAACTGCCAGTTCTTTACTCAGACCAGAATGGATCAAGGGGAGTCTCTGGAGCTCCCCCTTCTGGCCGGAGGTGGTAGTGCAGTCTTGCTATTTTAGTATTTGTAGTCAGTGTCAGTAACTATTTTTGTGGCAAATACCCCTAGGGGTGCCACATATACATGTTAGGGGTCGAGTTCCCGCCTCTGCACAGGGGGAATCTTGGGCCATCTCCGCTGCAGTCTCCCATTCTTCTCCTGCCGCAGTGGAGCCTGCTCAGCGGAGACGTCGGTCCCAGCGTCTCGCTCAGTCTGACTCTGTACAAAGAGTTACTGCTGCTTTTCCTGCTTCTGCCATTGGAGTCAGTGCTGGGCAGCGGCGAGCAGACACTTCTGGGAATAAGTCCTGCTTTTCTCGTTCTGAGCATGCCCAGTGTAAGATCTCTCAGTGGAGATTGAGGGTCACATGATCAGATACTGCAGCTAAGGCCATTGGTCCTTCAGGAAGGTCCTGTAGGTGCTTACGCTCTGTGGCAGCCTCTCATTGGTCCTTCTAGGAAGGTCCTGTACGTGCTGCAACTATCTAAGGCTTGCATGGCCGCACGGCCATGCACTAGTATTGTTCTATGTTATGTGCTTTGCACCAGTGTGGTCACGTAAGAGTGTGTTCAGGGACCCGGCTGAAATAAGCCCCTAGAATGCTGGCACCTCCAGCGAGGAGTTTGTCTTTGTATGTATGTATTCAGGGACCTGGCTGAAATAATCCACCCTAGAATGCTGGCACCTCCGGCGAGGAGTTTTGTGTGCATGCATGACCATTGACTGCTCTCTGTTTGGGCAGTTAGTCTGTGCCTCTGTGAAGTCTAACAGGGCACAGTGCTTTGCTTTCACGGCTGCTCAGTGAATTAACTGAGTTAGTCCATACTGCCATATAGTGCCGCCGTTTGCTGGCAGCAGGTTCTCCTGCACGGTGGACGCCGGGCTGCGAACGCATCTATAACAATAAAAACATCTATATTAACTTGGTGCGTTCTGCTAGCCCTAACATATATATATAACCCAGAGGTAAACGCTTTTCAGCCCTTGCAATTAGTGCATAGGCTTTACCAGGTGTCTCACCTCTTAAAAATGGTAAAATGAGAAAAAGAAATAATTATCTGAGACTAGTGTTGAGCATTCCAATACTGCAAGTATCGGGTATCGGCCGATACTTGCTGTATCGGAATTCCGATATCGAGTTCCGATATTTTCGAGTTCTGGAAATCGGTATCGGAGTGTGTGGTGCGTATGGTTCCAAGGGTCTGGAGGAGAGGAAACTCTCCTTCAGGCCCTGGGATCCATATTAATGTAAAAGATAAAGAATAAAAAATTAAAAATATGGCTATACTCACCCCTCCGAAGAACCCTGGCTGTCACCGCTGCAAGCGTCCGCCTCCGTTCCTGAGAATGCAGTGAGTAAAGGACCTTCGATGACGTAGCGGTCAGTTGAGTGGTCACGTGAGCGGTCAGGTACCGCGACGTCATCGAAGGTCCTTCACTCTCTGCAATTCTCAGGAATGGAGGCGGACGCTCGCAGCGGTGACAGCCAGGGTCCTTCGGAGGGGTGAGTATAGCCATATTTTTTATTTTTATTCTTTATTTTTTACATTAATATGGATCCCAGGGCCTGAAGGAGAGTTTTCTCTCCTTCAGACCCTGGGAACCATCGAGGATACATTCTGATATTTGTGTCCCATTGACTTGTATTGGTATCGGGTATCGGTATCGGCGAGATCCGATATTTTGCCGGTATCGGCCGATACCATCCGATACCGATACTTTCAAATATCGGAAGGTATCGCTCAACACTATCTGAGACCCTCTTTGATGGACACAGTAACAGACTTACCCCCTGAGACTGTACCAGCGTCCGGGGACGTGCTGTGAAAGCCGGCAACTCTTGCTGTGACGTGAGATGCTGTTGTGAGCATGCCTGCAGGTGAACAGGACCTATAGCACGTGACCACTGTGGGAGTGGTTGGAGGCAGGGCTAGGTCCTGAACTCCCAGGGATGATGACAGGAGTTGGGGAAGCTGAGAGAAGTGTCAGGCGAGCTGATGTCATACCAGAGGACAGCGCAGTAGCCAAGAGAAGAGACAAATAGAGTGGTAAGAGACAAGTCAGGGTCAGAAGCCAGAGAAAGACACGAGGTACCAGAAAGACTAACGAGCAGGACGTCAGGGGACAAAGCAGAGATAAAAACCAGGAGTTTTACGAGAAGTACCGAATCAGGAGACAAGTGCAAAAACGGGGAACAGACCGGGTAATACACAATCACGGAAACAGGAATAAGCAATACACACAGGTATTCACGGGGTCAGCTGCTCAGCCAAGCTCAGATGTATAACTGACAATGGGCACAGCACAAGGGCGGGTAAATATAGCCCTCCCCAACCCAAAGAGAGGCCACATAACATTAACCCTGGAAGTACTGCCAAAGAAATCCCGAACAAACCATGACACCCTCCTATACATGTCTTCCAGATAGTGTTGTAATCCCTCCTTCCAATTTTTGGCAGCCCTCGCACTGAGTGCATAGGCTTTATGAGTCTGGGAGCCCCATGATATAATAATTATGTTAATTTTGTTAATCTGTTAATACAGGATGTATTTGTGTCCCTCTTCCTTCTAATTATTGGCAGTTCTAGCATTGTCCCCATAGGCTTTGTGAGTTTTAGAGTCCCTCCTTCAAAAATTAAACAGGATGTGTCTCAGCACATCACACACACCACATGCCCAGATAAGGTAAAAAATGCTAAAATTACATTTGCCAGTTTTATTTTCCCCTCTACTATGTCATCTACTTTAGTCATAGATGATGGAGAAATATGGTCAGAGATGGCCTGGCTATTAACCCCTTTACCCCCAAGGGTGGTTTGCACGTTAATGACCAGGCCAATTTTTACAATTCTGACCACTGTCCCTTTATGAGGTTATAACTCTGGAACGCTTCAATGGATCCCAGTTATTCTGACACTGTTTTCTCGTGACATATTGTACTTCATGATAGTGGTAAAATTTCTTTGATATTTCCTGCGTTTATATGTGAAAAAAATTAAAATTTGGCAAAAATTTTGAAAATTTTGCAATTTTCCAACTTTGAATTTTTATGCAATTAAATCACAGAGATATGTCACACAAAGTACTTAATAAGTAACATTTTCCACATGTCTACTTTACATCAGCACAATTTTTGAAACAAAATTTTTTTTTGTTAGGGAGTTATAAGGGTTAAAAGTTGACCAGCAATTTCTCATTATTACAACACCATATTTTTTATTGGGACTACATCTCATTTGAAGTCATTTTGAGGGGTCTATATGATAGAAAATAACCAAGTGTGACACCATTCTAAAATCTGCACCCCTCAAGGTGCTCAAAACCACATTCAAGAAGTTTATTAACCCTTCAGGTGTTTCACAGGAATGTTTGGAATATTTAAATAAAAATGAACATTTAACTTTTTTTCACAAAAATTTAATTCAGCTCCAATTTGTTTTATTTTACCAAGGGTAACAGGAGAAAATGGACCCCAAAAGTTGTTGTACAATTTGTCCTGAGTACGCTGATACCCTATATGTGGGGGTAAACCACTGTTTGGGTGCATGACAGAGCTCGGAAGCGAAGGAGTGCAATTTGACTTTTCAATGCAAAATTGACTGGAATTGAGATGGGACGCTATGTTATGTTTGGAGAGCCATTGATGTGCCTAAACATTGAAACCCCACAAGTGACACCAGTTTGGAAAGTAGACCCCATAAGGAACTTATCTAGATGTGTGGTGAGCATTTTGACCCACCAAGTGCTTCACAGAAGTTTATAATGCAGAACCGTAAAAATAAAAAAATCATATTTTTTCACAAAAATTATCTTTTCACCCCCAATTTTTTATTTTCCCAAGGGTAAGAGAAGAAATTGGACCCCAAAAGTTGTTGTACAATTTGTCCTGAGTACGCTGATACCCCATATGTGGGGGTAAACCACTGTTTGGGCGCATGGGAGCACTCGGAAGGGAAGGAACGCCGTTTGACTTTTCAATGCAAAATTGACAGGAATTGAGATGGGACGCCATGTTGCGTTTAGAGAGCCACTGATGTGCCTAAACATTGAAACCCCCCACAAGTGACACCATTTTGGAAAGTAGACCCCCTAAGGAACTTATCTAGATGTGTGGTGAGCACTTTGATTCACCAAGTGCTTCACAGAAGTTTATAATGCAGAGCCATAAAAATAAAACAAAAATTTTTTCCCACAAAAATTATTTTTTAGCCCCCTTTTTTTTTTTTTTTCCCGAGGGTAACAGGAGAAATTGGACCCCAAAAGTCGTTGTCCATGGGAGGGCTCGGAAGGGAAGGAGCGCCATTTGGAATGCAGACTTAGATGGAATGGTCTGCAGGCGTCACATTGCGTTTGCAGAGCCCCTAATGTACCTAAACAGTAGAAACCCCCCACAAGTGACCCCATATTGGAAACTAGACCCCCAAGGAACTTATCTAGATGTGTTGTGAGAACTTTGAACCCCCAAGTGTTTCACTACAGTTTATAATGCAGAGCCGTGCAAATAAAAAAAAAAATTTCCACAAAAATTATTTTTTAGCCCCCAGTTTTGTATTTTCCCAAGGGTAACAGGAGAAATTGGACATCAAAAGTTGTTGTCCAATTTGTCCTGAGTATGCTGATACCCCATATGTTGGGGTAAACCCCTGGCACACGGGAGAGCTCGGAAGGGAAGGAGCACTGTTTACTTTTTCAACGCAGAATTGGCTGGCATTGAGATCGGACGCCATGTCCCGTTTGGAGAGCCCCTGATGTGCCTAAACAGTTGAAACACCCCAATTATAACTGAAACCCTAATCTAAACACACCCCTAACCCTAATTCCAACGGTAACCCTAACCACACCTCTAACCCAGACAAACCCCTAACTCTAATCCCAACCCTATTCCCAACCGTAAATGTAATCCAAACCCTAACTTTAGCCCCAACCCTAACTGTAGCCTTAACCCTAGCCCCAACCCTAACCCTAGCCCTAGCCCTAACCCTAACCCTAGCCCTAACTCTAACCCTAACCCTAGCCCTAACCCTAGCCCTAACCCTAGCCCTAACCCTATAGCGGGTTTTTTAGCAGATTTTTAGGATTGACAGCCATCACACACTGAAAGACGCTTTTTATTGCAAAAAATATTTTTTGCGTTACCATATTTTGATGTGTATAATTTTTCCAAATTTGAGTCCACAGAGTCATATGAGGTCTTGTTTTTTGCGGGACGAGTTGACGTTTTTATTGGTAACATTTTCGGGCACGTGACATTTTTTGATCGCTTTTTATTCCGATTTTTGTGAGGCATAATGACCAAAAACCAGCTATTCATGAATTTCTTTTAAGGGAGGCGTTTGTACCGTTCCGAGTTTGTTAAAATTGATAAACTTGTTTTATTCTTCGGGTCAGTACGATTACAGTGATACCTCATTTATATCATTTTTTTATGTTTTGGCGCTTTTATACGATAAAAACTATTTTATAGAAAAAAGAATTATTTTGGCATCGCTTTATTCTGAGGACTATAACTTTTTTATTTTTTTGCTGATTATGCTGTATAGTGGCTCGTTTTTTGCGGGACAAGATGATGTTTTCAGCAGTATCATGGTTATTTATATCTGTCTTTTTGATCGCGTGTTATTCCACTTTATGTTCGGCGGTATGATAATAAAGCGTTGTTTTTTGCCTTATTTTTTTTTCTTACGGTGTTTACTGAAGGGGTTAACTAGTGGAACAGTTTTATAGGTTGGGTCGTTTCGGACGCGGCGATACTAAATATGTGTACTTTTATTGTTTTTTTTTTTATTTAGACAAAGAAATGTATTTATGGGAATAATATTTTTTTTCTTTATTTAGGAATTATTATAATTTTTTTTTTTTACACATGTGGAAATTTTTTTTTAAACTTTTTTACTTTGTCCCAGGGGGGACATCACAGATTGCTGATCTGACAGTTTGCACAGCACTCTGTCAGATCAGCGATCTGACTTGCAGCGCTGCAGGCTAACCAAGCGTCTGCTCTGAGCAGGCACTTGGTAAGCCACCTCCCTCCCTGCAGGACCCGGATGCCGCGGTCATATTGGATCCGGGCCTTGCTGCAGGGAGGAAGGTAAGAGACCCTCACAGCAACACGATCACATTGCGTTGCTGCGGGGGTCTCAGGGAAGCACGCAGGGAGCCCCCTCCCTGCGCGATGCTTCCCTATACCGCCGGCACACCGCAATCATGTTTGATCGCTGTGTACCAGGGGTTAATGTGCCGGGGGCGGTCCGTGACCGCTCCTGGCACATAGTGCCGGATGTCAGCTGCGATAGGCAGCTGACACCCGGCCGCAATCGGCCGCGCTCCCCCCGTGAGCGCAGCCGATCGCTCTGGACGTACTATTCCGTCCGTCTGAATTAAGGCCCACCCCACATGGATGGAATAGTATGTCCAGTGACAGAAAGGGGTTAAGTGGTGAATGGGCCTTTTTTTCCTCTTTTTAATTTTGCTGTATGTACAAGTTATTATCCTGGATAGTTTCCTAGCATATTTTCCTGTAAAACCATTTTATCTTCGACTTTGCATGTTTTATTGTCAGAGATGCATCCAGGCGTCTTCCCATGCTGTTTCCATTCCATTTGAGCACTGTTTCCATCCTTTTTAGCATTTATCCTGCCTCACCAACCCTCCTGTTTGGAACTTCCGAAAAATGCTCGACTTTCACATTGTAAAAAAACACCATAAGAGGAAAAACCTCCACTATTCTAGACAAAAAAAACACCAGTACACAGGCAGAGATGCTTACCTGTCCAAGGCCTCCAACAATTGCACTAGCCAAGGTGCAGCGGACCTGTGCAAACAAATAGTCTGTATGTGGTGTGTTCACACAGAAATGCAAAGTATATGGGACCCTTGACGCGTGTTGGCAGCTTAAATATTGTGGCCAGGGGTGGATTAAGGGTAGCCAGGGCCCCGGGCTGTTCAGACACTGTGGGCCCCCCCCCCGGTCATGTGACGGGGGTCATGTGACGGGGGTCATGTGACGGGGGTCATGTGACGGGGGTCATGTGACGGGGGTCATGTGACGGGGGTCATGTGACGGGGGTCATGTGACGGGGGTCATGATATACCCGAACCAGATTATTCCAGAAAAATGGCCGGGCCCTACTCTACTGTAACCTATTAAATATTTGGTAGAATCTACAATACAATTTAGGTATATTTTGACCAATAATATCACATACAAGGAACAAATACCACCGCACCATGACCAGACCACAAATTACAACCACAGTGATTGAATAATATCACATACAAGGAACAAATACCACCGCAACATGACCAGACCACAAATTACAACCACAGTGATTGAATAATATCACATACAAGGAACAAATACCACCGCACCATGTCAAGACCACATATTACCACCACTTGGTGACCAAATATCACATACAAGGGACAAATACCACAACACCATTTCCAGACCACATATTACCACCACATAGTGACTGAATACTACAATACTGATCAGTAAAAAACAACAACACAATACTATCACCATAAGTGCCAGTATTCACAGGAGATCTGTACTTAGTATGCAGTGTCTGTGTAGAGGTAATACAGAGATTACTGGTGACATTATACACAGGACCTCTATATATTATACAGTGTATAGTGTCAGTGTATAGGTAACACTGACTCACCAGTGACGTCTCTAGGTGAAGTCCTTCATCTTTCATCCAGCACAGACCGCCATCATTTCTTCCAGCCAGGACTCGTTTCTGCAGGAAATAACACAGTTATCTCGAGCTCCGCTTGTAGAACACATTACTTAATTTTTCACAACTTCTACATTACACCACATGAAGAAAAAAAGGCGATATAGTGTCACTCTGCACAGTAACAGGACCGACCCCCATTTAAAACAGTATACTCAAAAAATAAAATAAATACATCACTGCAGTAATAATATCCCTTAATTAGCCCCTATGGTAATAATATTCCACATCCTGGCCCCGTGTGTCTCATTCCTGGCTCCAGCCATATGTTCTCGCATCCTGCCCTCATGAGTATCCATTCTACACCATATGATCTCCACATCCTGCCCCATATGTCTCCATCGTATCCATCCTGCCCCATGATCCAATCCTGCCCCATGTCTTTCATTCTGCCCCGTGTCTCCAATCATGCCCCGTGTCTACATTCTGCCCATGCCTCCAGTCCTGCCCCCAGTGTGTCCAGCAATCTGCCCCAGTATGTCCAGCATATTGCCCCCAGTGTGTCCAGCATTGCCCTCAGACAGTGTGTCCAGCAATCTGCCCCAGTGTGTCCAGCAATCTGCCCCAGTGTGTCCAGCATATTACCCCCAGTGTGTCCAGCAATCTGCCACAGTATGTCCAGCATAGTGCCCCAGTGTGTCCAGCATATTGCCTCCAGACAGTGTGTCCAGCAATCTGCCCCAGTGCGTCCAGCATTGCCCCCAGACAGTGTGTCCAGAATATTACCAACCGTGTGTCCAGCAATCTGCCCCAGTATGTCCAGCATTTCCCCCAGTGTCTCCAGCATTGCCCCAGTGTCTCCAGCAATCTGCCCCAGTGTCTCCAGCAATCTGCCCCAGTGTCTCCAGCAATCTGCCCCAGTGTCCTCCAGCCATCTGCCCCAGTGTCCTCCAGCCATCTGCCCCAGTGTCCTCCAGCATTGCCCCAGTGTCCTCCAGCCATCTGCCCCAGTGTCCTCCAGCCATCTGCCCCAGTGTCCTCCAGCCATCTGCCCCAGTGTCCTCCAGCAATCTGCCCCAGTGTCCTCCAGCAATCTGCCCCAGTGTCCTCCAGCAATCTGCCCCAGTGTCCTCCAGCTATCTGCCCCAGTGTCCTCCAGCTATCTGCCCCAGTGTCCTCCAGCAATCTGCCCCAGTGTCCTCCAGCCATCTGCCCCAGTGTCCTCCAGCAATCTGCCCCAGTGTCCTCCAGCAATCTGCCCCAGTGTCCTCCAGCAATCTGCCCCAGTGTCCTCAGCATTGCTCCAGTGTCCTCCAGCAATCTGCCCCAGTGTCCTCCAGCTATCTGCCCCAGTGTCCTCCAGCTATCTGCCCCAGTGTCCTCCAGCAATCTGCTCCAGTGTCCTCCAGCAATCTGCCCCAGTGTCCTCCAGCCATCTGCCCCAGTGTCCTCCAGCCATCTGCCCCAGTGTCCTCCAGCAATCTGCCCCAGTGTCCTCCAGCAATCTGCCCCAGTGTCCTCCAGCAATCTGCCCCAGTGTCCTCCAGCAATCTGCCCCAGTGTCCTCCAGCATTGCTCCAGTGTCCTCCAGCAATCTGCCCCAGTGTCCTCCAGCTATCTGCCCCAGTGTCCTCCAGCTATCTGCCCCAGTGTCCTCCAGCAATCTGCCCCAGTGTCCTCCAGCAATCTGCTCCAGTGTCCTCCAGCAATCTGCCCCAGAGTCCTCCAGCCATCTGCCCCAGTGTCCTCCAGCCATCTGCCCCAGTGTCCTCCAGCCATCTGCCCCAGTGTCCTCCAGCCATCTGCCCCAGTGTCCTCCAGCAATCTGCCCCAGTGTCCTCCAGCAATCTGCCCCAGTGTCCTCCAGCAATCTGCCCCAGTGTCCTCCAGCAATCTGCCCCAGTGTCCTCGAGCAATCTGCCCCAGTGTCCTCCAGCATTGCTCCAGTGTCCTCCAGCAATCTGCCCCAGTGTCCTCCAGCAATCTGCCCCAGTGTCCTCCAGCAATCTGCCCCAGTGTCCTCCAGCAATCTGCCCCAGTGTCCTCCAGCAATCTGCCCCAGTGTCCTCCAGCATTGCCCCAGTGTCCTCCAGCATTGCCCCAGTGTCCTCCAGCATTGCCCCAGTGTCCTCCAGCATTGCTCCAGTGTCCTCCAGCAATCTGCCCCAGTGTCCTCCAGCAATCTGCCCCAGTGTCCTCCAGCAATCTGCCCCAGTGTCCTCCAGCAATCTGCCCCAGTGTCCTCCAGCAATCTGCCCCAGTGTCCTCCAGCATTGCCCCAGTGTCCTCCAGCATTGCTCCAGTGTCCTCCAGCAATCTGCCCCAGTGTCCTCCAGCAATCTGCCCCAGTGTCCTCCAGCAATCTGCCCCAGTGTCCTCCAGCAATCTGCTCCAGTGTCCTCCAGCAATCTGCCCCAGTGTCCTCCAGCAATCTGCCCCAGTGTCCTCCAGCAATCTGCCCCAGTGTCCTCCAGCATTGCCCCAGTGTCCTCCAGCATTGCCCCAGTGTCCTCCAGCATTGCTCCAGTGTCCTCCAGCAATCTGCCCCAGTGTCCTCCAGCAATCTGCCCCAGTGTCCTCCAGCTATCTGCCCCAGTGTCCTCCAGCAATCTGCCCCAGGGTCCTCCAGCAATCTGCCCCAGTGTCCTCCAGCTATCTGCCCCAGTGTCCTCCAGCTATCTGCCCCAGTGTCCTCCAGCCATCTACCCCAGTGTCCTCCAGCCATCTGCCCCAGTGTCCTCCAGCCATCTGCCCCAGTGTCCTCCAGCATTGCCCCAGTGTCCTCCAGCCACCTGCCCCAGTGTCCTCCAGCAATCTGCCCCAGTGTCCTCCAGCTATCTGCCCCAGTGTCCTCCAGCTATCTGCCCCAGTGTCCTCCAGCAATCTGCCCCAGTGTCCTCCAGCCATCTGCCCCAGTGTCCTCCAGCAATCTGCCCCAGTGTCCTCCAGCATTGCTCCAGTGTCCTCCAGCAATCTGCCCCAGTGTCCTCCAGCTATCTGCCCCAGTGTCCTCCAGCTATCTGCCCCAGTGTCCTCCACTCTACCACTCTGTCTCACGTAGGTGTGTTTCATCATTATTTACTAGCAGCATTGCCCCAGTGTCCTCCAGCCACCTGCCCCAGTGTCCTCCAGCAATCTGCCCCAGTGTCCTCCAGCTATCTGCCCCAGTGTCCTCCAGCTATCTGCCCCAGTGTCCTCCAGCAATCTGCCCCAGTGTCCTCCAGCTATCTGCCCCAGTGTCCTCCAGCTATCTGCCCCAGTGTCCTCCAGCAATCTGCTCCAGTGTCCTCCAGCAATCTGCCCCAGTGTCCTCCAGCCATCTGCCCCAGTGTCCTCCAGCCATCTGCCCCAGTGTCCTCCAGCAATCTGCCCCAGTGTCCTCCAGCAATCTGCCCCAGTGTCCTCCAGCAATCTGCCCCAGTGTCCTCCAGCAATCTGCCCCAGTGTCCTCCAGCATTGCCCCAGTGTCCTCCAGCTATCTGCCCCAGTGTCCTCCAGCTATCTGCCCCAGTGTCCTCCAGCAATCTGCTCCAGTGTCCTCCAGCAATCTGCCCCAGTGTCCTCCAGCCATCTGCCCCAGTGTCCTCCAGCCATCTGCCCCAGTGTCCTCCAGCAATCTGCCCCAGTGTCCTCCAGCAATCTGCCCCAGTGTCCTCCAGCAATCTGCCCCAGTGTCCTCCAGCAATCTGCCCCAGTGTCCTCCAGCATTGCTCCAGTGTCCTCCAGCAATCTGCCCCAGTGTCCTCCAGCTATCTGCCCCAGTGTCCTCCAGCTATCTGCCCCAGTGTCCTCCAGCAATCTGCCCCAGTGTCCTCCAGCAATCTGCCCCAGTGTCCTCCAGCCATCTGCCCCAGTGTCCTCCAGCAATCTGCCTCAGTGTCCTCCAGCAATCTGCCCCAGTGTCCTCCAGCAATCTGCCCCAGTGTCCTCAGCATTGCTCCAGTGTCCTCCAGCAATCTGCCCCAGTGTCCTCCAGCTATCTGCCCCAGTGTCCTCCAGCTATCTGCCCCAGTGTCCTCCAGCAATCTGCTCCAGTGTCCTCCAGCAATCTGCCCCAGTGTCCTCCAGCCATCTGCCCCAGTGTCCTCCAGCCATCTGCCCCAGTGTCCTCCAGCAATCTGCCCCAGTGTCCTCCAGCAATCTGCCCCAGTGTCCTCCAGCAATCTGCCCCAGTGTCCTCCAGCAATCTGCCCCAGTGTCCTCCAGCATTGCTCCAGTGTCCTCCAGCAATCTGCCCCAGTGTCCTCCAGCTATCTGCCCCAGTGTCCTCCAGCTATCTGCCCCAGTGTCCTCCAGCAATCTGCCCCAGTGTCCTCCAGCAATCTGCTCCAGTGTCCTCCAGCAATCTGCCCCAGAGTCCTCCAGCCATCTGCCCCAGTGTCCTCCAGCCATCTGCCCCAGTGTCCTCCAGCCATCTGCCCCAGTGTCCTCCAGGCATCTGCCCCAGTGTCCTCCAGCAATCTGCCCCAGTGTCCTCCAGCAATCTGCCCCAGTGTCCTCCAGCAATCTGCCCCAGTGTCCTCCAGCAATCTGCCCCAGTGTCCTCGAGCAATCTGCCCCAGTGTCCTCCAGCATTGCTCCAGTGTCCTCCAGCAATCTGCCCCAGTGTCCTCCAGCAATCTGCCCCAGTGTCCTCCAGCAATCTGCCCCAGTGTCCTCCAGCAATCTGCCCCAGTGTCCTCCAGCAATCTGCCCCAGTGTCCTCCAGCATTGCCCCAGTGTCCTCCAGCATTGCCCCAGTGTCCTCCAGCATTGCCCCAGTGTCCTCCAGCATTGCTCCAGTGTCCTCCAGCAATCTGCCCCAGTGTCCTCCAGCAATCTGCCCCAGTGTCCTCCAGCAATCTGCCCCAGTGTCCTCCAGCAATCTGCCCCAGTGTCCTCCAGCAATCTGCCCCAGTGTCCTCCAGCATTGCTCCAGTGTCCTCCAGCAATCTGCCCCAGTGTCCTCCAGCAATCTGCCCCAGTGTCCTCCAGCAATCTGCCCCAGTGTCCTCCAGCAATCTGCCCCAGTGTCCTCCAGCAATCTGCCCCAGTGTCCTCCAGCATTGCCCCAGTGTCCTCCAGCATTGCCCCAGTGTCCTCCAGCATTGCCCCAGTGTCCTCCAGCATTGCTCCAGTGTCCTCCAGCAATCTGCCCCAGTGTCCTCCAGCAATCTGCCCCAGTGTCCTCCAGCAATCTGCCCCAGTGTCCTCCAGCAATCTGCCCCAGTGTCCTCCAGCAATCTGCCCCAGTGTCCTCCAGCATTGCCCCAGTGTCCTCCAGCATTGCTCCAGTGTCCTCCAGCAATCTGCCCCAGTGTCCTCCAGCAATCTGCCCCAGTGTCCTCCAGCAATCTGCCCCAGTGTCCTCCAGCAATCTGCTCCAGTGTCCTCCAGCAATCTGCCCCAGTGTCCTCCAGCAATCTGCCCCAGTGTCCTCCAGCAATCTGCCCCAGTGTCCTCCAGCATTGCCCCAGTGTCCTCCAGCATTGCCCCAGTGTCCTCCAGCATTGCTCCAGTGTCCTCCAGCAATCTGCCCCAGTGTCCTCCAGCAATCTGCCCCAGTGTCCTCCAGCTATCTGCCCCAGTGTCCTCCAGCAATCTGCCCCAGGGTCCTCCAGCAATCTGCCCCAGTGTCCTCCAGCTATCTGCCCCAGTGTCCTCCAGCTATCTGCCCCAGTGTCCTCCAGCCATCTACCCCAGTGTCCTCCAGCCATCTGCCCCAGTGTCCTCCAGCCATCTGCCCCAGTGTCCTCCAGCATTGCCCCAGTGTCCTCCAGCCACCTGCCCCAGTGTCCTCCAGCAATCTGCCCCAGTGTCCTCCAGCATTGCCCCCAGTGTGTCCACCGTTATAAAAAAAAAAAAAAAAAAAATAAGCAGTCTCCTCACCTGTCCGCGCTCCAGGCGGCGAGCTCCCTGCAGCAGAGCACACTCGCCGGCGACTGACAATGACGTCAGACGCCGGCGACGTGTGCGCCTGCGGCCGACATCAGCCGCCAGCCTCCAATTGGCTGGCGGCTGTTGTTAACTATTGACGTGCGGCCGCCGGCATTCACAGATGATTATCAGAGGGTCAATCTGTGCGGTAGCCCAGGGCCCCCCAGACCACTGGGCCCTGGGCTATCGCCCATATTGACCCTCTGATAATCCGCCCCTGATTGTGGCCATAATATCGACCAATACCTTGCATACATTGTTATGTTTTTGGTGCACTGTATATTTTTCCAGGGTGCGGCTGGGCCCTAGATGGCTCTGTATACTGTGGCCTCTGTTCACACAAGATGTATTATGGTTAGCCCGCTATATGGCATCATTAATAGGCTTTGAGCCATATACTTTGCATTTCTGTGTGAACACGCCACATACAGACTATTTGTTTGCACAGGTGCACCAAGTGGCCAATTCCTGATTGTAGGGTGGCTGCCTTATCGGTATTATTGCACCTGTGTATCTGCCATCTTAACTTGGGTCCGCTGCACCTTGGCTAGTGCAATTGTTGGAGGCCTTGGACAGGTAAGCATCTCTGCCTGTGTACTGGTGTTTTTTTTCGAGTTTCACATTGCCTTCTATTATACTCAGCACTCAAGTTGAGCCCATCCGAGCATCCACCTGCTCGATTCTAGCTAGTATCTGTTAGGTGCCAGGATTTCCCTGCTGCATGGGGTAAATTCCAAGCCTTGTCTGCCTCGTCAGTCTTCCATTTGGGCTCAGCCATGGCAGGTGCTGCTCAGCACAGACTTCGGTCCCAGCATCTAGCTCAGGCTCATGGTATACGGTTGGTTACTGCAGGCTCTCCACCCAAGGCCTTTGTAACCAGTGTTATACAGAAGCAACCTGCCACTCTGGAGTTTAAGTCCAGAAATCACCTTAATGAGCATGTCCGTGAGGTGGCGTCTTCTAATTGGTGGACGGAGGTCAGCTGCTCTGGTGATATGGCAGCTCTGGATTGGTCCACGGGCAAGGTCCTGTCCGACTGGACATGAGTCTAGGGTATAAAAGGCTCTCAGAGGCGCACGCTGGTGCGCTAGTATCATTTATGTGTGGATACTCTACCACTCTGTCTCACGTAGGTGTGTTTCATCATTATTTACTAGCAGCAGTTTTCCATCTCTGCACGGTGGACCCCGGGTTGCGATTGCGCTTTATTATTTATTTTATTTCGCTCAATCCACCAACCCTAACAGTATCGAGCACTCAAACTGTTTAGTGCTCGATCATCTCTACTTTATAACAATAGTAGGATTATTATTTCATTATGAGAGGCTACATTCAGAACACTTAGGTTAATCAACGGTCAATCTGTTCCGAAGTTGCTCGTTGTCCCTTATGATAAAATAATAAACTTTTAGATTACTTTTTCTGTGAAGATTTTTTGGTCCTTGCTGCTACTGCTGCAACAACAAGTTTAGTCCCAAAGGTTTTAATATGGACAGTGAAACCCTGTGCCGCTTATCATCGTTAAAGAGTGTCTTTAGGCATTCAATGTCACTCTTACTGTGATGTATATTCCACAATTCTTGAACATCTTGTCCTGGATCTGTTATGTTATCTATAAGATGGTTTGAAATCCTTGCATTGTGGTTGATATAGGCACATCATTGATGTGATATTAACACTCAAGGTAATAAATTATTGTATTTTATGAATAAATAAAATATTTTATTATATTTAATTAATTTCAAGCGGGCACTGACAGCCCACACGGAGTAATACCAGTATGAAAAGTATGATTTGTTCCATGCTAATGGCATGTATGATTATTATTTCCGTTCTTCCTTGTCAATGTCAAATGTAATCTTGCAATTATCGATATGATTACAGCAGCAGCAGCCACTGGCTATAAGGGCCTCCAAGCCACAATTCTGAGCTTGTGTCTCATCTTACATAATAATCAGGATGCTCCAAGGAGAAACCTGAAATAGTTCTATTAAGCTGTAGCTAAAAAAAAGCATTTTTCTGCTTGGGAATAACACTATTTTCAAAAGTATTATTTACATATTATATAAGTGCTAAGTATAAATAGGAGGGTATAAGAAGATATTTGACAGCAGAGAAGGATTGCTCGGCAAGCATTTATGCTTTTCTGCCACTGTTCTCTATTGAAATAGAAATAACAGGTATATTCAAATTAACAGAGCCAAATTGTAAGATTGTGTCAGAAAATTTTATTGAACTGGGTAGGTCACAATTAAGGAGCGTTAATCCCATTTTCTTAGATGGGTAAATTTGTAAAAACCAGCAAATTGACAATCTACTTTTTCAAATGTGTCCCCACTTCCTCAAATCTTTACTTTTTTTTGTTATATCTTTTACTGTTCATTGCCAAGCAGATTGGCCAGTGCTGCTGTGTAGGAACTGTCCAAAGAAATGGGTAGTGCAGTGCAGTGTGTAGGTGCACATTCATACTGTGGCCATTTAGAAGAAAGAAGCTAAAATAAAAATGAGCATATACCTTTTAGTAAGTAAATAAACAGTAATAGTATATGAAAATAACACAGGGTACTTAGTTCACGCTATTTTGATGAAAAGAGCATAAAAGCCATCCCACCATGACAAGGTGTACCCAATCCTGATGGTAACTAATAGAGATGAGTGAATTTGATCAGGTCCCTGCTTATTCCGCAAGCTATAATGCTTACCGAATAAGGAACCCTGATACATGGAGCGCGCCGGCTGATCAGCTTTTCCGAGCCGCAGCTGCAAGTATCGCGGCTGTGTTCACAGTCACAACACATGCATGTGACTGTCACACAGCCATGACACATACAGCTGTGGCTCGGAACAGCTGATCAGCCGGCGCGCTCCATGTATCAGGGTTCCCTCTGCAGCTTGTTCGGTAAGCATTATAGCTGGCGGAATAAGCAGGGACCTGATCAAATTAGCTAATCTCTAGAAACTAACTATGGTAGTTCACCTCTCTTTGTGTAAGCAGATCTCAAAATAAATGGGGGCAGAGCAGGACCCAGACCTCCCTGTTTAGACACCTGACTGTGGAAAGTTATGTAGGCAAAATGCGCAGCCCTAGACACATCCCTGTTTGTGCAAAGTACAAAAAACTAAAGCAAAATCAAAGACATGAGCCGGAACACAGGTTGGTATAAGTGCAACGTGTAAGTGCACAGTCACACTATGGCTATTTAACAGATCGATCCTAGGCTAAAGACAAAATGAGCAAATACCTTGTAGTAAGTAAAATATAGTAATAGTACATGTAATAACATAGGGTGCTTAGTTGAAACTATCGCATAAGGTGTACCCAATCAAGATGGACCCTAACTCTTGTAATTCACTTGTCTATGTGTCAGCATACCTGAAAATAAACAGGGGCAGGACTCTGACCTTACTATTTAGGCACCTTAACCCCTTCACACCGCAGCCCATTTTCATTTTTTCTTTTTTACCTAACTCTTTTATATTTCTGTCCACATAGACATATGAGAGCTTTTTTGCGGGACGAGTTTGACACCATTAATTTTACCACATAGTGTACTCTAAAATGGGAAAAAATTCCAAGTGCAGTAACATTTAAAAAAAAAAAAAACAATTCTGACATTGTTTTGTTAATTGTTTTTGTGGTGCACATTTTGTCTTAAAAATGACCATGCAAAATGATTCTCCTCATCAATAAGATTACAGCGATACCAAACATGTCCATATTTTTTTTAGTATTTTAGAGGTGAAAAAATTGTAAGTTCGCAGAAAACATTTTTTGGAGTTGCCATATTCCAAGACCCGTAACATTTTTATTTTTTTCAATGGAGCTGTGCTATAGCTTATTTTTTGCAGGGTGAGACAACATTTTTATTAGTTCTATTTTGGGATAGATGTGACATCAGTTGTTACAGCATTTTTTTTTGGCATTGTGGCAACCAAAAAAAACATAATTTTGGTGTTCTTGAATTTTTTACGTTTACAGTGTTTATTGATCTGGTTAATTGTTTTTATATTTTGATACATCAGACTTTTCTGAACCTCAGCGATAACAAATATATGTACAGTATTTTCCGGCGTATAAGACGACTTTTTAACCCCTGAAAATCTTCTCAAAAGTCAGGGGTCAACTTATACACCGGGTACGGCATGTGCAGAGCTCTGAGGTCGCCGCATATGGTGCAGGGAGCGGTCCCGGATGCTTCCCAGGGTCTACAGGAGAGGAGACTCTCATTCAGGCCCTGGGATCCATATTCGTGTAAAAAAAAGAATAAAAATAAAAAATATGGATATACTTACCTTCCGACGGCCCCCAGAGTTCTCCCAGCTCTCAGCGGTGCATGCTGAGAGCCGGGATAACTCCGGGGGCCATCGGAAGGTTAACCGGTGTATAAGATGACCCCCAAAAAGTTGGGGGTCGTCTTATACGCCCAGTCATATTATATGCCGAAAAATATGATTTTTTGAATATCTTTATTTTCACTTGGGGAAAAGGGGTGTGATTTGAACTTTTATTTTTTCAAATTTTGTAAAACTTTTTTTTACATTTTTTAATGATTTTGCTTGAAGATGCAATCATCTGATTGTTTGTGATATATGCAGCAATGCTATAGCATTGAGGTCCATTTAGACAGGTAAGCATCTCTGCCTGTTTTTGCTTTTTTTCTTGAATATTGGACGATTTTTTCCTGTTTTTGTGGTTTTCATGTTAGAGTAGGACTGACAAACGTAAGGACCCTTGACGTGGGTTGCCAGCTTACATATTATGGCCAGAATATCAACCAATACCTTACATATATTGATATGTTTTTTTGCACGTTATATTTTTTCAGGGTGCAGTTGGGCCCAAATGGTTCTGTAGACTGTGGCCTCTGTTCACACAGGATGCATCATAGTTAGCACTGGGCAGCCCGCCATAGCGCGTCATTAATAGGCTGAGAACCAGATGCTCTGCATTCCTTGTGTGAACATTGCCACATGCAGAGTATATTTTTTTGCATTGGTGTACCACACAGCCAATCCCTGATTGAAAGCTGGCTGTTTCATTTGGTATTGCACCTGTGCAGTTGCCATTTTACTTGGGTCCGCTGCACCCTGGTAGTGCAATTGTATTGAGGCCCATTTAGACAGGTAAGCATCTCTGCCTGTTTTTGTTTTTTTTCTTGAATATTGGAGGATTTTTTCCTCTTTTTGTGGTTTTCATGTTAGAGTAGGACTGGCAAAGGTAAGGACCCTTGACGCAGGTTGCCAGCTTACATATTATGGCCAGAATACTATTAATATATAGTATAGTAGTGAAATTCTGTTTTAAAAGAAGATATTTTATGCCTAAAGCAGTAAATGGAGCGCAGTATAGATAAGTACTAAGGATTTTTAGAACTCCAGTGAGCTCTTTTCCAAGATTTTCAGTAGAGCATGGAATGTCATAAAAGTAAGAATTTAGTAAGAAACAGGAACCCCATATAATGCTCCATAAAGTTCATGATGGGTCCCATAAGATGCTCCATATTAAAATATGCCCCATATAATGCTGCATAAAAGGTTAATGATGGCCCCATAAGATGTTCCATAAAATATTATGCCCCATATAATGCTGCAAAAAGGTTGATGGCCCCATAAGATGCTCCATAGAATATTATGCCCCATATGCTGCTTCATAAAGATTGATGGCCCATAAGATGCTCCATAGCATATTATGCCCCATATGCTGCTCCATAAAGGTTGATGGCCCCATAAGATGCTCCATAGAATAATATGCCCCGTATGCTGCTGCGATTAAAAAAAAAAATGACATACTCTCCTCTCATCGCTGGGCACCGAGTGCTGGGGGCCTGAGCAGACGGGGACACCGGCATACAATGGGGGCCATGTGCCAGAGTCGTCGTTGGCTCAGGCCCCCGGCACTTGTGATATTCACCTGTCCCCGTTCCACCACCGCGTGCCGCTGTGTCTTCTGGGTCTGTGCAGTGACTGAATGTCACAGCCAGAGGATGCGGAAGACAGAGCCCAACGGTGGAACGGGGACAGGTGAATATCGCATGGCTCACCCTCCCCTGTCATACTCACCCCCTCCTGGCACAGTCTCTCTCGATGTCCCTGCTTCTCTGATGGTCTCCGGTGTGCTCTAACGGCTTGTTCCTATGTTCACCGGTCACATGGTACCACTCATTAAAGTAATGAATATGCACTCCATGCCTATGGGAGTGGAGTCGCATCAATATTCATTACTTTAATGAGCGGTACCACGTGACCGCTGAACACAGGAAGAGCTGCGGGCAACCGAGACCATCGGAGAAGCAGGTAAGTGCAGAGACCGCGCCGGGAGCAGATGAGTATGATGTGACAGCTGCTGGTCCCCCTCCCTCGCCGATCCCCTGGAACAATCACTCAAGTATAAGCTGAGAGGGGCACTTTTAGCCTAAAAAAATAGGCTGAAAATCTCGGCTTATACTTGAGTACATACGGTATATATATACAGCTCTGGCAAAAATTAAGAGACCACCACATCAAAACCCTTTCATGGGCTGCCCAATCTCCAGACCTGAACAACATTGAAAACCTCTGGAATGTAATCAAGAGGATGATCGATAGTCACAAGCCATCAAACAAAGAAGAACTGCTTAAATTTTTGCAGCAGAAGCAATGTGAAAGATTGGTGGAAAGCATGCCAAGACGCATGAAAGCTGTGATTAAAAATTATGGTTAATCCACAAAAAATTGATTTATGAACTCTTCCTGAGTTGAAACAATAACATTGTTGTTTCTAAATGATTATGAACTTGTTTTCTTTGCATTAATTGAGGTCAGAAAGAACTGTTTTTTTATTTTGACCATTTTTCTTTTTCTATTTACTGCTTGGAAATTAGGAGATATATTGTCAGAAGTTTATAGAATAAATGAACAATTTACATTTTACTCAAAAATATATCTATTATGAGAAGAATCAGACAAACTGAACATTTTGCAGTGGTCTCTTAATTTTTGCCAGTGCTATATATATATATATATATATAGCTCTGGCAAAAATATATATATATATATATATATATAATATTTCCTGGAAAAACTATAAATCACATAGAGATTTACTCTATGTAAAAGCTAATGCTAAAATTGCATTGTAATTGGTTTGCATTTGCATGTAAATTGGATGCCTCCTACGTCATCCACACAGTGCTCCAAGTCTCTTGCTTGCACAGTTGAATCTGAGACCTGCGCAGGTGCACTTCATTCAAACTTAGGGTGGAGCAAAGTCATATAGAGTGCAGACACCAGCTTCACTTCTATGTCACTAGTGCTGGTGGCTAGTGATGGGTGAGCACTAAAATGCTCGGGTGCTCAGTGCTCAGGACCAGCAAATTGGAATGCTCGGTTGCTCGACCCGAGCTACGAGCCCAATGTAAGTCCATGGGAAACTCGAGTATTTTTCAGGCAGTCACCCGGCGGTCTGTAGAGGGACTAGAAATTGCAGAAACCGATGGGAACAGTGCACAAATGACATGAAACAGCATGGGGAAGACCTCTGGAAGCATTTCACACTCCCAGGTCACTGCTGTGAACAATGTTGTCAGAGTCTTACGCCACTTTTACAGACTCACAATAAAACATACAAAAAACTAACCAAAATGGATGTTACTGGGAAATATGTTAAGTAACATACTTTCCAGGGTAATGACATGTGCGGCGCCCCAGGGTTCTGGTTGTCGCAGTGGTATTGCTTTCCTCTCGGGGAGAGTGATGCTACGTTTGGAGGCAATGAAGGAGAACTCTTTGTCAGGTAACACAATGCATGCAACGTGTTCACACTCCAGACCAGAAGGGGGAGCTCTAAGCCTGTTTAAGGTAAACTCCCCTATAAGAACATCCTGTGGGTACTGGCAGGTTCCCGTAGCAGAGGCGGATAAGGAAAAGACGGCCTTCACCACACCGATGGGTCTCTGTGAATTCAACTACATGTTGTTCGGACTGTGCAACGCCCCAGGAACGTTTCAGAGGATGATGAAGTGCTGTCTTGGACACAAGAATTTTGAAACAGTCTTGCTGTATCTGGACGATGTCATCGTCTTCTCCAAGACTTATGATGACCACCTGAAGCACCTGGCAGAGGTGTTCGAAGCCCTGTCCAACTTTGGCCTAAAGGTAAAACCATGCAAATGCCATCTGTTAAAGCCCAAAGTGCAGTACCTGGGCCATGTAGTGAGTGCCGAAGGAGTGGCGCAAGACCCTGACAAGGTCACTGTGATCAGAGACTGGCCGAAGCCCAGAAACCTCCATGAAGTCCGACAGTTCCTCGGGTTGGTAGGCTACTACCGAAGATTTATCAAAGACTTCACCAAGAAAGCCGCGCCACTGCAAGACCTGTTAGTGGGCCAATCCAAGAATACCAAGGGTAAGAATACCCCACTTGACTGAGAGGACGGACTGGAGAGATCCTTCACTCATTTGAAGTTGTCTCTAATGGGAGATGAGGTGCTGGCTTACCCTGAATATGACCAACCATTTGTGCTGTACACGGACGCCAGTAACATGGGACTAGGAGCCGTATTGTCCCAGGTCCAGAGAGCCAAAGAAAGGGTAATCGCCTATGCCAGCAGGAAACTTCATCCCACTGAAAGGAACCCTGAAAACTACAGTTCCTTTAAGCTGGAGTTCCTCGCCATCGTCTGGGCAGTGACGGAGAGATTCAAGCACTACTTGGCCACGGCAAGATTCACCATCTTCACGGATAACAATCCACTGACACACTTGGACACAGCAAAACTTGGTGCCCTGGAGCAACGGTGGATGGCTCGGTTGTCCAATTATGATTTCACCATCAAGTACCACGCAGGGCACAAGAATGTGAATGCTGATGCATTGTCCAGAATGCCCAACTTGCCAGAGATGGGAGAAGATTCAGAAACACTCGAAGAATTAGAATTGCCAGCTTTCCATCAATCCAAGGCAACTCAGTATTCTCATCATGTGAGGAACCGGCACAGAAACAAGCCAGAAGCCACCCTGAACCCCCTGCCTCACCATGGATGGGCAGAGACCCAGGACAGTGACCCCGCGGTCCGTCTAGTGAAAGATCTCCTGACGCAGGCAGGTGCAAGTCCTAGTCTGGATGATCCACAAGAGACGCAACAACTGTGGAAGGAGAAAGGCAAACTATTTATCTACAATGGTAAGCTGTGCCGGAGAAACATTGACCCACGCACTCATGAGTTAGTTTGGCAGATAGTGGTCCTAAGACAAGATGCGCCAATGGTTCTGGAAGTGTACCACGATGGAGCAGGACACTTCGGATGGAAGAAGTTGGAGGTCCTGTTACGAGGAAGATTCTACTGAGTTGGCATGAGGAAAGCTATCAAAAAGTGGTGCCGAGAGTGTGGCCCATATAGCCTGCGCAGAAAGGACCGTGACAGTCAGAGGTCTCCCCTACAGCCCATAGTCACCAAACAACCACTTGAACTGGTGGCCTTAGACCACGTGAAGCTAATGCCCAGCTGATAAGGCTATGTTTATGCTCTGACCATCGTGGATCACTCCTCCAGATTCCTGGTAGTTGTACCTGTCAAGGATCTGACGGCAAGAACAGCAGAAAAGGCCGTCCAACAGCACTTCTGTAGGCCACATGGATATCCTGATAAGGTACTTACTGATCAAGGACCAGCCTTTGAAGCGGAAGTGTTTCAAGAATTCTGCAACCTGTATAGATGCAAAAAGATCAGAACAACACCGTACCACCCACAGACCAATGGAATGCATGAGAAGATGAACCAAGTAGTGATTGACCTTCTGAAGACCTTAGCTATACAGGAAAGGAACTTATGGCCAGAAAAGTTGCCAGACTTGGTAGACTTGTACAACCAGATTCCAGTAAATTCCACCAACTGTACTCCAGCATACCTGATGAGAGGAAGATCCAGCAAACTACCTGTTGATCTAGCCATGGAAGTTCTAACCCCAGAAAATACCTCACCAGATGCGGATTGGGATACAGAAAGACAGCGAATGTACCGCCAAGTACAAGAGTGTGTAGAAAGAAGTTTATCTCAAGCCAGACAAAAACAAGAGAGAGACTACAACCAACGTGCTCCTGCAACTCCCTTGTCACCAGGTGAACAAGTGTTAAAGCGTAAAAGGAGAATGAACAAACTTGATGATCAGTGGGAAGCAGAAGCATATACCATCTTACCGTCCAACTTTGACAATACTAAAGTCTGTCTTATCAGCAAAGATGGAGGAGAAACTTCAATGGTAGTATCCAGAGACCATCTCAAGAAATACCCTGATAAATTGAGGAACAGAGAAACCGATCTAGGAACATCTCCACCTATGGAAGAGAAGATGATACACACTGTTCTTGGAGATTTTCCCCAGTCTTGGACTCAAGTACATCAGGCCATCGTGATACCTGTCTTGACTTTTCCCCAGCTGGAAATACCAGAACAAAATGTGATTCCAGACGATCCTGAACCAGAAGAGACTCTGCACCAACAGGTTCAAGCGGCAAATGTCACCCCAGCAGTGGAACCAGAAAATCCACCCTCTGCTATTGGTGAATCTGTCAGACCTATGGTGAGTCTAAGAAGATGCAGACTCTTGCCCAACTTACCTACACAATGCAGGCCTACAGATAGTACACACTAGTGGGTCCACTACAGTAACAGCAGACATGTTAGATCAGGAACTATGCAGGTCCACTCGTAGTACCAAAGGTCAAATCCCAGCTCGTTACAGGGATTAACAATGTCAATAATTGCTGTTACATGTTTGAATTGTTTGCTTATCTTTGTTACAGGTTTAAAAATGGACATTACGGTAATGGACAATGCTTACCCAAAAAAAGGAGGAGGAGGAGTCAACGAAAGAAGAGACGCGGACTTCTACAGGGTGACCCGGTCCCAGGTAAAGCACCATTGGTGATTAACATTTCCAGTAAGACTCTCGGCATGGCAGAACACAGTGTCCTACAGAAGGGTCTTTCATTCTGCCCGTCATATAAGTTCGACACATTTACTATGGACATGGACTTACATCGTTTCTACCGCCGTTTGAGACTACTAGTGCACTTTGACTCCTCCGATATTACTCCTGCTATTACATCAGATTCCCCTAAACCCCTGATTTCATCTCATGGTTTAGGCTTACGCAATAAGAGCACATATAGACCACCCAGGTCCTCCCATGCGGTGGAAGCCTTTATAGGCATTATTGATCAGTCCTTTTCTAAACTCCGTCAGGACATTGAGACACACAAGCTTTATACGTCCACCAACCTCAGTGCCCCCGACTTCCAAGCACTACAGACACTGAAAAACGATAAGGAAATCATTATTAAGCCAGCCGATAAGGGCGGGGCTATAGTGATTATGAACTAATCTGATTATACAAATGAGATTCACCGACAGTTAAGAGACGATACTGTCTATCGTCCGCTACCAGGTGACCCCACCATTATGACTGAGATTCATCAAGGAAACCCTTGATCCTTACGTGGAAAGGGGTGTCATTGATGGCAAAACACAAGAGTATCTTACTAAGGATTTTCCAATCATTCCGGTATTTTACATACTGCCAAAGATACATAAAAATCTTGAACATCCACCAGGCCGCCCTATAGTAGCCTCAACTGAGTCTATACTCTCTCCACTAGCCATCTTCCTAGAAAAGATACTGACACCCCTCATACGTAAAACTCCATCATTTCTCCTTGACACAGGGGATTTCCTATGCCAATTACGAAATTTAGACTCCCTTCCCAATGATCTCCTACTAGTCTCTTTAGATGTCAAAGATCTCTATACCTCTATTCCCCATACACAAGGGATTGTCAGTGTAAGACATCTTCTTACTAACTCTTTACTCCACCCAGATATAATTAATCTCTGTATAGACCTACTGACATTAGTTCTCACCAGGAATTTTTTTATGTTTGAGGATCGATTCTATTTACAAACAAAAGGCACCGCTATGGGGTCGAATGTAGCTCCACCATATGCCAACAGTTATATGGCCCTCTTCGAGGAGGAGGTTGTCTACCCAGACCCCCTATTTCAAGCCTATTGCCCATTCTGGAGACGTTTCATAGACGACGTGTTTTGTCTATGGACCGGTACACATGAGACCTTGGACCTCTTTTTACATACACTGAATACAGCTTGGCCGGGACTAACTTTCACCATGACAAGCAGTACAGATAAAGTAAGTTTCCTTGACACTCTAATTTTCAGAGATGAATTAGGCACCCTTAAGACAGACTTGTACACCAAGCCAACCGACAGAAATAGTCTGTTACACTACAGCAGCTCACACCCGGCTGCCACAAAAAAATCGATTCCCAGGTCACAATTCAAACGGGTACAGAGGATAGTCACTGATCCTATCTTACTGAAAACTAGAACGGATGAGATGTTTCTCAGATTTAGAGAAAGGGGCTACCCGTCAGACCTTCTATCAGAGGCGATCAACCCCCATACCACAACACGTCCTCTCAATAATAAAAGAGTACCCTTCGTACATGTATACCACCCATATGTACACATCCTACATCACAAGATCAGACGTCATTGGAATCTACTACGCACAGCCCATCCACAAATCCCGGAATTTCAAGACCACTTCTTACCTTGCTATAAACGCCCTACGAACATACGCGATACATTGGTCAAAGCAGACTTAGGTATCAATAAGGATAGCACTCAACGTTTCCTTACCCAACCGAAACATGGCACCTTCCCATGCCTACATTGCAACCAATGTAACAGCATCATCAAGGGTGACGTATTTCATCACCCTCATTCCGGTAAGAGATACAACATCAAGGGGTATTTTACCTGTGATACATCATTTGTTATTTATGCGATCAAATGTCCATGTGGCCTACTGTATATTGGTGAGACTACTCAGTCTATCAGATCCCGTATTTCTAAGCACAAGTCCACAATCCGGTGCCAGAATTTATTACTGCCATTCCCGTCTCACTACATATCTAAGGGTCATAACATCTCACAATTAAGATTTCAAATATTGGAACACATCCCGATACAGAGACGGGGTGGAAATAGGATCCACCTCCTTAAAAAGAAGGAGGCCTATTGGATCCACGAACTTCAAACCCTATCGCCTAAAGGTCTTAACAGGGAATACGACCCTTTGGCATTTATCTAATCGTCTGACCACGGTGGAATGTCTTTTTGCCTTTCATGTTACTCATGGGGTCCTTTTGAAATTTGTATAGTGCGTCATATATGGTTCTGCCTGTTGTACATGGACGCACCAATCAATGTATAATATGGAATATATAAACCTGTACAATATGCTATGTACTAATCAGACTGTTCTTCTTTACAGAGTCGCCTCTATTGACGCTTATCATGCAAATCACTGCCTGCTCCCTCCCCCTCCCTGGATTTTCCCTACCTGTGTTCCCTACCCGACTGCATTCATTACCATGCCTTTTATTTACATCTACTTGCCTACTCTTTAGTATGTACTCTATCGACTTTCTCCTTTATGGCTTTATCTGTATATACATGTTACCATATATACCTTATATTAGCCTCTATCTTCCCAATTTACACATTATATACCTCATATTAGCCTCTATTTTCCCATTGTATTCTTTACATATACTATGCTTACACCATGACTAGCTATAATATCTTTCTCCCTCTGATCGCATTCTCCTTTATGCAGTTTAGCTGATATAGCTAGTTTCATCTCCGTGTCCACTATTCCCGCCCTATCCGGTTCCTTTCTAACCCAATAGCAATTATCCTCTTATGACACGCCTTATGGCCCTTGTCGCGTAGTCCATAGCGCCTATCTATCTAAGTTTAGTGCCGGCTTTCTGCCGCCCTGGGACCACATATCCCACAATCCTTAGCGCTATCTTCCGGGTCAACTCACTTCCGGTTGCGGTCCCGCCTAGACGCGGTCCGCCTTGGGACTACATATCCCACAATCTGAAGTTTGCGAGAGCATTTGGATGATCCAGAGGAGTTTTGGGAGAATGTCCTATGGTCTGATGAAACCAAACTGGAACTGTTTGGTAGAAACACAACTTGTCGTGTTTGGAGGAAAAAGAATACTGAGTTGCATCCATCAAACACCATACCTACTGTAAAGCATGGTGGTGGAAACATCATGCTTTGGGGCTGTTTCTTTGCAAAGGGGCCAGGACGACTGATCCGGGTACATGAAAGAATGAATGGGGCCATGTATCGTGAGATTTTGAGTGCAAACCTCCTTCCATCAGCAAGAGCATTGAAGATGAAACGTGGCTGGGTCTTTCAACATGACAATGATCCAAAGCACACCGCCAGGGCAACGAAGGAGTGGCTTCGTAAGAAGCATTTCAAGGTCCTGGAGTGGCCTAACCAGTCTCCAGATCTCAACCCTATAGAAAACCTTTGGAGGGAGTTGAAAGTCCGTGTTGCCAAGAGAAAAGCCAAAAACATCACTGCTCTAGAGGAGATCTGCATGGAGGAATGGGCCAACATATCAACAACAGTGTGTGGCAACCTTGTGAAGACTTACAGAAAACGTTTGACCTCTCTCATTGCCAACAAAGGATATATTACAAAGTATTGAGATGAAATTTTGTTTCTGACCAAATACTTATTTTCCACCATAATATGCAAATAAATTGTTAAAAAAACAGACAATGTGATTTTCTGGATTTTTTTTTCTCAGTTTGTCTCCCATAGTTGAGGTCTACCTATGATGTAAATTACAGACGCCTCTCATCTTTTTAAGTGGTGGAACTTGCACTATTGCTGGCTGACTAAATACTTTTTTGCCCCACTGTATATATATACATTTTTGATGTTGTATTTCCAACATTGTAATTACAATACACTGTTATATGTCTATGCAGCCTACTGAAGAAGGTCTATTTGTGTTTGACCGAAACGTCTATTTGTTTTCTGGACTGCTACTCCAAGTAATAAATTTTGATTTCCTTGATTACCACTATTCACCAAGTTGAGTGCCAAGTTATTTGTTTATTAGATTTACTGGTGTGGGAAACCTCTCTTGAGCACCGACACAGTTGTGCCGCGCTATACTCCACTAATGCTTACCCAAAGACTTTTCTTGTAAATAGTTTGGCACCCTCAAGGTGCACCTTGGTTCTGCCCACTTTGCCAGCATGCGTAAGAGCCTTTCTTTGCTTCATCTGACCAAAGACAATACAGATGTACTCTTATAAACTTGTTAATGCAACGTTCAAGTGTCCTCACCTCCCATAATGGACAGCCAAAGTTTATAATTGTTCAAAATGTTTCTATTATTTAACTTGTAAATTGTTGTTTTCTTTTCCCAGTCCGGGAGTACTGGATTTAACCCCTTCATGACCCAGCCTATTTTGACCTTAAAGACCTTGCCGTTTTTTGCAATTCTGACCAGTGTCCCTTCATGAGGTAATAACTCAGGAACGCTTCAATGGATCCTAGCGGTTCTGAGATTGTTTTTTCATGACATATTGGGCTTCATGTTAGTGGTAAATTTAGGTCAATAAATTCTGTGTTTATTTGTGATAAAAATGGAAATTTGGCGAAAATTTTGAAAATTTCGCAATTTTCACATTTTGAATTTTTATTCTGTTAAACCAGAGAGTTATGTGACACAAAATAGTTAATAAATAACATTTCCCACACGTCTACTTTACATCAGCACAATTTTGGAAACAAAATTTTTTTTTGCTAGGAAGTTATAAGGGTTAAAATTTGACCAGCGATTTCTCATTTTTACAACGAAATTTACAAAACCATTTTTTTTAGGGACCACCTCACATTTGAAGTCAGTTTGAGGAGTCTATATGGCTGAAAATACCCAAAAGTGACACCATTCTAAAAACTGCACCCCTCAAGGTGCACAAAACCACATTCAAGAAGTTTATTAACCCTTCAGGTGCTTCACAGCAGCAGAAGCAACATGGAAGGAAAAAATGAACATTTAACTTTTTAGTCACAAAAATGATTTTTCAGCAACAATTTTTTTATTTTCCCAATGGTAAAAGGAGAAACTGAACCACGTACGTTGTTGTCCAATTTGTCCTGAGTACGCCGATACCTCATATGTGGGGGTAAACCACTGTTCGGGCGCACGGCAGGGCTTGGAAGGGAAGGAGCGCCATTTGACTTTTTGAATGAAAAATTGGCTGCACTCTTTAGCGGACACCATGTCACATTTGGAGAGCCCCCGTGTGCCTAAAAATTGGAGCTCCCCCACAAGTGACCCCATTTTGGAAACTAGACGCCCCAAGGAACTTATCTAGATGCATAGTGAGCCCTTTAAACCCCCAGGTGCTTCACAAATTGATCCGTAAAAATGAAAAAGTACTTTTTTTTCACAAAAAAATTCTTTTAGCCTCAATTTTTTCATTTTCACATGGACAACAGGATAAAATGGATCCTAAAATTTGTTTGGCAATTTCTCCTGAGTACACCGATACTTCACATGTGGGGGTAAACCACTGTTTGGGCACATGGTAAGGCTCGGAAGGGAAGGAGCGCCATTTGACTTTTTGAATGAAAAATTATCTCCATCGATAGCGGACACCATGTCGCGTTTGGAGAGACTCTGTGTGCTTAAACATTGGAGCTCCCCCACAAGTGACCCCATTTTGGAAACTGGACCCCCCAAGGAACTTATCTAGATGCCTAGTGAGCACTTTAAACCCTCAGGTGCTTCACAAATTGATCCGTAAAAATGAAAAAGTACTTTTTTTTCACAAAAAATTTATTTTCGCCTCAATTTTTTCATTTTCACATGGGCAATAGGATAAAATGGATCCTAAAATTTGTTGAGCAATTTCTCCCGAGTACGCCGATACCTCATATGTGGGGGTAAACCACTGTTTGGGCACACGGCAGGGCTCGGAAGGGAAGGCGCGCCTTTTAACTTTTTGAATGGAAAATTAGCTCCAATTGTTAGCGGACACCATGTCGCATTTGGAGAGCCCCTGTGTGCCTATGCAATGGAGCTCCCCCACAAGTGACCCCATTTTGGAAACTAGACCCCCCAAGGAACTTATCTAGATGCATACTGAGCACTTTAAACCCCCAGGTGCTTCACAGAAGTTTATAATGCAGAGCCATGAAAATAAAAAATAATTTTTCTTTTCTCAAAAATGATTTTTTAGCCTGGAATTTCCTATTTTGCCAATGGTAATAGGAGAAATTGGACCACAAATGTTGTTGTCCAGTTTGTCCTGAGTATGCAGATACCCCATATGTGGGGGTAAACCACTGTTTGGGCGCACGGCAGGGCTCAGAAGGGAAGGCACGCCATTTGGCTTTTTAAATGGAAAATTAGCTCCAATCATTAGCGGACACCATGTCGCGTTTGGAGAGCCCCTGTGTGCCTAAACATTGGAGATCCCCCACAAATTACCCCATTTTGGAAACTAGACCCCCAAAGGAACTAATCTAGATGTGTAGTGAGCACTTTGAACCCTCAAGTGCTTCACAGACGTTTATAACGCAGAGCCATGAAAATAAAAAAAAAAAATTATTTTCTCAAAAATGAATTTTAGCCCGCAATTTTTTATTTTCCCAAGGGTAACAGGAGAAATTTGACCCCAAAAGTTGTTGTCCAGTTTCTCCTGAGTACGCTGATACCCCATATGTGGGGGTAAACCACTGTTTAGGCACATGCTGGGGCTCGGAAGTGAAGTAGTGACGTTTTGAAATGCAGACTTTGATGGAATGCTCTGCGGGCGTCACGTTGCGTTTGCAGAGCCCCTGATGTGGCTAAACAGTAGAAACCCCCCACAAGTGACCCCATTTTGGAAACTAGACCCCGAAAGGAACTTATCTAGATGTGAGGTGAGCACTTTGAACCCCCAAGTGCTTCACAGAAGTTCATAACACAGAGCAGTGAAAATAATAAATACGTTTTCTTTCCTCAAAAATAATTTTTTAGCCCAGAATTTTTTATTTTCCCAAGGGTTACAGGAGAAATTGGACCACAAAAGTTGTTGTCCAGTTTCTCCTGAGTACGCTGATACCCCATGTGTGGGGGTAAACCACTGTTTGGGCACACGTGGGGGCTCAGAAGGGAAGTAGTGACTTTTGAAATGCAGACTTTGATGGAATGGTCTGCGGGCGTCACATTGCGTTTGCAGAGCCCCTGGTGTGCCTAAACAGTAGAAACCCCCCACAAGTGACCCCATTTTGGAAACTAGACCCCCAAAGGAACTTATCTAGATGTGTGGTGAGCACTTTCAACCCCCAAGTGCTTTACAGAAGTTTATAACGCAGAGCCGTGAAAATAATAAATACGTTTTCTTTCCTCAAAAATAATTTTTTAGCCCAGAATTTTTTATTTTCCTAAGGGTTACAGGAGAAATTGGACCACAAAAGTTGTTGTCCAGTTTCTCCTGAGTACGCTGATGCCCCATGTGTGGGGGTAAACCACTGTTTGGGCACACGTGGGGGCTCAGAAGGGAAGTAGTGACTTTTGAAATGCAGACTTTGATGGAATGGTCTGCGGGCGTCATGTTGCGTTTGCAGAGCCCCTGGTGTGCCTAAACAGTAGAAACCCCCCACAAGTGACCCCATTTTGGAAACTAGACCCCCCAAGGAACTTATCTAGATATGTGGTGAGCACTTTGAACCCCCAAGTGCTTCACAGACGTTTACAACGCAGAGCCGTGAAAATAAAAAATCATTTTTCTTTCCTCAAAAATGATGTTTTAGCAAGCAATTTTTTATTTTCTCAAGGGTAACAGGAGAAGTTGGACCCCAGTAATTGTTGCGCAGTTTGTCCTGAGTATGCTGGTACCCCATATGTGGGGGTAAACCACTGTTTGGGCACACGTCGGGGTTCGGAAGTGAGGGAGCACCATTTGAATTTTTGAATACAAGATTGGCTGGAATCAATGGTGGCGCCATGTTGCGTTTGGAGACCCCCTGAAGTGCCTAAACAGTGGAAACCCCTCAATTCTACCTCCAACACACCCCTAACCCTTATCCCAACTGTAGCCGTAACCCTAATCACAACCCTAACCCCAACACACCCCTAACCACAACCCTAACCCCAACACACCCCTAACCCTAACCACAACCCTAATTCCAACCCAACTCTAAGGCTATGTGCCAACGTTGCGGATTCGTATGAGATTTTTCAGCATCATTTTTGAAAAATCCGCGGGTAAAAGGCACTGCGTTTTACCTGTGGATTTACCGTGGATTTCCAGTGTTTTTTGTGCGGATTTCACCTGTGGATTCCTATTGAGGAACAGGTGTAAAACGCTGCGGAATCCGCACAAAGAATTGGCATGCTGCGGAAAATACAACGCAGCGTTCCCGCGCGGTATTTTCTGCACCATGGGCACAGCGGATTTGGTTTTCCATATGTTTACATGGTACTGTAAACCTGATGGAACACTGCTGCGAATCCGCAGCGGCCAATCCGCACCGTGTGCACATGGCCTAATTCTAAAGGTATGTGCACACGCTGCGGAAAACGCTGCGGATCCGCAGCAGTTTCCCATGAGTGTACAGTTCAATGTGAACCTATGGGAACCAAAAATCGCTGTACACATGCTGCGGAAAAACTGCACGGAAACGCAGCGGTTTACATTCCGCAGCATGTCACTTCTTTCTGCGGATTCCGCAGCGGTTTTAGAACTGCTCCAATAGAAAATCGCAGTTGTAAAACCGCAGTGAAATGCGCAGAAAAACCGCGGTAAATCCACGATAAATCGGCAGCGGTTTAGCACTGTGGATTTTTCAAATCCGCTGCGGAAAAATCCGCATAGGACCAGAATACGTGTGCACATACCGAAACCCTAACCCTAGCCCTAACCCTACCCTAACCCTAACCCTAACCCTAGCCCTAACCCTACCCCTACCCCTAACCCTAGCCCTAACCCTACCCCTACCCCTAACCCTACCCCTAACCCTAACCCTACCCCTAACCCTACCCCTAACCCTACCCCTAACCCTAACCCTAGTTCTTACCCCAACCTTAGTGAAAAAAAAAAAAATTCTTTATTTTTTTTATTGTCCCTATCTATGGGGGTGACAAAGGGGGGGGTCATTTACTATTTTTTTTATTTTGATCACTGAGATAGGATATATCTCAGTGATCAAAATTCACTCTGGAACGAATCTGCCGGCCGGCAGATTCGGCGGGCGCACTGCACATGCGCCCGCCATTTTGGAAGATGGCGGCGCCCAGGAAAGAAGACGGACGGACCTCGGGCGGCCAGGTAAGTATAAGGGGGGGAGATCAGGGCACGGGGGGGGCGTCGGAGCACGGGGGGGTGGATCGGATCATGGGGGGGGGTGGATCGGAACACGGGAGGGAGGATTGGAGCACGGGGAAGGATTGGAGCACGGGGTGAGGGATCGCTGTGCGGGGGGGGTGGATCGGAGCACGGGGGGGGGGTCGCTGTGTGCGGGGGGGGGATCGGAGTGCGGGGGGGTTTGATTGCAGCACAGGGGGTGTGATTGGTGCACGGGGAAGCGGACAGGAGGACGGGGGAGCGGAGCACAGGACGGAGGGGAGCGGACCACAGATCGGGGGGGTGGGGGGGCGATCGGAGGGGTGGGGTGGGTGCACATAAGTGTTTCCAGCCATGGCCGATGATATTGCAGCATCGGCCATGGCTGGATTGTAATATTTCACCAGTTTTTTAGGTGAAATATTACAAATCGCTCTGATTGGCAGTTTCACTTTCAACAGCCAATCAGAGCGATCGTAGCCACGAGGGGGTGAAGCCACCCCCCCTGGGCTAAACTACCACTCCCCCTGTCCCTGCAGATCGGGTGAAATGGGAGTTAACCCTTTCACCCGGCCTGCAGGGACGCGATCTTTCCATGACGCATATGCTGCGTCATGGGTCGGAATGGCACCGACTTTCATGACGCAGCGTATGCGTCAAAGGTCGGGAAGGGGTTAACAGGGGAGAGCGTGGCGCCCCAGAGTCCTGGTCATCGCAGTGGTATTGCTTTCCTCTCGGGGAGAGTGATGCTACGTTTGGAGGCAATGAAGGAGAACTCTTTGTCAGGTAACACAATGCATGCAACATGTTCACACTCCAGACCAGAAGGGGGAGCTCTAAGCCTGTTTAAGGTGAACTCCTCTATAAGAACATCCTGATCTGGAGGGAAAAGGTTCAGTTCCTGTCAGGGAGACAGAGGGAAAGGAAGCATAGGAGCCATGTAGACTAAAGTGCTGCAGCTCCTAGGAAGCAGACGGATAGAAAGCAGAACATATTGCAGCAAGCATAAAGGAAGTTAGAGCAAAGGAGAGGATATCAAAGGGAGACCAGCCAGGAGCAGGCTGCCTCCTTCTGAGGTGCAGAAATCCGGTGGCCGGAATACCGAGGGAGTAAGGATCTCTACACTTTACTTCAGAGACCGGCAGGACAGCTATTTCCACATTACCTGTCCAACCTATACCCAGGAGGCACGGTGGCAACTCTCAGATGCTGGGGCATGCTAGAGTCCCTATAAACTGCCTCAAGCCACCAGTCTTACGGGTTTGTCCTATCCTATCTGGGGGACAGAGAGAGAGAGACATAACATCTACAACAGTTGTGAGGACCTTATGAGAAGCTTAGCAGTAAGGGATTACAACACTGCAGCGCAAAGGAAGGCTACGGATTTCCACCTGGACAAAAGGGACTCTGGACTTGCCTCCAAACAGGCCGGACTCTGCCTGCCCTTTGATCTGGTGCCCTGGACTGTGGATGCTGAAGTCTTCAGTGAAGGTAAAAAAACTGCAACCTTGTGTCCTCATTCTTCACTGCGCCATTCATCATTCACCATCTACACACTGGGACGCCCTGGGGACATACTTCACCTGTGGGAAGGTATACAATCTAGCTGCCATAACATCACCCCAGCAGATCCCTTAAAGCAGCGTCGGTCACCCTGACCGAATGCCACAGGTGGCGTCACAAACATTTCCCCTTTAAAGACCTTTCCCTTTTTACACGGACATCCCAGGGCCACGGACCGGGTCTGCCAAAGTGACATCCCCCTGTGAACCGAAGGACCCGATACCGAGTACCCCACGGCCCCATGGGGGCGCTCCACTTGTATATAAGGCAAAATAAATGACCAAAAACAAAAATAATCCTCCACACTTTGGGCTATGTTCACAAATTGCATTTCTGATGCGTTTTTGAACTTTAGCATTGCTTTCAACCAAGACAAATGCATTCACTGGGAAATGTAATTTTAACATTTTACAACCTCATCTGGCCATGTTGTGTGTGACACATCAGACACATCCTGTTTCATTTATGAAGGAGGGACTCTGAAAGTCACAAAGCCTATTTTTATAGGGCCATCAGGTAGCCTTTGCTATATTTAAAGGGCCAGCAGTTGGCTATGCTTTGCTGTTTCCATTATTAAACAGTGGATCTCCTATACTGTTATTGCGTATGCAGTGAGAGGCAGGGCTGCCCAAAATTTGGACGCACCTCAATACCCTTTGGAGAGATGTACAGGAGGGCCTCCTGTAAAAAATGTTCCCATTATTAGGCAGTGGGTCTCCCTCCCATAGTGTTTGCCTATGCAGTGAAGCAATGGCTGCCAAAAGTTTAGAGGAACTCCAGTGCCCCTTGAAAGAGATGTAGAGGTCAGAGGGCCTTCTGAAAACAATCTTCTCATTATTAGGAAGTGGGTCTCCCATAGTGTTTTCCTATGCAATGAATGCAAGGGCTGCCAAAACTTTGGAGGAACTCCAAAGCCCCTTGGAAGAGACGTAGAGGTCAGAGGGCCTCCTTTAACCCCTTCATGACCCAGCCTATTTTGACCTTAAAGACCTTGCCGTTTTTTGCAATTCTGACCAGTGTCCCTTTATGAGGTAATAACTCAGGAACGCTTCAACAGATCCTAGCGGTTCTGAGATTGTTTTTTCGTGACATATTGGGCTTCATGTTAGTGGTAAATTTAGGTCAATAAATTCTGCGTTTATTTGTGATAAAAACGGAAATTTGGCGAAAATTTTGAAAATTTCGCAATTTTCACATTTTGAATTTTTATTCTGTTAAACCAGAGAGTTATGTGACACAAAATAGTTAATAAATAACATTTCCCACATGTATACTTTACATCAGCACAATTTTGGAAACAAATTTTTTTTTTGCTAGGAAGTGATAAGGGTTAAAATTTGACCAGCGATTTCTCAATTTTACAACGAAATTTACAAAACCATTTTTTTTAGGGACCACCTCACATTTGAAGTCAGTTTGAGGGGTCTATATGGCTGAAAATACCCAAAAGTGACACCATTCTAAAAACTGCACCCCTCAAGGTACTCAAAACCACATTCAAGAAGTTTATTAACCCTTCAGATGCTTCACAGCAGCAGAAGCAACATGGAAGGAAAAAATGAACATTTAACTTTTTAGTCACAAAAATTATCTTTTAGCAACAATTTTTTTATTTTCCCAATGGTAAAAGGAGAAACTGAACCACGAAAGTTGTTGTCCAATTTGCCCTGAGGACGCTGATACCTCATATGTGGGGGTAAACCACTGTTTGGGCGCACGGCAGGGCTTGGAAGGGAAGGAGCGCCATTTGACTTTTTGAATGAAAAATTGGCTCCACTCTTTAGCGGACACCATGTCACGTTTGGAGAGCCCACGTGTGCCTAAAAATTGGAGCTCCCCCACAAGTGACCCCATTTTGGAAACTAGACGCCCCAAGGAACTTATCTAGATGCATAGTGAGCACTTTGAACCCCCAGGTGCTTCACAAATTGATCCGTAAAAATGAAAAAGTACTTTTTTTTCACAAAAAAATTCTTTTAGCCTCAATTTTTTCATTTTCATATGGGCAACAGGATACAATGGATCCTAAAATTTGTTGGGCAATTTCTCCTGAGTACACCAATACCTCACATGTGGGGGTAAACCACTGTTTGGGCACATGGTAAGGCTCGGAAGGGAAGGAGCGCCATTTGACTTTTTGAATGAAAAATTATCTCCATCGTTAGCGGACACCATGTCGCGTTTGGAGAGACCCTGTGTGCCTAAACATTGGCGCTCCCCCACAAGTGACCCCATTTTGGAAACTAGACCCCCCAAGGATCTTATCTAGATGCCTAGTGAGCACTTTAAACCCTCAGGTGCTTCACAAATTGATCTGTAAAAATGAAAAAGTAATTTTTTTTCACAAAAAAATTCTTTTCGCCTCAATTTTTTCATTTTCACATGGGCAATAGGATAAAATGGATCATAAAATTTGTTGGGCAATTTCTCCCGAGTACGACGATACCTCATATGTGGGGGTAAACCACTGTTTGGGCACTCGGCAGGGCTCGGAAGGGAAGGCGCGCCATTTGACTTTTTGAATGGAAAATTAGCTCCAACTGTTAGCGGACACCATGTCGCGTTTGGAGAGCCCCTGTGTGCCTAAACATTGGAGCTTCCCCACAAGTGACCCCATTTTGGAAACTAGACCCCCCAAAGAACTTATCTAGATGCAAATTGAGCACTTTAAACCCCCAGGTGCTTCACAGAAGTTTATAACGCAGAGCCATGAAAATAAAAAATAATTTTTCTTTCCTCAAAAATGATTTTTTAGCCTGGAATTTCCTATTTTGCCAAGGGTAATAGGAGAAATTGGACCCCAAATATTGTTGTCCAGTTTGTCCTGAGTACGCTAATACCCCATATGTGGGGGCAAACCACTGTTTGGGTGCATGGCAGGGCTCGGAAGGGAAGGCACGCCATTTGGCTTTTTAAATGGAAAATTAGCTCCAATCATTAGCGGACACCATGTCACGTTTGGAGAGCCCCTGTGTGCCTAAACATTGGAGATCCCCCAGAAATGACCCCATTTTGGAAACTAGACCCCCAAAGGAACTAATCTAGATGTGTGGTGAGGACTTTGAACCCCCAAGTGCTTCACAGAAGTTTATAACGCAGAGCCATGAAAATAAAAAATAAAAAATATTTTCTCAAAAATGATCTTTTAGCCTGCAATTTTTTATTTTTCCAAAGGTAACAGGAGAAATTTGACCCCAAAAGTTGTTGTCCAGTTTCTCCTGAGTACGCTGATACCCCATATGTGGGGTTAAACCACTGTTTGGGCACATGCCGGGGCTCGGAAGTGAAGTAGTGACGTTTTGAAATGCAGACTTTGATGGAATGCTCTGTGGGCGTCACGTTTCGTTTGCAGAGCCCCTGATGTGGCTTAACAGTAGAAATGAAGTGACCGAGGGCAAGGTCGCCCATGTATATCCATGATCTGGCCCAGCAAAACTTCCACACTCAGATTCTATTTTAACAACCGTATCTTTACTGTTATACATTTTCTTTAACACAGCGGAACACAATAATATACAGTACAAAATATGCCTATTCACAGAGATAACGTGTAATAACAAACTGTCCCTCACTTTCCCTATCCACACGTTACCAGTTCCTTTGTTCCAAGAGGTTATCTTCCCACGTCGCAGGCCTGTCTGTCACTGCAGGGGGACGCTCCAGCCGAAGAGAAAAACAGGGATTGAACAAAACTCCGTCTCTCAGGTCCAGACTGTAGTCCTTGGGGTTCAACAGGTAAGGGTGGAATGTTCGGCCTCTCAACAGAGGACCCGCTTACAGTTCATGGGCTCCAGGATCTGTGAAGATGTCACCGTTGGGTGCTCCGCAGTGTGGGAGCTGGGAACAATCTGGATGTCAGCTTCCAAGAGATAGCGGTCATCCAGGCAATCTTCTATATCGCATCTACAGGAGGACGCCAGCAGACACAGACCTCTCTCTGCGCACACCAGTTTCCCGGGCTTTCTCTTTTCCTCCCCTTCCTGTTCACATGACATCACAGGGGGAAGTTTTGCCAATACAGTTTGTCCCTCTGTAATCACATTTGGCATAGGTATAACTTCTGGCCACACGGGGGCAGTGTCTGTCACAGATTCTATGTCAATGATAACAGAATAGTCACAGCCGGCCAGCTCACTACAGAAACCCCCCACAAGTGACCCCATTTTGGAAACTAGACCCCGAAAGGAACTTATCTAGATGTGTGTTGAGCACTTTGAACCCCCAAGTGCTTCACAGAAGTTTATAATGCAGAGCCGTGAAAATAATAAATACGTTTTCTTTCCTCAAAAATAATTATTTAGCCCAGAATTTTTTAATTTTCCCAAGGGTAACAGGAGAAATTTGATCCCAATATTTGTTGTCCAGTTTCTCCTGAGTACGGTGATACCCCATATGTGGGGGTAAACTACTGTTTGGGCACATGCCGGGGCTCGGAATTGAAGTAGTGACGTTTTGAAATGCAGACTTTGATGGAATGCTCTGCGGGTGTCACGTTGCGTTTGCAGAGCCCCTGATGTGGCTAAACAGTAGAAACCCCCCACAAGTGACCCCATTTTGGAAACTAGACCCCGAAAGGAACTTATCTAGATGTGTGGTGAGCACTTTGAACCCCCAAGTGCTTCATAGAAGTTTATAATGCAGAACCGTGAAAATAATAAATACGTTTTCTTTCCTCAAAAATAATTATTTAGCCCAGAATTTTTTATTTTTCCAAGGGTTACAGGAGAAATTGGACCCCAAAAGTTGTTGTCCAGTTTCTCCTGAGTACGCTGATACCCCATATGTGGAGGTAAACCACTGTTTGGGCACACGTCGGGGCTCAGAAGGGAAGTAGTGACTTTTGAAATGCAGACTTTGATGAAATGGTCTGCGGGCGTCACGTTGCGTTTGCAGAGCCCCTGGTGTGCCTAAACAGTAGAAACCCCCCACACGGGACCCCATTTTGGAAACTAGACCCCGAAAGGAACTTATCTAGATGTGTGGTGAGCAATTTGAACCCCCAAGTGCTTCATAGAAGTTTATAATGCAGAACCGTGAAAATAATAAATACGTTTTCTTTCCTCAAAAATAATTATTTAGCCCAGAATTTTTTATTTTCCCAAGGGTTACAGGAGAAATTGGACCCCAAAAGTTGTTGTCCAGTTTATCCTGAGTACGCTGATACCCCATGTGTGGAGGTAAACCACTGTTTGGGCACACGTCGGGGCTCAGAAGGGAAGTAGTGACTTTTGAAATGCAGACTTTGATGAAATGGTTTGCGGGCGTCACGTTGCGTTTGCAGAGCCCCTGGTGTGCCTAAACAGTAGAAACCCCCCACAAGTGACCCCATTTTAGAAACTAGACCCCCCAAGGAACTTATCTAGATATGTGGTGAGCACTTTGAACCCCCAAGTGCTTCACAGACGTTTACAACGCAGAGCCGTGAAAATAAAAAATCATTTTTCTTTCCTCAAAAATGATGTTTTAGCAAGCATTTTTTTATTTTCAGAAGGGTAACAGGAGAAATTGGACCCCAGTAATTGTTGCACAGTTTATCCTGAGTATGCTGGTACCCCATATGTGGGGGTAAACCACTGTTTGGGCACACGTCGGGGCTCGGAATTGAGGGAGCACCATTTGACTTTTTGAATACGAGATTGGCTGGAATCAATGGTGGCGCCATGTTGCGTTTGGAGCCCCCTGATGTGCCTAAACAGTGGTAACCCCTCAATTCTAACGCCAACACTAACCCCAACACACCCCTAACCCTAATCCCAACTGTAGCCATAACCCTAATCACAACCCTAACCACAACCCTAATTCCAACCCTAACCCTAAGGCTATGTGCCCACGTTGCGGATTCGTGTGAGATTTTTCAGCATCATTTTTGAAAAATCCGCGGGTAAAAGGCACTGTGTTTTACCTGCGGATTTTCCGCGGATTTCCAGTGTTTTTTGTGCGTATTTCACCTGTGGATTCCTATTGAGGAACAGGTGTAAAGCGCTGCGGAATCCGCACAAAGAATTGTCATGCTGCGGAAAATACAACGCAGCGTTTCCGCGCGGTATTTTCCGCACCATGGGCACAGCGGATTTGGTTTTCCATGGTACTGTAAACCTGATGGAACACTGCTGCGAATACGCAGCGGCCAAACCGCTGCGGATCTGCAGCCAAATCCGCACCGTGTGCACATAGCCTAATTCTAAAGGTATGTGCACACGCTGCGGAAAACGGGGCGGATTCGCAGCAGTTTCCCATGAGTTTACAGTTCAATGCAAACCTATGGGAAACAAAAATCGCTGTACACATGCTGCGGAAAAACTGCACGGAAACGCAGCGGTTTACATTCCGCAGCATGTCACTTCTTTCTGTGGATTCCGCAGCGGTTTTACAACTGCTCAAATAGAAAATCGCAGTTGTAAAACCGCAGTGAAATGCGCAGAAAAAACGTGGTAAATCCGCCATAAATCCGCAGCGGTTTAGCACTGCGGATTTATCAAAGCTACCAAAGATAATTTATCAAAGATACCAAAGCTCTTCAGCTCCAAGGACGTCCACCCATTTCTTCTGATACATGTTGGCACCAATGACACGGCAAGGAAGGACCTACCGACAATCTGCAAGGACTTTGAAGAGTTGGGGAAGAAAGTAAAGGAACTGGATGCACAGGTAGTTTTTTCTTCTATCCTTCCAGTAGACGGGCATGGCACCAGGAGATGGAACAGGATCCTTGATGCAAACAACTGGCTAAGACGATGGTGCAGACAACAAGGATTTGGATTCCTGGACCACGGTGTGAATTACTGGTATGATGGACTCCTCGCCAGAGACGGACTACACCTCAACAAACCTGGGAAACACACATTCGCCAGAAGACTCGCTACACTCATCAGGAGGGCGTTAAACTAGAAGAAGAGGGGACGGGAAGAAAAACATTAGACTCGAACAAAGACGACCCAGGAAAACATACTCTGAAGGGAGGTAAGAACATTTCTAAAACAATCCACAGTGAGGAGATTGGAACAAAACAAAATCCTCTAAACTGCATGCTCGCAAACGCCAGAAGCCTGACAAACAAGATGGAAGAACTAGAAGCAGAAATATCTACAGGTAACTTTAACATAGTGGGAATAACCGAGACATGGTTAGATGAAAGCTATGACTGGGCAGTTAACTTACAGGGTTACAGTCTGTTTAGAAAGGATCGTAAAAATCGGAGAGGAGGAGGGGTTTGTCTCTATGTAAAGTCTTGTCTAAAGTCCACTTTAAGGGAGGATATTAGCGAAGGGAATGAGGATGTCGAGTCCATATGGGTTGAAATTCATGGAGGGAAAAATGGTAACAAAATTCTCATTGGGGTCTGTTACAAACCCCCAAATATAACAGAAAGCATGGAAAGTCTACTTCTAAAGCAGATAGATGAAGCTGCAACCCATAATGAGGTCCTGGTTATGGGGGACTTTAACTACCCGGATATTAACTGGGAAACAGAAACCTGTGAAACCCATAAAGGCAACAGGTTTCTGCTAATAACCAAGAAAAATTATCTTTCACAATTGGTGCAGAATCCAACCAGAGGAGCAGCACTTTTAGACCTAATACTATCTAATAGACCTGACAGAATAACAAATCTGCAGGTGGTTGGGCATTTAGGAAATAGCGACCACAATATTGTGCAGTTTCACCTGTCTTTCACTAGGGGGACTTGTCAGGGAGTCACAAAAACATTGAACTTTAGGAAGGCAAAGTTTGAACAGCTTAGAGATGCCCTTAATCTGGTAGACTGGGACAATATCCTCAGAAATGAGAATACAGATAATAAATGGGAAATGTTTAAGAACATCCTAAATAGGCAGTGTAAGCGGTTTATACCTTGTGGGAATAAAAGGACTAGAAATAGGAAAAACCCAATGTGGCTAAACAAAGAAGTAAGACAGGCAATTAACAGTAAAAAGAAAGCATTTGCACTACTAAAGCAGGATGGCACCATTGAAGCTCTAAAAAACTATAGGGAGAAAAATACTTTATCTAAAAAACTAATTAAAGCTGCCAAAAAGGAAACAGAGAAGCACATTGCTAAGGAGAGTAAAACTAATCCCAAACTGTTCTTCAACTATATCAATAGTAAAAGAATAAAAACTGAAAATGTAGGCCCCTTAAAAAATAGTGAGGAAAGAATGGTTGTAGATGACGAGGAAAAAGCTAACATATTAAACACCTTCTTCTCCACGGTATTCACGGTGGAAAATGAAATGCTAGGTGAAATCCCAAGAAACAATGAAAACCCTATATTAAGGGTCACCAATCTAACCCAAGAAGAGGTGCGAAACCGGCTAAATAAGATTAAAATAGATAAATCTCCGGGTCCGGATGGCATACACCCACGAGTACTAAGAGAACTAAGTAATGTAATAGATAAACCATTATTTCTTATTTTTAGTGACTCTATAGCGACAGGGTCTGTTCCGCAGGACTGGCGCATAGCAAATGTGGTGCCAATATTCAAAAAGGGCTCTAAAAGTGAACCTGGAAATTATAGGCCAGTAAGTCTAACCTCAATTGTTGGTAAAATATTTGAAGGGTTTCTGAGGGATGTTATTCTGGATTATCTCAATGAGAATAACTGTTTAACTCCATATCAGCATGGGTTTATGAGAAATCGCTCCTGTCAAACCAATCTAATCAGTTTTTATGAAGAGGTAAGCTATAGACGGGACCACGGTGAGTCATTGGACGTGGTATATCTCGATTTTTCCAAAGCGTTTGATACCGTGCCGCACAAGAGGTTGGTACACAAAATGAGAATGCTTGGTCTGGGGGAAAATGTGTGTAAATGGGTTAGTAACTGGCTTAGTGATAGAAAGCAGAGGGTGGTTATAAATGGTATAGTCTCTAACTGGGTCGCTGTGACCAGTGGGGTACCGCAGGGGTCAGTATTGGGACCTGTTCTCTTCAACATATTCATTAATGATCTGGTAGAAGGTTTACACAGTAAAATATCGATATTTGCAGATGATACAAAACTATGTAAAGCAGTTAATACAAGAGAAGATAGTATTCTGCTACAGATGGATCTGGATAAGTTGGAAACTTGGGCTGAAAGGTGGCAGATGAGGTTTAACAATGATAAATGTAAGGTTATACACATGGGAAGAGGGAATCAATATCACCATTACACACTGAACGGGAAACCACTGGGTAAATCTGACAGGGAGAAGGACTTGGGGATCCTAGTTAATGATAAACTTACCTGGAGCAGCCAGTGCCAGGCAGCAGCTGCCAAGGCAAACAGGATCATGGGGTGCATTAAAAGAGGTCTGGATACACATGATGAGAGCATTATACTGCCTCTGTACAAATCCCTAGTTAGACCGCACATGGAGTACTGTGTCCAGTTTTGGGCACCGGTGCTCAGGAAGGATATAATGGAACTAGAGAGAGTACAAAGGAGGGCAACAAAATTAATAAAGGGGATGGGAGAACTACAATACCCAGATAGATTAGCGAAATTAGGATTATTTAGTCTAGAAAAAAGACGACTGAGGGGCGATCTAATAACCATGTATAAGTATATAAGGGGACAATACAAATATCTCGCTGAGGATCTGTTTATACCAAGGAAGGTGACGGGCACAAGGGGGCATTCTTTGCGTCTGGAGGAGAGAAGGTTTTTCCAACAACATAGAAGAGGATTCTTTACTGTTAGGGCAGTGAGAATCTGGAATTGCTTGCCTGAGGAGGTGGTGATGGAGAACTCAGTCGAGGGGTTCAAGAGAGGCCTGGATGTCTTCCTGGAGCAGAACAATATTGTATCATACAATTATTAGGTTCTGTAGAAGGACGTAGATCTGGGTATTTATTATGATGGAATATAGGCTGAACTGGATGGACAAATGTCTTTTTTCGGCCTTACTAACTATGTTACTTACTAACTATGTTAAATCCGCAGCGGAAAAATCCGCAGAGGACCAGAATACGTGTGCACATACCAAAACCCTAACCCTAGCCCTAACCCAACCCCTAACCCTAGCCCTAACCCTAACCCTAGCCCTAACCCTACCCCTACCCCTAACCCTACCCCTAATCCTACCCCTAACCCTACCCCTAACCCTACCCCTAACCCTACCCCTAACCCTACCCCTAACCCTATTCTAACATTACTGGAAAAAAAAATTCTTTATTTTTTTATTGTCCCTACCTATGGGGGTGACAAAGGGGGGGGGGGGGTCATTTATTATTTTTTTTATTTTGATCACTGAGATATAATCTATCTCACTGATCAAAATGTACTTTGGAACGAATCTGCCGGCCGGCAGATTCGGCGGGCGCACTGCGCATGCGCCCGCCATTTTGGAAGATGGCGGCACCCAGGGAGAAGACGGACGGACCCCGGCAGGATCGGTAAGTATGATGGCGTGGGGGGGAGCACGGGGGGGGGATCGGAGCATGGGGGGGTGGATCGGAGCGCGGGAGGGGTGGAACGGAGCACGGGGGGGTGCATTGGAGCATCGGGGGGTGGATCGGACTGCAGGGGGGGTGGATCGGACTGCAGGGGGGGTGGATCGAAGTGCAGGGGGGGTGGTTGGAGCACGGGGGAGGGTGATTGGAGCACGGGGGGAGCGGACAAGAGCACGGGGGAGCGGAGCACAGGACGGAGGGGAGCCGGAGCAGTGTACTGGACAGATCGGAGGGCTGGGGGGGCGATCGGTGGGGTGGGGGCACATTAGTGTTTCCAGCCATGGCCGATGATATTGCAGCATCGGCCATGGCTGGATTGTAATATTTCACCAGTTATAATAGGTGAAATATTACAAATCGCTCTGATTGGCAGTTTCACTTTCAACAGCCAATCAGAGCGATCGTAGCCACGGGGGGGGGGGGGGGGTGAAGCCACCCCCCCTGGGCTAAACTACCACTCCCCCTGTCCCTGCAGGTCAGGTGAAATGGGAGTTAACCCTTTCACCCAATCTGCAGGGACGCGATCTTTCCATGACGCCACATAGGCGTCATGGGTCGGATTAGCACCGACTTTCATGATTCCTACGTGGCGTCATGGGTCGGGAAGGGGTTAAACAATGTTCCCATTATTAGGAAGTGGGTCTCCCATAGTGCTTCCCTATGCAGTGAATGCAAGGGCTGCCAAAAATTTGGAGGTACTCCAATGCCCCATTGAGAGACGTAGAGGAGGGCCTCATGAAAAAATGTTCCCATTATTAGGAAGTGGGTCTCCCATAGTGTTTTCGTATGCAGTGAATACAAGGGCTGCCAAAAATTTGGAGGCAATACAATGCCCCTTGGAAGAGACGTGGAGGAGGGCCTCATAAAAAAATGTTCCCATTAGAAAGGAGCGGGTCTCCAATACTTGTAATGCCCATGCACTAAGTGTATGAGCTGACAAACATTTACCCTGGGAGGTATACCTGAACATACTGTATAACAAATTTTTTTTACAGGCATCATAAACACCCTTTAAGAAAATTATGTGGGTGTTGCATCATGGACCATGGTCATCCTGGTGATGTGGTGGTGGAGGCTGAGGATGAGGAGACGGAGGAGGACATCAGCAAATAGCCAAAATCAGGAAATGTATACCCATGTGTGGGTGTGAAGAGGTGCATGGGAATAGACCTCCCAAAAAGACACTGGATTTGAGTTTTTTATGCTGCTATAATTCAGTGGTATTGAGAAGTCTGGCCCAATCCAGCCCTTGTTCATTTTTATAACAGTCAGCCTTTCAGCATTTTCAGTTGACAGGCGTATGCACTTATCAGTTATAATTCCACCAGCGGCACTAAAAATCCGCTCAGACCAAACCCTAGAGGCAGGGCAGGCCAGGACCTCCACGGTATAGAGAGTCATTTCATGTCCCGTGTCCAGCTTGGATACCCAATAATTATAAGGCACAGAGGAATCATGGAGGACGTTGGAACGGTCAGCAAGGTACTCTCTCAGCATCTTCCCAAACTTTGCACTTCTTGTGAGAGTACCCCGTGTTTCAGGGCCTGTGCGATGGGAGGGTCTGAGGAAACTCTCCCAGAACTTTTGCAGTGTTCCCCTGCTTCTGCTGGATTGGAGTTGTGTCTCTCTCTCCTGTACTCCTTGGTTGTCCAAGGAACTGTGGCCTCTGCCGCCAGCATTTTCAGAGGGAATTTTTTTTAATAATTCCGCAATAAGAGCCTTCTGGTACTGCCGCATTTTAGTAGACCTGTCCACCTCGGGAATAAGAGATAGAAAGTTCTCCTTGTAGTGTGGGTCTAGAAGTTTCACCAACCAGTAATGACTGTCAGCCAAAATTTTGAGAATGTGAGGGTCATGGGAAAGGCAGCATAACATAAACCCAGCCATGCTTGCCAGAGTGCTAACCGCTAAGTCTTCTGTGTCCTCACCAAGAGGATGACTGACCATGCTCTCTTCCTCCTCCTCCTCCTTCTCCTCCCTGTCCTCAGGCCATCCACGCTGAACAGACGGTATGAAAGTTGTGCAGGTGCTATAGATCTATAGATCTATAGGGCATGAAACTAGTTCCCATTCTTCCTCCTCCTCTTCCTCACTGTCACCCAATCCACGTTGGGATGAGATGAGGCTGGGCTGTTTTTATTCACCCTGTATGGTTCCTTGCCCCATCTCATCGTGCTCCACCTGCAATGCACCCTCTTTGATTGTGAGCAGAGAGAGTTTCAGAACTCAGAGAAGCAGGATGGAGATGCTAATTATGGCGTCATCGCCGCTCACCATCTTGGTGGAGTCCTCAAAGCTTTGGAAGATGGTACATATGTCTGACATCCATGTCCACTCCTGAGGTCTTATGTGTGGAGTCTGAACTGAATACCGATGGCCTTGTTGATGCTGGCAGTCAACAACTGCCTTCTTCTGTTCACAAATCCTTTCCAACATATGAAGTGTAGAGTTCCAATGCATGGGGACATCACACACCAGTCGGTGAGCCAGAAGCTGCGAACACTGCTGAAGCACGGCACGGGCGGTGGAAGCTGTAGCTGACTTTCTAAAAAGGGCACACAGGCAGCATACTTTAACAAGCAGATTCGGCAGCTCCAGGAAAATGGAAACTGCTGAACCACAAGGTTAAGCACATGGGCAAGGCATGGTACATGTGTGAGCTCTGTAAAATACCGTGCTACAAAGAAAATTTTTCACCCTTCTGCTACTCCGTTGTTCTGTGACATCACATCATAGTCGTGCGACTGCGCAACAGCGGCCAGCTTTTTTATATCTCCACGTGTATCCAGGGATGCCGCCGGCCGGGGTGCCTCTGGCTCTACTCACTTCGCACTTTCCCCTCCTCCCATTGCTCCGCCTACAAGCTACATCGGGTACGTGCATACCTGCCTTGGCTCTGCAGAGACCCATAAGTACGGGCTGCACAAACAACATATGCTGGAGCACTTCCACACAGTATCAGATTCCACACGCTACCAAGGTATGTTAAACACACATGTATGCTAGTCTGGCAACGCATAATTAACAAAGGATGATTGATTATGAGTACATACCGTAGGATGTCATAAGTGTGACCGAACAGCTAGTGATCAACTCTGTTGAGTGCAGCAGTACCTCCTGCTTATTTATTTCCAAACTATTGAACCCTTAACTCCCATGGGATTTTCTTCGTAGCACGGTATTTTACAGTGTTTCTTGTTTTTGGTTAATTATCTGATAGAGGGAAGCACAGCCTCTATCTAAATACCAGCAGCTTGTTTTCTCCTTTTCCCTCCCTCCTCTCTCTCTCTCCTTTCCCCCTCCCTCATCCCCTATCCTAGCAGCACCAGTGTGGTTCTCCTATTCACATGTGTGAGCTCGCCTCAGAGCTGCCACCACCTTCTGGCCATTGTCACACATGACCATGCATGGCTGTAGGTTCAGCGGTGTTAGCCAAAGATCTGCCTGCTCTTTCAGAGCTGTGCACATCTCTTCAGCATTGTGCGGTTTGTCACCTAAGCATATTAGCTTCAGCAGAGCCTGTTGCGGCTTGGCTGAAGCAGCGCTGCAGTGCTTCCAACTTGTTGACTGATGTGGTCATTTCGGAGATGGAGGCTGAAGAGGAGGATGAGGTGCAGGAGCTGTAGACAGTGGGGGCAACTCTGATTGACCTACAGCCTGCAATCTTCATCGTTGGGAGGACGTGTCCCATCCCAAGGTCCACTGGGTCTTGGCTTCCACTATGTTAACCCAGTGTGCTGTCAGCGAGATGTACTGCCCCTGCCCACAAGCACTTGTCCACGTGGCCGTTGTTAGGTGGACTTTCCCAGTTACTGCATTGTTGAGCGCATGGCTAATGTTGTGGGACAGTTGCTTGTGTAATGCGGGGACGGCACGCTGGGAGAAATAGTGTTGGCTGGGGACCGAGTACCGAGGGACAGCAGCCTCCATCAAGTTGCGGAAAGCTTCCTTCTCCATGAGCCTATTAGGCAACTTTTCGAGCGCAAGCAGTGGTGAAATGTGGGAATTTAGTAGTGTAGCTTGTGGGGCGTTGGCTGCATATTTGTGCTTGCGTTCCAAGGACTGGGGTATGGACAACTGAACGCTGCACTGGGACAAGGACGTGGACGTGCTTGCTGATGGTGCTAGTTGAGTGTGTGCAATGACAAGTGCAGGGCAGGAGGAATCTTCACATGCACCATGGACAGGGGATTGTCTTGCACACACAACAGCGGAAGAAGCAGTGGTGTCACCCACAGACACTGCTCCTGGACCCTGGGTTTCGGCCCACAAAGTCAGGTGCTTTGCTGCCATGTGCCTGATCATGCTGGTGGTGGTCAGGCTGGTTGTTTTGCTATCCCTGCTGATGCGGGCATGGCAGGTGGTCCAAATGGCCTTTTTGGGGTTATCGGCAGAGTCTTTAAAAAACAACCAGACTCAGGAAGACCTAACAGTTGTACTGGCAACTTCTGTTGCATTGGTGTTACGGGGAACGGTTACCCGCATTTTGTCTGCGGCTACCACATTGCTTCTTCCTGCCTGTTGGGGTGCTATGCCTCCTTCCCCCTGCATGCTGCTGTCCTCGCTCTGCATGTCCTCCTTCCAGATTGGGTCAGCTACTATATCATCCACCACCTTGTCTTCCACTTCCACACCCTGGTCCTCCTCCTGACTTTTTGTCAAATGTGTCTCATCATCGTCCACCTCTTGTGACACTTTCCTACCTTCGCCTTCATGTGACCATGGCTGCTCAAATATTTTGGGCATCGTTACATGCGATCTCCTCGTGCCCTGCTTCAAGTGGACCGGGTGAGAGGCCCAAATCTCTAAATGTAAAAGTGAACAGCTCTTCGGAGTGTCCAAGTGTGGGATCATTTGTCTCCTGGCACTCGACATGGTGGAAGGAAGGATGATAAGGGTGAGGAATACGTGGTTCAGACTCGTGGCTACTGAGACTTGACCGTGTGGAAGACAGGGTGGTGGTGGTGGTAAAGTGACTGGAAGCACTATCCTCTCTCCAACCAACAACCTTTTGACGCTGCTCTGGGTTCAATAGTGGTGTGCTGCGGTCCCCTAGTAATTCGTACAGGAAAGTCGGGCAAGAAGATGTGGGTGTTTGTTGTGGCACAATTTCAGCTTGCCAATAGCCACGGCCTTGGCATTCACCATCACCATCACGTCCATTTCCCCGTCCCTTGCCATGCGCCTTGCCCATTTTAAATGGACGACAATATTTTTCACGTTCACTACAAATGGCTGAATTTGGACAGAACTTATATGTGATCCGTGTGACGGACAAACCTCAGTGTTAAATAGCTGGCCTGTAGGTAACTATTTTTACCAGCAAACAGGTGTCAATAACTTCACTAACACACTGCAACAAAATTTAAAGGGAGGTCAGAAATGGCAGAATTTGGAGCACAATTTTTATCTCTGATCCGCGTGACGGACAAACCACAGTTTTAAATAGCTGGCCTGTAGATAACTATTTTTAACAACAAACTGGTGTCAATAACTTCACTAACACAGTGCAACAAAATTTCAATGGAGGACAGATTATATGTGATCCGTGTGAGAAACCACAGTTTTAAATAGATGGATTTTTAGCGCTGTAATATGGAAAGGATTTGTGTGATGGCACACACACGCGCTGTTGTGACAGACACACAGATAGTGCCAAGGGAATGGACACTAATGGAAATGAGTGGGGAGACGGCAGTAACAAACAGAAGCGTGCGACTGCTGCTGAAAACACTCTGCGCTAGACAGGACCAAACACGTTACCACCGGGGGAGTGGCAGAGGAGGCGCTAACCTCTGTGCAAGGGAAAGAAAATGTGAGCGAGAGCCAACAGAGCCGGGAGAGAGGGAGAAAGAGAGGTCAGACAAGCCGGGTTTGATAGCCAGAGGGTAACGCAGTATCCGAGGGTACAGACTGAAGGATAGTCAAATACAAGCCGAAGTCAGTAAACCGGGAAGGCATGCAGTAACCAAGGGCACAGACAAGGAAGCTAGTTAGAGGGCAAGCCACAGATTAGAACCAGAGAATAGCAGAGAACTCCAAAAAAATGTGTATGACCCGGCGATGAAGAATACGCTGCACCTTCAGAGGTCTTATATGTATAAAACTTCCATTTTATTGAAGAATAGTTGAAAAATAGGCCATGGAGACCATGATTAAGGCCTTGTTACAGGCCGAAACATGTTGGTTCTAGATGTCCACAGGCTGATCTGACTGCATGTAACTGTGCTCTTTTATATTTTTCAACTATTCTTCAATGAAGAATAGTTGAAAAAGACCTCTAAAGGTGCAGCGAATTCTTCATTACCGGGTCATACACATTTGCTGGCCTCACTCTGGCCTGGGGAGGGCTATATTAATCCGCCCTTCTGTTGGGTTTTTGTCAGTGATTGTTTTGTCCTTGGCTGAGCAGCTGACCTTGCTACTCTTGTGTATTCCGTTCGTTCCCGTGTGCTTGCCCTGTGTATGATCCTTCATTTTGTGCCTGCGCTCTGATTCTGTACCTCTGCTATTCTCTGCTTAACAAGAAAAAATAAATATATATTTTTTGTCAGCTCACCATCCTCGTCTTACTCCAGGAGTCTATCAGCAGCCACAGCAACGAAATCCCAAAAAGGATGACACTCCAGTAGCCTAACTGCAGCTTAGCAGGCAGATCAATAAACTTTGAACCTTTGGTGATGCTTTTGTTCTAAAAAAATAGTTTTAGATCTACAAAATATTTATTATTTTCCCGTAATCTCCTGGTAACCAATGGAGACTACTGAGCAGTACCAGACTCCAGAAGGACAATTACAATATTTAGTCCTTTAATGGCATTACAGGAATGAGTTTATCATGTATAATTCATGTGACCTATAATATAAAGCTATGGAAGAATGTACAAGAGGATAATGAGGAATGAGTAATGGGAAAGATATGTCAACTGAGGCCCTATGGCTTGAGAACCACCCAAGGTCTGTTGTAATTTTAGATTATCATTTCTCTAAATCTCATACAGGAAATTAGTAGAATTAATATTGATCATTTCTGCTGGTGACGAGCACAAAGAAAGAAAGTTGGCAAAAAAAACAAGTGTTTTTTCACTTCTTTAGTAAAAGTCTACATCATGTTATGATTAGAGAAGATTATAGATAAATGTTGTGATACCAGGAGGATAAAAAATGTCATCTTGCTGCAATTTTTTAACAGTTAACGTCTCTTGACAATAGATCAAGCCTCTGTTTATGAAAAAGAATTACGAATTGTACATTTGATGCTGACGTAACAGGGGCAGGAATTGACATTCAACTGATCCTTTTTTAACCATATTGGAAGGAACAGATTTTCCTGTGGAATAAAAAACATGTTTTTCTCCTTGAGCCTCCGATGCCGCAAGATGATGATGTAAGGATAGGGAACAGATATTTCTGCAGCAAGGCACTAATTCAGTCTCCAGGTACAGCAATGTTAACACGCTAAGTCCTATATTACTCAATGCAGTGCAGGACCCAGCAGGTGCTGTGTTTGCTTTGTATTAGAGTAAGCCAAGTAGGAATAGAAGTCAGCTGAAAGCCTTTCCAGCAGAGAAGAGAGGAAATCCTGATGACTAGATCAGAAAAATAAGTATGAGAAAATATGTTCTTCAGTGATGATGGGATAGGATAAGTCTTCCCCATGGAGACAAACATGAAACAATACTCTAATAAAGTGGCCCCCAGTACGTCAGTGCTCCAAGGGGGCTGCTATCTGTTCTACTGCCTGAGGACGAAAAATGGAAACTAAGAATGGATTATATATCTGCTAACATGCTGCCCCCTACAGTTTGATTGTATCCACTTTGAAAGTTGCTATTAGAAACTATTTCCATTTTTCACAATTGTGTTACAAAGGTTCCTAGAAAATAATATGATTACAAATTATACTGCTGGATCCCCAGTGATTAGGGGCATAATGACTACAGTCTTAAGGGATCTGCTGGAAGTATTAGGGGGGCCTGTGTAGAAGAGTTTGCAGCACTCCTCTCTCTAGAACTGCTACCTTGCCTTGTGCTCTGTCTCTACCTCCTCTCTGATCTCAGCGCTAGTGAGCTCTATGTCTGCTGCCACCCCCTAGCGATAAGTGTAATGTGGACTTTTAACAAAGTCAATAAATGCAACCAATCAATTAGCTTTTAAAGGGGAGCTGACAGGTGATTCACGCTGCCCTAGAATTGGCAGCTTTCTCCCTGCATGCATAAGAAGATATCTATCACTCCATGGCAGACGTCAGGGAGGAACAACCGGCAATACGCCTGTCCGACTTATTTCCTGTGCAACTGGGTCCCTGGCGACTTTTAAAGTTTGTTTTTCTCTGCAACTCTGCAGTGTTAAAAGTCAAACATACCTACTGGAGATCGTACAGCCAGCGATTGATTCATTTTTCAGCAGATTGGACAGAATGTATCAGCTGTCAGGTTCTCTTTAAATGCAATGAGAACATAACAGAACCAATGAAATACATGATACATATTCCTAAAAAAAGGAGATCATCTCAAAAATACTGTAGAAAATACATGAAAACCACAGAGAACTTTTAGACCCATATCAGTAAATACAATACAAAATGAGTCTGCTTAATGAATCTTGCCTTGCGCGGGCGTGTACTATGGAGGACAGAAAATGAACTTCAATCCAATATTGCAGCCAGCATGCAGCCGGCGGGAAGGAAAGGGTGAATCAAACACCTGAAAACCCAACCTTTATGGCTGAAGATTGTCCCCTCCAAATTCAGGTGACAGAGTCCCTTTAAGCCCCAAGGGTGTTTTGCACGTTAATGACCGGGCCAATTTTTTCAATTCTGATCACTGTCCCTTTATGAGGTTATAACTCTGGAACGCTTCAACGGATCCTGATGATTCTGACATTGTTTTCTCGAGACATATTGTACTTCAGTGGTAAAATTTCTTCGATAAGACTTGCGTTTATTTGTGAAAAAAAATGGAAATTTGGCAAAAATTTTGAAAATGTCGCAGTTTTTCAACTTTGAATTTTTATGCCCTTAAATAACAGAGATATGTCACAAAAATCACTTAAAAAGTAACATTTCCCACATGTCTACTTTACATCAGCACAATTTTGGAACCAAATTTTTTTTTGGTTAGGGAGTTATAAGGGTTAAAAGTTGACCAGCAATTTCTCATTTTTACAACACCATTTTTTTTAGGGACCACATCTCATTTGAAGTCATTTTGAGGGGTCTGTATGATAGAAAATAACCAAGTGTGACACCATTCTAAAAACTGCACCCCTCAAGGTTCTCAAAACCACATTCAATAAGTTTATTAACCCTTCAGGTGTTTCTCAGGAATTTTTGGAATGTTTAAATAAAAATGAACATTTGACTTTTTTTCACACAAAATTTAATTCAGCTCCAATTTGATTTATTTTACCAAGGGTAACAGGAGAAAATGGACCCCAAATGTTGTTATACAATTTGTCCTGAGTACGCCGATACCCCATATGTTGGGGTAAACCACTGTTTGGCTCAAAAGGGAAGGAGCGCAATTTGACTTTTCAATGCAAAATTGACTGGAATTGAGATGGGACACCATGTTGCGTTTGGAGAACCCCTGATGTGCCTTAACATTGAAACCCCCCACAAGTGACACCATTTTGGAAAGTAGACCCCCTAAGGAACTTATCTAGATGTGTGGTGAGCACTTTGACCCACCAAGTGCTTCACAGAAGTTTATTATGCAGAGCCGTAAAAATAGAAAATCATATTTTTTCACAAAAATGATTTTTTCGGCCCCAATTTTTTATTTTCCCAAGGGTAAGAGAAGAAATTGGACCCCAAAAGTTCTTCTGCAATTTGTCCTGAGAACGCTGATACCCCACATGTGGGGGTAAACCACTGTTTGGGCGCATGGCACAGCTCGGAATGGAAGGAGCGCCATTTGACTTTTCAATGCAAAATTGACTGGAATTGAGATGGGACGCCATGTTGTGTTTGGAGAGCTACTGATGTGCCTAAATATTGAAACCCCCCACAAGTGACACTATTTTGGAAAGTCGACCCCCTAAGGAACTTATCTAGATGTGCTGTGAGAGCTTTGAACCCCCAAGTGTTTCACTACAGTTTATAGAGCCGTGAAAATAAAAATTTATTTTTTTCCCACAAAAATTTTTTTTTAGCCCCCAGTTTTGTATTTTCCCAAGGGTAACAGGATAAATTGGACCCCAAAAGTCGTTGTCCAATTTGTCCTGAGTACGCTGATACCCCATATGTGGGGGGAACCACCGTTTGGGCGCATGGCAGAGCTCAGAAGGGAAGGAGCGCCATTTGGAATGCAGACTTAGGGTACCGTCACACTAAGCGACGCTGCAGCGATACCGACAACGATGTCGATTGCTGCAGCGTCGCTGTTTGGTCGCTGGAGAGCTGTCACACAGACAGCTCTCCAGCGACCAACGATCCTGAGGTCCCCGGTAACCAGGGTAAACATCGGGTTACTAAGCACAGGGCCGCGCTTAGTAACCCGATGTTTACCCTGGTTACCAGCGTAAACGTTAAAAAAACAAACACTACATACTTACCTTCAGCTGTCTGTCCTCCGGCGCTCTGCTTTCCTCTGCACTGTCAGCGCCGGTCAGCCGGAAAGCAGAGCGGTGATGTCACCGCTCTGCTTTCCGGCTGGCTGGCGCTGACACAGGATGCAGGAGGAGTGCAGAGAAGCAGAGCGCCGGGGACAGACAGCGGAATGTAAGTATGTAGTGTTTGTTTTTTTAACGTTTACGCTGGTAACCAGGGTAAACATCGGGTTACTAAGCACGATGTTTACCCTGGTTACCAGTGAACAGTGAAGACATCGCTGGATCGGCGTCACACACGCCGATCCAGCGATGTCAGCGGGAAGTCCAGCGACGAAATAAAGTTCTGGACTTTCCTCAGCGACCAACGATCTCCCAGCAGGGGCCTGATGGTTGGTCGCTGTCACACATAACGATTTCCTTAACAATATCGTTGCTACGTCACGAAAAGCAACGATATCGTTAATGATATCGTTATGTGTGACGGTACCTTTAGATGGATTGGTCTGCAGGTGTCACATTGCATTTGCAGAGCCTCTAATGTTCCTAAACAGTAGAAACCCCCACAAGTGACACCATTTTGGAAACTAGACCCCCCAGGGAACCCAGGGTATACCGTGAAGATTGGTAGAGCAGCTTAGTATACATTTTTTGCAAAAAACGTATCAACCAAATACCCTGTTATTTACATCTTTTACTAGCACTTGCGGATTACTGCAAACATTTTTTCAAACTGAGTGTTTTTGGTTTTACCATTCTCTTTTGTGTCTTCAGGTTTCTTGGTGGTGTGTGAACATGTTCTTACAGACTTGTTCTCTGTGCAGGTAGCCCATGTGTTCCTGTTTCCATAATTGTTCTCTTGTGTCTACAAGACTGGGGAGTTCCACCACTCCTCTTGGGCTAGCTGCACAAAAGCTGTTCTACCCTGTATGCACACATGGATTTTTCCTCTCTGAACCCTGTTCACACAGGTAATGTGCAGATGATCAGGTTTTTAAATACATCAGATAGGGATTGCATACATTAGTTAGGACCGCTCTGATATGGGTATACCGTGAAGATTGGTAGAGCAGCTTAGTATACATTTTTTGCAAAAAACGTATCAACCAAATACCCTGTTATTTACATCTTTTACTAGCACTTGCGGATTACTGCAAACATTTTTTCAAACTGAGTGTTTTTGGTTTTACCATTCTCTTTTGTGTCTTCAGGTTTCTTGGTGGTGTGTGAACATGTTCTTACAGACTTGTTCTCTGTGCAGGTAGCCCATGTGTTCCTGTTTCCATAATTGTTCTCTTGTGTCTACAAGACTGGGGAGTTCCACCACTCCTCTTGGGCTAGCTGCACAAAAGCTGTTCTACCCTGTATGCACACATGGATTTTTCCTCTCTGAACCCTGTTCACACAGGTAATGTACAGATGATCAGGTTTTTAAATACATCAGATAGGGATTGCATACATTAGTTAGGACTGCTCTGATATGGGTATACCGTGAAGATTGGTAGAGCAGCTTAGTATACATTTTTTGCAAAAAACGTATCAACCAAATACCCTGTTATTTACATCTTTTACTAGCACTTGCGGATTACTGCAAACATTTTTTCAAACTGAGTGTTTTTGGTTTTACCATTCTCTTTTGTGTCTTCAGGTCTCTTGGTGGTGTGTGAACATGTTCTTACAGACTTGTTCTCTGTGCAGGTAGCCCATGTGTTCCTGTTTCCATAATTGTTCTCTTGTGTCTACAAGACTGGGGAGTTCCACCACTCCTCTTGGGCTAGCTGCACAAAAGCTGTTCTACCCTGTATGCACACATGGATTTTTCCTCTCTGAACCCTGTTCACACAGGTAATGTACAGATGATCAGGTTTTTAAATACATCAGATAGGGATTGCATACATTAGTTAGGACTGCTCTGATATGGGTATACCGTGAAGATTGGTAGAGCAGCTTAGTATACATTTTTTGCAAAAAACGTATCAACCAAATACCCTGTTATTTACATCTTTTACTAGCACTTGCGGATTACTGCAAACATTTTTTCAAACTGAGTGTTTTTGGTTTTACCATTCTCTTTTGTGTCTTCAGGTTTCTTGGTGGTGTGTGAACATGTTCTTACAGACTTGTTCTCTGTGCAGGTAGCCCATGTGTTCCTGTTTCCATAATTGTTCTCTTGTGTCTACAAGACTGGGGAGTTCCACCACTCCTCTTGGGCTAGCTGCACAAAAGCTGTTCTACCCTGTATGCACACATGGATTTTTCCTCTCTGAACCCTGTTCACACAGGTAATGTACAGATGATCAGGTTTTTAAATACATCAGATAGGGATTGCATACATTAGTTAGGACTGCTCTGATATGGGTATACCGTGAAGATTGGTAGAGCAGCTTAGTATACATTTTTTGCAAAAAACGTATCAACCAAATACCCTGTTATTTACATCTTTTACTAGCACTTGCGGATTACTGCAAACATTTTTTCAAACTGAGTGTTTTTGGTTTTACCATTCTCTTTTGTGTCTTCAGGTTTCTTGGTGGTGTGTGAACATGTTCTTACAGACTTGTTCTCTGTGCAGGTAGCCCATGTGTTCCTGTTTCCATAATTGTTCTCTTGTGTCTACAAGACTGGGGAGTTCCACCACTCCTCTTGGGCTAGCTGCACAAAAGCTGTTCTACCCTGTATGCACACATGGATTTTTCCTCTCTGAACCCTGTTCACACAGGTAATGTACAGATGATCAGGTTTTTAAATACATCAGATAGGGATTGCATACATTAGTTAGGACTGCTCTGATATGGGTATACCGTGAAGATTGGTAGAGCAGCTTAGTATACATTTTTTGCAAAAAACATATCAACCAAATACCCTGTTATTTACATCTTTTACTAGCACTTGCGGATTACTGCAAACAATTTTTCAAACTGAGTGTTTTTGGTTTTACCATTCTCTTTTGTGTCTTCAGGTTTCTTGGTGGTGTGTGAACATGTTCTTACAGACTTGTTCTCTGTGCAGGTAGCCCATGTGTTCCTGTTTCCATAATTGTTCTCTTGTGTCTACAAGACTGGGGAGTTCCACCACTCCTCTTGGGCTAGCTGCACAAAAGCTGTTCTACCCTGTATGCACACATGGATTTTTCCTCTCTGAACCCTGTTCACACAGGTAATGTACAGATGATCAGGTTTTTAAATACATCAGATAGGGATTGCATACATTAGTTAGGACTGCTCTGATATGGGTATACCGTGAAGATTGGTAGAGCAGCTTAGTATACATTTTTTGCAAAAAACGTATCAACCAAATACCCTGTTATTTACATCTTTTACTAGCACTTGCGGATTACTGCAAACATTTTTTCAAACTGAGTGTTTTTGGTTTTACCATTCTCTTTTGTGTCTTCAGGTTTCTTGGTGGTGTGTGAACATGTTCTTACAGACTTGTTCTCTGTGCAGGTAGCCCATGTGTTCCTGTTTCCATAATTGTTCTCTTGTGTCTACAAGACTGGGGAGTTCCACCACTCCTCTTGGGCTAGCTGCACAAAAGCTGTTCTACCCTGTATGCACACATGGATTTTTCCTCTCTGAACCCTGTTCACACAGGTAATGTACAGATGATCAGGTTTTTAAATACATCAGATAGGGATTGCATACATTAGTTAGGACTGCTCTGATATGGGTATACCGTGAAGATTGGTAGAGCAGCTTAGTATACATTTTTTGCAAAAAACGTATCAACCAAATACCCTGTTATTTACATCTTTTACTAGCACTTGCGGATTACTGCAAACATTTTTTCAAACTGAGTGTTTTTGGTTTTACCATTCTCTTTTGTGTCTTCAGGTTTCTTGGTGGTGTGTGAACATGTTCTTACAGACTTGTTCTCTGTGCAGGTAGCCCATGTGTTCCTGTTTCCATAATTGTTCTCTTGTGTCTACAAGACTGGGGAGTTCCACCACTCCTCTTGAGCTGGCTGCACAAAAGCTGTTCTACCCTGTATGCACACATGGATTTTTCCTCTCTGAACCCTGTTCACACAGGTAATGTACAGATGATCAGGTTTTTAAATACATCAGATAGGGATTGCATACATTAGTTAGGACTGCTCTGATATGGGTATACCGTGAAGATTGGTAGAGCAGCTTAGTATACATTTTTTGCAAAAAACGTATCAACCAAATACCCTGTTATTTACATCTTTTACTAGCACTTGCGGATTACTGCAAACATTTTTTCAAACTGAGTGTTTTTGGTTTTACCATTCTCTTTTGTGTCTTCAGGTTTCTTGGTGGTGTGTGAACATGTTCTTACAGACTTGTTCTCTGTGCAGGTAGCCCATGTGTTCCTGTTTCCATAATTGTTCTCTTGTGTCTACAAGACTGGGGAGTTCCACCACTCCTCTTGGGCTAGCTGCACAAAAGCTGTTCTACCCTGTATGCACACGTGGATTTTTCCTCTCTGAACCCTGTTCACACAGGTAATGTACAGATGATCAGGTTTTTAAATACATCAGATAGGGATTGCATACATTAGTTAGGACTGCTCTGATATGGGTATACCGTGAAGATTGGTAGAGCAGCTTAGTATACATTTTTTGCAAAAAACGTATCAACCAAATACCCTGTTATTTACATCTTTTACTAGCACTTGCGGATTACTGCAAACATTTTTTCAAACTGAGTGTTTTTGGTTTTACCATTCTCTTTTGTGTCTTCAGGTTTCTTGGTGGTGTGTGAACATGTTCTTACAGACTTGTTCTCTGTGCAGGTAGCCCATGTGTTCCTGTTTCCATAATTGTTCTCTTGTGTCTACAAGACTGGGGAGTTCCACCACTCCTCTTGGGCTAGCTGCACAAAAGCTGTTCTACCCTGTATGCACACGTGGATTTTTCCTCTCTGAACCCTGTTCACACAGGTAATGTACAGATGATCAGGTTTTTAAATACATCAGATAGGGATTGCATACATTAGTTAGGACTGCTCTGATATGGGTATACCGTGAAGATTGGTAGAGCAGCTTAGTATACATTTTTTGCAAAAAACGTATCAACCAAATACCCTGTTATTTACATCTTTTACTAGCACTTGCGGATTACTGCAAACATTTTTTCAAACTGAGTGTTTTTGGTTTTACCATTCTCTTTTGTGTCTTCAGGTTTCTTGGTGGTGTGTGAACATGTTCTTACAGACTTGTTCTCTGTGCAGGTAGCCCATGTGTTCCTGTTTCCATAATTGTTCTCTTGTGTCTACAAGACTGGGGAGTTCCACCACTCCTCTTGGGCTAGCTGCACAAAAGCTGTTCTACCCTGTATGCACACATGGATTTTTCCTCTCTGAACCCTGTTCACACAGGTAATGTACAGATGATCAGGTTTTTAAATACATCAGATAGGGATTGCATACATTAGTTAGGACTGCTCTGATATGGGTATACCGTGAAGATTGGTAGAGCAGCTTAGTATACATTTTTTGCAAAAAACGTATCAACCAAATACCCTGTTATTTACATCTTTTACTAGCACTTGCGGATTACTGCAAACATTTTTTCAAACTGAGTGTTTTTGGTTTTACCATTCTCTTTTGTGTCTTCAGGTTTCTTGGTGGTGTGTGAACATGTTCTTACAGACTTGTTCTCTGTGCAGGTAGCCCATGTGTTCCTGTTCCTACCCCCCAGGGAACTTATCTAGATGCGTTGTGAGAACTTGGAACCCCCAAGTGTTTCACTACAGTTTATAACGCAGAGCCGTGACAATAAAAAAAATCATTTTTTTCCACAAAAATGTTTTTTTAGTCCCCCAAATTTTTATTTTCCCAAGGGTAACAAGAGAAGTTGGACCCCAAAAGTTGTTGTCCAATTTGTCCTGAGTACACTGATACCCCATATGTTGGGTTAAACCCCTGTTTGGGTGCATGGGTGAGCTCGGAAGGGAAGGAGCACTGTTTTACTTTTTCAATGCAGAATTGGCTGGAATTGACATCAGACGCCATGTCGCGTTTGGAGAGCCAATGATGTGCCTAAACAGTGGAAAGCCCCAATTCTAACTGAAACTGTAACCCTAGCCCCAACCCTAACCCTATCCCCAACCCTAACCCTAGCCCCAACCCTAGCCCTAACCCTAGCCCTAACCCTAAACCTAGCCCTAACCCTAACCCTAGCCCTAACCCTAGCCCTAACCCTAGCTCTAACCCTAGCCCTAACCCTAGCCCTAACCCTAGCCCCAATCCTAGCCCTAGCCCTAACCCTAGCCCTAACCCTATTCTTATCCCTAATGGGAAAATGGAAATAAATACTTTTTTTAATTTTATTACTTTTCCCTAACTAAGGGGGTGATGAAGGGGGGTTTGATTTACTTTTATAGTGGGCTTTTTAGCGGATTTTTATGATTGGCAGCCGTCACAGACTAAAAGACATTTTTTATTGCAAAAAATAGTTTTTGCGTCTCCACGTTTTGAGAGCTATAATTTTTCCATATTTTGGTCCACAGAGTCATGTGAGGTCTTTGTTTTTGGCGGGACGTGTTGACGTTTTCATTGGTAACATTTTTGGGGACGTGACATTTTTTGATCGCTTTTTATTCCGATTTTTGTGAGGCAGAATTACCAAAAACCAGCTATTCATGAATTTCTTTTGGGGGGGCATTTATACTATTCCACGTTTGGTAAAATTTATAAAGCAGTTATATTGTTCAGGTCAGTGCGATTACAGCGATACCTCATTTATATAATTTTCTTATGTTTTGGCGCTTTTATACGATAAAAACTATTTTATAGAAAAAATAATTATTTTTGCATCGCTTTATTCTGAGGAGTGTAACTTTTTTATTTTTTCGCTGATGATGCTGTATCGTGGCTCATTTTTCGAGGGACAAGATGACGTTTTCAGCGATACCATGAATATTTATATCCGTCTTTTTGATCGTGAGTTATTCCACTTTTTGTTTGGCTATATGATAATAAAGCGTTAATTCTTGCCTCGTCTTTTTATTTTATTTTTTTTACCGCATTCACTGAAGGGGTTAAATAGTGGGGCAGTTTTATTGTTGGGGTTGTTACGGATGCGGCGATACTAAATATGTGTACTTTTATTGTTTTTTTATTATTTAGATAAAGAAATGTATTTTTTTTTCATTATTTAGGAATTTTTTTTTTTTACACGTGAATATTTTTTTTTTTACTTTACAACATTGCCCCGGGGGGGGGGGGGGGGGGGGGGCATCATGTTATAGGGTCAGATCGCTGATCTGACACTTTGCAAAGCACTGTGTCAGATCAGCGATCTGACATGCAGGGCTGCAGGCTTACCAGCACTTGCTCTGAGCAGGCGCTGGTAAGCCACCTCCCTGCAGGACCTGGATGCAGCCCCGCGGCCATTTTGGATCCGGGGCCTGCAGGGAGATGAAGGTAGGAGACCCTTGGAGCATCGCGATCACATCGTGTTGCTCCGAGGGTCTCAGGGAAGCACTCAGGGAGCCCCCTCCCTGCGCAATGCTTCCCTATGCTGCCGAAACACTTCGATCATGTTTGATTGCATTGTGCCAGGTGTTAATGTGCCAGGGGCGGTCCATGACCACTCCTGACACATAGTGCCGGATGTCAGCTGCAATAGTCAGCTGACACCCGGCCGCAATCGGCCACGCTTCCCCGTGAGCGCGGCCTATCGCATATGATGTACTATCCCATCACTGGGAATTAAGTCCCAGGTCACCTCGACGGGATAGTACGTCATATGAGAATAAGGGGTTAATACCAAAAATTACAAACAAACCTCATACCAAATGAAAAATTAAGTCCATATCAAAAGTCCATTTACATTAAAAGAGAACAAGCGGGCAGCAATGTTAACCATGAAATGCAATGGCAATGTTAACCTCTAAAAGGCCTAAGGTTCAAGATGAGACATTTTCTTTGTGTGTGTGTATATATATATATATATATATATATATATATACCGTATATACTCGAGTATAAGCCGACCCGAGTATAAGCCGACCCCCCTAATTTTGCCACAAAAAACTGGGAAAACTTATTGACTCGAGTATAAGCCTAGGGTAGAAAATGCAGCAGCTACCGGTGAATTTCAAAAATAAAAATAGATGCTCCATACCGTTCATTATTGCCCCATAGATGCTCCATATACAACTGTGCTATATAGAATGCTCTGCACCGTTCATTATTGCCCCGTAGATGCTCCTTATAAAGCTGTGCCATATAGAATGCTCTGCACCTTTGATTATGGCCCCATAGATGCCCCTTATAATGCTGTGCCATATATGCTCTGCACCTTTGATTATGGCCCCATAGATGCCCCTTATAATGCTGTGCCATATATGCTCTGCACCTTTGATTATGGCCCCATAGATGCTCCTTATAATGCTGTGCCATATATAATGCTCTGCACCTTTGATTATGGGCCCATAGATGCTCCTTAGAATGCTGTGCCATATATGCTCTGCACCTTTGATTATGGCCCCATAAATGCTCCTTAGAATGCTGTGCCATATATGCTCTGCACCTTTGATTATGGCCCCATAGATGCTCCTTATAATGTTGTGCCATATATGCTCTGCACCTTTGATTATGGCCCCATAGATGCCCCTTAGAATGCTGTGCCATATATGCTCTGCACCTTTGATTATGGCCCCATAAATGCTCCTTAGAATGCTGTGCCATATATGCTCTGCACCTTTGATTATGGCCCCATAAATGCTCCTTAGAATGCTGTGCCATATATGCTCTGCACCTTTGATTATGGCCCCATAGATGCTCCTTATAATGTTGTGCCATATATGACCTGCACCTTTGATTATGGCCCCATAAATGCTCCTTAGAATGCTGTGCCATATATGCTCTGCACCTTTGATTATGGCCCCATAGATGCCCCTTAGAATGCTGTGCCATATATGCTCTGCACCTTTGATTATGGCCCCATAAATGCTCCTTAGAATGCTGTGCCATATATGCTCTGCACCTTTGATTATGGCCCCATAGATGCCCCTTATAATGCTGTGCCATGTATGCTCTGCACCTTTGATTATGGCCCCAAAGATGCCCCTTATAATGCTGTGCCATATATACTCTGCACCTTTGATTATGGCCCCATAGGTGCTCCTTATAATGCTGTGCCATATAGAATGCGGCTGCAATAAAAAAAAAAAATCACATACTCACCTCTCTTCTCAGGACGCCAGCGCTTTCAATAATTACCTGCTCCTCTGCGGCTCCGTCTCCAGCACTGACGCTCAGCAGAGGGCGCGCACTGACTACTTCACAGCGCCCTCTAACCTGAGCGTCACTGCTAGAGGACGCTGCAGACGGAGCCGCACCGGAGCGAGGAGCAGGTAATTATAGCGCTGCGCTCCCCTTACCTGCTGCGGCGCGGTCCCTGCAGTCCCTGGCTTCTCCGGCGCTGCAAATTCTTCCTGTACTGAGCGGTCACATGGCACCGATCATTTACAGCAATGAATATGCGGCTCCTCCCCTATGGGGGTGGAGCCGCCTATTCATTTCTGTAATGAGCGGTGCCATGTGACCGCTCAGTACAGGAAGAATTTGCAGCGCCGGAGAAGCCAGGGACTGCAGGGACCGCGCCGCAGCAGGTAAGTATGACTACACAGTCCCCGCTCCCCCTCCCCTGCCGACACCCGGGTATATGACTCGAGTATAAGCCGAGAGGGGGACTTTCAGCCCAAAAAAATGGGCTGAAAATCTCGGCTTATACTCGAGTATATACGGTATATATATAGCTGTTTCCAGCCAGCTAACGCTCGGCACGCTCATTGCTATCTAATTAATGCTGCTGGTGATTAAACTAAAGTAAATAATGACAACATTCAAAAGCGCTTACGCAGGTGGTAAATTGACTTAAATTGAAGTTAATAACAATAATATTCATTAAAAATCTGAATAATACTAATAACACATTTTATTCACAGTGTAAAATCAAAAACAAACTGGATTCAGTAAGATGTGCATTTTTTATTCATTCCAGCAAGCCTCGTGTGGTAATGTGTGGGGACGGAGCCTCATGTGGTAATGTGTGGGGACAAAGCCTCGTATGGTAATGTGTGGGGATGGAGCCTCTTGTGGTGTGTGGGGACGGAGCATCGTGTGGTAATGTGTGGGGACGGAGCCTCGTGTGGTAATGTGTGCGGATGGAGCCTCATGTGGTAATGTGTGTGGATGGAGCCTCGTGTGGTAATGTGTGGGGATGGAGCCTCATGTGGTAATGTGTGGGGATGGAGCCTCGTGTGGTAATGTGTGGGGATGGAGCCTTTTGTGTTAATGTGTGAGGATGGAGCCTCATGTGGTAATGTGTGGGGACGGAGCCTCGTGTGGTAATGTGAGGGGGTGAAATTATGTGTGTTAATGGGGTGGGGGCGGGATTATGTGTGGTGATGTGTTGGGGGCGGTATTATGTGTGGTGATGTGGTTGGGGGCGGTATTATGTGTGGTGATGTGTGGGGACGGAGCCTCATGTGGTAATGTGTGGGGACAAAGCCTCGTATGGTAATGTGTGGGGACGGAGCCTCTTGTGGTGTGTGGGGACGGAGCATCGTGTGGTAATGTGTGGGGACGGAGCCTCGTGTGGTAATGTGTGGGGATGGAGCCTCATGTGGTAATGTGTGGGGATGGAGCCTCGTGTGGTAATGTGTGGGGATGGAGCCTCATGTGGTAATGTGTGGGGATGGAGCCTCGTGTGGTAATGTGTGGGGATGGAGCCTTTTGTGGTAATGTGTGAGGATGGAGCCTCATGTGGTAATGTGTGGGGACGGAGCCTCGTGTGGTAATGTGAGGGGGTGAAATTATGTGTGTTAATGGGGTGGGGGGCGGGATTATGTGTGGTGATGTGTTGGGGGCGGTATTATGTGTGGTGATGTGGTTGGGGGCGGTATTATGTGTGGTGATGTGGTGGGGGTGGGATTATGTGTGGTGATGTGGTGGGGGGCGGGATTTTGTGTGGTGATGTGGTGGGGGGCGGGATTGTGTGGTGATGTGGTGGGGGGCGGGATTATGTGTAGTAATGTGGTGGGGGCAGGATTATGTGTGGTGATGTGGTGGGGTGATTATGTGTGGTGATGTGTTGGTGGGGTGGGATTATGTGTGGTAATGTGGTGGGGGGTGGGATTATATGTGGTGGGGGGTGGGATTATGTGTGGTAATGTGGTGGTGGGGCGGGATTATGTGTGGTAATGTGGTGAGGGGCAGGATTATGTGTGGTGATGTGGTGGGGGGTTGGATTACGTGTGGTGATGTGGTGGGGGTGGGATTATGTGTGGTGATGTGGTGGGGGGCAGGATTATGTGTGGTGATGTGGTGGGGGGTGGTATTATGAGTGATGATGTGGTGGGGGGCAGGATTATGTGTGGTAATGTGGGGGGTGGGATTATCTGTGGTAATGTGGTGGGGGAGCGGGATTATGTGTGGTAATGTGGTAGGGGGTGGGATTATCTGTGGTAATGTGGTGGGGGTGGGACTATGTGTGGTGATGTGGTGGGGGCAGGATTATGTGTGGTGATGTGGTGGGGGTGGGATTATGTGTGGTGATGTGGTGGGGGTGGGATTATGTGTGGTAATGTGGTGGGGGTGGGATTATCTGTGGTAATGTGGAGGGGGGCGGGATTATGTGTGGTAATGTGGTGGGGGCGGGATTATGTGTGGTAATGTGGTGGGGGGTGGGATTATCTGTGGTAATGTGGTGGGGGCAGGATTATGTGTGGTAATGTGGTGGGGGGTGGGATTATCTGTGGTAATGAGGTGGGGGTGGGATTATCTGTGGTAATGTGGTGGGGGAGCGGGATTATGTGTGGTGATGTGGTGAGGCAGCGGAATTAAGTGTGGTGATGTGGTGGGGAAATTATGTGTGGTGATGTGTTGGGAGGCGGGATTATGTGTGATGATGCGGTGGGAGGACGGGATTATGTGTGGTAATGTGGTGGGGGGCGGGATTATGGGTGGTAATGTGGTGGGGGCAGGATTGTGTGTGGTAATGGGGTGGGGGGCAGGAATATGTGTGGTGATGCGGTGGGGGATTATGTGTGGTGATGTGTTGGGGCGGGATTATGTGTGGTGATCTGCTGAGGGGGTGGGATTATGTGTGGTAATGTAGTGGGAGGGATTATGTGTGGTAATGTGGTGGGGGGTGGGATTATGTGTGGTAATGTAGTGGGGGGTGGGATTATATATGGTAATGTGGTGGGGGCAGGATTATGTGTGGTAATGTGGTGGGTGGGTGGGAATATGAGTGGTAATGTGGTGGGGGCAGGATTATGTGTGGTAATGTGGTGGGGGGGAATATGTGTGGTAATGTGATGGGGGCAGGATTATCTGTGGTAATGTAGTGGGGCGATGGGATTACGTGTGGTGATGTGGTGGGGGGCGGGATTATGTGTGGTGATGTGGTGGGGGGCGGGATTATGTGTGGTGATGTGTTGGGGGCGGGATTATGTGTGGTCATGTGGTGGAGGTGGGATTATGTGTGGTGATGTGGTGGGAGCGGAATTATGTGTGGTAATGTGGTGGACCGGGATTATGTGTGGTAATGTGGTGGTGGGCGGGATTATGTGTGGTAATGTGGTTGGGGGGTGGGATTATCTGTGGTAATGTGGTGGGGGGTGGGATTATGTGTGGTGATGTGGTGGGGGGTAGGATTGTGTGTGGTGATGTGGTGGGGAGCAGGATTGTGTGTGGTAATGTGGTGGGGGGCGGGATTGTGTGTGGTAATGGGGTGGGGGGGTAGGACTGTGTGTGGTAATGTGGTGGGGGGGCGGGATTGTGTGTGGTAATATGGTGGGGGCGGGATTGTGTGTGGTAATGGGGTGGGGGCAGGATTATGTGTGGTGATGTGGTGGGGAGCAGAGCTACTGTGCAGAGGGCGGGACTAGCGAGTAATCACGATGCCTCTTAAATATATATAGTCATTTTTTATTTTAAAAATTCCAAAAATGGAAATAGGCTCATGCACAAGTGTGGGCAACCTTGGAGATTTGTGTGCTCGGATAACTTTGACTAAGGTTTCAGACCTTAATTAGACTGTTAGTTTATGGCTTGTTCATTATCATTATTAGGAAGGGGCAGGTGATGCAAATGTCCCAGCTTTACAAAAAGCCAGCCTCCTCTAACTTTGTGCCAAAAAACAGCAGCCATGGGTACTTCTAAACAGCTGCCTAGCACCCTGAAAATGATGGGGGCTCACAAAGCTGGAGAATGCTATAAGAAGATAGCAAAGCGTTTTCAAGTTGCCTTTTTCTCAGTTCAAAATGTAATGAAAATTGCAGTTACCAGGAACAGTGGAGGTCAAGCTATGGTCTGGAAGACCAAGCAAAATTTCAGTGAGAGCTGCTTGTAGGATTCTTAGGCAAATCAGAACCACTGCTTGATTGCAAAAGACCTTCAAAAAGATTTAGAAGATTTAGCAGACTATGGAGTTGTGTTACATTGTTCTACTGTTCAAAGACACCTGCACAAATATGGCCTTCATGGAAAAGTCAACAGAAGAAAACTTCTCCTGCATTCTCACCATAAAATTCAGCATCAGAACGATGTAAAAAACATCTAAACAAGCCTGATGCATTTTGCAAACAAGTTCTATGGGCCGATGAGGTTGAAATAGAAATCTTTGACACAATGATCCAAGGTATGTGTGGAGAAAAAAGAGCACAGAATTTCAGGAAAAGTACATCTTGCCAACCATTATCCATGGGGTGTATCAGACATGCTTTGGGGTTGTGTTGCAGACAAAGAGAAGGGAAACATTTCACTGGGAGAAAGCATTCAATGAAATTTCAATAAATTCTTGATGCAAACATAACACCATCTGTAAAAACGCAGAAGTTGAACAGAGGATGGCTTCTACAAATGGATAATGATCCTAAACATAGGTCAAAACCCCCAATAGACAAGTTGAAGGTTTTACAATGGACTTCACAGTCCCCTGATCTGAACATCATTAAAAATCTGTGGCTAGACCTCAAAATAGCAGTGCATGCAATACGACCCAGGAATCTCACAGAAGTGGCAGAATTTTAAAAGGAAGAAGGGATGAAAATCCTTTGAACAAAAATTGAAAGCCTCTTGCCTGGCTACAAAAAGCATTCACAAACTGTAATGCTTTCAAAAGTGGGTGCTAGTAGATACTAATCATGCAGGATGTGAAGAATGGGGGGATTTAATGGAAGCTTACAATCCTACTTAAGCTGTAACAGGACACTTGGCTCAGCAGGTGGTTCAGCGACACCAGATAGAATCCAAGCTCATACAAGATGACCTTCTGCGGCACCCACGCTGTGTAACTGCTTTTACCAGTCAGAGGGAAATTCAAAAAAGTGATTTAAGATGAATATGGAGTTATCATATATTCTAACCACACACTGGTTACATTTTCAACATCTCTGGAATGAGCTGAATACCTCCCAGAGTTTGAATTTGTTCTAGCATACCAGGGTGGGGAGATATGCAGAATGGCAAGTAGAAGCCATGTTTGGTCTCCAAGTAAAAGGGGGCCCAACATATCTGATGGCACCAGATCTGCCAGCAACTGACCTTCTGTTGAAAAGTTATGATCCTTCATAGGTTTTGGGAGTTTTAGCTTCAAACACCCAGTGAATGGAGATAGGGTCCCTCCTGAGGGTGAAAAAAGTGTGACCAATCAAGGGGATAAATGCTTGTGCAAGGCAATGTGCTCTCTCTATGTCTTGCTTGCTGTTCACATCTAAAGGAGGGGCTACATCAGGTAACATGCTGGAGGGAACTGATTCAGCTGGCAGCCCCGTGCCCCATGCAGCCCAGTTCACATGGTCAAACATGAAACCAGTAATTGACATGATTCTTCTGCTTATAACTTTTGTACTATCACCTGTATTTGCATATCTGACCATTATATACAGTATCTATAACCATTGTGTATATAGTGTTTTGCATAATGTGCCCTTAAGGCGATTAAATATATCTTGTCTGGTCAATCTCCAGCCTGGGGACAAGGCCACCTGTGAGACTCCTCCCCTTCCAACCAAGTAACGGTTGGGTCACACGGAACCCAGGAGATAGGTTCACGGGAACTGACAGAACACATGGTAGTCTCACCTATTCTGGACACATCCAGTCAGGGATCACTAAGAAAAATGCCAGGCTAGCCTAGCATTTCTATCGCCCAAGGATGGGGGCAGATGTGGCTACCTATTGCCATTCATGCGACACCTGTCAGAGGGTGGGGAAGGCTGGGTGGCTCCCCAAATCCCCACTGGTAACTCTGCCCATTATTGAAAAGTCTATCGGGAGGGTGGCTGGGGATCTGATTGGAAGGATAGCCACTCCCACCTCTGGGAAATGATTCGTACTGACAGTAGTAGACTGTTATGGACCTGGTGGTTAGGAGCACCCGGCACGACCTGATAGTTAAACTCACACAGGACAAGCTCTGGGATGTGGGAGCTGTGCTGACCGCAACCCCTAATCCTATCACAACAACTAGAAATAGCCATGGAGCGTTCCTGACACTCCCTAGACACCTCTTCACAGCCTAAGAGCTAGAAAATAAAGCCTACCTTGCCTCAGAAAAATTCCCCAAAGGAAAAGGCAGCCTCCCACATATATTGACTGTGAGTAAAGATGAAAGTCACAAACGCAGATATGAAACAGGTTTCAGCAAAGGGAGGCCAGACTTACTAAACAGACAGAGGATAGGAAAGGTATCTTTGCAGTCAGCACAAAAAACTACAAAAGACCACGCAGAGTGTGCAAAAAGACCTCCGCACCGACTAAAGCATGATATCCAGCTGGACAAGGAAACAATGAACAAATAACTAGCAGGAACTTAGCTTCTGCAGGAGTAGACAGGCCACCAGAAAGATCCAAGAGCGAACTGAACCAATGCAGGAACATTGACAGCTGGCATGGAGTAACGATCTGAGTGGAGTTAAATAGAGCAGCCAACCAAAGGATAAACCACGTCACCTGTGGAAGGAACCTCAGAAGCAGCAGCTCCACTCACAGCCACCAGAGGGAGTCCATGGACAGAACTCGCCGAAGTGCCATTCACGACCACAGGAGGGAGTTCGACAACAGAATTCACAACAGTACCCCCCCTTGAGGAGGGGTCACCGAACCCTCACCAGAGCCCCCAGGCCGATCAGGATGTGCCAAATGAAAGGCACGAACTAGATCGGCAGCATGAACATCAGAGGCAAAAACCCAGGAATTATCTTCTTGACCATAACCCTTCCACTTGACCAGGTACTGGAGTTTCCGTCTCGAAACACGAAAATCCAAAATCTTCTCCACCACATACTCCAACTCCCCCTCGACCAACACCGGGGCAGGAGGATCAACTGAGGGACCCACAGGCGCCACGTATCTCTGCAACAACGACCTATGGAACACATTATGGATGGCAAAAGAAGCTGGAAGGTCCAAACGAAATGACACAGGATTAAGAACTTCAGAAATCTTATATGGCCCAATGAAACGAGGCTTAAACTTAGGAGAGGAAACCTTCATAGGAACATGACGAGATGGCAACCAAACCAAATCCCCAACACGAAGTCGGGGACCAACACAGCGCCGGCTGTTAGCGAAACGTTGAGCCTTCTCCTGGGACAATGTCAAATTGTCCACCACATGAGTCCAAATCTGCTGCAACCTGTCCACCACAGTATCCACACCAGGACAGTCCGAAGGCTCAACCTGCCCCGAAGAGAAACGAGGATGGAAACCAGAATTACAGAAAAAAGGAGAAACCAAAGTAGCCGAGCTGGCCCGATTATTAAGGGCGAACTCAGCCAAAGGCAAGAAGGACACCCAATCATCCTGATCAGCAGAAACAATGCATCTCAGATATGTTTCCAAAGTCTGATTAGTTCTTTCGGTTTGGCCATTAGTCTGAGGATGGAAAGCCGAAGAAAAAGACAAATCAATGCCCATCTTAGCACAAAAGGACCGCCAAAACCTCGAAACAAACTAGGAACCTCTGTCCGAGACGATGTTCTCCGGAATGCCATGCAAACGAACCACATGCTGGAAAAACAATGGCACCAAATCAGAGGAGGAAGGCAATTTAGACAAGGGTACCAAATAGATCATCTTAGAGAAGCGATCACAAACCACCCAAATGACCGACATCCTTTGAGAAACAGGGAGATCAGAAATAAAATCCATGGAAATATGCGTCCAGGGCCTCTTTGGGACCGGCAAGGGCAAAAGCAACCCACTGGCACGAGAACAGCAGGGCTTAGCCCGAGCACAAGTCCCACAGGACTGCACAAAAGAACGCACATCCCATGACAAAGAAGGCCACCAAAAGGATCTAGCCACCAAATCTCTGGTACCAAAGATTCCAGGATGACCAGCCAACACCGAACAATGAACCTCAGAGATAACTCTACTAGTCTATCTATCAGGGACAAACAGTTTCTCCGTTGGACAACGGTCAGGTCTATCAGCCTGAAACTTCTGCAGCACGCGCCGCAAATCAGGGGAGATGGCAGACAAAATTACCCCCTCTTTAAGAATACCCGCTGGCTCCGGAACACCCGGAGAGTCAGGCACAAAACTCCTTGACAGGGCATCAGCCTTCACATTCTTAGATCCCGGAAGGTATGAAACCACAAAATCAAAACGGGAGAAAAAGAGCGACCATCGAGCCTGTCTAGGATTCAACCGTTTGGCAGACTCGAGATAAGTCAAATTCTTGTGATCCGTCAAGACCACCACGCGATGTTTAGCTCCTTCAAGCCAATGTCGCCACTCCTCGAATGCCCACTTCATGGCCAACAACTCTCGATTGCCAACATCATAATTGCGCTCAGCAGGCGAGAATTTTCTAGAAAAGAAGGCACATGGTTTCATCACCGAGCCATCAGAACTTCTTTGCGACAAAACAGCCCCTGCTCCAATCTCAGAAGCATCAACCTCGACCTGAAACGGGAGCGAAACATCTGGCTGGCACAACACAGGGGCAGAAGAAAAACGACGCTTCAACTCCTGAAAAGCCTCTACAGCCGCAGAGGACCAATTGACCACATCAACACCTTTCTTGGTCAAATCAGTCAACGGTTTAGCAATACTAGAAAAATTAGCGATGAAGCGACGGTAAAAATTAGCAAAGCCCAGGAACTTCTGCAGGCTCTTCACAGATGTAGGCTGAGTCCAATCATAAATGGCCTGAACTTTAACAGGGTCCATCTCGATAGTAGAAGGGGAAAAAATGAAACCCAAAAATGAAACCTTCTGAACTCCAAAGAGACACTTTGACCCCTTCACAAACAAGGAATTCGCACGAAGGACCTGGAACACCATTCTGACCTGCTTCATATGAGACTCCCAATCATCCGAAAAGACCAAAATGTCATCCAAATATACAATCATAAATCTATCCAGGTACTCTCGGAAGATGTCATGCATAAAGGACTGAAACACAGATGGAGCATTAGAAAGCCTGAATGGCATAACCAGGTACTCAAAATGGCCCTCGGGCGTATTAAATGCTGTTTTCCATTCATCGCCCTGTTTAATTCGCAAAGATTATACGCCACTCGAAGATCTATCTTGGTGATCCAACTAGCCCCCTTAATCCGAGCAAACAAATCAGATAGCAGCGGCAAAGGATACTGAAATTTGACTGTGATCTTATTAAGAAGGCGGTAATCAATACAAGGTCTCAAAGAGCCATCCTTGTTGGCCACAAAAAAAGAACCCTGCTCCCAATGGTGACAATAACGGGCGAATATGACCCTTCTCCAAGGATTCCTTTATATAACTCCGCATAGCGGCGTGCTCTGGCACAGATAAATTAAACAGTCGGCCCTTAGGAAACTTACTACCAGGAATCAAATTAATAGCACAATCGCAATCCCTATGAGGAGGTAGGGCACCAGATTTGGGCTCTTCAAATACATCCCGGTAATCTGATAAAAACTCAGGGACTTCAGAAGGAGTGGAAGGCGAAATTGACAACAATGGAACATCACCATGTACCTCCTGACAACCCCAGCCGGACACAGACATAGATTTCCAATCCAACACTGGATTATGGACCTGTAGCTATGGCAACCCCAAAACGACCACATCATGCAGATTATACAACACCAAAAAGCGAATATCCTCCTGATGTGCAGGAGCCATGCACATGGTCAATTGAGTCCAGTACTGAGGCTTATTCTTGGCCAAAGGCATAGCATCAATTCCTCTCAATGGAATAGGATACTGCAAGGGCTCCAAGAAAAAACCACAGCGCCTGGCAAACTCCAAGTCCATCAAATTCAGGGCAGCGCCTGAATCCACAAATGCCATAACAGAATAGGACGACAGAGAGCAAATCAGAGTAACGGACAAAAGAAATTTAGACTGTACCGTACCAATGGTGGCAGACCTAGCGAACCGCTTAGTGCGCTTAGGACAATCGGAGATAGCATGAGTGGATTCACCACAGTAAAAACACAGCCCATTCCGACGTCTGTGTTCTTGCCGTTCAGCTCTGGTCAAAGTCCTATCACACTGCATAGGCTCAGGCCTATGCTCAGAGAATACCGCCAAATGGTGCACAGCTTTGTGCTCACGCAAGCGCCAATCGATCTGAATGGCCAAGGACATAGACTCATTCAGACCAGCAGGCGTGGGAAATCCCACCATGACATCCTTAAGGGCTTCAGAAAGACCCTTTCTGAAAATTGCCACCAGGGCACACTCATTCCACTGAGTAAGCACAGACCACTTTCTAAACTTCTGACAGTACACCTCCGCTTCATCCTGACCCTGACACAAAGCCAGCAAGCTTTTCTCTGCCTGATCCACTGAATCTGGTTCATCATAAAGCAATCCAAGCACCAGAAAAAACGCATCAACATCACGCAATGGAGGATCTCCTGGCGCAAGGGAAAATGCCCAGTCTTGAGGGTCACCACGCAACAAAGAAATAATGATTTTTACTTGTTGAACGGGGTCACCAGAGGAGCGGGGTTTCAAAGCTAGAAACAGTTTACAATTATTTTTGAAATTCAGGAACTTAGATCTATCCCCAGAAAATAAATCAGGAATAGGAATTCTAGGCTCTAACATCGGATTCTGAACCACAAAATCTTGAATGTTTTGTACCCTTGCAGTGAGATGATCCACACAAGAGGACAGACCTTGAATGTCCATATCTACACCTGTGTCCTGAACCACCCAAAGGTTTAGGGGAAAAGAAAGACAAAACACAGTGCAAAGAAAAAAAATGGTCTCAGAACTTCTCTTATCCCTCTATTGAGATGCATTAATACTTTGGGCCAACTGTACTGTTATGGACCTGGTGGTTAGGAGCTCCCGGCACGACCTGATAGTTAAACTCACACAGGACAAGCTCTGGGATGTGGGAGCTCTGCTGACCGCAACCCCTAATCCTATCACAATAGAAATAGCCGTGGAGCGTTCCTGACACTCCCTAGACGCCTCTTCACAGCCTAAGAGCTAGAAAATAAAGCCTACCTTGCTTCAGAGAAATTCCCCAAAGGAAAAGGCAGCCCCCCACATATATTTACTGTGAGTAAAGATGAAAGTCACAAACGCAGATATGAAACAGGTTTCAGCAAAGGGAGGCCAGACTTACTAAACAGACAGAGGATAGGAAAGGTATCTTTGCGGTCAGCACAAAAAACTACAAAAGACCATGCAGAGTGTGCAAAAAGACCTCCGCACCGACTAACGGTGCGGAGATGCCACTCTGCATCCCAGAGCTTCCAGCTAGCAAGGCAAAAGCATGATATCCAGCTGGACAAGGAAACAATGAACAAATAATAACTAGCAGGAACTTAGCTTCTGCTGGAGTAGACAGGTCACCAGAAAGATCCAAGAGCGAACTGAACCAATGCAGGAACATTGACAGCTGGCATGGAGTAACGATCTGAGTGGAGTTAAATAGAGCAGCCAACCAAAGGATAAACCACGTCACCTGTGGAAGGAACTTCAGAAGCAGCAGCTCCACTCACAGCCACCAGAGGGAGTCCATGGACAGAACTCGCCGAAGTACCATTCACGACCACAGGAGGGAGTTCGACAACAGAATTCACAACTGTGGAGATCAGACTGAACTAAAGGAATCCATCTTGTCTTCTTCCTGAGAAATCTCGCTTACAACAAGATACATTTCTGCTGACTTGACATTTCCTTTTATGGAAGTAATCATGTGTGCATTCCTTCTTTCAATAGCAGCCTTTCATTCACCTTCCAGATGATGTAACTTTCTACTGATAAAGACTGGTATAGATTGTTTATGTAAGAGATAGTGAAATATGAGCGCTTGTGCGCATGTCTGTAAAAGAATAATTCTTTTCTATATAAAGGGAGGGCAAAGCCCAGAGAGAGAGATGTGCTCCTGGGCTTCCCCTGTATATGATCACACAATACCTTGTTTGCGTGTCATTTACTCAGGATCCCTACCTCTAGTAAGCCAGGGACTGAGAAGGACTTAACATTTCTTTGGCGCACCGAACAGGGACCCGAGATGAGAGTATTTGCTCGAGATTCACCTGCAGATACGGACAATGGAGATCTGGGATAATGGACGGCAAATGAACTGAAAAACCTGGCCAGGTAAGAGACATTATTAGTTCTCTTTTATCTGCCTTGTATTATCCGAAAGATCTCTATGAGCCGTGTCACGCTGGGTTAGTCTAGTAGTGAGTAGATACCTATAAAACTCGGGTTACTATATTGTATAGATTTATGAGTCCTGTCCCTGGCAGTGTGTGAACAGTGTGAAGGTTGTGGTATGTTGTGAAAGAAGAGCAAAAGTGCGTAGAAAAATAAGCCGAAATAGTTGGGGTATAAGCCTTATACACGGAAGTCAGCCTAACTGGGTCATGTGGTTGCGTCCTTTCGGGGAGACCTCCGCCCATGCTTGACTCTCATTTAAGTGCTTAACCTCCTTCATTTCTGGATAAGGTTTGATAGAATGAGCCCAGGACGCGGGTCCATGAGCCTGGGACAAGTATGCTAACTGACACAGAAAGTTTTGTGATCTGTATGGTGTTGCTGGGTCTGTTTGCGTGCATAATAGCACTTAAGTACATTCTGCACATTAGAAAGAATGGAGCAGATCAGCCCTTCAATATTTTAGCTCCCTAGGAGAGAAGGCAACGAGACATCACCTAGGATAAGTGATTGTCCAAACGTCACCTGGGGTAGAAATAGCTAATATTGAAAAAAAAAAAAAAAAAAAAAAAAGAAAAATGGGAAATAAACAGACAAAAACCGTCTTAGGACAAGTGGAAGCAGCAGATATCATACAGGAAAGATGTGGGAAGACAGTCAGAAGTCAGATTAGAAGGGTAAGAGAAAAATTGGGAATTTCAGAAGCACTTATGTTCAGTACAGAATGGGAAAAACTGAGTAAAGAACGAGGTGGAATTATCAAAGACAATGGGTGGGAAGAAATCATACACTGTATGATAGAGGTCTCAAAAACAGCTAAAGAGGAGAATTGGAAGTATGATCCAGACACTTCCAAATGGATTATGGGGAAGGGAAAAAGTTGTGACATAATCCCACCACCTTACCTAGATCCAAAAGCCCAATCATTTGTACCATCTGGAGGAGCAGAAGGAGGAAAACAATTTCCAGCCTTGTATCCCAATCTTGGTGGGGTAGGAGGATGGGTATGTTCACACTGTGGACAACAAAATCCAGATTGGAGAAATGATTGCCTAGTCTGTGGTACACCTAGACATGGCGCTGTACTTGCCCCTGTTAGGGTAGTACCAAGACCCTTTAGGGAACCTGGTGCTGACGGGGTAATGGGAACTAGATATCACCAGACCCGACAGTATTTTCCTTGGTCCCCTGCTGAAGGTATGTCCCTCCTGCATAATGCGCCTGATCCCACTCAATATCCCATCCGATTTGCACAATACATACAACAAATCATGCAGACTCATGCTGGGGTCTGGGCGGACGGGGAAGAATTATGTAGAATGAAAATGTCCCCCGGACTTTTTCAGGAATTATTGACACACCTACAGCCCAATAGACCAGTGGCAGAAGGGGGTGCCTTACAGACAGAAGCATCAGGTACCCAGTTCACAGAGGCATTAATAATTTTCATGAGAGAAAAACAGAGGGAAAGGGGATCTACGGGTGTGATTATGCAGAAAGTTGGGCAAAGTATTGAAGAATATAGTCAAGAATTAGAAAATAGCTTTAGGGATGAAGGATTGGATTTGACTGATGCTTCAGTAAGGAGACTTTTTACAAAACAATTAATAGAGGGGCTAGATCCGAAAATCAGAGAAAAATTTAAATCCTCTACTCCAGATTGGAGAACAATTGAACAACCAAATATTGTGAAACAACGATGTTTAGGAATAGTCATGGATATGAGAGAGAATCGTAAGCCTGTTAGAATAGCACAAGCTAATACAGGAGGAAGAGTGAGACACAACTTTCCTTGCCACTACTGTAAAAAGCCAGGTCATTTCCAAAGAGAGTGCAGGAAGAAGTTGGCAGATATAAAGTCAGGCAAATTTGTTCCCAGAAATAACCCTCTCCAAACGGACAACCAGCAGAAATCTACCATCATAGATGGTCCCATACCAGATTCAGATTGACTCGATGTGTTACAAACTTCCCTACCAGCTAGAAGACCTATGATACAGGTGAATGTGGGGGGGAGAGAGATTCCATTTTTGATAGATACAGGTGCAACTTCCTCAATTTTGAATCAAGATTTTCTTCCGAATCCGGAAGATATTTCAGAACAAACAACTTTTGCTGAGGGTTATGATGGGGTAATTCGAACACTGCCATATACTGTGCCCCTAGAGGTCTCATTAGGACCTAAATGTTTTGCATCCAGATTTTTGTATGCCAGAGGTGCCCCAACATGTTTGTTAGGAACTGATGTCCTAAAGAAATTAGAAGCTAACATCAATTTTAGGGAAGATGGCACAGTTATACTGACTATCCCTGATGATGCAGAAACATTAGAACAATATGTTAGAATTCAGGCTTTTGAGGATTATGCTGAAGAAAAAGAGTACACCACAGATCTAGACCTCTCAATGGTCCCAGAAACACTGTGGGCACAGGGTGACACCGATGTGGGACTATTGCATATCTCTCCTGTAAAACTATCTGTGCAACCAGGAACTGTTCTCCCACAGCTCAGACAATACCCTGTGAGTGCCCAGCAGGAACTAGCGATTACAAAACAGATAGAGGGATATAAAGAGAAAGGAGTTTTGGTAGAGATACAATCACCTGCTAACACTCCTCTGTATCCAGTCAAAAAGAGAACTCTTGATAAGAGTTCTATGCCCAAATATCGTATGGTACATGATTTAAGAGAAATAAACAAAGTTCTAGATCCAATCACCCCAGTTGTACCCAATCCTCATACGTTACTATCACAGATACCAGCCAGTTCTCAAGTATTTACTGTAATAGATCTTTCAAATGCATTTTTCTCGGTTCCTTTACACCAAGATAGTTGGCATTTGTTTGCATTTACATTTAAGGGCAAACAGTTGGCGTGGACACGCCTTCCACAGGGAATGATACACTCCCCTACTCTTTATTCAAATGCCCTACAAACAGTCCTTCAGAGGTTTGAACCCGAACCACAGGTAGTAATTTTGCAGTATGTGGATGACCTACTACTTTGCTGCCCAGATCTAGAAACTGCAGAAAGGTCCACTGTGAGTTTACTATGTTTTTTAGAAAAAGAAGGGTGTAAAGTGAATAGACAAAAGCTACAAGTTTGTCAGACCAAAGTGGTCTTTCTAGGTCATTGCATTTCTCAAGGTAAAAAGCATCTTACACCACAAAGAACTGAAGCAATAAGACAGATGAATGAGCCTAGAAATCATAAACAGCTACGAGCATTTTTAGGAATAGTGTCTCATTGTAGACAATGGATTATACATGCCAGTCAACTAATGCAACCACTGTATGACTGTGTAAAAAGTGAACCTTATTTGTTGACAAAAGAAGGTCAGATTTCGTTCCAACAATTAAAAGATGCCCTTGTTTCAGCTCCAGCGTTAGGGCTACCAGACTACACCAAACCGTTTCAGCTTATGGCTGCAGAAGTTGATTCCCATGCTACAGGAGTTCTTACCCAGAAGCATGCAGGGAAACAAAGACCAATTGCATATCTTTCAGCAAGGTTAGATCCCGTAGCTAGAGCAGCGCCAACCTGTGTACGTGTAGTTGTTGCTGTCTCACTATTGTTGGACAAAGCATCAGAAATTGTCCTAGAGTATCCACTCACAGTTCAAACTACACATGATGTTTATGGGATATTAAACCAGGTCCAACCAAAACACATTTCCATGGCCAGACATTTGCGGCTACAGTGTTCTTTGTTGCTCCCCTCTACTATCACATTTGCTAGGCTTCAGACTCTCAATATAGCTACACTGCTACCTCTCGAGTCTGAAGGGGGGAATAAGGACACTGATCCACACGCAAATTTTTTCCCTACAGACACACATGATTGTACAGAGCTCATTTTACAAGAAACAGTAGGCTTACCCAATGTATCCGAAACACCACTTCAAAATCCAGATTTAGAGCTGTTTATAGATGGTAGTAGGTTTGCAGATGACACAGGTAACTTCCATACAGGGTATGCAGTTGTGTCAGAATCTGAAACTCTCAAAGCAGAACCACTTCCACCGAAACAGTCTGCACAAGAAGCAGAACTAACAGCATTGATTGAAGCTCTTAAAATAGCTGAGAACCAGACAGCTAATATATACACTGATTCTAGGTATGCACATGGTATTGTGTTTGATTTTGGAGTAATCTGGAGAGCTAGAGGTTACATGACAGCGTCAGGACAACCTGTAAAACATGCTTCTCTGATCAAACAGATCTTAGAGGCTGCACAAGAAACAAAAGAAGTAGCAGTAATCAAGGTAGCTGCACATGTGAGACTCGACACTAGGGAATCTAGGGGAAATGATAGGGCTGATAAAGCAGCCAAAGCAGCAGCTGTCAAACCCTTACAACAGGTTCATACTGTAAACCCCACAGAAAATACTGAAGATAGACTGAGACAAGCACAGGAAGATGCAGGAGAAGAGGAGAGGGACAGGTGGAAAAAGGAAGGGGCAGAAGAACAAGCGGGAATTTGGAAGAAAGATGGACTAATATGTCTACCTAGAGCCTGGTATCCGATTGTAGTTGGTGGACTGCACCACCCTACTCATGTGTCTGCAAATGCAATGACACTACTGGCAAAGCAAGTCTGGTTGGCTCCAGGTTTTGGCAACTATGCAAGAGACTATTGTGCTGCATGCGCTATATGCCTGGCACATAATCCCGGACAGACAACAAAGACCCCTATGAAGCACCACGTCCGACCTCTCTACCCGTTTCAGCGATTACAAATAGACTTTATCCAGCTGCCAAAAAGTAATGGGTATGAGTATGTGTTGGTATGTGTGGACATGTTCTCGGGGTGGCCAGAGGCCTATCCAGTTCGGAAGGTTTCAGCTAAAAACACTGCTGTAAAGCTAGTTGCCGAACTGATACCCCGTTACGGTCTCCCTGAAGTGATCGAGTCAGATAGGGGTACTCATTTCACTGGAGAAATATTTCAAAATGTACTGAAAATGTTGGGTGTTGAAAGTCAGTTACACACTCCGTACCATCCTCAAAGTTCTGGTAAGGTGGAACGCATGAATGGAACTTTAAAATTAAAAATACAGAAAGCCATGGCTGAAACAGGAAAGCCTTGGACAGAATGCCTTCCACTGGCCCTTTACTCAATACGCAATACCCCAAGGGGTAAGACTAAACTGTCTCCATATGAAATTTTGTTTGGCAGGACTGCCAATTTAGGATGTTATTTTCCACAGCAACTTGTGTTAAATATTGAGTCATTGACTTCTTATGTGCAAAATCTTCAGAAACAATTAACTAAGGTGCATGCACAAGTTTTTGCTTCCCTTCCAGATCCTGACAACACAGAAGGAAGTCACAAGTTGGAACCAGGTGATCAAGTCTATGTAAAAAGACACACCAGAAAGGCTCTAGAACCAAGGTTTGACGGACCCTTCCAAGTCCTGTTGACAACACCTACATCAGTCAAGCTTGAAGGAAAGGCATCATGGATGCATGCAAGCCATTGCAAGAAAAGCAGTATAAACTCATGATATTGATGTTAATAATGATAACCTCAACGGAGGCGTGGGATAGACTGAATTCTCTAGCCCCTTTGAACAATAGATTCGTACAACATCATAGAAAATTAGTGCATGACTTGTTAAACAATACACAAACCCTGACAGATTGTTGGATCTGTACCCATTCGCCGGTATCAGCCACAAGTATACCTTTTCTAGCAGTTCCCGTATTAGCAGAAGAAATATTCGCTTGGCCTAATTGTTCAGACAACCTGGCCAACAACCAAATTGGTAATGCTAGGCTGTGGAATACTACAATCGCCATACCAATTGTGGTATGGGTAGAATTTCCTTGGTGGCAGGGTAATCTCTCAGGGAGTAACACACATCTACAATATTTAGCATTTAGGGGAGGAAAATGGGTACCTAGAAATAAGACTGGATTAACTAATTTAGGACAGGTCCCCACAGAAAATCTACAGCTTAGTTTCAGTACAACCGTCCCCCCCTCTGATGCTTTCAAACCTGTAGTATTGGAAAGATACATACATAATAGAAAATGGAAACATTCTAAATTGTTCCCCCAAGGTGATGCAAACAGTTGTACAAGTAAGCTGGGGAACCTGGTTTGTAATAAATCCGATGAGTATATCAAAGGAATGCCTGTATGTGGGAATCCCGCAGCCGGGTACTGTAGCCCCTTGGGACAAAAACCCTCTTGGTGTATGCTTCAGAATGTATCTAGATTTGTGGACTTGGCTCACAGATTGGTATTGCAGCACTCAGCTCTATGGGATCTGCCTGAAGGTACATTTTGGATATGCGGAGAAGGAGCATATAAATGGCTTCCCGTAGGTATAAAGGGTACTTGTACTTTAGGACGCCTAACCCCGGCTACATTCATAATTTCAAATAAACAAGTAAATATGCAAGCCGTGCCCAAGCACACACTGTATAAAAGAGCTGCAGATAACTCACCACGTCCCTCGGGGAGGCCACATATAGTACAAATGGGAATTCCTAACAAAATTGCTAGTACCATTTTTATTTATCCTATGTTAACACAGATGTGGGATAAATTAGTTAGAGCCACGGATTATCTAGATGATCAGATCTGGGATATATTGGATATACTAAACACTAGTATAGCTGTACAGAATCAGCTTATAATAGTCACTAACTAACATACCCTGGTATTGGATTACCTAACTGCCTCACAAGGGGGTATGTGTCAAATCATCGGACCCACCTGCTGTCATTATATAGACCCGAATAGTACTATGAGTATGACATTTAAATTAAAGGACGTACAACGACTCAGAGATCAGTATGACAAAGACAATGACCAGAATAAGGATAGCTGGTGGTCAGATACCTTTTCTTTTCTTAACCCAGCCAACTGGTTCAGAGGAATCGGTGGGTGGGTTGCTGGGATTATGCAGAGCATAATACATATAGTTATGATTATTGTAGTCATATACGTACTATTCCAGATTGTGCTCAAGAGTATCTCAGTATGCACAGATAAACTTTGTGTAATAGATGCAAGAGTATAAAGTTTTTTTTCCTTCTTCTCTTATGTTATCCTTTGCTAATACTGATTATTGCGCTTATTTTGCTATCCCTTTGTAATATCTGTACTTATTGCAAAACAAAGAAAAGGTTGCGAGAGTTAAACGGAAGAATTAATACTAGATTTGATTCTCTTATTGAATACAAGCATGTACATGTGTAATACCAAATAAAGGCTTTGTCTTTGGCCCTGTGGTAATAAAATAAATAAAAGAAAATGTCAAAGGGGGGAATTGTGGAGATCAGACTGAACTAAAGGAATCCATCTTGTCTTCTTCCTGAGAAATCTCGCTTACAACAAGATACATTTCTGCTGACTTGACATTTCCTTTTATGGAAGTAATCATGTGTGCATTCCTTCTTTCAATAGCAGCCTTTCATTCACCTTCCAGATGATGTAACTTTCTACTGATAAAGACTGGTATAGATTGTTTATGTAAGAGATAGTGAAATATGAGCGCTTGTGCGCATGTCTGTAAAAGAATAATTCTTTTCTATATAAAGGGAGGGCAAAGCCCAGAGAGAGAGATGTGCTCCTGGGCTTCCCCTGTATATGATCACACAATACCTTGTTTGCGTGTCATTTACTCAGGATCCCTACCTCTAGTAAGCCAGGGACTGAGAAGGACTTAACACAACAGTAGACTATGCATTCTGGAACCCAGAAGCAGTAGCCTTGTCATCCATTTGTGCCAACAAGGTGGCCACCACCTTACTGGAGATTTTGTCTCCAGTGGGGTTTCCCCATGAAATGCTAACTGGCTGGGGGACCCAGTTCATGTTGCAGCTGATGGAGTCCCTCTGTAGGCAGATACAGGTGCAACATCTGATGGCCAGTCCATACCACCCACAGACAAACGGCCTGTGCGAACAGTTCAATGGCACCATGAAGCAAATGCGTATGATGTTGGTCGATTCCCATGGACACAACTGGGAGCGGCTCCTCCCACACCTGCTATTTACCTACCAGAAGGTTCCACAGGCATCAACGGGGTTCTTCCCCTTTTGAGTTAATGTATGGTTAACATGTGCAGGGGCCCCTGGCTTTAGTGAAAGAGGTCTGTGAAGGAGACTTTGCCACCCCTGGAGTGTTGGTCATCGACTGTCAGGCGCTTCCTTGACAAGATGCAAGCCTTGGCACAACTGGTGCACGATAATAAAAATGCGATCTCAGGCTGACCAAAAGCGATAATATGACCTGAATGCTTGTGAGTGGACCTATAATGTGCGTTAAAAAGTGTGGGTACTAGTCCCCTTGCCCCAGGACAAGTGTTAGCCATCCTGGGAAGGTCCATACCTCGTGCACCAGCAGATCAATGCTGTAACGTATCTGGTCACCCTGGACTACACCCAGGGAAAGCGGAATGTCTTCCACGTGAACATGATGAAGGCACATCATGATTGGGAGGCCTGCGCCCTTCCCGTATGCAACCTTCTGGAAGATGGAGAGGCGGAGACGATCCCGGATATGATTGCTCAGGCTAGGGCTGGTGGGACCATCAAGGATGTGGAGATGTGCCACCATCTCTTGTCAGACCACCGGTACCAGCTGTGGGCAACCCTACACCCCTTCTGTGCTTTCTTCAGCAGCAACCTGGAAGGAGAGAGTTGGCCATACATCATGTGGACACTGGCATTCACCCCCCAATTAGGTGTTCAACATATCGGGTCTCCCTGAAGGTGCAGCAGCACATGCACCAGGAGCTTGACGAGATGCTGAAGTTAGGCTCATCCAAACATCCAGCAGTGCTTGGGCCTTGCCCATAGTCCACGTCCAACTAAGGACTGGACAACCCAATTCTGAGTTGACTACAGGGGGCTCAACACTGTCACAGTCACTGATACATACTCCATACCACTCATTGATGACTTGCTTGATCAGTTTGCCGGGGCCAAGTACCTGACCATCATGGATCTGAGCCAGGGATATGGGCAACTTCCTCTGAGATGCAGAAAAACTCTGCCTTTATTGCCCCATTCGGGCCATATGAGTCCGCAGTGATGCCATTTGGCATTAAGAATGCCCCTACCACATTTCAGTGGATAGTCAACATGATGCTCAAGGGACTTGAAGGGAATGCGGCCGTGTACCTGGGTGACATTGTCATCTTCATTCCCACCTGGGAGGATCACCAAGAGCATCTGGCACAGTTGCTTTGGCGAATCCACCTGGCAGGCTTTACTATTAAGCCGGAAAAGTGCCAGCTGGGCATGAGTGAGGTCCCTTACCTGGGACATTGGGTAGGTGGGGGCCCTCAAGCCAGAGCCTGGGAAGGTGGAATTCACCGCATTTTGTCCCAACTCCAGGACAAAGAAAAGGGTGAAATTCTTCCTGGACACCACCGGGTACTATAGGAGATTCGTCCCCCACTATACTAGCCTGACAAAGCCCCTGACAAACCTTTCCAAGAAGAAGCTGCCCTCTGGAGTCAATTGGAAATACAACTGTGATATGGCCTTCCAGGAGGTGAAGACCACGTTTCCCAGCTTCCTGGAACTACAAACAGCCAACTACATTTGTAGTACAGACTGTTGCGAGTGACTTTGGGATCGGTGCTGTGCTCAGCCAGATCAACTCTACTAGCCAAGAACATCCTATTTTTTATCTAAGCTGGAAGCTCCTTCCAAGGGAACTTACCTACACCATAATGGAAAAGGTATGCCTGGCAACTGTGTGGTCCCTGCAGCGAATGCAGCCATACTTGTACGAATGACAGTTCATCATGGATACAGACCACAACCCTTTCAGCTGGTTACACACCACATCCAGAACAAATAGGAGGTTGCTATGCTGGAGCCTTGTACTCCAGCAGTATCACTTCGCCATTTGCCACAAGAAGGGCCGTCACCAGGGTGATGCCAACGGGTTATTCCGATGAGGGGAAGTTGCAGATGGGCACGTGGGGGAACACCAGAAAATGCTTCCCCCTAGTGCCCTCTAAAGGAGGGAGGTGTGAAGAATGGGGGGGATTTAATGGCAGTTTACAATTCTCCATCAGCATGTTTAGATGTAACAGGACACCTGGCTCAGCAGTTGGTCCAGCCACATCAGCTAGTATCCAAACTCATAGATGACCTCTAGAAGAGTGCACACTGTGTAAGTGATCTGTCCAGTGAGAGATGAATTTCATAAAGAGATATAAGATGACTATGGATTTTTTGTGCATCCTAGCCACACACTGGTTACATTTTTGAGATCTTTGGAATGGACAAATGCCATCCATGGGTGTCAATTAAGTTAATTCCTTCAAGCATCCCAGGGTGAGGAGATACGCAGAACAGCTAGTAGGAGCCAGGTAGAGAAGCCATGTTTGGTCTCCAAGTGTAGCAGGGGCCTGGCCATATCCGATGATGTCAGAAGCGCCGGTGACTGAATTTTTGTTGGGACATTATGATCCGTCATAGGTTTTGGGAGTTTTAGCTCCAAATGCACATGGCAGGGACATAAGGCACCTCCCAAGGTGTGACCAACCAAGGGAATAAATGCTTGTGCAAGGCTATGGGCTGTCTCTCTGTTCTTTGTCCAGCTTGCTGTTCACTTCTAAAGGAGGGGGCACGTTGTGTCTAGTGTGCGCTTAAGGCAATTAAATATATAATTTAACCGTGAGATGCTCTTTTATCTCAACTCAGGAATCCACAGGTCTGTGCTCTTGATTTTAACTTCACATGCTACCTGTGCTGGTTCCTGGCCCAATATAAATTTGTTAATGGACCAAGTTTATATTTAACGGGGAACTGGTGGCAGTCATTCTGGGCGGATAAGGTTCTCTTTCACTGGTGCTAGTGAAAGGGGTTAGTCAGCCTACAATGGTTGTCAGCAAGTGTGGTGCCATGTCGGCGACTGCATGGGCCAAAACCTCTCACTCTCTGATCCCTCCACTGAAATAGTGACATCAGGCGGGGTAGCTAGTTGCAGGTTCATCACACAGGGTCCTCAAACTTTTGCACTGGCCCAATTGCCTTTTTGTAATTTTCTAAATTTAAAAGATGAAAATATATTGATGTTTTTCTTAAAATACAAAGGAAATGTGTCATCTTCAGCTTTAGGCCTTTTAGAGATCATTTAATGTTCAACTTGCTTAACTGTTCACAATAAGGCTAGGTTCCCATTGCGTTAATGGGAAAGCGCTAACGGACAGCGTTGCACGGCGAAATTAACGCCGTGCAACGCGTCTGTTAGCGCGCCCATTCACGGCAATGGGAACGCGCAGCACTAGCGCGTGCCATGTTCGGCACGCGCTAGCGACGCGCCGGTGTTTCCTGGCGCGCCGCGGACGCTGCTTGCAGCGTCCGAGGCGCGCCCGCGGTCCGTTCCCCGCTCTCGCGATCGGGGATCTGCGAGAGCGGGGACGTACCGCGACCCGGGACGCTGCCCCGATAAAAACATTGCGTTAGCGCAACCCGCTAGCGCTAGCGCTAAACGGATTGCACTAACGCAATGTGACCCTAGCCTAACAGTCATTTTGACCAGGGATGGCAAACTTTTTCATGCCACTGTACATGAAAGCTAAAAAAAACCTACAGTATACAGTACAATATTAAACCCTATCTGTTGTTGCAGAAAATGCTGTAATGTGTGTGTATTATACATGAGGAAAACCTTTATGGGCATTTTATAATTTCCATCATGCATTTTAAACAATTTTTTCACCCCTCTGCAGGCTATTTCTTTGATTTCTAGTTGTTCCTGAACTGGTGGATGGAGACTAGCTGTTATGCTATCTCCTATACTTTGGACATGAAAGATTCTTCCTCTCCTGCCATGCTATAACAATTGTTCATAAGCAGCAGCAGCATAGAGGACATTATACAGGAGTGTAGCTATGAATCCAGCACTAGCGTAAGTGTGTATTTATGCCTCTCTCATTTTCTCTCCTCCTTCTACAGTTTAAAATGCAGCTATAATCTGATCCCTCAGTGAGCTGGCAATTTCTCTATTTTTGACAAAGATGTAATTGAACTGGCAGACAATGGCTTTGTTACGCAGTCTGTATGTGTCATTAAGTCGGGGTCAAACTAGCGTAGAATATAAGTGAGTGCTATGTGAGAAAACATCGCATAGCACTCGGAGCAGTGTTAATTTATGGGGCAGATCACATCTGCGATTATTTTCTCGTGCCGAATCGGCATGCGAGAACAATCGCAGCATGCTGTGATTGGCACCAAGATTCGGTTAAGTCTTGGCTCCCTTGCACCCATATAAGTCTGTGAGAGCCAGTGACACAATGCACATCACTTGGATATCATCCGAGTGCGATGCGATATACGCCGACCTCGACAGTGGAGGAGATGGAGATATTCATTTATCCGCCTCCTCCGCAGCTGTGTTCTGATCCTCTCTGTGTGAGAGGCTCGGAACACAGTTGCATGAGACTCGGCTCCCGCTCGCAGCAGAGCAGAAGCCGAGGGTCATTAACATATCACATCCGCTGCTCTCACATGGTTTGACCCCGGTTTGAGTAGTGGTTTGAGTAGTGCTTCTCTCACTGCTAATTATGCATTTAGATCTGGCTCTCAATCTCTGAGAGGGGCATTAAAATGGAGCAGTCACCGGTTTCAAGGGATCAAAGGGAGAAAAAGACAAAGTATAAAATAAAAAATGTCTTTAAAAAATGTATGTATAAAAAAAATAAACATTCAAATCTGCCCCTTTTCCTGAATTAAAAATAAACATATTTACTAATCTTTAAAAAATGTATGTATAAAAAAATAAACATTCAAATCTGCCCCTTTTCCTGAATTAATAATAAACATATTTATTATACCTGCAACCGTAAAAGTCTTTACCCATCAAGATATAACAGTAATGAATCCATAAAGTAAACACTGTAAAACGAAAAAAAATCAAAATATCAGGATTGCGGATGTTTGGTCAGCACTCCTTTATAATAAAATATAATGAAAAGCGATCTGGTCTGCATGCAAAAATAAAGATTTTACATAGCTCCATCAATAGAAAAAAAATATATGGTTCTCAGAAACACAAGTTTTACAGCTCTGGCAAAAATTAAGAGACCACTGCAAAATGTTCAGTTTGTCTGATTTTTCTCTTTATAGGTATATTTTTGAGTAAAATGTAAATTGTTCTTTTATTCTATAAACTTCTGACAACATGTCTCCAAATTTCCAAGCAATAAATTTTGCATTTTTTTCTGACAAAGAAAAATGGTCAAAATAAAAAAAAACAGTGCTTTCAGTCCTCAAATAATGCAAAAAAATTCATATTCATTTATAAACAACAATACTAATGTTTCAACTCGGAAGAGTTCAGAAATCAATATTTTGTGGAATAACCATGATTTTTAATCACAGCTTTCATGCGTCTTGGCATGCTTTCCACCAGTCTTTCACACTGCTTCTGGCGCAAAAATGTAAGCAGTTCTTCTTTGTTTGTTGGCTTGTGACAATCCATCAGTGGCGTATCTAGGGGGGGGCAGCCGGGGCATTTGCCCCGGGCGCAGCCGGCAGGGGGGCGCAGTCGGGCCGCCTAATTCGGCGGTCCGCAGTGTCTCCCCTGGCGGCTGCATTCTGCCGCCCCCCGCACTGGGAGTCAGCTGTTCTCTGTGTTGACTGTCAAGCTGACAGCCGGCACAGATAAGCTGCAGAGTGCCGGCTCCCAGTGTTTGCAGAGGGGGAGGGGAGCCCCTGCAGAGTGGCTGCGGCGGGCAGGGAGAAATCCCTGCAGCTCCACTGCTCAGCCGCACGATCTGTCTTCTTCCTGCTTCCTCTCACACAGACGCGCCGCTGGATGACGTCATCATTCAGCGGCCGGCTGTGTCAGAGGAAGGCGATGGAGCTGCTGCGCAGAGCGCGAGGAGAGGTGAGAGGAGTGTGTGTATGTGTGTGTGTATGTGAGTGTGTGAATGTAACATAGTAACATAGTTAGTAAGGCCGAAAAAAGACATTTGTCCATCCAGTTCAGCCTATATTCCATCATAATAAATACCCAGATCTACGTCCTTCTACAGAACCTAATAATTGTATGATACAATATTGTTCTGCTCCAGGAAGACATCCAGGCCTCTCTTGAACCCCTCGACTGAGTTCGCCATCACCACCTCCTCAGGCAAGCAATTCCAGATTCTCACTGCCCTAACAGTAAAGAATCCTCTTCTATGTTGGTGGAAAAACCTTCTCTCCTCCAGACGCAAAGAATGCCCCCTTGTGCCCGTCACCTTCCTTGGTATAAACAGATCCTCAGCGAGATATTTGTATTGTCCCCTTATATACTTATACATGGTTATTAGATCGCCCCTCAGTCGTCTTTTTTCTAGACTAAATAATCCTAATTTCGCTAATCTATCTGGGTATTGTAGTTCTCCCATCCCCTTTATTAATTTTGTTGCCCTCCTTTGTACTCTCTCTAGTTCCATTATATCCTTCCTGAGCACCGGTGCCCAAAACTGGACACAGTACTCCATGTGCGGTCTAACTAGGGATTTGTACAGAGGCAGTATAATGCTCTCATCATGTGTATCCAGACCTCTTTTAATGCACCCCATGATCCTGTTTGCCTTGGCAGCTGCTGCCTGGCACTGGCTGCTCCAGGTAAGTTTATCATTAACTAGGATCCCCAAGTCCTTCTCCCTGTCAGATTTACCCAGTGGTTTCCCGTTCAGTGTGTAATGGTGATATTGATTCCCTCTTCCCATGTGTATAACCTTACATTTATCATTGTTAAACCTCATCTGCCACCTTTCAGCCCAAGTTTCCAACTTATCCAGATCCATCTGTAGCAGAATACTATCTTCTCTTGTATTAACTGCTTTACATAGTTTTGTATCATCTGCAAATATCGATATTTTATTTTACCTTCTACCAGATCATTAATGAATATGTTGAAGAGAACAGGTCCCAATACTGACCCCTGCGGTACCCCACTGGTCACAGCGACCCAGTTAGAGACTATACCATTTATAACCACCCTCTGCTTTCTATCACTAAGCCAGTTACTAACCCATTTACACACATTTTCCCCCAGACCAAGCATTCTCATTTTGTGTACCAACCTCTTGTGCGGCACGGTATCAAACGCTTTGGAAAAATCGAGATATACCACGTCCAATGACTCACCGTGGTCCAGTCTATAGCTTACCTCTTCATAAAAACTGATTAGATTGGTTTGACAGGAGCGATTTCTCATAAACCCATGCTGATATGGAGTTAAACAGTTATTCTCATTGAGATAATCCAGAATAACATCCCTCAGAAACCCTTCAAATATTTTACCAACAATAGAGGTTAGACTTACTGGCCTATAATTTCCAGGTTCACTTTTAGAGCCCTTTTTGAATATTGGCACCACATTTGCTATGCGCCAGTCCTGCGGAACAGACCCTGTCGCTATAGAGTCACTAAAAATAAGAAATAATGGTTTATCTATTACATTACTTAGTTCTCTTAGTACTCGTGGGTGTATGCCATCCGGACCCGGAGATTTATCTATTTTAATCTTATTTAGCCGGTTTCGCACCTCTTCTTGGGTTAGATTGGTGACCCTTAATATAGGGTTTTCATTGTTTCTTGGGATTTCACCTAGCATTTCATTTTCCACCGTGAATACCGTGGAGAAGAAGGTGTTTAATATGTTAGCTTTTTCCTCGTCATCTACAACCATTCTTTCCTCACTATTTTTTAAGGGGCCTACATTTTCAGTTTTTATTCTTTTACTATTGATATAGTTGAAGAACAGTTTGGGATTAGTTTTACTCTCCTTAGCAATGTGCTTCTCTGTTTCCTTTTTGGCAGCTTTAATTAGTTTTTTAGATAAGGTATTTTTCTCCCTATAGTTTTTTAGAGCTTCAATGGTGCCATCCTGCTTTAGTAGTGCAAATGCTTTCTTTTTACTGTTAATTGCCTGTCTTACTTCTTTGTTTAGCCACATTGGGTTTTTCCTATTTCTAGTCCTTTTATTCCCACAAGGTATAAACCGCTTACACTGCCTATTTAGGATGTTCTTAAACATTTCCCATTTATTATCTGTATTCTCATTTCTGAGGATATTGTCCCAGTCTACCAGATTAAGGGCATCTCTAAGCTGGTCAAACTTTGCCTTCCTAAAGTTCAGTGTTTTTGTGACTCCCTGACAAGTCCCCCTAGTGAAAGACAGGTGAAACTGCACAATATTGTGGTCGCTATTTCCTAGATGCCCGACCACCTGCAGATTTGTTATTCTGTCAGGTCTATTAGATAGTATTAGGTCTAAAAGTGCTGCTCCTCTGGTTGGATTCTGCACCAATTGTGAAAGATAATTTTTCTTGGTTATTAGCAGAAACCTGTTGCCTTTATGGGTTTCACAGGTTTCTGTTTCCCAGTTAATATCCGGGTAGTTAAAGTCCCCCATAACCAGGACCTCATTATGGGTTGCAGCTTCATCTATCTGCTTTGTGAGTGTGTATGTGAGTGTGTATGTGTGTGTGAATGTGTGTGTGAATGTATGTGTGTGAGTGTGTGTGAATGTGTGTGTGAATGTATGTGTGTGTGTGTGAATGTGTATGTGTGTGAGTGTGTGTATGTGAGTGTGTGCGTATGTGTGTGTCTCAGTATTGTGTGTGTGTGTGTATCGCGCTGCAGGGAATGTGCAGAGAAGTGAATGGTGTGTGTGGAGGGGGGAGGAGAGGGCAATGATGGGGCTGACGGGGGGCATATGCCCTTGGAGGGGGGGGGGCGCCAAAATGAATTCTTGCCCCGGGTGCCAGAAACGCTAGATACACCTCTGCAATCCATCATCCTCTTCATTACATTCCAGAGGTTTTCAATGGGGTTCAGGTCTGGAGGTTGGGCTGCCCATGACAGGGTTTTGATGTGGTGGTCTCTTAATTTTTGCCAGAGCTGTATATTATAAACTTACAAAAAACAATTTTCAAAATTGAATAATAAAAATAAAAAATGCAAGTTTGGTTTTGACATAATTGTACTTGGAGAATCATTTTTCCAGGTCATTTTTACTACACAAACCATAGAAACAACCCCCCAAAAAATGTAAAAATGTAATATACTTCATCCTACTTAGAATTTGTTTTCCTATTCAGTACATTTCATAGCAAAAATAGTGTCATACAAAACTCGTACCACAAAAAACAAGACATTTATGGCTTGACAGAAAAAGATAAAAAACGAAGAGTGGGAGTGAAGGGTTTAAGAATTGTTAAAAACTATTATATTAATTTGCATTATTGATTTATGATTTAATTTTGATAAAATACCAGAAAGAAGGAAAAGACAAAAACACGAGAACCAATTTATCCTCATTTAACCCCTTAGTGACAGAGCCAATGTGGTACTTAATGACCAGGCCAATTTTTGCAATTCTGACCACTGTCACTTTATGAGGTTATAACTCTGGAACGCTTCAACGGATCCCGCTGATTCTGAGATTGTTTATTTGTGACATATTGTACTTCATGGTAGTGGTAACATTTCTTCGATATTACTTGCGATTATTTATGAAAAAAACGGAAATATGGCGAAAATTTTTAAAATTTTGCAATTTTCAAACTTTGTATTTTTATGCCCTTAAATCAGAGAGATATGTCATAAAAAATAGTTAATGAATAACATTTCCCACATGTCTACTTTACATCAGCACAATTTTGGAAACAAAATTTTTTTTTGTTAGGGAATTATAAGGGTTAAAAGTTGACCAGCAATTTCTCATTTTTACAACACCATTTTTTTTTAGGGACCACATCACATTTGAAGTCATTTTGAGGGGTCTATATGATAGAAAATAATGAAGTGTGACACCATTCTAAAAACTACACCCCTCAAGGTTCTCAAAACCACATTCAAGAAGTTTATTAACCCTTTACGTGCTTCACAGGAACTGAAACAATGTGGAAGGAAAAAATGAACATTTAACTTTTTTTTGCAAACATCTTAATTCAGAACCATTTTTTTTATTTTCACAAGTGTAAAAACAGAAATGTAACCATAAATTTTGTCATGCAATTTCTCCTGAATACGCCAATACCCCATATGTGGGGGTAAACCACTGTTAGGGCGCACCGCAGAACTTAGAAGTGAAGGAGCGCCGTTTGACTTTTTCAATGCAGAATTGGCTGGAATTGAGATCGGACACCATGTCACATTTAGAGAGCCCCTGATGTACCTAAACAGTGGAAACTCCCCACAAGTGACACCATTTTGGAAACTAGACCCCTTAAGGAACTTATCTAGATGTGTGGTGAGCACTTTGAACCCCCAAGTGCTTCACAGAAGTTTATAACGTAGAGCCGTGAAAATAAAAAATCGCTTTTGTTTACACAAAAATGATCTTTTTGCCCACAAATTCTTATTTTCACAAGGGTAACAGGAGAAATTAGACCACAAAAGTTGTTGTGCAATTTCTCCTGAGTACGCTGATACCCAATATGTGGGGGTAAACAACTGTTAGGGCGCACCGCAGAGCTTGGAAGAGAAGGAGTGCCGTTTTACTTTTTCAATGTAGAATTGGCTGGAATTGAGATTGGACGCCATGTCGCGTTTGGAGAGCCCCTGATGTGCCTAAACAGTGGAAACCCCCCACAAGTGACACCATTTTGGAAACTAGACCCCTTAAGGAACTTATCTAGATGTGTGGCGAGCACTTTGAACCCCCATGTGCTTCACAGAAGTTTATAACGTAGAGCCGTGAAAAAAAAAATTGCATTTTTTCTACAAAAATGATCTTTTTGCCCCCAAATTTTTATTTTCACAAGGGTAACAGGAGAAATTAGACCACAAACGTTGTTGTGCAATTTCTCCTGAGTACGTCGATACCCAATATGTGGGGGTAAACCACTGTTTGGGCGCACCGCAGAGCTTGGAAGAGAAAGAGTGCCGTTTTACTTTTTCAATGTAGAATTGGCTGGAATTGAGATCGGACGCCATGTCGCGTTTGGAGAGCCCCTGATGTGCCTAAACAGTAGAAATCCCCCACAAGTGACCCCATTTTGGAAACTAGACCCCCCATGGAACTTATCTAGATGTGTGGTGAGAACCTTGAATGCCCAAGTGCTTCACAGAAGTTTATAATGCAGAGCCGTGAAAATAAAAAATATTTTTTTTTTCCACAAAAAAGATTTTTTAGCCACCAAATTTTTATTTTCACAAGGGTAACAAGAGAAACTGGACCCCAAAAGTTGTTGTCCAATTTGTCCTGAGTATGCTGGTACCCCATATGTGGGGGTAAACCACTGTTTGGGCGCACGGCAGAGCTCGGAAGGAAGGAGCGCCGTTTTGGAATGCAGACTTTGATAGAATGGTCTGCGGGTATTATGTTGCGTTTGCAGAGCCCCTGATGTACCTAACCAGTAGAAACCCTCCACAAGTGACCCCATTTTGGAAACTAGACCCCCCAAGGAACTTATCTAGATGTGTGGTGAGAACTTTGAATGCCCAAGTGCTTCACAGAAGTTTAGAATGCAGAGTCGTGAAAATAAAAAATATTTTTTTTTCCACAAAAAAGATATTGTAGCCCCCAAGTTTTTATTTTCACAAGGGTAACAGGAGAAATTGGACTACAATAGTTGTTGTCCAATTTATCCCGAGTACGCTGATGCGCCATATGTGGCAGTAAACCACTGTTTGGGCGCACGGCAGAGCTCGGAAGGGAAGGAGCGCCTTTTTGGAATGCAGACTTTGATAGAATGGTCTGTGGGCATTATGTTGCGATTGCAGAGCCCCTGATGTACCTAAACTGTAGTAACCCCCCACAAGTGACCCCATTTTGGAAACTAGACCCCCCAAGGAACTTATCTAGATGTGTGGTGAGAACTTTGAATGCCCAAGTGCTTCACAGAAGTTTAGAATGCAGAGTCGTGAAAATAAAAAATATTTTTTTTTTCACAAAAAAGATTTTGTAGCCCCCAAGTTTTTATTTTCACAAGAGTAACAAGAGAAATTGGACCCCAGAAGTTGTTGTCCAATTTATCCCGAGTACGCTGATGCCCCATATGTGGGGGTAACCCACTGTTTGGGCGCACGGCAGAGCTCAGAAGGGAGGGAGCACCATTTGACTTTTTGAGCGCAAAATTGGCTGTCGTGTTTGGAGACCCCCTGATGTACCTAAACAGTGGAAACCCCCCAATTCTAGCTCCAACCCTAACCCCAACACACCCTTAACCCTAATCCCAACCTCATCCATAATCCTAATCACTAACCCTAACCATAATCACAACCCTTACCCCAAAACAACCCTAATGTCAACCCTAACCATAACCCTAATCAAAACCCTAAATCCAACACACCCCTAATCCTAATCTCAACCCTAACCTCAAACCTAACCCTAATCCCAATACACCCCTAATCACAACCCTAACCTTAACCCTAATCCCAAACCTAACCCTAATCCCAAGCGTAACCCTAATGCCAACCCTAACCCTAATACGAACCCTAATCCAAACCCTAACCCTAATCCCAGCTCTAACCCTAACTTTAGCCCCAACCCTAGCCCTAACTTTAGCCCCAACCCTAACCCTAGCCCTAGGGCTACTTTCACACTTGCGTCGTTTGGCATTCCGTCGCAATCCGTCGTTTTGGACAAGAAACGGATCCTGCAAATGTGCCCGCAGGATGCGTTTTTTGCCCATAGACTTGTATTGCCGACGGATCGTGACGGATGGCCACACGTCGCGTCCGTCGTGCACTGGATCAGTTGTGTTTTGGCGGAGCGTCGGCACAAAAAAAGTTCAATGAAACATTTTTTTGTACGTCGCATCCGCCATTTCTGACCGCGCATGCGTGGCCGTAACTCCGCCCCCTCCTCCCCAGGACATAGATTGGGCAGCGGATGTGTTGAAAAACTACAGCTGCTGCCCACGTTGTGCACAATTTTCACAACGTGCGTCGGTATGTCGGGCCGACGCATTGCGACGGCCCCGTACCGACGTAAGTGTGAAAGAAGCCTAACCCTAAGTTTAGCCCCAACCCTAACCCTAAATTTAGCCCCAACCCTAACCCTAAATTTAGCCCCAACCCTAGCCCTACCCCTAACCTAACCCTACCCCTACCCCTAACCCTAACCTAACCCTACCCCTAACCCTACCCCTAACCCTACCCCTAACCCTACCCCTAACCTAACCCTAACCAACCCTAACCCTACCCCTAACCCTAACCCTACCCCTAACCCTAACCCTACCCCTACCCCTAACCCTACCCCTAACCCTAACCCTAACCTAACCCTAACCCTACCCCTAACCTAACCCTACCCCTAACCCTAACCTAACCCTACCCCTAACCCTACCCCTAACCCTACCCCTAAACTAACCCTAACCTAACCCTACCCCTAACCCTAACCCTACCCCTAACCCTACCCCTAACCTAACCCTAACCTAACCCTAACCCTACCCCTAACCTAACCCTACCCCTAACCCTAACCTAACCCTACCCCTAACCCTACCCCTAACCCTACCCCTAACCTAACCCTAACCTAACCCTAACCCTAACCCTAACCCTACCCCTAACCCTACCCCTAACCCTAACCCTAACCCTACCCCTAATTTTAGCCCCAACTGCTGTTCTCCTGCCGGCCGGCAGATGGAGACAGATGGCGGGCGCACTGGGCATGCGTCCTCCATGTTCTGCTGCCGGCGGCCAGGAGGAGCAGCAAGAGGATCCAGGGACCTAGGTGAGTATGCTAGGGTCCCCGAATCCCCCTATTTCTCTGTCCTCTGATGTGCGATCACATCAGAGGACAGAGAATTACACTTTACTTTTTTTTTTTTTTTGCGGTCGCCGGTAAACAGTTAATTACCGGCGATCGCAAAACAGGGGTCGGTAATACCGACCCCGATCGTGCTCTTTGGGGTCTCGGCTACCCCCGGCAGCCGAGACCCCAAAGATTCTCCCGGTGCCGGCCGGCGGGCGCAGTGCGCATGCGCCCGCCATTTTGAAGATGGCGGCGCCCACCGGGAGACACGAGGAGCATCGGGGGAGCTAGGTGAGTATTGGGGGGCCACCTGGGACCCCTTTTCTCTGTCCTCCGATGTGCGATCACATCGGAGGACAGAGAAATTAAAAAGAGATCGCTTTTTTTTTTTTTTTTGCGATCGCCGGTAAACGGTTAATTACCGGCGATCGCAAATGCGGGGTGGGTTAAAAACCCCCCGAATCATGTTCTCTGGGGTCTCGGCTACCCTCGGCAGCCGAGACCCCGGAGAAAATCGGCCTCTGGGGGGCGCTATGGACTTTTTCCACAGCGCCGTTAATTAACGGCGCTGTGGTTTAAGTACCCTTAGCGGCCGCCGTTAAAAGGCGTATCGGCGGTCGCTAAGGGGTTAAATATACAGCAGGTGAACTAAGTATTGAACACATCACCAATTTTATAAATAAATGTATTTCTAAAGGTGCTATTTGAATGAAGTCCGTTACAAATGTCGGTAACAACCCATCCAATCCACACAGGCAAAGAAATCAAACCATACGGCTATGTGCCCACGTTGCGGAATTGCCTCTGGAATTTTTTGTGCGGATTCTTCATCTCTTGGCAGAAAACGCAGGTGCGAATTTGATGCATTTTTTTGGATTTTGTGTGGATTTCATGCGTTTTTATCCCTGTGGATTTCTATAATGGAATGGGTACAAAAGCACTGCAGATCCGCACAAAAGAAGTGACATGCTCCTGCTTTTAATCCGCAGCTTTTCCATGCGGAATTTTCCGCACCATTAGCACAGCATTTTTTTTTCATTGATTTACATTGTACTGTAAATCACTTGCGGATCTGCAATGTTTCTGCATGGTAAAAAAAAACTATGCGGATCCGCAGTAAATCCGCAATGTGTGTACATGGCCTTAATCTCCATAAATTAAGTTATGTGTAATAATGAGACATGCCACAGGAAAAAGTATTGAACACATGAAGAACTAGAGGTGCAAAAAGCCATGGAAAGTCATGACACCAGCTGAAATGTATTAGTAATTAGAAAGCAATCCTGTCACTTAGCGAAAAATAATTTCAGCTGGCTCAACTGAAAGGCTATAAAAAGCTGTCTAATTACCAAAGTGTGAGAGATTCACCACACACTCTTAACCCCTTTACCCCCAGGGGTGGTTTGCACGTTAACGACCGTGCCAATTTATACAATTCTAACCACTGTGCCTTTATGAGGTTATAACTCTGGAACGCATCAACGGATTCTGGTGATTCTGACATTGTTTTCTCGTGACATATTGTACTTTATGATAGTGGTAAAATTTCTTTGATATTACGATACATACATGCTAGCCACCTTAGGGAGAGACCCAAGTTGGGCTAAATGTAGCGGGACAAAAGAGACCGAAAAGCCCTCTACTTAAAGGAAATACATAGTGGATGCTTTCCTGAAACGGAAAGTACTTGCAAGCAGCATAATACAAAGAATAGCAGGTTTACCCAGAATCCTTTGCAGTAGGCGGAGCTATGCAAATCATCTCTTTCCACCCCTGTCTAATCCACAGCGCTTGGAACCGCCAAGCGTGCAATGCTGCGGATTAGTTTCTAAATTTACACAGCCAACCAATTCCTACCTGTGGACACGTGTTTCGGGCTTTAGGCCCTCATCAGCACAGGGCTGGAATTGGTTGGCTGTATGGAGTGGGGCTCGGTGAGCAAGCGATACATACATGCTAGCCACCTTAGGGAGAGACCCAAGTTGGGCTAAATGTAGCGGGACAAAAGAGACCGAAAAGCCCTCTACTTAAAGGAAATACATAGTGGATGCTTTCCTGAAACGGAAAATTTTGCAATTTTCCAAATTTGAATTTTTATGCAACTAAATTACAGAGATATGTCACACAAAATACTTAATAGGTAACATTTCCCACATGTCTACTTTACATCAGTACAATTTTGGAACCAACATTTTTGTTAGGGAGTTATAAGGGTTAAAAGTTGACCAGCAATTTCTCATTTTTACAACACCATTTTTTTTAGGGACCACATCTCCTTTGAAGTCATTTTAAGGGATCTATATGATAGAAAATACCCAAGTGTGACACCATTCTAAAAACTGCACCCCTCAAGGTACTCAAAACCACATTCAAGAAGTTTAATAACCCTTCAGGTGTTTCTCAGGAATTTTTGGAATGTTTAAATAAAAACGAACATTTAACTTTTTTTCACAAAAAATTTACTTCAGCTCCAATTTGTTTTATTTTACCAAGGGTAACAGGAGAAAATGGACCCCAAAAGTTGTTGTACAATTTGTCCTGACTGAGTACGCCAATACCCTATATGTGGGGGTAAACCACTGTTTGGGCGCATGGCAGAGCTCGGAAGCGAAAGAGCGCCATTTCACTTTTCAATGCAAATTGACAGGAATTGAGATGGGACCCCATGTTGCGTTTGGAGAGCCCCTGATGTGCCTAAACATTGAAACCACCCACAAGTGGCACCATTTTGGAAAGTAGACCCCCTAAGGAACTTATCTAGATGTGTGGTGAGCACTTTTCCCCATTAAGTGATTCAGAGAAGTTTAGAAGGCAGAGCCGTAAATATAAAAAATCATATTTTTTCACAAAAATGATTTTTCGCCCCTAATATTTTATTTTCCCAAGGGTAAGAGAAGAAATTGGACCCCAAAAGTAGTTGTACAATTTGTCCTGAGTACGCTGATACCCATATGTGGGGGTAAACCACTGTTTGGGCGCATGGGAGAGCTTGGAAAGGAAGGAGTGCCGTTTGACTTTTCAATGCAAAATTGACAGGAATTGAGATAGAACATGGGACGCCATGTTGCATTTGGAGAGCCACTGATGTGCCTAAACATTGAAACCCCCCGCAAGTGACACCATTTTGGAAACTAGACCCCCTAAGGAACTCATCTAGATATGTTGTGAAAGCTTTGAACCCTCAAGTGCTTCACTACAGTTTATAACGCAGAGCCGTGAAAATAAAAATTCTTTTTTTTTTAACAAAAATTATTTTTATCCCCCAGTTTTGTATTTTTCCAAGGGTAACAGTTGAAATTGGACGCCAAAAGTTGTCCAATTTGTCCTGAGTATGCTGATACCCCATATGTGGGGGGAACCACCGTTTGAGCGCATGGCAGAGCTCAGAAGGGAAGGAGCGTCATTTGGAATGGAGACTTAGATGGATTAGTCTGCGGGCGTCACATTGCATTTGCAGAGCCTCTAATGTACCTAAGCAGTAGAAATCCCCACCAGTGACCCCATATTGGAAACTAGACCCCCCAAGGAACTTATCTAGATGTGTTGTGAGAACTTTGAACCCCCAAGTGTTTCAATACAGTTTATAACACAGAGCCGTGAAAATAAAAAAATCTTTTTTTTCCCACAAAAATTATTTTTTAGCCCCCAGTTTTGTATTTTCCCAAGGGTAACAGTTGAAATTGGACCCCAAAATTTGTTGTCCAATTTGTCCTGAGTACGCTGATACCCCATATGTGGGGGGGGGGAATCACCGTTTGAATGCATGGCAGAGCTCGGAAGGGAAGGAGCGCGATTTGGAATGCAGACTTAGGTGGATTGGTCTGCAGGCATCACATTGCGTTTGCAGAGCCCCTAATGTACCTAAACAGTAGAAACCCCCACAAGTGACCCCATATTGGAAACTAGACCCCCCAAGGAACTTATCTAGATGTGTTGTGAGAACTTTGAACCCCCAAGTGTTTCAATACAGTTTATAACACAGAGCCGTGAAAATAAAAAATCTTTTTTTTCCCACAAAAAGTATTTTTTAGCCCCCAGTTTTGTATTTTCCCAAGGGTAACAGTTGAAATTGGACCCCAAAATTTGTTGTCCAATTTGTCCTGAGTACGCTGATACCCCATATGTGGGGGGGGGAATCACCGTTTGAATGCATGGCAGAGCTCGGAAGGGAAGGAGCGCGATTTGGAATGCAGACTTAGGTGGATTGGTCTGCAGGCGTCACATTGCGTTTGCAGAGCCCCTAATGTACCTAAACAGTAGAAACCCCCCACAAGGAACTTATCTAGATGTGTTGTGAGAACTTTGAACCCCAAGTGTTTCACTACAGTTTATAACGCAGAGCAGTGAAAATAAAAAATCTTTTTTTTCCACAAAAATTATTTTTTAGCCCCCAGTTTTGTATCTTTTCAAGGGTAACAGGAGAAATTGGACCCCAAAAGTTGTTGTCCAATGTGTCCTGAGTACACTGATACCCCATATATGGGGGTAAACCCCTGTTTGGGCGCACGGGAGAGCTCGGAAGGGAAGGAGCACTGTTATATTTTTTCAACGCAGAATTGGCTGGAATTGAGACCTGACACCATGTCGTGTTTGGAGAGCCCCTGATGTGACTAAACAGTGGAAACCCCCAATTATAACTGAAACCTTAACCCTAACCACACCCCTAACCCTGACACACCCCTAACCTTAATCCCAACCCTATTTCCAACCGTAAATGTAATCCAAACCCTAACCCTAACTTTAGCCCCAACCCTAACCCTATTTTTAGCCCCAACCCTAACCCTAACTTTAGCCACAACCCTAACTGTAGCCTTAACCCTAGCCCTAACCCTATCCCTAACCCTAGCCCTAACCCTACCCCTAAACCTAGCCCTAACCCTGGCCCTAACCCTAACCCTAGCACTAACCCTAACCCTAGCCCTAACCCTAAGCCTAGCCCTAACCCTAGCCCTAATATTAATAATAATAATCTTTATTTTTATATAGCGCTAACATATTCTGCAGTGCTTTACAGGTTGCACACATTATCATCGCTGTCCCCCAATGGGGCTCACAATCTAAATTCCTTATCAGTATGTCAGTATGCCCTAACGCTAACCCTAGCCCTAACCCTAGCCCTAAACCTAACCCTAACCCTAATAAGAAAATACATTTTTTTTTTAATTTTGTATTTTTTCCCTAACTAAGGGGGTGGTGAAGGGGGGTTTAATTTACTTTTATAGCGTTTTTTTAGCAGATTTTTATGATTGGCAGCCGTCACACACTGAAAGATGCTTTTTATTGCAAAAAATAGTTTTTGCGTTACCACATTTTGAGAGCTATAATTTTCCATATTTTGGTCCACAGAGTCATGTGAGGTTTTGTTTTTTGCTGGACGAGTTGACTTTATTATTGGTAACATTTTCAGGCACGTGACATTTTTTGATCGCTTTTTATTCCGATTTTTGTGAGGCAGAATGACCAAAAAACAGCTATTCATGAATTTCTTTTGGGGGAGGCGTTTATACCGTTCCACGTTTGGTAAAATGGATAAAGCACTTTTATTCTTCGGGTCAGTACAATTACAGCGATACCTCATTTATATCTTTTTTTGTGTTTTGGCGCTTTTATACGATAAAAACTATTTTATAGAAAAAAATAATTTTTTTGCATCGCTTTATTCTGAGGACTATAACTTTTTTATTTTTTCTTTGATGACGCTGTATGGTGGCGTGTTTTTTGCGGGACAAGTTCAGCGGTATCATGGTTATTTATATCTGTCTTTTTGATTGCGTGTTATTCCACTTTTTGTTTGGCGGTAAGATAATAAAGCGTTGTTTTTTGCCTCGTTTTTTTTTACGGTGTTCACTGAAGGGGTTAACTAGTGGGACAGTTTTATAGGTCGGGTCATTACGGACGCGGCAATACTAAATATGTGTACTTTTATTGTTTTTTTTATTTAGATAAATAAATGTATTTATAGGAACAATATTTTTTTTGGGGGGGGGGATTTTTTTTGGAATTTTTTAAATTTTTTTTACACATGTGAATGCTTATTTTTTTGCACTATAACATTGCCCCGGGGGGATCATGTTATAGTGTAAGATCGCCGATCTGACACTTTGCTGTGCACTGTGTCAGATCAGCGATCTGACGTGCACAGCTCCAGGCTTCCTGGCGCCTGCTCTGAGCAGGCGCTGTGAGCCACCTCCCTGCAGGACCCAGATGCAGCGGCCATTTTGGATCCGGGCCTGCTGCAGGGAGGAGGAGGTAAGAGACCCTCGGAGCAACGCGATCACATCCCTATACCGCCGGAACACTGCAATCATTTTTGATCGCAGTGTGCCGGGGTTAATGTGCCGGGGGCGACTATGACTGCTCCTGGCACATAGCGCTGGATGTCAGCTGCGATAGTCAGCTGACACCCGGCCGTGATCGGCCACGCTCCCCCCGTGAGCGTGGCTGATCGCGCTGGACGTACTATTACGTCCTTGGAAGTAAGGCCCACCCAACATGGACGGAATAGTACATCCAATGGCAGAAAGGGGTTAATTTTCAGTGTTGCAAGGCTTTTATTCATTTATGAAAGGAAATATAAACAAAATGTTGCTGTGAAATGTGCAACAAAGTTAAATGTTTCAACCCCGCTAGGGTCTTTATCACAATGTCGCTGTAAAAAAATGGACAATATTTAATCCATATTTAATCCATTTCCGACGTTGAGCATAATAGTACGCCCACATTGGAAGCCCACATATTTCCCGGCACATGTAAGCTCTTTTGACCAGCTGACATATGCCTCTAACAGACGCAGGTGGAATCGCGATCCACCCGCCGCTGTTAATCTGTTAAATGCAGCTGTAAATCTCGATGGGTTGACATGACAACCAGAGGTCTCCAGCAGACCTCTATAGCTGTCATAGCTATATTGCAATGAGCGACGCCCGGTGACAAATGAGCATTTCTGCTACACACAGGCGATCTGATCATCACCTGTGTGTAGCACAGTCGATCAGACAACTGCAGCTTCTAGCCTTCCATGGAGACTATTGAAGCATGCAAAATGTTAAAAAAAAATGTTTTTAAAAATATAAAAAAAAAATAAAAATATATAAATATATATATAAGTTTAAATCATCCCCTTCACCCCATTCAAAATACAAACATCAAATATACACATATTTGGTATTGCATGCCATATTTTGGCTCGCTTCAATAGTCTCCATGGGAGACCAAAAGGTGCCATAACCCGATCGGCTCAGCTACATATAGGCGATGATTAGATCACCAATATATAGCTGAATCACTCACCTGCTATGCGTGCCGCCAACTGGATGGCGTTCACAGCAAGCTGGCAGTGACAACCATATAGGTCTCCAGGAGACTTCTGGTTGTCATGCCAACACAGGTGACCCGCGATTACGTGATGGGGGTCATCGGTGTACGTATTTTCAGCATGATTGTCGGAAGTGCTTGTTAAATGCCGTTGTCAGAGTTTGACAGTGGCATTTAACAGGTTAATAGCTGGGGTGGATGGTGATTCCAGGCACATGTCAACTGTTCAAAACTGCTGACATGTGCGGGGAAAGATGTGGGCTTACCGCCGGAGCTATATCAAAGGGAGGGAGTCCGACGTGAGAGTACTATTATGCTCAACATCGGAAAAGGGGTTTTAAACAGAGGCCATTCTATCCCTGACCAGCAACTGCCACACAGCCATGTAGGTGCAGGACCACCATATGAAGCCATAACAGCACAGGTAACAACTTTGGCCCACCAATGTGTCAGCTAATGCGCTCTTAGCTATATATGACTGACAAACTGTCCTTCTCTTACAGCATCTAATTGCCCATACCTTTTGAATATTGATCCACAAAAACTACTACCAGTCCCAAAAAAAATATTAATATGCAGCAGGGTAGAAAGGAAACTATATTAAATAAAATTTAACTTTTAATATTTCACAGCCTGGCTGGATGATCTTTAAACAAGGAGGAGGTTTATTCTGTGCCCGGAAAACCCCTTCATTCCCCAAACTGGCAATACTTTAATTCATTCATTCCTCCCCTGATGATTATGAACAATGAAACGCGTAGGGAGGCCATGGGGGTAATCTTGGGTACTCGTGGATCCTAATGGTGGGTTTATAATATTACGGCATTAAGGTACATCCGTTTCCCCACATTTTGGGATCCACCTGAAGTATCCCCTTTTGGAACTGCCAGAGAAACCAGGAGGAACATGAAGTATGATCTACCTTGGTGAGACCGTTCCATTTATTTTCTTTTTCTAGCATATGTCTCTGTTTATGTGAGGGTAACCATATGGTATATTATGTTGATATGGTACAGTTGGACTCTTTATTTTAGAGGTTACTGATACTACCCAGGGACAGTGCTGTATTGTGATTGGTGCTCGGCCTTATTAGATTTTATTGATCGGTACTTGTTAATTCACCCAAGTAGCTTATCTATGATACACCCAGCAGTTGATATACGTTTTGAACGGTGGGTGTTTTTCTGCTACTTTTGTGGTGTGCGGTTTATGTTTTGTATGTTAGCTGTTCTTGTCTTTTACAATTTTAAATACTAATATTAAAAGTTAAATTTTATTTAATATAGTTTCCTTTCTACCCTGCTACCCATACCTTTTGAAGCCTTTCCTTATTAAGAAATATTATTTCCCTTGTAACAGCAGCCGAAGTAAGCCTCTTCTCTTATGTTGACTCTCGTTATAGTTATGCTGAAACAAAATTGTTGATACGTAATCCCTGTACTTTGAGTCATCTTTGATGTTTTACTTCAACTACCAAATTGTGCTATCTTCATATACAGGATTACAGCAGGCACCATATGCTTTCCTTTATCTAAATTATCACTTGTGCCCTGACCATACTTTTGTTCTTTTTTAAGTTTTGTTATTTTGATTGTATTTATTTTATTTTATGTATATATAATTTGTACAGCATATTTTCTCTATGTATATACCACCTGGGTCATCGATCACATATTACCATTTTAGACTTTGCTATGTTATGTCTCATGACTATTGTATCCATTTGCTTACATGTTGTCCTTTTCTTTTACAGCCATATTGTGATAAAGATGCTGGCGAAGTTGAAATGTGTAACTTTATCACACATTTCACAGCAACATTGTTTATATTTGCTTTCATGAATTAATAAAAGCCTTGCAACATGAAAATTTAGAGTGTGTGGTGAATCTCTCTTGCTTTGGTTGAGGGGTCATGCTCCCCATTCCACCAGCACCTCGAAACACGACCAAGTGCACGCCAATCTTTTAATATCATTACTAAGGTGCCACACAACAGATATCTCAGTATGAGTAATACCAGTGAGCTGTCTAAAGACCTTTGCAACCTTATTGTTGCAAAACATACTGATGGCATTGGTTTCATAAGAATTTCTAAATTTTTGAAGGTTCCAGTGAGCACTGTTGAGGCCATAATCCAGAAGTGGAAAGAAAATAATTTCACCATAAAATGGCCACAACCAGATGCTCCCCGCATTATTTCAGACAGAGGAGTGAAAAAAATTATCAGTAGAGTTGTCCTAGAGCCAAGGACCACCTTCGGAGAGCTACAGAAAGACCTGGAATGGGCAGGTGCAATTGTTTCAAAGAAAACTATAAGTAATGCACTCAACCTCCATGGCTTGTATGCATGCTCACCACACAAGGCTGCATGGCTGAACAAGAAGCATGTCCAAGCACGTTTAAAGTTTTTTTCAACAACATTTAGCCTATGAAATACTGAGAGAATATAGTCTGGTTAGATGAGACCAAAATGTAACTCTTTGGATGTCATAATACATGCCATGTTTGGAAGCACAAAAAGCACTGCACATTACTTCAAAAACACCACAACACTGTGAAGTTTAGAACCAGGAACATCATGGTGTAGGGCTGTTTTTGAGCAAACGGCACTTGCATGCTCCATATATTTGAAGGAAGGATGAAAAGACTACTGTAATGTGCAGAGACATTCTTGATAAAAATCTGTTGCCATCTTCCAGGATGATGAAGATGAAATGATGGTGGATATTTCAGCAAGACAATGATCCCAAACACACAGCCAATGAAACTCATTTGGTTTCAGAGAAAGAAAATAAATATGCTAGAATGGCCCAACAAATCACCTGACTTGAACCCAATAGAAAAGTTATGGAAGGAACTAAAGCTTAGAGTCCATAAAAGGAGCCCATGGAACATTCAGGATTTGAAGAGAGTTTGTGTGAATGAATGGGCCAAAATCACAAGTGAGCAATGCAGGCGACTAGTTTCTCCATACAGGAGGCGTCTTGAAGCTGTCATCACCAACAAAGACTTTTGTACAAAATATTAAATATATTTCAGTAAGCATGTTCAATGGTTTTTCCCTGTGTTGCTTCTCATTATTCCCCATAATTTCAGGACATCTATGGTTTGATTTCTTTGACTGTGTGGATTGGATGAGTTGTTACCGACATCTGGTGAAGATTTCATGTCCATAGAACAATTAGAAATATATTTACTTAGAAAATTGGTGACATGTTCGATACTTATTTCACCCGCAGCATATTCTTGTAAATAATAAATCACATGAAATGCACATATTGAAATAGAAATTATAAATGCATAGAAAAAGAGTGAAAAAAATAAAAAGATAAATCAAGAAGACATGAAAAAATATAAAATAAATGTGACAAATGTTTTGAATAAAATCCAAACATAAAAATCATATGATATACGAAAGACTACAACACTGCCTTTTTTAAGCATACTTGATTTATCATTTACTTATTTTTCAGCTGTAGTGCCCAAAAAAATAAAAGCAATAAACACTGGATACAGTACAGTCACTCATGATCACACTCAGTAACTTATACACGCAGTATATAACATAGCCACATAGTATATTGCACAGCCACGTAATATATTGCACAGCCACATAGTATATAGCACAGCCCACGTATTATATAGCACAGAGATGTAGTATATAACAGAGCCCACACAGTATATAACACAGCCAGTGCAGTATATAACACAGCCCACATAGTATCTAACACAGCCCACGTAGTATATAGCAATGTGGAAACCATATCTCTGTTAAAAAAAAGAATTGCAATAAAAAATAGTTATATACTCACCTTCCGGTGGCCCCCGGATCCAGGCCAGGCGTTTAGCAATGCTTCTCGCGACGCTCTGGTCCCAAGAATGCATTGCGGTCTCACGAGATGATGACGTAGCAGTCTCGCAAGACTGCTCGTCATCATCTCGCGAGACCCCAATGCATGGACCGGAGCGTCCCAAGGAGCGGGAAAGGCACCGGAAGGTGAGAATATAATGATTTTTTAAAAATTATTTTTAACATTAGATCTTTTTACTATTGATGCTGCATCAATAGTAAACAGTTGGTCACACAGGGTTAATAGCAGCATTAATGGACTGTGTTACACCGCGGTCCACAGCATAACGCAGCCATTAACCCTGTGTGAGCGCTGGCTGGAGGGAGTATGGAGGGGGCACTGACGGAGAGTAGGATGGGGCGAATTTTACGCCGGACTGTGCTCGTCGCTGATTGGTCGCGGCCTGCCGTTACAGACAGGCAGAAAGACAGACAAACAGACAGAAGTATGTTATGGACCTGGTGGTTAGGAGCACCCGAAATGACCTGATGGTTAAACCGATACAGGACAAGCTCTGGGAAGTGGGAACTCTGCTGACCACAATCCCTAATCCTATCACACAACTAGAAATAGCCGTGGAGCGTACCTGACATGGCCTAGACGCCTCGACACAGCCTAAGAACTAGCTAGCCCTAGAGATAGAAAATAAAGCCTACCTTGCCTCAGAGAAATTTCCCCAAAGGAAAAGGCAGCCCCCCACAAATATTAACTGTGAGTTAAGATGAAAGTCACAAACACAGAAATGAAACAGGTTTTAGCAAAGGGAGGCCAGAATAACTAAACAGACAGAGGATAGGAAAGGTATCTTTGCGGTCAGCACAAAAACTACAAAAGACCACACAGAGTGTGCAAAAAGACCCCCCGCACCGACTCACGGTGCGGAGGTGCCACTCTGCATCCCAGAGCTTCCAGCTAGCAAAGCAAAATCATGAAAGCAAGCTGGACAAGAGAACAATGAACAGAAAATAACAATCGGGGACTTAGCTTCTTGCAGGAAGAGACAGGTCACCAGAAAGATCCAAGAGCGAACTGAACCAGTACAGGAACATTGACAGCTGGCATGGAGTAACGATCTGAGTGGAGTTAAATAGAGAAGCCAGCCTAAGAATAACCTAGATCACCTGTGGAAGGAACCTCAGAACCAGCAACTCCACTCACAGCCACCAGAGGGAGTCCATGGACAGAACTCGCCGAAGTACCATTCATGACCACAGGAGAGAGTTCGATAACAGAATTCACAACAGTACCCCCCCCCCCCTTGAGGAGGGGTCACCGAACCCTCACCAGAACCCCCAGGCCGATCAGGACGAGCCAAATGAAAGGCACGAACCAGATCGGCAGCATGAACATCAGAGGCAACAACCCAGGAATTATCTTCCTGACCATAACCCTTCCACTTGACCAGGTACTGGAGTTTCCGTCTCGAAATACGAGAATCCAAAATCTTCTCCACCACATACTCCAACTCCCCCTCGACCAACACCGGGGCAGGGGGGTCGATGGAGGGAACCATAGGCGCCACATATCTCCGCAACAACGACCTATGGAACACATTATGGATGGCAAAAGAAGCTGGAAGGGCCAAACGAAATGACACAGGATTGAGAACCTCAGAAATCTTATAAGGGCCAATGAAACGAGGCTTAAATTTAGGAGAGAAAACCTTCATAGGAACATAACGAGACGACAACCAAACCAAATCCCCAACACGAAGTCTGGGACCAACACAGCGACGGCGGTTAGCGAAACGTTGAGCCTTCTCCTGGGACAATGTCAAATTGTTCACTACGTGAATCCAAATTTGCTGCAACCTGTCCACCACAGAATCTACACCAGGACAGTCCGAAGGCTCAACCTGCCCTGAAGAAAAACGAGGATGGAAACCAGAATTACAGAAAAAAGGCGAAACCAAAGTAGCCAAGCTGGCCCAATTATTAAGGGCGAACTCAGCCAAAGGCAAGAAGGACACCCAATCATCCTGATCAGCAGAAACAAAACATCTCAGATACGTTTCCAAAGTCTGATTGGTTTGTTCGGTTTGGCCATTTGTCTGAGGATGGAAAGCCGAAGAAAAAGACAAATCCATGCCCATTTTAGCACAAAAGGACCGCCAAAACCTTGAAACAAACTGGGAACCTCTGTCCGAGACGATGTTCTCCGGAATGCCATGCAAACGAACCACATGCTGGAAAAACAATGGCACCAAATCGGAGGAGGAAGGCAATTTAGACAAGGGTACCAAATGGACCATCTTAGAGAAGCGATCACAAACCACCCAAATGACCGACATCCTTTGAGAAACAGGGAGATCAGAAATAAAATCCATGGAAATATGCGTCCAGGGCCTCTTTGGGACCGGCAAGGGCAAAAGCAACCCACTGGCACGAGAACAGCAGGGCTTAGCCCGAGCACAAGTCCCACAGGACTGCACAAAAGAACGCACATCCCATGACAAAGAAGGCCACCAAAAGGATCTAGCCACCAAATCTCTAGTACCAAAGATTCCAGGATGACCAGCCAACACCGAACAATGAACCTCAAAGATAACTCTACTAGTCCACCTATCAGGGACAAACAGTTTCTCCGCTGGACAACGGTCAGGTCTATCAGCCTGAAACTTCTGCAGCACCCGCTGCAAATCAGGGGAGATGGCAGACAAAATTACCCCCTCTTTGAGAATACCAGCCGGCTCAGGAACATCCGGAGAGTCAGGCACAAAGCTCCTTGAAAGGGCATCAGCTTTCACATTCTTAGAGCCCGTAAGGTATGAAACCACAAAATTGAAACGGGAGAAAAACAGCGACCATCGAGCCTGTCTAGGATTCAACCGTTTGGCAGACTCAAGATAAGTCAAATTCTTGTGATCCGTCAAGACCACCACGCGATGCTTGGCTCCTTCAAGCCAATGTCGCCACTCCTCGAATGCCTACTTCATAGCCAACAACTCTCGATTGCCAACATCATAATTGCGCTCAGCAGGCGAGAACTTTCTAGAAAAGAAAGCACATGGTTTCATCACTGAGTCATCCGAACTTCTTTGAGACAAAACAGCCCCTGCTCCAATCTCAGAAGCATCAACCTCGACCTGAAACGGGAGCGAAACATCTGGCTGACACAACACAGGGGCAGTAGAAAAACGACGCTTCAACTCCTGAAAAGCCTCTACAGCCGCAGAGGACCAATTGACCACATCAGCACCTTTCTTGGTCAAATCAGTCAACGGTTTAACAACACTTGAAAAATTAGCGATGAAGCAATGGTAAAAATTAGCAAAGCCCAGGAACTTCTGCAGCTCTTCACAGATGTAGGCTGAGTCCAATCATAAATGGCCTGAACTTTAACAGGGTCCATCTCGATAGTAGAAGGGGAAAAAATGAAACCCAAAAATGAAACCTTCTGAACCCCAAAGAGACATTCAGACCCCTTCACAAACAAGGAATTCGCACGAAGGACCTGGAACACCATTCTGACCTGCTTCACATGAGACTCCCAATCATCCGAAAAGACCAAAATATCATCCAAATATACAATGATGAATCTATCCAGGTACTTTCGGAAGATGTCATGCATAAAGGACTGAAACACAGATGGAGCATTAGAAAGCCCGAATGGCATCACCAGGTACTCAAAATGGCTCTCGGGCGTATTAAATGCTGTTTTCCATTCATCGCCCTGTTTAATACGCACAAGATTATACGCCCCTCGGAGATCTATCTTGGTGAACCAACTAGCCCCCTTAATCCGAGCAAAGAAATCAGACAGTAGCGGCAAAGGGTACTGAAATTTGACCGTGATCTTATTAAGAAGGCGGTAATCAATACAAGGTCTCAAAGAACCATCCTTCTTGGCCACAAAAAAGAACCCTGCTCCCAACGGTGATGACGACGGGCGAATATGCCCTTTCTCCAAGGACTCCTTTATATAACTCCGCATAGCGGTGTGTTCTGGCACAGATAAATTGAACAGTCGACCCTTAGGAAACTTACTAACAGGAATCAAATTAATAGCACAATCACAATCCCTATGAGGAGGTAGGGCACTGGATTTGGGCTCATCAAATACATCCCGATAATCTGACAAAAACTCAGGGACTTCAGAAGGAGTGGAAGACGAAATTGACAGCAATGGAACATCACCATGTACCCCTTGACAACCCCAGCTGGACACAGACATTGATTTCCAATCCAATACTGGGTTGTGGACCTGTAGCCATGGCAACCCCAAAACGACCACATCATGCAGATTATGCAACACCAAAAAGCGAATATCCTCCTGATGTGCAGGAGACATGCACATGGTTAAATGAGTCCAGTACTGAGGCTTATTCTTGGCCAAAGGCGTAGCATCAATTCCTCTCAATGAAATAGGATGCTGCAAGGGCTCCAAGAAAAAAACCACAGCGCCTGGCAAACTCTAAGTCCATCAAATTCAGGGCAGCGCCTGAATCCACAAATGCCATAACAGAATAGGACGACAAAGAGAAAATCAGAGTAACGGACAAAAGAAATTTAGACTGTACCATACCAATGGTGGCAGACCTAGTGAACCGCTTAGTGTGCTTAGGACAATTGGAAATAGCATGAGTGGAGTCACCACAGTAAAAACACAGCCCATTCTGACGTCTGTGTTCCTGCCGTTCAGCTCTGGTCAAAGTCCTATCGCATTGCATGGGCTCAGGCCTGTGCTTAGAGAGTACCGCCAAATGGTGCACAGCTTTGCGCTCACGCAAACGCCGATCGATCTGAATGGCCAAGGACATAGACTCATTCAGACCAGCAGGCGTGGGAAATCCCACCATAGTATCCTTAAGGGTTTCCGAAAGACCCTTTCTGAAAATTGCCGCCAGGGCACACTCATTCCACTGAGTAAGCACAGACCACTTTCTAAACTTCTGACAATATACCTCCGCTTCATCCTGACCCTGACACAAAGCCAGCAAGATTTTCTCTGCCTGATCCACTGAATTTGGTTCATCATAAAGCAATCCAAGCACCAGAAAAAACGCATCAACATCACGCAATGCAGGATCTCCTGGCGCAAGGGAAAATGCCCAGTCTTGAGGGTCGCCACGCAAGAAAGAAATAATAATTTTCACTTGTTGAACGGGATCACCAGAGGAGCGGGGTTTCAAAGCAAGAAACAGTTTACAATTATTTTTGAAATTCAAAAACTTAGATCTATCCCCAGAAAACAAATCAGGAATTGGAATTCTAGGTTCTAACATAGGATTCTGAACTATAAAATCTTGAATGCTTTGTACCCTTGCAGTGAGATGATCCACACAAGAGGAAAGACCTTGAATGTCCATATCTACACCTGTGTCCTGAACCACCCAAAGGTAAAGGGGAAAAGAGAGACAAGACACACTGCAAAGAAAAAAAAATGGTCTCAGAACTTCTCTTATCCCTCTATTGAGATGCATTAACACTTTTTGGCCAGCTGTACTGTTATGGACCTGGTGGTTAGGAGCACCCGAAATGACCTGATGGTTAAACCAATACAAGACAAGCTCTGGGAAGTGGGAACTCTGCTGACCGCAATCCCTAATCCTATCACACAACTAGAAATAGCCGTGGAGCGTACCTGACATGGCCTAGACGCCTCGACACAGCCTAAGAACTAGCTAGCCCTAGAGATAGAAAATAAAGCCTACCTTGCCTCAGAGAAATTTCCCCAAAGGAAAAGGCAGCCCCCCACAAATATTAACTGTGAGTTAAGATGAAAGTCACAAACACAGAAATGAAACAGGTTTTAGCAAAGGGAGGCCAGAATAACTAAACAGACAGAGGATAGGAAAGGTATCTTTGCGGTCAGCACAAAAACTACAAAAGACCACGCAGAGTGTGCAAAAAGACCCCCGCACCGACTCACGGTGCGGAGGTGCCACTCTGCATCCCAGAGCTTCCAGCTAGCAAAGCAAAATCATGAAAGCAAGCTGGACAAGAGAACAATGAACAGAAAATAACAATCGGGGACTTAGCTTCTTGCAGGAAGAGACAGGTCACCAGAAAGATCCAAGAGCGAACTGAACCAGTACAGGAACATTGACAGCTGGCATGGAGTAACGATCTGAGTGGAGTTAAATAGAGAAGCCAACCTAAGAATAACCTAGATCACCTGTGGAAGGAACCTCAGAACCAGCAACTCCACTCACAGCCACCAGAGGGAGTCCATGGACAGAACTCGCCGAAGTACCATTCATGACCACAGGAGAGAGTTTGATAACAGAATTCACAACAGAAGTACCCCTTATGCAATTATATATATAGATTTAGCACTATGGCTTTACCTCTATATGAGTCCTTAAAGGGGTGATTCCTTTTTAAAAAATCTTGTTCCCCGATGCAGTTTGTTATAAAAAAAAAAACTTGTCTTTTTTCCCCGTCTTCAGGTCCAGTGCTAAGTCTTTGCCACTACTCCCACTGTCAGGTATTGCCTGCAGTGTTAACATTACGTTGACAGTGCTGCAGGCAATCACAACCTCCGAGTGAGATGTTCCAGCTGTTTGTTTTTTAATACTCAGGGAATGTTAGGAAAACACATTTTGTTTTTTTTTACCTAATGGCACCGTGGGCCCAAGATTTTCTGAAAAGAGACAACCCTTTTTATCCCTCCGTCAGGGGCAATATGTTTCATAACGAGTTTAGGGGCATTGCGCCTGTCCGGCACAGGCTAGAAAATTGGCTATATTTTCCTTTTTTTAAAATGTCAATTCTCTAAAAGTGATCAGTTACCTCAATAGGAATGTAATAAATGAGAATTCACATAATCAGGTGTAAAAAAAAAATGTTTAATAACCAGAATAACCAGAAAAGTAATATGTTTCTGTGTCTTGAGCAGCCTCCTCACTCTCTCCATCTTGATCTGTATCAGACACATCTGGACATTCTTCCACATCATCTTCTGAATCAATGTCACTTTCTTCCCCTAAATCTTCTAGCTGTAAGGGGTCTGTCTCATCATCAAGCAGTATATTTTGCACCTGCTCAACATGAAGAGCATTGGACAAGTCAAATATTCTCCTCGCCATTTCATAAGAAAAGCAGAAGCAAGAGAGAGAATATGTGTTAGGGCGCAATGTGCCTGAGAAGCCACAAAACCTTCTATGACAAATCCACAAATTTAGCACTAGCTATTCATAAAACAAGCTAAAAAAACAATTGGGATGAATAAAAACAGCAAATTCTAATCGTCAAAGGTGTGACGCATTCAGGGGCAATGAGCCTGAGAAGCCAAAACACTGATATCTGATCTCCTGCAGCTCAGCAGAACAAGAGGCTTCTCAGGTTTCACACAGCTTTTAAAGTTATGAAGGTACTGGGAGAATGGTGTTTCCCAGACAAACCACTGAAAACAGAGAAATGTCAGATCAGTTGCCCCTGACGGAGGGTTAATACCATCTGCTTAGAAACTGCTAAGAGTAAAAAATAGTATCAGCACTCTCCGCCATTCTTTCTGTTTTCATTGTGATAGATCTAGGCTGCTGTACACACATACAGCAGCCCTGCCCTGCCCTGCCCCAGGCTCTGTTTTAATAAGTGCACCTGTGCCTTAGCCTGTCTCTCTCTTTATCTATGGTGCTGGTCAGGCAGTGTGGAGGTCAGATCTGAAATGTCCATGCTTGGACCTGGTCGACCGTTATTTGCGCATACCCTTTCTGGCGCCATGGGAGTGATTCAGAAACGCTACAGGTACGGTTTGCATTCAATATGGTCCCGCTTTTAACACATTTAGGAGGCCGTAATGGCACAGCGAATATAATAAAAAAACGCAGAGTGGGACTAATGTGGTCTTTCTCCTGACATATTAAGGAGGCCGTAAGGGCACAGTGAATATAAAAATCGTAGAGTAGGACTGCCCCATGAGAATGCTGTGACGTGGCAGGGTGGCTCAAAGAATTGATCAATTGTTTGCTAAATGTCTCATTTTGCTATACAGTCAGCAATTACTATGTGCATTTGCACTTTTTGTATTGCGTTCTGACCACAAGCAGCGCTGGCTTCTCCCCTTTTGTAATGTTAGGAAAACACATTTTGTTTTTTTTACCTAATGGCACCGTGGGCCCAAGATATTCTGAAAAGAGACAACCCTTTTAATACCATATGCTTAGAAACTGCTAAGAGTAAAAAATAGTATCTGCACTCTGCTTAAGATTTTCCAATATGAGTTAATGATAAGGCTTCAGTACCCATATTCTTACTTTTTTAAGAATTGCTGCAATGCTATAGGTGACATTGAGCTGAAATGCTGCATTGCAGTCAATACTGTGTCATTTTGAAAAAATGCTTACACCATGCTTCTTGATGACAGATGTGATTTAAAACCATGTTGTGTAGCATTGATCAGTGACATGATATCATAGACTATAAAATATTTCTACCTATCGACCTGGGCCCTATCTGCATCTTGCAGGTCATTAGAATTGTGACAGGTTTGATAAGTTTGGCCTTTTTCTTTCTGGGATATGTTTGGATTTGTTCTCCTTTTCAGTAAATTACCTATCGAACATTATCTGTGTATAAGGATTTACTGACTGTTGTCTCTGGTGCAGGTGTCAGCAACTTGCGACCCTCCAACTAACATAAAACCATGAGCCACATGATGTCAGGGCATGCTGAGATCTGTAGTTTTGCGGCAAGTGGGAATTCAGCAGGTATGAAACTCTTGCTCTAGGTTACATACAATGACAGGACAGTATTATGTATGTCCATTTTTTGTAATTACCAGGGGCTTAAGAACAGTCGGTGCAGAAGTTGCAGTTGCATCTGGGCCCTGGAGTCTAGGGGAACATAAATGGTCCTTTTGCCACATATGAGAAGAGACCTACACTATTAAAGATAGTTGGGAGTCCTGTTGTAGATTTTGTATTATGGCCCATGAGCTTCTAGTTAGGCCACTTTTGAATATTGTATAGAAACAAAGAGAGAGAGAGGAGCGCACATCAGTGGTATCAGCCGGGAAAAGAATGCAGAAAGGTCAAAGACCTACTCATCGCAGACAATTATGCTGAACAAGCATAACAATGTGGAATGGCTCAAAAGGAATCCCAGTCCTGTCCAACAGATGAACGGCAGCTCCCAGACTTCCACACAGAAGGCGCAGGGAAATGATGGATGGTTGAAGTCCAGAGATGTGCGGCGTGCAGGAGACTCCGAGTGCTGCGTCTCACGTGATCAATGACCTGCCAGTCACGTGGTGGAAGGTCCTGGAGTGGTGAAGGGCAATTTGGCTTGTCAACTGCAGCTCCCACCGCGGTCCCTCAAGGAGGGAGCAGCAATGCAAATAAAAAGAATATAGCTGTCTCGATGGAGCGCTGATGGCAGAGGCCACCGGAGCACAGATTTAGGAGTTTAAAATCTTTAATCACAACGCGTTTCAACAGCCAATCGCTGTCTTCTTCAGGTGACAATAGGTAAAAACGTTTTTTACTTATTGCCACCTGAAGAAGACAGCGATTGGCTGTTGAAACGCGTTGTGATTAAAGATTTTAAACTCCTAAATCTGTGCTCCGGTGGCCTCTGTCATCAGCGCTCCATCAAGACCGCTATATTCTTTTTATTTACTGTTGATTATTGCACTGAGTCTTCACATTTGCTTACATTAGTGCGACTTTTAAGGAAGCTTTGCCAATCCATCAATGTCCTGTAACTTTTTCTTCAGCTGTAATATAAAGTTCAGTGACAATGGATGAGACAAAGATGGTTGGATATGACTGTATCATCATTAAGAACAAAGTCCCAGGGTTGAATTTTCTGCACCAAAGCACAGATTTGTGTGTTAGGAGTCGAGTTTCCTCTGCTGCACAGGGGGAATCTCGATCCGTCTCCGCTGAGGTCTCCCATTCTCCTCCAGCCGCAGTGGACTCTGCTCAGCAGGGACGTCGATCCCAGCGTCTCGCTCAGTCTGACTCTGTGCGAAAAGTTACTGCTGCTTTTCATGCTTCTGCCATTGAAGTCAGTGCTGGGCAGCGGCGAGTGGACATTTCTGGATCTAAGTCCTTATTTGCACACACTGAGCATGCCCAGGGCAAGATCTCCTGTTGGAGATCGAGGGTCACATGCTCAGGTACTGCAGCACATCCCATTGGTCCTTTTGGCAGGTCCTGAAAGGGCAAAACTTCTGTAGCTGTTTCCTGTGCTGCAGCTATATAATCTGCGCATGACCACACGGCCATGCGCTAGTATTGTCTTGTAAATATGTGTGTGTGTTGTGAGTGAAAGTCGCTCTTTAAATAACCCTCCCTATTGAATGTCTGTTCGCGGAAGGTGTATGTTTGCTATCTAGCGCCCGACTTATCCAACAGCACGTAACACACATTACAGCTACCAGTTGCTGTGTCCGCCTGTACGGCGCCGTGCGCTTGCTCTGCGCTTTCCTGACCCAAGCCTGGGTGGTTAGTGGCGTCCGTCTGTGCGGCACCGCACGCACTCTTGTGCCTTTATATTCTTTTTTAGTTTCCTTACACACCCAGTTGCGGTGTTGTGCCAGCAAGTGTCTAATCGGACTTCAATCCTAGTTGGGGTTGAGTTCGCTGACTACTTGCTCGCACTCTATGTGCGGTACCGCGGTCCTGTGACGCAACAGGATCGCTTCCTTCACACAGGATGTAGTTAACCCGTGCGTGTATACTTGTAGTACCGCCATATAGTCCGTCTTACTAGCAGCAGGGTTTTTACCTGCACGGTGGACCTCGGACTGCGAACGCACCTAGTTCCATTTCATCTTGTACTTGGTGCGTTCCGCCGGTCCTAACATAATACTAGCACCAAGGTCTGGCTAGTAAATGGCGGACGATCAGCGTTTACAGCAGACATCCAGCAGCTGGAGGGAAGGTTGGCGGCTCTAGAGCGTTCAACCTCAGCTGTGGATGTCACTGCTGTCGCTGTTCAGGCTGCTAGCGTGGCTGCAGCTACCTTGTCCACTGCAACCCCTGTTCCGACTCTATCTCGCCTCCCGCTACCAGAGAAATTTTCTGGTGACAGTAAGTCTTGTAGGGGTTTCGTGAGTCAGTGCTCAATACATCTCGAGCTTCTGGCCTCTCGTTTCCCTACAGAGCGGGCAAAGGTGGGGTTTATCGTGTCTCTCCTGTCGGACAGGGCATTGCAGTGGGCTACGCCGCTGTGGGAGCGTGGCGATCATGTGGTGCAGAGTGCTCCGTTATTCCTGAGCACTCTGAAACAGGTCTTTTTAGGACCTCGTGTCACCCATGATACGGCGCTCCAACTGTTGGTATTGACTCAGGGCTCGTCCTTGGTCAGCCATTTTGCCGTACACTTCCGCACCCTAGCACCTGAGCTGGAGTGGTCGGATAAGCCCTCATTCCTATATTTTGGAGGGGGCTGGCTGACCACGTTAAGGACGCCCTGGCCACTAGGGAGATTCCCGCCACACTGGAGGAATTAATAACAGTATCCACTCGTATTGACCTCCGTTTTCACGAGCGGCGGTTAGAGCGAGCCCAGTGTAGGCAGAGGTTTCGGCTGGCTCCCACCTTCGCCAAACCTTTGGAATCTCCAGTCCAGGCCCCTGAGTCCCATGAGCCTATGGTAGTGTCACGAGCGGGATCTAAGTCCCGGACCGCTCGTGCACTCCAGGTTTGTCATGTGTGCCAGCAGTCAGGACATCTTGCCACCAGATGTCCCCAGCGGTCGAGGAAACGTCAGCATCTAGTGGTAGTAGGTGGAGGTACACTAGACACGGCGACGTTTGCCTCCAAATTGTCCTTTAAGGGGACAATAACATTAGGCTCATCTTCCCACTCGGTAGAGCTCTGCGTGGATTCTGGGGCTGAGGGCAATTTTATGTCTTCTGCCTTCGCCCAACGTCACGCAATACCCCTGGTTATGCTATCTCAACCAGTAACGGTACGAGTGGTGAATGGGTCGACACTGTCCTCACAGATAACACATCAGACCATCCCTTTTACCCTGTCCGTATCGCCATCCCATCAGGAGATTATATCTCTGCTCATCATTCCTGAGGGAATTGATGAGGTCCTGTTGGGGATACCTTGGCTACGGTACCACTCTCCTCACATCGAGTGGTCCTCAGGCAGAATTCTGGGATGGGGTGAATCTTGTGGGGGTAGGTGTCACCGAGAGTGCGTTCAGGTTGCTACTACAGAGGTACTCGCAGATCTATCCTCTCTCCCCAAGCAATATTGGTCTTATGCAGACGTGTTCTACAAAAAGGCGGCGGAGACCCTTCCGCCCCATCGCCCCTATGACTGTCCTATTGATCTCTTGCCTGGTGCTGAGCCTCCCCGGGGTCGAGTCTATCCATTATCTCTCCCGGAGACGGAGGCAATGTCTCAGTACATTCAAGAGAATCTGGCAAGAGGGTTCATCAGGAAGTCGGTATCACCTGCTGGGGCAGGGTTCTTTTTCGTGCAGAAGAAGAATGGGGAACTACGTCCATGCATAGACTACAGGGGTCTTAACGCTATCACCGTTAAGAACAAGTATCCTTTGCCCTTGATATCTGAGCTTTTCGATAGGCTTCGGGGAGCAAGGGTGTTTACTAAACTAGATCTGCGGGGTGCTTACAACCTGATTCGCATCCGTGAGGGGGACGAATGGAAAACGGTGTTTAACACCAGAGATGGGCACTATGAGTATCTGGTAATGCCCTTCGGGCTCTGTAATGCCCCAGCCGTTTTCCAAGACTTTGTCAACGACATCTTCCGGGATATGCTTTCCACCTCAGTTGTAGTCTATCTGGATGATATTCTCATCTTTTCTCCAGATATTGACTCCCACCGGAGAGATGTTGGCAGAGTCTTCGACCTCCTACGGGCAAACTCTCTTTATGCAAAGTTGGAGAAGTGTATGTTTGAGCAGGAGTCTTTACCTTTCCTGGGCTATATCATCTCCGCCCAGGGATTGGCTATGGATCCTGCCAAACTACAGGCTGTGATGGACTGGCAAGAGCCCCATTCTCTTAAAGCGGTGCAGCGCTTTATGGGGTTCATAAACTATTACCGCCAGTTCATTCCCCACTTCTCAACTCTGGTAGCTCCCTTGGTAGCCCTCACCAAGAAGGGAGCGAATCCCAAATTGTGGTCGGAAGAGGTCTCCAAGGCCTTCACTTCTATTAAGTCCCACTTTGCTAGCGCTCCCATCTTACATCGTCCCGATGTGGATAAGCCATTTCTAATGGAGGTGGATGCCTCGTCCGTTGGTGCTGGAGCAGTCCTCTATCAAAAGGATGCTCAAGGTCGGAAGCATAAATGCTTCTTCTTCTCTAAGACCTTCACGCTAGCGGAGAGAAACTACTCCATCGGGGACAGGGAGTTGCTAGCAATGAAGTTGGCCTTTTCGGAGTGGAGACACCTTCTGGAAGGTGCGCGGTTTCCCTTCCAAGTTTACACGGACCACAAAAATTTGGTCTATTTGCAGACAGCCCAGCGGCTAAATTCTCGCCAGGCCAGATGGTCCCTGTTCTTCTCCCGGTTCCACTTTTCCCTTCATTATCTCGCCGGGGAGAAGAATATCCGTGCTGACGCTCTCTCTCGCTCCCTTTATCAACTGAGGAGGAGGAAGAGGAGCCTCGGCTTATTGTCCCTTCCGAGAGCCTGAGAACCGTAGCGCCGGTTTCGCTAGAGTCTGTGCCTCCGGGCAAGACTTTTGTGCCCATTAATTTGCGACCGGAGGTTCTCTCTTGGGCTCATTCGTCCAGGGTGGGTGGACACTTTGGGACAAAGAGGACATCTGAGTTACTGGCGAGGACGTACTGGTGGCCACATATGGTCCGAGATGTCAGAGATTACGTTCTGGCGTGTGTCTCATGCGCCAAAAATAAGTCTCCTCAACAACGGCGATCTGGGTTACTCTATCCCTTGCCGGTGGCAGACAGGCCCTGGGAGATGGTCGGGATGGACTTTGTAGTGGGTTTGCCCAAGTCTCGCGGCTGTACCGTCATTTGGGTTATTTCCGATCATTTCTCGAAAATGGTGCATTTGGTGCCGCTCCCACGGTTACCTTCTGCACGGGCCTTGGCAGCGTTGTTCATAAGACACATCTTCCGCCTACACGGCATGCCAGACAAAATTGTCAGTGACCGGGGTCCCCAGTTTGCGTCTCGGTTCTGGAGAGAGCTTTGTCGTCTTCTCAGCATTGAGTTAAATCTCTCTTCCGCTTATCATCCCGAGACGAAAGGGTTGGTAGAGAGGGCCAACCAGACCTTGGTCACATACCTGCGACATTTTGTTTCAGCCAGGCAGGATGACTGGGCATCCTTGCTATCATGGGCAGAGTTTGCACTGAACAACGCCGTAGCCGACTCCACTGGACAAACCCCATTCCTCCTCAACTATGGTCAGCATCCACGGATACCTGTGCCTATGCCCGTGTCTTCCGCCGACTCCAGGGTGGCAGACTGGGCTGTGGAGGCACGGGATATTTGGGACCGCACTCAGGATGCCATTCGGGCCTCTAAGGAGAGAATGAGGTCCTCCGCCGATGCTCATCGGCGCCCCGCTCCGACCTTTGCTCCTGGCGACTTGGTGTGGCTCTCCGCCCGTAACATCAGGCTGCGAGTTGAGTCCACTAAATTTGCTCCTCGCTACTTGGGCCCATTCAAGGTCCTCGAGCAGGTTAATCCTGTGGTCTATCGTTTGGCCCTTCCGCCACGCCTGGGTATCACCGACACCTTTCATGTGTCCCTCTTGAAACCCGTGTATATGTCCCGGTTCTCCGAGTCATCTGCTGGGACATCGGGTTCGTCTACGGACGATTATGAGGTGAACGCTATTTTGGGGTGCAAGGTGGTACGTGGGAAAAAATTTTATTTGGTAGACTGGAAGAGTTATGGCCCCGAGGACAGGTCCTTGGAGCCTGTTGAGCACATTCGGGCCCCGCAGCTCATTGCTGCCTTCGAACGTAGCGAGGCCCTAGGAGGGGGGGTAATGTTAGGAGTCGAGTTTCCTCTGCTGCACAGGGGGAATCTCGATCCGTCTCCGCTGCGGTCTCCCATTCTCCTCCAGCCGCAGTGGACTCTGCTCAGCAGGGACGTCGATCCCAGCGTCTCGCTCAGTCTGACTCTGTGCGAAGAGTTACTGCTGCTTTTCCTGCTTCTGCCATTGAAGCCAGTGCTGGGCAGCGGCGAGTGGACGTTTCTGGATCTAAGTCCTTATTTGCACACACTGAGCATGCCCAGGGCAAGATCTCCTGTTGGAGATCGAGGGTCACATGCTCAGGTACTGCAGCACATCCCATTGGTCCTTTTGGCAGGTCCTGAAAGGGCAAAACTTCTGTAGCTGTTTCCTGTGCTGCAGCTATATAAACTGCGCATGACCGCACAGCCATGCGCTAGTATTGTCTTGTAAATATGTGTGTGTGTTGTGAGTGAAAGTCACTCTTTAAATAACCCTCCCTATTGAATGTCTGTTCGCGGAAGGTGTATGTTTGCTATCTAGCGCCCGACTTATCCAACAGCACGTAACACACATTACAGCTACCAGTTGCTGTGTCCGCCTGTACGGCGCCGTGCGCTTGCTCTGCGCTTTCCTGACCCAAGCCTGGGTGGTTAGTGGCGTCCGTCTGTGCGGCACCGCATGCACTCTTGTGCCTTTATTTTCTTTTTTAGTTTCCTTACACACCCAGTTGCGGTGTTGTGCCAGCAAGTGTCTAATTGGACTTCAGTCCTAGTTGGGGTTGAGTTCGCTGACTACTTGCTCGCACTCTATGTGCGGTACCGCGGTCCTGTGATGCAACAGGATCGCTTCCTTCACGCAGGGTGTAGTTAACCCGTGCTTGTATACTTGTAGTACCGCCATATAGTCCGTCTTACTAGCAGCAGGGTTTTTACCTGCACGGTGGACCTCGGACTGCGAACGCACCTAGTTCCATTTCATCTTGTACTTGGTGCGTTCCGCCAGTCCTAACACTGTGTGTGTGTAGAGTCAGAGGTCCTCATCTTCTTAGAAGAGAAGGCTATGAAAGGTTTTATCACATGCTCATCAACGGGAAGTACTGCTTAGTATATATCCTCCTTTGTGGACAGCTGACTGTAACAGATGGAAGAAATAGGCATTAGGAGAGAAAACAGATGTTTCTGTGTGCTTTATTTTAATAATTCAAGTGTTATAGAAGGTCACAAAAAACTGCATATCTCAAAGGTGTCAAATAAATTGTTAATGGGTGGCTGAGTTAGAAATAATAAAATAACGGCATTGTATTACACATGAACACGCAAGACACCAATGGATACTATTTAGAGATGATTGAATCCTTTGACATTTAAATTTGCTGTGTTCAACAAATGTTTTCCAAAAACTTGATTTGCAGTGAATAGATTTGCTGCAAATCTCTATACTGCAACGATAATTGCCTGGAAAAAAGTGTGTAACACTGAAGTCTTCTAGGACTGAATTGAACTCCTTTCAAGTATTTATGCAATCAGAGTGTTAGAAATGTGTGAGCTCAACATATATGGCTAAGGGAATATGAGTGGTAACCAATGGTAACTAGAAACACACTGTACCAACTAAATTTTTACGGTTCTTAAATTCTAAATGTTGTCTAGAAATTAAAAATGATCCCTTTTGGGAGGCAAATACCTGTCTTGCTGTACTTTATATATATAGGCAGTTCAAATGAAGGAAGAAATGGCTTTTTCACAAGGACTGGTAGAAAAATGATCACTGTTTGGAGAGTATCAAAAGCTTTGGAGAGTATCAAGAGCTATGAATGAGCAAAAGCTATCATTTCTAGAAATGCAACCCACTTAACTAGGTGGCATAGCAGCCAGGGCAACAATGTGGAAGTATGTCGGTCGGTGGGCACCCAAGTCCGCTAGCCTGAACCACATGAAGCATGGATCATCCCGCCTAATGCCTGCTCTGCTGTTAACGTGGGCATAACACTACTCAGACAACACAGGGTGAACGTAAAACAGTGTGACAATACTTTATTGAACCACAAAACAGGCAGATAACACGTAGAATAGTGTCCCAGCAAAATTTCCAGAGAAGGTGCACATTACAGAGTCTCACCCTTCCGCTGACCCGCCGGGATAAAGGCAGATGTTATGTCAGAACTCCCTGTGTCAGCCACCCCACCTGTGGTACACACAAAGAGAGCAAGTAACGACAAGCGTAGGAAGATGACAGTCCAATAAGTCCATACAAGGTACAAGGCCAGTTGACACGAGAGTCACAACCTGGCTTATCCGAAAATCTCCATGGAGCCAGGTGACCAGTGGGTCCCAATCCTGGCTTCCTCCAAACTTATCCATGGTCAAGTGATGGTCAATGAAGCAGATCTGTATTCTTCCAACTGGAGCCAAAGACCCCTAGGTTGTTTCCTATAGAATGATAGATCCATGTCCCTCATGATGGTGCCATCATGAATTGGTGGCAGTCCTGTCTCTGGTCCTTTGTGTTAGGGTTGGCGGAATGCACCGAGTAAATATATATGTTAAATTGGTGCGTTCGCAACCCAGGGTCCACCGAGCAGGAGAGAAACCTTTTGCTAGCAAATTGCGGCGATAAATGGCGGTATAAGCGAACTCTATTACTTCACCGAATCGCAAAAATATGAAAACGCTGTGTCCTGTTAACCTCACAGAGGATCACAGCTACCTAACTGAGCAAAAGCAAAGAGTGGTCATGCAGTCAGCCTAGCACACGAATAACTCCTCTCCGGTGGAGCTGGAATTCTAGTGGCTATACGCCAGCCCTGAATCCATACACACAAAACTCCTCACCGGAGGTGTCAGTATTCTAGGGGCTTATTTCAGCCAACTCTGACTACATGCATACATGACCACAAGATGTGCGGGGCAGTGGCGTCCTTCTACTGGTTGGTATATTGCACTAATTTCATGTGGCACTTTATATTGGCAGCAATTGTGATCATGGGGATAATTATATTTTGGTGATTTTTCTTGGACTCATGCACTTATTGTTATATGTGTTACACTTTGAGTCTAGTTTTGCACATATATTGATTATTTTGAATTATCTGCACTCTGACACTTTGGTTATTAAATAAATTGTGATATATATTAATATAATACATATATATATATACAGTTTTTACCACTGTATTGATTCTTATATTATATTTTTATTTATATTATCACATATTTATATGAATTATTATTTTATTTTATTATTATTTTATTGCTGACAATAAATTTGAATTTTGCACATAGAGATATATATTTATATAAATTATTATTTATTTTATTTGTGCCAATCAGTTGTGGTATGCCCTGCCCTTCACATGCAGAGGTTTCCAAATTTTCATCTTCAAAAAACCGCATTTATAGGATATATATATTTTATATGTTATATATTTTTTTAATCTTGATTAATTGTTTTTAATATCTTGTTAATATCAATAAGGATTGCAAGTATATGAATTGTTGTGGTCATGCAAATGTGATTTTATTAAAATAAAATTAATAATTTGTTTTTTTTTTAAAAGCTTTGGTCTGATGAATATTTTTTGAGGGTTATATTCTATGATTATATTCATTGACTATATAAGGTCATTATTTCTGGTATTTCTTTTCTATATATGATTTTGCTTGTTTTTTTAAGTGCATAAAGTTGCCTTAAAGTAGCCCAAATGATAATCCAAGAAACAATTACGTACATCCTTACTGCAGTGATAACATATTCCCTTCCTCTGTACATAGTGATAGAATATACACTGTGTGCAGAATTATTAGGCAAGTTGTATTTTGATCACATGATACTTTTTATACATGTTGTCCTACTCCAAGCTGTTCAGGCTTGAGAGCCAACTACCAATTAAGTAAATCAGGTGATGTGCATCTCTGTAATGAGGAGGGGTGTTGTCTAATGACATCAAAACCCTATATACGGTGTGCTTAGTTATCAGGCAACTTCCTTTCCTTTGGCAAAATGGGACAGAAGAAAGATTTGACTGGCTCTGAAAAGTCCAAAATTGTCAGATGTCTTGCAGAGGGATGCAGCAGTCTTGAAATTGCCCAACTTTTGAAGCGTGATCACCGAATAATCAAGCATTTCATGGCAAATAGCCAACAGGGTCGCAAGAAGCGTGTTGGGCAAAAAAGGTGCAAAATAACTGCCCATGAACAGTTTTGCCATATTTCAGAGCTCCAACGTTACTGGAGTAACAAAAAGCACAAGGTGTGCAATACTCAGGGACATGGCGAAGGTAAGGAAGGCTGAAAAACAACCACCTTTGAACAAGAAACATAAGATAAAACGTCAAGACTGAGCCAAGAAATATCTTAAGACTGACTTTTCACAGGTTTTATGGACTGATGAAATGAGAGTGACTCTTGATGGGCCAGATGGATGGGCCAGAGGCTGGATCAGTAAAGGGCAGAGAGCTCCAGTCCGACTGAGACCCCAGCAAGAGGGAGGTGGGGTACTGGTATGGGTTGGTATCATCAAAGATGAACTTGTGGGACCTTTTTGGGTTGATGATGGAGTGAAGCTCAACTCCCAGACCTACTGCCAGTTTCTGGAAGACAACTTCTTCAAGAAGTGGTACAGGAAGAAGTCGGTATCGTTCAAGAAAATGATTTTCATGCAGGACAATGCTTCATCACATGCCTCCAACTACTCCACAGAGTGGCTGGCCAGTAGAGGTCTCAAAGAAGAAAAAATAATGACATGGCTCCCTTGTTCCCCCCCGGTCTGAACCCCATAGAGAACCTGTGGTCCTTCATAAAATGTGAGATCTACAGGGAGGGAAAACAGTCCACCTCTCGGAACAGTGTCTGGGAGGATGTGGTGGCTGCTGCTCGCAATGTTGATCGTAAACAGATCAAGCAACTGACAGGCTGGATGGAAGGCTGCTGAGTGTCATCATAAAGAAAGGTGGCTATATTGGTCACTAGGGTTGAGCGACCTTGACCTTTTTGGAGTCGAGCCGTGTTTCGCGAAACCCGACTATCTTAGAAGTCGAGTCGAGTGGAATCGGCCGATTATCGTGAAAAGTCGGGTATCGCCCGAAACACGAAACCCAATGCAAGTCAATGGGGTAGCATAGTCGGCAGTGAGTGGAGGCCAGGAAAACATCTACACTGCCCATTTTAATGGCAAAAACATCGATTCTTGTTACTGAAGCTTGTCAATCGTAATTTAGCTTATAATAATTTGAAGGCATTTGAAATTGGGGTTCATTTGGCTAAAGTTGTGGGGGGTAGGGCTGGTTCAAGTAATTAGTGGGCCCAGGAAATCTGGAACACGTCACGGCAGTGGAGCAGGGAGAGGTAAGTATTTCAACTTTGCAAGTGCTGTGATCCTGAGCAAGCAGGGGGGGCCCACTAGTTGGCATTGGCACTGGCACAGGGCCCCTCAAAGTACAGCGGTGTGTTTGCACGGCGGGGGCGCCTACCACCGGCAGCAACGCTTTTGTATACTATGAGAGGCCCTGTGCCAGTGACGTCGCCAACTAGTATTCCTCCCCCCACCTGATGAAGGAACCTGCACTTTCATCTGCACCTTCCTCTTTGTCCCCGTGTAAGGTGGTATGGTATGCGGGAAGAGGAACCTGACTTTCAGCAGGGTCACAATCTTGCTGTGTAGCGTGCACAGGGAATTTTGCGTTATGGGTCAATGTACCAGCAGACTCATCTATCACTGGCTGGGCAATGGGCAGGATGAGGAGGAAACACAGATATAGGCCCAAAGAATAAAGTGGGCTAAATGCAGTTCAAAATTGGTAACACAGGACTAACCAGGGGGCATTGCAGTGGAGGACAATTGGAATGAGAGGCTGACACAGAGAGTAGGCCCAAATCAGTAAGTAGTCGAAATGCAGTTCAAAATTGGCAACAGTAGTAAACAGGCGGCACAGCTTTGTTCAGTGGAGGAGAACAGCAATGAGCGGCAGACACTGTTAGTAGGCCCCAAACCAACTAGTACGCCAAATGCAGTTGTTCCATTTAACCACTATTTAACAAGAACCTGAAGATAGAAGCTCAGGAAAGGCAACCTGGAGAACACCTTGGAGTGGAACACACCATCTCTCTACACCCCATACCCAATTTGTAGGCCTAATGCAGTGTAGTTTTCTACAACTACTAAACGAGAGTTGGAAGACCGAAGCAATGTGAACGAAACCTGGGGAACACCTTGGAGTGGAACACACCATCTCTCTACACCCCATACCCAATTTGTAGGCCTAATGCAGTGTAGTTTCCAACAACTACTAAACGAGAGCATTAAGATCGAAGCAATGGCGAGGAAACCTGGGGAACACCTTGGAGTGGAACACACCATCTCTCTACACCCCATACCCAATTTGTAGGCCTAATGCAGTGTAGTTTTCTACAACTACTAAACGAGAGTCGGAAGACCCAAGCAATGGAGAGGAAACCTGGGGAACACCTTGGAGTGGAACACACCATCTCTCTACACCCCATACCCAATTTGTAGGCCTAATGCAGCGTAGTTTCCAACAACTACTAAACGAGAGCATGAAGATCGAAGCAATGGAGAGGAAACCTGGGGAACACCTTGGAGTGGAACACACCATCTCTCTACACCCCATACCCAATTTGTAGGCATAATGCAGTGTAGTTTCCAACAACTACTAAACGAGAGCATGAAGATCGAAGCAATGGAGAGGAAACCTGGGGAACACCTTGGAGTGGAACACACCATATCTCTACACCCCATACCCATTTTGTAGGCCTAATGCAGTGTAGTTTCCAACAAATACTAAACGAGAGCATGAAGATCGAAGCAATGGAGAGGAAACCTGGGGAACACCTTGGAGTGGAACACACCATCTCTCTACACCCCATACCCAATTTGTAGGCCTAATGCAGTGTAGTTTCCAACAACTACTAAACGAGAGCCAGAAGATCGAAGCCCAGGAAAGGCAACCTGGAGAACAACTTGGAGTGGAACACACCATCTCTCTACACCCCATACCCAATTTGTAGGCCTAATGCAGTGTAGTTTCCAACAACTACTAAACGAGAGCATGAAGATCGAAGCATTGGCGAGGAAACCTGGGGAACACCTTGGAGTGGAACACACCATCTCTCTACACCCCATACCCAATTTGTAGGCCTAATGCAGTGTCGTTTTCTACAACTACTAAACGAGAGTCGGAAGACCGAAGCAATGTGGACGAAACCTGGGGAACACCTTGGAGTGTAACACACCATCTCTCTACACCCCATACCCAATTTGTAGGCCTAATGCAGTGTAGTTTTCTACAACTACTAAACGAGAGTCGGAAGACCCAAGCAATGTGGACGAAACCTGGGGAACACCTTGGAGTGGAACACACCATCTCTCTACACCCCATACCCATTTTGTAGGCCTAATGCAGTGTAGTTTCCAACAACTACTAAACGACAGCATGAAGATCGAAGCAATGGAGAGGAAACCTGGGGAACACCTTGGAGTGGAACACACCATCTCTCTACACCCCATACCCAATTTGTAGGCCTAATGCAGTGTAGTTTCCAACAACTACTAAACGAGAGTCGGAAGATCGAAGCAATGGAGAGGAAACCTGGGGAACACCTTGGAGTGGAACACACCATCTCTCTACACCCCATACCCATTTTGTAGGCCTAATGCAGTGTAGTTTCCAACAACTACTAAACGAGAGCATGAAGATCGAAGCAATGGAGAGGAAACCTGGGGAACACCTTGGAGTGGAACACACCATCTCTCTACACCCCATACCCAATTTGTAGGCCTAATGCAGCGTAGTTTCCAACAACTACTAAACGAGAGCATGAAGATCGAAGCAATGGAGAGGAACCTGGGGAACACCTGGGAGTGGAACACACCATCTCTCTACACCCCATACCCAATTTGTAGGCCTAATGCAGTGTAGTTTCCAACAACTACTAAACGAGAGCCAGAAGATCGAAGCCCAGGAAAGGCAACCTGGAGAACACCTTGGAGTGGAACACACCGTCTCTACACCCCATACCCAATTTGTAGGCCTAATGCAGCGTAGTTTCCAACAACTACTAAACGAGAGCATTAAGATCGAAGCAATGGCGAGGAAACCTGGGGAACACCTTGGAGTGGAACACACCATCTATCTACACCCCATACCCATTTTGTAGGCCTAATGCAGTGTAGTTTCCAACAACTACTAAACGAGAGCCTGAAGATAGAAGCTCAGGAAAGGCAACCTGGAGAACACCTTGGAGTGGAACACACCGTCTCTACACCCCATACCCAATTTGTAGGCCTAATGCAGTGTAGTTTCCAACAACTACTAAACGAGAGCATGAAGATCGAAGCAATGGAGAGGAAATCTGGGGAACACCTTGGAGTGGAACACACCATCTCTCTACACCCCATACCAAATTTGTAGGCCTAATGCAGTGTAGTTTCCAACAACTACTAAACGAGAGCATGAAGATCGAAGCAATGGAGAGGAAACCTGGGGAACACCCTGGAGTGGAACACACCATCTCTCTACACCCCATACCCATTTTGTAGGCCTAATGCAGTGTAGTTTCCAACAACTACTAAACGAGAGCATGAAGATCGAAGCAATGGAGAGGAAACCTGGGGAACACCTTGGAGTGGAACACACCATCTCTCTACACCCCATACCCATTTTGTAGGCCTAATGCAGTGTAGTTTCCAACAACTACTAAACGAGAGCATGAAGATCGAAGCAATGGAGAGGAAACCTGGGGAACACCTTGGAGTGGAACACACCATCTCTCTACACCCCATACACAATTTGTAGGCCTAATGCAGTGTAGTTTCCAACAACTACTAAACGAGAGCATTAAGATCGAAGCAATGGCGAGGAAACCTGGGGAACACCTTGGAGTGGAACACACCATCTCTCTACACCCCATACCCAATTTGTAGGCCTAATGCAGTGTAGTTTTCTACAACTACTAAACGAGAGTCGGAAGACCCAAGCAATGGAGAGGAAACCTGGGGAACACCTTGGAGTGTAACACACCATCTCTCTACACCCCATACCCAATTTGTAGGCCTAATGCAGTGTAGTTTCCAACAACTACTGTTATGAAAGGTAATTCAGTACCACAATGGACATAGAGGTCAGCGCACATACAGTGACCTGGCAATAACCCAAAAAACAAGAACGAGCTCTGAGACGTGGGAACTCTGTTGACCGCAATCCCTAATCCTCTCCAACACACTAAAGGCAGCCGTGGATTGCGCCTAACGCTCCCTATGCAACTCGGTACGGCCTGAGAAACTAGCTAGCCTGAAGATAGAAAATAAGCCTACCTTGCCTCAGAGAAATACCCCAAAGGAAAAGGCAGCCCCCACATATAATGACTGTGAGTTAAGATGAAAAGACAAACGTAGAGATTAAATAGATTTAGCAAAGTGAGGCCCAACTTTCTGAACAGAGCGAGGATAGGAAAGGTAACTTTGCGGTCAACACAAAATCCTACAAAAACCACGCAAAGGGGGCAAAAAGACCCTCCGTACCGAACTAACGGCACGGAGGTACACCCTCTGCGTCCCAGAGCCTCCAGCAAGCAGTAAAAAACAAATTGACAAGCTGGACAGAAAAAAACAGCAAACAAATAGCAAAGAGGAACTTAGCTATGCAGAGCAGCAGGCCACCGGAACGATCCAGGAGGAAACAGGTCCAATGCTAGAACATTGACTGGAAGCCAGGATCAAAGCACTAGGTGGAGTTAAATAGAGCAGCACCTAACGACTTCACCACATCACCTGAGGAAGGAAACTCAGAAGCCGCAGTACCACTTTCCTCCACCAACGGAAGCTCACAGAGAGAACCAGCCGAAGTACCACTTGTGACCACAGGAGGGAGCTCTGCCACAGAATTCACAACAAACTACTAAACGAGAGCATTAAGATCAAAGCAATGGCGAGAAAACCTGGGGAACACCTTGGAGTGGAACACACCATCTCTCTACACCCCATACCCAATTTGTAGGCCTAATGCAGCGTAGTTTCCAACAACTACTAAACGAGAGCATGAAGATCGAAGCAATGGAGAGGAAACCTGGGGAACACCTTGGAGTGGAACACACCATCTCTCTACACCCCATACCCAATTTGTAGGCCTAATGCAGTGTAGTTTCCAACAACTACTAAACGAGAGCATTAAGATCGAAGCAATGGTGAGGAAACCTGGGGAACACCTTGGAGTGGAACACACCATCTCTCTACACCCCATACCCAATTTGTAGGCCTAATGCAGTGTAGTTTTCTACAACTACTAAACGAGAGTCGGAAGACCCAAGCAATGGAGAGGAAACCTAGGGAACACCTTGGAGTGTAACGCACCATCTCTCTACACCCCATACCCAATTTGTAGGCCTAATGCAGTGTAGTTTCCAACAACTACTAAACGAGAGCATGAAGATCGAAGCAATGGAGAGGAAGCCTGGGGAACACCTTGGAGTGGAACACACCATCTCTCTACACCCCATACCCAATTTGTAGGCCTAATGCAGTGTAGTTTCCAACAACTACTAAACGAGAGCATTAAGATCGAAGCAATGGAGAGGAAACCTGGGGCACACCTTGGGGAGGCAGACACCGTTTGTAGGCCCTACCAAAGTTGTACCCCCAATGCAGTTTTAAAATTCCTAGAGGCTGAAAACAAGACTATTGACGCTCAGCTTTTTTCAAAGGAACACAGCTGAATTGAGTGGCGCAGACAGACAAAGGTAGTAGGACTTAAACCAAAAATGTGGCTCACTGCAGCTTAAAAAAGTTACAGGGGTACACAGGCAGCATTGCTCTGGGCAGTGGAGTACAATTTCAATAGTGAATCGCAGACAGACTTTGTACGCCTACTATTAAAAAAAGGATGCTCTATGCAATTAAAAATAGGTTCCAGGGGTCCACGGGCAGCAGTGGTGTGGTCAGTGGACGAGTATTGGAAGGAGGGACCGCAGACAGGCGTAGTAGGCCTAACATAACAAAATTAGGCTGTAGACACTGTAAAATTGGTTCCAGGGGTACACGGGCAGCAGTGGTGTGGTCAGCGGAGGAAAATTGGAATTAGGGACTGCAGTCAGACTTTGTAGGCTGTCCCCTGTGGACCATGCATCCAACACATTAACCCAGTGCGCCGTAATGGACACGTAACTTTTTGTGGACATGCCTACTGGTCCATGCGTCTCTTGTCAGGTGCACCTTTCTACTGTTTGATTGCCTGAGTGCTATGACAATGCAGACTTTTTCATGCCGCTGGAGGGCTGGGATGGCTTTTCTCGCAAAAGAAATGTCGACTGGGTAGCTTGAACCGTGGTACAGCGTAGTTCATCTGGGCTTTCTAAATATAAAACAAAGAAAAAAAGGAGGCTACATGCACTTTCAGCTGGGTTCCAGGGGTACACGGCCAGCATTGGTCTGGTCAGTGGAGAACTATTGGAAGGAAGGACCGCAGACAGGCTTCGAAGGCCTAACATAATAACAGATGGCTGTAGGCAATTTTAAATTGGTTCCAGGGGTACACGGGCAGCAGTGGTGTGGTCAGTGGAGGCCTAGTGGAAGGAGTGACCGCAGACAGGCATCAAAGGCCTAACATAATAACAGATGGCTGTAGGCAATTTTAAATTGGTTCCAGGGGAACACGGGCAGCAGTGGCCTGGTCAGTGTAGTAGTAGTAGAAAGAACGGACCGCAGACAGGCTTCGAAGGCCTAACATAAAAAAATTGGGCTGGCTGTTGGCAATGTTAAATTGGTTCCAGGGGTACACGGGCAGCAGTGGTGTGGTCAGTGGAGGCCTAGTGGAAGGAGTGACCGCAAACAGGCATCGAAGGCCTAACATAATAACAGATGGCTGTAGGCAATTTTAAATTGGTTCCAGGGGAACACGGGCTGCAGTGGCCTGGTCAGTGTAGTAGTAGTAGAAAGAACGGACCGCAGACAGGCTTCAAAGGCCTAACATAAAAAAATTGGGCTGGCTGTTGGCAATGTTAAATTGGTTCCAGGGGTACACGGGCAGCAGTGGTGTGGTCAGTGGAGGCCTAGTGGAAGGAGTGACCGCAATCAGGCATCGAAGGCCTAACATAATAACAGATGGCTGTAGGCAATTTTAAATTGGTTCCAGGGGAACACGGGCAGCAGTGGCCTGGTCAGTGTAGTAGTAGTAGAAAGAACGGACCGCAGACAGGCTTCGAAGGCCTAACATAAAAAAATTGGGCTGGCTGCTGGCAATGTTAAATTGGTTCCAGGGGTACAAGGGCAGCAGTGGTGTGGTCAGTGGAGGCCTAGTGGAAGGAGTGACCGCAAACAGGCATCGAAGGCCTAACATAATAACAGATGGCTGTAGGCAATTTTAAATTGGTTCCAGGGGTACACGGGCAGCAGTGGTGTGGTCAGTGGAGGCCTAGTGGAAGGAGTGACCGCAGACAGGCATCGAAGGCCTAACATAATAACAGATGGCTGTAGGCAATTTTAAATTGGTTCCAGGGGAACACGGGCAGCAGTGGCCTGGTCAGTGTAGTAGTAGTAGAAAGAACGGATCGCAAACAGGCATCGAAGGCCTAACATAATAACAGATGGCTGTAGGCAATTTTAAATTGGTTCCAGGGGAACACGGGCAGCAGTGGCCTGGTCAGTGTAGTAGTAGTAGAAAGAACGGATCGCAGACAGGCTTCGAAGGCCTAACATAAAAAAATTGGGCTGGCTGTAGGCAATTTTAAATTGGTTCCAGGGGTACACGGGCAGCAGTGGTGTGGTCAGTGGAGGCCTAGTGGAAGGAGTGACCGCAGACAGGCATCGAAGGCCTAACATAATATCAGATGGCTGTAGGCAATTTTAAATTGGTTCCAGGTGAACACGGCCAGCAGTGGCCTGGTCAGCGGAGGATGATTGTAATGAGTGTCTGCCAGTTAGTAGTCCAAAACAATACATAAATGTGAATGTCTCACATTAAAATCCAGCAAAAACACTAAAGGGTGCAATCTTTAGGTACAGGGGTGGGATCCTCTGCGTTGTTTCTGACCTACTAATTTGGCGCAAAGTTTTTACTTTGGTAAATAGAGGACACTGCCCCTGACTATGTTAAGTACCATTATACATGTCAACACAATGGTATTGTCAGTGGCAGGAATGGAAGGATGTCAGCGCATAGTCTAAACATTGGTGGAAGTGTGAGAGATAATTGTGGAAGTGGCAGAGCAATGTTTGACCTGGGGGTGGGTGAACGCTCTTGTGGACGGCGGTAGAGGCCCAGGGCCCCTCATGTTACAACAGTGTGTCTGATGTTGGGTGCGCACCACCACCGCCAGAGACATTTTAGTGTACTATGAGGGACCCAGTGGCAGTGCTGTCGACCAAAAGCAGGCACACCCACCTCTTCAGACAAACAGCACTCTCACGGGTGCTTGCGCCAAGTCGCGATACCACGGCCCCGTGTGGGGAGTTTGGCCATTTAGGGAGGTGTAAACATGTCGTATGCTGGACAATAAGCTGCTGCAAATTAAGACATTTGAAAAGTCATTCACAGTAGTCCACAGGCAAGAGCTTTTCTAAGGAAAGCTAGGTGTCGCCCGGGCAAGGTGGGGCAAAAGAATTAGAAAACCAGTTGTGGTTCATTTTAATGAATGTTAGACCATCAACATTTTGTGTAGCCAGACGAGTCCTTTTTTCGGTTAATATTGAACCTGCAGCACTGAATACTCTTTCTGATAGGACACTAGCTGCCGGGCAAGCAAGCTCCTGCAATGCATATTCCGCCAATTCTGGCCAGGTGTCTAATTTTGATGCCCAGTAATCAAATGGGAATGACGGTTGAGGGAGAACATCGATAAGGGATGAAAAATAGTTTGTTACCATACTGGACAAATGTTGTCTCCTGTCACTTTCAATTGATGCAGCAGTACCTGTCCTGTCTGCGGTCATAGCAAAATCACTCCACAACCTGGTCAGAAAACCCCTCTGTCCAACGCCACTTCTGATGTGTGCACCCCTAACACTCCTGGTCTGCTGCCCCCTGGAGCTCGTGTGAGAACGATCACGGGCACTGTGTGCTGGGAATGCCTGAAGCAAATGGTCAACAAGAGTTGATTGTTTTGTTGCTAATATTAGTTCCAAGTTGTCATGTGGCATAATATTTTGCAATTTGCCTTTATAGCGAGGATCAAGGAGGCAGGCCAACCAGTAATCGTCATCGTTCATCATTTTAGTAATGCGTGTGTCCCTTTTGAGGATACGCAAGGCATAATCCACCATGTGGGCCAAAGTTCCAGTTGTCAAATCTGCGGTTGTGCTTGGTTGAGGTGCAGTTGCAGGCAAATCTACGTCACTTGTGTCCCTCAAAAAACCAGAACCCGGCCTTGCCACGCCACCAATTTCCAGTGCCCCCGGGAAAGCTTCCTCATTAAAAATATACTCATCCCCATCATCCTCCTCGTCCTCCACCTCCTCTTCGCCCGCTACCTCGTCCTGTACACTGCCCTGACCAGACAATGGCTGACTGTCATCAAGGCTTTCCTCTTCCTCTGGTGCAGACGCCTGATCCTTTATGTGTGTCAAACTTTGCATCAGCAGACGCATTAGGGGGATGCTCATGCTTATTATGGTGTTGTCTGCACTAACCAGCCGTGTGCATTCCTCAAAACACTGAAGGACTTGACACATGTCTTGTATCTTCGACCACTGCACACCCGACAACTCCATGTCTGCCATCCTACTGCCTGCCCGTGTATGTGTATCCTCCCACAAAAACATAACAGCCCGCCTCTGTTCGCACAGTCTCTGAAGCATGTGCAGTGTTGAGTTCCACCTTGTTGCAACGTCTATGATTAGGCGATGCTGGGGAAGGTTCAAAGACCGCTGATAGGTCTGCATACGGCTGGAGTGTACAGGCGAACGGCGGATATGTGAGCAAAGTCCACGCACTTTGAGGAGCAGGTCGGAGAAACCAGGATAAGTTTTCAATAAGCACTGCACCACCAGGTTTAAGGTGTGAGCCAGGCAAGGAATGTGTTTCATTTGGGAAAGGGAGATGGCAGCCATGAAATTCCTTCCATTATCACTCACTACCTTGCCTGCCTCAAGATCTACTGTGCCCAGCCACGACTGCGTTTCTTCCTGCAAGAACTCGGACAGAACTTCCGCGGTGTGTCTGTTGTCGCCCAAACACTTCATAGCCAATACAGCCTGCTGACGCTTGCCAGTAGCTGCCCCATAATGGGACAACTGGTGTGCAACAGTTACAGCTGACGATGGAGTGGTTTGGCGACTGCGGTCTGTGGAAGAGCTCTCGCTTCTGCAGGAGGACGAGGAGGAGGGGGTGCGAACGCCTACAGCCAACTGTTTCCTAGACCGTGGGCTAGGCACAACTATCCCGAAATTGCTGTCCCCTGTGGACCCTGCATTCACCACATTCACCCAGTGTGCCGTGATGGACACGTAACGTCCCTGGCCATGCCTACTGGTCCATGCATCTGTAGTCAGGTGCACCTTTGTACTCACAGATTGCCTGAGTGCATGAACGATGCGCTGTTTAACATGCTGGTGCAGGGCTGGGATGGCTTTTCTGGAAAAAAAGTGTCGACTGGGTAGCTCGTAGCGTGGTTCAGCGTACTCCATCAGGGCTTTGAAAGCTTCGCTTTCAACTAACCGGTAGGGCATCATCTCTAACGAGATTAGTCTAGCTATGTGGGCGTTCAAACCCTGTGTACGCGGATGCGAGGATAAGTACTTCCTTTTTCTAACCAGAGTCTCATGTAGGGTGAGCTGGACTGGAGAGCTGGAGATCGTGGAACTAGCGGGTGTGCCGGTGGCCATGGCAGACTGAGAGACTGTTGGAGACGGTATTGTTTCCGCCGGTGCCCTAGATGCAGTATTTCCTCCTACAAAACTGGTGATTCCCTGACCCTGACTGCTTTGGGCTGGCAAAGAAACCTGCACAGATACTGCCGGTGGTGCGGAAAATGGTGGCCTTGCAGTGACGGAAGGGATGTTGCGTTGCTGACTAGCTTCATTGGCCGAGGGTGCTACAACCTTAAGGGATGTTTGGTAGTTAGTCCAGGCTTGCAAATGCATGGTGGTTAAATGTCTATGCATGCAACTTGTATTGAGACTTTTCAGATTCTGACCTCTGCTTAAGCTAGTTGAACATTTTTGACAGATAACTTTGCGCTGATCAATTGGATGTTGTTTAAAAAAATGCCAGACTGCACTCTTCCTAGCATCGGATCCCTTTTCAGGAATTGCAGACTGAGCTTTAACCGGATGGACACGCTGTCCTCCAACAGTTTTTTGCTTTGCCACGCGTTTTGGGCCAGATACGGGCCCGGCAGATGGAACCTGTTGCGATGTTGATGCCTGCTGCGGCCCCTCCTCCTCCGCTTCAGAACTACTGCCGCCTGCACCCTGTTCCCCCAATGGCTGCCAATCGGGGTCAACAATAGGGTCATCTATTACCTCCTCTTCTACCTCGTGTGCAACTTCGTCTGTGTCACCGTGTCGGTCGGTGGTATAGCGTTTGTGATGAGGCAACATAGTCTCATCAGGGTCTGATTGTGGATCAGTACCCTGAGAGGGCAATGTTGTGGTCTGAGTCAAAGGACCAGCATAGTAGTCTGGCTGTGGCTGTGCATCAGTGCACTCCATGTCAGAATCTACTTGTAATGGGCATGGCCTGTTAACTGTTTCACTTTCTAAGCCAGGGACGGTATGTGTAAAGAGCTACATGGAGTAACCCGTTGTGTCGCCTGCTGCATCCTTCTCTCTTGTTGTTGTTTTTGCTGAAGAGGACAAGGAATCGACTTGTCCCTGACCGTGAACATCCACAAACGACGCGCTGCTTTTACATTTACCAGTTTCAGAAGAGGAGGCAAAAGAGCTAGAGGCTGAGTCTGCAAGGTAAGCCAAAACTTGCTGTTGCTGCTTTAAAAGCGGTTTTCCTACTCCCAGAAAAGAGAACGTTCGAGGCCTTGTGTAGCCAGACGACGAACCTGGCTCCACAGCTCCAGACTTAGGTGGAATATTTTTTTTCCCACGACCACCTGATGCTCCACTACCACTACCATCATTACCAGCTGACAATGAACGCCCACGGCCACGACCTCTTGCACCAGACTTCCTCATTGTTCTATAAACTTAACCAAAGTAACTTTATTTGTTGCTGTCAAACAACTTACACGGTGAGCTATAACTTCTGTTTGATTTCAATATCCCTTTACAGGTTGGTGATACCACAAGGAAAATCAGGCACAATGTTACACACTCTGTTTTCTGTGGCACCAAATCACAGAGATGCCACACACGCAGGACTGTCACTCAAGCACAAATGTCAATATAAATCTCCCATTTTTTTTTTTTTTTCAGGGAGACTTTATAAACAAAATAAAATAAAATGATTTTTTCAGGAATAATTTAGAAACCAAATAAAATAAAATGATTTTTTCAATGACAATTTAGAAACCAAATAAAAAAAAAAAAAGGCTTTCTATGCCCCACTGAGTGACAGATGGCACACACAGGAGTCAGGAGTGGCCCACAAGCCCAGAGGCCAATATTTTTCTCCCACTGATTGATGTAGTGATTTTTTCAGGTAGATTTTAGAACCCAAATCAAGCAAAAAAATTAATAGGCTTTCTATGGCCCACAATTTGAGAGAGAGAGAGAGATGGCACACCCAGGAGTCAAGACTGGCACACAAGCAGAAAGGGCAATATTAATCTCCCACCTATTTTTTTTTTTTTCAGGGAGACTTTATAAACAAAATAAAATAAAATGATTTTTTCAGGAATAATTTAGAAACCAAATAAAATAAAATGATTTTTTCAATGACAATTTAGAAACCAAATAAAAAAAAAAAGGCTTTCTATGCCCCACTGAGTGAGAGATGGCACACACAGGAGTCAGAAGTGGCACACAAGCCCAGAGGCCAATATTTTTCTCCCACTGATTGATGTAGTGATTTTTTCAGGTAGATTTTAGAACCCAAATCAAGCAAAAAAATAAATAGGCTTTCTATGGCCCACTGAGTGAGAGATGGCACACACAGGAGTCAGGAGTGGCACACAAGCCCTGAGGCCAATATTTTTCTCCCACTGATTGATGTAGTGATTTTTTCAGGTAGATTTTAGAACCCAAATCAAGCAAAAAAACAAAATAGGCTTTCTACGGCCCACTGAGTGAGAGATGGCACACACAGGAGTCAGGAGTGGCACACAAGCCCTGAGGCCAATATTTTTCTCCCACTGGTTGATGTAGTGATTTTTTCAGGTAGATTTTAGAACCCAAATCAAGCAAAAAAATTAATAGGCTTTCTATGGCCCACTGAGTGAGAGATGGCACACACAGGAGTCAGGAGTGGCACACAAGCCCTGAGGCCAATATTTTTCTCCCACTGATTGATGTAGTGATTTTTTCAGGTAGATTTTAGAACCCAAATCAAGCAAAAAAATTAATAGGCTTTCTATGGCCCACTGAGTGAGAGATGGCACACACAGGAGTCAGGAGTGGCACACAAGCCCTAAGGCCAATATTTTTCTCCCACTGGTTGATGTAGTGATTTTTTCAGGTAGATTTTAGAACCCAAATCAAGCAAAAAAATAAATAGGCTTTCTATGGCCCACTGAGTGAGAGATGGCACACACAGGAGTCAGGAGTGGCACACAAGCCCTGAGGCCAATATTTTTCTCCCACTGATTGATGTAGTGATTTTTTCAGGTAGATTTTAGAACCCAAATCAAGCAAAAAAATTAATAGGCTTTCTATGGCCCACTGAGTGAGAGATGGCACACACAGGAGTCAGGAGTGGCACACAAGCCCTGAGGCCAATATTTGTCTCCCACTGATTGATGTAGTGATTTTTTCAGGTAGATTTTAGAACCCAAATCAAGCAAAAAAATAAATAGGCTTTCTATGGCCCACTGAGTGAGAGATGGCACACACAGGAGTCAGGAGTGGCACACAAGCCCTGAGGCCAATATTTTTCTCCCACTGGTTGATGTAGTGATTTTTTCAGGTAGATTTTAGAACCCAAATCAAGCAAAAAAATAAATAGCTTTGTATGGCCCACTGAGTGAGAGATGGCACACACAGGAGTCAGGAGTGGCACACAAGCCCTGAGGCCAATATTTTTCTCCCACTGATTGATGTAGTGATTTTTTCAGGTAGATTTTAGAACCCAAATCAAGCAAAAAAATTAATAGGCTTTCTATGGCCCACTGAGTGAGAGATGGCACACACAGGAGTCAGGAGTGGCACACAAGCCCTGAGGCCAATATTTTTCTCCCACTGGTTGATGTAGTGATTTTTTCAGGTAGATTTTAGAACCCAAGTCAAGCAAGAAAATAAATAGGCTTTCTATGGCCCACTGAGTGAGAGATGGCACACACAGGAGTCAGGAGTGGCACACAAGCCCCGAGGCCAATATTTTTCTCCCACTGATTGATGTAGTGATTTTTTCAGGTAGATTTTAGAACCCAAATCAAGCAAAAAAATAAATAGGCTTTCTATGGCCCACTGAGTGAGAGATGGCACACACAGGGATGGCGCTGTAGCAGAAATGCCAATCTTAATCTCCCACAAAAAAAAAAAAAAAGAAACAGGGACTGTCCTACAATTACTATCTCCCTGCAGTAATCTCAGCCAGGTATGGCAGGCAGCAATAAGGAGTGGACTGATGCACAAATTAAATAAAAAGTGTGGACAAACAAAAAAGATAGCTGTGCAGAAAGGAAAGAACAAGAGAATTTGTGCTTTGAAAAAAGCAGTTGGTTTGCACAGCGGCGTACACACAGCAATGCAGCTATCAGGGAGCCTTCTAGGGCAGCCCAATGAGCTACAGCGCTGAGGAAAAAAAAAATGTAGCTTCCACTGTCCCTGCACACCGAAGGTGGTGTTGGGCAGTGGAAATCGCTACAGCACAAGCGGTTTGGTGGTTAATGGACCCTGCCTAACGCTATCCCTGCTTCTGATGAAGCGGCAGCAACCTCTCCCTAAGCTCAGATCAGCAGCAGTAACATGGCGGTCGGTGGGAACGCCCCTTTATAGCCCCTGTGACGCCGCAGACAGCAAGCCAATCACTGCAATGCCCTTCGCTAAGATGGTGGGGACCAGGACCTATGTCATCACGCTGCCCACACTCTGCGTTCACATTCATTGGCTGAGAAATGGCGCTTTTCGCGTCATTGAAACGCGACTTTGGCGTGAAAGTCGAGTACCGCATGGCCGACAACGCACAGGAGTCGGATCGGGTTTCATGAAACTCGACTTCACCAAAAGTCGGCGACTTTTGAAAATGTTCGACCCGTTTCGCTCAACCCTATTGGTCACTAATTTTTTGGGATCTTGTTTTTGTATGTCAGAAATGTTTATTTCTAAATTTTGTACAGTTATATTGGTTTACCTGGTGAAAATAAACAAGTGAGATAGGAATATATTTGGTTTTTATTAAGTTGCCTAATAATTCTGCACAGTAATACAGTAGTTACCTGCACAAACAGATATCCTCCTAAGATAGCCAAATCTAAAAAAAAAACCACTCCAACGTCCAAATATATTAAGCTTTGATATTTATGAGTCTTTTGGGTTGATTGAGAACATAGTTGTTGATCAATAATAAAAGTAATCCTCTAAAATACAACTTGCCTAATAATTCTGCACACAGTGTACTGTAGATCAGCAGGTAAGTCACCAGCGATTCACCAGGACAAGTAGTATAGAAATATTATAGGTATAAGGAATGAATGGTTTTAGATTATCTTATTATTATGTTCATCCATCATCCGCCTACAGTTGATGTTAGGGCTGGTATAATTTATAACAGCATTTATTAAGTGAGAGAGGTGTTTGGACATATTGACAATGATCTAAGATGTGTCTATCGGTAATGATGCTTCATGTAGGATTACAAGGAACAGCCTACTATTCACATGAGAGGAAATGTTTAGTGTAAGATGTGATTGCAGGTATGTTCTGTGTAGTCATTTAATATAGCTTTCCTGGTAAATATATGTCACAAAGATACCATTCACAGAAACTGGAATGGGGACGGTGTAAGGATCTTCTCGTTCTTAATGCACCTTGTCATACAGACAGAAAACTGTAAATCGCTTCTCCACAATCCTAGTGTCTATAGGAGCCTGCCAAAGAGCTGGAAATATAATCACTTTCACAAGAAGCTACTGTCTCTGGAAATTACATTTAAAAAGAGTGGAAGAAGCTGACCTCATCTCTTTGAACATCCTCACCTTGAAAAAAATAATTCTCTGTCTTCTGATTCCTGCAATATATAGGATTTCATTCCTTTAGAAGTTCGGCCATCAGGGCTTCCTTCAGCACAAAATTACTAGTCTGGAGGTAAAACCTGAGTTAGTGAGATGAGATCCCTTGTAATTAACTTCATTTGGTGGTTTTAAACCACAATGGGCATTCCGGCAAACCATACTTAATTCTGCATGCTTTTAAGATTGAGTAATAGCCACAACAGAATGGTTTGGAAGCTACCAAATGACATTACTTCATAGGACTAGCAGGTGCTCAAACTGTAATGTTATACTACTGCCGTGTATTCAAACATGTCTGACACAGCAGTGAAAGTGATATAAATCACACTTGCCAATTCTCTTGCCAATTCGGCTTCTCGACAAAGGATAGACCTCTTGGAGATATGGAAGAATTGGTGAATAGGGTTGAGCGAAACGGGTCGAACATTTTCAAAAGTCGCCGACTTTTGGCTAAGTCGGGGTTTCATGAAACCCGATCCGACCCCTGTGCGGGGTCGGCCATGCGGTACGCGACTTTCGCGCCAAAGTCGCGTTTCAATGACGCGAAAAGCGCCATTTCTCAGCCAATGAAGGTAAACGCAGAGTGTGGGCAGCGTGATGACATAGGTCCTGGTCCCCACCATCTTAGAGAAGGGCATTGCAGTGATTGGCTTGCTGTCTGCGACGTCACAGGGGCTATAAAGAGGCGTTCCCGCCGACCGCCATCTTACTGCTGCTGATCTAAGCTTAGGGAGAGGTTGCTGCCGCTTTGTCAGAAGCAGGGATAGCGTTAGGCAGGGTCCATTAACCACAAAACCGCTTGTGCTGCAGCGATTTGCACTGTCCAACACCACCCTCGGTGTGCAGGGACAGTGGAAGTTTTTTTTTTTTTTTTTTTCCCCTCAGCGCTGTAGCTCATTGGGCTGCCCTAGAAGGCTCCCTGATAGCTGCATTGCTGTGTGTACGCCGCTGTGCAAACCAACTGCTTTTTTCAAAGCACAAATCCTCTTGTTCCTTCCTTTCTGCACAGCTATCTTTTTTGTTTGTCCACACTTTTTATTTCATTTGTGCATCAGTCCACTCCTTATTGCTGCCTGCCATACCTGGCTGAGATTACTGCAGGCAGGGAGATAGTAGCTGCCTGCCATACCTGGCTGAGATTACTGCAGGCAGGGAGATAGTAATTGTAGGACATTCCCTGTTTTTTTTTTTTTTTTTTTTTTGGTGGGAGATTAAGATTGGCAATTTGGCATTTCTGCTAGAGTGCCATCCCTGTGTGTGCCATCTCTCTCACATAGTGGGCCATAGAAAGCCTTTTCATTTTTCTGTATTTTTTTTTGTGGGGTGTATAAATTCTCCCTGATAAAAATACAGTGGGAGATTAATATTGGCCTTTGGGCTTGTGTGCCAGTCCTGAGTGTGCCATCTCTCTCACAAATAGTGGGCCATAGAAAGCCTATTTATTTTTTTTTTTGGTTTTATAAATTCTCCCTGAAAAAAAGGGAGATTAATATTGGCCTCTGGGCTTGTGTGCCAGTCCTGAGCGTGCCATCTGTGCCAGCCCTGAGCGTGCCATCTCTCTCACAAATAGTGGGCCATAGAAAGCCTATTTAATTTTTTTTTTTGTTTTATAAATTTTCCCTGAAAAAAGGGAGATTAATATTGGCCTCTGGGCTTGTGTGCCAGTTGTGAGCGTGCCATCTGTGCCAGTCCTGAGCGTGCCATCTCTCTCACAAATAGTGGGCCATAGAAAGCCTATTTAAATATTTTTTTGGTTTTATAAATTCTCCCAGAAAAAAAGGGAGATTAATATTGGCCTCTGGGCTTGTGTGCCAGTCCTGAGCGTGCCATCTGTGCCAGCCAGCCCTGAGCGTGCCATCTCTCTCACAAATAGTGGGCCATAGAAAGCCTATTTAATTTTTTTTTTTGTTTTATCAATTTTCCCTGAAAAAAGGGAGATTAATATTGGCCTCTGGGCTTGTGTGCCAGTTGTGAGCGTGCCATCTGTGCCAGTCCTGAGCGTGCCATCTCTCTCACAAATAGTGGGCCATAGAAAGCCTATTTAAATATTTTTTTGGTTTTATAAATTCTCCCAGAAAAAAAGGGAGATTAATATTGGCCTCTGGGCTTGTGTGCCAGTCCTGAGCGTGCCATCTGTGCCAGCCAGCCCTGAGCGTGCCATCTCTCTCACAAATAGTGGGCCATAGAAAGCCTATTTAATTTTTTTTTTTGTTTTATCAATTTTCCCTGAAAAAAGGGAGATTAATATTGGCCTCTGGGCTTGTGTGCCAGTTGTGAGCGTGCCATCTGTGCCAGTCCTGAGCGTGCCATCTCTCTCACAAATAGTGGGCCATAGAAAGCCTATTTAAATATTTTTTTGGTTTTATAAATTCTCCCAGAAAAAAAGGGAGATTAATATTGGCCTCTGGGCTTCTGTGCCAGTCCTGAGCGTGCCATCTGTGCCAGTCCTGAGCGTCCCATCTCTCTCACAAATAGTGGGCCATAGAAAGCCTATTTTATTTTTTTTTTGGGTTTTAGAAATTCTCCCTGAAAAAAGGGAGATTAATATTGGCCTCTGGGCTTGTGTGCCAGTTGTGAGCGTGCCATCTGTGCCAGTCCTGAGCGTGCCATCTCTCTCACAAATAGTGGGCCATAGAAAGCCTATTTAAATATTTTTTTGGTTTTATAAATTCTCCCAGAAAAAAAGGGAGATTAATATTGGCCTCTGGGCTTCTGTGCCAGTCCTGAGCGTGCCATCTGTGCCAGTCCTGAGCGTCCCATCTCTCTCACAAATAGTGGGCCATAGAAAGCCTATTTTATTTTTTTTTTGGGTTTCAGAAATTCTCCCTGGAAAAAAAAAGGGAGATTAATATTGCCCTTTGGGCTTGTGTGCCAGTACTAAGCGTTCCATCTCTCTCTCTCTCTCAGTCAGTGGGCCATAGAACGCATATTTTTGGTTTTATTTGTTTTCTAAATTCTCCCTGAAAAAATCATTTTATTTTATTTGGTTTCTAAATTCTTCCTGATAAAATCATATTTTTTTTATTATTTTTATTTCTAAAGTCTCCCTGAAAAAAAAAAAAAAAAAACAACCAAAAAAACAGTGGGAGATTAATATTGGCCTTTCTGCTTGTGTGCCAGTCTTGACTCCTGGGTGTGCCATCTCTCTCTCTCTCTCTCTCTCTCTCTCTCTCCAATTGTGGTCCATAGAAAGCCTATATTTTTTTTCCTTGATTTGGGTTCTAAAATCTACCAGAGAAAATAACTACATCAATCATTGGTAGAAAAATATTGGCCTCTGGGTTTGTGTGCCACTCCTGACTCCTGTGTGCGTCATCTCTCAGTCAGTGGGCCATAGAACGCCTATTTTTGGTTTTATTTGTTTTCTAAATTCTCCCTGAAAAAATCATTTTATTTTATTTGGTTTCTAAATTCTTCCTGATAAAATCATATTTTTTTTATTATTTTTTTTTCTAAAGTCTCCCTGAAAAAAAAAAAAAAAAACAGTGGGAGATTAATATTGGCCTTTCTGCTTGTGTGCCAGTCTTGACTCCTGGGTGCGTCATCTCTCAGTCAGTGGGCCATAGAACGCCTATTTTTGGTTTTATTTGTTTTATAAATTCTCCCTGAAAAAATCATTTTATTTTATTTGGTTTCTAAATTCTTCCTGATAAAATCATATTTTTTTTATTATTTTTTTTTCTAAAGTCTCCCTGAAAAAAAAAAAAAAAAAACAACCAAAAAAAACAGTGGGAGATTAATATTGGCCTTTCTGCTTGTGTGCCAGTCTTGACTCCTGGGTGCGTCATCTCTCAGTCAGTGGGCCATAGAACGCCTATTTTTGTTTTTATTTGTTTTATAAATTCTCCCTGAAAAAATCATTTTATTTTATTTGGTTTCTAAATTCTTCCTGATAAAATCATATTTTTTTTATTATTTTTTTTTCTAAAGTCTCCCTGAAAAAAAAAAAAAAAAAAAAAAAAAACAGTGGGAGATTAATATTGGCCTTTCTGCTTGTGTGCCAGTCTTGACTCCTGGGTGTGCCATCTCTCTCTCTCTCTCTCTCCAATTGTGGTCCATAGAAAGCCTACATTTTTTTTCCTTGATTTGGGTTCCAAAATCTACCAGAGAAAATAACTCCATCAATCATTGGTAGAAAAATATTGGCCTCTGGGCTTGTGTGCCACTCCTGATTCCTGTGTGCGTCATCTCTCACTCAGTGGCCCATAGAAAGCATATAGTTTGTTACATTTGTTTTCTAAATTCTCCCTGCAAAAATCTATTTTTTTTTTTTTGGGGGGTTTCTAAAGTGTTCCTGAAAAAAATAAAAATAAAAAAAAAATAATAGTGTGACATTAATATTAACATTTGTGCTTCAGTGACAGTCCTGCGTGTGGGGCATCTCTCTAATTTGCAGCCACCAAAAAAAGAGTGTGTAACATTGGGCCTGATTTTCGCTGTGGTCTCACCAACCTGTAAAGGGGTAGCTAAATCATACTGAAGTTATAGCTCACCGTGTAAGTTGTGTGACTGCAACAAATAACGTTAGTTTGGTTACGTTTTTAAAACAATGAGGAAGTCTAGTGGAAGAGGTCGTGGCCGGGGGCGTTCATTGTCAGCTGGTAATGAGGGTAGTGGTAGTGGTGGAGCATCAGGTGGTCGTGGGGGAAAAAATATTGCACCTAAGTCTGGAGCTGTGGAGCCAGGTTCGTCGTCCGGCTACACAAGGCCTCGAACGCTCCCTTTTCTGGGATTAGGAAAACCGCTTTTAAAGCCGGAGCAGCAAGAGCAAGTTTTGGCTTATCTTGCTGACTCAGCCTCTAGCTCTTTTGCCTCATCTCGTGAAACTGGTAAAAGTAAAAGCAGCGCGTCGTTAGTGGATGTTCACGGTCAGGGACAAGTCACTTCCTTGTCCTCTTCAGCAAAAACAACAACAGAGAAGAATGCAGCAGGCGACACAACGGGTTACTCCATGGAGCTCTTTACACATACCGTCCCTGGCTTAGAAAGTGAAGCAGTTAACAGTCCATGCCCATTACAAATTGAATCTGACATGGAGTGCACTGACGCACAGCCACAGCCAGACTACTATGCTGGTCCTTTGACTCAGACCACAACATTGCCCTCGCAGTGTGCTGATCAAGAATCAGACCCTGATGAGACTATGTTGCCCCATCACGAACGCTATACCACCGAACGACACGGTGACACAGACGAAGTTGCGCAGGAGGTACAAGAAGAGTTATTAGATGACCCAGTTCTTGACCCCGATTGGCAGCCATTGGGGGAACAGGGTGCAGGCGGCAGCAGTTCTGAAGCAGAGGAGGAGGAGGGGCCGCAGCAGGCATCAACATCGCCACAGGTTCCATCTGCCGGGCCCGTATCTTGCCCAAAACGCGTGGCAAAGCCAAAACCTGGTGGAGGACAGCGTGGCCATCCGGTTAAAGCTCAGTCTGCAATGCCTGAAAAGGTATCCGATGCTAGAAAGAGTGCAGTCTGGCATTTTTTTAAACAACATCCAATTGATCAGCGCAAAGTCATCTGTCAAAAATGTTCTACTTCCTTAAGCAGAGGTCAGAATCTGAAAAGTCTCAATACTAGTTGCATGCATAGACATTTAACCACCATGCATTTGAAAGCTTGGACTAACTACCAAACGTCCCTTAAGGTTGTTGCACCCTCGGCCAATGAAGCTAGTCATCAACGCAACATCCCTTCCGGCAGTGTAGGACCACCATTTAGCGCACCACCTGCTGTATCTGTGCAGGTATCTTTGCCAGGCCAAAGCAGTCAGGGTCAGGGAATCACCAGTTTCGTAGTAGGAAACACTGCATCTAGGGCACCGGCGGCAACAATACCATCTCCCACCGTCTCTCAGTCTGCCATGTCCACCGGCACCCCCGCTAGTTCCACGATCTCCAGCTCTCCAGTCCAGCTCACCCTACATGAGACTATGGTTAGAAAAAGGAAATACTTAGCCTCGCATCCGCGTACACAGGGTTTGAACGCCCACATAGCTAGACTAATCTCGTTAGAGATGATGCCCTACCGGTTAGTTGAAAGCGAAGCTTTCAAAGACCTGATGGACTACGCTGTACCACGCTACGAGCTACCCAGTCGACACTTTTTTTCCAGAAAAGCCATCCCAGCCCTCCACCAGCATGTTAAAGAGCGCATCGTCCATGCACTCAGGCAATCTGTGAGCACAAAGGTGCACCTGACAACAGATGCATGGACCAGTAGGCATGGCCAGGGACGTTACGTGTCCATCACGGCACACTGGGTAAATGTGGTGGATTCAGGGTCCACAGGGGACAGCAAGTTTGGGACAGTTCTGCCTAGCCCACGGTCTAGTAAACAGTTGTCTGTAGCCGTTCGCACCCCCTCCTCCTCCTCCTCCTCGTCCTCCTGCAGAAGCAAGAGCTCGTCCACAGACCGCAGTCGCACAAACACTCCATCCGCACCTGCCACTGTTGCACACCAGGTCTCCCATTATGGGGCAGCTACTGGCATACGTCAGCAGGCTGTATTGGCTATGAAGTGTTTGGGCGACAATAGACACACCGCGGAAGTTCTGTCCGAGTTCTTGCAGCAAGAAACGCAGTCGTGGCTGGGCACTGTAGATCTTGAGGCAGGCAAGGTAGTGAGTGATAACGGAAGGAATTTCATGGCTGCCATCTCCCTTTCCCAACTGAAACACATTCCTTGCCTGGCTCACACCTTAAACCTGGTGGTGCAGTGCTTCCTGAAAAGTTATCCGGGGTTATCCGACCTGCTCCTCAAAGTGCGTGGACTTTGCGCACATATCCGCCGTTCGCCTGTACACTCCAGCCGTATGCAGACCTATCAGCGTTCTTTGAACCTTCCCCAGCATCGCCTAATCATAGACGTTGCAACAAGGTGGAACTCAACACTGCACATGCTTCAGAGACTGTGCGAACAGAGGCGGGCTGTTATGTTTTTGTGGGAGGATACACATACACGGGCAGGCAGTAGGATGGCAGACATGGAGTTGTCAGGTGTGCAGTGGTCGAAGATTCAAGACATGTGTCAAGTCCTTCAGTGTTTTGAGGAATGCACACGGCTGGTTAGTGCAGACAACGCCATAATAAGCATGAGCATCCCCCTAATGCGTCTGCTGATGCAAAGTTTGACGCACATAAAGGATCAGGCGTCTGCACCAGAGGAAGAGGAAAGCCTTGATGACAGTCAGCGATTGTCTGGTCAGGGCAGTGTACATGACGAGGTACCGGGCGAAGAGGAGGTGGAGGATGAGGAGGATGATGGGGATGAGTATATTTTTAATGAGGAAGCTTTCCCGGGGGCACGGGAAATTGGTGGCGTGGCAAGGCCGGGTTCTGGTTTTTTGAGGGACACAAGTGACGTAGATTTGCCTGCAACTGCCCCTCAACCAAGCACAACCGCAGATTTGACAACGGGAACTTTGGCCCACATGGCGGATTATGCCTTGCGTATCCTCAAAAGGGACACACGCATTACAAAAATGATGAACGATGACGATTACTGGTTGGCCTGCCTCCTTGATCCTCGCTATAAAGGCAAATTGCAAAATATTATGCCACATGAGAACTTGGAACTAATATTAGCAACAAAACAATCAACTCTTGTTGACCGTTTGCTTCTGGCATTCCCTGCACACAGCGCCCGTGATCGTTCTCACACGAGCTCCAGGGGCCAGCAGACCAGAGGTGTTAGAGGGGCAGAAATCAGAAGTGGCGTTGGACAGAGGGGTTTTCTGACCAGGTTGTGGAGTGATTTTTCTATGACCGCAGACAGGACAGGTACTGCAGCATCAATTCAAAGTGACAGGAGACAACATTTGTCCAGTATGGTTACAAACTATTTTTCATCCCTTATCGACGTTCTCCCTCAACCGTCATTCCCATTTGATTACTGGGCATCCAAATTAGACACCTGGCCAGAATTGGCAGAATATGCATTGCAGGAGCTTGCTTGCCCGGCAGCTAGTGTCCTATCAGAAAGAGTATTCAGTGCTGCAGGTTCAATACTAACAGAAAAAAGGACTCGTCTGGCTACCCAAAATGTAGATGATCTAACCTTCATTAAAATGAACCACAACTGGATTTCAAAATCTTTTGCCCCACCCTGCCCGGCTGACACCTAGCTTTCCTATGAAAAGGTCTTGCCTGTGGACTATTCTGAATGACTTTTCCAATCTCGTAATTTTCTTCACCTGATTGTCCAGCATACGACATGTTTCCACCTCACGAAATGGCCAAACTCCCCACACGGGGCCGTGCTATCGCCACTTTGCGCTTGGACCCTTGAGAGTGCTGTTTGTCTGAAGAGGTGGGTGTGGCCGCTTTTGGTCGACGGCACTGCCACTGGGTCCCTCATAGTACAATAAAGTGTCTCTGGCGGTGGTGGTGCGCACCCAACGTCAGACACACCGTTGTAATATGAGGGGCCCTGTGCCTGTACCGCCGGCCACAAGACAGTTCCCCCCCCCAGCTCAAACAGTGCTCTACCACTAGCAAAATTATCTCTCACAGCTTCACCAATGTGTAGTCTAGCCGCTGACATCCTTCAATGCCTGGCACTGACAATACCATTGTTTTGACATTTTTGTTATGTTAGGCCTTCGAAGCCTGTCTGCGGTCCCTTCTTTCTACAACTACTACACTGACCAGGCCACTGCTGGCCGTGTTACCCTGGAACCAATTTAAAAGTGCCTACAGTCAGCCCAATTTTGTTATGTTAGGCCTTCGAAGACTGTCTGCCGTCACTCCTTCCACTAGACTTCCACTGACCATACACTGCTGCCCATGTACCCCTGGAACCAATTTAAAGTGCCTACAGCCAGCCCAATTTTGTTATGTTAGGCCTTCGAAGCCTGTCTGCGGTCACTCCTTCCACTAGACTTCCACTGACCAGACCACTGCTGCCCGTGTACCCCTGGAACCAATTTAAAAGTGCCTACAGCCAGCCCAAGTTTGTTATGTTAGGCCTTGGAAGCCTGTCTGCGGTCACTCCTTCCACTAGACTTCCACTGACCAGACCACTGCTGCCCGTGTACCCCTGGAACCAATTTAAAAGTGCCTACAGCCAGCCCAAGTTTGTTATGTTAGGCCTTGGAAGCCTGTCTGCGGTCACTCCTTCCACTAGACTTCCACTGACCAGACCACTGCTGCCCGTGTACCCCTGGAACCAATTTAAAAGTGCCTACAGCCAGCCCAAGTTTGTTATGTTAGGCCTTGGAAGCCTGTCTGCGGTCACTCCTTCCACTAGACTTCCACTGACCAGACCACTGCTGCCCGTGTACCCCTGGAACCAATTTAAAAGTGCCTACAGCCAGCCCAAGTTTGTTATGTTAGGCCTTGGAAGCCTGTCTGCGGTCACTCCTTCCACTAGACTTCCACTGACCAGACCACTGCTGCCCGTGTACCCCTGGAACCAATTTAAAAGTGCCTACAGCCAGCCCAAGTTTGTTATGTTAGGCCTTCTAAGCCTGTCTGCGGTCCATTCTTTCAACTACTACTACACTGACCAGGTCACTGCTGCCCGTGTACCCCTGGAACCAATTTAAAATTGCCTACAGCCAGCCCAATTTTTTTATTTTAGGCCTTCGATGCCTGTCTGCGGTCCATTCTTTCAACTACTACTACACTGACCAGGTCACTGCTGTCCGTGTACCCCTGGAACCAATTTAAAATTGCCTACAGCCATGTGTTATTATTTTAGGCCTTCGATGCCTGTCTGCGGTCACTCCTTCCACTAGGCCTCCACTGACCACACCACTGCTGTCCGTGTACCCCTGGAACCAATTTAAAATTGCCTACAGCCAGCCCAATTTTTTTATTTTAGGCCTTCGATGCCTGTCTGCGGTCCATTCTTTCAACTACTACTACACTGACCAGGTCACTGCTGTCCGTGTACCCCTGTAACCAATTTAAAATTGCCTACAGCCATGTGTTATTATTTTAGGCATTCGATGCCTGTCTGCGGTCCATTTTTTCAACTACTACTACACTGACCAGGTCACTGCTGCCCGTGTACCCCTGGAACCAATTTAAAATTGCCTACAGCCATGTGTTATTATTTTAGGCCTTCGATGCCTGTCTGCGGTCACTCCTTCCACTAGGCCTCCACTGACCACACCACTGCTGCCCGTGTACCCCTGGAACCAATTTAAAATTGCCTACAGCCAGCCCAATTTTTTTATTTTAGGCCTTCGATGCCTGTCTGCGGTCCATTCTTTCAACTACTACTACACTGACCAGGTCACTGCTGCCCGTGTACCCCTGGAACCAATTTAAAATTGCCTACAGCCATGTGTTATTATTTTAGGCCTTCGATGCCTGTCTGCGGTCACTCCTTCCACTAGGCCTCCACTGACCACACCACTGCTGTCCGTGTACCCCTGGAACCAATTTAAAATTGCCTACAGCCATGTGTTATTATTTTAGGCCTTCGATGCCTGTCTGCGGTCACTCCTTCCACTAGGCCTCCACTGACCACACCACTGCTGTCCGTGTACCCCTGGAACCAATTTAAAATTGCCTACAGCCATGTGTTATTATTTTAGGCCTTCGATGCCTGTCTGCGGTCACTCCTTCCACTAGGCCTCCACTGACCACACCACTGCTGTCCGTGTACCCCTGGAACCAATTTAAAATTGCCTACAGCCAGCCCAATTTTTTTATTTTAGGCCTTCGATGCCTGTCTGCGGTCCATTCTTTCAACTACTACTACACTGACCAGGTCACTGCTGCCCGTGTACCCCTGGAACCAATTTAAAATTGCCTACAGCCATGTGTTATTATTTTAGGCATTCGATGCCTGTCTGCGGTCCATTTTTTCAACTACTACTACACTGACCAGGTCACTGCTGCCCGTGTACCCCTGGAACCAATTTAAAATTGCCTACAGCCATGTGTTATTATTTTAGGCCTTCGATGCCTGTCTGCGGTCACTCCTTCCACTAGGCCTCCACTGACCACACCACTGCTGCCCGTGTACCCCTGGAACCAATTTAAAATTGCCTACAGCCAGCCCAATTTTTTTATTTTAGGCCTTCGATGCCTGTCTGCGGTCCATTCTTTCAACTACTACTACACTGACCAGGTCACTGCTGCCCGTGTACCCCTGGAACCAATTTAAAATTGCCTACAGCCATGTGTTATTATTTTAGGCCTTCGATGCCTGTCTGCGGTCACTCCTTCCACTAGGCCTCCACTGACCACACCACTGCTGTCCGTGTACCCCTGGAACCAATTTAAAATTGCCTACAGCCATGTGTTATTATTTTAGGCCTTCGATGCCTGTCTGCGGTCCATTCTTTCAACTACTACTACACTGACCAGGGCACTGCTGGCCGTGTACCCCTGGAACCAACATCAGAAAATATAAAAATAAGTATTTTGCTTATAAAAAAGAAAATACTGGTGAGATATCAAATGCAGACATTTTAACATTAAAAACAAACACACAACTCTAATCTGGTACAGTACTAAAAATGGCCACCAGCTACAATTACTTTCTCCTGCAAGTAGTTAACTGAAAGTTTTTTTAAATTGAAAACACACATATGGCATCCACCGAGTGTTGTCCTGTCGCGTCTTCTTTATATTATTGCCGAGAAGATGCAAAATAATGAAAATAATAAAATCATTAATTACCAAAATAATAGAGAAAGTCAACACCACATTGCAAATAAACATTCATTCCAAATAAAGAAGCAGGGCGCGTCCGAGGGTGAGTATATACCTAATAAGAATATAATCACCCTCGGACGCGCAATGCTTATTTCCAACAGCCTTCCTTCCTAAGAATCAGCCCTTCCGTCGTGTAGAGAGACGTTGTGTTACACTCCAAGGTGTTCCCCAGGTTGCCTTTCCTGAGCTTCGATCTTCCGGCTCTCGTTTAGTAGTTCTTGGAAACTACTCTGCATTAGGCCTTCAAATTGGGTATGGGGTGTAGAGAGATGGTGTGTTCCACTCCAAGGTGTTCCCCAGGTTGCCTTTCCTGAGCTTCGATCTTCCGGCTCTCGTTTAGTAGTTGTTGGAAACTACGCTGCATTAGGCCTTCAAATTGGGTATGGGGTGTAGCGAGAGGGTGTGTTACACTCCAAGGTGTTCCCCAGGTTGCCTTTCCTGAGCTTCGATCTTCCGGCTCTCGTTTAGTAGTTCTTGGAAACTACACTGCATTAGGCCTTCAAATTGGGTATGGGGTGTAGAGAGAGGGTGTGTTACACTCCAAGGTGTTCCCCAGGTTGCCTTTCCTGAGCTTCGATATTCCGGGTCTCGTTTAGTAGTTGTCGGAAACTACGCTGCATTAGGCCTACAAATTGGGTATGGGGCGTAGAGAGAGGGTGTGTTACACTCCAAGGTGTTCCCCAGGTTGCCTTTCCTGAGCTTCGATATTCCGGCTCTCGTTTAGTAGTTGTCGGAAACTACGCTGCATTAGGCCTACAAATTGGGTATGGGGTGTAGAGAGAGGGTGTGTTACACTCCAAGGTGTTCCCCAGGTTGCCTTTCCTGAGCTTCGATCTTCATGCTCTCGTTTAGTAGTTGTCGGAAACTACGCTGCATTAGGCCTACAAATTGGGTATGGGGTGTAGAGAGAGGGTTTGTTACACTCCAAGGTGTTCCCCAGGTTGCCTTTCCTGAGCTTCGATCTTCCGGCTCTCGTTTAGTAGTTGTTGGAAACTACGCTGCATTAGGCCTTCAAATTGGGTATGGGGTGTAGCGAGAGGGTGTGTTACACTCCAAGGTGTTCCCCAGGTTGCCTTTCCTGAGCTTCGATCTTCCGGCTCTCGTTTAGTAGTTCTTGGAAACTACACTGCATTAGGCCTTCAAATTGGGTATGGGGTGTAGAGAGAGGGTGTGTTACACTCTAAGGTGTTCCCCAGGTTTCCTTGCCATTGCTTCGGTCTTCCGACTCTCGTTTAGTAGTTGTAGAAAAGTACACTGCATTAGGCCATACAAAATGGGTATGGGGTGGAGAGAGATGGTGTGTTACACTCCAAGGTGTTCCCCAGGTTGCCTTTCCTGAGCTTCTATCTTCAGGCTCTCATTAAATTGTGGTTAAATGGAACAACTGCATTTGGCGTACTAGTTGGTTTGGGGCCTACTATCGGTGTCTGCCACTCCTTGCTGTTCTCCTCCACTGAACAAAGCTGTGCCGCCTGTTTACTACGGTTGCCAATTTTGAACTGCATTTCGACTACTTACTGATTTGGCCCTACTCTCTGTGTCAGCCTCTCATTCCAGTTGTCCTCCACTGCAATGCCCCCTGGTTATTCCTGTGTTACCAATTTTGAACTGCATTTAGCCCACTTTCTTCTTTGGGCCTATATCTGTGTTTCCACTTCATCGTGCCCATTGCCCAGCCAGTGATAGATGAGTCTGCTGGTACATTGACCCATAACGCAACATTCCCCGTGCACGCTACACAACAACATTGTGACCCTGCTGAAAGTCAGGTTGCTCTTCCCGCATACCATACCACCTTACACGGGGACAAAGAGGAAGGTGCAGATGAAAGTGCAGGTTCCTTCATCAGGTGGGGGGAGGAATACTAGTTGGCGACGTCACTGGCACAGGGCCTCTCATAGTACGCAAAAGTGTTGCTGCCGGTGGGAGGCGCCCCCGCCGTGCAAACACACCGCTGTACTTTGAGGGGCCCTGTGCCAGTGCCAATGCCAACGAGTGGGCCCCCCCTGCTTGCTCAGGTTCACAGCACTTGCAAAGTTGAAATACTTACCTCTCCCTGCTCCACTGCCGTGACGTGGTCCAGATTTCCTGGGCCCACTAATTACTTGAACCAGCCCTACCCCCCACAACTTTAGCCAAATGACCCCCAATTTCAAATGCCTTCCAATTATTATAAGGTAAATTACGCTTGACAAGCTTCATTAAGAAGAATGGATGGTTTTGACATTAAAATGGCCACTCTAGGTGTTTTCCTGGCCCCCACTCACTGCCGACTATGCTGCCCCATTGACTTGCATTGGGTTTCGTGTTTCGGTCGATCCCGACTTTACGTCATAATCGGCCGATTTCACTCGACCCGACTTTGGACATAGTCGGGTTTCGCAAAACCCGGCTCGACTCTAAAAAGGTCAAGGTCGCTCAACTCTATTGGTGAATCTCCTCGCTGCCGCCAAAACCTCCTAGAGTTTTCTGGTAAGCAGTGTTCCCTGAAAGTTTTGTTTATGTGGCACAAGGATGCTTCTTCAACCTTGGCATCCAGGCAGATTCAGAAAATGCAATATAGAAAAGACATGTACTGTGGAAAGATGTCTGCGCATTCAAGAAATCCCACAAGACCATTTCAGAGTTAACATCGACATGGTAATTTGCGTTCCTAGCAAAAGGTCCAGTCTTCACAGGTGATTTAAATAAGAGAACATTTATTAAGAGTTAAGTTACAATTAAAAGAGATAGGTAGAGATGAGATATAAAGGATGTTTACGGGCCCCGTATGAATATGGACGAAGGATCTGACATGCTGCAAAAGTGTCACAGCCATGGAGTTTCTGCGCCTGACCAGACCAAAGAATGTTAGGCCATGTTCACACGTTCCTGATTTCCCTGCTGTTTTTTCTGCACTAAAAACCGCAGCTCTTGGCAGAAAACGCAGGTGCGTTTGTTGGTGCTTTTTGGTGCGTTTTTTGATGCGGTTTTTTATGCAGTTTTTTATGCAGTTTTCTCTGCAGGGTCTGTGTGTTTTCCAGGAAGTTTTTTTAGGGTTAAAATGGCTGAAAATACCCTAACCCTACCCCTAACCCTACCCCTAACCCTAACCCTACCCCTAACCCTAACCCTACCCCTAACCCTACCCCTACCCCTAACCCTAACCCTACCCCTAACCCTACCCTACCCCTAACCCTAACCCTACCCCTAACCCTACCCCTACCCCTAACCCTACCCCTAACCCTAACCCTACCCCTAACCCTAACCCTAGTTCTAACTGTAGTGGGGAAAAAAAAAAATTCTTTATTTTATTATTGTTACTACCTATGGGGGTGATAAAGGGGGGGGGATTTACCTTTTTTTTATTTTGATCACTGTGAGGTTATCACGGTGATCAAAATGTGCCTGGAGCGAATCTGCCGGCCGGCAGATTCGGAGGGTGCACTGCGCATGCGCCCGCCATTTTGGAAGATGGCGGCGCCCTGGGAGAAGACGGCCGGACGGACACCGGGAGGCCCGGTAAGTATAAGGGGGGGAGATTAGGGCACGGGGGGGGCGTCGGAGCACGGGGGGTGGCATCAGAGCATGGGGGGGTGGGATTGGGGCACGGGGGGACAGCCACACTCCGCCCACGCACTTCCTGCTGCAGCGGTTCTGCACCACAAACCGCAGAAAACCCGCAGATATTTTTTTCGTCTGCGGGTTTTACTGCGGGTTTGACCTCACAATGGAGGTCTATGGGTGCAGAACCGCTGCAGTTCCGCAAAAAGAAGTGACATGGTACTTCTTTTTTACCGCAGCAATTCAGCGCGGCCTTTTTTGCGATTTTCCGCAATGTGGGCACAGCAGTTCCTGTTTTCCATAGGGTACATTGTAATGTACCCTGCATGGAAAACAGCTGCGGACCCGCAGCGGCAAAATCGCGGTGGTTCCGCATTAAAAAAAGGATTGTGTGAACATGGCCTTAAACATCAGTAATAATTAAATAATTCATCATAAGCAAAACATAAACAATTCCTAGCTTTCAAGAATTATTATGTTGTAGGAGACTTGAAGGTGTCTATTTTCTTGTAGTACAACTTGCAATCTATGGGTCAGCATTTCACAGGAAATTGTAACAATATCTGCAGACTTGATTTCTTTTAGCTAAAAAGAGACACGATTTTGTAAAAATGGGATATAACAAGTAATATAGGGTGATTCACTCGCTACCATACCAAGAACAATAGCTGTAACTAGTGATGAGTGAGCACTAAAATGCTCGGGTGCTCATTGCTCGGGTCGAGCAGATTGGAATATTCGGGTACTCGGGCAGAACAACGAGCCCAATGTAAGTCTATGGGAGACACGAGTATTTTTACCGCGGTCCCCCGGGGGTCCTTTTAAGGTATTAAAATGTCTGAACATGATGGAAACACTGCAGAAATGACATGGGAACATCATAGGGATCGCCCCTGGAAGCATTTCTGACTCCTAGGTCACAGCTGTAAACAATGTTGTCAGAGTTTCATGCCATTTTTACAGGTGCATCAAAAAACATACAAAACCTAAACCAAAATGGATTTTGCTGGGAAATATGGTAAGGTACATCCTTTCCAGGGTAATGACTTGTATATAAGGCAAAATAATTAACCCCAGACCAAAATTGTTCCTCCACCACTTGGGCTATGTTCACACGCAGCGTTTTTGATGTGTTTTTCAACTTTAGCATTGCTTTCAACCAATACAAATGCAAGGTCTGGCCTGCACCAATGTTACATGCACCCTAATAACCATTTCAGCAGATGTACTTGAGGGTCTCAGGACAAAATTGCTCCCATTAGAAGAAAGTGTGTCTCCCATACTGTTTGCTTATGCACTGAATGAAAGGCCTGCCCTTCACCAATGTTACATGCACTCCAATAACCATTTGAAACAACGTACTGGATGACTACATGAAACAAAAGTTCCATTATTATTATTTTTTATTATTAACATAAATTTTTTCCATGAATTGAATGCAATGCCTGACCTTAGTTTGCACGCACCACAATTCCCTTTGGAAGAAACGTGGAGGAGGGTCTCATAAAAAAATGTTCACATTACAAAGAGTGCTTCACCTATACTTGGAATGCCCATACACTAAGTGCATGGGCTGACAAATATTTCCCCATGGGGGTTCATTTTTAAAAAAAAAATTGTTTATGGCCATCATATACCCATGCAAAAAACTAGGGTGGCTGTAGCATCATGGAATATGTTCACTCTCGCTTTCTAGTGGTGGTATCTGAAGAGACGTAGAGGATGTCCTCCTGTGAATGTTTTCCCAATTTAATGGAGTGGGTCTCCTATGCTTGTAATGCCCATATACTATGCCTGTGGCGGCATGATCGCATGGTGTAACAAAGGTGTGCACGATATTGTATACGATGTGTGCATAGTAACAAACGGCTTCTACATCGCACATACTGTACGTCATGAAATTATCGCTCCAGCGTCGTACATTGCAAAGTGTGACAGCAGTCTACGACGCTGGAGCGATATTGTTACGATGCTGGAGCGTCACGGATCGTGCCGTCGTAGCGATCAAAATGCCACTGTGTGACGGTACCCTAAGTGTAAGAGCTGACAAACATTTCCCCCAGGGGGTCTACTTTTTTTTTTCTGAATTATTTACTGGCATCAGAAACACCCTTGCCCAAAATTAGAGTGACTGTTGCATCATGGAATACATTCACCCTCGTGTTCTAGTGATGGTGTCTGAAGAGATGTGGAGGATGTCCTCCTATGAATGTTTTCCCAATTTAAAGGAGCCGGTCTCCTATACTTGTAATCCCCATACACTAAGTGTAAGGGTTGACAAATATTTCGACATGGAGGGTACATTTTTTTAAAAATGTTTACGGCCTCAGACACCCTTGAAAAAAATAGACTGGCTGTAGCATCACAGTACACGTTCACCCTGGGCATTCTAGTGGTGGTGGATGATGAGAAGGAGGAGGAAGATAACATGAAATAGCCAAAATCAGGAAGCATATACCCATGTGTGGGTGTGAAGAGGTGCATGGTAATACACCCCCCAAAAAGACACTGTATTGGAGGTTATGTTTTGCTGTCATTTGGTGGTATAGAGATGTCTTGCCGAATCCAGCCCTTGTTCATTTGTATAAGAGTCAGCCTGTCTGTATTTTCATTTGACAGGTGGATTGTTGTGAATTCTGTTGTCAAGCTCCCTCCTGTGGTCGTGAATGGTACTTCGGTGAGTTTGGTCCGTGGGCTTCCTCTGGTGGCTGTGAGTGGAGCTGCTGCTTCTGAGGTTCCTTACACAGGTGACATGGTTTATCCTTTGGTTGGCTTCTCTATTTAACTCCACTCAGATCGTTTCTCCATGCCAGCTGTCAATGTTTTAGCATTGGTTCAGTTCACTCCTGGATCTGTCTGGTGTCCTGTCTTCTCCTGCAGAAGCTAAGTTCCTGATTGTTATTATTGTTCTTGTTTCTTTGTCCAGCTGGTTATCTTGATTTTGTCTTGCTAGCTGGAAGCTCTGGGATGCAGGGTGGCACCCCCGCACCGTGAGTCGGTGCGGAGGACCCTTTTGCACACTCTGCGTGGTCTTTTGTAGGTTTTTGTGCTGATCGCAAAGATTCCTTTCCTATCCTCTGTCTATTTAGTAAGTCGTGCCTCCCTTTGCTGAAACCTATTTCATTTCTGCGTTTGTGACTTTCATCTTTACTCACAGTCATTACATGTGGGGGGCTGCCTACTCCTTTGGGGAATTTCTCTGAGGCAAGGTAGGTTTTTTTTTCTTCTCTAGGGCTAGCTAGCTCTTAGGCTGTGTCGAGGCGCCTAGGGAGCGTCAGGAGCGCTCCACGGCTATTTCTAGTGTGTGCGATAGGATTAGGGCTTGCGGTCAGCAGAGATCCCACATCCCAGAGCTCGTCCTGTATGAGTTTAACCATCAGGTCGGGTGCTCCTAACCACCAGGTCATAACAGTGGATGCGCTTATCAGTTATAATTCCACCAGCGGCACTAAAAACCTGCTCTGACAAATCGCTAGCAGCAAGGCAGGCCAGGACCTCCAAAGTGTAGAGAGCCAGTTCATGCCACGTGTCCAGCTTGGACCCCCAATAACTAAAAGGCACAGAGGAATCACGGAGGGCATTGGTATGGTCAGCAAGATAATCCCTCACCATCTTCCCAAACATACCATTCATTGTGACATTACTCTGCGCCTCTGGGCCAAGGCGATGGGAAGGTCTGAGAAAACTGTCCCAGAACTTTGCCAGTGTTGACCTGCCACTGCTGGATTGGAGTTGTGTTTCTCTTGCATGCACTCCTTGGTTGTCCAGTGCATTGTGATGTCTGCCGCCTGCATTTTCAGATGGGAACTTTTTAAATAATTCCGCAAAAAGGGCCCTCCGGTACTGCCCCATTTTATTACACCTGTCTGCCTTTGGAACAAGAGATTTAAAGTTCTCCTTGTAGCGTGGGTCTAAAAGTGTCACTACCCAGTAATGACTGTTACCCAAAATATTTAAAATACGAGTGTTACAGGAAAGGTAGCACAACATAAAGTCAGCCATGCATGCCAGACTGGTAACAGGAAAGCCTTCTGTGTCCTCAACAACAGGACGAGTGACCAAGGTATCTTCCTCCTCCTCCCTGTCCTCAGGCCATCCATGCTGAACAGACGGTATGACAGTTGTGCTTGTAAATGTAAATAAATGTAGAAAAAAAGGGGGCTCTGGATTGCTTTGTAATAAAATTAGCAGAATTCAGGTGCCAAAATGTTTTTTATCTTAGCCACAGATACCTGCAGCTAGGTATATATAAAATAGGCAGCAGACAGTAATGGACCCTCTTGATGTATGCAGTGAGATCTATATACTCACATACAGTGCCTGCATGCCTTGCACTGATGTGGTTATGTGCACATAGACTCCCCTGCCTACCTAGCACTGCAATCAATATACCCCTTAATTAGCCTTAAAACTGACTGTTGGTTTATCTGGATTTGTGATTTCTGTGATGGTAAACTCACACTAACTAATAAAAGAACAAATCTGACCCTATCTCAGCAGCAGCTCTCCCTACACTAGCTGAGTCCGGAGCTGAATGCGCCGAGCAGGGCGGCGTCCGGTCTCTTATAGACCTGATGATGCTGTGCGGCCAGCCAATTACTGTAATACCACAACAAATATTGCTGTGGCATTACAGTGAATGGCAGACAATCCCTGTGTTATACCCAGTCCTGGCCCTACACCCAGTTCTGGTGCTGCCCCCAGTTCTGGTCCCTCACCCACTTCTGCTCCCGAGGCTGCCCCTGTACCTCTGCGAGGTCCCTTTCTGGATCCTCACTCTCTGTCTGTCCCTAGGTGTCCTGCTGCTGCTTCTCTCTCCTCCACTTCCTGGCATGCTGCCAGCAGGCCTCAAGGGAGAATGCTTAGGACACCCACACGCTTACCTCCAGTTTCTTAAAGGGACAGCACACATTTTTTTGAAAATTCCAATTAACCAATGGCAGAGCACTGATTACTAATACTACTTCTGGCCCCTCTGTCATAGGGAAGGTGCTGGAGCAATGAGTATCTACTCTTGCTATTTCCGGTTCTGTTCCTGTTCTGTCTACGCTGTTATAGCATTCCATTTTGCACTCTGCTTATACTGATTGTTTCCGCAGAATATCAGTGACCAGTGGTTCGGCTATCCTAAGATGACACCTGTACCTTTATACTTAAGTGCCATCCCGGTCCGCCACTCACTATCTGAACCCATGGACAACGTCAAAGGTGCTGGGGCCAGCTTCCTCCCATGTACCTGGAATCTGACTTCCCTTGCCAGAGCCAGCTTCATATATCATACCTGGTGTCTGCCGGTCAGCTCCATCATATCTGCTATATCTGTTTATCCGTTTGTCCTGCTGGGACAGCTGCCACGTGTCTGACGTCTAACTGGAGCTAGAACCTGTCTCCCAGGTATTCCATTCTGGTCCGGTTCGAGGGATCTTACTATGGATACCTGGAGCTCACTAGTTATGCCCCCTTTGGAGCCCCCCGGACCGAGGTCCCGAGGTTCCACTCAAAAAATAAAAGACGAATGTTAACTTTATCACCGGTGCCTCCGCTTCCATTCGTTACACCCTGTATGTACATTGGCACTCTAAAGAGCGCCAAAATTGCAGGGCGGAGATCCGAGCTCCCGCCGAATAATCCCGGAAATGCTTGAGTATACCGAGTGTCGTGATACTCTAGTGAGTAACGAGTAGTGGTGAGCACGTTCGCTCATTACTAGCTGTAACTTCTAAAAGAGATATTGTACTGAAATGTGGACTGTACATACTTTAGTTAATGAGAATCTGATGCGAATATAATTGTTACTCGAGATTTCTCGAGCATGCTCTGGTGACCTCCGAGTATTTTTTAGTGCTCGGAGATTTAGTTTTTATTGCCACAGCTGAATGATTTACATTTGTTAGCCAGCATAAGTACATGTGGGGGTTGCCTGGTTGCTAGGGAATCCCCACATGTACTTATGCTGGCTAACAGATGTAAAACATTCAGCTGCGGCAATAAAAACTAAATCTCCGAGCACTAAAAACTACTCGGAGGTCACCCGAGCATGCTCGAAAAATCTCGAGTAATGAGTATATTCACTCATCACTAGTCATAGCCTGTATTTCTCACTGTGTGTTCTCTTCAAGTGCCTGTAATGTTTATAGATTTCTACTGTACACCCAATCTTTTAAATGGCTCCAAAGGAAAAAATCCTGTGATGTTAAATCAAGCAGTCATGGTTGTCACAGTCTCTTGCAGATTACTCTGTCATCATTGAGGGCTTCAATCCCTGTCATGTTGACAATCAACGTGTGACACATTCACGATCCTGTTGGAAGTAGGTAGACTGTTGATACTTTGGTTCATGAGAAACTGATGTTTTAAAGCAGGTGTTGAAAATATCCAAAGTTCGCATCCAAGCAGGCCTGCACGAGCCTTTCCATATTGTTACATGCATTCCGTTGGATGTCTGTAGGCATAGCCTGAATTTCTCGCACATTCACCATCCTGTTAGAAGTAGCTCATTCTTATTTCCTCATGGTTCAGCTGATTGACAAAGGTTTGGAAGATTTCCATGTACAATGCTGTTGTCACTGTTGCTTAAAAAATATGCGACTAATTATATGCCACCTGGAAATGGCACACCAAACACCAACTTTTTCTGGATCAGGTGGCATATCAAGAAGCATGTGCAGGTCATCAGAAGCCCAAATACTGTATGTGTGGCTTGTGAATTTAGATAGCTATCTAGGTGAAACCAGGCTTTGTTAGTGTACCAGCTATAGTACAATATGTTTTCTTCCTCAGCAATTAAGGTATGGAAATACTGACAATAGCAAATAACACCGTGTTCCAAATTATTATGAAATTGGATCTAAGTGATATAAAGATTTGTTTTGTTTTTCAAATAAGCTTATGGATGGTATTGTGTCTCAGGGCTCAATGGATCACTGAAATCAATCTTAAACACATGTGATAATTAGTTTCCCAGGTGATTCTAATTAAAGGAAAACTACTTAAAGGGAACCTGTCACCTGAATTTGGCGGGACCGGTTTTCAGTCATATGGGCGGAGTTATCAAGTTTTTGATTCACCCTTTCCTTACCCACTGGCTGCATGCTGGCCGCAATATTGGATTGCAGTTCATTCTCTGCTCTCCGTAGTACACGCCTGTGCAAGGCAAGATTGCGCAGGTGTGTACTACGGAGGACAGAGAATGAACTTCAATCCAATAATGCGGCCAGCATGCAGCCAGCGAGTAAGGAAAGGGTGAATCAAACACCCGAAAACTCCGCCCATATGACCGAAAACCAGGTTCCCTTTAAAAATGATGTTCCACATTATTAAGCAGGTCACAGTTTTCAAGTAACATGGGAAAGAAAAAGGATCTCTCTGCTGCCGAAAAGCATCAAATAGTGCAATGCCTTGGTCAAGGGATGAAAACATTAGATATTTCCGTAAGCATGATCATCGTACTGTTAAGAGATTTTTGGCTGAGCACAGACATGTTCGTGCTGATAAAAGCAGAATGAGGAAGGTTTCTGCCAGGCAAGTTCATCGGATTAAGAGAGCAGCTGCTAAAAAGCCATTACAAACCAGCAAACAGATATTTGAAGCTGCTGGTGCCTCTAGAGTCCCTCAAACCTAAAGGTGTAGAATTCCTCAAAGGCTTGCTGTGGTTCATAAACCTACTATTCGTTCACCCATAAACAGTGTTCACAAGCAGAAATGCTTGCAGTGGACCCAGACATACTTGAAGACTAATTTTCAAACAGTCTTGTTTACTGATGAGTGTCGAGCAACCATGGATGGTCCAGATGGATGGAGTGGTGGATGGTTGGTGGATGGCCACCATTTCCCAACAAGGCAGCAACGTCAGCAAGGAGATGGAGGAGTCATGTTTTGGTCCGGAATCATGAGGAAACAGCTGATAGGGCCCTTTAAGGTTTCTGAAGGTGTGAAAATGACCTCTGCAAAGTATATAGAGTTTCTTAATGACAACTTTCTTCGATGGTATAAAAAGCAGAAACGAGCAGGAGCAAAATCATCTTCATGCACCAATGTGAATGCACCATCTCATGCTGCAAAGAATACATCTGAGTCATTGGCTGCCATGGGCATAAAAGGAGATAAACTCATGGTATGGCCACCATCTTCCCCTGACCTCAACCCTATAGAGAACCTTTGGAGTATCATCAAGCAAAAGATCTATGAGGGTGGGAGGCAGTTTACATTAAAACATCAGCTCTGGAAGGCTATTCTGACTTCATGCAAAGAAATACAAGCAGAAACTCTCCAAAAACTCACAAGTTCAATGGATGCAAGAATTGTGAAGGTGATATCAAAGAAGGGGTCCTATGTTAACATGTAATTTGGCCTGTTAGGATGTTTTGGAGTTTGTCACAGGGTCCTTCTCCGATACCACACTATCAACAGAGCAAGAGAATAGTGAACAATTCCAAAAGCTTTATTTAGGCAAAAACACGAAATGTCCATATACGATCCACCACACAAAGGATAAGATAGTCCAGAAGCCGAATGCAGTTCAGTAACTGGATAAATATCCAAGGAGATGAGAGTCCAATAATCCAGCAGACAGAGGATAAAAAATGGTCCATATGCTTCCCCTTCTCTCTGACGTGCTGTGTTCACATCATCATTCCACACAAGACTGATCTGTGTGTCACCTCCCTGATATTTACAAGTCCCTCTCCTCATTCACAGGTTAGGGGAGTGGGTCACAGGGGCTCATTGTTTTAACAACCTAGGTCATCATGTCATTAGCATATTAGCAAACAACATTATTCACTGACCCTGTGGAGAGATAACAGTACAGGACTGTGGGGGCTAATATCAGATGGCAAATAACAACAATTCATCAATTGGCAAATAACTCATCCTACAAGAGAACACCATGATAATTAGTAAAATCTAAATATACACAAAATGATACCCACATAACATATCCCACCATCACAACCACTCCCCCTTCATAATAAGTGAGCACGCCATGAGGCCTACACAGACCTCTGGCCCGCTCACTTTAGTCCACTTTGCTCTACTGTTTATAGTTCCTTGTACAATGGCAGGGGTTGAAATAATCATGAACACTTGTTGTCCTTCCATAAATTCCCGGGTCCTGGCTTTACGGCCATACCAGGCTTTTTGACTGGACTGGGCCATTCGCTGATGTTCATTAGCCAAGGTAGCTAGCTGGGCGAGACAGTCTCTGAACTCTAGAACGTAGGGAATGATGGGTGTTGCAGTATCTGCGATATCTCCCTCCAATTGTTCTTTCAAAAGAGTGAGAGGCCCATTGACCTTCTGCTCCCACAAAATGACTTTGTAACTCCCCAATGTCATTTCCAAGGAGGATATCTGCAGGAAGTCCTCCCATAACTCCAGTCCAACACAGTTTTTCTCCAAAACCAAAATCCAAACATACCAAAGCTCGCTGTATATATTTGCGGACACCCCCCCAGGACAATGGGAATTCCTGGGCCCTGGTGAATTGCCTCGGGTCGAACCACATGGGGTCAGCGATAGTCAGGAATGCCCCCATGTCTCTAAATCCCGACACTTTGTATCCATCAATTAAGACATCCTACAGGTGGCAATGCCGTTGCTCTGTATTTCTGATGGACAAAGGCTGGAGTCTGTACACTCCAGGAGGGGTATCTATGGTGCCGTGGTCGGTGGTCCACTCTGGTGGGGGTGGTGGTAGCTCTTCCTCAGGCAGGATGGAGTGCACAAGATCTACTGGATGAGGTGGAGCTGCGTGGGGCTCCCTCCGAATCCTTGAGGGACAGCCAGACTGCAAATGTACAGGTTGCCCACACCCATAACATCTCCTCTCTGTGATACCCCCAGGTCGTGGTCGGAACTGTTGGGGCCTTGGATTGTGAGGCGTGATTGTCATCGGCTTGCGACTAGGTGGAAGGGCAGATATAATCGGAGGGGGACGAGGTGCAGGAGAAGGCCATGGTTCATTGACCAGAAGCCTCCCCCATTGCGGTCGGAGAGTTAGGGCTTCATCGGCCAGGGCTGCAGCTCTATCCACGGTACATGGCGTGCACTCCCGGACCCATTCCCGTACCTCTGCGGGACACTTGGCAAGAAATTGTTCTATAAGGAATGCCTGTATAAGATCTTCCACAGTAAAGGCGTTTTCTGCTTCCAGCCATCTCCTACATGCCTGGGACATCTTATGGGCATACATCCTAAACGATCCCCCCGCTGAGCATGGGAGGTCTCGGAACTTGGCCCTATATGAGTCTGGGGTGATAGCATGGTAATCCAGGATAGTCTGCTATACAATGTTATAATCCCAATTCCGCTGTGAGCCAATGGTTCGGTAAGCCTCTACCAGGCTACCGTTCAGGAGTCCCACTAACAAACGCATCCAGCCAGAGTGGGGCACCTCTATCACTGCACACTGCTGCTCAAAGTCCTTGAAGAACCCCTCCACATCTCTTGAAGCCTCATCAAATGGCTTAGACTCTGTGCGGGTGATCCGTACAGGATCCCGGATCGTTGGGTTTACATTCCACATTGCATTACTCCCTCTTTCAAGCTCCATTGCTTCTTGTCATTGCTGTGCCTGGCGGGCAGTCTCCTCCTCGTACTCCTGAGAGACGCCTGGGCCTAGAGCCACCATCTCTTCTTCGTACCACACCACCCACTGGCTTTTTGGGGTGGGTGTCCTCGTCTCCAGTGCTCGTCCTTCAGACATATGGGAGGAGGTGGCCGGGCTGGCACCCACCAGTAGGTCAATTAAGGCCTCTTTAGCAAGTCCCTGGTAGTTCAGGCCCAGGTCTCTGGCTCTCTCCTGTGAACTGCATGCAGTTCAATTTCTGCACTCACTCTGTGGGTGGTTCTCCATTAGGTTACGCTCTGTTGATCACGGTGCTTGCCACCAGTTGTCACAGGGTCCTTCTCCGATACCACACAATCAACAGAGCAAGAGAATAGTGAACAATTCCAAAAGCTTTATTTAGGCAAAAACACAAAAGGTCCATATACAATCCACCACACAAAGGATAAGATAGTCCAGAAGCCGAATGCAGTTCAGTAACCGGATAAATATCCAAGGAGATGAGAGTCCAATAATCCAACAGACAGAGGATAAAAAATGGTCCATATGCCTCCCCTTCTCTCTGACTTGCTGTGTTCACATCATCATTCCACACAAGACTGATCTGTGTGTCAGGTCCCTGATATTTAAAAGTCCCTCTCCTCATTCACAGGTTAGGGGAGTGGGTAGCAGGGGCTCATTGTTTCAACAAGCTAGGTCAACATGTCATTAGCATTTTAGCAAACAACATTATTCACTGACCCTGTGGAGAGATAACAGTACAGGACTGTGGGGGCTGATATCAGATGGCAAATAATTCATCAATTGGCAAATAACTCATCCTACATGAGAACACCATGATAATCAGTGAAATCTAAATATACACAAAATGATACCCACATAACATATCCCACCATCACAGAGTTAAATAGCTTTTTTGTTTGGTGAATGTGACCTCCTAATGCTGCAAATTCAACAAATGAGCATTTTCAGTTCTTGAAAACATACCAAATGTTTAAAAATTCTACTGTGCCTAATAAATTGGAACAGTGCATTTTAAGTTTTTATTCATTTTGGAGATTATATTGTTATCATTGGGAGGTTTCTTCAATAAAATTTGATGTATACTCTAACGGGTGATGGCTTTTATTAGACTGACTGTCTGTTAGGGGTCGAGTTCCCGCTTCTGCACAGGGGGAATCTCGAGCCACTTCCGCTGCGGTCTCCCATTCTTGTCCAGCCGCAGTGGAGCCTGCTCAGCAAGGACGTCGGTCCCAGCGTCTTGCTCATTCTCACTCTGTTCTGAGAGTTAGTGCTGCTTCTCCAGTCTCTGCCATTAAAGTCAGTGCTGGTCAGCAGCGAGCGGACTTCTCTGGGACTAAGTCCTTGTCTGCATGTACTGAGCATGCCCAGCGTAAGGTCTCCCGTTGGAGATCGAGGGTCATGTGCTCAGGCTCTGCAGCACATTCCATTGGTCCTCTTGGCAGGTCCTAGAAGGGCAAAAGTGCTGTGGCCACTTCCTGTGCTGCTGCTATATAAACTGCGCATGACCGCACGGCCATGCGCTAGTATTGTCAAACAATTGCTAATGTGTGTATGTTGTGAGTGCAAGTCGTCCTTGGAAACCCCTACCCTATTGAATGTCTGTTCGCGGAAGGTGTATGGCTGCTATCTAGCGCCCGACTTAGCCTACAGCACTAAGCACACATCTCAGCGTCCTGTAGCTGTGCTTGCCAGTACGGCGCCGTGCGCCTGCCTTGCGCTTTCCATACCCAAGTCTGGGTGGTTAGTGGCGTCCGTTAGTGCGGCATCGCTCGCACTCTTGTGCACTTATATTTCCTAAGGTTCTCTACACACCCAGTTGCGGTGTTACGCCAGCAAGGGTCTAATCGGGCTCCAATCCCTTCTGGGGTTAAGTCCGCTGACCACTTGCTCGCGCACTAGTGCGGTACTGCGGTCCTGTGAATTAACAGGATCGCTTTCTTCACGCTGGGTGAGGTTTAACCCACGCGTGTATCCTTTAGTGTACCGCCATATTGTCCGTCTTGCTAGCTGCAGGGTCTTTTACCTGCACGGTGGACCTCGGACTGCGAACGCACCTAGTTTCTTACCATCTATACTTGGTGCGTTCCGCCAGTCCTTAACGTAATACTAGCGCCAAGGTCTGGCTAGTATGGCGGACATTCAGCAATCTTTGCGGTATATCCAGCAGCTGGAGGGTAGGTTGAAGGTTCTCGAGAACTCAACCTCAGCTGTGGATGTTACCGCAGTTGCTGTAAAGGCTGCTGGCGTGGCGGCAGCAACCTTGTCCACTGCCACCCCTGTTCCGACATTATCCCGCCTCCCGTTGCCAGAAAAATTTTCTGGAGATTGCAAAACTTGTAGGGGATTCGTGAGTCAGTGCTCTATCCACCTTGAGCTCCTGGCTGCACGTTTTCCTACAGAGCGGGCTAAGGTGGGATTTATTGTCTCGCTGTTGTCGGACAGGGCGTTGGAGTGGGCTACGCCGCTGTGGAAGCGTGATGATCATGTGGTGCAGAGTGCTCCGTTGTTTCTGGGCACGCTGAAAAAGGTCTTTCTAGGACCTCAACTCACCCATGATACAGCGCTCCAACTACTGGCATTAACTCAGGGTGAGTCCTTGGTCAGCCATTTTTCCGTCCGATTCCGTACTTTAGCTTCCGAGCTGGAGTGGTCGGATAAAGCCCTTATCCCCATATTCTGGAGGGGCCTGGCTGACCATGTTAAGGACGCTCTGGCCACTAGGGAGATTCCTGCCACACTGGAGGAGTTAATATCTATTTCTACTCGTATAGACCTCCGTTTTAACGAGCGGAGGTTGGAACGAGCCCAGTGTAGGCAGAGGTTTCGGCTGGCTCCTACCTTCGCCAAACCTTTGGAATCTCCAGTCCAGGCATCTGAGTCACATGAGACCTTGGAGGTGACACGAGCGGGATCCAAGTCTCAGTCCGCTCGTGCACATAAGGTTCGTCATGTTTGCCAGCAGTCAGGACGTCTTGTCTCCAAGAGTCCTCAGCGGTCGGGGAAACGTCAGCGTCTAGTGGCAGTTGGAGGAGGTACACTAGACACGGCGACGTTTGCCTCAAAGTTGTCCTTCAAGGGGACAATTACCATAGGCCCATCCACTCTTACGGTCGAGCTATGCTTGGATTCTGGGGCAGAGGGTAACTTTATGTCCTCCGCCTTTGCCCAGCGTCACGCAATACCCTTGGTGATGCTCGCCCAGCCAGTGACCGTTCGAGTGGTAAATGGGTCAACACTACCTTCACAGATTACCCACCAAACCATTCCTTTCACGCTATCTGTGTCTCCATCACATCAGGAGATAATCTCCCTATTAGTCATTCCTGAGGGAATTGATGAGGTCCTGTTGGGGATGCCATGGCTTCGCTACCATTCTCCTCATATTGAGTGGTCCTCTGGGAGAATTTTGGGATGGAGTAAATCCTGTGAGGGTAGATGTCAGAGGGAGTGCGTTCAGGTTGCTACTACACAGGTACCCGCAGATCTTTCCTCTCTCCCCAAGCACTATTGGTCCCATGCAGACGTGTTCTCCAAAAGAGCTGCGGAGACTCTTCCGCCTCACCGCCCCTATGACTGTCCTATTGACCTCTTGCCTGGTGCTGAGCCTCCCCGGGGTCGAGTCTACCCGTTATCTCTCCCGGAGACGGAGGCAATGTCCCAGTATATTCAGGAGAATCTGGCAAGAGGATTCATTAGGAAGTCAGTGTCACCGGCGGGGGCTGGGTTCTTCTTCGTACAGAAGAGGACTGGAGACTTACGTCCATGCATAGACTACAGGGGTCTTAACGCCATTACCGTTAAGAACAAGTACCCATTACCCCTGATATCTGAGCTCTTTGATAGGCTACGGGGAGCAAAGGTATTTACAAAGTTAGATCTGCGGGGTGCTTACAACCTGATCCGCATCCGTGAGGGGGAAGAATGGAAGACGGCTTTTAACACCAGGGATGGGCACTATGAATATCTAGTGATGCCCTTTGGGCTCTGTAATGCCCCAGCCGTTTTCCAAGACTTTGTGAACGACATCTTTCGGGATATGCTCACCACCTCGGTCGTAGTCTATCTGGATGACATTCTCATCTACTCTCCAGATATAGACTCCCATCGGAGAGATGTTCGCAAAGTCTTCGACCTCTTACGGGCAAACTCCCTCTACGCCAAGTTGGAGAAGTGTGTGTTTGAGCAGGAGTCCTTGCCTTTCCTTGGTTATATCATTTCTGCCCAGGGTTTGGCTATGGATCCTGCCAAGCTACAGGCGGTAATGGACTGGCAGGAACCCCATTCTCTTAAAGCGGTGCAGCGCTTTATGGGGTTCATTAATTACTATCGCCAGTTCATTCCACACTTCTCAACTTTGGTAGCTCCCTTGGTCGCCCTCACCAAGAAGGGAGCAAATCCCAAGTTGTGGTCAGAGGAGGTCTCCAAGGCCTTTCTCTCGATTAAGTCACACTTCGCTAGCGCTCCCATCCTACATCGCCCCGATGTAGATAAACCCTTCATCTTGGAGGTGGATGCCTCATCCGTTGGTGCTGGAGCAGTCCTTTTCCAAAAGGATGCTCAAGGTCGGAAGCATCCTTGCTTCTTCTTCTCCAAAACTTTCACACCAGCGGAGAGGAATTATTCCATCGGGGACAGGGAGTTGCTAGCCATGAAGTTGGCTTTTTCAGAGTGGAGACACCTCTTGGAGGGAGCTCGCTTTCCCTTCCAAGTCTTCACTGACCACAAGAACTTGGTGTATATTCAGACGGCCCAGCGGCTAAATTCTCGCCAGGCTAGATGGTCCCTGTTTTTCTCCCGGTTCCATTTTACCCTCCATTTTCTCTCCGGGGAGAAGAACGTTCGTGCCGACGCTCTCTCCCGCTCCGTAGTGTCATCTGAGGAGGAGGAGGAGGAGCCTCGGCTTATTGTCCCGCCTGAGAGCCTGAGAACTGTAGCTCCGGTTTCGCTGGAGTCTGTGCCCCCGGGCAAGACTTTCGTGCCAGCTAACTTGCGACCGGAGGTTCTCTCTTGGGCTCACTCCTCCAGAGTGGGTGGGCATTTTGGGACCAAGAGGACATCTGAGCTTTTGGCGAGAACATATTGGTGGCCGCATATGGTCCGAGATGTCAAGGACTATATTCAGGCGTGCGTTTCTTGCGCCCAGAATCGGTCTCCTCGGCAACGACCTGCTGGGTTGCTTTATCCTCTACCGGTGGCAGACAGGCCCTGGGAGATGGTCGGAATGGACTTTGTGGTGGGCTTACCCAAGTCGCGTGGCTGCTCCATTATTTGGGTTGTCACCGACCATTTCTCTAAGATGGTACATTTGGTACCGCTTCCTCGGTTACCCTCAGCACGGGCCTTGGCGGTGTTGTTCATGAAGCATGTTTTCCGATTGCATGGTATGCCTGATAAGATTGTCAGCGATCGGGGTCCCCAGTTCGCGTCTCGGTTTTGGAGAGAGCTCTGCCGTTTGCTCAGCATAGAGTTAAACCTCTCCTCTGCATATCATCCCGAGACGAATGGGTTGGTGGAGAGAACCAACCAGACTCTGGTGACATATTTGCGACATTTCGTCTCCGCTAGGCAGGATGACTGGGCATCTTTGCTACCTTGGGCGGAATTTGCCTTGAACAACGCCGTAGCCGATTCCACTGGCCAAACTCCTTTTCTCCTTAATTACGGCCAGCATCCGCGTGTTCCTGTGCCCATGCCCGTGTCATCCACCGATTCTAGGGTGGCAGACTGGGCGGTGGAGGCACGGGACATCTGGGACCGCACACAGGATGCCATTCGGGCCTCCAAGGAGAGAATGAGGGTTTCGGCTGATACACACCGGCGTCCCGCTCCGGTCTTTGCTCCCGGCGACTTAGTGTGGCTCTCCGCCCGTAACATCAGGCTGCGAGTTGAGTCCACTAAGTTTGCTCCTCGCTACATTGGCCCGTTTAAGGTTCTGGAACAGGTCAACCCTGTGGTTTACCGTTTGGCCATTCCTCCACGCCTTGGTATCACCGATACCTTTCACGTTTCCCTCTTAAAGCCCGTTCGTTTGTCTCGGTTTTCTGAGTTATCTGCTGGGACATCGGGTTCATCCACGGATGAGTTTGAGGTGAATGCTATTGTGGGAAGCAAGGTGGTACGTGGCAAAAAATTTTATTTGGTGGATTGGAAGGGTCATGGTCCAGAGGATAGAACCTGGGAGCCTGTGGAGCACATTCGGGCTCCGCAGCTCATTGCTGCCTTCGAACGTAGCGAGGCCCAAGGAGGGGGGGGCCCTAGGAGGGGGGGGTAATGTTAGGGGTCGAGTTCCCGCTTCTGCACAGGGGGAATCTCGAGCCACTTCCGCTGCGGTCTCCCATTCTTGTCCAGCCGCAGTGGAGCCTGCTCAGCAAGGACGTCGGTCCCAGCGTCTTGCTCATTCTCACTCTGTTCTGAGAGTTAGTGCTGCTTCTCCAGTCTCTGCCATTAAAGTCAGTGCTGGTCAGCAGCGAGCGGACTTCTCTGGGACTAAGTCCTTGTCTGCATGTACTGAGCATGCCCAGCGTAAGGTCTCCCGTTGGAGATCGAGGGTCATGTGCTCAGGCTCTGCAGCACATTCCATTGGTCCTCTTGGCAGGTCCTAGAAGGGCAAAAGTGCTGTGGCCACTTCCTGTGCTGCTGCTATATAAACTGCGCATGACCGCACGGCCATGCGCTAGTATTGTCAAACAATTGCTAATGTGTGTATGTTGTGAGTGCAAGTCGTCCTTGGAAACCCCTACCCTATTGAATGTCTGTTCGCGGAAGGTGTATGGCTGCTATCTAGCGCCCAACTTAGCCTACAGCACTAAGCACACATCTCAGCGTCCTGTAGCTGTGCCTGCCAGTACGGCGCCGTGCGCCTGCCTTGCGCTTTCCATACCCGAGTCTGGGTGGTTAGTGGCGTCCGTTAGTGCGGCATCGCTCGCACTCTTGTGCACTTATATTTCCTAAGGTTCTCTACACACCCAGTTGCGGTGTTACGCCAGCAAGGGTCTAATCGGGCTCCAATCCCTTCTGGGGTTAAGTCCGCTGACCACTTGCTCGCGCACTAGTGCGGTACTGCGGTCCTGTGAATTAACAGGATCGCTTTCTTCACGCTGGGTGAGGTTTAACCCACGCGTGTATCCTTTAGTGTACCACCATATTGTCCGTCTTGCTAGCTGCAGGGTCTTTTACCTGCACGGTGGACCTCGGACTGCGAACGCACCTAGTTTCTTACCATCTATACTTGGTGCGTTCCGCCAGTCCTTAACACTGTCTTTTGCACCGACCATCTAGGAAAATCCGAGAAAAATATAATTTGCATAATAATTTGGAATATGGTGTATTTTCTCTGGATCAGGTACTTTCAATTCCTGAATGACAGTGACTCTGTACAGGCGAACAAGATCTTTCTTGCCCACTTTTTGACATGTGGAATATGAAATGCCTGACTCCCAGGAAAGCCTGTGCAACAATTTACGTGGAGATGCCAGAAGTTGCTTTTTCTTATCTTTAATTGTTTCATCATCAGACATTTTCGAACATCCTTCATCATGCCTATCCAGTCATGTTCCTGTACGTTCTAGCTTATTCACCAGTGACAGATTGCATGGTTTGGATGGTGGATTTCGATCTCCATACTTATTTAGAAGCTGACTTTGGCATCTCTTTAAGGAATCAGTTTTCCAATAAGTATTTACAATGAAAACACGCTCCTCCAAACTATGTCTGTACATTGTTAAAAAATGAAGAAGGAATTTGGCAGGAGTGAAATCCAAGCACCACACAAACTACCGAAGCACAGAAAGGCGTGCAGCAAACTTATCTTGTAGTGGAGACAACTGACAGGGCGACAAGTCGGTGAGACCACTCTGTGCAAGTGTAACAGGGGGCAGGGTGGTAGTCATGATCGAGGGGCACATTATCTACTTCTTCTTCACCCTGGTCTGCTACAGAAATAGTGGATTATGCAAATCCCAGGGGGGGGGGGGGGGGTGGGAGGCAGAGTTTCTGTGACAGTCATTTTTATACTCTCTTCTGATCCCCCATCTGCGGCGCCAAATCTTTCAGTTTTCAGAATGAGATAGCCAAAGCAACTTGAAAATGAAAAGTCCTTTTTAGCTATAAACACACTCAAATACGGTGAATGACATGAGATATATTTTCCATCTTCTGCGTACACAGACAATGGCACTTTTCCCAATGGTGATGGAAACAGACACAGTATTTGCAATAGATATGATTGCAGTGTTTCAGCTTTAAGGGATTCTCAATTTTCTTGGAACCTGGATATGAGGGATCTCCTTCTACTACCCTACTGTTCCTGCTACCTGACTTTCCTGGACCCACCTTGTTGATAAATCTGTTTTAGTCCCGGCACCTTGTGGAGTCCCCAAACTGGCCTTTACAGGTAGATCTGCCCTGTTTGTCCTTGTTGCTCCTCTTCTCCTGTATTTGCCACACACACTCTTCTCTTCTCTCACTACTGTCTTCTCGGAGACTCACTAACTAAAATGGATGCCAAATCTCCCAGTCATTCCTCAGTTTCAAACCTTCCCCATCAGGGCCGGCCTAACTAACTATCCCCTGTACTAACAGGACATGTAGGCACAGTGGTATTCACAATAACACATTGCTGCCATCCAATGGCCAAACAATAAATAAAATATTGTTATCACAGCATAATAAAACAGTAACAGAGGGGCGTGGGAGTCATCGACCTCCCCCTGACATGAAGATGCTTCGCGTCGCTGTCACTGACGTCCATTGCACTCTTATTTCCCATGAACCAATGTTTGTACAGCCCAAATTTCATTACGGTTGAACCATCTTAAAAGTCACAGCAATTTTTTCAGGTTAAATAGCGAGTGAATCATTCATTATTACATTGACAAATGATGGATTAGAATAGCTGTATTGAATATTTTCTTTATAACATATGAGTCATTTTCAAAAGTTTTAGTAATCATAAGTGCTTTCCATACCATCTAATAGAATAAATCATTTGCAATCTAAAAGACTTTACTTTGGGTAAAGATTTGTGCATCCACAAAACCTAAAATTCAATAGGGTTGTAGAACTGGTAGCGGCCGGAGTAGTGTCCACAGATGGGGTCCCACAGATGGCGATCCAGCTTCTGGAGGCAACGGGCGGTCTCCAGTTTTACCTGTTGAGCCCCTAGTCCATGAGCCTGTGCAGCCAAAGCAATGAGAGCTGCACCAATCCCAGAATCAAGCATGAGCTCAGGCATGCTGTCCAGCATATGGTACGGCAGCCTAATGTCCTGCAATCGGCCCAAACTTCTTTGCACGTGTGCAGCCTTAACTGCCTCTGTGCGCGCAGCGCTCTATTCACGCACTGTCCCACTGACGTTATCTGGAGGTGATGGCTGCTGTATGCCACAGTGCCAGGTCTTCGGGTGCGGAGCGCGTTTCTCATCCTGCTGCGCACTCCCTGATGGCGGAAAACTAACTATTGCTTCTCGCGATTTTTCCTCTGTTTCCAGCTTAAACACACCCCCTCTTCCTGGGTCATGTGACCTGTCCGGTTCCCTATTCCTTCCCCCAGGCAACATGGGACGCAGCCTCGACAGTTCTGGACCCAGCTCAATACAGGTACCCGCAGCCCGGTCTTCCTCCATACACACAGTTAAACTTTTCTTTCTTCTGTTACTATCATCATAGCGCCAATAATTCAACATTCGCTTTGCAGACATTTATAGACATTACAGGCACTATCACCATTGGGACTCACAATCTAAATTTACTATTTAAATGTCTTCATAGTGTGGGTAGAAAAATAATTACTGGGAGTAAACCCTCGTAAACACGGGTAGAACATACACACTCTTTGCAGATGCTGTCCTTGGTGGGGTTGGAACACAGGACTACAAGGCTGCAAGGCTGCTAATGTTTTTGCATTGGCAAATGAACATTTCTGTGGTTGGAAGGCCATCACTGTGATGCAAACTATGTGCCTCACTGCTGTCTTGAGAAAAAACACTGTCAAGATTGTCTTCCAGCATGTTTTGATACAGCAGCATAGGCACATCCCTTTCCGGGGGGAGAGCAACTGGCAAAAATTACTTTTGTATTATGGATAGAACACACTGGCAACTTAGTAGTCAGCGCTATTTCAAATCATAGCTATACAGGTAACAATAACAATCATGTTGCAGATAGTGCTGCAAGAGGGCGCTCATGGGCCGGTTTCTTTCATGAGGTCCAACTCCACAGTGAGTTGGTGGCGGGATAACACTCAAGCTTTCTTCCTCCATCCTTTCCTGAGAACCATGGGCAACATAGAGGGAATCATTATCGTCGTCAATTCATCTCCTAACTGTTGCATGTCCATCACTTCTCCCTTCTTGTCCTTTTCATGGTCCTTCTCCATTTGTTCCTCCCATAGCAAACATATGTGAGATGACAGACCTGAACCTATACACACGTGGTCAAAATTGTTGGTACACCTCGTTTAATGACAGAAAAACCCACAAAGATCACAAAATAACTTGAACCTGACAAAAGTAATAGTAAATAAAAAATTTATGAAAATGAGCAAATCAAAGTGAGACATTGCTTTTTAACCATGCTTCCACAAAATAAAAAAAAATAAAACTCATGACATAGGCCTGGACAGAAATGATAGTACCCTTAACTTAATATTTTGTTGCACAACCTTTTGAGGCAATCACTGCAATCAAACGATTCCTGTAACTGTCAATGAGACTTCTGCACCTCTCGACAGGTATTTTGGCCCACTCCTCAGGAGCAAACTGCTCCAGTTGTCTCGTGTTTGAAGGTTGCTTTTTCCAGGCGGCATGTTTCAGCTCTTTCCAAAGATGCTCAATAGGATTTAGGTCAGGGCTCATAGAAGGCCACATCAGAATACTCCAATGTTTTCCTCTTAGCCATACTTGGGTGTTTTTAGCTGTGTGTTTTGGGTCATTATCCTGTTGCAAGACCCATGACCTGCGACTGAGACCAAGCTTTCTGTCACTGGGCAGCACATTTCTCTCTAGAATCCCTTGAAAGTCTTGAGATTTCATTGTACTCTGCACAGATTCTAGACACCCTGTGCCAAATGCAGCAAAGCAGCCCCAGAACGTAACAGAGCCTCCTCCATGTTTCACAGTAGGGACAGTGTTCTTTTCATGATATGCTTCATTTTTCCATCTGTGAACATAGATATGATGTGCCTTGCCAAATTGTTCCATTTTTGTCTCATCTGCCCATAGGACATTCTGCCAGAATCTTTGCGGCTTGTCAACATGTAGCTTGGCAAAGTCCAGTCTGGCTTTTTTATGATTTTTTTCAAAAATGGTGTGATGGTGCGATCTGACACTGATATTCCTTGAGCTTGAAGTTCACCTTTTAATCTGTTTAGAAGTTTTTCTGGACTCTTTTGCTACCATTCATATTATCTGTCTCTTTGATTTGTCATCAATTTTCCTCCTGCGGCCACGTCCCGGGAGGTTGGCTACAGTCCCAAGGATCTTAAATTTCTGAATAATATGTGCAACTTTATTCACAGAAACATCAAGCTGCTTGGAGATGGCCTTATAACTTTTACCTTTAACATGTTTGTCTATAATTTTCTTTCCACTCTCCTGAGACAACTCTATCCTTCATTTCCTCTGGTCCATGTTGAGTGTGATACACACCATGTCACCAAACAGCACAGTGAGTATCTGTAGCAGTATATACAGGCCCACTCACTGATTCCAAGATTGTAAACACTTGTGATGCTAGTTAGTGGACACACCTTGATTTAACATGTCCATTTTGTCACAATATTTTCAGGGGCACCATCATTTCTGTCCAGGTCTATTTCATGAGTTTTATTTTTTTTGTAATTCTATGGAAGCATGGTTGAAAAGTGCAGAAGGGTGCAAAGGTCCTTCATCTGTGTCTACTACGCAAGTGAGAATTGCACAACATCTGCACTGAGTTATGCCAGGCTATGAAAAATGTCTTTCTGCACCAGGTCTCGGCACTGCTGCCATGGTCGCTGCAACATGTGCAGAATTGAATTCCACGCTGTGGTCATATCGCATATCAACCGGTTAACCGTTAGTCTGAAGGATCTCTATACCTATTGAAGTGGAATGGTGGAAGTGAGCACACAAAGACAGTAGCTTCTACAGCAGCACATAAAGGCTTGGATGGTGGTGGAGGAATTGCTGTACCATTAGGTTGAAGATGCGAGCCATGCAAGGCACATGTATAAGGTTGGCCCAGCGTAGGGCTGTCACCAGGTTTGCACTGTTTTAGCACATGGCCGTCCTTGGCTCCAGGTTGAGTGTAGAAAGCTATTGCTCTAACTGGATAGCTGCCCACAACTGTTGATCTGTATGACTGCGATCTCCAAGGCATATTATTGCATCATCTTATTGAATTAGTATTGCATCATCTTATTGAATTAGCCATACTCAGTCCTGTAGTCCTGTAGAATATTTTGGTCCACATGCACATGTATTTTTCTATTCTAATTATTCCAAATATTGTGCTTTCTATTTGATTCACCTGTGGTGATCTACTATTGATACTATCTGTATATTTATTATTAGTGCTGGACTGGTTTTTACAAAACTGCCCGATGTTTGCGTGTCATTTTCATTCCTTTTTGTATGAAATCATCCCTTTTTTAATTGTGTTTTAAATATGGTTTAATAAAATTACATTTTTATTTGGATTTTTGGAGGACTTTTCTTGCTTTCGTTTTCCTAATTTTCACAGTCCTCCGTGTTTATATTGTGGGGCATTCTTTTGTGCTTTCCATTCAAGCTGTTTAATAGTTTAGAAGCTGTTTGGTAGTTTAATTCTCTAACCCTTGTTGTCTATTAGTTTAGTTCTCCATATTCTGGTGTTAATTTGCTTTGTTTTGCAATCATAGCTGTTTAGCAGTTTAGCTTTCCAACCCCTGTTGTCTATCGGTTTAGTTATCCATCTTTCGCAGTGTACTGGCTTCATTCTACAACCCTAGCTGTTCAGTAGTTTAGTTCTCCAACCCCTGTTGTCTAGTAGCTTAGTTACACATCTCATGGTGTGTAGTGGTTTATTTCTCTATCCCCAAATACCCTGCATCCCATGGGAATTGCAAGACTTGTGTAGAAGCCCCTTCACCGATTGCCCCCACAGCCACCGCTCAGTGCCCAGAAATTGAGATGTAACTCCCCTGTCCATGCTTGCTTGTCCAGGTGTCAATGTTGAAATGCACATTTGCAGACATAGAGTTTTTAAGGGAATGGGTGATGTTGTCTGCAACTTGCTGCTATATCACAGGCACATCTTTCTTAGAGGAGCAATGGTGACTGGGAAACTGGTATTGGGGGACTGTGACGGACATCAGCTTTTGGAAACCATCTGTATCCATAAGGCCAAAAGGCTGCATTTCACTGGCCAGCAGATTGGAGTGGCCATGCAATAATCACAGAGATCACAGGCCATGAGTCATACAGAAATAAGAGCTGTGATCTTGTAGCGAATAGCTCTCAGCTGGCCCCTATCGTCCAGACAATGACACGATTGGGCGATGATCATATGAGGTGGCCGCAGGCTGTGACTAAGATTTGTTCTCTGAAAGTAATAGCGTATGGCTTATCTATGTACCTTCGGATTAGAACACATAGAATATATGTACATCCCACCGTACGCCCACTAACTCCACAATAACCATACACTCCTCACTGCCAACAACAATTCTGTTTTTAACCAAATAAATACAGTCCGATTGGATGCCATTCCTCTTTTGAGGTGCACACCATCAGTGTGTCTCATCTCCTCTCCTTCTGAGTAGCAGTCATATACTGTCCCCCAGGATCACCCACCCAATTCCTTGACCACTTTTAAGCGTTACCACCACATTTCATGTCCTCAGAATTGCCAAGTTACAACCCTTATCCTGAGAGACTTCAGTAACCCCACCTCCCCAACTGCATACCAGTTTCTATCTCTAGCAACTTCTCGTGACCTTTCACAACTTTCAACCTTTAAGACACGCAAAGACTGTAACACCCCTGATCTGGTCTTTGTCCAACTCAGTTCAATCTCCTACCTAGATAACTGACCTCTTACCCTTTGTCCTCCATAAAATTAGAAATATCACAACTTAGACATTTTTAGACACTCCCTAAAAACAAATCTGTTTAGGGCAACCTATCACGTTCCCTAATCAAGATTATATATATATACTGTATATACATATATATATATATATATATATATATATATATATCTCCTATTCTCTACTTCTCTGAACATAATTCGCCATCAAACACAGCCTCATGCAGCATTTATCTAACCCCATTTCCTCAAGGTGGTTGGACCATCATTATAAATAAGGACCTGTAATTCGTATCACCCCCACTTCATTATATATTATAATCTCTGAAGAGCAGGGTTGTCATTATTTTTGCTTATATTGTTTGATTATCTTAAACTTGTTAACTTTTGACTGTTTTATATGAACTGCTGACTTGTAAAGTTATGTGGAATATGTTTGCGATATAAATAAATGTTATTATTATTAGTAGATTGAAGATAGTGAAGTTCAAGCTCTTAGCTTTGCCTTGTTTAGGAGGAAATAATCTTTTACGTGAGAACAACTACACAGCCGAGGGCTTGCTGCTGTGCTGACACAGGGTGAAGTAGGGTGAACACGACAAGCTACTGGACTGTGAGAGAGGCACAGGCGGAAATTTTACAGTGGATTAAGAAAAGATGGGGTGTGCTGTTACAGTGGATTGAGAAAGATGGGGTGTGCTTGGTATGTAAGATCAGTCAAAAACTGCAGGCATGTCCACTTCCGTATCCGCTGACAGGCTCTCAGTCACCCCAACTGTAGTGGGTAAACAAGTTGAGGTTCTGCGACCGGAGACCTGTGTGACAATACTTGCCATGGTGAGGGAGAAGGAAGAATCAGAAGATTCAGTTGATGGGTTGGACGCTGGTTGGCAATGCCCACTAGTCTGCATTTTGACACAGTGACATTCCCAGATTAACGCATATTGATCACACATGTGCCAGTTCATGCATTTAGTACTCAAATTATTTCATTTTTTAAAACTCTACTATGTAGTTTACTTTAAAAAATTGACAGATGACGTGATTTTTTAGATTTTTGCCAATCTCAAAAGAGGCCCAAGCTAGGTAACTGCAGAACTATGAACGCTGCTGTCCATTGCTATATATGGGGCCCAGGATGCATTGGTTGTCGTCGTTGCATAACTCTGTGCCTACGTAACCTCCTTGTCATCCTCCTCCTCCTCTGCTAAGCTACTCAGCTGCTTGCCTCTGGGTTGACACCAAGTGTGATCTACTACCTCATTGTTCATCCTCCTCCTCTTCTGCCCTTTCAGCACAGTACAGTCTGCGGGCACCTCAAGTATCTGAATCTCGTCACAAATGGATCAATTTCATCCAACGGAGTTAACATCTGTTGATGAGACTTTGGATAATTATCGGACCCAACTTCATCCAGACCTGGATCAAACTGAGAAGCAATTTGGCCATCGGTGCAGATGATTTCTTCCTCTTGACTCTGTGAATCTTTGGAGGATACTTCCGATGCCCATGGCATACAATGTGTGAATAGATCGGCAGACTCAGCCATCTGTGGTTCCCAACAGTAAGTTGGGCAGTTGGAGAGTTTTGACGTTGGGGAAAACAAAGGTATTTGAAGTGCCACCACTAAGGACTGTACTGTGTGTGATGTTAAGGTGGAGGAAGAGGAGCAGAGGTCACTTGATGCATCACTTGCCATCTACTGGAGCACATGTTCTTTCTGGCCTGCATCTAGAAAGCATATCGCTGTACGGCTGCCAAGGAAAGGGAGGGAAGTACCCAGGAACAGAAGTTATAAAAATGCTGTGCAATTGCTCATTGCAGCAGAACAAACCAACTTCTCATCAATCATATCATACTTGTCTCACAACCCTGAACAGCTATTCAGTACTTTTAATTCTCTCCTCTATCCACCATCTCCCCATCCCTCTCCCCCTCCCTCTCTTCTAATTTCAGCTGAAGACTTTGCCTCACCACCTGTGAACTTGACACAATAATGTCCCACCTCATTCTAAATCTTACCACAGTCTTCTTCCCAAGCCTAACCCCCCTCTTCAATCTGTCACTAACAACTGGTGTCTTCCCTCGTGATTTAAACATATCTCGATTCCACCCATCCTCAAAAGCCCACCCATGACCCATCCTCTTTGTCTAGTTATCAATCTATATCATTTCTCCTCTATGCCTCCAAACTATTTGAACAACACATCCATTTTGACCTGTCCTACTAGCACTCCTCTTGCTCCCCATTGACTACTTACAATCTAGCTTCAGACTGCATCATTCCACTGAAACTGATGGGAGAGCATGTGGAGAGGTGAGAGGTATGGAGAGGTGAGTGGTGCTGTGTGTGTGTTTTTTGTATGTACGTGTGTTGTTTGTGTGTGTAGAGACGAGTGGTGGTGTGTGGGTGTGTTTGCGTGCGTGCATTGTAACGATGCAGGGGAATGTGCAGATAGGTGAATGGTGCTGTGTGTGTAGGTGGGGGAGAGGGCACAGATGTGATGGAGGTGATGGGAGAAGGCAATGATAGGGTGATGGACAGAGCAATGATGGTGTGGTGGGGGAGGAGGAAATGATAGAAGTGTTGGAATGTGCAATGATGGGGATGGTGGGGGAAAAAGAAATTATGGAGGTGGTGGAATGGGCAATGATGGGGATGGTGGGGAGGAGTAAATGATGGAGGTGGTTTAATGGGCAATGATGGGAGTGGTGGAAAAAGACAATGATGGGGTGGTGGGGAGGAGGAAATGATAGAGGTGGTGGAATGGGCAATGATGGGGTGATGGGGAGAAAGCAATGATGGAGGAGGTGAAGAGTGCAATGTGGGGGTGGGGGAGAGGACAATAATGGGATGCAGGGGGAGGAGGACAATGAGGGGTGTGGGGGATTGGGATGGGAGGAAGGGGGACCTATAATGGACTTAGGAACAGGGGGAGGTGGAGGAAGACATTATCATCGCTTATTATGTCTAACACAGTCCCTTAGTAAAGATTGTACGTACTTATTATGTATAACACAGTCCCCTAGTATATAGTGTACTAACTCATTATGCATAACACCATCCTTAGTTACATAGTTTCCTCTTTTATTATTTCGTACCATCCTCTCTAGTTATATATGTTGCCATCCTTTATTATATAGCTTCCTCTGCTGTTATGCACATTGTTGTCTCCAACATAGTGTATTCTTGTTAATTTTGTTATTCACTGCACTCTCTCTCTCCTTAGATATAAAATGACTGCTGATGGGCTCTATATAATACAATATGTAAGGGACAGTCCAGTACATAACAAAAGAGGGCACTGTATAAAAAGGGACAGTAATATACATAATAATGGAAACTATGTAATATATACACATTTATGTGTGTGTGGCTATATATACAGTATATATATATATATATATATATATATATATATATAGCTTTGTTGCCATAAAAGGAAGGCGGCCCAGACACATTTATTGCATAGGGGCCCCAAGCTGTCAGTTCCCCCCTGGGTCCCCGCTATACTAGTTCTACTCATTTGCAATTGATGCTACTTTGTTGGTGTCTGCCACCTGCCACTAATGTTTGAGAATGTGTAGACTCCTGGTCGGGTCTCCTTTATGTGTGTTGCCTGTAGCAGTAGGCCTCCGAGACCGTCAGGCCTCCACTTCATTGGAGTCAACTACCCGTGTTACTACTATTCTTAGATTTTACTGACAATGGTGGTTTACAAAACTGATATTTGTGCCACCTGAGTGTGGCTCAGCATGAAAGCAGGTTGAACTGTTGTATGTGATATCAGGGCTCCCAGCCCAGCAGGCCTACAGTGATTCCTCACCCTCCTCGTCTTACTTTGACGTTCAGTTGACAGCTGTAAATGCTGGTCCAGACCACGATATCTCGTACATGGCTGATTGCTGCAGTACAATGCTACACTTTGTACCGTGGGTGAATTGATGCCACTTTTCTGGTGTCCCTCCCTCATTTGATGTGCTTTGGCAGCTTTTAGGGCCATTAGAAAGTGTTGTGCATGTGATTGTTTTTGCCTCCCATTGACTTAAATGGTGTTTGGCTAAGTTCGGAGAATATTCGACGAATAAATCGGAGAATATTGCAAATTCGGCAATCATAATCAGAAGCGAACATTGAAATATTCGCTCATCTCTACAGGTGACCAACATGGGCATTCTATCAGACGTTTATCATTTTATAATCAATACATGGTCATGATAAGTGGTGTCATAGAGGAAAATTAAAATCCATAAAGACATTTTCAGAGAGAAGACATATCACCATCACATTAAACATATGGGAGTAACTATAACTGGGGAAGTAAGAAAGAGCTGACACTTCAACCTCCATTAACATCATGAATATGTAATTACAGCAGAGATCTGCTTTTAGAACCAGCCATGAAGACTTGCATTTGTTTACTCAGAGGTGGAGAAGCACACTTCCAAGGCAAGAGATTCCTCTCTTCAAAGCAATGATCGCAGACATTCAGGAGCCAATTTTAGTACATTTATGAGTAATGGTTTGCACCGATCCACTATTTATAGGAGATATATTTTCAGCATCGTACTGAAGGAACGAACAAAACACATTCAGTCACATCACTGTAAGGTCATTCTAACTCCTCCAACTTAATATCGGTCCAGTGGATGATGCTATCTATGTCATGTTTCATCTCTATAGAAAAGTAAAATCGCGTTAGGAAACACGATGACAATATCTACCTCCTGAGATATCCAGAGGCAAAGATATACTGAAAGTTGGAAATCTCATAAATATCTAAAAGACCTAGTACATCCTACAACCAGCTCCATATGGGCTCTCCAAGGGGACGTATGTGGTCGTAACCTTGATCTAATAAAATTAGAAGTTGGATTTCTGTTATTGGTCATTTCTGTAAGACACAGTTCTTTGTGAGAGTGTTCCATTTTCCTAATCGGAGCTCTTTCGTCCATAAAAAACAGAACGATTCCTGCAGCATCAGGTTTAGTACTTCTCTTTCATTATTCACTTTTAATTTCATGTAATTGTATATACCGTTTTGTTTTGTTACCATTTTGTAACATCTTTTATAAATACTGCCTACCTTTCCAGATAAAATATAAAAAATGTAATAGCTCTATTCCTCCGCACCCATGAATCCATATGCTACCTGTAAGGCCGGGATCACACATGCGAGAAACACGTCCAAGTCTCGCATGTGAAATCCAAGCTCTGGCGCCGGCACTCCAGGAGCGGAGCGTGCGGCTCCATGTGTTGCTATGCGGCCGAACACTCTGCTCTGGAGTGCCGGCGCCAGAGGAGGGATTTCACATGCGAGACATGGGCGTGTTTCTCGCATGTGTGATCCCGGCCTTACTGGTGTCCTATCATCCTGTATAAATGATTGGTGGCAGCTAATAGTTCCTTTTGTTATTGTGAAGTTTTCAGTTACCATGCTGGGGTAAAAGCAGTATATATACATATATATATATTACATGTGTTGGGATCGTGGGTGTGTATACCATATGCTCACTGTGAGTTACCCAATAACTGGCCTCATAGTAGAAGCAACCTCAGCCTTGTCCATCACTCATCAGTCAATTGCGTAATTGTCCCGATGATTGGAGCAGTGGAGTTACGTCCCCTGACCAACTGGTGGCAACAGTGGGATCTGTAGGATCTCCCTGCTGTTATCCTTGACAAACTGGTGACAGCTGTGGGATCTGCGTGATCTCTCCAGTGTTCTCCTTGACAAACTGGTGGTAGTGGTGGAATCTGCACGACTCCCCCTGCTGTTATCCTTAGCACGTGGGAATAAGGAAATTGTTTCCATCTCACATTTTTCCAGTTATTTTTCATGGCATACATGTTCCTAACAGGTGACGATCTTGTACAGAATAAATCACAAGATTTATGACTTCAGCATTATGTTCTGGGGAGTTTTGCCTCATGCTTGTAAGCATTACAGAAAGGAGTGGGCTTAACTCGGTTTCTCCTCATGTCACTGCTGCTTACTTGGTTTGCAGCCAGTATCTCGTCACAATGGGATGTGGAGAATGAGACATTTATCTCTGCAGGAAAGGGTAATTAAGTACTTTTCCTCAATTGGGGGTGAACATTAATTTGATTTAGTTTTCTTGAGTATCTGCCAAAGTCTATGTCTCCATGGGTTTTTCACATCTGTCTATTGCATCAAATCTAAGAATTCAAACACAAGGTTGACTCTGCGTACCCATCTGTGGGTTAAAAACAGGAGCCTTATGACAATTGGAATGAAAATACATTAAACAGAAAATGTATGTTATGTAGTATTAATTGAAAGTTAACCCTGCTGTTGTCTTCGGTCTGGGGAGACCGATTTTGAACTTTGGTATTTTTTGGGGTGTTCAAGATGCGGTTCTGAAACTTGTGGTTGATTGACTTAAACAAGGATCGGTCATTCAGAGCCGCATCTTGAATATTTTAAAGAATATTAAAGTTCAAGGTCGGTCGTTTTTGACCGAAGACAACAGCAGGGTGTCATGTGTACAGGCATACCAATAAATCACTTTCTCATTACACGGCTGTGAGATGGGTTAAATGTCCACCATGGGACTTTGTTGAACTCACACTCGCCCTTATACGTGATTTCTTGATTACAAGGAAATGTCTGGATTATTTTGTATAGGCTATAGTATTTTTTTTTTCTTAATAAGCCCTGCCATCAATGGTTGCCAAGTAAAGCCAAGCAAAGACATACATAGGAGCGTAAACTTTATTATTCTGAATAACACTTCAACAAGTTTCCAATAAGTATAGTCCCATACAGAGCCATGATCCAATACAGTAGATCCTGTTACAAATGGTGTTTGGTAACTTTCTTGGCAATGTGAAGAAGGCCAGGCTGGGGAGATCACAGCCAGCACAGAGTGTATTGCCAGAAAGGAGCAGTGTCAGTAAAAACCAGAGCCATATGGATGATCTGGGGATTAGCGACTTAATACAGATGAGTCAGCCTGGTTCTGATTCATATACTGGATCCATTATTCATTCTCCTCCTTTTAACTCCCGGTGGGCTGCTGGTGCTGCCATGTCATTGTTCCCATTTGTATTAACCCTACCGCTGCTATAGGATGATTGATAATATTGAGACTTCACACCTAGTAACCTTACAAAAACACTTTTTCTTGGTGACACAAACGCCTCCATTGATAAAGTAATATCTGTTTACTGCGGTCAGTCTCCTGGTGACTACTAATTAGATCAATTAAGTCTCAAAAGTAATTAAGTTGACGTGAAGAAAACATGAGCGAAAACCCTTCTGAGCGTAAATAGGAAAATTGTCAGCAGTCACAGGGTTTATGTCACCAAGACAACATCCACTAATAAGCTATCTGGACGGCAGACTTCTTGTGTCTACATTGCCTAATTTATTGTGTCTAGAAGGAAAAAAAGACGCACGTGTTTTTAACAGGAATAGGTTTATTTTATAACACAGACAGTTCTACATTTGCCCAGCTGTGACCCGTAAATATATCACACGTTCTGGTGTCCATGGCATCATGTCCTGTAGAAGTCATAGAATCCCATCCGCATGGGGTTTATTACCATCAACTGCCAAGAGGGTAAGGATAGGAAGCCGATAAGCATTAATATTTCTCACTAATATGGATAATCCATTAGGAAATAATGTATTCAGAGCTGTCAGGTGTCTGTCTGTAGAACACTCACTATAGAAAACAGGAAATATCTTGTGAATGCAAATACAGGAATTTAATATATTCCAATTTAGACCTGAATCACTGAACTGAAAATTAAGCATAAATGGATATTTCAGCAGTCTGCATGAATATACAAAATATTCCTGTTCACATGCATTTATTGAAATGATTGATATATCCAAATATACCATATATTAACCCCGTCAACCCGAAGCCTTTTTTCACCCTCTTGACCAGGCCAATTCACTTTATGAGGTCATAACTTTGGAACACTTCAATGGATCCCACTGATTCTGAGATTGTGTTTTCGCGACTTATTGTACTTCATGATAGTGGTAAAATGTATTTGATATGACTTACATTTATGTGCAAAAAAAATCGGGAATTCTGCGAAAAATTTCCAAAAATTTTGCAATTTTAAAACTTCGAATTTTTATGCCCTTAAACAGAGAGTAATGTCACACAAAATAGTTAATAAATAACATTTCCCACATATCTACTTTACATCAGCACAATTTTTTAAACATTATTTTTTTTAGTTAGGAAGTTATAAGGGTTAAAATTTGACCAGCGACTTTTAACCCCTTTCTGACCTCAGACAGGATAGTACGTCCGAGGTCAGATCCCCTGCTTTGATGTGGGCTCTGACGGTGAGCCCACATCAAAGCTGCGACATGTCAGCTGTTTTGAACAGCTGACATGTGCGCGCAACAACGGCGAGTGGAATCGCGATCCACCCGCGGCTATTAACTAGTTAAATGCCGCTGTCAAACGCTGACAGTGGCATTTAACTCCTGCTTCCATACACGCAGCCGGAGATGCGCTCATCGCCGACCCCGTCACATGATCGGGGGTCAGCGATGCATCAGGATAGTAACCATAGCGGTCCTTGAGACCTCTATGCATACTGATGTCGGCTTGCTGTGAGCGCCACTCTGTGGTCGGCGCTCATAGCAAGCCTGTAATTAAGCTACATAGGATCGATCTGATGATCGCTGCTATGTAGCAGAGCCGATCAGGCTATGCCTGCTACTAGCCTCCAATGGAGGCTATTGAAGCATGGCAAAAGTAAAAAAAATGTTTAAAAAAAATATTAAATAAATAACAAAAATATAAAAGTTAAAATCACCCCCCTTTTGCCCCATTCAAAATAAAACAATAAAAATAAAATCAAATATATACATATTTGGTATCGCTGTGCTCAGAATCGCCTGATCTATCAATAAAAAAGGATTAACCTTATCGCTAAATGGCATAGCAAGAAAAAAATTTGAAACGCCAAAATTACGTTCTTTTGGTCGCCGCGACATTGCATTAAAATGCAATAATGGGTGATCAAAAGAAAGTATCTGCACCAAAATGGTATCACTTAAAACATCAGCTCAGCATGCAACAAATAAGCCCTCACCACAACAAATGGAGACGCTACGGGTATCAGAAAATGGCGCAATTTTTTTTTTTTTTTTTTAGCAAAGTTTGGAAAAAATTTTCACCACTTAAATAAAAAATTACCTAAACATGTTTGGTTTCACCGCACTTGCAATTTTTTTCCCATTTTCTACTACACGACATGGTAAAATCAATGATGTTGTTCAAAAGTGCAACTCGTCCTGCAAAAAATAAGCCCTCACATGGCCATAATGACGGAAAAATAAAAAAGTTATGGCTCTGGGAAGGAGGGGAGCGAAAAACGAACACGTCATGAAGGGGTTAATTTTAATTTTACAAAACCATTTTTTTAGGGACCACATCACATTTGAAGTCACTTTGAGGGGACAATATGATAGAAAATACCCAAAAGGGACACCATTCTAAAAACTGCACCCCTCAAGGTGCTCAAAACCACATTCAACAAGTTTATTAACACTACAGGTGCTTCACATGAATTAATGGAATGTGAAAGGAAAAAATAAACATTTAACTTTCTTTTACAAACATATTTCTTTAGACCTATTTTTTTTTTTCTTTCACAAAGGTAACAAGAGACAATGGAAAATATATTTGTTGAGCAATTTCTCTTGAGCATGCCGATACCTCATATATGGGGAAAACCACTTTTTTGGCGTACAGCAGGGCTTGGAAGGGAAGGAGCACCGTTTAATTTTTTTTAATGTAATATTTACTGGCATAATTCGCGGATGCCATGTTGAGTTTGGAGAGCCCCTGATGTGCCTAAGGCCCTAAACAGTGGAAAACACCCACAAGTGACCCAATTATGGAAACTAGACCCCTTAGGGAACTTATCTAGATGTGTGGTGAGCACCTTGAACCCCCAGGTGCTTCACAAAGGTTTATAACGTTGAGCCGTGAAAATTAAAAAAAATGCATTTTCCCACAAAAATGATCTTTAGCTGCAAATGTTGCATTTTCATAAGGGTAATAGGGGAAATTGCACCACACAATTTATTAAGCAATTTCTTCGGAGTTCACTGATACCCCATATGTGGTTGAAAACTATTTTTGAGGCACAGTGCAAACTCAGAAGGGAAGGAGGGCCATTTTACAGTGCAAATTTTGCTGCACTGGTTTGAGGGTGACATGTTATATTGGAGTAGCGGAATAGCAGAACCCCCTCTAAATGAACCTATTTTACAAACTAAAACTCTCAATGAATTCATCTAGGTGTACAGTGATTTATATTGACACCACAGACGTGTCGCAAATTTTATTCCACTGGGCAATGAAGAAAAAATAATTTACCGTATATACTCGAGTATAAGCCGAGATTTTCAGCCCAAAAAAATGGGCTGAAAATGCCCCTCTCGGCTTATACTCGAGTCATGGAAGGCAGGGGGGTCGGCAGGTGAGGGGAGCGACACCTGTCAACTACTCACCTGCTCCCAGCGCTCCTGACGCGGTCCCTGCATGTCCCACGGTCTTCGGGCGCCTGCAGCTTCTTCCCCTGTTCAGCGGTCACTGGTACCGCTCATTAAAGTTATGAATATGAACTCCACTTCCATAGGGGTGGAGCTGCATATTCATTACTGTAATGAGCAGTACCATGTGACCGCTCACTACAGGAAGAAGCTGCCGCTCCCAAAGACCGTGGGACATGCAGGGACCGCATCAGGAGTGCTGGGAGCAGGTAAGTATGTCATATTCACCTTTCCGCGTTCCACCGCTGCTCCATCTTCCACGTCCTCTGCACTGACTGTTCAGGTCAGAGGGCGCGATGACGTATTAGTGTGTGCACCGCCCTCTGCCTGAACAGTCAGTGCGGAGAGACAGGACGCTGAGGAGCAGCGACGAGAGGTGTATGTCATTTTTTTTTCTTTTTTAGTGCAGCAGCAGCATTACATGTGGCACAATGCATGGCAAGAACTGCATGGAGCATGATATGGGGCCTATTTTGTATGGAGCATCTTATGGGGCCATAATGAACTGTATGGAGCATTATATGGGGCTCTTGATTCAATATGGATATTCAAAAACACTTAACCTACTGATGTCTCAAATAATTTTCCTTTTACTGGTATCTATTTTAATTTTTAACATTTACCCGCAGCTGCTGCATTTTCCACCCTAGGGTTATACTCGAGTCAATTAGTTTTCTTAGTTTTTTGTTGCAAAATTAGGCGGGTCGGCTTATACCCGGGTCGGCTTATACTCGAGTATATACGGTACATTTTTTACCACCAAGATTGTGTGTTAGCCCCAAGTTTTACATTTTCACACTTGGAAATGGATAAAAATGGCACCAAAATTTGTTCCACAATTTCTGCTGAATGTAGAAATTACCCATATGTGGATTTACAGTACTGTTTAGCCATTAGGCGAGACTATTGAGGGACAGAATGCTATTTGCTTCCTGGATAGCAGATTTTCCTAGAATAGTTTGCGGATTCCATATCAAGTGCCCCTAAGTGCTAGAAAAGCAAAATCCACCCTCAAGTAACCCCATTTTGGAATGTATAAACCCTTTGGGAATTTATCTACAGGTGCAGTGATGATTTTGACTCCATGAGTGGTTTTTTCCAGAAATAAACAGCAGTGGATGTTGCTGAGTGAAAATTGTAAACTGACATTGTAGTGACCAGTATGTTGTAGTGACCAGTAGGGTTGAGCGAAACGGGTCGAACATTTTCAAAAGTCGCCGACTTTTGGCTAAGTCGGGGTTTCATGAAACCCGATCCGACCCCTGTGCGGGGTCGGCCATGCGGTACGCGACTTTCGCGCCAAAGTCGCGTTTCAATGACGCGAAAAGCGCCATTTCTCAGCCAATGAAGGTAAACGCAGAGTGTGGGCAGCGTGATGACATAGGTCCTGGTCCCCACCATCTTAGAGAAGGGCATTGCAGTGATTGGCTTGCTGTCTGCGACGTCACAGGGGCTATAAAGAGGCGTTCCCGCCGACCGCCATCTTACTGCTGCTGATCTGAGCTTAGGGAGAGGTTGCTGCCGCTTTGTCAGAAGCAGGGATAGCGTTAGGCAGGGTCCATTAACCACAAAACCGCTTGTGCTGCAGCGATTTGCACTGTCCAACACCACCCTCGGTGTGCAGGGACAGTGGAAGTTTTTTTTTTTTTTTTTTTCCCCTCAGCGCTGTAGCTCATTGGGCTGCCCTAGAAGGCTCCCTGATAGCTGCATTGCTGTGTGTACGCCGCTGTGCAAACCAACTGCTTTTTTCAAAGCACAAATCCTCTTGTTCCTTTCTGCACAGCTATCTTTTTTGTTTGTCCACACTTTTTATTTCATTTGTGCATCAGTCCACTCCTTATTGCTGCCTGCCATACCTGGCTGAGATTACTGCAGGCAGGGAGATAGTAGCTGCCTGCCATACCTGGCTGAGATTACTGCAGGCAGGGAGATAGTAATTGTAGGACATTCCCTGTTTTTTTTTTTTTTTGGTGGGAGATTAAGATTGGCAATTTGGCATTTCTGCTAGAGTGCCATCCCTGTGTGTGCCATCTCTCTCACATAGTGGGCCATAGAAAGCCTTTTCATTTTTCTGTATTTTTTTTTGTGGGGTGTATAAATTCTCCCTGATAAAAATACAGTGGGAGATTAATATTGGCCTTTGGGCTTGTGTGCCAGTCCTGAGTGTGCCATCTCTCTCACAAATAGTGGGCCATAGAAAGCCTATTTTATTTTTTTTTGGGTTTTATAAATTCTCCCTGAAAAAAAGGGAGATTAATATTGGCCTCTGGGCTTGTGTGCCAGTCCTGAGCGTGCCATCTGTGCCAGCCCTGAGCGTGCCATCTCTCTCACAAATAGTGGGCCATAGAAAGCCTATTTAATTTTTTTTTTGGTTTTATAAATTCTCCCTGAAAAAAAGGGAGATTAATATTGGCCTCTGGGCTTGTGTGCCAGTTGTGAGCGTGCCATCTGTGCCAGTCCTGAGCGTGCCATCTCTCTCACAAATAGTGGGCCATAGAAAGCCTATTTAATTTTTTTTTTTGTTTTATAAATTTTCCCTGAAAAAAGGGAGATTAATATTGGCCTCTGGGCTTGTGTGCCAGTTGTGAGCGTGCCATCTGTGCCAGTCCTGAGCGTGCCATCTCTCTCACAAATAGTGGGCCATAGAAAGCCTATTTAATTTTTTTTTTGGTTTTATAAATTTTCCCTGAAAAAAGGGAGATTAATATTGGCCTCTGGGCTTGTGTGCCAGTTGTGAGCGTGCCATCTGTGCCAGTCCTGAGCGTGCCATCTCTCTCACAAATAGTGGGCCATAGAAAGCCTATTTAAATATTTTTTTGGTTTTATAAATTCTCCCAGAAAAAAAGGGAGATTAATATTGGCCTCTGGGCTTCTGTGCCAGTCCTGAGCGTGCCATCTGTGCCAGTCCTGAGCGTCCCATCTCTCTCACAAATAGTGGGCCATAGAAAGCCTATTTTTTTTTTTTTTTGGGTTTTAGAAATTCTCCCTGGAAAAAAAAAGGGAGATTAATATTGCCCTTTGGGCTTGTGTGCCAGTACTAAGCGTTCCATCTCTCTCTCTCTCTCAGTCAGTGGGCCATAGAACGCCTATTTTTGGTTTTATTTGCTTTCTAAATTCTCCCTGAAAAAATCATTTTATTTTATTTGGTTTCTAAATTCTTCCTGATAAAATCATATTTTTTTTATTATTTTTTTTTCTAAAGTCTCCCTGAAAAAAAAAAAAAAAAAAAAAAAACAGTGGGAGATTAATATTGGCCTTTCTGCTTGTGTGCCAGTCTTGACTCCTGGGTGCGTCATCTCTCAGTCAGTGGGCCATAGAACGCCTATTTTTGGTTTTATTTGTTTTATAAATTCTCCCTGAAAAAATCATTTTATTTTATTTGGTTTCTAAATTCTTCCTGATAAAATCATATTTTTTTTATTATTTTTTTTTCTAAAGTCTCCCTGAAAAAAAAAAAAAAAAACAACCAAAAAAAACAGTGGGAGATTAATATTGGCCTTTCTGCTTGTGTGCCAGTCTTGACTCCTGGGTGTGCCATCTCTCTCTCTCTCTCTCTCTCTCTCTCTCTCCAATTGTGGTCCATAGAAAGCCTATATTTTTTTTCCTTGATTTGGGTTCCAAAATCTACCAGAGAAAATAACTACATCAATCATTGGTAGAAAAATATTGGCCTCTGGGCTTGTGTGCCACTCCTGACTCCTGTGTGCGTCATCTCTCAGTCAGTGGGCCATAGAACGCCTATTTTTGTTTTTATTTTTTTTATAAATTCTCCCTGAAAAAATCATTTTATTTTATTTGGTTTCTAAATTCTTCCTGATAAAATCATATTTTTTTTATTATTTTTTTTTCTAAAGTCTCCCTGAAAAAAAAAAAAAAAAAACAAACAAAAAAAACAGTGGGAGATTAATATTGGCCTTTCTGCTTGTGTGCCAGTCTTGACTCCTGGGTGTGCCATCTCTCTCTCTCTCTCTCTCTCTCTCTCTCTCTCTCCAATTGTGGTCCATAGAAAGCCTATATTTTTTTTCCTTGATTTGGGTTCCAAAATCTACCAGAGAAAATAACTCCATCAATCATTGGTAGAAAAATATTGGCCTCTGGGCTTGTGTGCCACTCCTGATTCCTGTGTGCGTCATCTCTCACTCAGTGGCCCATAGAAAGCATATAGTTTGTTACATTTGTTTTCTAAATTCTCCCTGCAAAAATCTATTTTTTTTTTTTTGGGGGGTTTCTAAAGTGTTCCTGAAAAAAATAAAAATAAAAAAAAAATAATAGTGTGACATTAATATTAACATTTGTGCTTCAGTGACAGTCCTGCGTGTGGGGCATCTCTCTAATTTGCAGCCACCAAAAAAAGAGTGTGTAACATTGGGCCTGATTTTCGCTGTGGTCTCACCAACCTGTAAAGGGGTAGCTAAATCATACTGAAGTTATAGCTCACCGTGTAAGTTGTGTGACTGCAACAAATAACGTTAGTTTGGTTACGTTTTTAAAACAATGAGGAAGTCTAGTGGAAGAGGTCGTGGCCGGGGGCGTTCATTGTCAGCTGGTAATGAGGGTAGTGGTAGTGGTGGAGCATCAGGTGGTCGTGGGGAAAAAAATATTGCACCTAAGTCTGGAGCTGTGGAGCCAGGTTCGTCGTCCGGCTACACAAGGCCTCGAACGCTCCCTTTTCTGGGATTAGGAAAACCGCTTTTAAAGCCGGAGCAGCAAGAGCAAGTTTTGGCTTATCTTGCTGACTCAGCCTCTAGCTCTTTTGCCTCCTCTCGTGAAACTGGTAAAAGTAAAAGCAGCGCGTCGTTAGTGGATGTTCACGGTCAGGGACAAGTCACTTCCTTGTCCTCTTCAGCAAAAACAACAACAGAGAAGAATGCAGCAGGCGACACAACGGGTTACTCCATGGAGCTCTTTACACATACCGTCCCTGGCTTAGAAAGTGAAGCAGTTAACAGTCCATGCCCATTACAAATTGAATCTGACATGGAGTGCACTGACGCACAGCCACAGCCAGACTACTATGCTGGTCCTTTGACTCAGACCACAACATTGCCCTCGCAGGGTGCTGATCAAGAATCAGACCCTGATGAGACTATGTTGCCCCATCACGAACGCTATACCACCGAACGACACGGTGACACAGACGAAGTTGCGCAGGAGGTACAAGAAGAGTTATTAGATGACCCAGTTCTTGACCCCGATTGGCAGCCATTGGGGGAACAGGGTGCAGGCGGCAGCAGTTCTGAAGCAGAGGAGGAGGAGGGGCCGCAGCAGGCATCAACATCGCCACAGGTTCCATCTGCCGGGCCCGTATCTTGCCCAAAACGCGTGGCAAAGCCAAAACCTGGTGGAGGACAGCGTGGCCATCCGGTTAAAGCTCAGTCTGCAATGCCTGAAAAGGTATCCGATGCTAGAAAGAGTGCAGTCTGGCATTTTTTTAAACAACATCCAATTGATCAGCGCAAAGTCATCTGTCAAAAATGTTCTACTTCCTTAAGCAGAGGTCAGAATCTGAAAAGTCTCAATACTAGTTGCATGCATAGACATTTAACCACCATGCATTTGAAAGCTTGGACTAACTACCAAACGTCCCTTAAGGTTGTTGCACCCTCGGCCAATGAAGCTAGTCATCAACGCAACATCCCTTCCGGCAGTGTAGGACCACCATTTAGCGCACCACCTGCTGTATCTGTGCAGGTATCTTTGCCAGGCCAAAGCAGTCAGGGTCAGGGAATCACCAGTTTCGTAGTAGGAAACACTGCATCTAGGGCACCGGCGGCAACAATACCATCTCCCACCGTCTCTCAGTCTGCCATGTCCACCGGCACCCCCGCTAGTTCCACGATCTCCAGCTCTCCAGTCCAGCTCACCCTACATGAGACTATGGTTAGAAAAAGGAAATACTTAGCCTCGCATCCGCGTACACAGGGTTTGAACGCCCACATAGCTAGACTAATCTCGTTAGAGATGATGCCCTACCGGTTAGTTGAAAGCGAAGCTTTCAAAGACCTGATGGACTACGCTGTACCACGCTACGAGCTACCCAGTCGACACTTTTTTTCCAGAAAAGCCATCCCAGCCCTCCACCAGCATGTTAAAGAGCGCATCGTCCATGCACTCAGGCAATCTGTGAGCACAAAGGTGCACCTGACAACAGATGCATGGACCAGTAGGCATGGCCAGGGACGTTACGTGTCCATCACGGCACACTGGGTAAATGTGGTGGATTCAGGGTCCACAGGGGACAGCAAGTTTGGGACAGTTCTGCCTAGCCCACGGTCTAGTAAACAGTTGTCTGTAGCCGTTCGCACCCCCTCCTCCTCCTCCTCCTCCTCGTCCTCCTGCAGAAGCAAGAGCTCGTCCACAGACCGCAGTCGCACAAACACTCCATCCGCACCTGCCACTGTTGCACACCAGGTCTCCCATTATGGGGCAGCTACTGGCATACGTCAGCAGGCTGTATTGGCTATGAAGTGTTTGGGCGACAATAGACACACCGCGGAAGTTCTGTCCGAGTTCTTGCAGCAAGAAACGCAGTCGTGGCTGGGCACTGTAGATCTTGAGGCAGGCAAGGTAGTGAGTGATAACGGAAGGAATTTCATGGCTGCCATCTCCCTTTCCCAACTGAAACACATTCCTTGCCTGGCTCACACCTTAAACCTGGTGGTGCAGTGCTTCCTGAAAAGTTATCCGGGGTTATCCGACCTGCTCCTCAAAGTGCGTGGACTTTGCGCACATATCCGCCGTTCGCCTGTACACTCCAGCCGTATGCAGACCTATCAGCGTTCTTTGAACCTTCCCCAGCATCGCCTAATCATAGACGTTGCAACAAGGTGGAACTCAACACTGCACATGCTTCAGAGACTGTGCGAACAGAGGCGGGCTGTTATGTTTTTGTGGGAGGATACACATACACGGGCAGGCAGTAGGATGGCAGACATGGAGTTGTCAGGTGTGCAGTGGTCGAAGATTCAAGACATGTGTCAAGTCCTTCAGTGTTTTGAGGAATGCACACGGCTGGTTAGTGCAGACAACGCCATAATAAGCATGAGCATCCCCCTAATGCGTCTGCTGATGCAAAGTTTGACGCACATAAAGGATCAGGCGTCTGCACCAGAGGAAGAGGAAAGCCTTGATGACAGTCAGCGATTGTCTGGTCAGGGCAGTGTACATGACGAGGTACCGGGCGAAGAGGAGGTGGAGGATGAGGAGGATGATGGGGATGAGTATATTTTTAATGAGGAAGCTTTCCCGGGGGCACGGGAAATTGGTGGCGTGGCAAGGCCGGGTTCTGGTTTTTTGAGGGACACAAGTGACGTAGATTTGCCTGCAACTGCCCCTCAACCAAGCACAACCGCAGATTTGACAACGGGAACTTTGGCCCACATGGCGGATTATGCCTTGCGTATCCTCAAAAGGGACACACGCATTACAAAAATGATGAACGATGACGATTACTGGTTGGCCTGCCTCCTTGATCCTCGCTATAAAGGCAAATTGCAAAATATTATGCCACATGAGAACTTGGAACTAATATTAGCAACAAAACAATCAACTCTTGTTGACCGTTTGCTTCTGGCATTCCCTGCACACAGCGCCCGTGATCGTTCTCACACGAGCTCCAGGGGCCAGCAGACCAGAGGTGTTAGAGGGGCAGAAATCAGAAGTGGCGTTGGCCAGAGGGGTTTTCTGACCAGGTTGTGGAGTGATTTTTCTATGACCGCAGACAGGACAGGTACTGCAGCATCAATTCAAAGTGACAGGAGACAACATTTGTCCAGTATGGTTACAACCTATTTTTCATCCCTTATCGACGTTCTCCCTCAACCGTCATTCCCATTTGATTACTGGGCATCCAAATTAGACACCTGGCCAGAATTGGCAGAATATGCATTGCAGGAGCTTGCTTGCCCGGCAGCTAGTGTCCTATCAGAAAGAGTATTCAGTGCTGCAGGTTCAATACTAACAGAAAAAAGGACTCGTCTGGCTACCCAAAATGTAGATGATCTAACCTTCATTAAAATGAACCACAACTGGATTTCAAAATCTTTTGCCCCACCCTGCCCGGCTGACACCTAGCTTTCCTATGAAAAGGTCTTGCCTGTGGACTATTCTGAATGACTTTTCCAATCTCGTAATTTTCTTCACCTGATTGTCCAGCATACGACATGTTTCCACCTCACGAAATGGCCAAACTCCCCACACGGGGCCGTGCTATCGCCACTTTGCGCTTGGACCCTTGAGAGTGCTGTTTGTCTGAAGAGGTGGGTGTGGCCGCTTTTGGTCGACGGCACTGCCACTGGGTCCCTCATAGTACAATAAAGTGTCTCTGGCGGTGGTGGTGCGCACCCAACGTCAAACACACCGTTGTAATATGAGGGGCCCTGTGCCTGTACCGCCGGCCACAAGACAGTTCCCCCCCCCAGCTCAAACAGTGCTCTACCACTAGCAAAATTATCTCTCACAGCTTCACCAATGTGTAGTCTAGGCGCTGACATCCTTCAATGCCTGGCACTGACAATACCATTGTTTTGACATTTTTGTTATGTTAGGCCTTCGAAGCCTGTCTGCGGTCCCTTCTTTCTACAACTACTACACTGACCAGGCCACTGCTGGCCGTGTTACCCTGGAACCAATTTAAAAGTGCCTACAGTCAGCCCAATTTTGTTATGTTAGGCCTTCGAAGACTGTCTGCCGTCACTCCTTCCACTAGACTTCCACTGACCATACACTGCTGCCCATGTACCCCTGGAACCAATTTAAAGTGCCTACAGCCAGCCCAATTTTGTTATGTTAGGCCTTCGAAGCCTGTCTGCGGTCACTCCTTCCACTAGACTTCCACTGACCAGACCACTGCTGCCCGTGTACCCCTGCAACCAATTTAAAAGTGCCTACAGCCAGCCCAAGTTTGTTATGTTAGGCCTTCGAAGCCTGTCTGCGGTCACTCCTTCCACTAGACTTCCACTGACCAGACCACTGCTGCCCGTGTACCCCTGGAACCAATTTAAAAGTGCCTACAGCCAGCCCAAGTTTGTTATGTTAGGCCTTCGAAGCCTGTCTGCGGTCACTCCTTCCACTAGACTTCCACAGACCAGACCACTGCTGCCCGTGTACCCCTGGAACCAATTTAAAAGTGCCTACAGCCAGCCCAAGTTTGTTATGTTAGGCCTTGGAAGCCTGTCTGCGGTCACTCCTTCCACTAGACTTCCACTGACCAGACCACTGCTGCCCGTGTACCCCTGGAACCAATTTAAAAGTGCCTACAGCCAGCCCAAGTTTGTTATGTTAGGCCTTCGAAGCCTGTCTGCGGTCACTCCTTCCACTAGACTTCCACAGACCAGACCACTGCTGCCCGTGTACCCCTGGAACCAATTTAAAAGTGCCTACAGCCAGCCCAAGTTTGTTATGTTAGGCCTTGGAAGCCTGTCTGCGGTCACTCCTTCCACTAGACTTCCACTGACCAGACCACTGCTGCCCGTGTACCCCTGGAACCAATTTAAAAGTGCCTACAGCCAGCCCAAGTTTGTTATGTTAGGCCTTGGAAGCCTGTCTGCGGTCACTCCTTCCACTAGACTTCCACTGACCAGACCACTGCTGCCCGTGTACCCCTGGAACCAATTTAAAAGTGCCTACAGCCAGCCCAAGTTTGTTATGTTAGGCCTTCGAAGCCTGTCTGCGGTCACTCCTTCCACTAGACTTCCACAGACCAGACCACTGCTGCCCGTGTACCCCTGGAACCAATTTAAAAGTGCCTACAGCCAGCCCAAGTTTGTTATGTTAGGCCTTGGAAGCCTGTCTGCGGTCACTCCTTCCACTAGACTTCCACTGACCAGACCACTGCTGCCCGTGTACCCCTGGAACCAATTTAAAAGTGCCTACAGCCAGCCCAAGTTTGTTATGTTAGGCCTTGGAAGCCTGTCTGCGGTCACTCCTTCCACTAGACTTCCACTGACCATACACTGCTGCCCATGTACCCCTGGAACAAATTTAAAAGTGCCTACAGCCAGCCCAAGTTTGTTATGTTAGGCCTTCGACGCCTGTCTGCGTCCCGTTCTTTCAACTACAACTACACTGACCAGGCCACTGATGGCCGTGTTCCCTTGGAACCAATTTTAACTTGCCTACAGCCAGCCCTATGTTATTATGTTAGGCCTTCGAAGCCTGTCTGCGTCCCGTTCTTTCAACTACAACTACACTGACCAGGCCACTGATGGCCGTGTTCCCCTGGAACCAATTTTAACTTGCCTACAGCCAGCCCAATGTTAGGCCTTTGATGCCTGTCTGCCGTCACTCCTTCCACTAGGCCTCCACTGACCTGTCTATTGCTGCCCGTGTACCCCTTGAACCAACATCATTAAATATAAAAAAAAATAATTTGATTATAAAAAATAAGATCGTGTTGAGATCTCAAATGCAGACATTTTAACAATCAAAACAAACACACAACAAATATCTGGAACTGTACTACAAAGGTCCAACAGCTACAATTTCTTTCTCCTGCAAGAAGTTAACTGAAAGTTTTTTGGAGTTGTTAACACAGATATGGCATCCACCGAGTGTTGTCCTGTCGCGTCTCCTTTAAATTATTTCCAATAAGATGTTAAACTATTAATTTAATAAAATCAATAATTAAAAAAATAATTGAGTAAGTCAAAAGCACATTGCAAATAAACATTAATTACAAATCAAGAAGCATGGCGCGTCCGAGGGTGAGTAGATACCGAATAAGAATATAATCACCCTCGGACGCGCAATGCTTATTTACAACAGCCTTCCTTCCTAAGAATCAGCCCTTTCGTGGTGTAGAGAGAGGTTGTGTTACACTCCAAGGTGTTCCCCAGGTTGCCTTTCCTGAGCTTCGATCTTCCGGCTCTCGTTTAGTAGCTGTTGGAAACTACGCTGCATTAGGCCTACTAATTGTGTATGGGTGAAACAGTGGCGCATCTGCGGTCCCTCCTTCCACTAGGCCTCCACTGACCTGTCTACTGCGGCCCGTGTACCCCTTGAACCAACCTAATAAAATATTTAAAAAATTAATTTGATTATAAAAAATAAGATCGTGTTGAGATCTCAAATGCAGACATTTTAACAATCAAAACAAACACACAACAAATATCTGGAACTGTACTACAAAGGTCCAACAGCTACAATTTCTTTCTCCTGCAAGAAGTTAACTGAAAGTTTTTGGGAGTTGTTAACACAGATATGGCATCCACCGAGGGTGAGTCCGAGGGTGAGTAGATACCGAATAAGAATATAATCACCCTCGGACGCGCAATGCTTATTTACAACAGCCTTCCTTCCTAAGAATCAGCCCTTTCGTGGTGTAGAGAGAGGTTGTGTTACACTCCAAGGTGTTCCCCGGGTTGCCTTTCATGAGCTTCGATCTTCCGGCTCTCGTTTAGTAGTTGGTGGAAACTACGCTGCATTAGGCCTACAAATTTGGTATGGGGTGTAGAGACAGGTTGTGTTACACTCCAAGGTTTTCACCAGGTTGCCTTTCCTGAGCTTCGATCTTCATGCTCTCGTTTAGTAGGTGTCGGAAAGTAGGCTGCATTAGGCCTACAAATTGGGTATGGGGTGGAGAGAGATGGTGTGTTACACTCCAAGGTGTTCCCCAGGTTTCCTTGCCATTGCTTCGGTCTTCCGACTCTCGTTTAGTAGTTGTAGAAAAGTACACAGCATTAGGCCTACAAAATGGGTATGGGGTGGAGAGAGATGGTGTGTTACACTCCAAGGTGTTCCCCAGGTTGCCTTTCCTGAGCTTCGATCTTCATGCTCTCGTTTAGTAGGTGTCGGAAAGTAGGCTGCATTAGGCCTACAAATTGGGTATGGGGTGGAGAGAGATGGTGTGTTACACTCCAAGGTGTTCCCCAGGTTTCCTTGCCATTGCTTCGGTCTTCCGACTCTCGTTTAGTAGTTGTAGAAAAGTACACAGCATTAGGCCTACAAAATGGGTATGGGGTGGAGAGAGATGGTGTGTTACACTCCAAGGTGTTCCCCAGGTTGCCTTTCCTGAGCTTCGATCTTCATGCTCTCGTTTAGTAGGTGTCGGAAAGTAGGCTGCATTAGGCCTAAAAAATGGGGAATGGGGTGGAGAGAGATGGTGTGTTACACTCCAAGGTGTTCCCCAGGTTTCCTTGCCATTGCTTCGGTCTTCCGACTCTCGTTTAGTAGTTGTAGAAAAGTACACTGCATTAGGCCTAAAAAATGGGTATGGGGTGGAGAGAGATGGTGTGTTACACTCCAAGGTGTTCCCCAGGTTGCCTTTCCTGAGCTTCGATCTTCATGCTCTCGTTTAGTAGGTGTCGGAAAGTAGGCTGCATTAGGCCTACAAATTGGGTATGGGGTGGAGAGAGATGGTGTGTTACACTCCAAGGTGTTCCCCAGGTTTCCTTGCCATTGCTTCGGTCTTCCGACTCTCGTTTAGTAGTTGTAGAAAAGTACACAGCATTAGGCCTACAAAATGGGTATGGGGTGGAGAGAGATGGTGTGTTACACTCCAAGGTGTTCCCCAGGTTGCCTTTCCTGAGCTTCTATCTTCAGGCTCTCATTAAATTGTGGTTAAATGGAACAACTGCATTTGGCGTACTAGTTGGTTTGGGGCCTACTATCGGTGTCTGCCACTCCTTGCTGTTCTCCTGGTTTCCTGTCCTGAAATACCATTTTCAGCCTCTCGTTAAGTAGTTGTTAATGTTAGACTGCATTTGGCCTACTAGTTGGGTTGGGGCCTACTATCGGTGTCTGCCACTCCTTGCTGTTCTCCTCCACTGAACAAAGCTGTGCCGCCTGTTTACTACGGTTGCCAATTTTGAACTGCATTTCGACTACTTACTGATTTGGCCCTACTCTCTGTGTCAGCCTCTCATTCCAGTTGTCCTCCACTGCAATGCCCCCTGGTTATTCCTGTGTTACCAATTTTGAACTGCATTTAGCCCACTTTCTTCTTTGGGCCTATATCTGTGTTTCCACTTCATCGTGCCCATTGCCCAGCCAGTGATAGATGAGTCTGCTGGTACATTGACCCATAACGCAACATTCCCCGTGCACGCTACACAACAACATTGTGACCCTGCTGAAAGTCAGGTTGCTCTTCCCGCATACCATACCACCTTACACGGGGACAAAGAGGAAGGTGCAGATGAAAGTGCAGGTTCCTTCATCAGGTGGGGGGAGGAATACTAGTTGGCGACGTCACTGGCACAGGGCCTCTCATAGTACGCAAAAGTGTTGCTGCCGGTGGGAGGCGCCCCCGCCGTGCAAACACACCGCTGTACTTTGAGGGGCCCTGTGCCAGTGCCAATGCCAACGAGTGGGCCCCCCCTGCTTGCTCAGGTTCACAGCACTTGCAAAGTTGAAATACTTACCTCTCCCTGCTCCACTGCCGTGACGTGGTCCAGATTTCCTGGGCCCACTAATTACTTGAACCAGCCCTACCCCCCACAACTTTAGCCAAATGACCCCCAATTTCAAATGCCTTCCAATTATTATAAGGTAAATTACGCTTGACAAGCTTCATTAAGAAGAATGGATGGTTTTGACATTAAAATGGCCACTCTAGGTGTTTTCCTGGCCCCCACTCACTGCCGACTATGCTGCCCCATTGACTTGCATTGGGTTTCGTGTTTCGGTCGATCCCGACTTTACGTCATAATCGGCCGATTTCACTCGACCCGACTTTGGACATAGTCGGGTTTCGCAAAACCCGGCTCGACTCTAAAAAGGTCAAGGTCGCTCAACTCTAGTGACCAGTACATTATGCTCAGTTCATACTTCTGGAGACATGCTCCTGTAAATTAAGCGGGTGCTCATCACTACAGAAATGCCAAACATGTAGACACTAAATGTGGTTTAGACACACTGGGGTTCAGAAGGGAGGGGGCATCTGAATTTAGGAGCCCAGCATTTGTGGAATTTCTTTTGGGGGGCGAGGAGCCATTTCACTTTTCCGAAGCCTTTGGGCTACCAATAACGTGGAAGTCCGCTATATTTTCATTAACAGATGACACACCTGAGTGGTGTCTTGCATATTTTTTTGTGATATAGATCACAAAAATGTCCCACAATATAGAAATATTGGTACTTCTCAACACGTACAACACCAGAGTGACCATAAGATAAATGGTCAACTCAATGAAGCTCACCAATCAAAGAATCCTTTAAAATATAACATTTATTTAAGACTTATATAAAAAAGATCCAAATAGCCACACTTTCGGCACTCCTCATTGGCCACGTTCCTAGTTAAATAAATCCTCCTGACCTCCTTAGTCACGCCCCTGGAAGAAGCTGAGGGCGAAACGCTCGTCGGGGCGCCGGAGGAGGACATCCACTATATGGGCACTTACCTGGTAAGGTATAGACTGCTTTATTGATTACCCTGGGCCTTTATTATGCTGATCCCTTGGCACTTGTAAGGGTTTCCCGTCAGTTTAGTAGTATTGGGATGCGGTCTTTGCACTCATTATATACAGAGCTCCGACGGACAGGGTATACTTATGCATATAAGGTGCTTCAGCCTGGGTTTATTATGTGAGATAGCTTTCCTTGCCAGTATATTTATAGATTGTCTTAGTGCATGTATGTGTGTTGGCTTATAGGTGGATGTCCCTCTCTGTTATGGGGTTATTGTTCGTGTTCTAATATTCTCTATATGTGGCTATTTGGATCTTTTTTATATAAGTCTTAAATAAATGTTATATTTTAAAGGATTCTTTGATTGGTGAGCTTCATTGAGTTGACCATTTATCTTATGGTCACTCTGGTGTTGTATATTTTTTTGTGAATAGGGTTGAAGCTTTTATTTGGGAACATTTTACATAACATTTAGGATCATATTTATCTGGAGCTACATACTGAGCACTTACATTGGGGTTTCCATCTAAATCTTCAAGTACCGTGACAGATGAAACCCCCTAGGGATCCATTCACTATAATGAGGCAGCAGAGTTACTGTGAACTCCATCTTGCCTCTGTTCAGATTTGTACTTCTTTTCAGAAATGCACAAAACTGTGGTCGACCGCACTTTTATATTCGCCTAAATAGAGGACACCGCCGGGTCAACAGTGCCTCCTTCTGTCTCATTATAGGGAATTTTCCACCGGGAGCTCCATCTGAATCACGTATTTCAGAGATTTACATGGAAACCTTGGTGTAATTGCTCAACGTAGAGTGCAGGATAAATGTGCAATGAGCCTTACTGCAATCTTTGGGAGGCAAAATGAAAAAATCAAGAGCAGGCGGGTGCAGAGAAGAGCGACCAAGGTTATTAGAGGACTGGGGGGTCTGCAATACCAAGATAGGTTATTACACTTGGGGCTATTTAGTTTGGAAAAACGAAGACTAAGGGGTGATCTTATTTTAATGTATAAATATATGAGGGGACAGTACAAAGACCTTTCTGATGATCTTTTTAATCATAGACCTGAAACAGGGACAAGGGGGCATCCTCTGCGTTTGGAGGAAAAAAGGTTTAAGCATAATAACAGACGCGGATTCTTTACTGTAAGAGCATTGAGACTATGGAACTCTCTGCCGTATGATGTTGTAATGAGTGATTCATTACTTAAATTTAAGAGGGGACTGGATACCTTTCTGGAAAAGTATAATGTTACAGGGTATATACACTAGATTCCTTGATAGGGCGTTGATCCAGGGAACTAGTCTGATTGCCGTATGTGGAGTCAGGAAGGAATTTTTTTCCCCAATGTGGAGCTTACTCTTTGCCACAAGGGTTTTTTTTTGCCTTCCTCTGGATCAACATGTTAGGGCATGTTAGGTTAGGCTAGGGGTTGAACTAGATGGACATATAGTCTTCCTTCAACCTTAATAACTATATGTAATTGTTTTCTTTTTTTACGCCATTCCTCGTGCCGTATAAGTGATATGGAAACTTTATTCTTTGGGTCGGTTCATTTACAGCGATACCAGATTTATATTGGGTTTTTATGTTTGGCTGCTGTCACACGCTTTTTATTGCAAAAATTAGTTTTTACATCCCCATATTTAGACAACTATATTTTTTCCATATTTCAACCGACAGAGTCATGTGATGGCTTGTTTTTGCGGGACGAGTTGATATTTTTACTGGTACCATTTTTGGACACATGACATTTTTTGAGCGCTTTCTATTCTTATTTTTGGGAGTTAAAATGAGCAAAAACCAGCTATTTTTATTTTTTATTTTTAATACCGTTTCGTGTGTGATAAAATTGGTAAGGCAGCCTTATTTTTTGGGTCAGTATGATAACAGCGATACCCTATATATATTTTTTTTAATGTTTTGGCATTTTTACACAATAAAATCTATTTTATAGAAAAAATAATTTTTATTTACATTTGTCTTTTTATCACGTTTTATTACAATTTTTGTTTGGCAGTATGATGATAAAGCATTGTTTTTGCCTCGTTTTTTTTTACAGTCTTCTCTGAAGGGGTTAACTAGTGGGACAGTTTTATAGAGTGGGTCTTTGCGGACACAGCGATACCAAATATGTTTACTCTTTTTTTTTTTGGCGGAAATAAATGTATTTATTGGAATAATATTTTTTCTTTTTTTGTTCTCTATTTGTGGATTTTTGAAATATATTTTTATACTTTTTAATAATTTTTTTCACTGTTTTACATTGTCCCATGATGGGACATCACTGTATTGTGACATATCGTTGATATGATACTCTGCAATGCTTCTGCATTGCAAAGCATCAGATCAACGTGTTACAGGCAGGTAAGGAGGTGTATCAGCTCCTGTTCTGAGCAGCCACTGAGAACCTTCCCTGAAGGATCTCATGGCTATCTTTCAGCCAGGAGTCTCCATGGAGACCATCAGGACAATGTGATTGCATCGCATTGTCCTGATAGAAACACACAGGGAGCAATAGTGACAGTGACATCTAGGAGAGATTGTACAGGGAGGGCCTGTATAATCTCTCCTAGAAGTCACTGTCACTATTGCTAGCACTGATCTTGGGAGGTGCTGCAGGGTGTCAGTTTTCACACAGAGCTGACTTCCGGACCTGATTGCAGCAGTGCTCAGCATGATCCCCTGCAATTGCTGCGCCGAACATGTGCTGCACTTTGTGGGAATGGAACTCCTGCAGTGCCGTACATGTACGGTGCATGTCGGGAAGGGATTAATGGAAATAACACCAAGTAAAAAAATATGTACAGTATGTCAATATAATAGAAGTGATATATGGTAGCACTGGAGATGACTGCATTAAAGCATTGATAATACAAGGCATGTGAATGCTTAATTTAGCAAGGTCAGTTCTACTTCATTTTGTATACTGAATATTATATACAGGCTGGTTTACTAATAGATCATAAACTGAACATGAGTCAGCAGTGTGACGCAGCAGCAAAAAAGGCAAATGCAATTCTGGGATGTATTAACCGAAGCATACAGTCTAGATCACGCAACGTCATTATTGCCCTCTACTCCTCTTTGGTCAGACGTCATCTGGAATACTGTGTCCAGTTTTGGGCACCACATTTTAAAAAGACATCAGTAAACTGGAGCAAGTTCAGATAAGAGCAACCAGAATTGTGACCGGTCTGCAAACCATGTCCTATGAAGAACGGTTACAGGATTTGGGAATGTTTAGCTTGCAAAAGAGAAGACTGAGAGTAGACTTAATAGCTGTCTACAAATATCTAAAGGGCTGTCACATTGTCGAAGGATCATCTTTATTGTCATTTGCACAAGGAAAGACTAAAAGCAATGGGATGAAACTAAATGGGAGGAGACACAGATTAGATATTAGAAAAAACTTTTTGACAGTTAGGGTGATCAATGAGTGGAACAGGCTGCCACGAGAGGTGGTGAGTAGTGTTGAGCGATACCTTCCGATATCGGAAAGTATCGGTATCGGATAGGATCGGCCGATATTCAAAAAATATCGGATATCGCCGATACCGATACCCGATCCCAATGCAAGTCAATGGGACCAAAATATCGGAATTAAAATAAACCCTTTCTTGCCTTGTAGGTTCATTCTACATGAAGGAAAACAACTAAGAATAATGTAGGATGTATTGTGGGAGGTGGCGGAGACATTAAAGGCAATGAGGTTTAGCCCAATCAAATAGAATAGCATGTTTTTTGTTTTTTTTAAGACGTTCGGAGTGAAAAAGATATTGAGTATGTAAATTTTTTTTTATTTTGTCAGATATTGATGTTTCACTATTCCACGCCCTTCCCCTTCTTTTTTTTTTCTTTTTTTTTTTACTTTTCCCACACTTTCATCTTCATCATCATCAGCATCTTTGACATCAACTTCTTCACCTTATTCATCTTCTTCTTCATCTTCTACCTATTTTTTTTTTTTATTACATTCTTCATATTCATTTTATTCAACTATTATTATTCTTCCTATTCTACATATTCTTTTTATTCCACTGTTATTATTCTTCCTATTCTACTTCTTCATCATATTCTCATTTGTGACAGGCATTCCCGTAGTTGTTATCTATAAAAGTTGGAAGATTACACCTTCCGTTCTGCCAGTCACAAAAGTTACATTTGTCCGCGTTCAGTTTGGCCTGCAGCATCAGGCTTTATCCAGGGGCACCACGAGGAGGAACGGACTCACCCCCATACACTGCTTAGTCTTCTTCTGCATATAATTTAGATAATATCTTTTACTCTGATATTAAGTCTTATGCTTAATGTTCTTCTGCTCTTTGTTCTGCAGCCTCTTGTTCTTCTGCTTCTCGGTCTTCCATGTCGTCGTCTCCAGGGTCGTCGTCTCCAGTGTCGTCATCTCCGCCGTCGTCGTCTCAGCCGTCGTCGTCTCCGCCGTCGTCGTCGTCGTCATCGGGGTGGTCTTCCGGGTCGTCGTCGTCGTCATCGGGGTGGTCTTCCGGGTCGTCGACTTTAGGGTCTTCAACTTGGAAATGTAGCAGAAGGTACAAGAAGGCTGAGAAAATGCCAAGAACCAGCTGATGGAACTGGAACTCGGATGGCTACACGAAGGTTCAAGAGCCTATGGAACTACCGAGGACCAGCTGACGTTACTGGAACCCGGTTACTAAGCAGGAGGTACCCGTGCTAAAAAGCACTACCAAGGACCGCCTGACGTTGGCGGAACTCGGATACCCAGAAGGAGGCACCTAAGCCAAAGGCTCTGCCCGGAACCAGCTGACGGTACTGGAACCAGGATGGGGAGCAGAAGGTACAAGAGCAAAAGACACTGCCGAGGACCAGCTGACGTTACTGGAACCCGGTTACTAAGCAGGAGGTACCCGTGCCCGAAAGCACTACCAAGGACCACCTGACGTTGGTGGAACTTGGATACCCAGAAGGAGGCACCTAAGCCAAAGGCTCTGCCCGGAACCAGCTGACGGTACTGGAACCAGGATGGGGAGCAGAAGGTACAAGAGCAAAAGACACTGCTGAGAACCAGCTGACGGTGCTGGAACCAGGTGGTGGACCTGAAGGTCCACAGGAGAGGAGAGAACAGCTAGGCCGCGAGGCAGCCGCAGTTACCGAACCCCAACAGTCCTACAGGGGGAGCTGGGCCTACTGGCACTACAGAACCAGCCTTGACTACCAGTTCACGCAGCCCACATAGGAAGCTCCTAAACTGGAGGCACCCTGGAGTTGGCTAACCCGACCGCACCACGACGGGGCAAGCATAGGCGTCTCAGTGAGCTTGACACAACCCGGAATCAGCTGACGGTGCTGAAACCAGGCTTGGCACGAGGGAGTACCTGTGACAAGAACACTGCCGAGAACCAGCTGGCGGTGCTGGAACCCAGATGCGTTGCCCCAGTGTGCAAGAGCCAATGGCACGACCGAGGACCAGCTGGCGGTGCTGGAACACGGTTACTAAGCTGTAGGTGCCCGCGCTTAAAAGCACTACCAAGGACCGCCTGACGTTGGCGGAACTCGGATACCCAGGAGGAGGCACCTAAGCCAAAGGCTCGGCCCGGAACCAGCTGACGGTGCTGGAACCAGGTGGTGGACCCCAAGGCCCACAGGAGAGGAGAGAACAGCTAGGCCGCGAGGCAGCCGCAGTTACCGAACCCCAACAGTCCTACAGGGGGAGCTGGGCCTACTGGCACTACAGAACCAGCCTTGACTACCAGTTCACGCAGCCCACATAGGAAGCTCCTAAACTGGAGGCACCCTGGAGTTGGCTAACCCGACCGCACCACGACGGGGCAAGCATAGGCGTCTCAGTGAGCTTGACACAACCCGGAAACAGCTGACGGTGCTGAAACCAGGCTTGGCACGAGGGAGTACCTGTGACAAGAACACTGCCGAGAACCAGATGGCGGTGCTGGAACCCAGATGCGTTGCCCCAGTGTGCAAGAGCCAATGGCACGACCGAGGACCAGCTGGCGGTGCTGGAACCCGGTTACTAAGCTGTAGGTGCCCGCGCTTAAAAGCACTACCAAGGACCGCCTGACGTTGGCGGAACTCGGATACCCAGGAGGAGGCACCTAAGCCAAAGGCTCGGCCCGGAACCAGCTGACGGTGCTGGAACCAGGTGGTGGACCCCAAGGCCCACAGGAGAGGAGAGAACAGCTAGGCCGCGAGGCAGCCGCAGTTACCGAACCCCAACAGTCCTACAGGGGGAGCTGGGCCTACTGGCACTACCGAACCAGCCTTGACTACCAGTTCACGCAGCCCACATAGGAAGCTCCTAAACTGGAGGCACCCTGGAGTTGGCTAACCCGACCGCACCACGACGGGGCAAGCATAGGCGTCTCAGTGAGCTTGACACAACCCGGAAACAGCTGACGGTGCTGAAACCAGGCTTGGCACGAGGGAGTACCTGTGACAAGAACACTGCCGAGAACCAGCTGGCGGTGCTGGAACCCAGATGCGTTGCCTATTAAAGATTGTCTTCCTAGAGCCCCAACTAGCGGTGTTGGAGCTAAGGGTAAGCAGGGGGAGCAGAGTGTAGGCCGAAGCCTGCACTGGAGGCAGCTTTGTGTCTGCGTTGCGTTTGCAGGACACTTTGCCGGCTACACAGTGGGGGAACAGCTGGCGTTGCTGAACCCCACTAACACAATGGCGTGTGTTTTTCTCTGTGCAGCTAGCACTTGCGGTCAAAAACTAGCGATGTTAGAGCCCGTGTTGAAGCAGGAGGAGGAGGAGAGGAGCAGAGTGTAGGCCGAAGCCTATTTGAACCAATTTCAAAGGAAACCTTTAACCCCCCCTCAGGTGTTACAAAGTACAAGAGACACACCTTGTGCAGTATTAATGCTGCACAAGTGAAAGGTTGCTCTATTAATTTGTCTACTTGCACACGCTGAATGAAAGACGTACACAATTTAGCCCATTCTACAGTCAAACTGTAGTGGATGCGTGACTTGGCTTTTTAAGGAGACGCAGCACAGGTGTCCCAAACAACGCCTTGGTGCTTGGCGCAGCTTCCTGAGCGTTGTTATTTGCTGTACAGGAGTCTGCGCTCTTGTGTTATCCCTTGGCAATGCCCTGTTAGAGCTGCCCGTCTTATGACCTCATTTCATGTTGGCCGGTGCGGTTAACGATGGCCATAAATCCCAGACCCACAGTGCCTTTTCATAAAGTCACACTGCGGTGCTGTGATTCGTGGCCTTGAGCAGTAAATATTTTGGCCGCTCACACACGTCCTTACACCTGCTTCAGACTGGGCGGCCTCTGCTGATCCCTTCTCGCATGCCGCGGCCATGAGGCTGCACAGTCTGAAGAAGGCGGAAAAAGATGAGTTAAGACAGGTGAAGATATGCACTGCTCGTGCCCATCAATCACACCCTCGCAGTCAAAATAAGACAACGAGGAGCATTGTTTCAGGCAGGGCGGACGCACAGGCGCAACAAGCCAACCAATGATGTCAGAAGACGGGAAGCGCTACCAAGGGGGGTGCTGCGTATCATTAGAAAGGAAAGTCACACCTCAGGGACAGTGGAATGGTCTCAATGAGACACATTTTGTACGTTTTGAGTTCCACGTGGGCAAGGACAAAAAGTCAGCCACCTTGTACAAATGCAGCAGTACTGCTGTACAAGGTGGCTGTTATACATAGAAACACCTGGGGGTGGGGGGCAGGCTCCCTTCAATTTCAGTTCATGTGCCTGCGTGGCGTTTGCAGGACACATTGCCAGCTACACAGCAGGGGAACAGCTGGCGGTGCTGAACCCCACTAACACATTGGCTGGTGTTTTTCTCTGTGCAGCTAGCATGTCCGGGCAGAAACTGGCGTTGTTTGAGCCCAGGGTCAGCAGGAGGAGGAGAGGAGCAAAGTGTAGGCCGAAGCCTGCACTGGTGGCAGCTTTTGTTCAGTTGTGCCAGCGTGGCTTGTGCTGGACACGATGCCGACTACACAGCAGGGGAACAGCTGGCGGTGCTGAACCCCACTAACACATTGGCTGGTGTTTTTCTCTGTGCAGCTAGCATGTCCGGGCAGAAACTGGCGTTGTTTGAGCCCAGGGTCAGCAGGAGGAGGAGAGGAGCAAAGTGTAGGCCGAAGCCTGCACTGGTGGCAGCTTTTGTTCTGTTGTGCCAGCGTGGCTTGTGCTGGACACGTTGCCGACTACACAGCAGGGGAACAGCTGGCGTTGCTGAACCCCACTAACACATTGACTGGTGTTTTTCTCTGTGCAGCTAGCAGTTCCGGGCAAAAACTAGCGGTGTTTGAGCCCAGGGTCAGCAGGAGGAGTAGAGGAGCAGAGTGTAGGCCGAAGCCTAGTTGAACCAATTTCAAAGGTTACCTTTAACCCCCCCTTCAGGTGTTGCAAGGTACAAGAGCCACACCTTGAACAGCATTAATGATGCACTAGTCAAAGGTTGCTCTATTTAATTTTACTCCTTGCACACGCTGAATAAAACACGTACACTATTTAGCCCATTATACTGTCAAACAGTAGTGGAGGCGTGACTAGTCTACTAGTCTTTTTAAGGAGACGCAGCACAGGTGTACAAATTTACACCTAGGTGCTGTGCGCAGATTCCTTACCGTTGTTATTTGCAGTACAGGAAACTGCGCTCTTGTGTTATCCCTTGGCAATACCCTGTTAGTGCAGGCCGTCTCATGATCTCATTTCATGTTGGCCGTTGCGGTTAACGATGGCCATAAATCCCAGACCCACAGTGGCTTTTCCTAAAGTCACACTGCGGTGCTGGGATTCGTGGCCTTGTGCAGTAAATATGTTCGCCGCTCACACATGTCCTTACACCTGCTTCAGACTGGGCGGCCTCAGCTGATCCCTTATCGCATGCCGCGGCCATGAGGCCGCACAGTCAGAAGAAGGCGGAAGGAGGGGAGTGAAGACAGGGGAACATATGCACTGCTCGTGCCCATCAATCACACCCTCGCAGTCAAAATATATGAGACAACGGGGGGCGTTGTGTCGGGCAGGGGGGACGCACAGGCACAACCAGCCAACCAATGATGTCAGGAGACGGGCAGCGCTAACAATGGGGGTGCTGCGTGTCATTAAAAAGGAAAGTCACACCTCAGGGACATTGTAATGGTCTGTAATGAGACACATTTTGTACTTGTTGAGTTCCACGTGTGCAAGGAGAAAAAGTCAGCCACCTTGTACAAATGCAGCAGTACTGCTGTACAAGGTGGCTGTTATACATAGAAACACCTGGGGGGTGGGGGGCAGGCTCCCTTCAATTTCAGTTCATGTGCCTGCGTGGCGTTTTCAGGACACGTTGCCAGCTACACAGCAGGGGAACAGCTGGCGGTGCTGAACCCCACTAACACATTGGCTGGTGTTTTTCTCTGTGCAGCTAGCATGTCCGGGCAGAAACTGGCGTTGTTTGAGCCCAGGGTCAGCAGGAGGAGTAGAGGAGCAGAGTGTAGGCCGAAGCCTGCACTGGTGGCAGCTTTTGGTCGGTTGTGCCAGCGTGGCTTGTGCTGGACACGATGCCAACTACACAGCAGGGGAACAGCTGGCGGTGCTGAACCCCACGAACACATTGACTGGTGTTTTTCTCTGTGCAGCTAGCAGTTCCGGGCAGAAACTAGCGGTGTTTGAGCCCAGGGTCAGCAGGAGGAGTAGAGGAGCAGAGTGTAGGCCGAAGCCTAGTTGAACCAATTTCAAAGGTTACCTTTAACCCCCCCCTCAGGTGTTGCAAGGTACAAGAGCCACACCTTGAACAGCATTAATGATGCACAAGTCAAAGGTTGCTCTATTTAATTTTGCTCCTTGCACACGCTGAATTAAACACGTACACTATTTAGCCCATTATACTGTCAAACAGTAGTGGAGGCGTGACTACTAGTCTTTTTAAGGAGACGCAGCACAGGTGTACAAATTTACACCTAGGTGCTGTGCGCAGATTCCTTACCGTTGTTATTTGCAGTACAGGAAACTGCGCTCTTGTGTTATCCCTTGGCAATACCCTGTTAGTGCAGGCCGTCTCATGACCTCATTTCATGTTGGCCGTTGCGGTTAACGATGGCCATAAATCCCAGACCCACAGTGGCTTTTCCTAAAGTCACACTGCGGTGCTGGGATTCGTGGCCTTGTGCAGTAAATATGTTCGCCGCTCACACATGTCCTTACACCTGCTTCAGACTGGGCGGCCTCAGCTGATCCCTTATCGCATGCCGCGGCCATGAGGCCGCACAGTCAGAAGAAGGCGGAAGGAGGGGAGTGAAGACAGGGGAACATATGCACTGCTCGTGCCCATCAATCACACCCTCGCAGTCAAAATATATGAGACAACGGGGGGCGTTGTGTCGGGCAGGGGGGACGCACAGGCACAGCCAGCCAACCAATGATGTCAGGAGACGGGCAGCGCTAACAATGGGGGTGCTGCGTGTCATTAAAAAGGAAAGTCACACCTCAGGGACATTGTAATGGTCTGTAATGAGACACATTTTGTACTTGTTGAGTTCCACGTGTGCAAGGAGAAAAAGTCAGCCACCTTGTACAAATGCAGCAGTACTGCTGTACAAGGTGGCTGTTATACATAGAAACACCTGGGGGGGTGGGGGGCAGGCTCCCTTCAATTTCAGTTCATGTGCCTGCGTGGCGTTTGCAGGACACGTTGCCAGCTACACAGCAGGGGAACAGCTGGCGGTGCTGAACCCCACTAACACATTGGCTGGTGTTTTTCTCTGTGCAGCTAGCATGTCCGGGCAGAAACTGGCGTTGTTTGAGCCCAGGGTCAGCAGGAGGAGGAGAGGAGCAAAGTGTAGGCCGAAGCCTGCACTGGTGGCAGCTTTTGGTCAGTTGTGCCAGCGTGGCTTGTGCTGGACACGATGCCGACTACACAGCAGGGGAACAGCTGGCGGTGCTGAACCCCACTAACACATTGGCTGGTGTTTTTCTCTGTGCAGCTAGCATGTCCGGGCAGAAACTGGCGTTGTTTGAGCCCAGGGTCAGCAGGAGGAGGAGAGGAGCAAAGTGTAGGCCGAAGCCTGCACTGGTGGCAGCTTTTGGTCAGTTGTGCCAGCGTGGCTTGTGCTGGACACGATGCCGACTACACAGCAGGGGAACAGCTGGCGGTGCTGAACCCCACTAACACATTGGCTGGTGTTTTTCTCTGTGCAGCTAGCATGTCCGGGCAGAAACTGGCGTTGTTTGAGCCCAGGGTCAGCAGGAGGAGGAGAGGAGCAGAGTGTAGGCCGAAGCCTAGTTGAACCAATTTCAAAGGTTACCTTTAACCCCCCCTCAGGTGTTGCAAGGTACAAGAGCCACACCTTGAACAGCATTAATGATGCACAAGTCAAAGGTTGCTCTATTTAATTTTGCTCCTTGCACACGCTGAATAAAACACGTACACTATTTAGCCCATTATACTGTCAAACAGTAGTGGAGGCGTGACTACTAGTCTTTTTAAGGAGATGCAGCACAGGTGTCAAAATTTATACCTAGCTGCTGTGCGCAGATTCCTGAGCGTTGTTATTTGCTGTACAGGAGTCTGCGCTATTGGGATCCCTTGGCCATGCGCTGTGAGCGCTTCCTGTCTTCTGACCTCATTTAATGTCAGCCGTTACGGTTAGCGATGGACATGAATCCCAGACCCACAGTGTGTTTTCAAAAAATCACACTGCGTGGCTGGGATTCGTGGCCTTGTTCAGTAAATATGTTTGACGCTCACACATGTCCTTACACCTGCTTCAGACTGGGCGGCCTCATCTGATCCCTTATCGCCTGCCGCGGCCATGAGGACACCCAGTCTGAAGAAGGCGGAAGGAGATGAGTGAACACAGGCAAACATATGCACTGCACATGCCCATCAATCACACCCTCGCTGTTCAAAAAAATAAGACACCGAGGGGCGTTGTTTCGAGCAGGGCAGACGCACAGGCGCAGCCAGCTAACCAATGATGTCAAAAGACGGGCAGCGCTAACAAGGGTGGTGCTGCGTATCATTAGAAAGGAAAGTCACACCTCAGGGACAGTGGAATGGTCTCAACGAGACACATTTTGTACGTGTTGAGTTCCACGTGGGCAAGGAGAAAAAGTCAGCCACCTTGTACAAATGCAGCAGTACTGCTGTACAAGGTGGCTGTTTTACATAGAAACACCTGGGGGTGGGGGGCAGGCTCCCTTCAATTTCAGTTCATGTGCCTGCGTGGCGTTTGCAGGTCACGTTGCAAGCTACACAGCAGGGGAACAGCTGGCGGTGCTGAACCCCACTGACACATTGACTGGTGTTTTTCTCTGTGCAGCTCGCATGTCCGGGCAAAAACTGGCGGTGTTAGAGCCCAGGGTCAGCAGGAGGAGGAGAGGAGCAATGTGTAGGCCGAAGCCTGCACTGGTGGCAGCTTTTGGTCAGTTGTGCCAGCGTGGCTTGTGCTGGACACGATGCCGGCTACACAGCGGGGGAACAGCTGGCGGTGCTGAACCCCACTAACACATTGGCTGGTGTTTTTCTCTGTGCAGCTAGCACTTCCGGGCAGAAACTGGCGGTGTTTGAGCCCAGGGTCAGCAGGAGGAGGAGAGGAGCAGAGTGTAGGCCGAAGCCTGCACTGGTGGCAGCTTTTGGTCAGTTGTGCCAGCGTGGCTTGTGCTGGACACGATGCCGACTACACAGCAGGGGAACAGCTGGCGGTGCTGAACCTCACTAACACATTGACTGGTGTTTTTCTCTGTGCAGCTAGCAGTTCCGGGCAAAAACTAGCGGTGTTTGAGCCCAGGGTCAGCAGGAGAGGAGCAGAGTGTAGGCCGAAGCCTAGTTGAACCAATTTCAAAGGTTACCTTTAACCCCCCTCAGGTGTTGCAAGGTACAAGAGCCACACCTTGTGCAGCATTAATGCTGCACAAGTCAAAGGTTGCTCTATTTGTTTTGCTCCTTGCACACGCTGACTAAAACACGTACACTATTTAGCCCATTATACTGTCAAACAGTTGTGGAGGCGTGACTTGTCTTTTTAAGGAGACGCAGCACAGGTGTCAAAATTTGCACCTAGGTACTGGGCGCAGATTCCTGAGCATTGTTATTTGCTGTACAGGAGTCTGCGCTATTGTGATCCCTTGGCCATGCGCTGTGAGCGCTTCCTGTCTTCTGACCTCATTTCATTTCGGGCCGTTGCGGTTAGCGATGGGCATGAATCCCAGACCCACAGTGTGTTTTCAAAAAATCACACTGCGTGGCTGGGATTCGTGGCCTTGTGCAGTAAATAGGTTTGCCGCTTACACATGTCCTTACACCTGCTCCAGACTGGGCGGCCTCAGCTGATCCCTTATCGCCTACCACGGCCAGGAGGCCGCACAGTCTGAAGAAGGCGGAAGGAGATGAGTTAAGACAGGCGAACATATGCACTGCTCGTGCCCATAAACCACACCCTCGCTGACAAAATAAATATGACAACGAGGGGCGTTGTTTCTAGCAGGGCGGATGCACAGGCGCAGCCAGCTAACCATGATGACAAAAGACGGGAAACGCTACCAAGGGGGGTGCTGCGTATCATTAGAAAGGAAAGTCACACCTCAGGGACAGTGGAATGGTCTCAATGAGACACATTTTGTACGTGTTGAGTTCCACGTGGGCAAGGAGAAAAAGTCAGCCACCTTGTACAAATGCAGCAGTACTGCTGTACTAGGTGGCTGTTATACATAGAAACACCTGGGGGGGTGGGGCCAGGTTCCCTTTAATTTCAGTTCATGTGCCTGCGTGGCGTTTGCAGGTCACGTTGCCGGCTACACAGCAGGGGAACAGCTGGCATTGCTGAACCCCACTAACAAATTGGCTGGTGTTTTTCTCTGTGCAGCTAGCACTTCCGGGCAAAAACTAGCGGTGTTTGAGCCCAGGGTCAGCAGGAGGAGGAGAGGAGCAGAGTGTAGGCCGAAGCCTGCACTGGTGGCAGCTTTTGTTCTGTTGTGCCAGCGTGGCTTGTGCTGGACACGTTGCCGACTACACAGCAGGGGAACAGCTGGCGGTGCTGAACCCCACTGACACATCACCTAGTGTTTTTTCTGTGTAGACAACACTTCCAGGTGGCAACTGACAGTGTTGAAACCCAGGGAATCAAAGAGGAGCAGAGTGTAGGCCGAAGCCTGCAGTGGAGCAAGTTGAAAGGGAACCTTTAACCCCCCCCCCCCCAGGCATTTGTTGCTGAAAGAGCCATCTTGTACAGCAGTAATACTGCACATGGAAAATGGTGGCTCCGAAAATTATGCTCCTTGCAAACGCTGAAGTACACACTCATATAATGTGTCCCCTCACACCGTCAAACCATCCCGGAAGTGGGACTTTCCTTTGTAATGTGACACAGCACAGCCGTCATTCCAACCCCCTTGGTGCCGGGCGCCACCTCCTCAACGTTGTTTGGTTCTGTCACGGAGCCCGCGCTGTAATGTTATCCCTTGGCCATGCACAGTTAGCGGTGCCCGTCTTCTGACATCATGTAGGTGTCAGGCTGGCAGTGCCTGTGCGTCCAAGCTGCCCGAGATCCAACCTTGCAGTGTCATCTAATGTAGTCCCACTGCGGGCCAGGGATCCATGGGCATGCGCAGTGCATATCATCGCCTCTCACTCACCTCCTTCCTGCTTCTTCAGACTGTGCGGCGTCACGGCCGTGGCATGCTATTAGGGATCAGCTGACGCCGCCTAGTCTGAAGAAGCGTGAAGAAGGGGAGTGAGAGGCTAGTATATGCACTGCGCATGGCCATGGATACCAGGCCCACTGTGGGATCACATTAGACGACACTGCGAGGTGTGATTTCGGGCAGCGTGGACGCACAGGCGCAGCCAGGACGACAACAAATGATGTCAGAGGACGGGCAGCGCAAACTGTGCATGGCCAAGGGATAACATAACAGCGCAGGGTCCATGACGGAATCAAACAACGCTAAGGAGGCAGCGCACGGTGCCAAGGGGGTAGCAATGACGGCTGTGCTGCGTCACATTACAAAGGAAAGTCCCACCTCCGGGACGGTTGGACGGTGTGAGGGGACACATTACATGAGTGTGCAGTTCAGCGTTTGCAAGGAGCATAATTTCAAGAGCGACCTTTCCCTTGTGCAGTATTAGTGCTGCACATGGTGGCTCTTTCAGTAACAAACGCCTAGGGGGGGGGGGGGACAGGTCCCCTTACATTTTAGTTGTGCCAGCGTGGCGGTCGCATGACACGTTGCCGGATACACAGCTGGGGATCAGCTGACATTACTGAACCCCAATAACAGAGGAGCGACTGTTGACTGTGCACACAGCACTTCCAGGCACCAACTGGCGGTGTTAGAGCCCAGGGACAGCAGGAGGAGCAGATTGGAGGTATTGCCGCACACACAGCTGGGGATCAGCTGACGTTACTGAACCCCAATAACAGAGGAGCGACTGTTGACTGTGCACACAGCACTTCCAGGCACCAACTGGCGGTGTTAGAGCCCAGGGACAGCAGGAGGAGCAGATTGGAAGTATTGCCGCACACACAGCTGGGGATCAGCTGACGTTACTGAACCCCAATAACAGATTAGCGACTGTTGACTGTGCACACAGCACTTCCAGGCACCAACTAGCGGTGTTAGAGCCCAGGGACAGCAGGAGGAGCAGATTGGAGGTATTGCCGCACACACAGCTGGGGATCAGCTGACGTTACTGAACCCCAATAACAGAGGAGCGACTGTTGACTGTGCACACAGCACTTCCAGGCACCAACTGGCGGTGTTAGAGCCCAGGGACAGCAGGAGGAGCAGAGGAACAGAGTGTAGGCCGAAGCCTGATTGGAGCAAGTTGAAAGGAAACCTTTAACCCCCCCCCGCAAGACGTTTGTAGCTGAAAGAGCCATCTTGTGCAGCACTAAGGATGCAAAAGGAAAAGGTTGCTCTTTTAATTATGCTCCTTGCAAACACCGAAGTAAACACTAAAAATGTGTCCCTTTATACCGTTAAACCGTTCCGGAGGTGCGAATTTCCTTCGTAATGGGACACAGCACAGCTGTCATTCCTATCCCCTTGATGCCGTGCGCTGCCTCCTCAGCGTTGTTTTAAGCTGTCACGGAGCCTGCGCTGTTCTGTTAGCCCTTGGCCATGCCCAATTAGCGCTGCCTGTCTTCTGACATAATTTGGTGTCAGGCTGTCAGTGCCTGTGCGTCCACGCTGCTCCAGATCCCACCTCGCAGTCTCGTCTAACGTAATCCCACTGCGGGCCTTGGAACCATGGGCATGCACAGTGCATAACCTCGACTCTCACTCCCCTCCTTCCCTCTTCTTCAGACTGTGCGGTGTCACGGCCGTGGCATGCTAGGGATCAGCTGACGGCGCACAGTCTAAAGAAGGCGGAGGGAAATGAGCGAGAGCCCGAGGGGAAGATATGCACTGCGCATGCCCATGGATCCCAGGCCCGCAGTGTGACTCAATCAGAAGACACTGCGAGGCGGGATCTCGGGCAGCGCGGCCGCACAGGCGCAGCCAGCCTGACACCAAATTATGTCAGAAGACAGGCAGCGCAAATAGGGCATGCCCAAGGGATAACAGAACAGCGCAGGCTCCGTGACAGCTTAAAACAACGCTGAGGAGGCAGCGCATGGCACCAAGGGGGTAGGAATGACGGCTGTGCTGCGTCACATTACGAAGGAAAGTCCCAGCTCCGGGACGGTATAACGGTATCAGTGAACACATTTTATAAGTGTTAAGTTCTGCGTGTGCAAAGAGCTAAACAAAAAAGAGCTACCTTTTCCTTGTACAGCATTACTGCTGCACAAGATGGCTCTTTCAGTAACAAACGACGGGGGGGGGGGGGACAGGTTCCCTTACATTTAGGTTGTTGTGCCAGCGTGGCGGTCGCAGGACACATTGCCGGCTACACAGCTGGGGATCAGCTGACGTTACTGAAACCCAATAACACTGGGTCGTATGTTTTTACTGTGCAGCCTGCACTTCTGAGCCGCAACTGGCGGTGTTGGAGCCCAGGAATAGCAGTTCAGGTGGTAGAAAGATGAACACAGCAGGAGACCTGGATGACACCCAATTACTTAATCAGGCAGAGGAGTGGCAAATTCCTGCGAGATCCAGGCCTGGTTCATTTTCAGGAAAGTAAGCCGGTCAACGTTATCGGAGGATAGTCGCATGCGACGGTCTGTTAGTACACCACCTGCGGCACTAAAGACACGTTCCGATAAGACACTAGCCGCAGGGCAAGCCAGCACCTCCAATGCATACTGGCTTAGCACTGGCCATGTATCCAGCTTAGAGACCCAAAACTTGAACGGGGAAGAGCCGTCTGGGAGTACAGTAAGAGGGCAAGCCATGTAGTCTGTCACCATCTGACGGAACCGTTGCCTCCTGCTGACTGGAGCCGCCGGTGATGGTGTAGACATTTGGGGCGGGCACACAAAAGTGTGCCAGAGTTGTGCCATACTGGGCTTGCCTTGGACAGAGGCACTGCTTCTGCTCCCTCTTTGTGCAGAGCCTCCCCCACTGCCTCGACGCACTGAGCTGCTTTGTAAAGCACTAGCAGCACTCCTCTCAGTTGGACAGGAGAAGATGATGGAATTCACCAGTGTGTCGTGGTACTCCCGCAATTTACACTCCCGGGTCAACGCAGGGATGAGGTTTTGGACGTTGTCCCGGTAGCGAGGATCGAGGAGGGTGAACACCCAATAATCAGGCATGTTGAGAATGTGGTCGATGCGGCGGTCGTTTCTCAGGCACTGCAGCATGAAATCCACCATGTGCTGCAGAGTGCCAACTGGCCCAGAAACGCTGTCCCCTGCTTGAGACATGATCTCTGCCCGCTCGTCATCACCCCACCCTCGCTGTACACACTGACCACTGGACAATTGTGTCGCTCCCTCCTCTGGACGGAGCTCTTCCTCCTCCATTGACTCCTCCTCATCCTCCTCACAAATTGGCCCCTGCGTACCCCTTTGTGAGGAACAACGTGGCGCTGACTCTCCAGAAGCTGATGGAAAAGGTGACTCCTCATCCTCCACCTCTTCCACCACATCATCCCTTAACCCTTGCAAAGTTTGCTGAAGCAGGCAGATAAGGGGGACAGTCATGCTGACTAGTGCATCATCTGCACTTGCCATCCGCGTGGAATAATCAAAAGGACGCAAAACCTGGCAGACGTCCTTCATAGTGGCCCACTCTGTGGTTGTGAAGTCTGATCGGCGCTGACTGCGACTTCTTTGCGCCTGATGCAGCTGGTACTCCATAACTGCTTGCTGCTGCTCACACAACCGCTCCAACATATGTAACGTGGAATTCCACCGGGTAGGTAGGTCACATATGATGCGGTGTTCCGGAAGGCGGAATCGGCGCTGCAGAGCAGCAATGCGGGATCTGGCCAAGCTGGAACGCCGCAAGTGAGCACACTCTAGGCGGACCTTGTGCAGCAGGGCATCAAGATCCGGATAGTCCCTCAGAAAACTCTGCACAACCAAATTGAGCACATGTGCCAGACATGGGATGTGAGTGAGGTTGCCAAGGGCCAAAGCTGCCACCAGATTTCGGCCATTGTCACACACTACCATGCCTGGCTGGAGATTCGCTGGCAGTAACCACACATCGCTCTCCTGCTTGATGGCATTCCAGAGCTCCTGCGCTGTGTGGCTTCGATGCCCCAATGAAACTAGTTTCAAGACGGCCTGCTGACGTTTGGCCACGGCTGTGCTCATGTCGGTCATAGGTAAACGTTCACGGGTCCATGTGGAGGTGGACTGTGACGGATCCTGCAGAGAGGAATCAGAGGAACTGGTGTAAGAGGAGGAGTCGATGCGTACAGACCTGGATTCCTGCAATCCTTGGAGTGGGCAGGACACGTCCTGCGCCACTCGCACGATCTGTACCTGGCTCAACAACATTAACCCAATGGGCAGTGAGGGAAACATATCGCCCCTGTCCATGCTGACTGGTCCACGCATCGGTGGTGAGGTGGACCTTGCTACTGACGGCGTTCAGTAGCGCATGTTTTATGTTTGCCTCAACATGCCTGTGCAGGGCAGGGACAGCCTGCCTGCTGAAGTAAAAGCGGCTGGGCACCTTGTACTGTGGGACTGCCAATGCCATCAAGTCACGGAAGCTGTCAGTCTCCACCAGCCTGAACGAGAGCATTTCCAGGGACAACAGTTTGGCAATGCCTGCATTCAGAGCCTGTGCTCGGGGGTGGTTGGCCGAGAATGCCCGCCTTTTCTCCCATGCCTGGACTACCGATGGCTGTAGAGTAGACTGGGAGTGTGAGGATGACTGGGAAGGTGGTGCTGTGGGTGGAATTACACTAGGTCTCTGGACAACAGTGGAGGAAGAGGCAACACGAGATGAAGAGGTGGTAGCTGCCGCTGTTGGTTGGCCTACGTCTTCACTGTGTTTCTGTAACTCCACCGCGTGCCTGTTCCGCACATGTTTCCACATATTTGTGGTATTGAGGTTGCTGACACTTTTACCTCTTTTTACTTTCTGATGACACAGCTTGCATTTGACAAAACAAATGTCATCTGCAACTGTGTCAAAAAAGGACCAGGCACTGCAAGTCTTGGGAGCGCCCTTTTTGGCTTTGGAAAGAGACAGGCTCCTAACGGGTGCCAAAGTGGAGGCTACAGGCTCCGCAGTCTTCCCCCTCCCTCTCCCTCTTTGGCCCGTAAGGGGAAGCTCTTCCTCAGAGCTGCTCCCACCACCTTCCTGTTCCTCACGCCACGATGGGTCAAGGACCTCATCATCTCCACTACCCTATGCCACCAACTGCTCCTCCTGGGTAGTCTCGGCAGCACAGTACGCATCAGAAAGCGGCACCTGAGTTTCATCATCAGATGCGTACTGCGCTGTGGTCACCGGAGGCACTGGCCCACCTGCCTCTTCAGAGTCAGAGAGATAAAGCTTTTGGGCATCACTGCACACTGCCTCTTCTTCCATTTCTCCAATGCTGCTTGGCTGGCCCCCTGTTTCCAAGCCAAGAGATTCAGAGAACAGAAGTAGAGACGGCTCCTGTCCTGGGCTCTCTGACTGCCTGGCCAATTTGGCAGGTGGTGAAGAGACAGATGGCTGCTCTCCAGTGCTCTGTGCCTGAGAGGATGTGGCACTAACTGAAGTCGATGCCGAGGCGTTAGCTGCCATCCACCCGACAACGGCTTCAATTTGGTCTTCACGTAGCAGCGGTGCACGGCGCTCTCCGACAAAGCTGCGCATGAAGGACTGTTCCCTGCTGAAACTGAGTGACGACGAGTCACCGGCGCCCGCAGCAGGCACAGAATCACCACGTCCTCTCCCTGCTCCTCTCCCTGCTCCGCGCCCACGCCCACGTGCCTTACTCCCTGCCCTCTTCATCTTGGTTGACAGATAAAGATAAGCAGAAAAGTACTAAGGCCTTAGTGTGCTTATTCCTGAAATGCTCCTCCTAACAGGTGTAAGAAACACTAATGTTGTAAATTGTGGACTAAACTTTATTATTTTTCAAATGTGGCCTACACAAGTGTTAAGTTGTGTTTGGTGAACTTAACTTTTTTTTTGGTGCAGATCGGGCTACAGAGCTAGTTTAAATCACACGGAGACCGTGTAGACAGCCGTAAACGGCGCTGCAAGGCCAAAAAACCCTCCTCTCGGTTATCCTATATAGTGTTTTTCCACTATTTAGCTGGATACGAGTGGAAAGACACTAATAAGAATTTTTTTTTTCAAATTTTAAACTGGCTGCACTATTTGAAAAAAAGGAAATTGTTTTTCAAGGTATGAGGCAGTAACGCACCCTGAGCTGAATCCAACCGGCTATGGCTGCACACAGACTACAGGGCGAGCTGCGCTCACACAGAGACCGTGCAGACAGCCGTAAACGGCGCTGCAAGGCCAACAAACCCTCCTCTAGGTTATCCTATATAGTGTTTTTCCACTATTTAGCTGGATACGAGTGGAAAGACACTAATAGGAATTTTTTTTTCAAATTTTAAACAGGCTGCACTATTTGAAAAAAAGTAAAATTTTTCTCAAGGTATGAGGCAGTAACGAACCCTGAGCTGAATCCAACCGGCTATGGCTGCACACAGACTACAGGGCGAGCTGGGCTCACACGGAGACCGTGCAGACAGCCGTAAACGGCGCTGCAAGGCCAAAAAAACCTCCTCTAGGTTATCCTATATAGTGTTTTTCCACTATTTAGCTGGATACGAGTGGAAAGACACTAATAGGAATTTTTTTTTTCAAATTTTAAACTTGCTGCACTATTTGAAAAAAAGGAAATTGTTTTTCAAGGTATGAGGCAGTAACGCACCCTGAGCTGAATCCAACCGGCTATGGCTGCACACAGACTACAGGGCGAGCTGCGCTCACACAGAGACCGTGCAGACAGCCGTAAACGGCGCTGCAAGGCCAAAAAACCCTCCTCTAGGTTATCCTATATAGTGTTTTTCCACTATTTAGCTGGATACGAGTGGAAAGACACTAATAGGAATTTTTGTTTTTCAAATTTTAAACAGGCTGCACTATTTGAAAAAAAGTAAAATTTTTCTCAAGGTATGAGGCAGTAACGAACCCTGAGCTGAATCCAACCGGCTATGGCTGCACACAGACTACAGGGCGAGCTGGGGTCACACGGAGACCGTGCAGACAGCCGTAAACGGCGCTGCAAGGCCAAAAAACCCTCCTCTAGGTTATCCTATATAGTGTTTTTCCACTATTTAGCTGGATACGAGTGGAAAGACACTAATAGGAATTTTTGTTTTTCAAATTTTAAACAGGCTGCACTATTTGAAAAAAAGGAAAATTTTTCTCAAGGTATGAGCCAGTAACGAACCCTGAGCTGAATCCAACCGGCTATGGCTGCACACAGACTACAGGGCGAGCTGGGCTCACACGGAGACCGTGCAGACAGCCGTAAACGGCACTGCAAGGCCCAAAAACCCCCCTCTAGGTTATCCTATGTAGTGTTTTTCCACAATAGAGCTGGAGACTGGTGGAAAAACACTAATAGGAAATTTGAGAAAAAATGTGCAGCAGGCTGCACTAAGAGCAAAAAAGGACAACTGTGTGAGGCAGTGTGAACCCCCCCTGAGCTGAATACAACCGGGTATATGGCTGCACACAGACTACAGAGTGAGCTGCACACACACACACACACAGAGACCTTGCAGAACGCTGTTAAAACAGCGCTGCAAGGCAAGAACAAGGTGAACAGTGAAGAACACACAGCGTTTTGCTAAATTAGCCTTTGGAAAGGAAAATAAAGCAATTAGCTAGCTCGACTGGCCCTCAGTTAGAACACAGCGTCCTGTCCCTAACTGAAATCACAGCAGAGTGAGCGCAAAATGGCGGCAGCGTTTTTTATAGTGCAGAGTGACATCATTTCAGCAGCCAATCCAAGCCTTGCCAGTACTTACATGCCCACCATGCTAAACAGGATGTGCCCACACTTCCAATCATTCCTCATTGGCTGCTGCGTTCAGTTTGAATTCTGGGAACTTCCGATTCCGGTATCCGATACGCGGGAAGTATCGGAATTCGGTATCGGAATTCCGATACCGCAAATATCGGCCGATACCCGATACTTGCGGTATCGGAATGCTCAACACTAGTGGTGAGTTCTCCTTCCATGAAAGTTTTCAAATAGAGGCAGGACAGACATCTGTCTGAGATGGTTTAGTGAATCCTGCATTGAGCAGGGGGTTGGACCAGATGACCCAGGAGGTCCTTTCCAACTCTACCATTCTATGATTCTATGTACTATATGTGCAGTGTGTGTGTATATACATGTGTATATATGTGGAGTGTGTGTGTATATACATATGTATTGTGGGGAATCACTCTCTCTGGTAGGCATTAGGCATTTAGCCTTAAGTAGCCTTCACATAGGCAATGCAGCTTTGGTCCCAAGGTGTGCAGCTTTTATTGCTTTTCACATGTTGCATAGCACTAGTTTTGAGCGATACCTTCCGATATTTGAAAGTATCGGTATCGGATGGTATCGGCCGATACCGGCAAAATATCGGATCTCGCCGATACCGATACCAATACAAGTCAACGGGACACAAATATCGGAATGTATCCTCGATGGTTCCCAGGGTCTCAAGGAGAGGAAACTCTCCTTCAGGCCCTGGGATCCATATTAATGTAAAAAATAAAGAATAAAAATAAAAAATATGGCTATACTCACCCCTCCGAAGGACCCTGGCTTTCACCACTGCAAGCGTCCGCCTCCGTTCCTGAGAATTGCAGAGAGTGAAGGACCTTCGATGATGTTGCGGTCAGGTGACCTGACCGCTCACGTGACCGCTCACCTGACCGCAACGTCATCGAAGGTCCTTCACTCTCTACATTCTCAGGAATGGAGGCAGACGCTTGCAGCAGTGACAGCCAGGGTTCTTCGGAGGGGTGAGTATAGCCATATTTTTTATTTTTATTATTTATTTTTTACATTAATATGGATTCCAGGGCCTGAAGGAGAGTTTCCTCTCCTCCAGACCCTTGGAACCATACGCACCGCACACTCTGATACCGATTTCCGATATCACAAAAATATCGGAACTCGGTATTGGAATTCTGACACTTGCAGTATCAGAATGCTCAACACTACACAGCACCAAAACAAAGTCATAAACATAAATCTTCAGCCTTGTCCAGGTGCTAAATAAACAGGACAAACCCTGGCTACTCATTCATGGCTGGGTTAACACCCGCTCGGTCAAGCAAAACAGCTAATGTCCATAGCAACCACTGTCTCGCTCTTTAGCTCCAATACACATCCAGTCTAGTTAGGTTCCCTGAGCTCACTGCCCAAGGTGAACAGCTAGCCTGGTTATGTGCAGGACATAAAAAAAGTACAGGAATCTGTCTCTAAACACGAGGATAATATTATTAACATCAAAAAGCGCTAATTAAACAGAGACGATATTGACTATTCAGCACAGCATATGTAGGATTGGAGCAGAAACAATCCAGCTGTCCGAACTCCTAAATCTATTCTCAGGAAAAGGAGACATCATCACTTTCCATCCATGTTAGTTTCAGCTTTTTCAACCCTGACATATCAGATTGCATTTCTAGTGATTCTGATTCTGATAACTACAAGCTTAGCTTTCGCTATTGCAAAGCATTCAAATCTCCCAAGGACAAAGACATTTTTTATAACAAATGCAAGAGACATTGTGGAATGAAACACAGAAAAAACGTAGGGATTGATCTCACGACGCAGAAGGAACCTTCAATTTTAAGGGAAGAAACTAATGTCCTTAATTTATCATCACCTGCGTTCACATCTGAACAAATTAAACTTTTTTCTTATGGTCTAAACTTTATTCCTGACATATACTGTATTTTGATTTATTTTCAACCATTCTGGACATTAACAGTTTCATCTGCAATCTTACTACTAAAAGACATTTTTGGAATAGTGATGCCTATCAAATAATCAACATTCATTGTGCTTTTTCCAACACAAACCGCACTTTCAATTTCCAAGAAGAAATGTCTGTTTTATGCCTGGAGGATTTGGACAACAGCTCATCAAACTGACAAGATGTTAATCAAGCTTCAGATTTCAATTCAAAAACCCTTATTTTTACCTGATCCAATCCCGTGTAAATTGTATGAACATGTCTCAAGACTCAGTGGAGACAGAACTAAAAACTCTACAATAGTACTCCCAACAAGTTTTCTAAATCTAATCTTACATCTTCATTAACGAACGCATTGTATGAATTACTACATAGGAAGGATATAGTTGTGAAAATGTCGAACAAAGGTGGTGTTGTGGTGATCACGGCCTATAGATTGCAAATTAACAATATGCTTAACGATTTCACCACTTACACCAAGTTGTCTTTTAATCCATTACATGATTTTTCTGAAATGTCGCTTAAATTGATTAATGAAAGTTTTGCATGAGGAGTCTTGACCAGAGTTGAGCAACTTTTACTTTTTTAGGATCGAGTCGGGTTTCGCGAAACCCGACTTTGTCAAAAGTTGGGTCGGGTGAAATCGGCCGATTGTTTCGAAAAGTCGGGGGCCGACCGAAACACGAAATCCAATGCAAGTCAATGGGGAATCAAAGTCAGCAGTGAATGGAGGACAGGAAAACAACTACAGTGCCAATTTTAATGCCAAAAACATCAATTCTTATTTCTTAAGCTTGTCAATCTTAATTTACTTTATAATAATAGTTAGGCATTGAAAACACGGGTCTTTTGGCTAAAGTTGTGGGGGGGTAGGGCTGGCTCAAGATTTTTGTGGGCCCAGGAAATGCGGAATACGTCACGACGGTGGAACAGGGAGCGGTAAGTATTTAAACTTTGCAAGTGCTGTGATCCTGAGCAAGCAGGGGGGGGCCCACTCGTTGGCACTTGGCACTGGCACAGGGTCCCTCATAGTACGGCGGCGTGTTTGACGGCAGGTGGCGCCTCCCACTGCCAGAGAAACTTTTGTGCACTATGAGGAGCCCTGTGCCAGTGATGTCGCCAATGAGTATGCCCCCCCAACTGATGAAGGAACCTGCACTTTCATCTGCACCTTCCTCTTTGTCCCCGTGTAAGGTGGTATAGTATGCGGGAAGGGGAACCTGACTTTCAGCAGGGTCAGATTCAGGCTGTGTAGAGTGCAAGGGGAATGTAGTGGTCTGGGTCAATGTACCAGCAGACTCATCTAGCAGTGGCTGGGCAATGGGCAGGATGAGGAGGAAACACAGATATAGGCCTAAATAATAAAGTAGGCTAAATGCAGTTCAAAATTGGTAACAGGACTAAACAGGCGCATAGCTTTGTTCAGTGGAGGACAAATGTAATGAGTGGCGCAGACACCGTTAGTAGGCCCAAAATAAAAGTTGGCTAAATGCAGTTCAAAAATGGTAACAGGACTAAACAGGCGGCATAGCTAGGTACTGGGGTGTGCTCCTCTGCTGAGTAGCAGATAGTGGTAGTAGGCGCAATGTGTTAACTGGTCTAAATGGAGGCCAGGGCCCCTGGATATTTTAACTATCATCTATCATTTCAACAAATTTGTATTGGCAGTGCCATTGAAGGATTTAACAGCACAGACTGCACAGTGGTGGAGCAGGGAGAGGTAAGTATTGCAAGTGGTAGAGAACTGTTTGAGCTGGGGGGAGCACTCTCTCGTGGGCGGCGGTACTGGCACAGGGCCCCTCATATTATGACGGTGTGTCTGACGTTGGTTGTGCATCACCACCGTCAGAGACACTTCATTGTACTATGAGGGACCCTGTGCCAGTGCCGTCGCCCAAGAGTGGGCGCACCCACCTGTCCAGACAAATGGCACGTGGTGACCACGGCCCTGTAGGGGGAGTCAGCCCATTTAGGGAGGTATAAAAATGGCCTATGGTGGACATTCAGCAGCTGCAAATGGCGGAATTGGAGAAGTCAGTAAGAGGAGGCCAAAAGCAAGACATTTTTCAGGCAAGCTACGTGTCAGCAGGAGAAGGTGGGGCAAAATAATTTGAAATCCATGATTGGTTCATTTTAATGAAGGTTAGATCATCAACAATCTGGGTAGCCAGACATGGCCTTTTTTCAGTCAGTATTGAACCAGCAGCACTGAAGACTCTTTCTGATAGCACACTAGAAGCAGGGCAAGCGAGCTCCTGTAATGCATATTCTGCCAATTCAGGCTAGGCGTCTATTTTAGATGCCCAGTAATCAAAGGGGAATGATCTGTGAGGGAGAACAACGATAAGGGAGGAAAAATGGTTCGTAACCATACTGGACAAATGCTGTCTCCTGTCACTTTGAATTGATGCAGTGGCAGAAAGTGGCTGGAAGATATATGAAAAAATACAAGGACTATAGTACATTTTCAATCTCCCTACAATGATCTCAGGAAAAGTATGGCAGCAATAAAAAGGACTGCTGCACACAAAAGTGTGGACAAATAAACAAAATAATTGTGCAGAAAGGAGCAACAGGATTTTTGCTTTTAAAAAAGCAGTTGGTTTGCACAGCGGTGTGCAACAGCAATGCAGCTATCAGGGAGCCTAATAAGGCAGCCTAATAAGCTACAGAGCTGATGCACAAAAATATAGCCTCCATTGTCCCTGCTGGTGGTGTTGGACAGTGGAAATCGCTACAGCACAAGCAGTTTCGGGGCTTAATCTTCCGTCCCTAACTATATCCCTTCTTCTGATGAAGCTGCGACAACCTCTCCCTATGCTACGATCGGCAGAAGTAAGATGGTGGTCGGCGTGCACGCCCCTTTATAGCCCCTGTGACGCCGCAGAAAGCAAGCCAATCACTGTCATGAGAACATGTTGTCTGAAGGATGACAGCTGTTTCACGCTACATGCGCTTCTACAGATCCTGGATCTGTGGAAGCGCATGTAGCGCGAAACAGTTGTCATCCTTCAGACAACATGTTCTCCCTGTCCATGTCCTAATAAAGACTTGTTTGCAGCAGTGGGCTTGGTGAGTGCTAACTACTTTTGTTCTCTTGTATTTTCGGACACAATGCACTTTTTTGGTTAAGCACCCCTAGTGCCCATGCAATGAGTAGGAGGTAAAGGCACTGGTACAGCATTTTACAGCACGCAGACAGGTGATCGCATTTTGTCAGCAGTGCGGGTATATATATTTTCTTTTTTTGGACAATCACTGTCATGCCCTTCTCTAAGATGGTGGGGACCGAGACCTATGTCATCACGCTGCCCACACTCTGCGTCCTCCTTCAATGGCTGAAAAATGGCGCTGAAAGCGTCATACAAAACGCGACTTTGGCGTGAAGATCGCCGACCTCATGGCCGATCCCACACTAGGATCGGCTTGGGTTTCACGAAACCCGACTTTGCCGAAAGTCGGCGATTTTTGAATTTGTCCGTTCCGTTCAACCCTAGTCTTGACCAAGAAACAAACAGAATATCTTGTTATTAAATCCCCTACTATTCCAATACTCCATGATCTCTCTAAAGTGCATAAAGGGACAAATTTCCCACCTACAAGATCAATTATCACTGGTATTGGATCTGCAAATGAACATCTGAGCGAGTGGCTGGACTCCCTCCTTCAACCCTTGGTACAAAGATCCCCTGGCTACATCAGGGATTTTAGTGAGATTCTTGATCAATTATCAAATTTTAGATGGTCAAATAAGTATACATGGATCAGTTATGATGTGATCTCGTTGTATACTTTAATCCCACAACATGTGTCATTCGAAGCTTTTATTTTTCATCTTGCGAAGTAATGCCATTAAACCCAAACTTTATAGGATTACATTGTGCAGTTTGCAATTTTTCTCATGATGCACAATTTGTTCCTAAGCAATAAATTACTTGGCACTCAGGAGATCTTGTTGCAAGATAAGAAGTGAACAATTCATTTATTTAGTGCATCCAGTTCCAAATTAAACGTTTTCGGTCTTATCACAAGACCTTCATCAGAAATAGTTTTTTTTTAGTACTGGAAGACGTAATAAATATGTAAGGGCAATCAAAGGAGCCAGCGTCAGATGGGTTCCGGGAAAAGAGAGCGCCTGAGAGACTGGAGATATAGGGGAAAAAGCGCTGTGCAGGGTGAGATACTCGCAGGGGCGGTAGCGCTGGGATCTCAGAGGACACCGGCGCCGTGCTGCGGGGGTCGCATGGTTCCCGGGACTGGCACAATTTGTTCCTATTTGACAGTTCTTTTTATTTACAGCATAGCGGAGTTTCCATGAGGGCCAAATTCTCACCCTCCATTCCAATCTGGTGATGGCATATTTTGAGGAGTTGTCCTTGTATTCGACACAAAATCTATTTAATTCACATATAGTATGGTTGGGCAGATACATCGACGACATGCTCCTTTTATATTGTCTTTGGCGTGTCAAGGTAAGGAGGCTTATTCACTGTCCAATGCTCTTCTGGAAAATTTAATATGCAAATTGCCTCTTCAGAGATAAAGAGGACTTGAACTCTATAATGCCACCTGTTGGGAGTAGTGATCTTACAGGTCACAATCAATCAATTCTAATAATTGCAATCTACAATTTACAGTTAATCGTAGCTCATCAAATATTTCCTTTCTAGATCTGAAACTTTGCAGCTCTTCTGGTTGTTTCATTTCTACCTCTATGTTTCGGAAACCACTTGCTGGTAATATAAATATGCATGTCAACAGCAGTCATCAAAAATATTGCTAAGTCAATACTTGTAGATGAATAAATTCAAGCTAAAAGGAGCGGCAGTGATCCTTCTGTATATACCCAAAAAACTAAACTATTGAATGTGACACTTAAAAAAAAATGTGGCTATCCTTACTGGATGTTATACACAGTACAAAACATAATTAAACATAAGAATTGTTCTGAGCTCATTAATAACAATAGATTCTACATTAACCCCTTCATGACCCCAGCTTTTTTCGGTTTTGCGTTTTAATTTTTCGTTCCCCTCCTTCCCAAAGCCATAACTTTTTTATTTTTTTATCAATATGGCCATGTGAGGGCTTATTTTTTGAGGATAAGTTGTACTTTTGAATGACATCATTGGTTTTAGCATGTCATGTACTAGAAAATGGGAAAAAATTCCAAGTCTGGTGAAATTGCAAAAAAAAGTGCAATCCACACTTGTTTTTTGTTTAGCTTTTTTACTAGGTTCACTAAATGCTAAAACTGATTGGCCATTTTGATTCTCCAGGTCATTATGAGTTCATAGACACCAAACATATCTAGGTTATTTTTTATCTAAGTGGTACAAAAAAATTCCAAACTTTGCTAAAAAAATTGCGCAAATTTTTTGATACCCATAGCGCCTCCATTTTTCGTGATCTGGGGTTGGGTCAGGACTTATTTTTTGCTTGCTGAGCTGATGTTTTTAATGATACCATTTTGGTGCAGATACGTTCTTTTGATGGCCCGTTATTGCATTTTAATGCAATGTTGCGTTGACCAAAAAAAAGTTAGTGTGGCATTTCAAATTTTTTTCTCGCTACGCGGTTTACTGATCAGGTTAATCCTTTTTTAATTGATAGATTGGGCGAGTCTGAACACAGCGATGCCAAATATGTGTATATTTGATTTTTTTATATCGTTTTATTTTGAATGGGGCGAAAGGGGGTGATTTTAACTTTTATTTTATTTTTTTTTTTCATATTTTTTTAAAATTTTTTTTTACTTTTGCCATGCTTCAATAGCCTCCATGGGAGGCTAGAAGCTGGCATAGCCTGATCGGCTCTACTACAAAGGAGCAATGCTCAGATTGCTCCTATGTAGTAGAATTGCTGCATTGCTATGAGCGCCAACCACAGGGTGGAGCTCACAGCAATCCAGAATCAACAACCATAGAGGTCTTCAATAGACCTCTGGTTGTCATGCCGACGCATCACTGACCCCCGATCACGTGACGGGGGTCAGTGATGCGCGCATTTCCGGCCCGATGGCCGGAAGCGTTAGTTAAATGCCGCTGTCATCGTTTGACAGTGGCATTTAACTAGTTAATAGCAATTCCACCTGCCACTATTGCGGGCACATGTCAGCTGTTCAAAACAGGTGAGATGTTCCGGCTTTGATGCAGGCTCACCGCCGGAGTCCGCATCAAAGCAGGGGATCTGACCTCGGACGTACTATCCTGTCCGAGATTAGAAAGGGGTTAATACAGTTAAATTTGATAAAACAGTTCTTTCTACTCAGTATAGTCCACAATTTACTATCATTAGACAAATCATACAGAAATATTTACCTGTATTGTTGGAAGATGATAATTTTGCTTCCATTTTGCGATCCGGTTGTGGAGTAGTCACAAGAAACGCACCATCATTAGACAATATTCCCTCACCTAGTTTTTCCATTCCCGCTCCTCTAACCAGACATGGCTCAGTTTTAAAGTTTTTGCCTGTTATGGAGCGCAACGTTACAAAACATGCAACCGTGCACTTCAATGTAATACTTACGATACAATGTAATGATAATAATAGTCAAAATTCTAATGTTAAACAATTTATTAACTATAGTACTGAAAATGTTATATATGCCATCAAATAAACTATTTGCAATTAGCTATACATTGGTTGTACCTCCAGCAAACTAACGATTCACATCATAGAACATTTGAATGACATCACTAATGTCAAAGTTGAGGCTCGTCAGGTCTCATCCGGAGCTAACATTTTTATCGCTATGCATCAAAGACAAACTTGGTCTTTACAAATTTTAGTCCTCTTCCTCTCTGAAGAGAAAATTTGCATATCACTGCATAAAAACCTTCTGACCATGTTAATTTTTAGTAAAACATAAACAAAACAAACATTGTAGCCACCCAAAAACTATACTCCCCAGTCCCAACCAATCTGCCTAACTACCAGTGGTGCACCTTGAAGCTTCTGGGCTCCATTGCAAAATGGTCCTCACCTCCCATGTGCCATTTATAGTACTGGTGTGTTGGGCAGTGGGCCTTGTACTTCTTCAGTCACTTCCCCCTTCTATAACTATTCTCTTGTTGAGTACCAAAGAAGATGACATCTTGTTTTCTTATCTGTGCAGCAGTATATCTAACAGAGTCCATGTTGGCCAGGACAGGACATTTCAAATACTTTTTATCTCAAAGCACACATCTCTTGTCTGCAAAGTTTCCAGTGACTTTAATTCTACAATCAGGCAAGCCTAAAATCTAGTCAGTATATTATTACAATAACCAGATGACAATGTAGTATTTCCTAGTTGAGGAGACGACAGATAAATATTATTTCGCTTGTTTTTAAGTTGTTTCAAATACTGAAGTACTAACAGGAGTATGCAAAATGTCAAGTGACTTTCCTCTGCCTTTTCCTCTCTAGCTTTATTAATTTGCAGACTATTAGGCATAATTTTTCTTTTTCCTCTTGTTCTTCCACATAAACCGGTCAAAGTGGCCTGGAGGGCTTCCAATGGAAATTTCATTGCTACCACAACGCACACATTCTACATGTGTTTATTTAGCTTGAGACGTTTCCCCTCAAACAACATTTTTCCAGAGGGAGGAAAGGAATCCCTCAGCCAAAATATTACAAGATGAGTCTGCCATCCGTAAGATGGGTATTTCTATACAAATGACCATCAAATATCAGAATGGTAGAACAAAAAAAATACCAATCTCAAAAATTAAAAATTACCTTAGTCTGTTTTCTCTTTACTTGTGTTCAGTAAATCACATTTTCTAAAGACTTAGAGGCCCTCGGTAATAATTTTTAGAGGGTCATCAAGCGGCCCTCACTCCAAATTTTTAGAGTGCTATTAGGCGGCCCCCACTCCAAATTTTTAGAGGGTCATCATGTGGCCCTCATGCCAAACTTTTAGAGTGCTATTAGGTGGCCCTCACTCCAAATGTTTAGAGGGCCATCATGCTTTCCTCGCTTTCAATTTTTCCAGTGTGTTTATGATGCCCTCTGTTATGACCTGGTGGTCAGGACAATAATGGACCTGGTGGTTAAGAGCACACGGAATGACCTGATAGTTACTGATAATAAAGGACGAGCTCTGGGACGTGGGAACTCTGCTGACCGCAATCCCTAAACCTATCAACCACACTAGAAATAGCCGTGGATTGCGCCTAACGCTCCCTATGCAACTCGGCACAGCCTAAGAAACTAGCTAGCCCTGAAGATAGAAAAATAAAGCCTACCTTGCCTCAGAGAAATTCCCCAAAGGAAAAGGCAGCCCCCCACATATAATGACTGTGAGTAAAGATGAAAATACAAACACAGACATTAAATAGATTAAGCAAAGTGAGGCCCGACTTACTAAACAGACCGAGGATAGGAAAGGTTACTTTGCGGTCTGCACAAAAACCTACAAAACACCACGCAGAGGGCGCAAAAAGACCCTCCACACCGACTCACGGTGCGGAGGCGCTCCCTCTGCGTCCCAGAGCTTCCAGCAAGCAAGATAACAAATTAAATAGCAAGCTGGAGAGAAAAATAACAAACCAAAGAAATACAGGCTGGAACTTAGCTTCTGATGGGAAGACAGGTCACAAGAACGATCCAGGAGTGAACTAGACCAATACTGGAACATTGACAGGTGGCATGGAGCAAAGATCTAAGTGGAGTTAAATAGAGCAGCAGCTAACGAATTAACCTCGTCACCTGTGGAAGGAAACTCAGAAACACCCACCAGAGGAAGTCCATGGACAGAACCAGCCGAAGTACCATTCATGACCACAGGAGGGAGCTTAACAACAGAATTCACAACAGTACCCCCCTCTTGAGGAGGGGTCACCGAACCCTCACCAGAGCCCCCAGGCCGACCAGGATGAGCCAAATGAAAGGCACAAACTAGATCGGCAGCATGAACATCAGAGGCAAAAACCCAGGAATTATCTTCCTGACCATAACCCTTCCACTTGACCAGGTACTGGAGTTTCCGTCTCGAAACACGAGAATCCAAAATCTTCTCCACCACATACTCCAACTCCCCCTCAACCAACACCAGGGCAGGAGGATCAACGGATGGAAGCACAGGCGCCACGTATCTCCGCAATAACGACCTATGGAACACATTATGGATGGCAAAAGAAGCAGGAAGGGCCAAACGAAATGGCACAGGATTGATAACCTCAGAAATCTTATACGGACCAATGAAACGAGGCTTAAACTTAGGAGAGGAAACTTTCATAGGAACATAACGAGACGACAACCAAACCAAATCCCCAACACGAAGTCGGGGACCCACACAGCGCCGGCGGTTAGCGAAACGTTGAGCCTTCTCCTGGGACAATGTCAAATTGTCCACCACATGAGTCCAAATCTGCTGCAACCTATCCACCACAGTATCTACACCAGGACAGTCTGAAGACTCAACCTGCCCTGAAGAGAAACGAGGATGTAAACCAGAATTGCAGAAAAACGGCGAAACCAAAGTAGCCGAGCTGGCCCGATTATTAAGGGCGAACTCAGCCAATGGCAAAAAGGACACCCAATCATCCTGATCAGCAGAAACAAAGCATCTCAGATATGTTTCCAAAGTTTGATTAGTTCGTTCGGTTTGGCCATTTGTCTGAGGATGGAAAGCCGAGGAAAAATACAAATCAATGCCCATCCTAGCACAAAAGGATCGCCAAAACCTTGAAACAAACTGGGAACCTCTGTCAGAAACGATGTTCTCCAGGATACCATGTAAACGAACCACATGCTGGAAAAATAATGGCACCAAATCAGAGGAGGAAGGCAATTTAGACAAAGGTACCAAATGGACCATCTTAGAAAAGCGATCACAAACCACCCAAATGACCGACATCTTTTGAGAGTCGGGGAGATCCAAAATAAAATCCATAGAAATATGCGTCCAGGGCCTCTTCGGGACCGGCAAGGGCAAAAGCAACCCACTGGCACGAGAACAGCAGGGCTTAGCCCGAGCACAAGTCCCACAGGACTGCACAAAAGAACGCACATCCCGCGACAAAGATGGCCACCAGAAGGATCTAGCCACCAAATCTCTGGTACCAAAGATTCCAGGATGCCCAGCCAACACTGAACAATGAATCTCAGAGATAGCTCTACTAGTCCATCTATCAGGGACAAACAGTTTCTCCGCTGGGCAACGGTCAGGTCTATCAGCCTGAAATTTTTGCAGCACCCGCCGCAAATCAGGGGAGATGGCAGACAAAATTACCCCCTCTTTGAGAATACCCACCGGCTCAGGAACACCCGGAGAGTCAGGCACAAAACTCCTTGACAGGGCATCAGCCTTCACATTCTTAGAGCCCGGAAGGTACGAAACCACAAAATCAAAACGGGAGAAAAATAACGACCATCGAGCCTGTCTCGGATTCAACCGTTTGGCAGACTCAAGATAAGTCAAATTCTTGTGATCTGTCAAGACCACCATGCGATGCTTGACTCCCTCCAGCCAATGACGCCACTCCTCGAATGCCCACTTCATGGACAACAATTCACGATTACCAACATCATAGTTACGCTCAGCAGGCGAAAACTTTCTAGAAAAGAAAGCACATGGCTTCATCACCGAGCCATCAGAACTTCTTTGCGACAAAACAGCCCCTGCTCCAATCTCAGAAGCATCAACCTCAACCTGAAGCGGAAGCGAAACATCTGGCTGGCACAACACAGGGGCAGAAGAAAAACGACGCTTCAACTCCTGAAAAGCCTCTACAGCCGCAGAAGACCAATTGACCACATCAGCACCCTTCTTGGTCAAATCAGTCAACAGTTTAGCAACAGTAGAAAATTAGCGATGAAGCGCCGATAAAAATTAGCAAAGCCCAGGAACTTTTGCAGGCTCTTCACAGATGTCGGCCGAGTCCAATCGTAAATGGCCTGGACTTTAACAGGGTCCATCTCGATAGTAGAAGGGGAAAAAATGAACCCCAAAAATGAAACCTTCTGAGCTCCAAAGAGACACTTTGACCCCTTCACAAACAAGGAATTCGCATGAAGGACCTGGAACACCATTCTGACCTGCTTCACATGAGACTCCCAATCATCCGAAAAGACCAAAATATCATCCAAATACACAATCAGGAATTTATCCAGGTACTCTCGGAAGATGTCATGCATAAAGGACTGAAATACTGATGGAGCATTGGAAAGCCCGAATGGCATAACCAGGTACTCAAAATGGCCCTCGGGCGTATTAAATGCTGTTTTCCATTCATTGCCTTGTTTAATACGCACAAGATTATATGCCCCTCGAAGATCTATCTTGGTGAACCAACTAGCCCCTTTAATACGAGCAAACAAATCAGACAGCAACGGCAAAGGATACTGAAATTTGACTGTAATTTTATTAAGAAGGCGGTAATCAATACAAGGTCTCAAAGAACCATCCTTCTTGGCCACAAAAAAGAACCCTGCTCCTAACGGTGATGACGACGGGCGAATATGGCCTTTCTCCAAGGATTCCTTTATATAACTCCGCATAGCGGCATGCTCTGGCACAGATAAATTGAACAATCGGCCCTTAGGAAACTTACTACCAGGAATCAAATTAATAGCACAATCGCAATCCCTATGAGGAGGTAGGGCACTGGCTTTGGGCTCATCAAATACATCCCAATAATCCGACAAAAACTCTGGAACTTCAGAAGGAGTGGAAGACGAAATAGACAAAAATGGAACATCACCATGTACCCCCTGGCAACCCCAGCTGGACACAGACATAGATTTCCAGTCCAATACTGGATTATGAACCTGTAGCCATGGCAACCCCAAAACGACCACATCATGCAGATTATGCAACACCAGAAAGCGGATATCCTCCTGATGTGCAGGAGCCATGCACATGGTCAATTGGGTCCAATACTGAGGCTTATTCTTGGCCAAAGGCGTAGCATCAATTCCTCTCAATGGAATAGGATACTGCAAGGGCTCCAAGAAAAAACCACAGCGCCTAGCATACTCCAAGTCCATCAAATTCAGGGCAGCGCCTGAATCCACAAATGCCATAACAGAATAGGATGACAAAGAGCAAATCAGAGTAACAGACAATAGAAATTTAGACTGTACCGTACCAATGGTGGCAGACCTAGCGAACCGCTTAGTGCGCGTATGACAATCGGAGATAGCATGAGTGGAATCACCACAGTAAAAACATAGCCCATTCCGACGTCTGTGTTCTTGCCGTTCAGCTCTGGTCAAAGTCCTATCACATTGCATAGGCTCAGGCCCATGCTCAGATAGTACCGCCAAATGGTGCACAGCTTTACGCTCACGCAAGCGTCGATCGATCTGAATGGCCAAGGACATAGACTCATTCAGACGAGCAGGCATGGGAAACCCCACCATGACATCCTTAAGGGCTTCAGAGAGACCCTTTCTGAAGATTGCTGCCAGGGCACATTCATTCCACTGAGTGAGCACAGACCACTTTCTAAACTTCTGACAATATATCTCCGCTTCATCCTGACCCTGACACAGAGTCAGCAAGATTTTCTCTGCCTGATCCACTGAATTAGGTTCGTCATAAAGCAATCCAAGCGCCAGGAAAAACGCATCAACATCACGCAATGCCGGATCTCCTGGCGCAAGGGAAAATGCCCAGTCTTGAGGGTCACCACGTAACAAAGAAATAATGATCTTTACTTGTTGAACAGGGTCACCTGAGGAGCGAGGTTTCAAGGCAAGAAACAATTTACAATTATTTTTGAAATTCAAGAACTTAGATCTATCACCAAAAAACAAATCAGGAATTGGAATCCTAGGCTCTGACATCGGATTCTGAACCACAAAATCTTGAATGTTTTGTATCCTTGTAGTGAGATTATCCATCCAAGAGGACAGACCTTGAATGTCCATATTTACACCAGTGTCCTGAACCATCCAGAGTTAAAGGGGAAAATTGAGACAAAACACACTGCAAAGAAAAAAAAATGGTCTCAGAACTTCTCTTATCCTTCTATTGAGATGCATTAGTACTTTGGGCCACCTGTACTGTTATGACCTGGTGGTCAGGACAATAATGGACCTGGTGGTTAAGAGCACACGGAATGACCTGATAGTTACTGATAATAAAGGACGAGCTCTGGGACGTGGGAACTCTGCTGACCGCAATCCCTAAACCTATCAACCACACTAGAAATAGCCGTGGATTGCGCCTAACGCTCCCTATGCAACTCGGCACAGCCTAAGAAACTAGCTAGCCCTGAAGATAGAAAAATAAAGCCTACCTTGCCTCAGAGAAATTCCCCAAAGGAAAAGGCAGCCCCCCACATATAATGACTGTGAGTAAAGATGAAAATACAAACACAGAGATGAAATAGATTAAGCAAAGTGAGGCCCGACTTACTGAACAGACCGAGGATAGGAAAGGTTACTTTGCGGTCTGCACAAAAACCTACAAAAGACCACGCAGAGGGCGCAAAAAGACCCTCCGCACCGACTCACGGTGCGGAGGCGCTCCCTCTGCGTCCCAGAGCTTCCAGCAAGCAAGACAACAAATTAAATAGCAAGCTGGACAGAAAAATAGCAAACCAAAGAAATACAGGCTGGAACTTAGCTTCTCATGGGAAGACAGGTCACAAGAACGATCCAGGAGTGAACTAGACCAATACTGGAACATTGACAGGTGGCATGGATCAAAGATCTAAGTGGAGTTAAATAGAGCAGCAGCTAACGAATTAACCTCGTCACCTGTGGAAGGAAACTCAGAAACACCCACCAGAGGAAGTCCATGGACAGAACCAGCCGAAGTACCATTCATGACCACAGGAGGGAGCCCGACAACAGAATTCACAACAGCCCTCCTTCATAGTTTTTACAGAATGTATATGAGGCCAACCTATACAATCATATATATATATACCCCAGGGGTAAAAGTTTCTCAGCACTTGACATTACCGCATATGCTTTTCCAGTCTAGGAGTCCCAATTCTGAGGCCCTCCTCTACATTTCTGCCAGGCCTCCATTCTAATTTTTGGCAGCCCTTGCACTTAGTGCATAGGCTTTACCAGTAAAAGAGTCCCACTCCTTAATAATGGGAAAAAAATGTTTTCTGAGGTCCTGCTAATAATCTTTATTTTTTTTATTTTTTTGCTCATAGCCCTAGTGCATAGGCTTTATGATTCTAACAGTCCCACTACCAAGCAATCTTAACAGAATGTGTATGAGGCCCTCCTTTATTTCTATTACAGGGTGTATCATAATCCTTCTTCCTACTAGTTTTTGACAATTATTGCATTGTCCATTAGGCTTTGCAAGTTTCAGAGTACCTCCATAAATTACCGTATTTTGCGGACTATAATTTTGGGGATATAAATAGCAAAAACATTTTTTTAAGAAAATGGGTGTCCATCTAGTCTGAATTTACAGTAGCTTACTGGGGGAATGGCAGCAGTGGAGCAAGGTCACAAGAGGCAGGATCGGGGGCAGCAGGAGTGGTCCAATGCTGTGGGCTCCATACTGGAAGGAGGGGGTATCCCGATGGTGCAAGGCAGTGGGCCCTGGGCTTCAAAAAAATTTAGATCTATAAACTAAAGGCATGGCCATAATGGCACTGTGTTGCTGATTAATATGATACCTGATGTGCAGGGATCTATTCAGTGGCTGTTTAATACTCACCTTATGGAGTTTTCATAAAATGGTTCCTTGTGTTTTTTGGGGAGGGACATGGAGCAGGGTATTCTTCTCATTTTCCGCACTCCCATCAGCCTTCTCTGCTTTTTATGCAGGTCACTCATTAGTCAGTGACCTGCGTCCTTTTTAAAACTCCAGTGTGTGCACAGCGGGAGCCAAAGTCCTGTGTGCAGGGCCTCAATAAAATGGTGCCGGAGGCGGCACATGAACAGATCGAGATTTCAGTTCAGTTCAGTGGAATTTTAAATGAGGCCTTTCACTGATGAACTGACCTGCACAAGAGAACAGGAAGAACAGGAAGAAGACCCTGCCCCCACAGCATGCCCCAAAGCAAACAGAAGAACAGAAGATGTCATTTTATGAAAAATTCACAAGGTATGTAATTAACAGCCACTGGGTGGATCCCTTCACATCAGGTGTATTAATCAGCATCATAATGCCATTATGGCTATACCTTTAGTTTATAGGTTTCAAACCTGCTGACAGGTTCTCTTTAAGCCAAGTGTTATAATGTACAGACTCAAACAAAGTCCACTGTTCAGTTACACCTATCTATATATATAATTGTCTAAGGTACACTTCCGACTGTTTGTCTGTCTGTCACAGAAATTCCGCATCGCTGATTGGTCACGGTCAGCTGGGCATGACCAATCAGCGACAGGCACAGTCCTGCCGTGAATTGGCCCTCCCAACTCCCCTCCAGTCAGTGCCCCCTCCATACTCCCCTCCAGTCAGTGCCCACATAGCGTTTTAGCAGTCCTTTAAATGGACTGCGTTACACCGTGGCATAACGCAGTGTATCGCAGTCCGTTAACGCTGTCATTAACTGTTATGACCTGGTGGTTAGGAGCACCCGGCACGACCTGATAGTTAAACTCACACAGGACAAGCTCTGGGATGTGGGAGCTCTGCTGACCACAGGCCCTAATCCTATCACACCACTAGAAATAGCTGTGGAGCGTTCCTGACTCTCCCTAGACGCCTCTTCACAGCCTAAGAGCTAGCTAGCCCTAGAGATAGAAAATAAAGCCTACCTTGCCTCAGAGAAATTCCCCAAAGGAAAAGGCAGCCCCCCACATATATTGACTGTGAGTAAAGATGAAAGTCACAAACGCAGAAATGAAACTGGTTTTGTCGGGGTCGTCACGACAATACCCTTCCTTCACCAGTCATTCCAAATTAGATTAAAAGCATTGGTACCGGAATGAAGAATGAGTCAGACAAAATGCTGGTTCAAACTCATTGCATGCTCGTGTGTCTACATAGTGTAGCAACGTCACAGCAACTGACTTTATTTTCTAATACACAACATTATATGATCTATTGGGGGAAGGTGTGCAGAGGGCGGGGATATGCAGGGTTTAAGCAATGTATCTAGTATTCAGTCTTTCTAGTTGGCTCTGACATCATCTGATAAATCTTCCTTTCTCCACGTCGCTTTAAGTATCATTTCAAGAGAAATGATACTTGTCCTTCTGGAATGTGTAACTTGCTTCTTCAGCAGAGTGAATCTGGGACATAGGTGAATACTGGCAGCCATCTTAAATGTAGGTAATTCGAATGAGTCCATGAGGGTTTTAACAGCTTCAACATTCTTCACTGAGTCCCGGCGGTAGTAACAAATCCTCGATTGGCTCATAGGGCTCCGAAATCATGAGCAATACCAAATGCATACTGTGAGTCCGTATATATTAGCCCGCCTGTCTTTGGCCAGAACACATGCAGTAGACAGAGCCTGACGTTCTGCTTCTTGTCCTGACAGTGAGGGAGGGAGTGCAGCTGCGTGCAATACAGTATCTTCCGTAGTAACAGCGTATCCGGTGGGAAATCTGCCAAAATCATCACCATATCTTGAACAGTCTTTCAGGGCCTTGTAGAGAAATTGCATTATGCGGGATGCGTCCGGTATCCACTGACAACAATAAGTACATAATCCAAGAAAAGGCTGGAGTTCAGTCTCATCTTTTGTAGCTGATGGCTATTTTTCTTTTTTTCTGTGAGGTGTCTGGCACCCTGAAGGAGACAGTGACCCAAAAATATCACTTGACCAATGCAGAACCGAAGTTTCGAGGCCGAAACCCGACAGTTCAGATCTGCCAGATACTTGTGAAAACTAACAGTGGCAACAATGGCTTCCTGCTCTGTCTGTGCACACAACAAAAAAAAATTACCCACATACTGAAGCAGCGTGACATAGGGATATTCTAACTGCCAGGGTTAACGACACTATCCCCCCTATTTTTTTTTTTCTTTTTCAAACTGATTGGGAAAGGACATGTAAGATACACATCTCATTATGCTCATCTGCATAGGGGTTATATAACATAAATACCATCTGACCATCATCTTGGCTCACCAACTCTCTAGGTCTGCTCAGGTGCACTTATACGTCCATCATATTATCTTTGTCTGTAAAATGGGAAAGGTTTGTTTTCAGGGTCAGCCAATTATTTTAGCGTAGCTAGCCAGTCAGAAGGCCTCCAGGGATAATACTCCTGTATCTGTCTTACACTACCTGATGTGGTTGGTTCTCTGGTGGTGGGGGTGACATGATGACCGGTTGGGTGTGACATGACATGCTGGTCTACAGCTCCTTCCCAAAAGGATTACTGTCAGCTTACTCCCAAAAGTCAATGTCCCCACTACCCACTAACCACAATCCTGTGTCAGCTTCTTATGTCACTACATGTGATCTTGTCTGGACAGGATTCAGTGTAATTCACTTTGGTTGGGTTGCAGCACAGATTATACAAGTATTTCTCCAGTCTGGGTTTGTCTGACCGCAATGTTTACAAGTCCATCTGTCTTGTCTTGGTCTGAGAATTAACATGGCGAGGGAGATTTCCAGACATAGGGTTAAAATGGATATTGGAGTATGAGACTGGATTTGTGTAAGGGAGGGGGGCTGGATCTGAAGTCTTCTGCTTGGGCCACTGATAAGGAATGGAGCTGCGTCCTTGTACTGCGGGGGCTAGAGAGCGCAGCTGCTGATACAGAATGGGTTAAGTTCTTCTGGAAACTTTGTACTACTTTTAATGCATCGTCCGGAGTGAATTATCGATGTCAGGTCTAACTGACATTATTGCCTCTTTCAATTCAGATTTAAAACTCGGACATCAAAGCTACCACAAAAACGTGTGAATGGGCTTTATAATACAGTGAAAACCCCAGATCTTTAAACACTACCATAAGACGCCCATAGAACTTCTCGGCAGTCTAGGATATATTGGTGCCTTGGGGTTAAGGGGCACAGAGCTTACAGTCAAGAGAAGAGACTTAATTTCCTGGGGAGGGACCATATTACCCAGCAGGGAGCCCCCCTGTTTCAAATTTCTTATTGTTTGCTTTCCCAACACATTAATCTCAGTCACTTTCTCAGTTCCTTCTTGCACCACAAAACATCCAGTTTTTGTCATAGCAATAGACAATTTTTCCCTTTTTTTTTTTTTTTCAACGTAACAAAACAGATCCGAATTCACTTTCTCTGTTAATCCTTAATTTGCTATATATATATATCAACCATTCAACTTGAAACAGGTGAATCTTCTACCAATTTTTTTTCAATTACACTGATAACCAAACAATCTCCTAAAACAAAACACATTTCACTTTAAACTTACAATAATTCTTACTACACAAGGAGAGGATGCAGCGACTCGACCCCCTCCATACCAGAAACACGGAACAGATAAGAACATCACAGCATTCCTCAACACAAAGAAGAAAGGCACAGCGCAGCTGTTTGACCCCTCCCATCGGTTGTGTCTCGGAAAACCACACAAAATAACAGAATACAGCAGTTCTCAGACTTAATTAATTTCTACAAAACCTTCACACAACTCATATGCCAGAACACCCTAGAAAAACTAATAATTGAGGTATTTTATAACCAAACACGGGCTCTGCATCCTTTCATCTTTCCTTTCCATCAACCTTTTTCCATTCCTCGTTCTTTAAACCTCGCGCAACTCGCAGATGAGCTTGCGCTTGTTCTAACAGTCCTTTATCTTTCAATATGCCCTTTTTGTTCTCTATGAGATTGTGCCATGTAGACGGCTGCAATCTCCCTGTCGAGGGCAATCCTACATGCTTGTACAACCTCTCAACATTCTTGACTGCCTTCTTGCCCTCCCGTGACTCTACTATTGTCTTGACTTCCACAGCATCCTCACTTATCTCGTGGGGCACGGACTTCTTCTGCTATAAGAGACGCAACATGACTCACAGAATACTACGCCCTTCTGCAGCAGGCCGCTGACAGCGACAACAGCACTGGGTCCTTAACACAGAGCTTCTCGTTCGACGTGCTATGAATAAAGAGCCTCGCGCTCAATATTTTTCCCTAACCTGAACACCAGTGATTACAGTCTGCCCTGTCACGATATTCTAAACGTTGGGAGGCGGTCTCCTAGTGAGACCCCTCCACTGAGATTCTGGTGGTCCCCCCACTTGGGACGTCTTAATTACCAATGTGATTCTGGTGGTCCCCCCACTTGGGACGTCTTAATTACCAATGTGATTCTGGTGGTCCCCCCACTTGGGATGTCTTAATTACCAATGTGATTCTGGTGGTCCCCCCACTTGGGACGTCTTAATTACCAATGTGTGCAATATCACAGAGGCTGCGTCTCCTATCCCTTTCTCTCATCCGCCCCCAATCCACAACTTCTTCAATCTTTCACTCTATCACTACTAGACAATAGTCACGGGTAGGGTGGTTGAATGGAGTACAATGACCGGTGGAGGAGGTGTGGTGTACACGAGGACGCGCAGAATGCGACGTCTCTCAGTTGCTAGTTCGAAGCGTGGCACGGGATCGCGCTCAGTCTCACCACTCGACCGGTCACTCCCCAGACCCAAGGAGACCACAGACTAACCAATAATGGCTAAAACACTAGCAAGTGTGACACATACATAGTATGTGTTCTCCACTTACCGTGTTTGGAGGGTGATCAGTCCTCGAGGTCAGCCACTACGGGTGTCGTCCACGGACGTCCAGGCATGGGTCCAGGGGGTCTCGGATCGCCGGCCACGCCCCACGTTGGTTGCGCCAAATTGTCGGGGTCATCACGACAATACCCTTCCTTCACCAGTCATTCCAAATTAGATTAAAATCATTGGTACCGGAATGAAGAATGAGTCAGACAAAATGCTGGTTCAAACTCATTGCATGCTCGTGTGTCTACATAGTGTAGCAATGTCACAGCAACTGACTTTATTTTCTAATACACAACATTATATGATCTATTGGGGGAAGCTGTGCAGAGGGCGGGGATATGCAGGGTTTAAGCAATGTATCTAGTATTCAGTCTTTCTGGTTGGCTCTGACATCATCTGATAAATCTTCCTTTCTCCACGTCACTTTAAGTATCATTTCAAGAGAAATGATACTTGTCCTTCTGGAATGTGTAACTTGCTTCTTCAGCAGAGTGAATCTGGGACAAAGGTGAATACTGGCAGCCATCTTAAATACAATTACATATGCATTAGCAAGCATGAAGGGAAAAACTTATTGTTTCACAGCATAAGAATATATAAAAGTACAAAAATATAAAGATATATATTTTCACCTTGACAATTTCAGCAAAGGGAGGCCAGACTTACTAAACAGACAGAGGATAGGAAAGGTATCTTTGCGGTCAGCACAAAAAACTACAAAAGACCTTGCAGAGTGTGCAAAAAGACCTCCGCACCGACTAACGGTGCGGAGATGCCACTCTGCATCCCAGAGCTTCCAGCTAGCAAGACAAAATCATGATAACCAGCTGGACAAGGAAACAATGAACAAATAATAACTATCAGGAACTTAGCTTCTGCTGGAGAAGACAGGTCACCAGAAAGATCCAAGAGCGAACTGAACCAATGCAGGAACATTGCTAGCTGGCATGGAGTAACGATCTGAGTGGAGTTAAATAGAGCAGCCAACCAAAGGATAAACCACGTCACCTGTGTAAGAAACCTCAGAAGCAGCAACTTCACTCACAGCCACCAGAGGGAGTCCATGGACAGAACTCGCCGAAGTACCATTCACGACCACAGGAGGGAGTTCAACAACAGAATTAACAACAGTACCCCCCCTTGAGGAGGGGTCACCGAACCCTCACCAGAGACACCGATCAGGATGAGCCAAATGAAAGGCACGAACTAGATCGGCAGCATGAACATCAGAGGCAAAAACCCAGGAATTATCTTCCTGACCATAACCCTTCCACTTGACCAGGTACTGGAGTTTCCGTCTCGAAACACGAGAATCCAAAATCTTCTCCACCACATACTCCAACTCCCCCTCGACCAACACCGGGGCAGGAGGATCAACGGAGGGAACCACAGGCGCCACGTATCTCCGCAACAATGACCTATGGAACACATTATGGATGGCAAAAGAAGCTGGAAGGTCCAAATGAAATGACACAGGATTAAGAACTTCAGAAATCTTATATGGCCCAATGAAACGAGGCTTAAACTTAGGAGAGGAAACCTTCATAGGAACATGACGAGAGGACAACCAAACCAAATCCCCAACACGAAGTCGGGGACCAACACAGCACCGGCGGTTAGCGAAACGTTGAGCCTTCTCCTGGGACAATGTCAAATTGTCCACCACATGAGTCCAAATCTGCTGCAACCTGTCCACCACCGTATCCACACCAGGACAGTCCGAAGGCTCAACCTGCCCTGAAGAGAAACAAGGATGGAAACCAGAATTACAGAAAAAAGGAGAAACTAAAGTAGCCGAGCTGGCCCGATTATTAAGGGCGAACTCAGCCAACGGCAAGAAGGACACCCAATCATCCTGATCAGCAGAAACAAAGCATCTCAGATATGTTTCCAAAGTCTGATTAGTTCATTCGGTTTGGCCATTAGTCTGAGGATGGAAAGCCGAAGAAAAAGACAAATCAATGCCCATCTTAGCACAAAAGGACCGCCAAAACCTCGAAACAAACTGGGAACCTCTGTCCGAGACGATGTTCTCTGGAATGCCATGCAAACGAACCACATGCTGGAAAAACAATGGCACCAAATCAGAGGAGGAAGGCAATTTAGACAAGGGTACCAAATGGACCATCTTAGAGAAGCGATCACAAACCACCCAAATGACCGACATCCTTTGAGAAACAGGGAGATCATAAATAAAATCCATAGAAATATGCGTCCAGGGCCTCTTCGGGACCGGCAAGGGCAAAAGCAACCCACTGGCACGAGAACAGCAGGGCTTAGCCCGAGCACAAGTCCCACAGGACTGCACAAAAGAACGCACATCCCGTGACAAAGAAGGCCACCAAAAGGATCTAGCCACCAAATCTCTGGTACCAAAGATTCCAGGATGACCAGCCAACACCGAACAATAAACCTCAGAGATAACTCTACTAGTCCATCTATCAGGGACAAACAGTCTCTCCGCTGGACAACGGTCAGGTCTATCAGCCTGAAACTTCTGCAGCACGCGCCGCAAATCAGGGGAGATGGCAGACAAAATTACCCCCTCTTTAAGAATACCCACCGGCTCCGGAACACCCGGAGAGTCAGGCACAAAACTCCTTGACAGGGCATCAGCCTTCACATTCTTAGATCCCGGAAGGTATGAAACCACAAAATCAAAACGGGAGAAAAAGAGCGACCATTGAGCCTGTCTAGGATTCAACCGTTTGGCAGACTCGAGATAAGTCAAATTCTTGTGATCCGTCAAGACCACCACGCGATGTTTAGCTCCTTCAAGCCAATGTCGCCACTCCTCGAATGCCCACTTCATGGCCAACAACTCTCGATTGCCAACATCATAATTGCGCTCAGCAGGCGAGAATTTTCTAGAAAAGAAGGCACATGGTATCATCACCGAGCCATCAGAACTTCTTTGCGACAAGACAGCCCCTGCTCCAATCTCAGAAGCATCAACCTCGACCTGAAACGGGAGCGAAACATCTGGCTGGCACAACACAGGGGCAGAAGAAAAACGACGCTTCAACTCCTGAAAAGCCTCTACAGCCGCAGAGGACCAATTGACCACATCAGCACCTTTCTTGGTCAAATCAGTCAACGGTTTATCAATACTAGAAAAATTAGTGATGAAGCGACGGTAAAAATTAGCAAAGCCCAGGAAGTTCTGCAGGCTCTTCACAGATGTCGGCTGAGTCCAATCATAAATGGCCTGAACTTTAACAGGGTCCATCTCGATAGTAGAAGGGGAAAAAATGAAACCCAAAAATGAAACCTTCTGAACTCCAAAGAGACACTTTGACCCCTTCACAAACAAGGAATTCGCACGAAGGACCTGGAACACCATTCTGACCTGCTTCACATGAGACTCCCAATCATCCGAAAAGACCAAAATGTCATCCAAATATACAATCATGAATCTATCCAGGTACTCTCGAAAGATGTCATGCAGAAATGACTGAAACACAGATGGAGCATTAGAAAGCCCGAATGGCATAACCAGGTACTCAAAATGGCCCTCGGGCGTATTAAATGCTGTTTTCCATTCATCGCCCTGTTTAATTTGCACGAGATTATACGCCCCTCGAAGATCTATCTTGGTGAACCAACTAGCCCCCTTAATCCGAGCAAACAAATCATACAGCAGCGGCAAAGGATACTGAAATTTGACTGTGATCTTATTAAGAAGGCGGTAATCAATACAAGGTCTCAAAGAGCCATCCTTCTTGGCCACAAAAAATAACCCTGCTCCCAATGGTGACGACGACGGGCGAATATGACCCTTCTCCAAGGATTCCTTTATATAACTCCGCATAGCGGCGTGCTCTGGCACAGATAAATTAAACAGTCGGCCCTTAAACTTACTACCAGGAATCAAATTAATAGCACAATTGCAATCCCTATGAGGAGGTAGGGCACCGGATTTGGGCTCTTCAAATACGTCCCGGTAATCTGATAAAAACTCAGGGACTTCAGAAGGAGTGGAAGGCGAAATAGACAACAATGGAACATCACCATGTACCCCCTGACAACCCCAGCCGGACACAGACATAGATTTCCAATCTAACACTGGATTATGGACCTGTAGCCATGGCAACCCCAAAACGACCACATCATGCAGATTATGCAACACCAAAAAGCGAATATCCTCCTGATGTGCATCAATTCCTCTCAATGGAATAGGATACTGCAAGGGCTCCAAGAAAAAACCACAGCACCTGGCAAACTCCAAGTCCATCAAATTCAGGGCAGCACCTGAATCCACAAATGCCATAACAGAATAGGACGACAGAGAGCAAATCAGAGTAACGGACAAAAGAAATTTAGACTGTACCGTACCAATGGTGGCAGACCTAGCGAACCGCTTAGTGCGCTTAGGACAATCGGAGATAGCATGAGTGGAATCACCACAGTAAAAACACAGCCCATTCCGACGTCTGTGTTCTTGCCGTTCAGCTCTGGTCAAAGTCCTATCACATTGCATAGACTCAAGCCTATGCTCAGAGAATACCGCCAAATGGTGCACAGCTTTGCGCTCACGCAAGCGCCGATCGATCTGAATTGCCATGGACATAGACTCATTCAGACCAGCAGGCGTGGGAAATCCCACCATGACATCCTTAAGAGCTTCAGAAAGACCCTATCTGAAAATTGCCGCCAGGGCACACTCTGTTAAGGACCGGCGGAACGCACCAAGTATAGATAATAAGAAACTAGGTGCGTTCGCAGTCCGAGGTCCACCGTGCAGGTAAAAGACCCTGCTGCTAGTAAGACAGACTATATGGCGGTACTAAGTATACACACATGGGTTAACTTCACCCTGCGTGAAGGAAGCGATCCTGTTGCGTCACAGGACCGTAGTACCGCACATAAAGCGCGAGCAAGAAGTCAGCGGACTCAACCCCTACACAGGATTGAAGTCCGATTAGACACTTGCTGGCACAACACCGCAACTGGGTGTGTCAGAGGAACATAAATAATAATATAATGGCACAAGAGTGCGTGCGGGGCCGCACTGACGGACGCCACCAACCACCCAGGCCTGGGCCAGGAAAGCGCAGAGCAAGCGCACGGCGCCGTACTGGCGGACTCAGCAACTGGTAGCTGTAATGTGTGTTTCGTGCTGTTGGATAAGTCGGGCGCCAGATAGCAAACATACACCTTCCGCGAACAGACATTCAATAGGGAGGGTTATTTAAAGAGCGACTTTCACTCACAACACAAACATATATTTACAAGACAATACTAGTGCATGGCCGTGCGGTCATGCGCAGTTTATATAGTAGCAGCACAGGAAGCAGCTCCAGAATTTTTGCCCTTTCAAGACCTGCCAAGAGGACCAATGGGATGTGCTGCAATACCTGAGCATGTGACCCTCGATCTCCAACGGGAGATCCTGCCCTGGGCATGCTCAGACAGAGAAAAGCAGGATTTAGATCCAGAAACGTCCACTCGCCGCTGCCCAGCACTGGCTTCAATGGCAGAAGCAGGAAAAGCAGCAGTAACTCTTTGCACAGAGTCAGACTGAGCGAGACGCTGGGATCGACGTCCCTGCTGAGCAGACTCCACCGCGGCTGGAGAAGAATGGGAGACCGCAGCGGAGACGGATCGAGATTCCCCCAGTGCAGCAGAGGAAACTCGACTCCTAACATTACCCCCCCTCCTAGGGCCCCCCCCCTCCCTGTGCCTCGCCACGTTCGAAGGCAGCAATGAGCTGCGGGGCCCGAATGTGTTCAACAGGCTCCCAGGACCTGTCCTCGGGGCCATAACCCTTCCAGGCCACCAAATAAAATTTTTTGCCACGTACCACCTTGCACCCCAAAATAGCGTTCACCTCATAATCGTCCGTAGACGAACCCGATGTCCCAGCAGATGACTCGGAAAACCGGGACATATACACAGGTTTCAAGAGGGACACATGAAAGGTGTCGGTGATACCCAGGCGTGGCGGAAGGGCCAAACGATAGACCACAGGATTAACCTGCTCGAGGACCTTGAACGGGCCCAAGTAGCGAGGAGCAAATTTAGTGGACTCAACTCGCAGCCTGATGTTACGGGTGTAGAGCGACACCAAGTCGCCAGGAGCAAAGGTCGGAGCGGGGCGCCGATGAGCATCGGCGGAGGACCTCATTCTCTCCTTAGAGGCCCGAATGGCATCCTGAGTGCGGTCCCAAATATCCTGTGCCTCCACAGCCCAGTCTGCCACCCTGGAGTCGGCGGAAGACACGGGCATAGGCACAGGTACCCGTGGATGCTGACCATAGTTGAGGAAAATGGGGTTTGTCCAGTGGAGTCGGCTACGGCGTTGTTCAGTGCAAACTCTGCCCATGATAGCAAGGATGCCCAGTCATCCTGCCTGGCTGAAACAAAATGTCGCAGGTATGTGACCAAGGTCTGGTTGGCCCTCTCTACCAACCCATTCGTCTCGGGATGATAAGCGGAAGAGAGATTCAACTCAATACTGAGAAGACGACAAAGCTCTCTCCAGAACCGAGATGCAAACTGGGGACCCCGGTCACTGACAATTTTGTCAGGCATACCATGTAGGCGGAAGATGTGTTTGATGAACAACGCTGCCAAGGCCCGTGCAGAAGTTAACCGTGGTAGCGGCACCAAATGCCCCATTTTTGAGAAATGATCGGTGATGACCCAAATGATGGTACAGCCGCAAGACTTGGATAAACCCACAACAAAGTCCATCCCGACCATCTCCCAGGGCCTATCTGCCACCGGCAAGGGATAGAGCAACCCAGCTGGCCTTTGACGCAGAGATTTATTTTTGGCGCAGGAGACACACGCCAGAATATAATCCCTGACATCCCGGACCATATGCGGCCACCAGTACGTCCTCGCCAGTAGCTCAGATGTCCTCTTTGTCCCAAAGTGTCCACCCACCCTGGATGAATGAGCCCAAGAGAGAACCTCCGGTCGCAAATTAATGGGCACAAAAGTCTTGCCCAGAGGCACAGACTCTAGCGAAACCGGCGCTATGGTTCTCAGGCTCTCGGAAGGGACAATAAGCCGAGGCTTCTCTTCCTCCTCCTCAGTTGACATAAGGGAGCGAGAGAGAGCGTCAGCACGGATATTCTTCTCCCCGGCGAGATAATGAAGGGAAAAGTGGAACCGGGAGAAGAACAAGGACTATCTGGCCTGGCGAGAATTTAGCCGCTGGGCTGTTTGTAAATAGACCAAATTTTTGTGGTCCGTGTAAACTTGGAAGGGAAACCGCGCACCCTCCAGAAGGTGTCTCCACTCCGAAAAGGCCAACTTCATTGCTAGCAACTCCCTGTCCCCGATGGAGTAGTTTCTCTCCGCTGGCGTGAAGGTCTTAGAGAAGAAGAAGCATGGATGCTTCCGACCTTGAGCATCCTTTTGATAGAGGACTGCTCCAGCACCAACGGACGAGGCATCCACCTCCATTAGGAATGGCTTATCCACGTCGGGACGATGTAAGATGGGAGCGCTAGCAAAGTGGGACTTAATAGAAGTGAAGGCCTTGGAGACCTCTTCCGACCACAATTTGGGATTCGCTCCCTTCTTGGTGAGGGCCACCAAGGGAGCTACCAGAGTTGAGAAGTGGGGAATGAACTGGCGGTAATAGTTTATGAACCCCATAAAGCGCTGCACTGCTTTAAGAGAATGGGGCTCTTGCCAGTCCATCACAGCCTGTAGCTTGGCAGGATCCATAGCCAATCCCTGGGCGGAGATGATATAGCCCAGGAAAGGTAAGGACTCCTGCTCAAACACACACTTCTCCAACTTCACATAAAGAGAGTTTGCCCGTAGGAGGTCGAAGACTCTGCCAACATCTCTCCGGTGGGAGTCAATATCTGGAGAAAAGATGAGGATATCATCCAGATAGACTACAACCGAGGTGGAAAGCATATCCCGGAAGATGTCGTTGACAAAGTCTTGGAAAACAGCAGGTGCATTACAGAGCCCGAAGGGCATCACCAGATACTCATAGTGCCCATCTCTGGTGTTAAATGCCGTTTTCCATTCGTCCCCCTCACGGATGCGAATCAGGTTATAAGCTCCCCGCAGATCTAGTTTAGTAAACACTCTAGCTCCCCGAAGCCTATCGAAAAGCTCAGATATCAAAGGCAAAGGGTACTTGTTCTTAACTGTGATAGCATTAAGACCCCTGTAGTCTATGCATGGACGTAGTTCTCCACTATTTTTCTGCACAAAAAAGAACCCTGCCCCAGCAGGTGACACTGACTTTCTGATGAACCCTCTTGCCAAATTCTCTTGAATGTACTGAGACATTGCCTCCGTTTCCGGGAGAGATAATGGTTAGACTCGACCCCGGGGAGGCTCAGCACCAGGCAAGAGATCAATAGGACAGTCATAGGGGCGATGGGGCGGAAGGGTCTCCGCTGCCTTTTTTGGAGAACACGTCTGCATAAGACCAATATTGCTTGGGGAGAGAGGAAAGATCTGCGGGTACCTCTGTAGTAGCAACCTGAACGCACTCTCGATGACACCTGTTCCCACAAGATTCACCCCATCCCAGAATTCTGCCTGAGGACCACTTGATGTGAGGAGAGTGGTACCGTAACCAAGGTATCCCTAAGAGAACCTCATCAATTCCCTCAGGAATGACGAGTAGAGATATAACCTCCTGATGAGATGGTGACATGGACAGAGTAAAAGGGATAGTTTGATGTGTAATCTGTGCGGGCAGTGTCGACCCATTCACCACTCGTACCGTTACTGGTTGAGATAGCATGACCAGAGGAATTGCGTGACGTTGGGCGAAGGCTGAAGACATAAAATTGCCCTCAGCCCCAGAATCCACGCAGAGTTCTACCGAGTGAGAGGATGAGCCCAATGTTATTGTCCCCTTAAAGGACAATTTGGAGGCAAACGTCGCTGTGTCTAGTGCACCTCCACCAACTACCACTAGACGCTGACGTTTCCTCGACCGCTGGAGACATCTGGAGGCAAGATGTCCTGACTGTTGGCAAAGATGTCAAATCTGGAGTGAACGAGCGGTCCGGGACTTAGATCCCGCTCGTGACTCTACCACAGGCTCATGGCGCTCAGGAGCCTGGTCTGGAGATTCCAAAGGTTTGGCGAAGGTGGGAGCCAGCCGAAACCTCTGCCTACACTGGGCTCGTTCTAACCTCCGCTCGTGAAAACGGAGATCAATACGAGTGGATAGAGTTATTAATTCCTCCAGTGTGGCGGGAATCTCCCTAGTGGCCAGGGCGTCCTTAACGTGGTCAGCCAGCCCCCTCCAAAATATTGGAATGAGAGCTTTATCCGACCACTCCAGCTCAGATGCTAAGGTGCGGAAGTGGACGGCAAAATGACTGACCAAGGACGAGCCCTGAGTCAATGCCAACAATTGGAGCGCCGTATCATGGGTGACACGAGGTCCTCAAAAGACCTGTTTCAGAGTGCTCAGAAACAACGGAGCACTCTGTACCACATGATCGTTACGCTCCCATAGCGGCGTAGCCCACTGCAACGCCCTTTCCGATAGAAGAGACACTATAAATCCCACCTTAGCCCGCTCTGTAGGGAAACGAGAGGCCAGAAGCTCGACATGGATAGAGCACTGACTCACGAAACCCCTACAAGACTTACTGTCACCAGAGAATTTCTCTGGAAGCGGGAGGCGAGTTAGAGTCGGGACAGGAGCGGCAGTGGACAAGGTGGCTGCAGCAACACTAGCAGCCTGAACAGCGACAGCAGTGACATCCACAGCTGAGGTTGAATGCTCAAGAGCCGCCAACCTTCCCTCCAGCTGCTGGATGTACCGCTGTGAACGCTGATCGTCCATCATTTACTAGCCAGACCTTGGCGCTAGTATTATGTTAAGGACCGGCGGAACGCACCAAGTATAGATAATAAGAAACTAGGTGCGTTTGCAGTCCGAGGTCCACCGTGCAGGTAAAAGACCCTGCTGCTAGTAAGACGGACTATATGGCGGTACTAAGTATACACACATGGGTTAACTTCACCCTGCGTGAAGGAAGCGATCCTGTTGCGTCACAGGACCGCAGTACCGCACATAAAGCGCGAGCAAGAAGTCAGCGGACTCAACCCCTACACAGGATTGAAGTCCGATTAGATACTTGCTGGCACAACACCGCAACTGGGTGTGTCAGAGGAACATAAATAATAATATAATGGCACAAGAGTGCGTGCGGTGCCGCACTGACGGACGCCACCAACCACCCAGGCCTGGGCCAGGAAAGCGCAGAGCAAGCGCACGGCGCCGTACTGGCGGACACAGCAACTGGTAGCTGTAATGTGTGTTTCGTGCTGTTGGATAAGTCGGGCGCCAGATAGCAAACATACACCTTCCGCGAACAGACATTTATTTAAAGAGCGACTTTCACTCACAACACACACACATATTTACAAGACAATACTAGCGCATGGCCATGCGGTCATGCGCAGTTTATATAGTAGCAGCACAGGAAGCAGCTCCCGAAGTTTTGCCCTTTCAAGACCTGCCAAGAGGGCCAATGGGATGTGCTGCAATACCTGAGCATGTGACCCTCGATCTCCAACGGGAGATCCTGCCCTGGGCATGCTCAGACAGATAAAAGCAGGACTTAGATCCAGAAACGTCCACTCGCCGCTGCCCAGCACTGGCTTCAATGGCAGAAGCAGGAAAAGCAGCAGTAACTCTTCGCACAGAGTCAGACGTCCCTGCTGAGCAGACTCCACCGCGGCTGGAAAAGAATGGGAGACCGCAGCGGAGATGGATCGAGATTCCCCCAGTGCAGCAGAGGAAACTCGACTCCTAACACACTCATTCCACTGAGTAAGCACAGACCACTTTCTAAACTTCTGACAGTACACCTCCGCTTCATCCTGACCCTGACACAAAGCCAGCAAGATTTTCTCTGCCTGATCCACTGAATTTGGTTCATGAAAAAGCAATCCAAGCGCCAGAAAAAACGCATCAACATCACGCAATGCAGGATCTCCTGGCGCAAGGGAAAATGCCCAGTCTTGAGAGTCACCACGCAACAAAGAAATAATGATTTTTACTTGTTGAACGGGGTCACCAGAGGAGCGGGGTTTCAAAGCTAGAAACAGTTTACAATTATTTTTGAAATTCAGAAACTTAGATCTATCCCCAGAAAATAAATCAGGAATAGGAATTCTAGGCTCTAACGTAGGATTCTGAACCACAAAATCTTGAATGTTTTGTACCCTTGCAGTGAGATGATCCATACAAGAGGACAGACTATGAATGTCCATATCTACACCTGTGTCCTGAACCACCCAAAGGTTTAGGGGAAAAGAAAGACAAAACACACTGCAGAGAAACAAAAATGGTCTCAGAACTTCTCTTATCCCTCTATTGAGATGCATTAATACTTTGGTCCAGCTGTACTGTTATGACCTGGTGGTTAGGAGCACCTGGCACGACCTGATAGTTAAACTCACACAGGACAAGCTCTGGGATGTGGGAGCTCTGCTGACCGCAGGCCCTAATCCTATCACACAACTAGAAATAGCCGTGGAGCGTTCCTGACTCTCCCTAGACGCCTCTTCACAGCCTAAGAACTAGCTAGCCCTAGAGATAGAAAATAAAGCCTACCTTGCCTCAGAGAAATTCCCCAAAAGAAAAGGCAGCCCTCCACATATATTGACTGTGAGTAAAGATGAAAGTCACAAACGCAGAAATGAAACTGGTTTCAGCAAAGGGAGGCCAGACTTACTAAACAGACAGAGGATAGGAAAGGTATCTTTGCGGTCAGCACAAAAAACTACAAAAGACCATGCAGAGTGTGCAAAAAGACCTCCGCACCGACTAACGGTGCGGAGATGCCACTCTGCATCCTAGAGCTTCCAGCTAGCAAGACAAAATCATGATAACCAGCTGGACAAGGAAACAATGAACAAATAATAACTATCAGGAACTTAGCTTCTGCTGGAGAAGACAGGTCACCAGAAAGATCCAAGAGCGAACTGAACCAATGCAGGAACATTGCTAGCTGGCATGGAGTAACGATCTGAGTGGAGTTAAATAGAGCAGCCAACCAAAGGATAAACCACGTCACCTGTGTAAGGAACCTCAGAAGCAGCAGCTTCACTCACAGCCACCAGAGAGAGTCCATGGACAGAACTCGCCGAAGTACCATTCACGACCACAGGAGGGAGTTCGACAACAGAATTCACAACAATTAACCCTGTAACTGTGACCAACTTTTTACTATTGATGCTGCCTATGCAGCATCAATAGTAAAAACATATAATGTTAAAAATAATAATAAAAAAAATCATTATATTCTCACCTTCCGGCGTCCGCAGCAGCCTTTCCTGCCCGCTCCTTGCGACACTCCGGTCCCAATAATGCATTGTGGCAATGACCCCTTATGACGTAGCGGTCTCGCAAGACCGCTACATCATTACGGGTTATTGCCGCAAGGCATTACTGGGAATAGAGCGTCGCGAGGAGCTTCGCTAAAGGCTTGGGCTGGATCCAGGGGCCGCCGGAAGGTCAGTATATAACTATTTTTTATTTTAATTCTTTTTTTAATAGGGATATGGTGCCCACATTGCTATATACTATGTGGGCTGTGTTATATACTGCGTGGGCTGTGTTATATACTGCATGGGCTGTGTTATATACTGCGGGGGCTGTTTTATATACTACATCGCTGTTCTATATACTACGTGGGCTGTGCTATATACTACGTGACTGTGCAATATACTACGTGGCTGTGTTATATACTACGTGGGCTGTGTTATATACTGCGTGGACTGTGCTATATACTACATGGGCTGTGCTATATACTACATGGGCTGTGTTATATACTGTGTGGGCTGTGTTATATACTGCATGGGCTGTGTTATATACTACGTGAGCTGTGTTAAATACTACGTGGGCTATGTTATATGCTGCGTGGGCTGTGCTATATACTACGTGGCTGTACTATATACTACATGACTGTGATAATCTGGTTAGAAAAATATTGCTTATGCACAATGATCAACAAGGAAAATCTTAAATTTTTCATAGGTAATACTTACATACCTACCCAACTCTATTTTCTAAATTCAGGCCAAAATGTGAGTGGTTTTGTATAATTTAGCAAGTAGTGTAAACCTAGATGATTAGTAGACAAATACTAGTGCTTTTTACTAAACTACAATATCATCAAAAAGATTATTTATTTCAGTTCTTCAATACAAAAAGTGAAACTGAAATATTAGATAGAGTCATTGCAAACAGAGTGATCTATTTCAAGTGTTTATTTCTGTTAATGTTGATGATTATGGCTTGCAGCCAATGAAAACCCAAAAGTCATTATCTCAGTAAATTAGAATACTTTATAACACCAGCTTGAAAAATGATTTTAAAATTCAAAATTTTGTTCTACAGAAATGTATATTCAGTAAATGCACTCAATACTTGGTCGGAGCTCCTTTTGCATCAATTACTGCATCAATGCGGCGTGACATGGAAGCGATCAGCCTGTGGCACTGCTGAGGTGTTATGGAAGCCCAGGTTGCTTTGATAGCAGCCTTCAGCTCGTCTGCATTTTAGGGTCTGGTGTCTCTCATCTTCCTTTTAAGGTTAAGATCAGGCGAGTTTGCTGCCAATCAAGCACAGTGATACTATTGTTTTTAATCCAGGTATTGGTACTTTTGGCAGTGTGGACAGGTGCCAAAGTCCTGCTGGGAACAGAAATTTCCATCTCCAAAAAGCTTGTCAGCAGAGGGAAGCATGAAGTGCTCAAAAATTTTCTGGTAAACGGCTGCACTGACTTTGGTCTTGATAAAACACAGAGGACCTACACCAGCAAAAGACATTTGTTTAGAAGCACTTGTATATATAAAAATAGGTACAACTGTTCAGAATGAATAATAAGCTATGAGCAAACACCAGGAATACACAGTTGTGGTCCCCTCTCTGCAAGCTACATTTGTCTCTGATCCAACTGACACAACTAGAGAAGCATGGCTCAATATTAGGGGGTTACATACCATTAGAGCAGAGGTCCCCAACGTTTCTGACATTGAGAGACAGATTCAGCTCTGAGAGAGAGTCGAGAACCACATCCAGTCTTGAGAGAGGGTCGCGAGCCACATTCAGCTCCATCCCCCCTCTCAATAGTGGCAACCAATGCCCCCATTACAGGCATAAGGGTAACCAACGCTTTTCCACAAAAATCAATCACCCCAAAGCAGTATACAAAGATCCAGGGGTTCCTACAATACCCCCATTTAGTATTCTCCTATAAAGCACTCCCAAGACACTGTCACATCCCGCTTCAATAACCTCCTCTGACAAGTGGTGTCATCTTGTCTCCAGCGTAACATACTTAAATCATCTCAAAATCCCTAAGACCAGTATATGTGCATCCAGATCTGCTCTTCTGTGCAGGGTTGATTACAAAATTCTCCATTTTCAGATGTGCTCTTATACCTGTTTGCAGAACTGGAGCTAATGCACCAAGCTGGCAGACATCAGCGAGCCACAATTCATGGGACCGCGAGCCACATGTGGCTCCCGAGCTACACGTTGGAGACCCCTGCATTAGAGCAACCTGCGCAACTGAACAGGGGCCCAAGAGATGAGGAGGTGCTCGATCCCACCCACAAAGGTGTGCATTTGATTATGATGAATTATAATACTGTAAGATGCCCAAGCGAGGTAGTTGTGGGCGAGCTTCTGTTCCCACTCACTTTGGAATTCTAAAGAGAACATGTGTCCCAGTCCCGGTGTGCAGCTGTGTGTGCGGTTCCTCACACTTAGTTTAGGGCCGCAGGCCTCTTCTGACTACAGGAATCACTCTTCTAGAACCAGGGAAGCAATTAATCCAGGAGACATGAGGTTCATAAAAACAACCAAACTTTTACTTGGTGACTGGCAGTATTTACAGTATTTGCAGTCAGATGTAGAGGATAAGGCCCAATCTTCTCTATTTGTAACAGTATATTTGGATTCCATCTCACTCAGGCTCTGAGAGATTGAGTCCAATATCTCCTGCAGCTTTGCAGAAGGAGTGTGCCCCCGGGCCCTGACGTCTATCTCGAGATTCCCAGGACGGTAAGGGGACTTGTGCAGTGTGGTTCTCTGGCGATCCACTGTCCCAAGTATTAGGCCCGCGTTGTCCCTAGCAGCCTCTGACCTGCAACTGCTACTAGATACTTCTCTCAACTAACTCATCACCTCCTGAACTTGACAATAACCCTCACCAATCTGGGCTGGCTGTTAACCCCCCACACTGCTTCTATGCCTGCTGTGTTACTGGGCAAACATTACCTTTCATCTACTGTACATTCTAGAGGGTGACATCTTCAGACCATTAGTTAATACTGCAGCCCACAGGAGAGTTACAATTGATATGGCAAGGAAACATATTAGGAACAAAATATTATTCACATTCTACACCACAGTAGCATTTATGTCTTCAGGGGGAACAGGGCAGCTGGTCCATCTCGCCACAATACTATGACACTTGGTCTATAACACCTGTACTGTGAAAGGCTTACATACTGTCCTTGCACTGGGCCCCCCTACCGTCCATCTCTGTATATATTATTATATATAAAGTGGGGGAAATAATTATTTGATCCCTTGCTGATTTTGCAAGTTTGCCCACTGACAAAAACATGAACAGTCTATAATTTTACAATGTAATTTTCTGGATTTTATTTTTGACATTTTATCTATCAATGTTAAATAAACCTACCCTTAAGTTATAGACTGTTCATGTCTTGGTCAGTGGGCAAGCTTACAAAATCAGCAAGGGATCAAATACTTTTTCCCCCCACCGCATATATACTGTATATACCGTATATACTCGAGTATAAGCCGAGATTTTCAGCCCATTTTTTTAGGCTGAAAGTGCCATTCTCGGCTTATACTGGAGTTAATATCCCAGGGAGTCGGCGGGGGAGGGGAAGCGGCAGGGGTGGTGACTGTCACATCATACTCAACCCATCCTGGTATGGTCTCTGCTTCTCAGATGGTCTCCAGTGACGGCAGCTCCTCCTGTGTTCAGCATTCAGCGGTCACATGGTACCGCTCTTTAAAGTAATGAATATGGATGTGACTCTACTCCCATAGGTGTGGAGCGCATATTCATTACTTTAATGAGTGGTACCATGTGACCGCTCAACACCGGCACTGGAGACCATTTGAGAAGCAGATATTAGGGTGAGTATAATGGGGAGGGAGAGCCATGTGATATTCACCTGTCCCCGTTCCACCGCTGGGCTCTGTCTTCCGTGTCCTCTGGCTGTGATGTTCAGGTCAGAGGGCGCGATCACGTGTTTAGTGCACTGCCTGAACAGTCACTGCAGAGACCCAGAAGACACAGCAGTGCGCAGCGGTGGAATGGGGACAGGAGAATATCTCAAGTGCCAGGTCCTGAGCCAGCGGCGACTCCAGCACCTGGCCCCCATAGCGTGCCAGTGTCTCGCCTGCTCAGGAAACTGGCACCTCTCCCCCAGCGACAAGAGCTGAGTATGTCATTTTTATTTTCATTCCATTCCATCAAAGTCTGTATTCCAAAACAGCGCTCCTTCCCTTCTGAGCTCTACCATGTGCCCAAACGGTGGTCCCCCCCAGATATGGGGTATCAGCATGCTCAGACAAATTGCACAACAACTTTTGGGGTCCAATTTCTCTGGATACCCTTGGTAAAATAAAAAATTGCGGGCTAAAAAATCATTTTTGTGGAAAACAAAAAGATTTTTTAATTTTCACGGCTCTACATTATAAACTTTAGTGAAACAATTGGGGGTTCAAACTGCTTACCACACACCACACATCTAGATAAGTTCCTTTCGTGGTCTACTTTCCAATATGGGTTCACTTGTGTGGGCTTTTGACTGTTTAGGTACATCAGGAGCTCAGCAAACACAACGTGATGCCCGCAGACCTTTCCATCAAAGTATGCATTCCAAAACAGGGCTCCTTCCCTTCTGAGTTCTGCCATGCGCCCAAACGGTGGTTTCCCCACTTATGGGGTATCAGCGTACTCCGGACAAATTGCACAACAACTTTTGGGGTCCAATTTCTCTGGGTAGCCTTCGCAAAAAAAAAATTGTGGGCTAAAAGATCATTTTTGTGAAAAAAAAAAATGATTTTAAAATTTTTACGGCTCTACATTATAAACTTTAGTGAAACAATTGGGGGTTCACCACAAATCTAGATAAGTTCCTTGGGTGGTCTAGTTTCCAAAATGGGGTCACTTGTGGGGGGTTTTCACTGTTTAGGTACACCAGGGGCTCTCCTAACACGACATGGCATTTGATCTCAATTCCAGCCAATTCTGCGTTGAAAAAGTAAAACAGTGCTCCTTCCCTTCCGAGCTCTGCCATGCGCCCAAACAGTGGTTGGCCCCCACATATGGGGTATCATCATACTCAGGACAAATTGCACAACTACTTTTGTGGTCCAATTTCTCCTGTTACCCTTGGGAAAATACAAAATTTGGGGCGAAAAGATCATTTTTGCGAAAAAAAATATGATTTTTTATTTTTACAGCTCTACATTATAAACTTCTGTGAAGCTCTTTGGAGTTCAAAGTGCTCACCACACATCTAGATAAGTTCCTTGGGGGGTCTACATTCCAAAATGGTGTCACTTGTGGGCGGTTTCCACTGTTTAGGCACATCAGGGGCTCTCCAAACGCGACGTGGTGTCTGATCTCAATTCCAGCAAATTTTGCATTGAAAAGTCAAGCGGTGCTCCTTCCCTTCCCTTCCGCCATGCGCCAAAATAGTGGTTTACCCCACATATGGAGTATCGGCGTACTCAGGACAAATTGTACAACAACTTTTGCGATCCAATTTCTCCTGTTACCCTTGGCAAAATAAAACAAATTGGATCTGAAGTAAATTTTTTGTGAAAAAAGTTAAATGTTCATTTTTTTTAAACATTCCAAAAATTCCTGTGAAGTACCTGAAGGGTTAGTAAACTTCTTAAATGTGCTTTTGAGTACCTTGATGGGTGCAGTTTTTAGAATGGTGTCACTTTTGGGCATTTTCTATCATATAGGCCCCTCAAAGTCACTTCAAGTGTGAGGTGGTCCATAAAGAAAATGGTTTTGAAAATTTTGTTCTAAAAATGAGAAATTGCTGGTGAGCTTTTAACCCTTATAACTTACTAACAAAAAAATTATGTTTCCAAAATTGTGCTGATGTAAAGCAGACATGTGGGAAATGTTATTTATTAACTATTTTTGTGATATGACTCTCTAATTGAAGGGTATGAAAACTAAAAGTTTGAAAATTGTGAAAATTTCAACATTTTTGCCAAATTTCCATTTTTTCACAAATAAACGCAAGCCATATTGAAGAAATTTTACCACTATCATAAAGTACAATATGTCAGGAGAAAATATTCTCAGAATCACCAAGATCCGTTGAAGCGTTTCAGAGTTATGACCTCACAAAGTGACAGTGGACAGAATTGAAAAAAATGGCCTGGTCAGGAAGTTGAAAACAAGCTTCGGGGTGAAGGGGTTAAAAAAAACCTCCTGGTTGCTTTAGCAGTATATTTTGTGTCATTGTCCACCTGGACTATGAGGGTATGTGCACACGTCAGGATTTTTTGCGTTTGCGCTATAGAACCGCGATAAAAATGCTAACAAATCGCGGAAAAAAAGCAACATGTTCATTAATTTTGCGGAATCGCTGATTTCCCGCATCCATAGACGTGCATTGAAACGCTAGAAATCCGCTAACATATAAAAATTTGCGGATTTCTAGCGTTTTTTTCCGGAAAAACTACAGGAAGTGACATCTCATAATGGCTATCCCATCATGCCATTCATGCGCATCCCATAATCCAGGAAGAGGAAACTCCCACACCATTCCCGTCTTCCTGTGTTATGGCTGCCGACAAGGAGGGGTATGATCGGATGAGCCTGGATGTGCTGCAGATGATAAGTGTGGTAAGTGTGTGTGTGTGTGTGTGTATGTGTATATATGTGTGTGTCTGTGTATATATGTGTGTGCGTGTGTTCGGACATCGGCCGATGAGACTAGTCTCATCGGCCTATGTCTGTTCCCTCCAAGTCGTTGCAGCAGGCTCAGCTCGATGGGAGCAGTATTTCCCATCGAACTGTCCCTGCTGTTATGTACTTTTTATAGCCCCCTCCCCCTAAAATCAATTAAAATGTCCCAATAATTTCCCCCACAAAATGTCCCCTAAAATAACGGTCATTGGTGACCAGTGGTTACGGGCCCATTCCCCCTAAACAATACAATTATTCACCCCTATTCACCCCTAAACTAAATTATCATTGGTGGCCAGTGTGTAATAATTAACATTGGTGGCCAGTGTTAATTTACTTAAATATATCCTATAGTCCCTTTTATTAATTTACATTGGTGGTCAGTGGAAATGATATATAAATTATTATTCATTTTCATTGGTGGCCAGTGGAAAAAAAATGTCCTACTTTCCATAATTTTTCTTTTTCATTGGTGGCTAGTGGTTACCTGTGTAAAAAAAATTATAAATACCTGTCCCCGGCGATCGCCACCTAAAATAAAAAATGAAAAAAACAAACCCGTACTCACCTAAACGCCCAATTCCACGACTCCCTCATCAGAAAAAAAGTAAAAATACAAACCACAACGTATACCTACCCTCCGCAGCATCCAATTAAACGATTGTCCCACGATGATCTTGAGTTTAGAGCAGCCACATAACATGCGGCTGCTCTAAACCGCGGCCGCCGATACAATGAACGGGATCGTAAAGCGATCCCATTCACTGTATACCGAGTTCTCCCGAACTCAGCTCGCGCTGTTCGGGGGAACTTGTTCGGTAGTTACTGCAGCTGCGCGGACTCCCCGGCTGACCGGAGGTGAACTCTGGAGCGTGGGAAAATTTTCCCATGCTATCAGTTCATCTCCGTTCAGCCGGTGAGGCTGCGCAGAGATGATATACTGTATGTCATCTGCAGTAATGTTTACAACGGGACAGGTGCACTTGCAACAGTTCCATTGTAAACCAATTTTTTTTTTTTTAACCCTTGGATTACCAGATCAATAAAATATGGTCTAAAACTAGGTGTCTTTATTTCATTAATATAGTACGTGACTGGGCAATATACTACGTGACTGGGCAATATATTAAGTGACTGGGCAATATACTACGTGGGTGGGGAATATATTACTTGGATGGGCAATATACTATGTGACTGGGCAATATATTACATGACTGGGCAATATATTACATGGCTGGGGAATATACTACGTGGCTGGGGAATATGCTACGTGGCTGGGGAATATACTACGTGGCTGGGCAATATAATACGTGACTGGGGAATATATAACGTGACTGGGGAATATATTACGTGGCTGGGCAATATATTACGTGACTGGGGAATATATTACGTGGCTGGGCAATATATTACATGACTGGGGAATATATTACGTGGATGGGCAATATACTATGTGACTGGGCAATATATTACGTGACTGGGCAATATATTAAGTGACTGGGCAATATATTACGTGGCTGGGGAATATACTAAGTGGCTGGTGAATATACTACGTGACTGGGCAATATACTACGTGACTGGGCAATATACTACGTGGCTGGGGAATATATTACGTGGATGGGCAATATACTATGTGACTGGGCAATATATTACGTGGCTGGGGAATATACTACGTGGCTGGGGAATATACTACGTGACTGGGCAATATACTACGTGACTGGGGAATATATTACGTGACTGGGGAATATATTACGTGGCTGGGCAATATATTACGTGACTGGGCAATATACTATGTGACTGGGCAATATACTACGTTGCTGGGGAATATATTATGTGGATGGGCAATATACTATGTGACTGGGCAATATATTACGTGACTGGGCAATATATTACGTGGCCGGGGAATATACTACGTGGCTGGGGAATATACTACGTGGCTGGGGAATATACTACGTGGCTGGGCAATATAATACATGACTGGGGAATATATTACGTGGCTGGGCAATATATTACGTGACTGGGCAATATACTATGTGACTGGGCAATATACTACGTGGCTGGGGAATATACTATTTTTTTTTGTATATTTTTTGTGTATTTATTTTAGCCCACAATTAATTGTAGTTTTTCCCTTGCTATCTGTTATTTTTTAGATTGAACAACACCCAGAGGTCTGGGACCGGTCAAGTGAAAAGTACAAGGGGGCAAAACGTGATGCCTGGCCCAAAATAGTAACCGCTCTCTTTCCAGAGTGACTGAATCTCCCAACACAGCAGAAAACACAGATTAGTAAGTATCGATTTTTTTACATTATTTTTAAAATGTAAGAAAAATGGATTTGTAATGTTTTATTTTAAAATTCTTAAATTTCAGTGGGCGATGTGAAGACGAGATGGCGGTCTGTCACAGACAGATTTATGAAATCGCTCAAGAGTCCTAGTGGCAACTCGCCGCCAAGGAAGAGGGTGCCATATGGAGACCAGCTGCAGTTAATATTGGGAAGCCGGAGTTTGAGGAGGTAGATAATATTTAAAAATTGTGTTCCTTGACGTCATGATTTGTATTTTTGTAACCTTGGATTTTCCTTTGGTCTGCAGAACAGAAAGCAACGTCTGTGCCCAAACACCTCCGGACCTTAGCGAAGGTGACAGAACGGTGGACAGTATTGGAGAGGAAGTACAAGACAGCAGAATGGACAGCCAAGAATCTCCGGGGAACAGGTCTTTGTCCGGAAGGTCACCAGAAATAACTGATTCCCTTGGAGAACGTGACATTGCAGCACATACAGGAGAATTGTTGAACTCTACTAACACAACTTCAGCTTCCTCGGACGCTGATGCCAACTCTGGTGGTGGTGTGTCGAGGCACATGGGGATGGGGGCTGCTTCTGTCCGTCCCGTGGCTTTGAGAAGGGCGGTACCAAAGAAGACCAAACAAGTTCAAATTATTGAACAGTACACTAGCAGAACGCTCAATCTACTTGATAATTCATCAAAGCAAGATGAGCATGACAAATTTGGGTCACTTTTGGCAGACCGCCTTAGAACACTGCCACGGGACAAGCAGCAAATGTTCGTGACAGCTGTCAATTGCCTGTTTATGGCAATTGATGGCACATCCACCCTACCCCCTGCTCCACAAGTTATGTTTGGTATTTTTAACCTTTTCAGCAACCCCATTGTGCCCACACCACCACCACCACCACCACCAGCTGCTGCATCGCAGCGTTATGGACAGGCGGCAACACACAGGGCCGACCATGTAGATGCGTACAGTTATGGCCATACACCTGTACCTAGTGCAACTGGCCATCGTTCCAGTACACCCAATAGCAGTGTCTCCTCCCAACCAGACTTATTTACGGATTATGGCTATCAACCGGAATATCATCAATTTTGAGATTTGATTTCTCATCCTTTTTGAGTAGAGATGGGAGTGAAGAGAATGTTAAACGTTAGAGTTCATGACAAAATATTATAAAGTTATTTAAGTTTTGTTATAAAATGTCAGTTCATATATATTAAAAACAGTTTCTTTAATGTAATAAAATTTTATTTTACTTTATTAAAAATTTTTTATTTTAACTACTCAGATTTCTTATTATCATAACAATATGAACATGAACAATATGAAGATCGGAAAATGGGATATGATTAAGCGACAGTAAACGATAACAACATGGAAACGATTATTGTTTAAATAATATTTTGTATTTATTAACAATTATTTGCTTACAATTTGATTATTTAAAAAGGGGCCTTGGTAGATAGGGATTTGGCGACGGTAGATACGCCTCGCATTTTCACAGGTGTGCCGTACAGACTGGTTCGTTAGTGGATAGGGTTCAGCCGTCATATATTCTCTGCTGTTATATCTCACGTCCAGTCTTGGGCCTTGATTCTGTTTAGGCATCCGATCTTCTCTGCAGTTTAGGCTGCTCAACACCGGCACAAGAGTATTGCCAGTGCACGGCACCTTCAGGACTCATGAAGTAGTCTGCGAAGGTTTCTCTCACACGCACACCCGTGTTACATTGCCTTCCTTGACCAAAGTTGTCCACTGCATCTAATTCTGACACCTGTGGCTCCTCAACTACCTCAGTGCTGTATTCCCGAGCATAGTTGTGGAGCACACAGCATGCCTTTATCACAGTGTCCACGGTCTCCGGATCTAACTGGATGGCAGTGTGAAAGATCCTCCACCGACTACACATGATCCCGAAGGTACATTCCACATATCTTCGTGCACGGCTCAGCCTATAATTAAAAATCCTCCGCCGGTCATCTAGTGCTCTTCGTGGGTATGGGCGCAGCAGGTGGGGCTTCAAGGGAAATGCCTCATCCGATACCATCACAAAGGGCACTGGATGTGTGGAACCCGGCAAAGGTCTTGGGGCTGGGAGCGTGCTGCCATTTCGAAGAATTTGAAGTCCAATCTGTGATGATTGCAGCACCCGAGAGTCTCCAGAACTGCCATAAGCACCGACGTCGATGGCAACAAACTTGTAATGTGCGCCAGCCACCGCCATTAAGACCACCGAAAAATACTTTTTATAATTAAAGAAGCGTGATCGTGGTGGGTTCAGCACTCTAACATGTTTGCCATCAACAGCACCTACGCAGTTGGGGAAATTGGCCACAGTTTGAAAGCCTGCTGCAACCTGCAGCCAAGTCTCCTCGGTTGGGCAAGGCATCACGATGGGCTGCAACTTCTGCCAGATGACGGTACATGTGCACCGTACAATTTTCAAGATGGTGGATTTGCCAACCCTAAGTTGGAGGTGCAGGGATGTGTAGCTCTCTCCTGTGGCTAAAAACCTGAAGAAAGGAAAAAAAATAATTTAGAAAACCTACGAACACCTACGAACACTAATTGTGTTGCAAGATAAAACATACACATCATGGCCACTAGCGTTATGGGGACACAGGCAGCATTGCGGCAGCATTATGATGGAAACAGGGTGCACTCGCAGCAGTACGGTAGCATTATGAGGGAAACTGGCAGCATTATGGGGGCACTCGCGGCATTGCGGCAGCATTATGAGGGAAACAGGGTGCACTCACAGCATTGGGGCAGCATAATGGGGGCACTCGCAGCATAGCGGCAGCATTATGGGTTAAACTGGCAGCATTTGTGGCAGCATTTAGGGGGGGAATAGCAGCAAGGCCTTACCGCAAGGTGATGAGCAGCCTTTCTTCTGCAGAGATTGCTCTTCGCATGACCGTATCTTCGTAAGCGACGTGTGGACCAAGAAGAATTAGAAGACGATCAAATGCCTCAATGGAAAGCCGACAAAACTGAGAAAATTTATCTGGAAAGCTGAAAATAAAAAGGAAAAAAAAATTAAATAATTTTAAACACACACATAATGTATGTTGTATATATCACAAAAAAAGTTACAAAGAAACACAGCTGTCAATATACCATTTCTCACTATATCTTACCTCCTTAAATCCCGATAAAGAACATGGAAGTGTCCCTTTTCCTCCCGTTCCTGAATAATGGGATGAACCCACATCCTTTTTTGGCGTCTGCTATCCCTTCTTCTCCGAGATTGCTCCTATGGGAGAATATAGTATGTGTTATTACATGAACTGTACAACACATGGAATACAGCTGGCAATCCGCAACATCATAAACTCGGCATATCCGCAGCCTAAGGCTGGGTTCACGTTGCGTTCCCCCAGTCCGTTTGACGGACTTCGTTACACCGCTGCATAACGCAGTGAAACGTAGTCCGCTAGCGCCGCCATTGACTCCTATGTCTGACATCGCTAGCCATGTGCCGTCATTTGAGTGACGGTCGGACGAGACTCGGACTGCAGCGTTTCTGGGTCTGTCACTGGTAGCGCAGATAGAGCTAGCAGATGCTCCATGTGCGCTAGCGATGTGCCAAAGTCAGCACTTGCGTTACAGCAGACTGTGAACGTATGTGTTGAACGGGCTGCTGTACACATTGTGAACCCAGCCTAATACGTAAAGTGTTCACATCTAATGACATTTTCTTACCAGCTCGCTGTGGAGGTGCAGCAAAAGCAGTGCCGTATGCAATAGTAGGCAGTTCTGTTGTGGAGTTAGACGATGGTGCGGCATGTTGAATTCAACAAGGAAGCAAAATGGTTAAGAGGGGTTGGACCATGAAATGACCTCATGGGATGTTTTTTTTTTCAGCCAACTTCATGTGTTGTAAAAAAACGCAAAAAAACGCACAAAAAATGCATGTAAAAAACGCACAAAAAACGGATGCGGATTTCCTGGGAGTGGTGCCAGATTCTCCTCAGGAAAATCTCAGGAAAATTCTGCACAAAATCCTGACGTGTGCACATATCCTGAAGTGCCGTCCAATCACTGTTTGTTACATTTGGTTGAATCTGAACAGAGATTATAGCCATGTACACTTCAGAATTCATCCTGATGCTTTTGTCTTTAGGCACATTATCAGTAAATGCTAGTGACCTAGTGCCACTGGACGTCATATATGCCCCTGACATGTTTTACAAAGGAAGTGGTGTGCTTTTGATCATGACTTGTTCCAAGCCTTCGCCATACTTTCTTCTTCCCATCATTCTGGTACAAATTGATCTTAGTTTTGTCTGTCTAAAGAATGATTTTCCAGAACTGGGTTGACTTTTTTATATGTTTTTTGGCAAAGTCTAATCTAGCCTTTCTATTTTTAAGGCTGATTAATGATTTGCACCTTATGGTGAACCCTCTATTTGCTCTCATGAAGTCTTTTTATGGAAGACTTGGATACCGAAACATCTACTTCCTGGAGAATGTTCTTCACTTGGCTGAATGTTGTGAAGGGGTTATTCTTCACCATGGAAAGGATTCTGTGACCATCCACTATTGTTGTTTTCTGTTCACGTCCTAGCGTTTTTCAGTTCCCAAGCTCATTTTTTTGCAAAATGTACCAAGCTGTTGATTTGACCACACCTAACATTTCTGCTATCTCTCTAATGGCTTTATTCTTTTTTTACAACCTAATGATGGGCTGTTTCTCTTCTATGGAGAGCTCATTTGACCTTATGTTTTGGGTTCAAAGCAACAGCTTCCAAATGCAAACTCCACACCTGGAATCAGTTCCAGACCTTTTACCTGCTTATTTGATGGATTAACAAAGGGATAATCCATTACAGAGCTTTTGAGGTAATTGTACAATTACTTTTGGTTTCTTGAAAAAGAGGCAGCTACTTATTAAGGAGCTGTAAATCCTAAATCCTTACTCTAATTAAGATGTGAATGCCCTCAAATTAAAGCTGAGAGTCTGCACTTTAAGCCCATGTTGATTGTATAACTGTATCTTGAATATGTTTTAGTAAACAACTAAAATGCCAAAACTTGTGTCTTCGTACAAATATTTCTGGACCTAACTACAGTATATGCATGTATATAAATCTCAACAATTGTTTCTAACAATCAAGCATTTTTTGAGCTTAGAACTCAGACCAGTAATTTTCTAGCTCATATGGCTAAACTCTCACAATCTCCCCCAGCTATGCTATGAATCAACCAGAGCAATGGAACCATCCTCTCAGATATTAATGATATTCCAATACAATCCACTAGCTCATCATCGCAAGCTTATGTTGACCTCATCTAATTCCCTATGCTGTATATCTTTCTAGACAAAATTCAAATAACCTTGGGAGATCAGAGCAAGGGGAAATTACCTGGTTCTTGGAGAAATAATGTAGACAATAGAAATATTTAACTTTTGTTAAAAAAAAATATTAAAATGTGAGAGTCCTCAGTGGTTGATACCTTTTAGAATTTAGCAGAAAAGATGGAAACAAATAGCACGCTTTTGAGACTACTCAAGTCTCTTCATCAGGCATAGTGAAACTCAAGAGTCACATATTTATGCACAACAGGACACAGGGATAATGCAGTAAAAAGACAAGTAAGGGTACTTTCACACTAGCGTTTTTTTAAATCCGTCACAATGCGTCGTTTTGCAGAAAAAACGCATCCTGCAAAAGTGCTTGCAGGATGCGTTTGTTCCCCATAGACTTCTATTGACGACGCATTTGCGACGGATTTTCAAAAACACAAAGAAAAAAGAGACATACCAAAACCTGGGGAACACCCTAAATAAGGGTAAATGTAGAAAAATTCATTTATTGATTTATATTGAAGTCCAAACAGCACATACCACATAGAAATAGATAAATAAAAACATAAGTATTAAAAACACTAGTAATAGAGACCACCCCAAAGAGAAAAGGGGAAATAAAGACCCCCTGGTCCCCAAACAGTGGGTCAAGTATATACAATACAAATGTTATACCGTAAGGTTCAATACAAATACATCAAGTTACAATGGGACATGATAGCGAGTGCTGGTAATGCTGGTGTGGGAAAAAGACAATATTATGCCCACAAGACAAATACGGGCCAGGGTAGCAAGTGACTGGTTATAAACAGTAATGTGATATCACCATAAATACATATGTAGAAAGTCCACCAAAAATATGTAGACCCTATATAACCAGCCAAACTGCATAATAGCCATACAATACCCAAGTGTAGGCAAAAAAATGGACCCTAATGTCCAGCAACCAGAAAACACACATAGACCCCAAGCAATTAACTGGGATATATATAGTGTGTGAGACCAGAGCCCACTGCTAAATGAATACAAAATACACCTGGCACGATAAGGTGTACAGTGTCAGAATCGCAGGGGAAATAGGTACACGTACCCACCAAAGTAATCCAAGGAAAAAACTGTGTGCTGGGAAAATAAATAAATAATAAACAAAAAATACAGAGTCTAATGGTTCATACCATTCTTTACCCCTGATGAAGCCACGGCTGTGGCGACACGCATCGGGTTCTTACCCCCCCCCCTTTGACCCCGCCTTGGGTCTGGCATACCTTTGCTTGGACACGAGTGATGGGACTTTGAGCGTGACTATTTGGTCGGCAGGGGTCACTGGTCATCTCTGGCTTTCCTGCCACGTCTTTATAGGCCATGTATCCACCATTGCTCCAGGTATATGTGCTGTAGATTGCAGCTGTATTTTTTGTTTATTATTTATTTATTTTCCCAGAACACAGTTTTTTCCTTGGATTACTTTGGTGGGTACGTGTACCGATTTCCCCTGCGATTCTGACACTGTACACCTTATCGTGCCAGGTGTATTTTGTATTCATTTAGCAGTGGGCTCTGGTCTCACACACTATATATATCCCAGTTAATTGCTTGGGGTCTATGTGTGTTTTCTGGTTGCTGGACATTAGGGTCCATTTTTTTGCCTACACTTGGGTATTGTATGGCTATTATGCAGTTTGGCTGGTTATATAGGGTCTACATATTTTTGGTGGACTTTCTACATATGTATTTATGGTGATATCACATTACTGTTTATAACCAGTCACTTGCTACCCTGGCCCGTATTTGTCTTGTGGGCATAATATTGTCTTTTTCCCACACCAGCATTACCAGCACTCGCTATCATGTCCCATTGTAACTTGATGTATTTGTATTGAACCTTACGGTATAACATTTGTATTGTATATACTTGACCCACTGTTTGGGGCCCAGGGGGTCTTTATTTCCCCTTTTCTCTTTGGGGTGGTTTCTATTACCAGTGTATTTAATACTTATGTTTTTATTTATCTATTTCTATGTGGTATGTGCTGTTTGGACTTCAATATAAATCAATAAATGAATTTTTCTACATTTACCCTTATTCAGGGTGTTCCCCAGGTTTTGGTATGTCTCTTTTTTCTTTGTGTTTTTGATATTCCTATTTGACATACTTCTGGGCAGATCCCCTTTATTATTTGTTTGGTTGTTATTGTTGATGGTGCCCTCCTTTTTTGTCTTTATTCTCTGGTAATTTTTTGGGGGTATCTTGGTTCCTCCCGTTTCTGGAGTTGCGGCACATCGTGATAGTTATTCTATTTATTATCTATTATTGTTGTATACCCGATTGGTATGGATCTTTCAAGCAGGGAGACAGCTTGGAGTAATAGGGCCCTTGGCCTTTTTGACGGCATTACTGACTCAACGTTAGTTGGCTCAAGCAAGGAATCGGATTTTCATTCCCTTTCCTCCAAGATTATTGAATTGCATAAAAACTTGACAAAGATTTGGTGGAACATCAGCAGTCTTGAGGAGTATATAAAGGTGGGATTTATCCCCCGCGGTTTGCGTGTACAGATATTCCCAGCATGGGAGGTTACTCCAGAATTTCAGAAGATATGGGAATCTGGACTCACAAAATGCTCGGTCATTCTAATTGATATGCTTATTGAACATGACCAGATATTGCTCAGTAAGACCAAAGAAGAAATTAAGGTCTGTGAGGGAAAGCTTAATGACTTTGATAAGGATACTCTTGTTACAACATTTCAATTGAAACTTAAAAGTATCATTGATCTTTATGAGAAAGAAATCATTGCACGGAAAAGGAGCAAGTTCCATAGGGACAAATCAGATTTTCTGAGTGGCAGAGCATTTAAATGGTCCCATCGTGGCAACCGTCGCCCTCTGATGGATGGCCCTAAGAATGCGGTGGTCACACCTCTTAGAGATGAAATCCCATCCAGCGATTTTTTATCCTCGGACCCCAGCGACGCAGAAAGCGCCAGCGGAGGGGTCGTAGAAAAAACAGGATACAACAAAAGAAAAGGCAAGATTTACCGGAATTGGTCACCATCTTACAGGAGGGAAACCAGACTCAACAAGAAACACTAAACGTGGCACTTCAAGACAGCACTGTGGAAGGTAACCTGCAGATCATCAATTTATCTTCATATGTGTTATCTGATGTTGAACGAGGGGTACTATCTAAGGGCTTGTCCTTTTCTCCCACGAGTCCTTTGAATAAATTTATTTTGATCAAGGATGTATACTTGTTTTGTCGGCAACTTACGTTTAAATTACTTTATCATCAACCATCTCTTGTAGACTCTCTTCCGGATGATGAGAGGCAGGTCTTCTGTGACCTCTTGGAACTATTGGAGGATAACGTGGCACCTAATGGCAATGGCAGGTTCACCAGAAGATTGCCCTCTCAGGCCACCCCGTCCTTCTCCTTGTTTCCTGCAGTTCAGATTTTCTTTGATAGAGTCTGTCATGACATCGACAAATTGAAACTGGATCGTCTAAAGCATAACAACTTTGGTAAGAAGGAAAGTCTTGCACTGCTTAATCTAAAAAGGAATTCAGCTTTTGTTATCTGGGAAGCGGACAAGGGGGGTAACGTTGTGTTGTGGCCTCATGACCAATATCAGAGGGAAATTGCCCGCCAATTGAGTAATGATCAGTATTATTTATTACTACCCTCTGATCCCACTGCTTTTTTTAAAGGGCAAATTGATTCACTCATCGGAATGGCAGCCCAAGAGAACATCATCTTGAAAAAAGAGGCTGATTTTTTGACTACCCCTTCCCCTATTGTCCCCACCTTCTATGCATTGCCTAAGGTTCACAAGTCTCTAATAGAACCTCCTGGGAGACCAATTGTGTCCGGCATTGGCAGTATCTTTGAACGGCCATGCATTTACGTTGACTTTTTTCTACAGCCAATTGTTACTACTTTAAAATCTTTCACCAGGGATTCTACCCACCTCATGCAACTTTTGGAGGAGCTTGTGATACCTGATGGGACCTTTCTTGTTACTATGGACGTTGAGTCCCTGTATACAAGCATTGTACATCAATCAGGTATGCAGGCGGTCAGTTATTTCTTTGGTAGAATGTCAGATTGACCTCGGGAACTTGACAATTTCATCTTGAAACTTCTGTATTTTATTTTAGACAAAAATTATTTTGTGTTTGACAGTAGGTTCTACAGGCAAATTTCTGGCACCGCCATGGGTGCACGGTGTGCACCCTCGTATGCCAACCTTTTTCTTGGGTGGTGGGAGGAGACTGTGGTCTACAAACATCAGGCATTCAATTTGAACGTTTTGGCCTGGCAAAGATATATAGACGACATTCTGATGTTATGGACAGGCTCTTTGGAAATGTGTAATGATTTCATTGCAGATCTTAATTGTAATGTTAATAATATCAGGCTCACATCTACCATTTCAGACCGGACAATCAAATTTTTGGACATCAGTCTCTCTATTGAACATTCGAGCATTGTCTGCACTTTATATCGGAAGCCAACGTCTACAAACAGTCTCCTCCACTATACCAGTTTCCACCCACAGCATCTTAAAAATGGCATACCAAAAGGCCAATTTCTTCGACTAAAGAGAAACTGTAGTAATGAGGCCGAATTTGTACAGCAATCCAGGGATCTTTCGGAACGGTTTAAAAGAAGGGGATACCCACAGAAAAGCATTTCGAGAGCATACCAGCATGCACGTCAACAGGACAGGAAAAATCTATTTCAAAAGAAGGTACGTGACTCCTCTCGTCCACTCTCGTTGATCACAACTTACAACAATCAGTGGTCGGATATTCGTGACGTGTTGGAACGGAACTGGGGCATTTTGATGAGTGATACTAGAACTATCCCATTTATCTCTCCCTCGCCCTGCCTTGTGGCTAGGAGAGCTAAAAATTTGAAGGACAATTTGTGTCACAGCCCTTATCAGAGGCCAGTGACTAGACTTAAGGGTGGCAAGAGGACCTTTGGTTCGTATCCATGCGGAAACTGTAACATATGTCAGTTCATGATTGCACAGGATGGCTTTTCAGTTTCCACTTTGTCTTTTCAGATCCGGCCAAAGGAATTTTTTACATGCAGATCTCGTAATCTTGTCTATGCTATATTCTATGATTGCCCAAAAATTTATGTGGGGCAGACGATGCAGGAAATAAGGAGAAGGATGCAACAACACCTTTCTACCATTTCTACGGCTCAGAGGGATCGAGATAAGAGCAAGACGTTAACATCAGTTGCCGCACATTTTTTGGATAGACATCGGGGAAAAATTTCTAGCTTCAAAGTGATGGGTCTGGAATCCGTTAGAATGAACATTAGGGGAGGTGACATCCACAACCAACTGCTTCGGTGCGAGACAAAGTGGATTTATGAACTTCAAAGTCTTTCACCAAAAGGCCTGAACGAAGAATTATTGTTTACAGGATACTATAAACAATTATAGACTTTTTTTGTTATTTCATCTCTCTATTGTCTCGTGAAAGCGCTCTGCTGTGCCTTTGGGTGTATGCCTCATTCGAGCTACTTTCCTCCGGTGTTGTTTTTATATACATTTTTGTACATGTATTTATGACTTGCCAAACTTGGGTTAAGGTGGTTTAGTTTGTTATTCTAGTTTTTTCTTTTTTATAATATATATAACCAGTCAAACTTCTGCTCAGTGGGATGGGTGTTCATATCTTCCCATCCTCTGCTCGGATTAGCATTCATTGGCCCTATTGCCTTTTTATTGGCTTGACCATAACAAAAAAATCTTTTTCTGGTCTTCATTGATTTATTGTAAGTCATGGGCTTTATTGGCCTGGTTAGTTCACCATAATGGATGCGCGCCTTTGAATACAAATGTTGTTAGTGATAAAATATTCTCTGCAGGATCTGCTTATCAATTAAGAATTCTTGTCGGATCGTCTCTGCAGTGGTTTGGACTATGGGTGTATCCATATTTATTGCATTTTAGGCCATACATATTTTGTCCTCCATGTTTGTGTCTATCCCCTCCCCCTTTTGTTATTATACATGTTTTTTTCATACATTAAATTTCAGATGCCCTTTATTACTATTATTCTTCTGGCCCAATTTCCATTTTGTTTATATGCCGCGTATCCGCTTTCGCTACCGTCTCTGCAGTTGCAACACTTGTATTGATGCATTTATTCTGGGTCTCCAGGGTTATAATCCCTTCACCTACTCAGCGTTATCTCTGCTCTGTTTTGTCTTTAGATGGGCATTGTTAAGGGTCATTATTGTGTGAATGTTGGTGCTGTGTGTGTGATGGCTAGGCTATTTTTTGGCTTTCCGGGGTGGCTACACTAATGGAGCATGCATATTGTGAGCTGCATGCGGTTATCTCCTAAACTCATTGGGCGTCATATCTCTATGACAACCTGGCTTATGTCCAGGTCTATCAGCGCTGGCGTTGTATTAGGCTGCTTCAATTTATCAGCGTTCCCTGCTCTGGGCACTTTTGCTTCGGTCTGCTTATGTGACATTTTGCACATGTGTGACCGGCTTAAGTGTGGAGGTCATTGATACACCAGGCGTCGCAATCTCCTGCTTTTGTGTATTCGTCTTTTACATCATTGCAAGTGGGCGGTCTTCACTCTATGTGCCTGTTATCGCTGGTGACGCATTTTGCGCATGCGCCCTGTGTTCTTTAGCCGCCATCTTTGTATACCCGGGTGGAAGCCTATACACCTTCATCCACTTCCGGTACGACGTCATGTCTGGGTTGGATTCTACGCTCTCTCTCACAGCTGTTTGGGATCTTTAACTGTCGGGTAATATATTTAAGCACGTATCAGAGTCTAATGGTTCATACCATTCTTTACCCCTGATGAAGCCACGGCTGTGGCGACACGCGTCGGGTTCTTAACCCCCCCTTGACCCCCTCTTGGGTCTGGCATACCTTTGCTTGGACACGAGTGATGGGACTTTGAGCGTGACTATTTGGTCGGCAGGGGTCACTGGTCATCTCTGGCTTTCCTGCCACGTCTTTATAGGCCATGTATCCACCATTGCTCCAGGTATATGTGCTGTAGATTGCAGCTGTATTTTTTGTTTATTATTTATTTATTTTCCCAGCACACAGTTTTTTCCTTGGATTACTTTGGTGGGTACGTGTACCTATTTCCCCTGCGATTCTGACACTGTACACCTTATCGTGCCAGGTGTATTTTGTATTCATTTAGCAGTGGGCTCTGGTCTCACACACTATATATATCCCAGTTAATTGCTTGGGGTCTATGTGTGTTTTCTGGTTGCTGGACATTAGGGTCCATTTTTTTGCCTACACTTGGGTATTGTATGGCTATTATGCAGTTTGGCTGGTTATATAGGGTCTACATATTTTTGGTGGACTTTCTACATATGTATTTATGGTGATATCACATTACTGTTTATAACCAGTCACTTGCTACCCTGGCCCGTATTTGTCTTGTGGGCATAATATTGTCTTTTTCCCACACCAGCATTACCAGCACTCGCTATCATGTCCCATTGTAACTTGACGTATTTGTATTGAACCTTACGGTATAACATTTGTATTGTATATACTTGACCCACTGTTTGGGGCCCAGGGGGTCTTTATTTCCCCTTTTCTCTTTGGGGTGGTTTCTATTACCAGTGTTTTTAATACTTATGTTTTTATTTATCTATTTCTATGTGGTATGTGCTGTTTGGACTTCAATATAAATCAATAAATGAATTTTTCTACATTTACCCTTATTCAGGGTGTTCCCCAGGTTTTGGTATGTCTCTTTTTTCTTTGTGTTTTTGATATTCCTATTTGACATACTTCTGGGCAGATCCCCTTTATTATTTGTTTGGTTGTTATTGTTGATGGTGCCCTCCTTTTTTGTCTTTATTCTCTGGCATTTGCGACGGATTGCCACACTTCGCATCCGTCTTGCGACGGATGCGTCGTGCTTTGGCGGACCGTCGGGAGCAAAAAACGCTACATGTAACGTTTTTTTCTCCTGACGGACCGCTTTTTCCGACCGCACATGCGCGGCCGGAACTCCTCCCCCACCTCCCCGCACCTTACAATGGGGCAGCGGATGCGCCGGAAAAATGCATCCGCTGCACCCATTGTGCAATGCAGCAAACGCTAGCGTCGGAATCTGTCCCCGACGCATTGCGACGGGGAGATTCCGACGCTAGTGTGAAAGAAGCCTAACTTGGAACACAACTATCAATATGGGAAGGGGAGAAACAGTTGTGGCAGTAATTATTAGAGGAGTTCACAGATAAGGAAAGTTTTATTGTCCTTTGATTGATGTCTGGTCCATGATTGAGGTCTGTGAGGCACATTCCTTAATTGGTATAGAACAACAATAATCCATGCCACAGTCAGTCCTGCTCAGAATGTGTCAAAGGTCATCATAAGTTTAAACTAAAATTCTTCTGTTTCTCTGAGATGTTAAGTTACCTTTCCATACCAGCAATTTCATGTCTATGATGACATTATCAGGGCTGCAAAAATGTTTGGCCACAGGTATATCTATTCTTTTTTATTTTATTGTGTAGCAATGAGAATTCATCCTTGTTCTAAGCTTTTACCTTGTCTCGCCCACATGCAGACCCCTAATTGGACATTTGGTATATATAATAGAGTACAAAACATTAGATATGATGCAGCTGAAAGTACCTGAAATCTTGTAGTCCTGATGTGAGCTGGGGATCTTTATCTTGTCCGTTGTCATTATAACTAGACATGTTATACATTTTCTGCTTGAGTGAAAGGTTCCTGTTGTTGATGAGGACAAAGAGTTTCTGACAATGATGCTACTTAAATTTGGGGGCAGCATAAAACATAAAAGTGGAGGTTCTGAAAATACAGATTTTAATCGAGCATCTTTTTGTAATAAAGGTTCTAGTGTCCATGGAGCTCCCCTTAACACCTCCAGATTTGGATTATAGGTAATTTTGTAATGTAGGCGATGTTTCCTTGATATTCTGGTGGCTCTTGCAATCTGGTTTTCAATGGTTCTTGAATGGTAGCCCTGATTTCTGAGGCCATCAAGACCTTTGCTTCTATCTGTAGAGTTGGAACATATCTGATTGTATCTGATGGCTTGACTGTACGCAATGGAGTTTTTTACGTGTTTTCGATGAAAACCATCCCAATTAAGGTATGTTGGACAGCAAATTGGCTACTGGTACAGGGACGTCTCGTTTTTTGTTTTGGTCTGTATCATAATGATGATGATGTCCAAAAAGGTAGTCTCAATACAGAGGTAGTTGAGTGATAAGTTGATGGTGAGCTTTTGCTCAGACTCTGTCCAGATGATTAAAATATCATCAATACTAAGGTAACATGTCAGAGGCCTGATGGCACAAGAGGACAGAAACTCACTTTCAAGGTTGGCCATGAAAAGATTTGCATTTTGTGGTACCAATTAACTTCCCATTGCTTTACTAGTCTCCTGTAAATATATGTTCTTATCAAATTCAAAGTCATTGTGGGTGAGGGTGAATTTTGTAAGTTTCACAACCGAATCAGCTTCAGTTCCTGAATTTTCCATGAAACTTTTTCCTGGTGTAGGATATTAGAGTACAAAGATTCCACATCCATGTTGGCCAGGATTGTTCCTTCGGGCACAGAGCCTATTGCTGCTAGTATATTCAATAGGTCAGTTGTGTCCTGAATGTAGTTGTATGTATCTTTTACCAGGGGTTTTAGAACACCCTCTACTCATCCAGAAAATTGCTCAGTGAGGGTGTCCAACACATGACATAAGTGGTCTCCCCTGATTTCCAGAGTTACGGATTTTGGAAACCATGAACAATATCCATATTCTTGGACTCTATGGTATCAGGTGTTAGGTGTCGAGTTACCGCTGCAGCTCAGGGGGAATCTCGAACCACCTCCACTGCGGTCTCTCATTCTCCTCCAGCCGCAGTGGAGCCTGCTCAGCAGAGACTTCAGTCCCAGCACCTGGCTCAGGAAGATACTGTGCATTTGGTTACTGCTGCCCTTCCAGGTTCAGCCATTATAACCAGTACTGATCAGTGGCGAGCAGGCGCAACTGGGACTAAGTCCTGCTTCTCTTCTTCTGAGCATGCCCAAGGGTAGACCTCTCATTGGAGGTCGGGGGTCACACGCTCAGGTCCTGAAGCAGTTCCTATTAGACCACTAGGATTGTCCTGGAGAGCTACAGCTATAAAAGATTTGCATTGCCGCATGGCCATGCGCTAGTAAAAAACCTGTTATCATGTGTGTGTGTGTGTGTGTGTGTGTAGTTGTATGCCTATTCTGATGATTGCTCCTTAGTCATTCCCATTCCTTGTGATGTTGAATGCTCAAGAATGTTGGAGCTACCTAGTGCCTGATAGTGCTAACCTATACACAAGAGCACGATCCTTACTGCGTCTAACCAGAAGTGACCACCAGTGCGGCAATCTTTAATTACTCCTGACAACCGGTCAGTGTAGGGTGGGAACTCCTGCTTGATCTCAGCAACTGACTCACGGCGTACTCAGGCGCGGGCTCAAAAGCCACCCAGGGTCAGACAGAGATCAATCACCAACACAGTGGGGGTGAATTGCAGGGATCCCACTAGCATTCATCTGCTGCACCCTGTGACTGCTAACAGGGCACAGCGTTTCCTTGTTTCCCTGCGACTCTGTGAAGCAACAGAGTTCGCATCTGTACGTACCAGGTGACGGAACCTGTGCTTATTCTGGGTAGTACCGCCATATAGTGCCGCCATTACCTAGCAGCAAGTTCCATTCCTGCACGGTGGACCCCGGGCTGCGAACGCACCTTTTACTATATTTATATTTATTCGGTGCATTCCGCCAGCCCTAACATCAGGTTGTTAATTATGCTTATTTCGCACATTTATTTAATCAGGGCTATTTACCAGGTGCGTTACTCTTAAAGAAAAAATGTCATGATATTTTCATTAAAAAAATGTAGTGGTTTATTGAATTGTCCACAGAAAAACCACATTGCAGCAAAACATAAAAATAGATGAAATAGTTACGAACAGATTGTCCATTTGTTCTTATCAGCTATGTTCCTCATCATTTCTGAGATGGAGTAGAAGTCATCTTTTTTTCATGGAGTAGAATCATGGCTACCAGTTGTTCCTTCCTTCTGTGACCTGTCTGACGTCCATGGAGAATGATGGTGAAGACAGGAGGTGACCCCCACGTGACAAGCCCCTACCTCCTAAGAGAATTAATAAATATATATATCCCACACACCACGTGTTGTCTCTATATGGTGTTAACTTATACTCTGAGCTACATATACAGAAATAGCTTTTTGTAATGTCAGCAAGAAGCAATGTGCTCAGTACAGAATTGAGAATAAGAATAATTCAATTAATAATTAATATTTAACACAGGTCAACAGGTTTTATGGATTTGTGAAGTAGACAAGAGACCAACTTGTTTAATTCCTTGTAATAGTCCTGTGTAGGGTTAAACCCCAATTTTTTGTAGTAGCACTGTCCATCAGTTGTCTGTGTGTTTTCTTCATGTAGTACGATATGTTCTTTATGACTTTTGCACCTTCCTTGTCTGCAGGTTTAATGATTATTTTTTTTGGTATTCAGAGATTGTATGGCCTTTCTCTCCTGAGCACTGATGTTGGATGGTTGTCTCCTATTTGTGTCTAGGATAGTGAATTTTACCAAATGTCTGAAGAAATCTATATACTGTACTAGCTGAAGAGCCCGGCGTTGCCTGGGCATAGTAAATATCTGTGGTTAGTTATAGCACCTCACTTCTCTTATTTTCCCGTCACGCCTCTCATTTTCCCAATCACATCTTTCATTTTCCCCCTCACATCTCTCATTTTCTCCCTCACTCCTCTCATTCCCCCCTAACACTTGTCATTTCGACCTCACATCTGTCATTTTCCGATCACTCCACTATTTTCCCTCACTCCTCTCATTTTGCACTCACACCTTTTCATTTTCACCTCACACCTCTCATTTTCACCTCAGTATATACATGTTTGTCATCTCCCTTATATATAGTATACACCTGTATGTCATCTCCTGTATATAGTATATACCTGTATGTCATCTCCCCTGTATATAGTATGTACCTGCTGTGTGTCATCTCCCCTGTATATAGTATATACCTGTATGTCATCTCCTCCTATATATAGTATATACCTGTATGTCATCTCCTTCTATATATAGTATATACCTGTATGTCATCTCCTCCTGTATATAGTATATGCCTGTGTGTCATCTCCCCTGTATATAGTATATATCTGTGTATCATCTCCTCCTGTATATAGTATATACCTGTATGTCATCTTCTATATATAGCATATACCTGTATGTCATCTCCTCCTGTATATAGTATATACCTGTAGGTCATCTGCTCCTGTATATAGTATATACATGTGTGTCATCTCCTCCTGTATATAGTATATACCTGTATGTCATCTCCTCCTGTATATAGTATGTACCTGTATGTCATCTCCTCCTCTATATAGTATATACCTGTGTGTCATCTCCTCCTGTATATAGTATATACCTGTGTGCCATCTCTCCTGTATATAGTATATACCTGTATGTCATCTCCTCCTGTATTAGACCACATTCACACATTATTTGGTCAGTATTTTTACCTCAGTATTTGTAAGCTAAATTGGCAGCCTGATAAATCCCCAGCCAACAGGAAGCCCTCCCCCTGGCAGTATATATTAGCTCACACATACACATAATAGACAGGTCATGTGACTGACAGCTGCCGTATTTCCTATATGGTACATTTGTTGCTCCTGTAGTTTGTCTGCTTATTAATCAGATTTTTATTTTTGAAGGATAATACCAGACTTGTGTGTGTTTTAGGGCGAGTTCGTTTGTCAAGTTGCGTGTGTTGAGTTGCGTGTGGCGACATGCATGTAGCGACTTTTGTGAGATGAGTTTTGTGTGGCAACATGCGTGTAGCAACTTTTTGTATGTCAAGTTGCATGTGACAGGTTAGTGTAGCAAGTTGTGTGCAGCAAGTTTTGCGTATAGTGAGTTTTGCGCGTGGCGAGTTTTATGTGTGGTGCCTTTTGAGTATGTGCAAGTTTTGTGCGAGGCAACTTTTGCATGTGTTGCAACTTTTGTGCACGTGGCAATTTTTCCACGTGTGCAAGTTTTGCGTGTGGCGAGTTTTCCATGAGGTGAGTTTTGCACTTGTGGCGAGTTTTGCGTGAGCCTAGTTTTTGCATGTGGCGAGTTTTGTGCGTGGCGAGTTTTGAGCGGCGACTTTTGTGTTTCGACTTTTATGTGGCGAGGTTGGTGTTTGTGTGGTGAAATGTGTGCTGAGGGTAATATGTGTTCAAGCACGTGGTAGTGTGTGGCGCATTTTATATGTGTGTTCATATCCCCGTGTGTGGTGAGTATCCCATGTCGGGGCCCCACCTTAGCAACTGTACGGTATATACTCTTTTGCGCCATCGCTCTCATTCTTTAAGTCCCCTTTGTTCACATCTGGCAGCTGTTAATTTGCCTCCAACACTTTTCCTTTCACTTTTCCCCATTATGTAGATAGGGGCAAAATTGTTTGGTGAATTGGAAAGCACGGGGTTAAACTTTCACCTCACAACATAGCCTATGACGCTCTCAGGGTCCAGACGTGTGACTGTGCAAAATTTTGTGGCTGTAGCTGCGACGCCTCCAACACTTTTCCTTTCACTTTTTTCCCCATTATGTAGATAGGGGCAAAATTGTTTGGTGAATTGGAATGCGCAGGGTTAAAATTTCGCCTTCCAACATAGCCTATGACGCTCTCGGGGTCCAGACGTTTGACTGTGCAAAATTTTGTGGCTGTAGCTGCGACGGTGCAGATGCCAATCCCGGACATACATACACACACACACACACATATTCAGCTTTATATATTAGAGTTATCCAAGTGAGAGTTATAGTTATCCAAGTGAGAGTTGCAACCAGGTGGAGGTGTTCAGGCTGACCTCTTCTTGGTTGTAAGATCCCTCTTCCTTCACTCCAGGAGGGTTCTGAATCTTCTGTGTTACTGAAATATTCCCTCAGGCAGTCTCCGGTTTCCATATCGCTACATACTTCAGTTTTGTCTAGGGTCTTAGTAGGACAAAATGAGTCCTCTAGAAAACACAGAAAGTATTAGGTTCTTAGGTTCTAGAATTCTCCACCTGCAGAGGGTAGATCCCAAGCCTTGCCTGAATCAGTGGTCTCCCATTCAGCTTTGCCTGCTGCGGATGCTGCTGAGCATAGACGTTGGTCCCAGCATCTTGCTCAAGCTCATGCTGTTCATCTGGATAGTGCTGGCTCTTCAGCCAAGCCTATGGTAACCAGCGGTAGGCAGTGATGAGTGAACGCTCTGGAGACTAAGTCCAAAAATCACCCTACAGAGCATGCTTGTGATGTGGCGACATCTCATTGGTGGTCGGTTGTCAGCTGCTCTGATGATGTAGCAGCTCTGGATTGGTCCGCGAGCAAAGGTCCTGTCTGACTGGACTTGAGCTGAATATGTAAAAGGGTCTCTGAAGAGCATGCGGGCGCGCTAGTATCAATCTTTTTACATGTATGTATGGGACTTTGCAACAGTGTGGTCTTTATCAGCATGTGATCAGGGATGGCGGAAAGTTGTTAGAATTCCGGTTCTCCGGAGAGGAGATAGTCTGAATGAATTCAGGGGGCTGGCATCTATCTAGCCATTAGACCATTAGAATTCTGGCACCTCTGGAGAGGAGTTGGTTGAGTGCTTTTGCTAACTGTGTGTCCACTGTTTGCTTCTTACCCTGTGAGCGGGCTTCATTCCCTGTGAGGTTAACAGGGATCTATCTAGCATCATTCCTATTCTGTTACAGTGTGCGAGTGACACAGCTCTATAGCAGAGCATCTATTCCGTTACTGTGTGCGGGTGACAGCTCTATTGCAGAGCATCTATTCTGTTACTGTGTGTGAGTGACACAGCTCTGTAGCAGAGCATCTATTCCATTATTGTGTGCAAGTGACACAGCTTCATGTGCTGCTCACTGAGTATCGTTTAACACAGTGAGTGCAAGCAATCGCTTGCTGTGTGTGCAAGCAATTGCTCGCTGTGCGATTGCACTTCTCTATTAAATTTATTTAGTGCAGTTCGTCAACCCTAACAGATAGTGCCACTGCACTGGTTTTATGAGCTGAGAGATTAATGACACAATTAGATGCTTTTGCGTCTGTAATGGACTAGTTGTCCAAATTGTCAAGTTTTGGCTTTGTTTTGTAACTGTTTCTATCGAGTCCTGAATTGAGGTGCAGTCTGTCATTTCTTTGGCTTATTATGAATCAGAAGGGTCTGTAGTTTGTAGTAGTAATGTTGTAATTTTTGCTCTGCACTTTCTATAAGTTTGTTCCTCCATGTTTCAAATTCCCCTTGAATTTTACTCTTCATGCTGTAGAAGACATGCAAAAGGTGGCTCCTTAGTCTCTTAGAAGTCTAGTTTTGTGCATAATGAGTATTGCAGATATGTAGAATTGGACTTGTAATCCAGAGTTCTTTGGGAATTAGATTCTTCTTTTTGCATTTATACAAGATAAAAATGTCACTGTCCAACAATTGTGCATGTTTCTTCAGTAGTGTTTTTAGATCCATAAAGATGCAGTACATTCTGGTATCCTCCATTTTGATACACCCTTACTTCTCGTGATATTTGATTCAGATACCGGTATCTATCCTTCACGTTAGGCAATGCTAGTATTGAAGTCATCCAAAAATAAAAAATAAAAGCAAAACACTGGAATCTGAATCTTCCAGGCCCATTTCTCTTTATGTAAATTTAAATAAGGATTTATAAATATTAGCAAAAAAATTGTGTCAATACCACTATTCCTCCAATGTCCACTCTGACCAATCAAAAACTATCTTGTGTATATCTGCAACAGATAAGTCATAGTTTATAGTAACTTACCCAGTAATACTAAAGAAGGGCACACAGAAACGAAAAATACAATGCAAGGGTCAAGCAGGATCAGAACCAGGGTATGAGTCTTTTTCAAGAAAAAAAAAGAGGAAATGGGCTAAACTTTTTGTATAATTCTTACAATTTCTAGAGTACAATACTTCCCCAGTACTAGTGTTTAGAAGTACCATTGTGATGAAACATGAGTCTCCGTTCAGATTTTTCTCTGTTATTTCTTAGAAAAGTTGGTCAACAACTAATATGCCTGTCAGTAAAATAAATGACAAAAAAATGTTAAGGAACATAGAAAGCATTTGTCATTTTACCCCAGTAATAAAGCACCTAAAGCTAGTCATAGAAACTGATCAGCAGATCTCAATGTCAGTATGGTATCCAGTAGATCCTCAGCTGATGGTTGCTCTTGAAAGAAGCAAGTCCAATCATATTATTTCCTATGGTTATATCTATTTAAATAAACATTCCCTAATATAAGATTATGAAAATAGCAAACTGCTCCTGTAATAATCCTGCCCAGTTTGTAGCATCCACATTGTTTAACTTCCATGCAACCTAAATGTCCACCACTGCCAACAATTCATCTAAATAATATTTACAAACAGGGATTTATTAAAGAGTAATTCTACCTACGACGACAATATCTGTCCCACAAGCGAAAAGAGTTGCATGCAGCCAACTGAGTTTCTACATAGAATGAAGCTCAGGCAATGTTGTTTTCCATCACTACAATACAAGGCACCTTCTTTAAAAGTATTGGATCATTAAATGCAACACCTAACTATGCAACGCCTTTATTCATCAACATTCTTTAAATCATATAGCGTAGGAGGCAGTGGCGTAACTACAAAGTGAGGGGCCCCGATGCGAACTTTCAAATGCCCCCCCCCCCGCGCCAAAATATTTCCCACCGAAATTCACATTTTCCCTATTCATTTCGCACACTATAGTTGTGTTGCAATGTTGTGTAGTCTGACCTACTACTGCCCTGTACTCGCTGAGAAAAATGATTTTATAACTAACATGTCCCTATAGTAATATGTGCGTCATTTCCAGACCTGTGCAGTGTGGGGGTGTATTGGGTGTACTGGTTGGCTCCGGAGCATGCGCACTGCACATTCTGACACTGGCAAGTACACGCAATACTCCCCCACAGTGCACATGCTGGGCTCTGCCCACAGCCGTGTACAGCCCGTACACACACGGCTTCGCTCCGAGAACCCGTACACACACGGCTCCGCTCCGTACACCTTGTACACACGCGGCTCTGCTCCGTACACCTCGTACACACGTGGCTCTGCTCCGTACACCTTGTACACACGCGGCTCCGCTCCGTACACCTTGTACACACGTGGCTCTGCTCCGTACACCTTGTACACACACGGCTCCGCTCCGTACACCTTGTACACACGCGGCTCCACTCCGTACACCTTGTACACACGTGGCTCTGCTCCGTACACCTTGTACACACACGGCTCCGCTCCGTACACCTTGTATACACGCGGCTCCGCTCCGTACACCTCGTACACACGTGGCTCTGCTCCGTACACCTTGTACACACACGGCTCCGCTCCGTACACCTTGTATACACGCGGCTCCGCTCCGTACACCTCGTACACACGTGGCTCTGCTCCGTACACCTTGTACACACACGGCTCCGCTCCGTACACCTTGTACACACGCGGCTCCACTCCGTACACCTTGTACACACGTGGCTCTGCTCCGTACACCTTGTACACACGCGGCTCTGCTCCGTACACCTTGTACACACGCGGCTCCGCTCCATACACCTTGTACACACGCGGCTCCGATCCCTACACCTTGAACACACGGCTTCGCTCCGAGAACTCCGTACACCTTGTACACACGCGGCTCCGCTCCCTACACCTTGTACACATGCGGCTCCGCTCTTTACACCTTGTACACACGCGGCTCCACTCCTTACACCTCGTACACACGCGGCTCCGCTCCGTACACCTCGTACACACACGGCTCCGCTCCCTACACCTCGTACACACGCGGCTCCACTCCTTACACCTCGTACACACGCGGCTCCGCTCCCTACACCTCGTACACACGCGGCTCCGCTCCATACACCTTGTACACACGCGGCTCCGCTCCCTACACCTTGTACACACGCAGCTCCGCTCCCTACACCTTGTACACACGCGGCTCCGCTCCGTACACCCCATACATACACGGCTCCGCTCTGTACACCCCATACACACGCGGCTCCGCTCCATACACCTCTTACACACGCGGCTCCGCTCAATACACCTCTTAAACACGCAGCTCCGCTCCGTACACCCCATACATACACGAATCCGCTCACCTCTTTCACCCACGGCTCAGCTATGTACACCTCGTACACACCTGACTCCGCTCCGTACACCTTGCTCCACTACGCACATACACGGCTCCGCTCTGTACACCTTGTACACACACGGCTCTGTTACATAAACTTCCCCTCATTCAGCACCATGACAATCAAGCACAGCAGAGTCCTGCATACACTGAGGCCACTGATCATGTGACCCCTGACTCCTCCCCTCCTGTGACCTCATCACAGGTCTTGTGCGCATAGAACAGGTAGGTGTGTGTGTGTGTGTGTGTGTGTGTCAGGTGTAAGCAGCACATCACTCACCAGCTAATGCCTGCCATCTCTCCAGCTTCAGTCAGTGACACGCACAGCCCTTCTGCTAGGTCACATGTCCTTCACGGACACGCCCACTCGCCGCACACTGCTGAAAGTCTGGGGAAGCTGTGGGCGTGGCCAGCAGGATGCGTGCGTGACTTGTCTCCTTTCCCTGCTACTTGTTTGCTGGACTGGGCGGGCCCTGAAAACACTGTGGGCCCCGTCGCAGTCGCGACCCCTGCGACCGCAGTTGTTACGCCCCTGGTAGGAGGCACGAATAATCTCCTCATCCTTCATTAATTCCCCCCAAGTCGCTCGTATCTCCAGGACATTTTACTAAATTAATTAATTATTTCTGCAACCTTATTATAATCCCTGCTACACATTTACTCAATTAGCAGAAATGATCAACGTCCTCCACAAGGCCAGCAAAAAAAACATTTTTAAACAGTGAATGAAAAACCAAAAGTCAACATCATAAGCTTTAGCACAGATGTGATGGAGATCTGATTTCCAAAAATACGGAAAAAAGAACTTGCCCTCTGAAGTCCATTGGATCTCTGTGTAGAAGAACAGGCATCAGTCCACTAGGGAAAAATTTGGGTTCCTTCATTTTTTAGTTAAAGTGTGAGTTCATAAAAATGGTTTGCTGAAAATGAAATGGAATTATACCTAATATATTTTAATATCTTTTTCCTCACTCTTCTTACTGCTGTGAGCAAGGAAGTCGAGCCAAGTAAAGTGTTGCTCAAGAAGTAACGGCTAATCCATAACACATAAATACCAATATTTCCTGATATTTTGTTCCAACTGATGAACTGCAGGGGTTTTGCTAATGATTTTACCATATTTTACTGATTTTAAGTTACAAAATGTGCTGTATACAAATGTCTGAGCCGCCAATCTGCCAACAAGTAACTGCCTGCCTCCGTGTCCTTCCTGTCTCCTCCGAGAACATGCCTTCCAAGTTACAGACCTCATTCTATATTCTTTTATCTCCATTAACCTCTGCCGCCTTGCCATGTGTTAAGAGCATTTTGAGCTATGACCACACAAGCTTAATTTTCTACATATGTTGTATGTTGGACTCCTGTCATCACATTGTACTTATTTATTTCCCTAGACTGATTTCATTTGTATATTTAACAAGTTCCTTCACACTTTCTGTGGCAAGCCTGAAGTAAACAGTTTTATTGTTGCTCTGTTAAACAGGATTATGGCAGGCGTAGAGTCCTCGAGGAATTTGTTAGGTAGCTAATAAAATAGTAAACGAGAATAGTAGTAAAATGTAAGAAAGAATTAAATGAAAGTATCTTGATGAACTGAATTCATAGATATTTGATGTGAAAATATTGTGATTGTCTCTCCAAGCAATAGCTTACAGTATATTAAAAATCTCCATTATTTAATAATCTTGTGTAAAATGTAACAGGGGTTGTCCGAAGGCAAAACAATTTTCATTCTAAAGTCCCAATCTGTTTAGTGCCATAATCGCTTTTTTTTACTGCTTCCTGTGTGATGACGCTTGTTTGACAATCCTAGTGCATGCTGTGATACTCAAATGAAGCTTCATTAGGGGACAGATGCTGTGGTCATTGTCATAGCCCCTGCCCCATCCCAGAAATGAAGCGTCATCTGTGACACTTGTTACATTGGCTAGGCTAGTCCCAGCATGATGCACACTGTGTGATGTGCACAATGACAGCACATGCTCTGTTGTCGGCTCAGATCCACAGTAACAAGCCAACAACAGAGCATGTTATCAGAATACCTATGGTACTACTACAGAGTTCTTCCAGGCTATGGAGAGGATGCTGCCCAGAAGATAACTCTGCCTACGCAACTTCATTATCCTATGTATCATATCCTTGTGTTTCGGTGACATTGGGTGCTTGTCCAGAAATCTGACGTCCGCGCATTCCATCTTGCACTTCAGTGTTCCACCTTTCTATGGGCATACGCTTCCCATTCCTACTGCGCAGGTGCCAGCGAGTCACTAGTACTTCCGCTCCCAGTGTTCTACGGCACACCGAAACCATGCATTAAACAAGTGCCAGTAATTCATGCGAGAATCGGATCATAGGTGCAGAGAAGATGGAGAACTTTAATTACTCTATCTACTCAATTCTGTGAATTGATCTGCTCTCAAATGACACCCAAGTGCAGTCTTATGCTTTACAATCACCCACAGATTTGTTTGGATGCACGCTGTCTGATATACACTGCCAATCGCAACATGCAGCAATTTTCTTTTTCTCATGCTAACTCGACATGAGAAAATAAACACTAGTCAGCACTGCTCCATAGTATAGCATCGGAGCGAGTGCTATCCGATGAAACATCGGCTGGCACTCGTCCGAGTTATACGCTGGACTGGATACTAGTCAATGTGAGCGAGCCCTAAAAGTTATATTTTAACATTTTCTCATTGCTGCTTGAACCCATTCCTCATGGACTGTTTTTCCATTTCTGACCTATATATCAGCTTGATGCATTCCTACACTTCTAGCACCATACCATGACCAAACAAGGTCTACCAGAGTTTCTCTGTGGTTTTCACACTGAATTGTCCTTCCTGGAAGATTAACTGATTGCCATTATTTCCTTCCCTAAATAAAAAATGCCCCATATACAAAACGCATGTAAAAAAAAATCACAAAAACGATTGGCTCCGCTACACACTAGATGCTGTCCAATCAGAAGGCTGCAAAGAAAGCTTCAGGAAATGAAAAACTCCAGAAAAATATCCAAAGGGTATGTGCACAAGTTGTCTGTTTCAGGCAGCCAGCCACAAACATTTTTCTAAGTCAAAAATGTTTCAGAAACTTCTCCTTTTCATTGGTGTTTTCTGATCCACAATTGTTTTTTTAAGTTTTGGGACACTTTCTGATTTATTTTTTTATGTTTTTGTCAGCTAACAGTTTTTTAAGGTATCTTTCTGGTGTTTTTAGCTGTATTTTGTACTAGATGCTTTTTTCTTCTCCATTCAACAATGAGGAGATCACTAGAGTTTTTTTAAGTGAAAATCCTTACAAAACGCTCATCATCTGGGCATCTTCTAGTCATATTTTAACCTTCCCATTGACTTCTATTGTAGCTTGCAAATTGTCTTCAGAATAGAAGACAGCTGAAGAATGGTCAGCACTAGAGTTGAGCGACTTTTACTTTTTTCGGATCGAGTCGGGTTTCGCGAAACCCGACTTTGTCAAAAGTCGGGTCGGGTGAAATCAGCCGATTATTGCGAAAAGTCGGGGGCCGACTGAAACACGAAACCCAATGCAAGTCAATGGAGAATCAAAGTCGGCAGTGAGTGGAGGACAGGAAAACACCTACAGTACCCATTTTAATGCCAAAACAACAATTCTTATTACTTAAGCTTGTCAATCTTAATTTACTTTATAATAATAGTTAGGCATTGAAAACAGGGGGTCATTTGGCTAAAGTTGTGGGGGGGTAGGGTTGGCTCAAGATTTTCGTGGGCCCAGGAAATGTGGCATACGTCACGGCGGTGGAGCAGGGAGAGGTAAGTATTTCAACTTTGCAAGTGCTGTGATCCAGAGCAAGCAGGGGGGGTCCACTCATTGGCACTGGCACAGGGCCCCTCATAGTAGTAGTGTCTTTGATGGTGGGTGGCGCCTCCCACTGGCAGAGACACTTTTCCGTACTATGAGGGGCCCTGTGCCAGTGACGTCGCCAACGAGTATGCCCCCCCATCTGATGAAGGAACCTGCACTTTCATCTGCACCTTCCTCTTTGCCCCCGTGTAAGGTGGTATAGTATGCGGGAAGGGGAACCTGACTTTCAGCAGGGTCGGATTCTGGCCTTGTAGAGTGCAAGGGGAATGTAGTGGTCTGGGTCAATGTACCAGCAGACTCATCTAGCAGTGGCTGGGCAATGGGCAGGATGAGGAGGAAACACAGATATAGGCCCAAATAATAAAGTAGGCTAAATGCAGTTCAAAATTGGTAACAGGACTAAACGGGCGGCATTGCTTTGTTCAGTAGAGGACAACTGTAATGAGTGGCAGACACAGTTAGTAGGCCCAGATAATAAAGTAGGCTAAATGCAGTTCAAAAATGGTAACAGGACTAAACAGGCGGCATAGCTAGGTACTGGGGTGGGCTCCTCTGCTGAGTAGCAGACAGTGGTAGTAGGCGCAAAGTATTAACTAGTCTAAATGGAGGCCAGGGCCCCTGTATATTTTAACTATCATCTATCATTTCAACAAATTTGTATTGGCAGTGCCATTGAAGGATTTAACAGCACAGACTACACAGTGGTGGAGCAGGGAGAGGTAAGTATTGCAAGTGGTAGAGCACTGTTCGAGCTGAGCGGGAACACTCTCTCGTGGGCGGCGGTACTGGCACAGGGCCCCTCATATTACAACGGTGTGTCTGACATTGGTTGTGCACCACCACCATTAGAGACACTTCATTGTACTATGAAGGACCCTGTGCCAGTGCCGTCGCCCAAGAGTGGGCACACCCACCTGACCAGGCAAACGGCACTCGCACGGGTGCTTGCGCCAGGTGGGGGGAGTCAGCCCATTTAGGGAGGTATAAAAATGGCCTGTGGTGGACATTCAGCAGCTGCAAATGGAGGAATTGGAGAAGTCAGTAAGAGGAGGCCAAAAGCAAGACATTTTTCAGGCAAGCTACGTGTCAGCAGGGGAAGGTGGGGCAAAAAAATTTGAAATCCATGATTGGTTAATTTTAATGAAGGTTAGATCATCCGGCTTTAAAAGCTATTTTCCTACTCCCAAATAAGGGAGCCTTTCGAGGCCTTGTGTAGCCAGACGATGACGCTGGCTCAACACCTCCAGCCTTAGGTGCTATTGTGCTTTTGCCACTACCACCAGATGCACCACCACTACCACCATCAGTACCAGCTGACAACCACCGCCCACGGGCTCTTCCACCAGACTTCCTCATTTTTTGGAAAATCTAACCAAAATAACAACCGTTATATGGTACTGTAAAACAAGGTAGAAGGTGTATATAAACTTGTTGAGAATTTAAATATCCCTTTTTTGGGGAGACTGAACCAAAACTCAGGCCCTGTGCATAAAACAACACAATGTAAGTGGCAGAAAGTGGCTGGCTGACATACGACAAACTAACAGGACAGAAGTATATCCACTTTGTGAGAATTTGAATCTCACTTTTTTGGGGGGAGACTGAACCAAAACTCTGGCCCAGTGTATAAAACAATGTAAGTGGCAGAAAGTGGCTGGAAGATATATGAAAAAATACAAGGACTGTAGTACAATTTCAATCTCCCTACAATGATCTCAGGAAAAGTATGGCAGCAATAAAAAGGACTGCTGCACACAAAAGTGTGGATAAATAAACAAGATAACTGTGCAGAAAGGAGCAACAGGATTTTTGCTTTTAAAAAAGCAGTTGGCTTGCACAGCAGCGTGCAAACAGCAATGCAGCTATCAGGGAGCCTTATAAAGCAGCCTATTAAGCTACAGAGCTGATGCACAAAAATCTAGCCTCCACTGTCCCTGCAAACAAATGGTGGTGTTGGACAGTGGACATCGCTACAGCACAAGCAGTTTGGGGTTAATCTTCCCTCCCTAACTATATCCCTTCTTCTGATGAAGCTGAAGCAACCTCTCCCTATGCTAAGATCGGCAGAAGTAAGATGGCGGCCGGCGTGCATGCCCCTTTATAGCCCCTGTGACGCCGCAGAAAGCAAGCCAATCACTGCCATGCCCTTCTCTAAGATGGTGGGGACCGAGACCTTTGTCATCACGCTGCCCACACTCTGCGTCCTCCTTCATTGGCTGAAAAATGGCGCTGAAAGCGTCATACGAAACGCAACTTTTGCGTGCAGATCGTCGACCTCATGGTTTCATGAAACCCGACTTTGCCGAAAGTTGGTGATTTTTGAATTTGTCCGATCCGTTTCGCTCAACCCTAGTCAGCACACTTTTTTTTACCGCATAGTGTCTTTGGAAACTTGACAATATGTACGGTAAGTGTACCCAAAGATGGAAGGTTTCTTGAAGCAGTTTCCACTTGCAAAACTCATCATTTTTGACTGCATCAAAAATCTCAGTTTTCACATAGTCTTGGGGCTCATTTCTGAAAACTAGTGCAGACAAAAAAAAGAAAAGATGGACATAGCAACCAATTAAATCATTGATTTCATATAATTTATCATAAAAAAAAATAATTGAAATAACTTACCGTATATACTCGAGTATAAGCCGACCCGAGTATAAGCCGACCCCCCTAATTTTGCCACAAAAAACTGGGAAAACTTATTGACTCGAGTATAAGCCTAGGGTAGAAAATGCAGCAGCTACCGGTGAATTTCAAAAATAAAAATAGATGCTCCATACCGTTCATTATTGCCCCATAGATGCTCCATATACAACTGTGCTATGTAGAATGCTCTGCACCTTTGATTATGGCCCCATAAATGCTCCTTATAATGTTGTGCCATATATGCTCTGCACCTTTGATTATTGCCCCATATATGCTCTGCACCTTTTTGGCCCCATAGATGCTCCTTAGAATGCTGTGCCCCATATATGCTCTGCACCTTTATGGCCCCATAGGTGCTCCTTATAATGCTGTGCCCCATTTATGCTCTGCACCTTTATGGCCCCATAGATGCTCCTTATAATGCTGTGCCCCATATATGCTCTGCACCTTTATGGCCCCATAGGTGCTCCTTATAATGCTGTGCCCCTTATATGCTCTGCACCTTTATGGCCCCATAGGTGCTCCTTATAATGCTGTGCCCCTTATATGCTCTGCACCTTTATGGCCCCATAGGTGCTCCTTATAATGCTGTGCCCCATTTATGCTCTGCACCTTTATGGCCCCATAGGTGCTCCTTATAATGCTGTGCCCCATATATGCTCTGCACCTTTTTGGCCCCATAGATGCTCCTTAGAATGCTGTGCCCCATATATGCTCTGCACCTTTATGGCCCCATAGGTGCTCCTTATAATGCTGTGCCCCATATATGCTCTGCACCTTTATGGCCCCATAGGTGCTCCTTATAATGCTGTGCCCCTTATATGCTCTGCACCTTTATGGCCCCATAGGTGCTCCTTATAATGCTGTGCCCCTTATATGCTCTGCACCTTTATGGCCCCATAGGTGCTCCTTAGAATGCTGCTGGTGCTGCCATAAAAAAAAAAAAATCCCATACTCACCTCTCTTCTCAGGACGCCGGCGCTTTCAATAATTACCTGCTCCTCTGCGGCTCCGTCTCCAGCACTGACGCTCAGCAGAGGGCGCGCACTGACTACGTCACAGCGCCCTCTAACCTGAGCGTCACTGCTAGAGGACGCTGCAGACGGAGCCGGAGCGAGGAGCAGGTAATTATAGCGCTGCGCTCCCATTACCTGCTGCGGCGCGGTCCCTGCAGTCCCTGGCTTCTCCGCCGCTGCAGCTTCTTCCTGTAATTGAGCGGTCACATGGCACCGATCATTACAGAAATGAATATGCGGCTCCTCCCCTATGGGGGTGGAGCTGCCTATTCATTTCTGTAATGAGCGGTGCCATGTGACCGCTCAGTACAGGAAGAATCTGCAGCGCCGGAGAAGCCAGGGACTGCAGGGACCGCGCTGGGAGCAGGTAAGTATAATTACACAGCCCCCGCTCCCCCTCCCCTGCTGACACCCGGGTATATGACTCGAGTATAAGCCGAGAGGGGGACTTTCAGCCCAAAAAAATGGGCTGAAAATCTCGGCTTATACTCGAGTATATACGGTAGATATAATTACTAAGGGCAACTACTCAACTCTTTGCTGCTCACGTACAGTATATGCCATATAACTCCACCTTTATGTGATGCATATAAGTAGAGAATATACATTGAACATATGTTAATCAGTATGAATGTGATGATCTCACATTTATTCATTTGCAGACATTTATTTCATCAGCAAAATGTAATGCCTAAATGCTCAGTCATTTGTCTGTTTATGTAGCTTGTTGTGAATTCTGTGGCTGAGTTCACTTCTGTGGTCACAAGTGGTATTGCAGTCTCTGGGCTTCCTCCCTCAGGTGTTTTGGTGAGCTCGTTGGCTGCCTTGCTATTTAGCTCCACCTGAGTCTGTCTTCCTGGCTCCTTGTACTGTTATGGCTGGCAATCAGGCAACACAGCGTGCAGTAATCAGCGCACATACAGAGATCTGGCAATAACCAAAAACAATAGGACGAGCTCTGAGACGTGGAATCTCTGTAGACTGCAGTACCTGATCTATCCTCACACAACTATAAGCAGCAGTGGATTGCGCCTATCACTACCTATGCAACTCGGCACTGCCTGAGGAGCTGACTAGCCTGAAGATAGAAATACAAGCCTGACTTACCTCAGAGAAATACCCCAAAGGAATAGGCAGCCCCCCACATATAATGACTGTTAGCAAGATGAAAAGACAAACGTAGGAATGAAATAGATTCAGCAAAGTGAGGCCCGATATTCTAGACAGAGCGAGGATAGCAAAGAGAACTATGCAGTCTACAAAAAACCCTAAAACGAAAACCACGCAAAGGGGCAAAAAGACCCACCGTGCCGAACTAACAGCACGGCGGTGCACCCCATTGCTTCTCTGAGCTTCCAGCAAAAGTTAATAGCAAGCTGGACAGAAAAAACAGAAAACAAACTAGAAGCACTTATCTAGCAGAGCAGCAGGCCCAAGGAAAGATGCAGTAGCTCAGATCCAACACTGGAACATTGACAAGGAGCAAGGAAGACAGACTCAGGTGGAGCTAAATAGCAAGGCAGCCAACGAGCTCACCAAAACACCTGAGGGAGGAAGCCCAGAGACTGCAATACCACTTGTGACCACAGAAGTGAACTCAGCCACAGAATTCACAACAGTAGCTATTTGGACATTGTTGGAACTCTTCCCAGAAGAGGGGGGGGGGGAATAGGAGTGCAATGTAATTGTTTAGTGAGTTCTCAACAAATACAATTTTACAGCGGCCGTGCGATTCAGTTGTAATCAGCCTTTACATCAGTCATTGTTCTCAATTAGGCTATCTTTATGTTCTCATATGCACACACTATTGGAAATACCATGCAAATACCGATTCAGCATTATTGCCTAACAGCAAAGGGGGTTCTAACTGCTAACCACTGACTGGTGGCCATGGAAAATTAGAGCAGCTCTTGAAGTACAACACTTGGATCTGGAAAGATTTGTACATTTGGGTAAGGAGGACAGCAGAAAATAATAACAAGCAGCATTAAGTAGAGCCAGGTATGCAGATGCACACAGGAACAGCGACTGTATAAGAAACTGGTATTTTCTAGCAAGGTTGCAATTAATCAAAGGAATTTGGTCTGGTATTTTCCAGCAGGACAATATATACTTCTGGTATACCAGAAGTATATAGAGTATAGAATCTTCCAGCAGGAAAATGGTCTTGTAGTGAGGAAATGGTTTATTGCAGGATAGCAGCGCAGTATAGGCAAACTCGAAATGAGATATCTTGATTGTAGATTGTGATCAGGGGACCATGAACAGTTGGTGAGAGCATGCTGAGGTGTTGGCGTGGAAAATGTGAAATAAACTGGCCTGAGATTAGAAATAACGCTGGACTTGGGTCATGATGTTGCTTGGTTAGATAAGAAATCCCTTATGGACTACAGAGAAGGAGACAGTCATAGAGGAAAGTATGCAGCCATAGGAAAAGGATGACAAACCTGGCGATTTTGCCAGGAAAGCAGCGTTTTTTCAGTCCTATTCAGATGAATGGAACAGTCACAGACATTGCTGCAATAAATTTGATACATTATTACCTGTGAGGGTGTTGAACTGAGAAATATTGACAAAACCCTGAGCAACTTGTATGAAATGCTTAACAGTGACACATATATATATAGTGAATCAGTAGAATTCACAGTTGAAACCAGAAGTTTACATTAGGATTACCATAATTATTAACTCGTGCCAAATGCCAGAATAATAAGAGAGAGAGAAACAGAATGTTTAACCCCTTAACAACCGCCGATTCGCCTTTCAACGGTGGCAGTTAAGGCTACTTAAACCACAGCGCCGTTAAGCTGAGGAAAAAGTGTATAGCACCCCCCAGTGTCAATATTTCTCTGGGTTCTCGGCTGCCGGGGAAAGCCGAGACCCAAGAGAACATGATTTGGGTCTGTTTTTACCAACCCTGGTGTTGCGATCGCAGTTATTAACAGTATAACGGCTACTGCAAAAAAAATTGATTTTCCATTTAATTTCTCTCTCCTATGATATGATCGCACATCAGAGGAGAGATAAATAGGGTCCCGGATCACCCCCCGGTACCTCCTGATGTCCCTGGACCCTCCTGCTTCCCCCCACGGCCACTGGTGTCTTTCTTCTGGGAAGAAAATGACAGGCGCATGCACAGTGTGCCCGCTGAGATCGGCCAGCCGGCACCCGGCAACAATAGGAGACTTTTCCTATTGGTTCTTTTTGATCACTGTGATAGACCCTATCACAGTGATCACACAGTGATCAAAATAAAAAAAAATAGTAAATCAACCCCCTTTAGCACTACCTTAGTTAGGGAAAAATAATAAAATTAAAAAAAGTATTTATTTCCATTTTCCCATTAGGGTTAGAGTTGGACTAAAGTGAGTTGAGCTAAAGTGAGTTGGGCTAAAGATAGGGTTAGGGTTTGGAATAAAGTTAGGGTTAGGGTTGGGGCTAAAATTAGGGTTGGAGCTAAAGTTAGGGTTGGGGTTGGGATGAGGGTTATGGTTAGGAATACGGTTAGGGTTGGGATTAGGGTTAGGGGTGTGTTAGGGTTAGGTTTGTGGTTAGGGTTATGGTTAGGGTTGGGATTAGGGTTATAGGTGTGTTGGGGTTAGCGTTGGAGTTAGATTTGGGGAGTTTCCACTGTTTAGGCACATAAGGGGCCCTCCAAATGCGACATGGCTTTCGATCGCAATTCCAGCCAATTCTGCGTTGAAAAAGTCAAACGGTGCTCCTTCCTTTCCGAGCTCTGCCGTGCGCTCAAACAGTGGTTTACCTCCACATATGGAGAATTGGCATACTCAGGACAAATTGCACAACAACTTTGAGCATCTAATTTCTCCTGTTACCTTTGGAAAAATAAAAATGGGGGGGTGAAAATATAATTTTTGTGGAAAAAATATGATTTTTTTTATTTTCACAGCTTTACGTTATAAACTTCCGTGAAACGCTTGAGGGTTCAAAGTGCTCACCACACATCTAGATAAGTTCATGGGGGGGTTGAGTTTCCAAAATGGTGTCACTTGTGGGGGTTTCCACTGTTTAGGCACATCAGAGGCTATCCAAACGTGACATGGCGTCCGATCTCAATTTCAGCCAATTCTGCGTTGAAAAAGTCAAACGGTGCTCCGTCTCTTCCGAGCTCTGCCGTGCGCCAAAACAGTGGTTTACCCCCACATATAGAGGATCGGCATATTCAGGAAAAATTGCACAACATATTTTGTGGTTCATTTTCTTTTTACACTTGTGAAAATAAAGAAATTGGCGCTGGAGTAAAATGTTTGTGAAAAAACATTAATGATCATTTTTTCCTTTCACATTGCTTCAGTTCCTGAGAAGCACGTAAAGGGTTAATAAACTTCTTGAATATGGTTTTGAGCACCTTGAGGGGTGCAGATTTTAGAATGGTGTCACTTTTGGGTATTTTCTGTCATGTACACCCCCAAAGTGTCTTCAAATGTGATGCGGTCCCTAAAAAAAATGGATTTGTAAATTTTGTTGTAAAAATAAGAAATCGTCAACTTTTATCCCTTATAACTTCCTAAAAAATTTTTGTTTCAAAAATTGTACTAATGTAAAATAAAAATGTGGGAAATGTTATTTATTAAGTATTTTTTATGACATATCTCTCTGATGTAAGGGCATAAAAATTACCGTATATACTCGAGTATAAGCCGAGATTTTCAGCCCATTTTTTAAGGCTAAAAGTGCCCCTCTCGACTTATACTCAAGTCACTGTCCCAGGGAATCAGCAGGGGAGGGGGAGCTGCAGGAGTGGTGGCTGTCACATCATACTCACCTGCTCCTGGCGCGGTCTCTGCATGTCCCTGCTTCTCCAATGGTCTCCGGCACCGGCAGCTCTTCCTGTGTTCAGCGGTCACGTGGTACCATTCATTAAATTACTGAATATGGACGCAACTCCACTCCCATAGGGGTGGAGCGCATATTCTTTACCTTAATGAGCGGTACAATGTGACCGCTGAACACAGGAAAAGCTGCCGGCACCAGAGACTATCGGAGAAGCTGGGACCGCACCAGAATGGGGTGAATAAGACTGCGGGAGGGTGAGCCATGCGATATTCACCTGTCCCTATTCCACCGCCGGGCTCTGACACAGAGGCGTGCGGCAGTGGAACGGGGACAAGTGAATATAGCAAGTTCCTGGGGCCTGAGCCAACGGCGCCACCGGCACCTGGCCCCTATAGCGTGTCGGTGTCCCTGCCTGCTCAGGACACCTGCACCTCTCCCCGAGCGATGAGATTTGAGTATGTCATTTTCTTTTTAAATCGCAGCAGCAGCATATGGGGCATAATATTCTATTGGTGGCTGTCACATCATACTCACCTGCTCCTGGCGCGGTCTCTGCATGTCCCTGCTTCTCCAATGGTCTCCGGCACCGGCAGCTCTTCCTGTGTTCAGCGGTCACGTGGTACCATTCATTAAATTACTGAATATGGACGCAACTCCACTCCCATAGGGGTGGAGCGCATATTCTTTACCTTAATGAGCGGTACTATGTGACCGCTGAACACAGGAAAAGCTGCCGGCACCAGAGACTATCGGAGAAGCTGGGACCGCACCAGAATGGGGTGAATAAGACTGCGGGAGGGTGAGCCATGCGATATTCACCTGTCCCTATTCCACCGCCGGGCTCTGACACAGAGGCGTGCGGCAGTGGAACGGGGACAAGTGAATATAGCAAGTTCCTGGGGCCTGAGCCAACGGCGCCACCGGCACCTGGCCCCCATAGCGTGTCGGTGTCCCTGCCTGCTCAGGACACCTGCACCTCTCCCCGAGCGACGAGATTTGAGTATGTCATTTTCTTTTTAAATCGCAGCAGCAGCATATGGGGCATAATATTCTATTGAGCATCTTATAGGGCCATCAACCTTTGTGCAGCATAATAAGGGGCATAATATTCTATGGAGCATCTTATGGGGCCATCAACCTTTGTGCAGCATTATATAGGGCATAATATTCTATGGAGCATCTTATGGGGCTATCCATATTTGTGCAGCATTATATGGGGCATAATATTCTATGGAGCATCTTATGGGTCCATCAACTTTTGTGCAGCAGTATATGGGGCATAATATTCTATGGAGCATCTTATAGGGCCATCAACCTTTGTGCAGCATAATAAGGGGCATAATATTCTATGGAGCATCTTATGGGGCCATCAACCTTTGTGCAGCATTATATAGGGCATAATATTCTATGGAGCATCTTATGGGGCTATCCACATTTGTGCAGCATTATATGGGGCATAATATTCTATGGAGCATCTTATGGGTCCATCAACTTTTGTGCAGCAGTATATGGGGCATAATATTCTATGGAGCATCTTATTGGGCCATCAACCTTTGTGCGGCGTTATATGGGGCATAATATTGTATGGAGCATCTTATGGGGCCATCAACCTTTGTGCATCATTATATAGAGCATAATATTCTATGGAGCATCTTATGGGGCCATCAACCTTTGTGCAGCATTATATGGGGCATATTATTCTATGGAGCATCTTAATGGGGCCATCAACCTTTGTGCAGCATTATATGGGACATAATATTCTATGGGGCATCTTATGGGGCTATCATTAACCTTTTATGAAGCATTATATGGGGCATATTTTAATATGGAGCATCTTATGGGGCACATCATAAACTGTATGGAGCATTATATGGGGCTCCTGATTCAATATGGATATTCAAAAACACTTAACCAACTGATGTCTCAATCAATTTTACTTTTATTGGTATTTTTTTTTTGAAATTTATCAGTAGCTGCTGCATTGCCCACCCTAGGCTTATACTCGAGTCAATAGGTTTTCCCAGTTTTTTGTGGCAAAATTAGGGGTCTCAACTTATACTCAGGTCGACTTATACTCTAGTATATATGTAAATGTTTGAAAATTGCAAAAATTTAAAAATGTTCGCCATATTTCCATTTTTTCATAAATAAACTCAAGTCATATCAAATAATAATAATAGTATTTTTTTATTTATATAGCGCCAACATATTCCGCAGCTCTTTACATTATAGAGGGGACTTGTACAGACAATAGACAAAGAAATTTTACCAACATGAAGTACAATATGTCACAAAAAATAATCTCAGAATCAGCGGGATTCATTAAAGCGTTCCAGAGTTATAACCTCAAAGTGACAGTGGTTAGAATTGTAAAAATTGGCTTGCTCATTAAGCAGCAAATTGGCTCTGTCACTAAGGGATTAAGGCATTTTTATTACTTACTGCAAAGTCAAAAGTTTACATACACTAAGATTACATCATATGATGATGTCATGTGTTTGGAAGCTACTGATAGTTTTTGGCAACATCTGAGTTAATTAGGGACACACCTGTGGATGTATTTTAATGCACACCTGAAACACACTGCTTCTTTGTGTAGCATTATGGGGAAGTCTCAAGAAATCAGCCAAGATATCAGGAAGAGAATTGTGGATTGCACAAGTCTGGCTCATCTTTGGGTACAATTTCAAGATACCTGAAGGTGTCTCGTTCATCTGTACAAACAATTATACGCCAGTACAAACAAGATGGCAATGTCCAGCCATCATACCGCTCAGGAAGCAGACAGGTTCTGTGTCCCAGAGATGAACAAGAAGTTTGAAAGCACCTGGCACTTTATTATTCAAACCTTCATGTATTTGGAATGTCTCCTTTAATCATGTTACCTTAAATTTAAGAATCACAAGGCGAAATGCACTTTGGGCACATGCAATGAGTGCTTTGTTTAGTATGATTTTCAGTCCTCTCCATGCTTCCATTGCTTCATTTGCACATGATTTGTAACTATTTATTTGTACATTCTTTTGGACAATTTGCAATCGGTAGGCACAGATCACTTTTCATTTGCACATGATTTGTAACTATTTATTTGTACATTCTTCTGGACAATTTGCAGTCGGTAGGCACATATCACTTTATGCTAAATCATTTTTGCTCTTTTATATTTTGTCAATTTAATTTAGCTTTATTTTCTAGATATTTATTTGAAGTTTGAAAGCACCTGGCACTTTATTATGCAAACCTTCACATATTTGGCATGTCTCCTTTAATCATGTTATCATAAATTTAAGAATCATAACTATTTTTTCATCTAAGTGACAATTCCCTCTTCTGATAAATTGACTCCCTTTTACCAACGGTACCGATTTTTTTTTTGGCTGTAATTGCAATTTACAATCATGGGACTGGACAGATCTCGCTTTACCATCTCAGGTAGGTCCAATCATTTTTCACCATTTGACTTACCTGATGCTGGTTCTCAACAATATTGTTATTATATACATCGATTTTGGACCCATATCCTGTGCATTTTTATCTTTATTTGTCTTGTTGAGTTTTTTCTCCTTTTTAACTTCATTTATCTTCCTAATTTTTGTGGTAATTGATATTCTGTAATTAAACTAATAAAATTTGAATTGTTTTCATAATATGTGTTGTGTTTCATGATACAGGTTTCCATTCCAATGAGGATGCACAACTATTTGATTATTTAATTGTTTGTTTCTCCTATATAATGGGATATATTGTGCTTTAGGGCTGAGTCAGACTGTCGTATAACTCATTCCATGATTCCATGGCACTGCACGCACTGGCTTGATACCTCTCCTGACCTGAGCAAGATAGTGTGACGTATTTCTAAGGCAGCTGTGAAGCTCAGGTCAGGAGAGCTGACAGCCAGTATGAGGTTTACGATGCGATTTTCCCACGAAAAATACGGCAGTTTGTCATTGCCCTAATGGTCAGACACAGCAGATGGTAGTTTGGTAAAGTGTAAAGCCCCCGTCACACACAGCGAGATCGCTAGCGAGATCGCTGCTGAGTCACAAGTTTTGTGACGCAACAGCGATCTCAGTAGCGATCTCGCTATGTGTGACACGTAGCAGCGATCAGGCCCCTGCTGTGAGATCGCTGGTCGTGTCGGAATGGCCTGGGCCATTTTTTGATCGTTGAGGTCCCGCTGGGTAGCACACATCGCTGTGTTTGACACCTTACCAACGACCTCGCTGACAGGACGTCCCATTGAATCATCATGAAATAGCATCGTTCTACAGGTCGCTACAGGCCGCTACAGTTCGCCGCATCGCTGCTGCGTCGTTGGGGAGATCGCACTGTGTGACATCTCACCAGCGACCACATAGCGACGCTTGAGCGATCCCTGACAGGTCGTATCGTTGTCGGAATCGCTCAAGCGTCGCTATGTGTGACGGGGCCTTAAGACTGATCATAGCAAGGCAAACAATGGAACTTTGGTTAGTTAGCATATGGGAGAAAAAAAGAGAGAAATTTCTGCCTTTGAGTCCTTCCACAGCATTTCAATAGTGTCTCCCCTGCACAGTGAACTCATAATGATGAAGCTGGAACATTGATCTCGCAATGTTATGAGGAGCTCCCTCTGCATTCACTTGTGATGAAATAAATCTGGGAAATGATGTGCATGCGCAGAAAAGACAGGTAACTGAGAGAAGAGTGATTTGTCAATAATCGGAGGCTGATGGTGTCTAGTGAAATAAGTGAAATGCACTTAAGAATAAAGCTTCAAAAATAGATTTCTCGAAAATGTGCAAACAAAATTCTATTAGAAATGTATGAATGTAATAAGCATTAAAGGGGCTTTACACTCATATTTTTAGTTAGGCATCAAATATACTGTTGAGAGGTCCTCTTTAAAGTTAGAACTTTTATTTGGTCATTTCAAACTTCATATTTACTCTTCTTTAACATTTCTTTTGTAGAACAACATCTGGGTTTCAGGTTGTTCTCTTGAGATACACGTCATGTTCTGATATTTTCCCGTAGAATTTGCTGATAAGATTTAGAATTCATTGTTGTATTAATGAATATAAGCTATCCTGAACCAGATGCAGAAAAACAAGCCAAAACCATAATGCTACCACCACTGTGTTTCACAGACCATAGAGGTATTTATGCTGTACAGCATTGTTTTTCTTTCTCCAAACATAATGCTTTTTATTTAAACGAAAAAGCTCTATTTCGGTCTCACCGGTCCAGAAACCATTGTGCAAATAGCTATATGCCTTGTCAACGTGATCTTTAGTAAACTGCAGATGGGAGGCAATGTTCTTTATCAAGAGCAGTAATTTTCATCTTGCAATCCAGCCATGTACGTCATTGTTATTCAGTGTACTCTTGATGGTGGACTCATAATCATTAATATTAGCTTATATGACAGAAGCCTTTATGTCACAAGGCTATTGTTGGGTGTCCGGGAATTAGAGGCTCCTTCCCTGTGCCTAACGCTAGGGGTGTCTTGGCTCGCCTGTTCCCTGGATAACTTTTGATGGTGAAGACACCAGGGCCACACACCTTGCCTTAGCTCCGTCCTCAGTCTGTACCCTTCCACCACCTAGGGAAAAGGGGAGTAGTAATGTACCATGATACACCAACCAGACTAACATGGTAATAAGAACAGGGATAAAGGAAAATAAGAATCATACAAAATATACTCACACAAACAACAGAGGTATACACCGAAGAGTGGAGGATGGTGTAAAACCGAAATAGAAGAAGAATTGTAATTAGCACAAACCCAAAACCTAGCAACAGTCTCAGATAAATCTACCAAACGCCTTCTCAAATAACAACCAAATCCAACAATCTCCAGCCATGCAGCAAAAGCTTTCTCTGAGGATGAGTGCTTGCCAGGGCCTAGATTATATAGGAGATGGGAGTAGCTAACAGTTAACAGCTGAGCATTAATCAAGGAAAGCTTCAAGGAGCTCTCAATTGAGCAGATTAACCCCTGCACTACTAAAAGAAACCTGCACTGTTTAATAGGAAGTGCTTCTAATCAGTGCAGAAATAGGAGAAATCAGATGCTGCAGTCTTCTAGCTCCCCTCTGTCATGATAAATCGATGACAGCATCCCCCCATGTTCTACCAGGGACCTCAGAACTGGGTTTATCAGGGTTTGCCATGTGAAAAGAACGTATCAACCTGGCCGCATGGATGTCAGATGCTGGTACCCACATCCTCTCTTCTAGACCGTATCCCTTCTAGTGTACCAGATCCTGAAGCGACCTACAAACTAAGCGAGAATCAACAATCTTGGCTATTTAAAATTCAAAATTTCCATCCACAATCACCAGAGATGGTGGTAGTAGTGATGGTCCAGAGGACGCAATGTATTTTTTTTAGTAGAGATCGATAAAAACATTATGGATCCCAAAAGTGGGTGGCAAAGCAAGGCAAGGCGGAATGCTATGGGATTGACGATGTTCACAATCTTATAAGGTGTTAGGGCTGGCGGAACGCACCAAATAATATAATGAGTGACCCGGGGTACACCGTGCAGAGATGGAACCTGCTGATAAGTAATGGCGGACACAGTATGGTGGTATAACGTGTTCACACACGGGCTAGCTTCACCCAGTATGAAAAGGGAGATGAACCCTGTTGCTTCACAAGGCAGCTGAACTGCAGAGTGAGCACTAGAGCGAGGTCACAGAACTCTGCCGCAAGGACAGGGGGAAGAGTCCCTCTAGACCACTAGTGCTCGTCGCCACAACTGCAATGCAGGGGAAAACTAACTAATATTTACCGCACGAGAATGCGTACAGCGCCGCACTGGCGGACGCCACTAATCACCCTGTCTAGGGCCAGGAAAGTGCACTTATTTGCACACGGCGCTGCACTGGCGGTCGCTGCTGGATAGACGCTGTAAGGATCGTGCTCTTGGATAGCACTGTCAGGCTCTAGACTACTCCATCATTCGTGAACAGTCAACAACTCTAGGGATGGGAATAATTCGGAGCTTTCATCCATCGACAGGCATACATCCACACACACACATTAGTAAGTTTATACTAGCGCATGGCCGTGCGTGCATGTGAACCTTTTATAGCAGAAGATCTCTGGGACCTTCCTAGTGGTCCAATAGGAGCTGCTACAGGACCTGAGCATGTGACCCCAAACCTCCAATGAGAAGTCGTCCCTTGGGAATGCTCAGAAGAAGAAAAGCAGGACTTAGTCCCAGGGACGCCTGCTCACTGCTGATCATTACTGGTTACAATGGCTGAGCCTGGAAGGATAGCAGTAACCAGCCGCACAGTGTCAGCTTGAGCCAGATGCTGGGACCGATGTCTTTGCTGAGCAGGCTCCACTGCAGCTTGAGGAGAATGAGAGACCGCAGCGAAGATGGTTCGGGATTCCCCTGTGCAGCGGCGAGAACGCAACACCTAACATTACCCCCCTGGGGCCCCCATCCTTGGGCCTCGCTGCGCTCGAAGGCAGCAATGAGTTGTGGAGCCCAAATGTGCTCAACAGGCTCCCAGGACTTGTCCTCTGGGCCATGACCCTTCAAATCCACGAAATAGAATTTTTTGCCACGTACCACCTTATACCCTATGATGGCGTTCACCTCGTATTAGTCCGTGGATGAGCCCGATGCCCCAGCAGATGACTTGGAAAACCGGGACATGTGGGCGGGCTTTAGGAGGGACACATGAAAGGTGTCGGTGATGCCTAGGCATGGAGGAAGGGCCAGATAGTAGACCTCAGGATTAACTTGTTCCGGGACCTTGAAGTGACCTAGGTAGCGATGCGCAAACTTAGTGGACTCAACTTGCAGCCTGATGTTATGGGCGGAGAGCCACACTAGATCACCAGGAGCAAAGGTCGAAGCGCAGCACCGCTGTGCATCGGTGGAGACCCTCATTCTCACCTTTGAGGCACGGATAGCATCCTGTGTGCAATCCCAAATGTCACGTGCCTCCACAGCCCAGTCTGCCACCTCGGAGTCAGTGGAATTCATGGGCATGGGTAGAGGAACCCGTGGATGCTGGCTGTAATTAAGTTGGAATGGGGTCTGCCCAGTGGAGTCGGTTATGGCATTGTTCAGCGCAAACTCCGCCCACGGTAACAAGGATGCCCAGTCATCCTGCCTGGCTGAGACAAAATGTCGCAGTTATGTGACCAGGGTCTGGTTGGCCCTCTGTACCAACCCATTCATCTTGGGATGGTATGCTGAAGAGAGATTCAGCTCGATGCTGAGAGGACGACAAAGCTCTCTCCAGAACTGAGATGCAAACTGGAAACCCCAATCACTGACAATTTTGTCTGGCATACCGTAGGTGGAAGACGTGCTTAATAAACAACACTGCCAAGGCCCATGCAGAAGGTAGCCGTGGAAGAAGCACCAAGTGCACCATTTTGGAAAAATGGTCGGTTACTACCCAAATAATGGTGCAGCCATGGGACTTGGGTAAGCCCACCACAAAGTCAATCCCGACCATTTCCCAGGGCCTGTTCACCACCGGCAGGGGGTAAAGAAGCCCAGCAGGCCGCTGTCAAGGAGACTTATTCTTGGCGCAGGAAACACACGCCCGAATATAGTCTGCAATGTCACGGGCCAATTGCGGCCACCAGTACGTCCTTGCCAGAAGCTCAGATGTCCTCTTGGTCCCAAAATGTCGACTGACCCTGAACGAGTGAGCCCAAGAGAGAACCTCCGGTCACAAATTAGATGGCACAAAGGTCTTGCCCAGGGGCAGAGACTCTAGTGAAACTGGGGCCACAGTCCTCAGGCTCTCCGAAGGGACAATTAACCGAGGCTCCTCCTCTACTGATGACACTATGGAGCGGGAGAGAGCATCGGCATGGATGTTCTTCTCCCCGGAAAGATAATGGAGGGTGAAGTGGAAGCGGGAGAAGAACACGGACTATCTAGCCTGGTGAGAGTTTAGCCGCTGGGTAGTCTGTAAATAAACCACATTTTTGTGGTCAGTATACACTTGGAAGGGAAAACCAGGAGGTGTCTCCACTCCGAGAAGGCCAACTTCATAGCTAGCAACTCCCTGTCCCCGATGGAATAATTCCTATCCGCTGGTGTGAAGGTCTTGGAGAAAATGAAGCAAGGATGTTTCCGACCTTGAGCATCCTTTTGGAAGAAGACTGCTCCAGCACCGACGGATGAGGCATCCAACTCCATTATAAATGGTTTATCTACATCGGGGCAATGTAGAATGGGAGCACTAGCAAAATGAGACTTAATAGAGAGGAAGGCCTTGGAAACCTCCTCCAACCACTATTTGGGATTTCCTCCCTTCTTGGTGAGGGCTACCAAGGGAGCTACCAAAGTTGAGAAGTGGGGAATGAATTGGCGATAATAGTTAATGAACCCCATAAAGCGCTGCACCGCTTTGAGAGAATGGGGTTCCTGCCAGTCCATCACAGCCTGTAGCTTGTCAGGATCCATAGCCAATCTCTTGGCGGAGTTGATATAGCCAAGGAAATACAAGGACTCCTGCTCCAACACACACTTCTCCAACTTGGCATAGAGGGAGTTTGCCCGTAGGAGGCCAAAGACTTTGCAAACATCTCCCGGTGGGAGTCAATATCTGGAGAGTAGATGAGAATATCATCGAGATAGACTACAACCAAGGTGGTGAGCATATCCTGGAAGATATCATTCACAAAGTCTTGGAAAACGGCAGGAGCATTAAAGAGCCCGAAGGGCATCACCAGGTATTCATAGTACCCGTCCCTGGTGTTAAATGTGGTCTTCCATTCATCCCCCTCACGGATGTGAATCAGGTTGTACGCACTCCGCAGATCAAGCTTAGTAAATACCCTCGCTCCCTCCCGCAACCTATCGAATAGCTCAGATATGAGAGGCAGAGGGTATTTGTTCTTAACGGTGATTGCGTTAAGACCCCTGTAATGTATGCATGGACGTAGTTCTCTGTTCTTCTTCTGCACGAAAAAGAGCCGTGTCCCTGCAGGTGACACTGACTTCCTAATGAATCCTCTTGCCAGATTCTCCTGAATGTATTGGGTTATCGCCTCCGTCTCCAGGAGAGATAGGGATAAACTCGACCCCGGGGAGGCTCTGCACCAGGCAAGGACAGTGATAGGGGTGGTGGGGTGGAAGGGTCTCCGCAGCCCTCTTGGAGAACATGTCCACATAAGGCCAATAGTGCTTGGGGAGAGAAGAAAGATCTGTGGGTACTTCAGTAGTAGCAACCTGAACGCACTCCCTCAGACATCTACCCTCACAAGATTTACTCCATCCCAGAATTCTCTCAGAGGACCACTATATATGAGGAGAGTGGTAGCGTAGCCATGGTATCCCTAACAGAACCTCATCAATTCCCTCGGGAATGACTAGCAGGGAGATCATCTCCTGATGGGATGGAGAGATGGATAAAGTAAATGGGATGGTCTGGTGTGTTATTTGTGAGGGCAGAGTCGACCCATTCACCACTCATACAGTCACCAGCTTGGCGAGCACCACCAGGGGTATTGCGTGGGGTTGGGCGAAGGAAGAGGACATACAATTCCCCTCCGCCCTAGAATCCACACAAAGCTCGACTGTAAGAGTGGATGGGCCAAAGTTGATTGTCCCTTTGAAGGACAGTTTGGAGGAAAACTTCGCCGTGTCTAATGTACCTCCTCATACATCCACTAGACGCTGACGTTTTCCCAACTGCTGCGAACTTATGGAGGCAAGATGTCCTGACCACCGGCAGACATGACAGATCTTGAGTGCAAGAGCGGTCCGGAACTTAGATCCCGCTCGTGACACCTCCATGGCCTCATGTGGCTCGGACGCCTGGACCGGAGATTCCAAAGGTATGGCAAAGGTGGGAGCCAGCCAAAACCTCTCACTACACTGGAATCGCTCCAACCTTCGCTCGTTAAAATGAAGGTCGATGCGAGTTGATCAGCTCCTCCAGTGTGGCGGGAATCTCTCTAGTGGCCAAAGCGTCCTTCAAATGGTCAGCCACCCCCTCCAAAATACAGGGATGAGGGCTTTATCCGGCCACTCCAGCTCAGATGCTAATGTACGGAAGTGGATGGAAAAATGGCTGACCAAGGAAGAGCCCTGTGTCAATGCTAGCAGTTGGAGTGCCGTATTATGGGTGACTTGAGGTCCCAAAAAGACCACATGATCGTCACGCTCCCACAGCAGTGTAGCCCACTCCAACGCCCTGTCCGACAAGAGAGATATTATGAATCACACTGTAGTCCACTCTGAGGGGAAACGTGCAGCCAGGAGCTCAAGATGTATCTCACACTGGTTCCCAAAGAGGGGGGTCACAGAACTCTGCCCCAAGGACAGGGAGAAGAGTCCCTCTAGACCACTAGTGCTCGGCGCCGCAACCGGGGTGCCAGGGGAAAACTAATTAATATTTACCGCACGAGAGTGCGTACTTCCCCGCTGTGGCATACGCCACTAACCACCCTGTCAAGGGCCAGGAAAGCGCACTAATTGCACACAGCGCAGCACTGGCGGTCGCTGCTGGATAAACATTGTAAGGATCGTGCTCTTATGCTTGGATAGCACTGTCTGGCACTAGAGTACTCCATCATTCGCGAACAGTCAACAACTCTAGGGATGGGAATGATTTGGAGCTTTCATCTATTGACAGGTATACATCCACACACACACATTAGTAAGTTTATACTAGCCCATGGCCGTGCGAACATGCAAACCTTTTATAGTGGAAGCTCTCCGGGACCTTCCTAGTGGTCCAATAGGAGCTGCTACAGGACCTGAGCCTGGAAGGACAGCAGTAACCAGCCGCACAGTATCCCATCCCCAACAAAATTACAGTATTACCTGCCGACATGGGTTGATCATTGATAAAAATCGACCGATAAATGAGTGTAAGGTCTACTGGGAATCACCAGTGGTTGTAAGGACCTAGACAGACGAGTATGAGAGGTTTTAGAACATGAAAAGACACTGCAGGCAGCTACATACTCCCAGATATCCTGTTTTACACCTGACCACCAAAAACGCTGAGTAAGAAGATCTGTGGTGGCTTTATTACCTGGATGTCCAGCCTAGACTGAATCATGATATTCATTAAGAACTCTCAGACTGAAATTCACAGGTACAAACAGTTTACCTGACGGACAGGCAGCAGGGGCGTCTCTTTGAGCCTCAACAACCTCTTTCTCAAGATCCAACCATATAGACGCCATAACCACCACTTTTTGTAGTATAGGAATTGGTACACAATTATCTGCACCACCAGGAAAGCAATGAGATAAGGCATCTGCCTTAATGTTTTTGATCCCAGGCCTATATGCAACAAAAACATTAAACCTGGTGAAGAACAATTCCCATCTATCTTGTATCCTGCCTGTCTAGGTGTTAGACATTTTCAACTCACAGAAAAATCCCCAAAAGGCAATTTCCAAAATAACCATAAAATGTAACTTTTATTTAATATATTAAAAACATACGTGTGCACTTGACAAACACCATCACCAATAAATACAAGCGTACTATAGGAAAGGCCGGAATAGTGCCAAGCCCTACGTTCTCTATGTGTCCCCTACCTGCCTGCGGAGATTGGCACCCTATTTGCCTACGCCGTGGCGCCCCCGCTCGACGCTGGCTATCCCTACTATCCCTACACCACCCTAATAGGACAGGGGGAGAGACATATCACACGTCCAATGCTAAATGTAGATAGCTTGAAGGGACATAAATATATCAGTATTGCTAGCTAGCTATATCTAGGGTTCTAAACTAGCTTGGTAATCTGTGTCCCTTCACTCACTTCATATACCATTTCTAGCCAGCTGAAATATTGTCACGGCAGATAGGAGCAAAAACCTAAGGCTGAACACATATGTACTTGTGGTCTGTTTATACATGTAGTGGGGTAGTCATACGAAGTAGGGAAATGTATGTGTTGTAGTATCAAACATACCCCATGCCACCTTATGATATCTTATTACCACACTGCAGCGTTAAATTTACAATGCGTGCCTAGACAGCCATAGTTTACCACATTCATTAGTGACATCGTTATGATTTCAAATCAGATACAGACCAAAAAATACTAAATCTCATTATATCTTTATACAGAATGTCCCTTTAAACTCAACGCGTTTCTCCCCTTCTAATTCTAAGAGGTTCATCAGGAGTATATTCAGATAGCAAAGGGTTACTTAGCTCATGTATAAATTCAGCATGTCAGATGTAGATAGCTGCATGTTGTGAATTCTGTGGCAGAGCTCCCTCCTGTGGTCACAAGTGGTACTTCGGCTGATTCTCTCTGTGAGCTTCTGTTGGTGGAGGGAAGTGGTACTGCGGCTTCTGAGTTTCCTCCCTCAGGTGATCTGGTGAGGTCGTTAGGTGCTTCTCTACTTAACTCCACCTAATGCTTTGATCCTGGCTTCCTGTCAATGTTCCAGTGTTGGACTTGCTTTTCCCTGGATCATTCCTGTGGCCTGCTGCTCTGCATAGCTAAGTTCTTCTTTGCTATTTGTTTGCTATTTTTTCTGTCCAGCTTGTCGAATTTTTTGCTGGAAGCTCTGTGTTAGGAGTCGAGTTTCCTCTGCTGCACAGGGGGAATCTCGATCCGTCTCCGCTGCGGTCTCCCATTCCCCTCCAGCCGCAGTGGAGTCTGCTCAGCAGGGACGTCGATCCCAGCGTCTCGCTCAGTCTGACTCTGTGAGAAGAGTTATTGCTGCTTCTCCAGCTTCTGCCTTTGAAGCCTATTCTGGTCAGCAACGAGCGGACTTCTCTGGGACTAAGTCCTTATCTGCACACACTGAGCATGCCCAGGGCAAGATCTCCCGTTGGAGATCGAGGGTCATGTGCTCAGGCTCTGCGGCACATTCCATTGGTCCTCTTGGCAGGTCCTAGAAGGGCAAAAGTTCTGTAGCCATTTCCTGTGCTGCAGCTATATAAACTGCGCATGACCGCACGGCCATGCGCTAGTATTGTCTTACAATTGATATGTGTGTATGTGTGAGTGCAAGTCGTTCTTGGTTACCCCTTCCCTATTGAATGTCTGTTCGCGGAAGGTGTACGGCTGCTATCTAGCGCCCGACTTAGCCTACTACACTAAACACACATCACAGCGTCCTGTAGCTGTGCCTGCCAGTACGGCGCCGTGCGCCTGCCTTGCGCTTTCCATACCCAAGTCTGGGTGGTTAGTGGCGTCCGTTAGTGCGGCATCGCTCGCGCACTTGTGCGCTTATATTTCTGAAGGTTCTCTACACACCCAGTTGCGGTGTTGTGCCAGCAAGGGCCTAATCGGGCTTCAATCCCTTCTGGGGTTAAGTCCGCTGGCCACTTGCTCGCTCTCTAGTGCGGTATTGCGGTCCTGTGAATTAACAGGATCGCTTTCCTCACGCTGGGTGAGGTTTAACCCACGCGTGTTTACTTTAGTGTACCGCTAGAGTCTGCAAATTGCTAGCAGCAGGTTCTCACCTGCACGGTGGACCCCGGACTGCGAACGCATCTTCGTCACCTGTCTTGGTGCGTTCCGCCAGTCCTAACATAATACTAGCGCCAGGGTCTGGCTAGTAAATGGCAGACGGTCAGCGTCTACAGCAGTACATCCAGCAGCTGGAGGGTAGGTTGGCGGCTCTCGAGCGCACAACCTCAGCTGTGGACGTTACTGCTGTCGCTGTTCAGGCTGCAAGTGCAGCTGCAGCCAGTTTGTCCGCTGCCACCCCTGCTCCGACCTTATCCCGTCTCCCGCTTCCAGACAAGTTTGCTGGTGACAGTAAGCCATGTCGGGGATTCGTGAGCCAGTGCTCCATACATCTCGAGCTGCTGGCTGCACGTTTTCCTACGGAACGGGCGAAAGTGGGATTCATTATATCTCTCTTGTCGGGCAGGGCGTTGGAGTGGGCAACGCCGCTTTGGGAACGTGGTGATCGTGTGGTGCAGAGTGCTCCTATCTTCCTGGACGCTCTGAGGCAGGTCTTTCTGGGACCTCGTGTCACCCACGATACCGCGCTCCAATTGTTGGCAATTACTCAGGCTTCGTCCATGGTCAGCCAGTTTGCCATCCTATTCCGGACTCTAGCTTCTGAGCTGGAATGGCCGGATAAAGTCCTTATTCCGGTGTTCTGGAAAGGACTGGCAGATCATGTGAAGGACGCCTTGGCCACCAGGGAGATTCCCGCCACACTGGAGGAGCTTATTACTATAGCTACCCGCATCGATCTCCGTTTTAACGAGCGGAGGTTGGAGCGGACCCAGTGTAGGCAGAGGTTTCGGCTGGCTCCCATCTTTGCCAAACCTCTAGAATCTCCTGTTATGGCGTCCGACTCCCATGAGGCCATGGAGGTTTCTCGAGCGGGATCTAGGTCTCAGACCGCTCGAGTACCTGTGCTATGTAAAAATTGCCAGCAACCGGGACATTTCGCTAATAAATGTCCACGGCGGTCGGGAAAACGATCGCGTCTAGTGTCCATTGGAGGAGGTTCACTGGACACCGCGGCATTTTCCTCAAAATTGTCCTTTAAAGGGACAATCCTGTTAGGCATATCCACTCTTACAGTAGAGCTTTGTGTGGATTCAGGAGCAGAGGGAAATTTTATGTCTTCTGCTTTTGCTCAGCGCCACGCAATACCTCTGGCTATGCTAGCCAAACCAGTAACCGTGAGAGTGGTGAATGGGTCGACACTTCCATTACAGATCACACATCAGACTGTCCCTTTCACGTTAGCCATGTCCCCATCCCACCAGGAGACTATTTCCCTTCTTGTCCTTCCCGAGGGAATGGATGAGATTCTGCTGGGAATGCCCTGGCTTCGTTTCCACTCCCCACATATTGAGTGGACCTCTGGGAGGATATTGGGTTGGAGTGAATCCTGTAAGGGCAGATGTGTGAAAGAGTGCGTTCAGGTTTCCACCACTGAGATACCCGCAGATCTCTCTACTCTCCCCAAACACTATTGGTCTTATGCAGACGTCTTTTCCAAAAAAGCCGCGGAGACCCTTCCGCCTCACCGTCCCTATGACTGTCCTATAGATCTCTTGCCTGGAGCAGAACCTCCTCGGGGACGTGTCTATCCCCTCTCTCTCCCGGAAACGGAGGCTATGTCCCAATACATCCAGGAGAATTTGGCAAGAGGATTTATTAGGAAGTCAGTGTCACCAGCTGGGGCAGGGTTCTTCTTCGTACAGAAGAAGAATGGAGAGTTGCGTCCTTGCATAGACTACAGGGGTCTTAACGCCATCACCGTTAAAAATAAGTACCCGCTGCCCCTGATTTCTGAGCTTTTTGATAGGCTACGGGGAGCTAAGGTATTTACCAAATTAGACCTGCGGGGAGCTTATAACCTGATTCGCATTCGTGAGGGGGACGAATGGAAGACGGCGTTTAACACCAGAGATGGGCATTATGAGTATCTGGTGATGCCCTTCGGGCTCTGTAATGCCCCAGCCGTTTTCCAAGACTTTGTCAACGACATCTTCCGGGATATGCTTTCCACCTCGGTCGTAGTCTATCTGGATGATATTCTCATCTTCTCTCCAGATATTGACTCCCACCGGAGAGATGTTGGCAGAGTCTTCGACCTCTTACGGGCAAACTCTCTTTACGCAAAGTTGGAGAAGTGTGTGTTTGAGCAGGAGTCTTTACCTTTCTTGGGCTATATCATCTCTGCCCAAGGATTGGCTATGGATCCTGCCAAACTACAGGCTGTGATGGACTGGCAAGAACCCCATTCACTTAAAGCGGTGCAGCGCTTTATGGGGTTCATTAATTATTACCGCCAGTTCATCCCCCATTTCTCAACTTTGGTAGCTCCCTTGGTAGCCCTCACCAAGAAGGGAGCAAATCCCAAAGTGTGGTCTGAAGAGGTCTCCAGGGCATTTTTCTTCTACTAAGTCTCATTTTGCTAGCGCTCCCATCCTACATCGTCCCGATGTCGATAAGCCGTTTATAATGGAGGTGGATGCCTCTTCCGTTGGTGCTGGAGCAGTCCTCTTCCAGAAGGATGCTCAAGGTCGGAAGCATCCGTGCTTTTTCTTCTCCAAGACCTTCACACCAGCGGAGAGGAATTATTCCATCGGGGACAGGGAGTTGCTAGCGATGAAATTGGCTTTCTCTGAGTGGAGACATCTCTTGGAGGGGGCTCGTTTTCCCTTTCAAGTATTTACAGACCATAAAAATTTGCTATATTTGCAAACAGCCCAGAGGCTAAATTCTCGCCAGGCCAGATGGTCCTTATTCTTCTCCCGATTCCACTTCACCCTCCATTATGTCGCTGGGGAGAAGAACATTCGAGCTGATGCTCTTTCTCGCTCTGTTGTGTCATCTGAGGAGGAGGAAGGAGAGCCTCGGCTTATTGTTCCTTCTGAGAGCTTGAGAACCGTGGCTCCGGTGTCGCTTGAGTCTGTGCCTCCAGGCAAGACTTTTGTGCCCATAAATTTGCGACCGGAGGTTCTCTCTTGGGCTCATTCCTCCAGGGTGGGTGGACACTTTGGGACTAAAAGGACATCTGAGCTGCTGGCGAGGACGTACTGGTGGCCGCATATGCTGCGAGATGTCAGGGATTACGTTCTGGCGTGTGTCTCATGCGCCAAAAATAAGTCTCCTCGACAACGGCCGTCTGGGTTACTCTATCCCTTGCCGGTGGCAGACAGGCCCTGGGAGATGGTCGGGATGGACTTTGTAGTGGGTTTGCCCAAGTCTCGCGGCTGTACCGTCATTTGGGTAATTACCGATCATTTCTCGAAAATGGTGCACTTGGTGCCGCTCCCACGGTTACCTTCTGCACGGGCCTTGGCAGCGTTGTTCATAAGACACATCTTCCGCCTACACGGCATGCCAGACAAAATTGTCAGTGACCGGGGTCCCCAGTTTGCGTCTCGGTTCTGGAGAGAGCTTTGTCGTCTTCTCAGCATTGAGTTAAATCTCTCTTCCGCATATCATCCCGAGACGAATGGGTTGGTAGAGAGGGCCAATCAGACTCTGGTCACATATCTGCGACATTTTGTTTCTGCCAGGCAGGATGACTGGGCATCTTTATTACCATGGGCAGAGTTCGCCCTTAATAACGCTGTAGCCGATTCCACCGGTCAGACTCCTTTCCTCCTTAATTACGGCCAGCATCCGCGGGTTCCTGTGCCTATGCCCGTGTCCTCTGCTGACTCCAGGGTGGCAGACTGGGCAGTGGAGGCACGGGACATTTGGGACCGCACTCAGGATGCCATTCGGGCCTCGAAGGAGAGAATGAGGTCCTCCGCCGATGCACATCGGCGCCCTGCCCCGGCCTTTGCTCCTGGCGACTTGGTGTGGCTCTCCGCCCGTAACATCAGGCTGCGAGTTGAGTCCACTAAGTTTGCTCCTCGCTACTTGGGCCCATTCAAGGTCCTCGAGCAGGTTAATCCCGTGGTCTACCGCCTGGCTCTTCCTCCACGCTTGGGTATCACCGACACCTTTCATGTGTCCCTCTTGAAACCCGTATACATGTCCCGGTTTTCCGAGTCATCTGCCGGGACATCGGGTTCGTCTACGGACGATTACGAGGTGAACGCTATTTTAGGGTGCAAGGTGGTACGCGGCAAAAAGTTTTATTTGGTGGATTGGAAGGGTTATGGTCCAGAGGACAGGTCTTGGGAGCCTGCTGAAAACATTCGGGCCCCACAGCTCATTGCTGCCTTCGAGCGTAGCGAGGCCCAAGGAGGGGGGGGCCCTAGGAGGGGGGGTAATGTTAGGAGTCGAGTTTCCTCTGCTGCACAGGGGGAATCTCGATCCGTCTCCGCTGCGGTCTCCCATTCCCCTCCAGCCGCAGTGGAGTCTGCTCAGCAGGGACGTCGATCCCAGCGTCTCGCTCAGTCTGACTCTGTGAGAAGAGTTATTGCTGCTTCTCCAGCTTCTGCCTTTGAAGCCTATTCTGGTCAGCAACGAGCGGACTTCTCTGGGACTAAGTCCTTATCTGCACACACTGAGCATGCCCAGGGCAAGATCTCCCGTTGGAGATCGAGGGTCATGTGCTCAGGCTCTGCGGCACATTCCATTGGTCCTCTTGGCAGGTCCTAGAAGGGCAAAAGTTCTGTAGCCATTTCCTGTGCTGCAGCTATATAAACTGCGCATGACCGCACGGCCATGCGCTAGTATTGTCTTACAATTGATATGTGTGTATGTGTGAGTGCAAGTCGTTCTTGGTTACCCCTTCCCTATTGAATGTCTGTTCGCGGAAGGTGTACGGCTGCTATCTAGCGCCCGACTTAGCCTACTACACTAAACACACATCACAGCGTCCTGTAGCTGTGCCTGCCAGTACGGCGCCGTGCGCCTGCCTTGCGCTTTCCATACCCAAGTCTGGGTGGTTAGTGGCGTCCGTTAGTGCGGCATCGCTCGCGCACTTGTGCGCTTATATTTCTGAAGGTTCTCTACACACCCAGTTGCGGTGTTGTGCCAGCAAGGGCCTAATCGGGCTTCAATCCCTTCTGGGGTTAAGTCCGCTGGCCACTTGCTCGCTCTCTAGTGCGGTATTGCGGTCCTGTGAATTAACAGGATCGCTTTCCTCACGCTGGGTGAGGTTTAACCCACGCGTGTTTACTTTAGTGTACCGCTATAGAGTCTGCAAATTGCTAGCAGCAGGTTCTCACCTGCACGGTGGACCCCGGACTGCGAACGCATCTTCGTCACCTGTCTTGGTGCGTTCCGCCAGTCCTAACACTCTGGGACGCAAAGGGTGTACCTCCGTGCCGTTAGTTCGGTACGGAGGGTCTTTTTGCCCCCTTTGCATGGTTTTCTTTAGGGTTTTGTGTAGACCGCAAAGTTACCTTTTCTATCCTCGATCTGTTAAGAAAGTCGGGCCTCACTTTGCTGAATCTATTTCATCTCTACGTTTGTCTTTTCATCTTAACTCACAGTCATTATATGTGGGGGGCTGCCTTTTCCTTTGGGGTATTTCTCTGAGGCAAGGTAGGCTTATTTTCTATCTTCAGGCTAGTTAGTTTCTCAGGCTGTGCCGAGTTGCATAGGCAGAGTTAGGCGCAATCCACGGCTGCCTCTAGTGTTGTTTGGAGAGGATTAGGGATTGCGGTCTGCAGAGTTCCCACGTCTCAGAGCTCGTTCTATGATTTTGGGTTATTGTCAGATCACTGTATGTGCTCTGACCGCTATGTCCATTGTAGTACTGAATTGCCTTTCATAACAGTACAGGAAGCCAAAAGTACTAATGACTCTCAATAGAGGGAAAAAAGAAGTTCTGAGACCATTTTTTTTTCTTTGCACTGTGTTTTGCCTTTTTTTTCCCCTAGACATTTGGGTGGTTCAGTACACAGGTGTAGCGATGGACATTAGAAGTCTGTCTTCATTTGTGGATCAGCTCTCGGCAAGAGTACAAAAGATTCAAGACACTATTGATCAGAAAGCTATGTTGGAAATAAGAATTCCTATTCCTGATTTGTTTTTTGGAGATAGAACTAAGTTTCTGAGTTTCAAAAATAATTGTAAATTATTTCTGGCCTTGAAACCTCGCTCCTCTGGTGATCCAGTTCAACAGGTTTTGATTGTTATTTCTTTTTTGCGCGGCGACCCTCAGGACTGGGCATTTTCTCTTGCGCCAGGAGATCCTGCATTGAGTAATATCGATGCGTTTTTCCTGGCGCTCGGATTGCTGTACGATGAACCTAATTCAGTGGATCAGGCAGAGAAAAATTTGCTGGCTCTTTGTCAGGGTCAGGATGAGATAGAGGTATATTGTCAGAAATTTAGAAAGTGGTCCGTGCTCACTCAATGGAATGAATCTGCGCTGGCAGCTATGTTCAGGAAGGGTCTCTCTGAAGCCCTTAAGGATGTCATGGTGGGATTTCCTATGCCTGCTGGTTTGAATGAGTCTATGTCTTTGGCCATTCAGATCGGTCGACGCTTGCGTGAGCGTAAATCTGTGCACCATTTGGCGGTATTACCTGAGCTTAAACCTGAGCCTATGCAGTGCGATAGGACTTTGACCAGAGTTAAACGGCAAGAACACAGACGTCTGAATGGGCTGTGTTTCTACTGTGGTGATTCCACTCATGCTATCTCTGATTGTCCTAAGCGCACTAAGCGGTTCGCTAGGTCTGCCACCATTGGTACGGTACAGTCAAAATTTCTTCTGTCCGTTACCTTGATCTGCTCTTTGTCATCGTATTCTGTTATGGCATTTGTGGATTCAGGCGCTGCCCTGAATTTGATGGACTTGGAGTATGCTAAGCGTTGTGGGTTTCTCTTAGAGCCCTTGCAGTGTCCTATTCCATTGAGAGGAATTGATGCCACGCCTTTGGCCAAGAATAAGCCTTAATACTGGACCCAGCTGACCATGTGCATGGCTCCTGTACATCAGGAGGTTATTCGCTTTCTGGTGTTGCATAATCTGCATGATGTGGTCGTGTTGGGGTTGCCATGGCTACAAGCCCATAATCCAGTATTAGATTGGAAATCCATGTCGGTGTCCAGCTGGGGTTGTCAGGGGGTACATGGTGATGTTCCATTTCTGTCAATTTCGTCATCCACCCCTTCTGAGGTTCCAGAGTTCTTGTCTGATTACCGGGATGTATTTGATGAGCCCAAGTCCGATGCCCTACCTCCGCATAGGGATTGTGATTGTGCTATCAATTTGATTCCTGGTAGTAAATTCCCAAAAGGTCGACTGTTTAATTTATCCGTGCCTGAGCACGCCGCTATGAGCAGTTATGTGAAGGAATCCCTGGAGAAGGGGCATATTCGCCCGTCATCGTCACCATTAGGAGCAGGGTTCTTTTTTGTAGCCAAGAAGGATGGTTCGCTGAGACCTTGTATAGATTATCGCCTTCTAAATAAGATCACGGTTAAATTTCAGTACCCCTTGCCATTGTTATCTGATTTGTTTGCTCGGATTAAGGGGGCTAGTTGGTTCACCAAGATAGATCTTCGTGGTGCGTATAATCTGGTGCGAATCAGGCGAGGAGATGAATGGAAAACTGCATTTAATACGCCCGAGGGTCATTTTGAGTATCTAGTGATGCCATTCGGACTTGCCAATGCTCCATCAGTGTTTCAGTCCTTTATGCATGACATCTTCCGAGAGTACCTGGATAAATTCCTGATTGTGTACTTGGATGACATTTTGATCTTCTCGGATGATTGGGAGTCTCATGTGAAGCAGGTCAGAACGGTTTTTCAGGTCCTGCGTGCTAATTCTTTGTTTGTGAAGGGATCAAAGTGTCTCTTTGGTGTGCAGAAGGTTTCATTTTTGGGGTTCATCTTTTCCCCTTCTACTATCGAGATGGATCCTGTTAAGGTCCAAGCCATCCATGATTGGACTCAGCCGACATCTCTGAAAAGTCTGCAAAAGTTCCTGGGCTTTGCTAATTTTTATCGTCGCTTCATCTGCAATTTTTCTAGTATTGCCAAACCATTGACCAATTTGACCAAGAAGGGTGCTGATTTGGTCAATTGGTCTTCTGCTGCTGTGGAAGCTTTTCAAGACTTGAAGCGTCGTTTTTCTTCTGCCCCTGTGTTGTGTCAACCAGATGTTTCTCTTCCGTTCCAGGACGAGGTTGATGCTTCTGAGATTGGAGCAGGGGCTGTTTTGTCGCAGAGAGGTTCTGATTGCTCAGTGATGAAACCATGCACTTTTTTTTCCAGGAAGTTTTCGCCTGCTGAGCGAAATTATGATGTGGGTAATCGAGAGTTGCTGGCCATGAAGTGGGCATTTGAGGAGTGGCGTCATTGGCTTGAAGGAGCTAAGCATCGCGTGGTGGTATTGACTGATCATAAGAACTTGACTTATCTTGAGTCTGCTAAGCGGTTGAATCCTAGACAGGCTCGTTGGTCGCTGTTTTTTGCCCGTTTTGACTTTGTGATTTCGTACCTTCCGGGCTCTAAAAATGTGAAGGCGGATGCTCTGTCTAGGAGTTTTGTGCCCGACTCTCCGGGTTTGTCTGAGCCGGCGGGTATCCTCAAGGAAGGAGTAATTGTGTCTGCCATCTCCCTTGATTTGCGGCGGGTGCTGCAAAAATTTCAGGCTAATAAACCTGATCGTTGTCCAGCGAAGAGACTGTTTGTCCCTGATAGGTGGACCAATAAAGTTATCTCTGAGGTTCATTGTTCGGTGTTGGCTGGTCATCCTGGAATCTTTGGTACCAGAGAGTTTGTGGCTAGATCCTTTTGGTGGCCGTCTCTGTCGCGGGATGTGCGTGTTTTTGTGCAGTCCTGTGGGATTTGTGCTCGGGCTAAGCCCTGCTGTTCTCGTGCCAGTGGGTTGCTTTTGCCCTTGCCGGTCCCGAAGAGGCCTTGGACACATATCTCTATGGATTTTATTTCTGATCTTCCCGTTTCTCAAAAGATGTCAGTCATTTGGGTGGTCTGTGATCGCTTTTCTAAGATGGTTCATCTGTGTGGGTCCCCGACTTTGTGTTGGGGATCTGGTTTGGTTATCTTCTCGTCATATTCCTATGAAGGTTTCCTCTCCTAAGTTTAAACCTCGTTTCATTGGTCCGTATAGGATTTCTGAGGTTCTTAATCCTGTGTCTTTTCGTCTGACCCTTCCAGATTCTTTTTCCATACATAACGTATTCCATAGGTCATTGTTGCGGAGATACGTGGCACCTATGGTTCCATCTGTTGATCCTCCTGCCCCGGTTTTGGTGGAGGGGGAATTGGAGTATATTGTGGAGAAGATTTTGGATTCTCGTGTTTCTAGACGGAAACTCCAGTATCTGGTTAAATCGAAGGGTTATGCTCAGGAAGGTAATTCCTGGGTTTTTGCCTCTGATGTCCATGCTCCCGATCTTGTTCGTGCCTTTCATGTGGCTCATCCTGGTCGGCCTGGGGGCTCTGGTGAGGGTTCGGTGACCCCTCCTCAAGGGGGGGGTACTGTTGTGAATTCTGTGGCAGAGCTCCCTCCTGTGGTCACAAGTGGTACTTCGGCTGATTCTCTCTGTGAGCTTCTGTTGGTGGAGGGAAGTGGTACTGCGGCTTCTGAGTTTCCTCCCTCAGGTGATCTGGTGAGGTCGTTAGGTGCTTCTCTACTTAACTCCACCTAATGCTTTGATCCTGGGTTCCTGTCAATGTTCCAGTGTTGGACTTGCTTTTCCCTGGATCATTCCTGTGGCCTGCTGCTCTGCATAGCTAAGTTCTTCTTTGCTATTTGTTTGCTATTTTTTCTGTCCAGCTTGTCGAATTTTTTGCTGGAAGCTCTGGGACGCAAAGGGTGTACCTCCGTGCCGTTAGTTCGGTACGGAGGGTCTTTTTGCCCCCTTTGCGTGGTTTTCTTTAGGGTTTTGTGTAGACCGCAAAGTTACCTTTTCTATCCTCGATCTGTTAAGAAAGTCGGGCCTCACTTTGCTGAATCTGTTGTGAATTCTGTGGCTGAGTTCACTTCTGTGGTCACAAGTGGTATTGCAGTCTCTGGGCTTCCTCCCTCAGGTGTTTTGGTGAGCTCGTTGGCTGCCTTGCTATTTAGCTCCACCTGAGTCTGTCTTCCTTGCTCCTTGTCAATGTTCCAGTGTTGGATCTGAGCTACTGCATCTTTCCTTTGGCCTGCTGCTCTGCTAGATAAGTGCTTCTAGTTTGTTTTCTGTTTTTTCTGTCCAGCTTGCTATTAACTTTTGCTGGAAGCTCTGAGAAGCAAAGGGGTGCACCGCCGTGCTGTTAGTTCGGCACGGTGGGTCTTTTTGCCCCTTTGCGTGGTTTTCGTTTTAGGGTTTTTTGTAGACTGCATAGTTCTCTTTGCTATCCTCGCTCTGTCTAGAATATCGGGCCTCACTTTGCTGAATCTATTTCATTCCTACGTTTGTCTTTTCATCTTGCTAACAGTCATTATATGTGGGGGCTGCCTATTCCTTTGGGGTATTTCTCTGAGGTAAGTCAGGCTTGTATTTCTATCTTCAGGCTAGTCAGCTCCTCAGGCAGTGCCGAGTTGCATAGGTAGTTGATAGGCGCAATCCACTGCTGCTTACAGTTGTGTGAGGATAGTTCAGGTACTGCAGTCTACAGAGATTCCACGTCTCAGAGCTCGTCCTATTGTTTTGGGTTATTGCCAGATCTCTGTATGTGCGCTGATTACTGCACGCTGTGTTGCCTGATTGCCAGCCATAACAGTACAAGGAGCCCTTCAATGATTTCCAATAGAGGGAAAAAAGAAATCCTGACATCATTTTTTTTTCTTAGCTCTGTCTTCAGTCTTTTTTTTCCCCTAGACATTAGAGTGCTTCAGGACACAGCTGTGGACATGGATATTCAGGCTCTGTGCTCCTCAATGGATAATCTCGTTGTAAATGTACAAAAGATTCAAGATACTATTGATCAGAAATCGATGCTAGAACCAAGAATTCCGATTCCTGATTTGTTTTTTGGTGACAGAACTAAGTTCCTGAGCTTCAGAAATAATTGTAAGCTATTTTTGGCCTTGAAACCTCATTCTTCTGGTAATCCTATTCAACAGGTTTTGATTATTATTTCTTTTTTGCGTGGCGACCCACAGGACTGGGCGTTTTCTCTTGCACCAGGAGATTCTGCATTGAGTAATGTTGATGCATTTTTCCAGGCGCTGGGATTGCTTTACGATGAGCCTAATTCAGTGGATCAAGCTGAGAAAAATCTGCTGGCTTTATGCCAGGGTCAGGATGATGTAGAAGTATATTGTCAGAAATTTAGAAAATGGTCAGTACTCACTCTGTGGAATGAATCTGCACTAGCGGCTTTGTTCAGAAAGGGTCTCTCTGAAGCTCTTAAGGATGTAATGGTGGGATTTCCTATGCCTGCTGGTTTGAATGAGTCTATGTCCTTGGCCATTCAGATCGGTCGTCGCTTGCGCGAGCGTAAATCTGTGCACCATCTGGCGGTATTGTCTGAGAGTAAGCCTGAGCCTATGCAGTGCGACAGGACTATGACTAAAGTAGAACGGCACGAACACAGACGTCTGAACAGACTGTGTTTCTATTGTGGTGATTCTACTCATGCTATTTCTAATTGTCCTAAACGCACTAGGCGGTTCGATAGCTCTGCCGTTATTGGTACTGTACAGTCCAAATTCCTTTTGTCCATTACCTTAATGTGCTCTTTGTCATCATATTCTGTCATGGCGTTTGTGGATTCAGGCGCTGCCCTGAATCTGATGGATTTGGATTATGCTAAACGTTGTGGATTTTTCTTGGAGCCTTTGCGGTGTCCTATTCCGTTGAGAGGAATTGATGCTACACCTTTGGCCAAGAATAAGCCTCAGTACTGGGCCCAGCTGACCATGTGCATGGCTCCTGCACATCAGGAAGTTATTCGCTTTTTGGTACTGCATAATTTGCATGATGTGGTCGTGTTGGGGTTGCCATGGCTACAGACCCATAATCCAGTATTGGATTGGAACTCTATGTCGGTAACCAGCTGGGGTTGTCAGGGAGTACATGGTGATGTTCCATTTTTGTCTATTTCGTCATCCATTCCTTCTGACATCCCAGAGTTCTTGTCGGACTTTCAGGATGTATTTGAAGAGTCCAAGTCTGATGCCCTACCTCCGCATAGGAATTGTGATTGTGCTATCGATTTGATTCCTGGTAGTAAATTCCCTAAGGGTCGTTTATTTAATTTGTCCGTACCTGAACACACCGCTATGCGCAGTTATGTGAAGGAGTCCCTGGAGAAGGGACATATTCGCCCATCGTCGTCACCATTGGGAGCAGGGTTCTTTTTTGTAGCCAAGAAGGATGGTTCGCTAAGACCGTGTATTGATTACCGCCTTCTTAATAAGATCACTGTTAAGTTTCAGTATCCCTTGCCATTGATATCTGACTTGTTTGCTCGGATTAAGGGGGCTAGTTGGTTTACTAAGATTGATCTTCGTGGTGCGTATAATCTGGTGAGAATCAGGCAGGGAGATGAATGGAAAACGGCATTTAATACGCCCGAGGGTCATTTTGAGTATCTGGTGATGCCGTTCGGACTTGCCAATGCTCCATCTGTTTTTCAGTCTTTTATGCATGACATTTTCCGTGAGTATCTGGATAAATTCTTGATTGTTTACTTGGATGACATTTTGATCTTCTCAGATGATTGGGAGTCTCATGTGAAGCAAGTCAGAATGGTTTTCCAGGTACTGCGTGCTAATTCCTTGTTCGTGAAGGGATCAAAGTGTCTCTTCGCTGTGCAGAAAGTTTCATTTTTGGGGTTCATCTTTTCCCCTTCTACTATCGAGATGGATCCGGTTAAGGTTCAGGCCATCCAGGATTGGACTCAGCCGACATCTCTAAAAAGTTTGCAGAAATTCCTGGGCTTTGCTAATTTTTATCGTCGCTTCATCTGTAATTTTTCTAGCATTGCCAGACCATTGACCGATTTGACCAAGAAGGGTGCTGATTTGGTTCATTGGTCTTCTGCTGCCGTGGAAGCTTTTCAGGAGTTGAAGCGTCGTTTTTGCTGTGCCCCTGTGTTGTGTCAACCTGATGTTTCTCTTCCGTTCCAGGTCGAGGTTGATGCTTCTGAGATTGGTGCAGGGGCGGTTTTGTCACAGAGAGGTTCTGGTTGCTCAGTGTTCAAACCATGTGCTTTCTTTTCCAGGAAATTTTCTGCTGCTGAGCGTAATTATGATGTGGGCAACCGAGAGTTGCTGGCCATGAAGTGGGCATTCGAGGAGTGGCGTCATTGGCTTGAGGGTGCTAAGCATCGCGTGGTGGTTTTGACTGATCATAAGAACCTTACTTATCTTGAGTCTGCCAAGCGCTTGAATCCTAGACAGGCCCGTTGGTCGTTATTTTTTGCTCGTTTTGATTTTGTGATTTCATACCTTCCGGGCTCTAAAAATGTGAAGGCGGATGCTCTGTCTAGGAGTTTTGTGCCCGACTCTCCGGGGTTATCTGAGCCGGCGAGTATCCTCAAGGAAGGAGTCATTGTGTCTGCCATCTCCCCTGATTTGCGGAGAGTGTTGCAGAAATTTCAGGCTAATAAACCTGATCGTTGTCCGGCCGAGAAACTGTTCGTCCCTGATAGGTGGACTAGTAAAGTTATCTCTGAACTTCATTGTTCGGTGCTGGCCGGTCATCCAGGAATCTTTGGTACCAGGGAGTTGGTTGCTAGATCCTTCTGGTGGCCATCTCTGTCACGGGATGTGCGTGCTTTTGTGCAGTCCTGTGGAATTTGTGCTAGGGCTAAGCCCTGCTGTTCACGTGCCAGTGGGTTGCTTTTGCCCTTGCCGGTCCCGAAGAGGCCTTGGACACATATTTCGATGGATTTCATTTCTGACCTTCCCGTTTCTCAAAAAATGTCTGTCATTTGGGTGGTCTGTGATCGCTTTTCTAAAATGGTCCATCTGGTGCCCTTGGTTAAATTGCCTTCCTCCTCTGATTTGGTGCCTTTGTTCTTCCAGCATGTGGTTCGTTTACATGGCATTCCTGAGAATATTGTTTCTGACAGAGGTTCCCAGTTTGTCTCGAGGTTCTGGCGAGCCTTTTGTGGTAGGATGGGCATTGACCTATCTTTTTCCTCGGCCTTCCATCCTCAGACTAATGGCCAGACCGAACGAACCAATCAGACCTTGGAAACATATCTGAGATGTTTTGTTTCCGCTGACCAGGATGATTGGGTGTCATTTTTGCCGTTGGCTGAGTTCGCCCTTAATAATCGGGCCAGCTCGGCTACCTTGGTCTCTCCATTTTTCTGCAATTCTGGGTTCCATCCTCGTTTCTCTTCAGGACAGGTTGAGTCTTCGGACTGTCCTGGTGTGGATTATGTGGTGGACAGGTTGCAGCAGATCTGGACTCAGGTAGTGGACAATTTGACCTTGTCCCAGGAGAAGGCTCAGCTTTTCGCTAATCGCAGACGCCGTGTGGGACCCCGACTTCGTGTTGGGGATCTGGTTTGGTTATCTTCTCGTCATATACCTATGAAGGTTTCCTCTCCTAAATTTAAACCTCGTTTTATTGGTCCGTATAGGATTTCTGAGATTCTCAATCCGGTGTCTTTTCGTCTGACCCTCCCAGACTCCTTTTCCATACATAATGTATTCCACAGGTCGTTGTTGAGGAGATACGTGGCACCTATGGTTCCATCTGTGGAGCCTCCTGCCCCTGTTTTGGTGGAGGGGGAATTGGAGTATATTGTGGAGAAGATTTTGGATTCTCGTGTCTCTAGACGGAAACTCCAGTATCTGGTCAAATGGAAGGGTTATGCTCAGGAAGATAATTCCTGGGTTTTTGCCTCTGATGTCCATGCCCCAGATCTTGTTCGTGCCTTTCATGTGGCTCATCCTGGTCGTCCTGGGGGTTCTGGTGAGGGTTCGGTGACCCCTCCTCAAGGGGGGGTACTGTTGTGAATTCTGTGGCTGAGTTCACTTCTGTGGTCACAAGTGGTATTGCAGTCTCTGGGCTTCATCCCTCAGGTGTTTTGGTGAGCTCGTTGGCTGCCTTGCTATTTAGCTCCACCTGAGTCTGTCTTCCTTGCTCCTTGTCAATGTTCCAGTGTTGGATCTGAGCTACTGCATCTTTCCTTTGGCCTGCTGCTCTGCTAGATAAGTGCTTCTAGTTTGTTTTCTGTTTTTTCTGTCCAGCTTGCTATTAACTTTTGCTGGAAGCTCTGAGAAGCAAAGGGGTGCACCGCCGTGCTGTTAGTTCGGCACGGTGGGTCTTTTTGCCCCTTTGCGTGGTTTTCGTTTTAGGGTTTTTTGTAGACTGCATAGTTCTCTTTGCTATCCTCGCTCTGTCTAGAATATCGGGCCTCACTTTGCTGAATCTATTTCATTCCTACGTTTGTCTTTTCATCTTGCTAACAGTCATTATATGTGGGGGCTGCCTATTCCTTTGGGGTATTTCTCTGAGGTAAGTCAGGCTTGTATTTCTATCTTCAGGCTAGTCAGCTCCTCAGGCAGTGCCGAGTTGCATAGGTAGTTGATAGGCGCAATCCACTGCTGCTTACAGTTGTGTGAGGATAGTTCAGGTACTGCAGTCTACAGAGATTCCACGTCTCAGAGCTCGTCCTATTGTTTTGGGTTATTGCCAGATCTCTGTATGTGCGCTGATTACTGCACGCTGTGTTGCCTGATTGCCAGCCATAACATGAATCTATTTCATCTCTACGTTTGTCTTTTCATCTTAACTCACAGTCATTATATGTGGGGGGCTGCCTTTTCCTTTGGGGTATTTCTCTGAGGCAAGGTAGGCTTATTTTCTGTCTTCAGGCTAGTTAGTTTCTCAGGCTGTGCCGAGTTGCATAGGCAGAGTTAGGCGCAATCCACGGCTGCCTCTAGTGTTGTTTGGAGAGGATTAGGGATTGCGGTCTGCAGAGTTCCCACGTCTCAGAGCTCGTTCTATGATTTTGGGTTATTGTCAGATCACTGTATGTGCTCTGACCGCTATGTCCATTGTAGTACTGAATTGCCTTTCATAACAGCTGCACCACCGGGCCGATCCCCTATCCTTGTAGCGCTTACAGACAAGTGCTAAATCTTGTGCATTATATGGGCTCTAAATCATCACTGCGCTCATCAAACCTGGGTGTTTAGGACGCCATTTTCATTTCCGGCGTTCCTGAATCCATGTCCCTGTGACGTCATCTGATAACGACGCCTTAGCGTCATATCAATGCGTTGCCGCCCAAACGGGCCGGTTGTACTGCGCAAGCGCCGTCTTCTTCTCAGCCGCGCACGCGCACCAGCGTTATGTTTACTTTCGGCGTTCCTTATTACTGTGACGTTACAAAACACTGACGCTCCAGCGTCATCCCAAAGCGCCACCACTCAGGACGGGCCAATAAAACTACGCAAGTGCTGGCTTCTTCTCAGTCGCGCATGCGCCCCAGCGAATCGATGATACCGCGCAAGTGCCGACATCTATTCAGACCGCACCTGCGCCCAGACATGGATTCACAAATATGTATCGGACATAGCAAACGCACTCACGTCCTTCACCACCGCGCTCATGCGTACTAATACAGTGTGTCACGTGCGTCAGATATACCATAGTTTCACCTGTGCCAATTTTTGCAGGCCGTCATATATAGCCAAATGATATATGCGTCTATATTTCTGGTGTAGTGATGACTCACATCTTATAATCGGAATGCATGAAATCACGAAGTTTTAGTGCCCTATATTTAAAGGCAACACTTATCAAACCGATTTTCAAAAGGTAAAAATAGCTAACGGGATATGTTAGACATTATTCATTATTTATTAAGCCAAGCATGGATATGCTATATATATTAAGGATTCGCCTAACAACAATCTGCAAGCGTATTTTTATAAATGGAATAATCCACTCACTTTCCACCGATATTTCTCTGAGGCCCATTTCTACATAATGCACTACTTAGAAAAAACAATAATAATAAAAATAACATAACCATCAAAATGTGATAGGTGTAAACAAAATCCTTTGTCCACAATATGGACCGATACTTTTTACATCTGACCCATTAGGGTCGATACGACAGGTTTCCCCTAACCACTTATCTCTCAACCTTTATGCATAAAGAGTCATAGGTAGCAGCCAAAGTTCATTTGTTCGTTTAATCCTGCCGGAGATACCGTGTCCAATCTATGGATCCACTTGAGTTCTTTTTGTAAAATTCTACGATCCCAATCACCTCCTCGAATAGAGGGGGTGACCACCTCCACGGCGCAGAATGAAAAAGATTTTATATCCCCCTGATGTACAGACCATACATGTCGAGAGATTGGGGTATCCCTCGGATGTTTAATGTCCCCCACATGATCACCTATTCTCCTACGGAATTCCCTTCTCGTTTTTCCGACGTAATTTACTGGGCAAGTGCAGCTAAATAGATAAATCACTCCGCTAGTTCTACAATTTGCAAAGTGTCTAGTTTCAAAAGTCTGTCCCGTGCTGGCACTTGAAAAGTGATTGCCAGTAGCAACATAGCCACAAAAAGAGCACCCGCCACAGCGGAATGTACCTAGTTGTTTCCTTTCAAGCCATGTACCTGTAATTAAGGGGGGAGTAAAAGTGCTATGCACTAGTTGGTCCTTTAGGGATCTCCCTCTCCTATAAGTAATCATAGGTGTCTCAGATAGGTACTCCCTAATATCGTGTCTGCACGTAATACACCCCAGTATCTGCTAATGATCTTCCTAACCTCCCAATGAGCCTAACGAGGTCCTCCGAATCGTCTCTGTCCCTTGATCGAAGTAGACTAGATCTAGGGATCTTCTCTACCTGTTTGAATGTATTTTGAAGAATGTTTTTTGGGTATCCTTTCTTCAGGAATCTATCCCTTAGTTCACGTGATTCAGCAAAGAAAGATGAATCCGAGGAGCAATTTCTCCTCACTCTCATGTATTGTCCTTTTGGAATCCCTTTTTTAAGGCCATAGGGGTGATGACTGCTCCAGTTCAATAGATTATTAGTCTAAGTAGGCTTCCTATATACCGTGGTTGCAAGATGGCCCCCATTATCCTTACTAATTGTAATGTCTAAAAAGTTGATTTTATCTTTATCAATTTCAGATGTAAATGTAAGGCCTATGTCATTTATATTGAGATCCTGAACGAAAGCATGGAAAGAGGCAACGTCCCCCGTCCACAGAATTAGGACGTCATCTATGAAGCGCCCCCAGAATAATATCTGGGAGCCCCATAGTGCCAGCTTTTCTTCCCCGAACACAACCGTATCCTCCCACCAGCCCAGGAGCAAGTTTGCATATGTGGGGGCACATGGACTCCCCATAGCAGTGCCCCTGAGCTGGTGGTAAAACCTCCCCTCAAACAGGAAATAATTATGAGTCAAGATGAAACATAGGAGGCGGTTAATGAATCGATTGTGTTCGTTAAATTGAATCCCTCTAGATCTCAAAAAGAAATCAACAGCTTTTAGACCAGCTTCATGTGGGATACTGCTGTACAAGGCTTCGACATCTATTGATGCCAGCAGGGTGTTCTCTCCCACAGAAATCCCCTTGATTTTTTGCAACAGGTCAGATGTGTCTCGTATATAAGACGGTAAGGCTGTCACGAAGCTTCTTAAAACCTTGTCAATGTATGTCCCACAATTCTGTGTGATGGAATCATTTCCCAAAACTATTGGCCGGCCCTTCAAAGGTACCAGGCCCTTATGCACCTCCGGAAGGGCGTAAAACACCAATATTACAGGTGTCTTCTGCATCATAAATCTCCTCTCACCATCAGAGATAAGCCCATTTCCATACGCCTCATCCAAAATGCAACCCAGTTCAAGATTAAAGGCCACAGTGGGGTCATCACGTAACGGTCCATAGGTGGTTCCATCCCTCAGAATCCTGAGACACATCTCCCTGTATTTCTCACGGTCCAGTATCACAAGGTTCCCACCTTTATCAGATGGTTTGAACACTAATTCTGCCTTTCCTGATAATGAGTCCAAGGCCCTTCTTTCATCAGGAGTTAAATTACATGGACTCTTTCTTTTCTTCATGCTCAATTGTTTGAGATCAGTTAATACTAATTGCATGAATATATCAATACTGGTATTTGTGGATACAGGGGGCATTCTAGTGCTGTTTGGCTTCAAATCTGTGAATGGTCCAGCTCCCATCGGTCTAGAGCTCTCCTCCAGCATGTTAGTAAGAATCCTTACATCTGAGAGCTCAGATAGATCGATACCCAAATTGAGACATTCGGCTTGATCATGATTTTTAACAAAACTTTTTCCACTTCAATTTTCGGGCAAAAAGGTTCATATCCTTAACCCAGTCGAACTCATTGAATCTATTAGTTGGTACAAACCCAAGGCCTCTTTCAAGAACTGCCACTTCAGTGTCAGAAAGACGGTAGGATGAGAGATTTAATATCCCATTTTCCTTATTTCTATTTAGCGGGGAGCCCCCAACCGCTCCCTCAGATAGTATGGCATTGTTCCTCTCTCTAAAAAAGAGGAGGAAGAGGAGGGTGAGGAGGAAGATGGAGGTGGACCTGTTGGATTCCCTGATGTAACATTGTGGCCAGAAAAAGTATGATAGTTGTTTCCGCCTCTTGCATATGTATATCTCTTCTTTCCTGATCTCCCCCATTTTTCCCTACGCGGTTTAAATGCTGGGTTAATGAAATTACTCCCTACACTCCTATTGTGATCCCCTCTTTCACTGTCCGATACTTCGGCCTCAGATGAAGAACAGCTTGAGACGTCCCCTGTTCGGGTTTGCTGTTCCTTCAATAGAAATCCAAATACTCTATTTTCTTTAAAGTCCCAGCTGTCACGACTAAACTGTTTATGCTTTCTGTCCTTAATGTCAGCTTGAAATTTCTCAATGTTAGTCTGGAGTGTTGATTCTCTCCTACTGAAGTCTGGGTCACTTTTATGTTTGATGATATTGTCTATTAGTTCAGTAAGTCTCTTGCTAGTTCTATCGAATGTGTTCTTCTCCTCTTGTAATAGAATTTGCATAAACCTTATTGAACTCTCCACCAACTCATTCTTCCACTTCTGTAGCAGTTCAGGTGTTCTGGCCCTACGTGCTGGTACAAGACTAAGTCTCAACCCTTTGGGTACAATTTTGGTTCTGATGTAATTTTCCAATGATTGGACCTCCCACCATGACTTAATGTTGTCCCTGTAACAATTGGTCAACTCATGAAACAAGTCTCTTAGATCTCGTGTTTTAGCTGGATCACTTGTACCTCTGGGGTCACAAAAAATGTCCCTGGCATCAAATGCCCATGCCTCTCTGTTGATTGGTCCCGTAAGAAAACCTGCCATAGAAACGAGCTAATCTCTCACAGTTTATCATATAAATGCTTAGGGTAGCTTAAAACTCAACTCACAGAAAAATCCCCAATAGGCAATTTCCAAAATAACCATAAAATGTAACTTTTATTTAATATATTAAAAACATACGTGTGCACTTGACAAACACCATCACCAATAAATACAAGCGTACTATAGGAAAGGCCGGAATAGTGCCAAGCCCTATGTTCTCTGTGTCCCCTACCTGCCTGCGGAGGTTGGCACCCTATTTGCCTACGCCGTGGCGCCCCCGCTCGACGCCGGCTATCCCTACTATCCCTACACCACCCTAATAGGAGAGGGGGAGAGACATATCACACGTCCAATGCTAAATGTGGATAGCTTGAAGGGACATAAATATATCAGTATAGCTAGCTAGCTATATCTAGGGTTCTAAACTAACTTGGTAATCTGTGTCCCTTCACTCACTTCATATACCATTTCTAGCCAGCTGAAATATTGTCACGGCAGATAGGAGCAAAAACCTAAGGCTGAACACATATGTACTTGTGGTCTGTTTATACATGTAGTGGGGTAGTCATACGAAGTAGGGAAATGTATGTGTTGTAGTATCAAACATACCCCATGCAACCTTATGATATCTTATTACCACGCTGCAGCGTTAAATTTACAATGCGTGCCTAGACAGCCATAGTTTACCACATTCATTAGTGACATCGTTATTATTTCAAATCAGATACAGACCAAAAAATACTAAATCTCATTATATCTTTATACAGAATGTCCCTTTAAACTCAACGCGTTTCTCCCCTTCTAATTCTAAGAGGTTCATCAGGAGTATATTCAGATAGCAAAGGGTTACTTAGCTCATGTATAAATTCAGCATGTCAGATGTAGATAGCTGCACCACCGGGCCGATCCCCTATCCTTGTAGCGCTAACAGACAAGTGCTAAATCTTGTGCATTATATGGGCTCTAAATCATCACTGCGCTCATCTCACCTGGGTGTTTAGGATGCCATATTCATTTCCGGCGTTCCTGAATCCATGTCCCTGTGTCATCATCTGATAACGACGCCTTAGCGTCATATCAATGCGTTGCCGCCCAAACGGGCCGGTTGTACTGCGCAAGCGCTGTCTTCTTCTCAGCCGCGCACGCGCACCAGCGTTATGTTTACTTTCGGTGTTCCTTATTACTGTGACGTTACAAAACACGGACGCTCCAGCGTCATCCCAAAGCGCCACCGCTCAGGACGGGCCGATAAAACTACGCAAGCGCCGGCTTCTTCTCAGTCGCGCATGCGCCCCAGCGAATCGATGATACCGCGCAAGTGCCGACATCTATTCAGACCGCACCTGCGCCCAGACATGGATTCACAAATATGTATCAGACATGGCAAACGCACTCACGTCCTTCACCACCGCGCTCATGCGTACTAATACAGTGTGTCACGTGCGTCAGATATACCATAGTTTCGCCTGTGCCAATTTTTGCAGGCCGTCATATATAGCCAAATGATATATGCGTCTATATTTCTGGTGTAGTGATGACACATCTTATAATCGGAATGCATGAAATCACGAAGTTTTAGTGCCCTATATTTAAAGGCAACACTTATCAAACCGATTTTCAAAAGGTAAAAATAGCTAACGGGATATGTTAAACATTATTCATTATTTTTTAAGCCAAGCATGGTTATGCTATATATATTAAGGATTCGCCTAACAACAATCTGCAAGCGTATTTTTATAAATGGAATAATCCACTCACCTTCCACCGATATTTCTCTAAGGCCCATTTCTACATAATGCACTACTTAGAAAAAATAATAATAATAAAAATAACATAACCATCAAAATGTGATAGGTGTAAACAAAATCCTTTGTCCACAATATGGACCGATACTTTTTACATCTGACCCATTAGGGTCGATACGACAGGTTTCCCCTAACCACTTATCTCTCAACCTTTATGCATAAAGAGTCATAGGTAGCAGCCAAAGTTCATTTGTTCGTTTAATCCTGCCGGAGATACCGTGTCCAATCTATGGATCCACTTGAGTTCTTTTTGTAAAATTCTACGATCCCAATCACCTCCTCGAATAGAGGGGGTGACCACCTCCACGGCGCAGAACGAAAAAGATTTTAAATCCCCCTGATGTACAGACCGTACATGTCGAGAGATTGGGGTATCCCTCGCATGTTTAATGTCCCCCACATGATCACCTATTCTCCTACGGAATTCCCTTCTCGTTTTTCCGACGTAATTTACTGGGCAAGTGCAGCTAAATAGATAAATCACTCCGCTAGTTCTACAATTTGCAAAGTGTCTAGTTTCAAAAGTCTGTCCCGTGCTGGCACTTGAAAAGTGATTGCCAGTAGCAACATAGCCACAAAAAGAGCACCCGCCACAGCGGAATGTACCTAGTTGTTTCCTTTCAAGCCATGTACCTGTAATTAAGGGGGGAGTAAAAGTGCTATGCACTAGTTGGTCCTTTAGGGATCTCCCTCTCCTATAAGTAATCATAGGTGTCTCAGATAGGTACTCCCTAATATCGTGTCTGCACGTAATACACCCCAGTATCTGCTAATGATCTTCCTAACCTCCTGAGAGCAGTCATCAAAACTCCCAATGAGCCTAACGAGGTCCTCCGAATCGTCTCTGTCCCTTGATCGAAGTAGACTAGATCTAGGGATCTTCTCTACCTGTTTGAATGTACTTTGAAGAATGTTTTTTGGGTATCCTTTCTTCAGGAATCTATCCCTTAGTTCACGTGATTCAGCAAAGAAAGATGAATCCGAGGAGCAATTTCTCCTCACTCTCATGTATTGTCCTTTTGGAATCCCTTTTTTAAGGTCATAGGGGTGATGACTGCTCCAGTTCAATAGATTATTAGTCGAAGTAGGCTTCCTATATACCGTGGTTGCAAGATGGCCCCCATTATCCTTACTAATTGTAATGTCTAAAAAGTTGATTTTATCTTTATCAATTTCAGATGTAAATGTAAGGCCTATGTCATTTATATTGAGATCCTGAACGAAAGCATGGAAAGAGGCAACGTCCCCCGTCCACAGAATTAGGACGTCATCTATGAAGCGCCCCCAGAATAATATCTGGGAGCCCCATAGTGCCAGCTTTTCTTCCCCGAACACAACCGTATCCTCCCACCAGCCCAGGAGCAAGTTTGCATATGTGGGGGCACATGGACTCCCCATAGCAGTGCCCCTGAGCTGGTGGTAGAACCTCCCCTCAAACAGGAAATAATTATGAGTCAAGATGAAACATAGGAGGCGGTTAATGAATCGATTGTGTTCGTTAAATTGAATCCCTCTAGATCTCAAAAAGAAATCAACAGCTTTTAGACCAGCTTCATGTGGGATACTGCTGTACAAGGCTTCGACATCTATTGATGCCAGCAGGGTGTTCTCTCCCACAGAAATCCCCTCGATTTTTTGCAACAGGTCAGATGTGTCTCGTATATAAGACGGTAAGGCTGTCACGAAGTTTCTTAAAACCTTGTCAATTTATGTCCCACAATTCTGTGTGATGGAATCATTTCCCGAAACTATTGGCCGGCCCTTCAAAGGTACCAGGCCCTTATGCACCTCCGGAAGGGCGTAAAACACCGGTATTACAGGTGTCTTCTGCATCAAAAATCTCCTCTCACCATCAGAGATAAGCCCATTTCCATACGCCTCATCCAAAATGCAACCCAGTTCAAGATTAAAGGCCACAGTGGGGTCATCACGTAACGGTCCATAGGTGGTTCCATCCCTCAGAATCCTGAGACACATCTCCCTGTATTTCTCACGGTCCAGTATCACAAGGTTCCCACCTTTATCAGATGGTTTGAACACTAATTCTGCCTTTCCTGATAATGAGTCCAAGGCCCTTCTTTCATCAGGAGTTAAATTACATGGACTCTTTCTTTTCTTCATGCTCAATTGTTTGAGATCAGTTAATACTAATTGCATGAATATATCAATACTGGTATTTGTGGATATAGGGGGCATTCTAGTGCTGTTTGGCTTCAAATCTGTGAATGGTCCAGCTCCCATCGGTCTAGAGCTCTCCTCCAGCATGTTAGTAAGAATCCTTACATCTGAGAGCTCAGATAGATCGATACCCAAATTGAGACATTCGGCTTGATCATGATTTTAAAAAAAACTTTTTCCACTTCAATTTTCGGGCAAAAAGGTTCATATCCTTAACCCAGTCGAACTCATTGAATCTATTAGTTGGTACAAACCCAAGGCCTCTTTCAAGAACTGCCACTTCAGTGTCAGAAAGACGGTAGGATGAGAGATTTAATATCCTATTTTCCTTATTTCTATTTAGCGGGGAGCCCCCAACCGCTCCCTCAGATAGTATGGCATTGTTCCTCTCTCTAAAAAAGAGGAGGAAGAGGAGGGTGAGGAGGAAGATGGAGGTGGACCTGTTGGATTCCCTGATGTAACATTGTGGCCAGAAAAAGTATGATAGTTGTTTCCGCCTCTTGCATATGTATATCTCTTCTTTCCTGATCGCCCCCATTTTTCCCTAAGCGGTTTAAATGCTGGGTTAATGAAGTTACTCCCTACACTGCTATTGTGATCCCCTCTTTCACTGTCCGATACTTCGGCCTCAGATGAAGAACAGCTTGAGACGTCCCCTGTTCGGGTTTGCTGTTCCTCCAATAGAAATCCAAATACTCTATTTTCTTTAAAGTCCCAGCTGTCACGACTAAGCTGTTTATGCTTTCTGTCCTTAATGTCAGCTTGAAATTTCTCAATGTTATTCTGGAGTGTTGATTCTCTCCTACTGAAGTCTGGGTCACTTTTATGTTTGATGATATTGTCTATTAGTTCAGTAAGTCTCTTGCTAGTTCTATCGAATGTGTTTTTTCTCCTCTTGCCCAGTAAATTACGTCGGAAAAACGAGAAGGGAATTCCGTAGGAGAATAGGTGATCATGTGGGGGACATTAAACATGAGAGGGATACCCCAATTTCTCGACATGTACGGTCTGTACATCAGGGGTTTTTAAAATCTTTTTCGTTCTGCGCCGTGGAGGTGGTCACCCCCTCTATTCGAGGAGGTGATTGGGATCATAGAATTTTACAAAAAGAACTCAAGTGGATCCATAGATTGGACACGGTATCTCCGGCAGGATTAAACGAACAAATGAACTTTGGCTGCTACCTATGACTCTTTATGCATAAAGGTTGAGAGATAAGTGGTTAGGGGAAACCTGTCGTATCGACCCTAATGGGTCAGATGTAAAAAGTATCGGTCCATATTGTGGACAAAGGATTTTGTTTACACCTATCACATTTTGATGGTTATGTTATTTTTATTATTATTTTTTTTTCTAAGTAGTGCATTATGTAGAAATGGGCCTCAGAGAAATGTCGGTGGAAGGTGAGTGGATTATTCCATTTATAAAAATACGACCACATGTATAAACAGACCACAAGTACATATGTGTTCAGCCTTAGGTTTTTGCTCCTATCTGCCGTGACAATATTTCAGCTGGCTAGAAATGGTATATGAAGTGAGTGAAGGGACACAGATTACCAAGCTAGTTTAGAACCCTAGATATAGCTAGCTAGCTATACTGATATATTTATGTCCCTTCAAGCTATCCACATTTAGCATTGGACGTGTGATATGTCTCTCCCCCTGTCCTATTAGGGTGGTGTAGGGATAGTAGGGATAGCCGGCGTCGAGCGGGGGCGCCACGGTGTAGGCAAATAGGGTGCCAACCTCCGCAGGCAGGTAGGGGACACATAGAGAACGTAGGGCTTGGCACTATTCCGGCCTTTCCTATAGTACGCTCGTATTTATTGGTGATGGTGTTTGTCAAGTGCACACGTATGTTTTTAATATATTAAATAAAAGTTACATTTTATGGTTATTTTGGAAATTGCCTTTTGGGGATTTTTCTGTGAGTTGAGTTTTAAGCTACCCTAAGCATTTATATGATAAACTGTGAGAGATGTGTTAGACATTTTGCAGACTCTAGATATACAAGATTTTTATGATCTATGATTACCTTAACTGGAAGATCTGCCCCATCCAGAAAATGGCGCCACTCTTCAAAGGCACACTTGATTGTCAAAAGTTCCCTGTTACCAATGTCATAATTGCTCTTCGCAGATGACAGTTTTTTAGAATAGTATGCACATGGATGCCATTTAGCAGGAGACGCACCCTCCAACAATACAGCCCCCACTCCCACTTCAGACGCATCAAATTCTACAATAAATGGCTGAGTGACGTCAGGCTGTATGATAATCATATGACATGTCAAAGTTCATAGAAAAAAATTCCAATATTAAACAGCATCCTTCATTATAAAATAATCCTTTTCTAACATCGTCTTCTATATTTCCATTGTAGCAACAGAAAAATCCGGAAAAAAACAACAAAAAGAAAACAAGTGCTGTTTAAAAATAAATTGTGCATGAGGAGGCGAGAACCTAGTGATCAAAAAAAAAAGGAAAGAGCACTTTTCAAGAGTGGATTCACTTCTCCAAATGTCATCATCAGACGCACCACAATCCATGTGGATATATCTTAGGTCGAAAGAAAATGTATTAAAACCAATTAATTTAATTAAATCATTTCTAAAATAAATAAAGATTTTTTTAAAAACAAGTGTTCTTTTATTATATAAAAAATATATATATTAGTGATGAGCGAGTATTCTCGTTGCTCGTGTTTTCCCGAGCACCCTTGGGTGATCTCTGAGTATTTGTTATTGCTCGGAGATATAGTTTTCATCGCCTCAGTTGCATGATTTACGGCTGCCAGATACACTGAATATATGTGAGGCATGCCTGTTTGTTAGGGATCTCCCACATGTATTCAGGCTGTACAGAAGCCATAAATCATGCTGCTGAGGCGATGAAAACTAAATCTCCAAGCAATAACAAATACTTGAAGATCACCCGAACGTGCTCGGGAAAACCCGAGCAACAAGTATACTCGCTCATCACTAATATATAAAAGGAGGCACTGGGTTCATGAAGGGTTGCACCAAAAAACGACAGTTTATGTAAAAACCTTTAAAAACTATAAAAGTTATGCATTCGTTGTAGAAGTGTACTAAAAGAGATCTGCTATTAGGTCCTAATCGTTATGGAAAAGCACATGGCATCAACTTCAGAGTTACACATCGACACTGGAGGAGAGGAGGTCCCGCCAATCAACAGGATCAAGACAGAAGGCAGGATCCCCCAGCAGATATATCACCCAGATTTGTGTATAATTGTAAAATACTATATAATTAATGATAGCAAAAAACAGGTAGCCTTAGATCGTCAGAAACACACCTTGCCAGACCAGGAGCGCACAACCAAAAATAGGACCAATCGGAAAGAGTTGCAGGTGATTTCATGCAGACCATCACTAACTTAAATGTCACCTGTTCAAGGGCCCCTTTATGTTGGTTCTTATGTGTTGCATGTATATATATATATATATAGTGCTGGACAGCCCGCCTGCTAATACTATGGGCGTGATCAATAGGTTGTCCAGACACTGTGCATCACATTTATCTGTGTGAATAGTGCCTTATGCAAGCCTTACCTGTGTGCATTTTTGCTACTAGGCAGCCAACCCCTCCAATGTTTGGGCGAGTGGGTGGTTTCTTTCATCAGTAGCTTGCACCTGTGCTGCTTTAGTATTTATTATCAGGGGCCTGCTGCACCCTGCGAGTGCATTTGACATCTGACAAGGTTTTGGTGAGTTTGCTCTTCATGTTGTTTTTTTTTTAATTTTTCTATGTTAGCTGTTTTTGTAGGACTCGCAAGTTTATGAGGACCCTTGACGTTGGGTTGCGAGCTTATCCATTTTGGCCAAAACTGTAACTAATACCTCATCTAATGTATTATATACATTATTTAATTTTTCATCTTTTTTGCACTTTTTATCATGTTTTTGCAGGGTGCGGCAGGGCCCCTTTATGTTGATTCTTGTGTGTTGCATGTATATATATAGATATACTAGCTATTGAACCCGTTCTACGCCCGGGTGGCGAGAATTTATATTGGCATATGGTCCCTATTCTGTCATGTGCTGCTCCATCCTGCGTCCCCATCCTGTCATGCGCTGCACCCATCCTGCGCCCCCATTCTGTCATGTGCTGCTTCCATCCTGCGCCCCCATCCTGTCATGTGCTGCTCCATCCTGCGCCCCCATCCTGTCATGTGCTGCTTCATCCTGCGTCCCCATCCTGTCATGTGCTGCTCCCATCCTGCACCCCCATTCTGTGATGTGCTGCACCCATCCTGCGCCCCCATCCTGTCATGTGCTGCACCCATCCTGCACCCCCATCCTGTCATGTGCTGCTCCCATCCTGCGCCCCCATCCTGTCATGTGCTGCACCCATCCTGCGTCCCCATCCTGTCATGTGCTGCTCTCATCCTGTGCCTCCATTCTGACATGTGCTGCACCCATCCTGCTCCTCCATTCTGACATGTGCTTCTCCCATCCTGCGCCACCGTTCTTTAATTTGCTGCTCCCATCCATATGCCCCATACGCTGCTCCATAAAGGTTTATGGCCCCCATAAGATGCTCCATAGTATATGCCCCGTACACTGCTCCATAAAGGTTGATGGCCCCCATAAGATGCTCCATTGTATATGCCCCTGTACACTGCTCCATTATGATTTATGGCCCCATAAGATGCTCCATGGTATATGCCCCCGTACACTGCTCCATTATGGTTTATGGCCCCATAAGATGCTCCATTGTATATGCCCCCGTACACTGCTCCATTATGGTTTATGGCCCCATAAGATGCTCCATTGTATATGCCCCCGTACACTGCTCCATTATGGTTTATGGGCCCCATAAGATGCTCCATAGTATATGCCCCCGTACACTGCTCCGTTATGGTTTATGGCCCCCATAAGATGCTCCATTGTATATGCCCCCGTACACTGCTCTATTATGGTTTATGGCCCCATAAGATGCTCCATGGTATATGCCCCCGTACACTGCTCCATTATGGTTTATGGCCCCATAAGATGCTCCATATTATATGCCCCCGTACACTGCTCCATAAAGGTTTATGGCCCCCATAAGATGCTCCATAGTATATGCCCCCGTACACTGCTCCATTATGGTTTATGGCCCCCATAAGATGCTCCATGGTATATGCCCCCGTACACTGCTCCATTATGGTTTATGGCCCCATAAGATGCTCCATTGCATATGCCCCCGTACACTGCTCCATTATGGTTTATGGCCCCATAAGATGCTCCATGGTATATGCCCCCGTACACTGCTCCATTATGGTTTATGGCCCCATAAGATGCTCCAGTGTGTATGCCCCCGTACACTGCTCCATTATGGTTTATGGCCCCATAAGATGCTCCATAGTATATGCCCCTGTACATTGCTCCATTATGGTTGATGGCCCCATAAGATGCTCCATGGTGTATGCCCCCGTACACTGCTCCATTATGGTTTATGGGCCCCATAAGATGCTCCATAGTATACGCCCCCGTACACTGCTCCATTATGGTTGATGGCCCCCATAAGACGCTTCAGTGTGTATGCCCCTGTACACTGCTCCAATAGGGTTTATGGACCCCATAAGATGCTCCATAGTGTATGCCCCCATACACTGCTCCATTATGGTTTATGGCCCCATAAGATGCTCCATTGTATGTGCCCCTGCACACTGCTCCATTATGGTTTATGGCCCCATAACATGCTCCATGGTATATGCCCTGTATGCTGCTGCAATATATGAAAAAAAAATACCATACTCACCTATCGTCGCTCGGCGCCGAGTGCTGGGGGGCCTGAGCAGGCGGGGACACCGGCGCGCTGTGGGGGTCAGGTGCCGGAGTCGCCGCTAGTTCAGGCCCCCCAGCACTTGCTATATTCACCTGGCCCCTTTCCACCGCTGCGCGCCGCCATCTTCCGGCTCCTCTGGATGTGACTGTTCAGTCAGAGGGCGGCGCGCATTAAGCGCATCATCGCGCCCTCTGAACTGAACGTCACAGGCAGAGGACCCGGAAGATGGCGGTGCGCAGCGGTGGAACAGGGCCAGGTGAATATAGCCGATACTTACCCTCCTGGCGGTCCCTGCTTCTCTGTTGGAGATCGCGGTGTGCGTTCAGTGTTTACGCATACCGCGATCTCCTGGGAGCGTCACTCTGTGGGGGCCAGCCAGCGCTTGCGTTTGCGCAGTCTATAAAGGCTTCGGACAGAGTGACGCTCCCAGCGTTATATTATAGATAGTGCTGGACAGCCCGCCTGCTAATACTATGGGCGTGATCAATAGGTTGTCCAGACTCTGTGCATCACATTTATCTGTGTGAATAGTGTCTTATGCAAGCCTCACCTGTTCAATTATCCCCAGGAAAAAAATAATTTTTAATAAAAAATAAATAAATATTCTTTCATTAGTGCATGTAATAAATAGTGTCCATTTGCCAATGATAGGGAGGCAATCTCTTCAATATGAAGTGTCTTATTTGATACATTTTTGTGATCATGATTATAAGTATAACTTAGAAAAAAGTGACTAATAGTTTAGTGATTATTAATATAAAAATAATATATTATATAAATAAATCATCTGTTAGCATTTTAAAAATATTTACCATATATACTCGAGTATTAGCCGAGATTTTCAGCCCATTTTTTTGGGCTGAAAGTCCCCCTCTCGGCTTATACTCGAGTCATACCCGGGGGTAGGCGGGGGAGCTGTGGCTGTGTAATTATACTCACCTACTCACGGCTTCTTCCACCACTGCATCTTCTTCCTGTATTGAGCGGTCACATGGTACCGCTCATTACAGTCATGAATATGCGTCTCCACCTCCCTTAGAGGTGGAGCCGCATATTCATGACTGCAATGAGCGGTAACTGTGACCGCTCAATACACGAAGAAGATGCAGTGGTGGAAGAAGCAGGGACTGCAGGGACCGCTCCGGGAGCAGGTAAGTATACGGGGAGAGGAGCGCTGCGCGATATTTACCTGCTTCTTGTTCCCTCATTCCGCTGCGGCTCCATCTCCAGCGTCCTCTGGCTGTGACGCTCAGGTCAAAGGGCACGGTGACGTAGTCAGTGCGCACCCTCTGCTGAGCGTCAGTGCTGGAGACAGAGCCGCACGAGGAGCAGGTAAATATTGAAAGCGCCGGCGTCCTGAGCGAAGAGAGGTGAGTATGTGATTTTTTTTTATTGCAGCAGCAGCAGCATTATATATTGCACAGCTTTATATGGAGCATCTATGGGGCAATTATCAACGGTGCAGAGTATTATATATGGCACAGCTTTATATGGAGCATCTATGGGGCCATAATGAATGGTGCAGAGCATTATATATGGCACAGCTTTATATGGAGCATCTATGGGGCCATAATGAACGGTGCAGAGCATTATATATGGCACAGCTTTATATGGAGCATCTATGGGGCTATAATGAACGGTATAGAGCATTATATATGGCACAGCTTTATATAGAGCATCTATGGGGCCATAATGAACGGTGTAGAGCATTATATATGGCACAGCTTTACATGGAGCATCTATGGGGCCATAATGAACGGTATAGAACATTATATATGGCACAGCTTTATGTGGAGCATCTATGGGGCCATAATCAACGGTATGGAGCATTATATGTGGCACAGCTTTATATGGAGTATCTATGGGGCAATAATGAACAGTATGGAGCATCTATTTTTATTTTTGAAATTCACTGGTAGCTGCTGCATTTCCCACCCTAGGCTTATACTCGAGTCAATAAGTTTTCCCAGTTTTTTGTGGCAAAATTAGGGGGGTCGGCTTATACTCGGGTCGGCTTATACTCGAGTATATAGGTATTTAATACAACTCAACCATTGTTCCTATGTGATCTACTATATAAAGCTGAAAGTGTGTGTGTGTGTGTGTGTATGTGTGTATGTCCGGGATTGGCATCTGCACCGTCGCAGCTACAGCCACAAAATTTTGCACACTCACACGTCTGGACCCCAAGAGCGTCATAGGCTATGTTGTGAGGCGAAATTTTAACCCCGCGCGTTCCAATTCACCAAACAATTTTGCCCCTATCTACATAATGGGGAAAAAAGTGAAAGGAAAAGTGTTGGAGGCGTCGCAGCTACAGCCACAAAATTTTGCACAGTCACACGTCTGGACCCTGAGAGCGTCATAGGCTACGTTGTGAGGTGAAATTTTAACCCCGCGTTTTCCAATTCACCAAACAATTTTTTCCCCTATCTACATAATGGGGAAAAAGTGAAAGGAAAAGTGTTGGAGGCAAATTGACAGCTGCCAGATGTGAACAAGGGGGACTTAAAGAATGAGAGCGATGGCGCAAAGGAGTATATACCGTACAGTTGCTAAGGTGGGGCCCCGACATGAGATACTCACCACACACGGGGATATGAACACACACACAAAATGCGCCACACACTACCACGTGCTTGAACACATATACCACCCTCAGCACACATTTCACCACACATACACCAACCTCGCCACATAAAAGTCGAAATACTAAAGTCGCCGCTCAAAACTCGCCACGCGCAAAACTCGCCACATGCAAAAACTAGGCTCACGCAAAACTCGCCACAAGTGCAAAACTCACCTCATGGAAAACTCGCCACACGCAAAACTTGCACACGCGGAAAAATTGCCACATGCACAAAAGTTGCAACACATGCAAAAGTTGCCTCACACAAAACTTGCACATACTCAAAAGGCACCACACATAAAACTCGCCACGCGCAAAACTTGCCATGTGCAAAACTTGCTGCACACAACTTGCTACACTAACCTGTCACATGCAACTCAACACACAAAAAGTTGCTACACGCATGTTGCCACACAAAACTCATCTCACAAAAGTCGCTACATGCATGTCGCCACACGCAACTCAACACGCACAACTTGACAAATGAAACTCTCCCTAAAACACACACAAGTCTGGTATTATCTTTCAAAAATAAAAATCTGATTAATAAACAGACAAACTACAAGAGCAACAAATGTATCATATAGGAAATATGGCAGCTGTCAGTCACGTGACCTGTCTATTATGTGTATGTGTGAGCTAATATATACTGCCAGGGGGAGGGCTTCCTGTTGGCTGGGGATTTATCAGGCTGCCAATTTAGCTTACAAATACTGAGGTAAAAATACTGAGCAAATAACGTGTGAACGAGGTCTAATACAGGAGGAGATGACACACAGGTATATACTAAATACAGGGGAGATGACATACAGGTATATACTATATACAGGAGCAGATGACCTACAGGTATATACTATATACAGGAGGAGATGACATACAGGTACATACTATATACAGGAGGAGATGACATACAGGTGTATACTATATACAGGAGGAGATGACCTACAGGTATATGATATATATAGAAGATGACATACAGGTATATACTATATGCAGGAGGAGATGACAAACAGCAGGTATATACTATGTACAGGGGAGATGACATACAGGTATATACTATATACAGGAGATGACATACAGGTGTATACTATATATAAGGGAGATGACAAACATGTATATACTGAGGTGAAAATGAGAGGTGTGAGGTGAAAATGAAAAGGTGTGAGTGCAAAATGAGAGGAGTGAGGGAAAATAGTGGAGTGATCAGAAAATGACAGATGTGAGGTCGAAATGACAAGTGTTAGGGGGGAATGAGAGGAGTGAGGGAGAAAATGAGAGGTGTGAGGGAGAAAATGAGAGATGTGATTGGGAAAATAAGAGAAGAGAGGTGCTATAACTAACCACAGATATTTACTATGCCCAGGCAACGCGTGGCTCTTCAGCTAGTTAATAAATATAATTAAAAATAAATTTCAGAATGGAAATATTTTTATTTTATTTTACTTTGTTTCAGCTAAGAACCTCAGTAATTTCATTTAGTTCATATGGTCTTAAGGTATTGAGTCTATATATCCAGTAGATTTCTTTACGATTTAAATTTTGAATTCGATTGTTAGTGCCTATTGGGATATGTTCAATAGGACTGATTCTCAGTTCCTTATGGTTTTTATTATGTTCTGTGAAAAAATGTTTGGAAAGTACATGTAATAAAAAACCTTTTTTGATATTGTATCAGTGTGAATTGAGTCTTAAAGGGACACTGTCACCTGAATTTGGAGGGAACAATCTTCAGCCATGGAGGCGGGGTTTTGGGGTTTTTGATTCACCCTTTCCTTACCCGCTGGCTGCATGCTGGCTTCAATATTGTATTGAAGTTCACTCTCTGTCCTCTGTAGTACATGCCTGTACAAGGCAATCTCATGATGAAGATCTCTTAGATCGAAACGCGTTGCTATTAGCAGGTTTTTGTCGCTGTTCACATTCCCTTTTGTGCAGGGATGATTTTTAAGGATATGGATCAATAAAGGACTTTTAATCGAAAAGGAGCTGGAACAATCTTCACATTTCTCACTTACATTCACTTTGCTTAGACTGACCATTTGGAACAATTGACATGTGGCTGGACAAGTTTTCAATTAGCGTTCTGTGGACTACATTGAAAAAAAAATATATATATATATACTAATAACAAAACCAATCAATATCTCTATCATTCGTATTAATTAATTGGAGTGTTGAAATCATATTAAAAAATATATAATACAACACAGCAAAACGATCTTGGGCTCCACTAAAGGTTGCCTTGGAGTCACAGTCCCCAAACCTGATGTGTTATGGTGCTGCAAAACGACAGTGCATAGATCTGCCACCTCCAGGCTGAGTTGCTGCAGTTGCCCTGTCAGAGCAGTGATAGACTCCATAATGGATCAAAAAACTGTTTTGGTCAGAGTTAATGTCACAACTCTGTTTCGGGGTTCCTAAGGCCAGGAGCTCCTTCCCTGTCCCTAAAGCTAGAGGCATCATAGCTCACCCTGTTCCCTGGATTATTTCTGATGGTGAAGACGCTGGCACCACATACCTTGCCTTACCTCCTGAACCCACCTATAGTCTGTACCCTTTCCCCACACAGGGAAGAGGGGAGTAGTGGTGCACCATAATACACCAACCAGGCTAGCAAGGTATTAAGAACAGGAATAAATGAAAATACCAATGATACAAAATATACTCACACAAACAACAGAGGTATACATCGAGGAGTGGAGGATGGGGTAAATCCAAAGTCGGAGAGGAAGGGGAATTAGCACACACCCAAATCCTAGCAGCAGTCTCAGATAAATCCAGCAAACATCTTCTCAAATAACAACCTTCAGCCTTGCAGCAAAAGCTACTCTGACAATGGGTGCTTGCCAGGGCCTAGATTATATAGGGATGGAAGTGGCTAACAGTGAACAGCTGAGTCTTAATGCAGGAAAGTTTTCAGGATCTCTCACTTGAGCAGATTAACCCTTTGCACTGCTAAAAGAAACCTCTATCATTTAATATAACGGTGAAGTGCAGGAGTAGGAGAAATCAGACGCTGCGGTCTTCTGGCTCCTCTCTGTTGCTGTAAACCCGTGATACTTTAGTTATTTATAGGTTATTTTGAGTTCCTTATGACCTTGTTAAATATTCCTATTGGATAGGGATGAGTGTACACGTGAAAGTTTCAGTTCGTCTGTGTCACGATGTGACTGTCCTGGTGTGACACGACCTGGCTGGTGGTCAGTCACAAAACGGCAAAACACACAAGGGTACACGGGGACACTTTAACCACAGTGGGCCCTGTCGGTAGGGAATGGGGAATGGGCACCTCCTGCACTCACCTGAGGCTGTGCCCTGATCTTGCTACCGTCCCTATACGGGTTCTTTCACCCCGTCGCCAACCAGGATACATTGTACATTGTCCCTCACTTGCCCTGCTCTAATCCCTATGTAGGGAACTGGCACGTGAGAGCACTGGTCCCACCGCTGCACTAATACAACACAGGGGAAGTTACAAACAACAAAGGGACAAAGAAACAATAACACCACACTTAGCTTTCTCTGCTGCAATGCACCGAACAGCAAAGTAAGGCACCAGGAATGAGTATTCAGCAGTAGTACCACAGCACTCAGCAAGCTCCTATTCTAGCGAGGTTGGTATCCAAAGGACCTGTGTAACCAACAGTCAGCTGATGCACCAGTTGAGCTTTTAAAGGAAGGTGGGAGTGGTCACCACCCACATCAGCAGTAAAAGCAGCAATGCAATTACACCATTAACCCCCGCTGACCTAAAAGGAAAAAAGATTTTAATCTGAGGGAAACCAGATCTGCCACAGATTCAAACATGAATCATGACAGTCTGGTTCATGCAAACTTTAGTCTACAGGTACCAGAACTTGAATGAGGACCTGAACTTTGCTACTGTAAAATGGTCATAGTAAACACTAGGGGTCTGCAAAAGGAAGTAAATTGGGGGTAAGAGCAGGATAATTGACATATAAACAAATGCGAATAGGGAAATTATTTAAATTAAGATAGAATAAAAAAATAAAAATCTTGAACCAGGAGATGGAGTTTCAAGTGGAGGAGTGAAGCAGTGCCTTGCGTGTGTAGTTAACTCAACTTGTTAATAAATAATTAAATGAAAAAATGATGTGCGGACCCCCTATTTTTTAACCCCTTCCCGACCTTTGACGCCACGTAGGCGTCATGAAAGTCGGTGCCAATCCGACCCATGACGCCTATGCGGCGTCATGGAAAGATCGCGTCCCTGCAGACCGGGTGAAAGGGTTAACTCCCATTTCACCCGATCTGCAGGGACAGGGGGAGTGGTAGTTTAGCCCAGGGGGGGTGGCTTCACCCCCTCGTGGCTACGATCGCTCTGATTGGCTGTTGAAAGTGAAACTGCCTATCAGAGCGATTTGTAATATTTCACCCATTATAACGGGTGAAATATTACAATCCAGCCATGGCCGATGCTGAAATATCATCGGCCATGGCTGGAAATACTAGTGTGCCCCCACCCCACCCCTCCGATCGCCCCCCCACCCCCCCGATCTGGCCGGTACACTGCTCCGGCTCCCCTCCGTCCAGTGCTCCGCTCCCCCCCGTGCTCGTGTCCGCTCCCCCCGTGCTCCAATCACCCCCCCGTGCTCCAATCACCCCCCCTGCACTCCGATCCACCCCCCCCGTGCTCCGTTCCACCCCCCCGTGCTCCATTCCAGCCCCCCCCGTGCTCCGTTCCACGCCCCCCGCGCTCCGTTCCACCCCTCCCGCGCTCCGATTCCCCCCCCCGTGCTCCGATCCCCCCCCCGTGGTCCCCCCCCACCCTATCATACTTACCGATCCAGCCGTGGTCCCGTCCGTCTTCTCCCGGGCGCCGCCATCTTCCAAAATGGCGGGCGCATGCGCAGTGCGCCCGCCGAATCTGCCGGCCGGCAGATTCGTTCCAAAGTGCATTTTGATCACTGAGATATAATCTATCTCAGTGATCAAAATAAAAAAATAATAAATGACCCCCCCCCCTTTGTCACCCCCATAGGTAGGGACAATAAAAAAATAAAGAAATTTTTTTTTTTCCACTAATGTTAGAATAGGGTTAGGGTTAGGGGTAGGGTTAGGGGTAGGGTTAGGGGTAGGGCTAGGGTTAGGGTTAGGGGTAGGGTTAGGGGTAGGGTTAGGGGTAGGGTTAGGGGTAGGGTTAGGGTTAGGGGTAGGGTTAGGGGTAGGGTTAGGGGTAGGGTTAGGGCTAGGGTTAGGGTTAGGAATGTGCACACGTATTCTGGTCCTCTGCGGATTTTTCCGCTGCGGATTTACCGCGTTTTTTTCTGCGCATTTCACTGCGGTTTTACAATTGCGATTTTCTATTGGAGCAGTTGTAAAACCGCTGCGGAATCCGCACAAAGAAGAGACATGCTGCGGAATGTAAACCGCTGCGTTTCCGTGCAGTTTTTCCGCAGCATGTGTACAGCGATTTTTGTTTCCCATAGGTTTACATTGAACTGTACACTCATGGGAAACTGCTGCGGATCCGCAGCGTGTGCACATACCTTTAGAATTAGGCTATGTGCACACGGTGCGGATTTGGCTGCGGATTCGCAGCAGTGTTCCATCAGGTTTACAGTACCATGTAAACATATGAAAAACCAAATCCGCTGTGCCCATGGTGCGGAAAATACCGCGCGGGAACGCTGCGTTGTATTTTCCGCAGCATGTCAATTCTTTGTGCGGATTCCGCAGCGTTTTACACCTGTTCCTCAATAGGAATCCGCAGGTGAAATCCGCACAAAAAACACTGGAAATCCGCGGAAAATCCGCAGGTAAAACACAGTGCCTTTTACCCGCGGATTTTTCAAAAATGGTGCGGAAATATCTCACACGAATCCGCAACGTGGGCACATAGCCTTAGGGTTAGGGTTGGAATTAGGGTTGTGGTTAGGGTTAGGGGTGTGTTGGGGTTAGTGTTGTGGTTAGGGGTGTGTTGGGGTTAGGGTTGTGATTAGGATTATGGCTACAGTTGGGATTAGGGTTAGGGGTGTGTTGGGGTTAGTGTTGGAGTTAGAATTGAGGGGTTACCACTGTTTAGGCACATCAGGGGTCTCCAAACGCAACATGGCGCCACCATTGATTCCAGCCAATCTCGTATTCAAAAAGTCAAATGGTGCTCCCTCACTTCCGAGCCCTGACGTGTGCCCAAACAGTGGTTTACCCCCACATATGGGGTACCAGCATACTCAGGACAAACTGCGCAACAATTACTGGGGTCCAATTTCTCCTGTTACCCTTGTGAATCTAAAAAAATGCTTGCTAAAACATAATTTTTGAGGAAAGAAAAATGATTTTTTATTTTCACGGCTCTGCGTTGTAAACGTCTGTGAAGCACTTGGGGGTTCAAAGTGCTCACCACATATCTAGATAAGTTCCTTGGGGGGTCTAGTTTCTAAAATGGGGTCACTTGTGGGGGGTTTCTACTGTTTAGGCACACCAGGGGCTCTGCAAACGCAACGTGACACCCGCAGACCATTCCATCAAAGTCTGCATTTCAAAAGTCACTACTTCCCTTCTGAGCCCCGACGTGTGCCCAAACAGTGGTTTACCCCCACATATGGGGTATCAGCGTACTCAGGAGAAACTGGACAACAACTTTTGGGGTCCAATTTCTCCTGTTACCCTTGGGAAAATTAAAAAATTCTGGGCTAAATAATTATTTTTGAGGAAAGAAAACGTATTTATTATTTTCACGGCTCTGTATTATAAACTTCTATGAAGCACTTGGGGGTTCAAAGTGCTCACCACACATCTAGATAAGTTCCTTTGGGGGTCTAGTTTCCAAAATGGGGTCACTTGTGGGGGGTTTCTACTGTTAAGCCACATCAGGGGCTCTGCAAACGCAACGTGACGCCCACAGAGCATTCCATCAAAGTCTGCATTTCAAAACGTCACTACTTCACTTCCGAGCCCCGGCATGTGCCCAAACAGTGATTTACCCCCACATATGGGGTATCAGCGTACTCAGGAGAAACTGGACAACAACTTTTGGGGTCAAATTTCTCCTGTTACCCTTGGGAAAATAAAAAATTGCAGGCTAAAAGATCATTTTTGAGAAAATAATTTTTTTTTTTATTTTCATGGCTCTGCGTTATAAACTTCTGTGAAGCACTTGGGGGTTCAAAGTCCTCACCACACATCTAGATTAGTTCCTTTGGGGGTCTAGTTTCTAAAAAGGTGTCATTTCTGGGGGATCTCCAATGTTTAGGCACACAGGGGCTCTCCAAACGTGACATGGTGTCCGCTAATGATTGGAGCTAATTTTCCATTTAAAAAGCCAAATGGCGTGCCATCCCTTCCGAGCCCTGCCGTGCGCCCAAACAGTGGTTTACCCCCACATATGGGGTATCAGCGTACTCAGGACAAACTGTACAACAATATTTGGGGTCCAATTTCTCCTATTATCCTTGGCAAAATAGGAAATTCCAGGCTAAAAAATCATTTTTGAGGAAAGAAAAATTATTTTTTATTTTCATGGCTCTGCGTTATAAACTTCTGTGAAGCACCTGGGGGTTTAAAGTGCTCAATATGCATCTAGATAAGTTCCTTGGGGGGTCTAGTTTCCAAAATGGGGTCACTTGTGCGGGAGCTCCAATGTTTAGGCACACAGGGGCTCTCCAAACGCGACATGGTGTCCGCTAACAATTGGAGCTAATTTTCCATTCAAAAAGTCAAATGGCGCGCCTTCTCTTCCGAGCCCTGCCGAGTGCCCAAACAGTGGTTTACCCCCACATATGAGGTATCGGCGTACTCGGGAGAAATTGCCCAACAAATTTTATGATCCATTTTATCCTACTGCCCATGTGAAAATGAAAAAATTGAGGCGAAAAGAATTTTTTTGTGAAAAAAAATTACTTTTTCATTTTTACAGATCAATTTGTGAAGCACCTGAGGGTTTAAAGTGCTCACTAGGCATCTAAATTAGTTCCTTGGGGGGTCTAGTTTCCAAAATGGGGTCACTTGTGGGGGAGCGCCAATGTTTAGGCACACAGGAGCTATCCAAACGCGACATGGTGTCCGCTAACGATGGAAATAATTTTTCATTCAAAAAGTCAAATGGCGCTCCTTCCCTTCCGAGCCTTACCATGTGCCCAAACAGTGGTTTACCCCCACATGTGAGGTATTGGTGTACTCAGGAGAAATTGCCCAACACATTTTAGGATCCATTTTATCCTGTTGCCCATGTGAAAATGAAAAAATTGAGGCTAAAAGAATTTTTTTGTGAAAAAAAAGTACTTTTTTCATTTTTACGGATCAATTTGTGAAGCACCTGGGGGTTCAAAGTGCTCACTATGCATCTAGATAAGTTCCTTGGGGCGTCTAGTTTCCAAAATGGGGTCACTTGTGGGGGAGCTCCAATTTTTAGGCACACGGGGGCTCTCCAAACGTGACATGGTGTCCGCTAAAGAGTGGAGCCAATTTTTGATTCAAAAAGTCAAATGGCGCTCCTTCCCTTCCAAGCCCTGCCGTGCGCCAAAACAGTGGTTTACCCCCACATATGAGGTATCAGCGTACTCAGGACAAATTGGACAACAACTTTCGTGGTTCAGTTTCTCCTTTTACCATTGGGAAAATAAAAAAATTGTTGCTAAAAGATAATTTTTGTGACTAAAAAGTTAAATGTTCATTTTTTCCTTCCATGTTGCTTCTGCTGCTGTGAAGCACCTGAAGGGTTAATAAACTTCTTGAATGTGGTTTTGAGTACCTTGAGGGGTGCAGTTTTTAGAATGGTGTCACTTTTGGGTATTTTCAGCCATATAGACCCCTCAAACTGACTTCAAATGTGAGGTGGTCCCTAAAAAAATGGTTTTGTAAATTTCGTTGTAAAAATGACAAATCGCTGGTCGAATTTTAACCCTTATAACTTCCTAACAAAAAAAAATTTTGTTTCCAAAATTGTGCTGATGTAAAGTAAACATGTGGGAAATGTTATTTATTAACTATTTTGTGTCACATATCTCTCTGGTTTAACAGAATAAAAATTCAAAATGTGAAAATTGCGAAATTTTCAAAATTTTCGCCAAATTTCCGTGTTTATCACAAATAAATGCAGAATTTATTGACCTAAATTTACCACTATCATGAAGCCCAATATGTCATGAAAAAACAATCTCAGAACCGCTAGGATCCGTTGAAGCGTTCCTGAGTTATTACCTCATAAAGGGACACTGGTCAGAATTGCAAAAAACGGCAAGGTCTTTAAGGTCAAAATAGGCTGGGTCTTGAAGGGGTTAATAACCAGCCAAGGGAAAGCAGTGTATAGGTTGTACTACAGAATCACTGGACATCGTGGGAACACCGAGGATTATGTCAGAACTGCTGGGATTATTTTTTAATAATAAATGGGTAACCAGAGGAATGTGTGGGGTAGTCTTTATTCAAATACATTTTTTCTCTGTGTGTGTCTTTTAATTTTTAAATATGGTGGGAATAATGGAAGACGTCTCTCCATAACTAACCGCTGGGCTTGATGGTAGCTGACATTACTGAGCTGACATCAACCCCAAAAACTATTACCTCGATTGCCACCGCACCAGGACAATTGAGAAGAGCAGAAACTAATCATCTAATAGATATGCTATTTCTGGGGCAGCTGAGGGTTGGCCTTATTAGGCTGTGACGGGGTCAATATTCATGACCCTTCTCAGCCTATAAATATCAGTTACCAGCTGTCTGCTTTGCTTTCTGCAGTGTGTGCGAACTTGGTGAAGAACTAGAGTAAATGTCTGACCTCTGTAATGGCAAACAAAGGTTTCTGTACCAAATAGTAAGTTCTGTTTTTCTGTTTGTCATATACTTATTTCATGCAATAAAATGCAAAATCATTATTTTAAAATCATACAATGGGATTTTCTGGATTTTTGTTTTAAATACTGTCTCTCACAGTTGAAGTGTACCTACAATAAAAATTACATTCGTTTCCATTCTTTGTAGATGGAAAAACTTGCAAAATCAGCACTGTACCAAATACTTATTTTCCCCACTAAAATATAAGAAAAAATTCATCAGCTCACCCTTGAATTGTCCACAGCAGGTGCAGTTATCCACGAAGGTGCATGGAATAGCGTTCAAGCCCGCCTGCAAAATTAATCCATGATTATCCAGCATATCTTCTCGATCATAAAAAATGTTTTTCTTTCTTTATTCAGATCCTCTTAAAACATTGTGAGAGATCAAGACAGAAAGGGATAGCTAATCCCACATGAGAATAAAACTTTATGCATTTCGACCCATGTGTGGGTCTTAATCATAAATGATAACCATTATGATTAAGACCCACACACTATGGTCGAAACGCGTAAAGTTTTATTCTCTTGTGGGATTAGCTATCCCTTTCTGTCTTGATCTCTAACACTGTTTTAAGAGGATTTGAGTAAAGAAAAAGTTTTTTATAATCAAGAAGATGTGCTGGATAATCATGGATTATTTTCCCCACTGTATGTCCTTCCCTGGCCTAGCCCCTCTTAAAGGTACCGTCACACTGGACGATATCGCTAGCGATCCGTGACGTTGCAGCGTCCTGGCTAGCGATATCGTCCAGTGTGACACGCAGCAGCGATCAGGCCCCTGCTGTGATATCGCTGGTCGGGGCAGAAAGGCCAGGACTTTATTTCGTCGCTGGCTTTCCCGCTGACATCGCTGAATCGGCGTGTGTGACACCGATTCAGCGATGTCTTCGCTGGTAACCAGGGTAAACATCGGGTTACTAAGCGCAGGGCCGCTCTTAGTAACCCGATGTTTACCCTGGTTACCATCGTTAAAGTAAAAAAACCAACCACTACATACTTACCTACCGCTGTCTGTCCCTCGGCGCTCTGCTTCTCTGCTCTGGCTGTGAGCGCCGGGCAGTCGGAAAGCAGAGCGGTGACGTCACCGCTGTGCTTTCCGGCCGCTGTGCTTACACAGGGCAGAGAAGCCCAGCGCCGAGGACAGACAGCAGTAGGTAAGTATGAAGTGGTTGTTTTTTTTTACTTTAACGATGGTAACCAGGGTAAACATCGGGTTACTAAGCGCGGCCCTGCGCTTAGTAACCCGATGTTTACCCTGGTTACCGGCATCGTTGGTCGCTGGAGAGCTGTCTGTGTGACAGCTCTCCAGCGACCAAACAGCGACGCTGCAGCGATCCGGATCGTTGTCGGTATCGCTGCAGCGTCGCTTAGTGTGACGGTACCTTAAGTCTCCTTATCACTCAAATGATTATGATTCTCTTTTACTCATACAATAATCTTCTTCCATGCTGTTCTTTTACACTCTATCTATACAGTTTCTTCATTGTTTTTGGGCTCTCTCTCAGTATTTCTATGGCTGAACTGTGACTTCTTCTCACTATTCAAAATCACCAGAAAATTCTGCATTTCTGCATTCTGCATTTATTTTCCATGTCCTGATAGGGGCACTATAGGTCCAGACTTTGATATAATTACACATAGTGGAGATGACACAGCCAATATGATATCTAAAACTAATATTCACAATTTTTTTTTTTCATTAGAATCACTTAGTAGCCATAACTCATTACTAGCACTACCCATCTTATACTATTTCTGGTATCTTATAATGACAGTATACTATGTCACAGCTTTCATGTGTAGAGAAAATAACTGAAATTTTCATACATTATGTATGTTTCATATATTTGCTGTTTTATGCTAAAGTATGAAATATACGTTGTGTTATTTAGTGCAAGTTTACTGTCAGAAACTTAGAATGATGGCTTGAAAGGGTTGAGCTAGAAATATGTTACATATCCTTTGTCCATTTTATTTATTGAAAGTGAGCACCATCAAATATTATTTAAATCAACCAATGGAATCACTAAAATGCATGTGGAATATAGTAAACCAGAAAACATTCAAGAGAAAGGAACATGCATAAAAGATAGGATCTCCACAAAAATGCTTTTAAACAAAATACAAATTGTTTTATTTCCACACCAAAAAACACTACACACAATTAAAAACATCTAAAACATTCTAAAAGATGGAACATACGTGGTACATCCAGTATTACAATACAATATTCAGTAGAGATATATATAGACAACTCCTGTCTAAGCATAAGTTTGCACCAAACCTATAAGCTGATAATGTCTGTAGTGCTTTTTGTGTGTAATGCTTTTTGGTGTGGAAATAAAACAATTTGTATTTTGTTTAAAATAATTTTTGTGGAGATCCTATCTTTTATGCATGTTCCTTTCTCTTGAATGTTTTCTATATTCCACATGCATTTTAGTGACCCCTTTGGTTGACTTAAATAATATTTGATGGTGCCCACTTTCAATAAATAATATGGACAAATGTTGACTAGCCCAATTTCAGGGTTTTTCTAAAGTGGAGGCACATCAAGTAGGTTTATTAAATGGATTTGAATGCTAGGGAGGAGGCCTGGCAGGAACAAATGAAAGATGTATTTGGCCCAGCAGTTGATGCTGTGGCCAAGAGTGGTTGTAGTAGTGGAGGGAATTTGACTACAGAATTGATTAATTTGCATAAAAAACTGACTAAGACATGGTGGAACATTACAAGCTTGGCTGAGTACAAAGGATTGGGCTTGGTGCCTCGTGGACTCAGAGTACAGCTCTTCCCAGCTTGGGAGGTAGATCAGGATTTTAAAACTACCTGGGGAAATGGTTTATTAACCCCTTTCTGCCATTAGACGTACTATTCCGTCCATATGGGGTGGGCTTTACTTACCAAGAACGGAATAATACGTCATAGGCGATCGGCCGCGCTCCCCCCTTGTCGCAGCTGACATCCGGCACTATGTGCCAGAAGCGGTCACGGACCGCCCCCGGCACATTAACCCCCGGCACACCGCGATCAAACATGATCGCGATGTGCCGGCGGTGCAGGAAAGCATCGCGCAGGGAGGGGGCTCCCTGCGTGCTTCCCTGAGACCCCCGCAGCAACGCGATGTGATCGCGTTGCTCCGGAGGGCTCTTACCTCCTCCCTGCAGCAAGTCCCAGATCCAAGATGGCCGCGGATCCGGGTCCTGCAGGGAGGGAGGTGGCTTACCAAGTGCCTGCTCAGAGCAGGCACTTGGTAACGCTGCAGCGCTGTTTGACAGATCGGTGATCTGTCAGTGCTGTGCAAACTGTCAGATCACCGATCTGTATTGTCCCCCCCCCGGGACAAAGTAAAAAAGTAAAAAAAAATTTTTACAAGTGTGTGTAAAAAAAAAAAAAAAATCCTAAATAATGAAAAAAAAAAAAATTTTATTCCCATAAATACATTTCTTTATCTAAATAAAAAAAAACCAAAACAATAAAAGTACACATATCTAGTATCGCCGCGTCCGTAACGACCCGACCTATAAAACTGGCCCACTAGTTAACCCCTTCAGTAAACACCGTAAGAAAAAAAAAAAACGAGGCAAAAAACAACGCTTTATTATCATACCGCCGAACAAAAAGTGGAATAACACGCGATCAAAAAGACAGATATAAATAACCATGGTACCACTGAAAGCGTCATCTTGTCCCGCAAAAAATGAGCCACCATACAGCAACATCAGCAAAAAAATAAAAAAGTTATAGTCCTCAGAATAAAGCGATGCAAAAATAATTATTTTTTCTATAAAATAGTTTTTATCGTATAAAAGCGCCAAAACATAAAAAAATGATATAAATGAGATGTCGCTGTAATCGTACTGACCCGAAGAATTAAACTGCTTTATCAATTTTACCAAACGCGGAATGGTATAAACTCCTCCCCCAAAAGAAATTCATGAATAGCTGGTTTTTGCTAATTCTGCCTCGGAATAAAAAGCGATCAAAAAATGTCACGTGCCCGAAAGTGTTACCAATAAAAATGTCAACTCGTCCCGCAAAAAACAAGACCTCACATGACTCTGTGGACTCAAATATGGAAAAATTATAGCTCTCAAAATGTGGTAACGCAAAAAATATTTTTTGCAATAAAAAGCGTCTTTCAGTGAGTGACCGCTATAAAAGTAAATCAAACCCCCCTTCATTACCCCCTTAGTTAGGGAAAAATAAAAAAAATTTAAAAAATGTATTTATTTCCATTTTCCCATTAAGGTTAGGGCTAGGGCTAGGGCTAGGGTTAGGGTTAGGGCTAGGGTTAGGGCTAGGGTTAGGGCTAGGGTTAGGGTTAGGGCTAGGTTTAGGGTTAGGGCTAGGGTTAAGGCTAGGGTTAGGGTTAGGGCTAGGGTTAGGACTAGGGCTAGGGTTAGGGCTAGGGTTAGGGCTAGGGTTAGGGCTAGGGTTAGGGCTAGGGTTATGGTTAGGGCTAGGGTTAGGGCTAGGGTTAAGGCTACAGTTAGGGTAAAGGCTACAGTTAGGGTTAAGGCTACAGTTAGGGTTAAGGCTACAGTTAGGGTTGGGGCTAAAGTTAGGGTTAGGGTTTGGATTACATTTGCGGTTGGGAATAGGGTTGGGATTAGGGTTAGGGGTGTGTCTGGGTTAGAGGTGTGGTTAGGGTTACCGTTGGAATTAGGGTTAGGGGTGTGTTTGGATTAGGGTTTCAGTTATAATTGGGGGGTTTCCACTGTTTAGACACATCAGGGGCTCTCCAAACGCGACATGGCGTCCGATCTCAATTCCAGCCAATTCTGCGTTGAAAAAGTAAAACAGTGCTCCTTCCCTTCCGAGCTCTCCCGTGTGCCCAAACAGGAGTTTACTCCAACATATGGGGTATCAGCGTACTCAGGACAAATTGGACAACAACTTTTGGGGTGCAATTTCTCCTGTTACCCTTGGAAAAATACAAAACTGGGGGCTAAAAAATAAGTTTTGTGGAAAAAAAGATTTTTTAATTTTCACGGCTCTGCGTTATAAACTGTAGTGAAACACTTGGGGGCTCAAAGTTCTCACAACACATCTAGATAAGTTCGTGGTGGGGTCTAGTTTCCAATATGGGGTCACGTGTGGGGGGTTTCTACTGTTTAGGTACATTAGGGGCTCTGCAAACGCAATGTGACGCCTGCAGACCATTCCATCTAAGTCTGCATTCCAAATGGCGCTCCTTCCCTTCCGAGCCCTCCCATGCGCCCAAACGGTGGTTCCCCCCCACATATGGGGCATCAGCGCACTCAGGACAAATTGGACAACAAATTTTGGGTTCCAATTTCTTCTGTTACCCTCGAGAAAATACAAAACTGGGGGCTAAAAAATAATTTTGGGAGGAATGTTTTCTTTTATTTTCACGGCTCTGCGTTAGAAACTGTAGTGAAACACTTGGGGGCTCAAAGTTCTCACAACACATCTAGATAAGTTACTTGGGGGGTCTAGTTTCCAATATGGGGTCACTTGTCGGGGGTTTATACTGTTTAGGTACATTAGGGGCTCTGCAAACGCAATGTGACGCCTGCAGACCATTCCATCTAAGTCTGTATTTCAAATGGCGCTCCTTCCCTTCCGAGCCTTCCCATGCGCCCAAACGGTGGTTCCCCCCCACATATGGGGTATCAGCGCACTCAGGACAAATTGCACAACAAATTTTGGGGTCCAATTTCTCCTGTTACCCTCGGGAAAATACAAAACTGGGGGCTAAAAAATAATATTTGTGGGAAAAAATTTGTTTTATTTTTACGGCTCTGCATTATAAACTTCTGTGAAGCTCTTGGTGGGTCAAAGTGCTCACCACACATCTAGATATGTTCCTTAGGGGGTCTACTTTCCAAAATGGTGTCACTTGTGGGGGGTTTCAATATTTAGGCACATCAGTGGCTCTCCAAACGCAACATGGCATCTCATCTCAATTCCTGTGAATTTTGCATTGAAAAGTCAAACGGCGCTCCTTCCCTTCCGAGCTCTCCCATGCGCCCAAACAGTGGTTTACCCCCACATATGGGGTATCAGCGTACTCAGGACAAATTGTACAACAACTTTTTGGTTCCAATTTCTTCTCTTACCATTGGGAAAATAAAAAATTGGGGGCGAAAAGATCATTTTTTTTTCACAAAAATTATTTTTTATTTTTACGGTTCTGAATTATAAACTTCTGTGAAGCACTTGGTGGGTCAAAGTGCTCACCACACCTCTAGATAAGTTCCTTAGGGGGTCTACTTTCCAAAATGGTGTCACTTGTGGGGGGTTTCAATATTTAGGCACATCAGTAGCTCTTCAAACGCAACATGGCGTCCCATCTCAATTCCTATCAATTTTGCATTGAAAGGTCAAATGGCGCTCCTTCCCTTCCGAGCTCTCCCATGCGCCCAAACAGTGGTTTACCCCCACATATGGGGTATCAGCGTACTCAGGACAAATTGTACAACAACTTTTTCATTCCAATTTCTTCTCTTACCATTGGGAAAATAAAAAATTGGGGGCGAAAAGATCATTTTTTTTCACAAAAATTATTTTTTATTTTTACGGTTCTGCATTATAAACTTCTGTGAAGCACTTGGTGGGTCAAAGTGCTAACCACACCTCTAGATAAGTTCCTTAGGGGGTCTACTTTCCAAAATGGTGTCACTTGTGGGGGATTTCAATGTTTAGGCACATCAGTGGCTCTCCAAACGCAACATGGCGTCCCATCTCAATTCCAGTCAATTTTGCATTAAAAAGTCAAATGGCGCTCCTTCCCTTCCGAGCTCTGCCATGCGCCCAAACTGTGGTTTACCTCCACTTATGGGGTATCAGCGTACTCAGGACAAATTGTACAACAAGGTTTGGGGTCCATTTTCTCCTGTAACTCTTGGCAAAATAAAAATAAATTGGAGCTGAAGTAAATTTTTTGTGAAAAACAGTTAAATGTTAATTTTTATTTAAACATTCCAAAAATTCCTGTGAAACACCTGAAGGGTTAATAAACTTCTTGAATGTGGTTTTGAGAACCTTGAGGGGTGCAGTTTTTAGAATGGTGTCACACTTGGGTATTTTCCATCATATAGACCCCTCAAAATGACTTCAAATGAGATGTGGTCCCTAAAATAAAATGGTGTTGTAAAAATGAGAAATTGCTGGTCAACTTTTAACCCTTATAACTCCCTAACAAAAAAAAATTTTGGTTCCAAAATTGTGCTGATGTAAAGTAGACATGTGGGAAATGTTACTTATTAAGTATTTTGTGTGACATATCTCTGTGATTTAATTGCATAAAAATTCAAAGTTGGAAAATTGCGAAATTTTCAAAATTTTCGCCATGTTTCCGTTTTTTTCACAAATAAACGCAGGTAATATCAAAGAAATTTTACCACTATGATGAAGTACAATATGTCACGAGAAAACAATGTCAGAATCACCAGGATCCGTTGAAGCGTTCCAGAGTTATAACCTCATAAAGGGACAGTGGTCAGAATTGTAAAAATTGGCCCGGTCCATAACGTGCAAACCACCCTTGGGGGTAAAGGGGTTAAAATGTTCCTATATACTTATTGATATGCTAATTGAACAAGACAATTTGTTTTTGTCTAAAATCAAGGAGGACATAAAAAGGAAGGAAGTTGAATTAACCCCTTAATGACAGCCAATACGTCTTTTAACTGACCTGAGATGTAAGAGAATAGCCTCCTCATACAAGTGAGAATCCAACAGTTGTCAGCTGTACAGTATTGCTGACAACTTGCTGCATAATTCACGATCAGTGTTTGCACTGTCCAAATCTGTTTAACTCCTTAGATGCTGCTGTCAATAGTAACTACTCATTATAAATGGTTAACAGAGTTTGGGGGCTTCCCCTTTATCCCAATTGGCACCCCTAATGTTTGCCATGGCAATTCATGACCAAATAGCGGCTTTAGAGTCTGACGGTTGTAGTAATCTGTTCAGAAGTTAGAGGCATTTAGGTGGTAAAAATACACATTTTCATTTTTGTCGTGTCACTTTGCATTAATTCCTGAAAAGCACCTGAAGGGTTAATAAACTACCTGACAGCAGTTTTCAATATGTCATGGGGTGCTGTTTTTAAAATGGTTTAACTTTTGGGGGTTTCCCAATATATGGAACCCTAAAGTTACTTCAAACCTGGATGAGTCCCTAAGAAAATAAATTTTGTACATTTCTTTGAAAAAATGAAAAATGACTGCTACATTTTTTAAACCTCCCAAAATGCTAACAAAATAAAATAACATTTTACAAATGATGCTGATGTAAAGCAGACATGTGGGAAATATTATTTATTAATGTTTTGCTATGGTATGACTATCAGTATTTAAGAGATAATCATTCAAAGTTTGAAAATTGCTAATTTTTTTAAATGTTTCTCAAATTTCTGATATTTTTTATAAATAAACACAAAACATATCGACCTAAATTTATCATTATCATAAAGTATAATGTGTCACAAAAAACAATCTCAAAATCACTGGGATTTGTTGAAGCGCTCCAGAGTTATTACCACATAAATTGACACTGGTCAGATTTAAAAAATTTGGCTCTGTCACTAAGGGGTTAAGTACATTTGATACAAAGACACAAATAGACCCGTTCAAAATTCATCTAAAAGATGTAATAGATAGATATGAGAGAGACATAATTAGGGGTAAGAAGAATAAGTTTCAGCGGGACAAAACGGATTTTGAGAAACAGAGAATGTACAGGTGGACACATCAGGGTAACAGAAGGAGATCCAATATTAAGATGATGGACAATAAAAGTAGTGAAACTAATAGTAGAACAGGCCCGGATTTGAGCAGTGATTTTTTTATCAACAGATACGAGCGATCGAGCGGAGAAAACACCCCAAAAAACCCCAAAGAGAAACCGGAATTACAGGGTTTGGTCTCCAAGCTCGAAGCGAGAAACACGCTTCGGCAATCGGAAACACTACTAAATCCGGATCACCCCATAAACTAAGGTACTGATGATAGAAATGAACTACGTATTATTAATCTCTCCACATACCAACTCTCGGAGACAGAGGTCAATTTAATTACGAAAGGTTTGTCATTCTCACCAATGAGTGGACTTGACAAATTTGAACTGACTAAAGATCTTTACCTGTTCTGTAGAAAATTAGTATTCAAACTAATATATCATCAACCATCACTAGTAAACGACCTTCCAGATCAGGACAGAGAAGCTTTTAGAGACCTGATCTATTGACAGAAAATGAGAACACACAGGGAAGGAGAAAGTTTGATGGTAGATTACCGTCACAGGCAACCCCAAATTTTCCATGTTCTCGTCTATACAGATATTCTTTGAAACAACATGCAGGGACATAAAGAGACTTAAATTGGACAAAAATTACCAATACAACCTGACAAGAGAGGAGAAACTAGCACTATCTAAGTTGAGACAGAAAGATACATTTGAAATCAAAGAAGCAAATAAAGGTGGGAATATTGTCCTGTGGCCTAAGGATATGTATTGTCAAGAAGCAAGACGTCAATCAGACAATAATCAATATTATCTAAAGCTACCAACAGAACCAACTTCTATTTTTAAGATGCAACTTGATAAATTATTATCGAGGGCCTTTTCTTGTGGAATTATTAATAAGAAGGAACATGAATTTTTAACTACAACTCACCCTGTAATTCTAACCTTTTATATGGTGCCAAAAATTCATAAGTCCATCAATACACCACCAGGTAGACCAATCATCTCCGGGTTGGGGGGTCTGTATGAAAAACCATGCTTTTATCTTGATTATTTTTTGCAGCCCATGGTGAAAACCTTGGATTCATATGTACGTGACTCATCGCACCTTATAGAAATTTGCGAAACATTGGTGATCCCGGATAATGCAATCTTTGCAACTCTTGATGTGGAGGCCTTATACACAAATACTGAACACAAATTAGGTATGATGACAACTTCCTATTTCCTAAACAAACAGTCTACAGGGGACATGACACTTTCATTTTGGAACTGCTCAAGTTTATCCTCGAGAAAAATTATTTTGTATTTGATAGAACGTTTTACAAACAAATCAGGGGGACCGCCATGGGGGCAAAATGTGCACCCTCATATGCCAACCTCTTTATGGGGTGGTGGGAGGAGACCCATGTGCAGAAGCTAAAGAGTTTTTCCACTTGTGTGGTAATATGGTTGCGATATATAGATGACATCATTCTAATCTGGTCTGCGACATCTGAAGAATTGTGTATCTTTATTGATGAGCTTAATATTAACTGTTGGAACATCAAACTCACTTCTTCTTTCTCAACTCTTTCAGTGGATTTTTTGGATCTAAAGCTGTCGATTGATCAGAACCATATCACCACCACGCTTTTCCGGAAACAGACGGCTTCATATAATCTTCTACATTTCAGGAGCTTGTATCCAGCACATTTGAGAAAAGGAATCCCAAAGGTCAATTCCGTAGACTTAGAAGAAACTGCAGCCATACAGAGGACTATATCAGAGAGTCTCGTCAACTATCCAACAGGTTCTGTGAGCATGGGTATCCCCGAAGAGTCATCTCAGGAGCCTTTGAATTCTCAAGAAATAAGATAAGAGAAGCACTGAAGACCAGACCAGCACTGAATAGGATCAATTTATTATTATTATTATTTATTTATATAGCACCATTATTTCCATGGTGCTGTACATGAGAAAGGGTTACATACAGGGTTATAGATATCATTTACAGTAAACAGGATTACAGTGACTGACTGCTACAGGGGGGAGAGGACCCCCTCTCATGTGAAATTTGATCACAAGATTCAATAATCAATGGAGTGATGTGTATCGAATTATGAAAGCCAATTGGGACATACTAAGGAGTGAACCAAGATTGAGACCTTTTATTGGGGATCAGCCCAAAATGGTGGCAAGAAGGGCAAAGAATTTAAAGGATTATTTATCCAATAGTCACTTCAGACGCCCTACCACTAAATTAAGAACAGGACACCCAAACAAGGGTTCTTTTCCATGTGGAAATTGCTATATTTGCCTACGAATGATCTCGGGAAGGGGTATCACTGTACAACATTTGTCTACTCAAATACACTGCGTGCAGAATTATTAGGCAAGTTGTTTTTTGGATCACATGATACTTTTTATACATGTTGTCCTACTCCAAGCTGTTCAGGCTTGAGAGCCAACTAGAAATTAAGTAAATCAGGTGATGTGCATCTCTGTAATGAGGAGGGGTGTTGTCTAATGACATCAACACCCTATATAAGGTGTGCTTAATTATTAGGCAACTTCCTTTCCTTTGGCAAAATGGGTCAGAAGAGAGATTTGACAGGTTCTGAAAAGTCCAAAATTGTTAGATGTCTTGCAGTGGGATGCAGCAGTGTTGAAATTGCCAAACTTTTGAAGCATAATCACCAAACAATCAAGCGTTTCATGGCAAATAGCCAACAGGGTCGCAAGAAGCATGTTGGGCAAAAAGGCGCAAAATAACTGCCCATGAATTGAGGAAAATCAAGCGTGAAGCTGCCAAGATGCCATTTGCCACCAGTAGAGTTGAGCGACCTTTACTTTTATAGGATCGGGTCGGGTTTCACGAAACCCGACTTTTTCAAAAGTCGGGTCGAGTGAAATCGGCCAATCCTATAAAAAAGTCGGGGTCGGCCGAAACTCGAAACCCAATGCAGTGCATTGGGTTTCCAATGGTTCCCAGGGTCTGAAGGAGCGGAAACTCTCCTTCAGGCCTTGGGATCCATAATTAAGTGTAAAATAAAGAATTCAAATAAAAAATATCGCCATACTTACCCTCTGACGCGCCCTGGTACTAACCGGGAACCTTCCTTCCTTAGAATCAGCCTTCCAGGACCTTGCGGTGACGTCGCGGTGATGTCGCGGCTTGTGATTGGTCGCGCGGCCGCCCATGTGACCGCTCGCGCGACCAATCACAAGCCGTGATGTCACCGCGACGTCACCGAAGGTCCTGGAAGGGCTGATTCTTAGGAAGGAAGGCTGCCGAAAGAAGCAGGGCGCGTCCGAGGGTGAGTATATTCCTATTAGGTATATACTTACCCTCGGACGCGCCCTGCTTCTTTCCGGCAGCCTTCCTTCCTAAGAATAAGCCCTTCCAGGACCTTCGGTGACGTCGCGGTGACGTCGCGGCTTGTGATTGGTCGCGCGAGCGGTCACATGGGCGGCCGCGCGACCAATCACAAGCCGCTACGTCACCGCGACGTCATCGCAAGGTCTTGGAAGGCTGATTCTAAGGAAGGAAGGTTCCCGGTTAGTACCAGGGCGCGTCAGAGGGTAAGTATGGCGATATTTTTTATTTTAATTCTTTATTTTACACTTAAATCTGAATTTCGATACCAATTCCCGATATCTTAAACATATCGGGAATCGGTATCGGAATTCCGATTCCAGATTCAGAAGATCGCCGACTTCATGGCCGACGCCACACAGGGGTCGGGTCGGGTTTCATGAAACCCGACTTTGCCAAAAGTCGGCGACTTCTGAAAATTTTCGACCCGTTTCGCTCAACCCTAGCCACCAGTATTGCCATATTTCAGAGCTGCAATGTTACTGGAGTAACAAAAAGCACAAGGTGAGCGATATTCAGGGACATGGCCAAGGTAAGGAAGGCTGAAAAACGACCACCTTTGAACAAGTAACATAAGATAAAATGTCAAGACTGGGCCAAGAAATATCTTAAGACTGACTTTTCAAAGGTTTTATGGACTGATGAAATGAGAGTGACTCTTGATGGGCCAGATGGATGGGCCAGAGACTATATCAGTAAAGAGCAGAGAGCTCCACTCAGACGCCAGCAAGGTGGAGGTGGGGTACTGGTATGGGCTGGTATCATCAAAGATGAACTTGTGGGACCTTTTCGGGTTGATGATGGAGTGAAGCTCAACTCCCAGACCTACTGCCAGTTTCTGGAAGACAACTTCTTCAAGCAGTGATACAGGAATAAGTCGGTATCATTCAAGAAAAACATGATTTTCATGCAGGACAATGCTCCATCACATGCCTCCAACTACTCCACAGCGTGGCTGGCCAATAAAGGTCTCAAAGAAGAAAAAATAATGACATGGCCCCCTTGTTCACCTTATCTGAACCCCATAGAGAACCTGTGGTCCCTCATAAAATGTGAGATCTACAGGGAGGGAAAACAGTCCAATTCTCGGAACAGTGTCTGGGAGGCTGTGGTGGCTGCTGCACGCAATGTTCATCGTAAACAGATCAAGCAACTGACAGAATTTATGGATGGAAGGCTGGTAGTGTCATCATAAAGAAAGGTGGCTATATTGGTCACAAATTTTGGGGGGGTTTGTTTTTGCATGTTAGAAATGTTTATTTCTAAATTTTGTACAGTTAGATTGGTTTACCTTGTGAAAATAAACAAGTGAGATGGGGATATATTTGGTTTCTATTAAGTTGCCTAATAATTCTGCACAGTAATAGTTACCTGCACAAACAGATATCCTCCTAAGATAGCCAAATAAAAAAAAACACTCAAACTTCCAAAAATATTAAGCTTTGATATTTACGAGTCTTTTGGGTTGATTGAGAACATAGTTGTTGATCAATAATAAAAATAATCCTCTAAAATACAACTTGCCTAATAATTCTACACGCAGTGTACAGTCAAGAGTGTACTTCAACTGTCGATCAAGGAATGTGGTTTACGCACTCATCTGTGGTTGTGACAAAATTTACGTAGGACAAACAACACAAGAGCTGCGACGAAGAACCCAAGAACCCAACAGCATCTATCAAATATTGCCACAGCCAGATCTGATAGATCTAAAGGTAAACCTAATACCTCTGTGGCAGCACACTTTTTAGATGTTTATGGGAGTTCTGTTGATTCATTAAGGGATATAGGTCTGGAAGGAGTCAATGTTAACATAAGAGGTGGAAACATCTCTGAGGAGTTACTCCGACGAGAAGCCAGATGTATTTATGATCTGGGCAGTCTCTCACCTGATGGCCTCAATGAGGAGCTGCTATATACTGGTTTTTACAGAAAAAAGTAGCCCTCATAGGTTGACCATTCTAAAATGGGGATCTTATTTTACCTATTTTTGTTTCCTTATTCTTATTTCTGTCTAATTGTGCTGTTGTTGATACATCTTTTGCCCTTTTTTTGTCTTTGCTTGTCTATTTGTGTGTTCTTGTTCGTATTTATATGTACATGTATATTTTACATATATTATATAATAATAATAATCTTTATTTTTAACATATTCTAACATATTCTGCAGCGCTTTACAGTTTGCACACATTATCATCGCTGTCCCCGATGGGGCTCACAATCTAAATTTCCTATCAGTATGTCTTTGGAATGTGGGAGGAAACTGGAGTACCCGGAGGAAACCCATGCAACCACGGATAGAACGTACAAACTCTTTTTAGAGGTTGTCCAGGGTGGGATTAGAACCCAGGACTCCAGCGCTGCAAGGCAACAGTGCTATCCACTGCGCCACCGTGCCGCCCTATACATATGTTTTCTCCCCCCCTTCTTTTTCTGTCTTCTTTTTGCAGCGATTATAGATATTCCATCATTAACACTAATGAATTTGAAATCTCTGGGTCCGTTGGCTTGAAGTATGCACTTACAGGAATTCCACTTAAAACTATCACAAGTTCACAACTCCTTCCCCATTGAGGAATTTATTTTCTTTTTCGTAGGGAATGTATTTGCCGATGCCAAATAATGAGTTCTATAGGTATCACGGACGGTACACGCACCCTCTGTCCACAACGGGGCAATGGCATGACGGTGAACAGAAGCAGTGAATGAGTCTTCCACTTGGGATGTGTTATACTACCTGGCTGTGTTGTATGTTGTGAATTCTGTGGCAGAGCTCCCTCCTGTGGTCACAAGTGGTACTTCGGCTGATTCTCTCTGTGAGCTTCCGTTGGTGGAGGAAAGTGGTACTGCGGCTTCTGAGTTTCCTTCCTCAGGTGATGTGGTGAAGTCGTTAGGTGCTGCTCTATTTAACTCCACCTAGTGCTTTGATCCTGGCCTCCAGTCAATGTTCTAGTATTGGACCTGTTTCCTCCTGGATCGTTCCTGTGGCCTGCTGCTCTGCATAGCTAAGTTCCGCTTTTGCTTTTTGTTTGCTGCTTTTTTCTGTCCAGCTTGCTTATTTGTTTTCTTGTGCTGGCTGGAAGCTCTGGGACGCAGAGGGTGTACCTCCGTGCCGTTAGTTCGGTACGGAGGGTCTTTTTGCCCCCTTTGCGTGGTTGTTTGTAGGGTTTTGTGTTGACCGCAAAGTTACCTTTCCTATCCTCGCTCTGTTCAGAAAGTCGGGCCTCACTTTGCTAAATCTATTTCATCTCTACGTTTGTCTTTTCATCTTAACTCACAGTCATTATATGTGGGGGCTGCCTTTTCCTTTGGGGTATTTCTCTGAGGCAAGGTAGGCTTATTTTCTATCTTCAGGCTAGCTAGTTTCTCAGGATGTGCCGAGTTGCATAGGGAGCGTTAGGCGCAATCCACGGCTGCCTTTAGTGTGGTTGGAGAGGATTAGGGATTGCGGTCAGCAGAGTTTCCACGTCTCAGAGCTCGTTCTATGTTTTTGGGTTATTGTCAGGTCACTGTATGTGCTCTGACTCCTATGTCCATTGTGGTACTGAATTACCAGATCATGACAGTTGTATACTATTTGGGCTGCCTGTGTTATATACTATGTGGCTGTGTGTTATATACTACGTGGGCTGTGTTATATACTACTTGGGCTGTGTTATATACTGCGTGGCTGTGCTATATACTACGTGGCTGTGTGTTATACTACATGGCTGTGTGATATACTACGTGGCTGTGTGTTATATACTATGTGTACGTGGGCTGTGTGATATACTACGTGACTGTGTGTTATATACTACTTGGGCTGTGTTATATACTGCGTGGCTGTGCTATATACAATGTGGCTGTGTGATATACTACGTGGCTGTGTGATATACTATGTGGGCTGTGTGATATACTACGTGGGCTGTGTTATATACTACGTGGCTGTGTGTTATATACTACGTGGCTGTGTGTTATATACTAGGTGGGCTGTTTTATATACTACGTGGGCTGTGCAATGCAATATACTACGTGGCTGTGTTATATGCTATGTGACTGTGCCATATGCTACGTGGGCTGTGTTATATACTACGTGGGCTGTGTTATATGCTACATGTCTGTGCTATATTTCTCTGCTGTATCTGTGCATCATGAATCGTGGTATGTGTTAAAGGGGGGCCCACTGAGACTCTTTCGCCCTCCAAAACCTGGAGCCGACCCTGATCCCTACAACAATTGTTAAGAGGAGACCGTGCAGCAGGCCCTCATGGTAAAATAGCTGCTTGGAAACCACTGCTAAGGACAAGCAACAAGCAGAAGAGACTTCTTTGGGCTAAATAACACAAGGAATGGACATTAGACCAGTGGAAATCTGTGCTTTGGCCTGATGAGTCCAAATTTGAGATCTTTGGTTTCGACCACCGTGTCTTTGTGCGACACAGAAAAGGTGAACGGATGGACTCTACATGCCTGGTTCCCACCGTGAAGCATGGAGGAGGAGGTGTGAGTGCTTTGCTGGTGACACTGTTGGGGATTTATTCAAAATTGAAGGCATACTGAATCAGCATGGCTACCATAGCATTTTGCAGTGGCATGCTATTCCATCCGGTTTGCGTTTAGTTGGACCATCATTTATTTTTCAACAGGACAATGACCCCAAACACACCTCCTGGCTGTGTAAGGGCTATTTGACCAGAAGGAGAGTGATGGGGTGCTACACCAGATGACCTGGCCTCCACAGTTACCAGACCTGAGCCCATTCGAGAAGGTTTGGGGTGAGCTGAACCGCAGAGTGAAGGCTGGTGACCAAAAATACAGGGGAACCCATGGCTTTATTTAAAAAAAAAAATATTTATTTAGAGCGCAGTTATGGGCAACAGCAGGCGTAGGCAGTAGTCCCATCCGCTGATGCCAGTGTCCGGAGGTAAATTTTTTTCCTCCAATCACAGCTGCAGGCTCATGCTGTCAATTGACATCATGAGAACCACGGCTGTCTGACTGGTGGTAATGATTTTATCGCCAATAAGAAGCAGTGTTTGCCATGCTGTCATGCATATGACAGCGTGGAAGACACTGGATGTTTGGGACCCCCATAGAAAATTACGCACAGCACTCCAATATGGACACTTACATAGAGCACCTAATTCCAAGTGGGAATGCACAAAATACATTATTAAATCAAATAGCTTCCTAAATCAGGTGAAAAATCTCAAAAACTTCTTTTATTTTGCATCTAAAAGAATAAAAGACATTTTCACCTGATTTTGGACACTGTCTATTTTATATATATATTAAAAAAACTGGCCTATGAACAAATATTATACACTTAGCAACAAGACAGCTAGAAAGTTTGAAAAAAATGGGGCCAGGGTAAAAAGCAAGGCTTTTCACCCTCCCACTAGTCCAAGAGTCAGGTCCTTGGCGCCTTCTCCATGCCCCACACCTGTAGACTTAATGGTCTCTACCAACATTGTGTCTATATAGGCAGAGATATGTCAGTTAAGGGGGATCTGGTAGGGAGAATCCTCTGGGGACAGACAGCTTGGACTAGCCATCCTTGTTGCAAATTCCACAAATGGCTATTAATATTATGCTTTTTCAGAAATGCATTGTCAGGATGACTGAAATTGACTGAATTTATACCCTTAAATAAGGGTTGTAGCTATAAATGTGCAGAAGCAGCTGGCTAAGGTGGGGCTTAGGCTCTTTGCCACATTAGGAGGCCTGCCACAATTGTTTCTAGGACTCCTGAGAATCTATTCAGGAGTCGACACAAACAAAAGAGGACCCCTGTGAAAGAGCAATATAGGGGCCATTTGCAGTCCAATAGCTCATCGTAATCCACAATTCTACCTTTTTTGGAGGTGGAAGCATAGAGCACGCGCTAGGACCATGGGGTTCTCGGTACCGGGCCGGTTCTGTACTTAAAGGGGTGGTCACGGTGGTAGTGACCCGGTCCGAGGCCCTGGGCATCTAATGTAGTATGTTCATGACGGCACCTGTGGTATTTGGCCAGGGGTGGCTGTTGTGAGTTCTGTGGCTGAATTCACTCCTGTGGTCACAAGTGGTACTGCAGCTTCTGGGCTTCCTCCCTCAGGTGTTCTGGTGAGCTCGTTGGCTGCCTTGTTATTTAACTCCACCTGATTCTGTCTTCCTTGCTCCTTGTCAATGTTCCAGTGTTGGATCTGAGCTTCTGGATCTTTCCTGTGGCCTGCTGCTCTGCTTAGATAAGTGCTTCTTTGCTTTTGTTGCTGTTTTTTCTGTCCAGCTTGTCTATTCGTTTTTGCTGGAAGCTCTGAGACGCAAAGGGTGTACCGCCGTGCCATTAGGTGCTCTGCACCTTTATGGCCCCATAGGTGCTCCTTATAATGCTGTGCCCCATATATGCTCTGCACCTTTATGGCCCCATAGGTGCTCCTTATAATGATGTGCCCCATATATGCTCTGCACCTTTATGGCCCCATAGATGCTCCTTATAATGCTGTGCCCCTTATATGCTCTGCACCTTTATGGCCCCATAGGTGCTCCTTATAATGCTGTGCCCCATATATGCTCTGCACCTTTATGGCCCCATAGGTGCTCCTTATAATGCTGTGCCCCATATATGCTCTGCACCTTTATGGCCCCATAGGTGCTCCTTATAATGCTGTGCCCCATATATGCTCTGCACCTTTATGGCCCCATAGGTGCTCCTTATAATGATGTGCCCCATATATGCTCTGCACCTTTATGGCCTCATAGGTGCTCCTTATAATGCTGTGCCCCATATATGCTCTGCACCTTTATGGCCCCATAGGTGCTCCTTATAATGCTGTGCCCCATATATGCTCTGCACCTTTATGGCCCCATAGGTGCTCCTTATAATGCTGTGCCCCTTATATGCTCTGCACCTTTATGGCCCCATAGGTGCTCCTTATAATGCTGTGCCCCTTATATGCTCTGCACCTTTATGGCCCCATAGGTGCTCCTTAGAATGCTGTGCCCCATATATGCTCTGCACCTTTATGGCCCCATAGGTGCTCCTTATAATGCTGTGCCCCTTATATGCTCTGCACCTTTATGGCCCCATAGGTGCTCCTTATAATGCTGTGCCCCTTATATGCTCTGCACCTTTATGGCCCCATAGGTGCTCCTTATAATGCTGTGCCCCTTATATGCTCTGCACCTTTATGGCCCCATAGGTGCTCCTTAGAATGCTGCTGGTGCTGCCATAAAAAAAAAAAAAATCACATACTCACCTCTCTTCTCAGGACGCCGGGGCTTTCAATAATTACCTGCTCCTCTGCGGCTCCGTCTCCAGCACTGACGCTCAGCAGAGGGCGCGCACTGACTACGTCACAGCGCCCTCTAACCTGAGCGTCACTGCTAGAGGACGCTGCAGACGGAGCCGGAGCGAGGAGCAGGTAATTATAGCGCTGCGCTCCCCATACCTGCTGCGGCGCGGTCCCTGCAGTCCCTGGCTTCTCCGGCGCTGCAGCTTCTTCCTGTAATTGAGCGGTCACATGGCACCGATCATTTACAGCAATGAATATGCGGCTCCTCCCCTATGGGGGTGGAGCTGCCTATTCATTTCTGTAATGAGCGGTGCCATGTGACCGCTCAGTGCAGGAAGAATCTGCAGCGCCGGAGAAGCCAGGGACTGCAGGGACCGCGCTGGGAGAAGGTAAGTATGATTGCACGGCCCCCGCTCCCCCTCCCCTGCTGACACCCGGGTATATGACTCGAGTATAAGCCGAGAGGGGGACTTTCAGCCCAAAAAAATGGGCTGAAAATCTCGGCTTATACTCGAGTATATACGGTATTCGCTTTCTGGTGCTACATAATCTGCATGATGTGGTCGTGTTGGGGTTGCCATGGCTACAAACCCATAATCCAGTATTGGATTGGAACTCTATGTCGGTATCCAGCTGGGGTTGTCAGGGGGTACATGGTGATGTTCCATTTTTGTCTATTTCGTCATCCACTCCTTCTGAGGTCCCAGAGTTCTTGTCTGATTATCAGGATGTATTTGAAGAGCCCAAGTCCGATGCCCTACCTCCGCATAGGGATTGTGATTGTGCTATCAATTTGATTCCTGGTAGTAAATTCCCTAAGGGTCGTTTATTTAATTTATCCGTGCCTGAACACACCGCTATGCGCAGTTATGTGAAGGAATCCCTGGAGAAGGGACATATTCGCCCATCGTCATCACCACTGGGAGCAGGGTTCTTTTTTGTAGCCAAGAAGGATGGTTCGCTGAGACCGTGTATTGATTACCGCCTTCTTAATAAGATCACTGTTAAGTTTCAGTATCCCTTGCCATTGTTATCTGACTTGTTTGCTCGGATTAAGGGGGCTAGTTGGTTCACTAAGATAGATCTTCGTGGTGCGTATAATCTGGTGAGAATCAGGCAAGGAGATGAATGGAAAACGGCATTTAATACGCCCGAGGGTCATTTTGAGTATCTAGTGATGCCGTTCGGACTTGCCAATGCTCCATCTGTTTTTCAGTCTTTTATGCATGACATCTTCCGTGAGTATCTGGATAAATTCCTGATTGTTTACTTGGATGACATTTTGATCTTCTCAGATGATTGGGAGTCTCATGTGAAGCAGGTCAGAATGGTTTTCCAGGTCCTGCGTGCTAATTCTTTGTTCGTGAAGGGATCAAAGTGTCTCTTCGGTGTGCAGAAAGTTTCATTTTTGGGGTTCATCTTTTCCCCTTCTACTATCGAGATGGATCCGGTTAAGGTCCAAGCCATCCAGGATTGGACTCAGCCGACATCTCTGAAAAGTCTGCAAAAGTTCCTGGGCTTTGCTAATTTTTATCGTCGCTTCATCTGTAATTTTTCTAGCATTGCCAAACCATTGACCGATTTGACCAAGAAGGGTGCTGATTTGGTTAATTGGTCTTCTGCTGCCGTGGAAGCTTTTCAGGAGTTGAAGCGTCGTTTTTGTTCTGCCCCTGTGTTGTGTCAGCCAGATGTTTCTCTTCCGTTCCAGGTCGAGGTTGATGCTTCTGAGATTGGAGCAGGGGCGGTTTTGTCACAGAGAGGTTCTGATTGCTCAGTGATGAAACCATGTGCTTTCTTTTCCAGGAAGTTTTCGCCCGCTGAGCGTAATTATGATGTGGGCAATCGAGAGTTGCTGGCCATGAAGTGGGCATTCGAGGAGTGGCGTCATTGGCTTGAAGGAGCTAAGCATCGCGTGGTGGTATTGACTTGACATAAGAACTTGACTTATCTCGAGTCTGCCAAGCGCTTGAATCCTAGACAGGCCCGTTGGTCGTTATTTTTTGCCCGCTTCGACTTTGTGATTTTGTACCTTCCGGGCTCTAAAAATGTGAAGGCGGATGCTCTGTCTAGGAGTTTTGTGCCCGACTCTCCGGGTTTATCTGAGCCAGCGGGTATCCTCAAGGAAGGAGTCATTGTGTCTGCCATCTCCCCTGCTTTGCGGCGGGTGCTGCAAAAATTTCAGGCGAATAAACCTGATCGTTGTCCAGCAGAGAAACTGTTCGTCCCTGATAGGTGGACTAATAAACTTATCTCTGAACTTCATTGTTCGGTGTTGGCTGGTCATCCTGGAATCTTTGGTACCAGAGAGTTAGTGGCTAGATCCTTCTGGTGGCCATCTCTGTCACGGGATGTACGTACTTTTGTGCAGTCCTGTGGGATTTGTGCTAGGGCTAAGCCCTGCTGTTCTCGTGCCAGTGGGTTGCTTTTGCCCTTGCCGGTCCCAAAGAGGCCTTGGACACATATTTCGATGGATTTCATTTCTGACCTTCCCGTTTCTCAAAAGATGTCAGTCATTTGGGTGGTCTGTGATCGCTTTTCTAAAATGGTCCATCTGGTGCCCTTGGCTAAATTGCCTTCCTCCTCTGATTTGGTACCTTTGTTCTTTGTTTGTGGTCCGGTTGCATGGCATTCCTGAGAATATTGTTTCTGACAGAGGTTCCCAGTTTGTTTCAAGGTTCTGGCGAGCCTTTTGTGGTAGGATGGGCATTGACCTATCCTTTTCCTCGGCTTTCCATCCTCAGACTAATGGCCAGACCGAACGAACCAATCAGACCTTGGAAACATATCTGAGATGTTTTGTTTCTGCAGACCAGGATGATTGGATGTCCTTTTTGCCGTTGGCTGAGTTCGCCCTTAATAATCGGGCCAGCTCGGCTACCTTGGTTTCTCCATTTTTTTGCAATTCTGGGTTCCATCCTCGTTTCTCTTCAGGACAGGTTGAGTCTTCGGACTGTCCTGGTGTGGATTCTGTGGTGGATAGGTTGCAGCAGATCTGGACTCAGGTAGTGGACAATTTGATCTTGTCCCAGGAGAAAGCTCAACTTTTCGCTAATCGCAGACGCCGTGTGGGTCCCCGACTTCGTGTTGGGGATCTGGTTTGGTTATCTTCTCGTCATATTCCTATGAAGGTTTCCTCTCCTAAATTTAAACCTCGTTTTATTGGTCCGTATAGGATTTCTGAGGTTCTCAATCCTGTGTCTTTTCGTTTGACCCTCCCAGACTCCTTTTCCATACATAATGTATTCCATAGGTCGTTGTTGCGGAGATACGTGGCACCTATGGTTCCATCTGTTGAGCCTCCTGCCCCGGTTTTGGTGGAGGGGGAATTGGAGTATATTGTGGAGAAGATTTTGGATTCTCGTGTTTCTAGACGGAAACTCCAGTATCTGGTTAAATGGAAGGGTTATGCTCAGGAAGATAATTCCTGGGTTTTTGCCTCTGATGTTCATGCTTCCGATCTTGTTCGTGCCTTTCATGCAGCTCATCCTGGTCGGCCTGGGGGCTCTGGTGAGGGTTCGGTGACCCCTCCTCAAGGGGGGGGTACTGTTGTGAATTCTGTGGCTGAATTCACTCCTGTGGTCACAAGTGGTACTGCAGCTTCTGAGCTTCCTCCCTCAGGTGTTCTGGTGAGCTCGTTAACTGCTTCATTACTTAACTCCGCCTGATGCTGCTATCCTTGCTCCTTGTCAATGTTTCAGTGTTGGATCTGAGCTTCTCCTGATTGTTCCTGTGACCTGCTGCTCTGTATAGCTAAGTGCTTTTTGCTTTTTTGTTGCTTTTTTTCTGTCCAGCTTGTCTTTTGTTTTGCTGGAAGCTCTGAGACGCAAAGGGTGTACCGCCGTGCCGTTAGTTCGGCACGGTGGGTTTTTTTTGCCCCCTTTGCGTGGTTTTGCTTTAGGGTTTTTTGTAGACTGCAAAGTTTGCTTTACTGTCCTCGCTCTGTCCTAGAATATCGGGCCCCACTTTGCTGAATCTATTTCATCCCTACGTTTTGTCTTTTCATCTTACTCACAGTCATTATATGTGGGGGGCTGCCTTTTCCTTTGGGGAATTTCTCTGGGGCAAGTCAGGCCTATTTTTCTATCTTCAGGCTAGCTAGTTTCTTAGGCTGTGCCGAGTTGCCTAGGTAGTTGTTAGGCGCAATCCACAGCCGCTTTTAGTTGTGTTTAGGATAGGATCAGGTGTGCAGTCTACAGAGTTTCCACGTCTCAGAGCTTGTTCTTGTATTTTTGGGTATTTGTCAGATCACTGTGTGCGCTCTGATCGCTAAGCACACTGTGTTTCTGGATTGCCTTCATAACACCTGTCATTAGCACACATAACAGTCGGCCTGGGGGCTCTGGTGAGGGTTCGGTGACCCCTCCTCAAGGGGGGGGTACTGTTGTGAGTTTGTGGCTGAATTCACTCCTGTGGTCACAAGTGGTACTGCAGCTTCTGGGCTTCCTCCCTCAGGTGTTCTGGTGAGCTCGTTGGCTGCCTTGTTATTTAACTCCACCTGATTCTGTCTTCCTTGCTCCTTGTCAATGTTCCAGTGTTGGATCTGAGCTTCTGGATCTTTCCTGTGGCCTGCTGCTCTGCTTAGATAAGTGCTTCTTTGCTTTTGTTGCTGTTTTTTCTGTCCAGCTTGTCTATTCGTTTTTGCTGGAAGCTCTGAGACGCAAAGGGTGTACCGCCGTGCCGTTAGTTCGGCACGGTGGGTCTTTTTGCCCCCTTTGCGTGGTTTTTTGCTTTAGGGTTTTTTGTAGACTGCAAAGTTCTCTTTGCTATCCTCGCTCTATCTAGAATATCGGGCCTCACTTTGCTGAATCTATTTCATCCCTACGTTTTGTCTTTTCATCTTGCTAACAGTCATTATATGTGGGGGGCTGCCTTTTCCTTTGGGGTATTTCTCTGAGGCAAGTCAGGCTTGTATTTCTATCTTCAGGCTAGTCAGTTCCTCAGGCTGTGCCGAGTTGCATAGGTAGTGTCAGGCGCAATCCACAGCTGCCTTTAGTTGTGTTTAGGATAGGTTCAGGTATTGCGGTCTACAGAGATTCCACATCTCAGAGCTCGTTCTATTATTTTTGGGTTATTGTCAGATCACTGTATGTGCTCTGATTACTGCACACTGTGTTACTGGATTGCCTTCATAACAGGTGGCCGACGATGCTTAAAAGGGTCCTCTAGGGCTGATGGTTTTGGGCTCCCGGTGTAGTTGGTAAGAGGTATGATTGACAGTGGGGTGCAGGACTGAGTGTGCAGGAATTAATTGCAGGACACAGGGATAGCAGTTTCCTTTAACTTTTACAGGTAGAATTTGGGTATAGTACAGGTAACAGGTGATGGTGGGGTCCGGGAAGCCTGGAAACAGCTTGGGATCCACTTATCCAGGTGGGTTCTGAGGCCTTCCCTCTGTGCTGTATATCTGACCCTTGCTGCCTGATGCTCTGCACGAGTCCTCTCAGTGTCTGTATTGTCAATCTGTATGGCTGACAGCTTGAATCTTTCATGGGCACTGTCCTTTTTCTGGCAGCCCAAGGCTCCTCACTTGCTGTGGTACCTGCAGGTGGTGGATGGGAGAGGAGACTTGCAATCTCCTGCCCTCTGGGTGCAGTGGCTGGGGCTGCAATTCCATCACCACCACGGACCCCGGTGTCTGGTGTCTTAGCAATTTCCTCTGGGATGAGCCCACTCGCAGCTCCAGACCTCAGGTTTCTGTCCTTTGCCTCCTCTCCTCTCACTGTCCCTCACACTGACTCACTAACAGACTCTCTCACCCATCCCCCCGACCAGAATTTATAGGGAAGTTCCCCCTGAAAACCGGGTTCATAGCTCCCCCTTCTGGTCTGGAGTCAGGACAGTGTTGCATGTCAGTATTACCTGATTAAGGGATCCCTCCTTGTTTCCAGGCATGACATCTCCCGTGAGGAAGGCAATACCATTGTGGCATCTGGACTCCTGGGGTGCTACAAGTGAACCATGGATCCCTTTACCTTTTGGGTCCCGGTGTGGCTGCACAGGTTGGACCAATGATATGTGCACCCTTGAATCCTTTGGTATTCCTTAAAAATGTCCCGGATCACATTATCTTTTTTTTGCTTAGTGTATCACCGCACAACACTTAGTAACATAGTAACATAGTTAGTAAGGCCGAAAAAAGACATTTGTCCATCCAGTTCAGCCTATATTCCATCATAATAAATCCCCAGATCTACGTCCTTTTACAGAACCCAATAATTGTATGACTCAATATTGTTCTGCTCCAGGAAGACATCCTGGCCTCTCTTGAACCCCTCGACTGAGTTCGCCATCACCACCTCCTCAGGCAAGCAATTCCAGATTCTCACTGCCCTAACAGTATAGAATCATCTTCTATGTTGGTGGAAAAACCTTCTCTCCTCCAGACGCAAAGAATGCCCCCTTGTGCCCGTCACCTTCCTTGGTATAAACAGATCATCAGCGAGATATTTGTATTGCCCCCTTATATACTTATACATGGTTATTAGATCGCCCCTCAGTCGTCTTTTTTCTAGACTAAATAATCCTAATTTCGCTAATCTATCTGGGTATTGTAGTTCTCCCATCCCCTTTATTAATTTTGTTGCCCTCCTTTGTACTCTCTCTAGTTCCATTATATCCTTCCTGAGCACCGGTGCCCAAAACTGGACACAGTACTCCATGTGCGGTCTAACTAGGGATTTGTACAGAGGCAGTATAATGCTCTCATCATGTGTATCCAGACCTCTTTTAATGCACCCCATGATCCTGTTTGCCTTGGCAGCTGCTGCCTGGCACCGGCTGCTCCAGGTAAGTTTATCATTAACTAGGATCCCCAAGTCCTTCTCCCTGTCAGATTTACCCAGTGGTTTCCCATTCAGTGTGTAATGGTGATATTGATTCCTTCTTCCCATGTGTATAACCTTACATTTATCATTGTTAAACTTCATCTGCCACCTTTCAGCCCAAGTTTCCAACTTATCCAGATCCATCTGTAGCAGAATACTATCTTCTCTTGTATTAACTGCTTTACATAGTTTTGTATCATCTGCAAATATCGATATTTTACTGTGAAAACCTTCTACCAGATCATTAATGAATATGTTGAAGAGAACAGGTCCCAATACCGACCCCTGCGGTACCCCACTGGTCACAGCGACCCAGTTAGAGACTATACCATTTATAACCACCCTCTGCTTTCTATCACTAAGCCAGTTACTAACCCATTTACACACATTTTCCCCCAGACCAAGCATTCTCATTTTGTGTACCAACCTCTTGTGCGGCACGGTATCAAACGCTTTGGAAAAATCGAGATATACCAGCCTATAGCTTACCTCTTCATAAAAACTGATTAGATTGGTTTGACAGGAGCGATTTCTCATAAACCCATGCTGATATGGAGATAACAGTTATTCTCATTGAGATAATCCAGAATAACATCCCTCAGAAACCCTTCAAATATTTTACCAACAATAGAGGTTAGACTTACTGGCCTGTAATTTCCAGGTTCACTTTTAGAGCCCTTTTTGAATATTGGCACCACATTTGCTATGTCCTGCGGAACAGACCCCGTCGCTATAGAGTCCCTAAAAATAAGAAATAATGGTTTATCTATTACATTACTTAGTTCTCTTAGTACTCGTGGGTGTATGCCATCCGGACCCGGAGATTTATCTATTTTAATCTTATTTAGCCGGTTTCGCACCTCTTCTTGGGTTAGATTGGTGACCCTTAATAAAGGGTTTTCATTGTTTCTTGGGATTTCACCTAGCATTTCATTTTCCACCGTGAATACCGTGGAGAAGAAGGTGTTTAATATGTTAGCTTTTTCCTCGTCATCTACAACCATTCTTTCCTCACAATTTTTTAAGGGGCCTACATTTTCAGTTTTTATTCTTTTACTATTGATATAGTTGAAGAACAGTTTGGGATTAGTTTTACTCTCCTTAGCAATGTGCTTCTCTGTTTCCTTTTTGGCAGCTTTAATTAGTTTTTTAGATAAAGTCTTTTTCTCCCTATAGTTTTTTAGAGCTTCAATGGTGCCATCCTGCTTTAGTAGTGCAAATGCTTTCTTTTTACTGTTAATTGCCTGTCTTACTTCTTTGTTTAGCCACATTGGGTTTTTTCCTATTTCTAGTCCTTTTATTCCCACAAGGTATAAACCGCTTACAGTGCTTATTTAGGATGTTCTTAAACATTTTCCATTTATTATCTGTATTCTTATTTCTGAGGAAATTGTCCCAGTCTACCAGATTAAGGGCATCTCTAAGCTGGTCAAACTTTGCCTTCCTAAAGTTCAGTGTGTTGGTGACTCTCTGACAAGTCCCCCTAGTGAAAGACAGGTGAAACTGTACAATATTGTGGTCGCTATTTCCTAGATGCCCAACCACCTGCAGATTTGTTATTCTGTCAGGTCTATTAGATGGTATTAGGTCTAAAAGTGCTGCTCTTCTGGTTGGATTCTGCACCAATTGTGAAAGATGATTTTTCTTGGTTATTAGCAGAAACCTGTTGCTTTTATGGGTTTCACAGGTTTCTGTTTCCCAGTTAATATTCGGGTAGTTAAAGTCCCCCATAACAAGGACCTCATTATGGGTTGCAGCTTCATCTATCTGCTTTAGAAGTAGACTTTCCATGATTTCTGTTACATTTGGGGGTCTGTAACAGACCCCAATGAGAATTTTGTTACCATTTTTCCCTCCATGAATTTCGACCCATATGGACTCGACATCCTCATTCCCTTCGCTAATATCCTCCCTTAAAGTGGACTTTAGACAAGACTTTACATAGAGACAAACCCCTCCTCCTCTCCGATTTTTACGATCCCTTCTAAACAGACTGTAACCCTGTAAGTTAACTGCCCAGTCATAGCTTTCATCTAACCATGTCTCGGTTATTCCCACTATGTCAAAGTTACCTGTAGATATTTCTGCTTCTAGTTCTTCCATCTTGTTTGTCAGGCTTCTGGCGTTTGCGAGCATGCAGTTTAGAGGATTTTGTTTTGTTCCAATCTCCTTGCTGTGGATTGTTTTAGAAATGTTCTTACCGCCCTTCTGAGTATGTTTTCCTGGGTCTTCTTTTTTTGAGTCTAATGTTTTTCTTCCCGTTCCCTCTTCTTCTAGTTTAACGCCCTCCTGTTAAAGGTATTGATCTTCATACACATATCAAAAAGATAAAAAGTAGCGGCACTCACCAGTTTGCTGAAAAAGCATCTTTAATGTGGCCTGAATCCATGTTACAGGTTATGCAGACACATTACAGGTGATAGCGAGGGTGCGGGGAGTGGAAGTGGACGACGGCTGTTTCGTGCAATCAGCACTTCGACGGGTCCATGTGAGACTAAAATGATGTAATTTCCTTTTAAAGGCTATATGCAGATCAACATAAATTACTGACATTAATGTTATATTTTATATTTTACCAAATATTTTTAATTAAACATTATCAGTAATAATACACAGATGCTTGTTGCAACATTAGACGAAATTTATAGAAATACAGCCATATCTAATTTATCGTTCAGGCCAAGAGGTCCTTGTGCGTTTGTTTTTATGATCCATTTCCTTTCCTCTCTCAGGAGGAGTTTTGTTGTGAATTCTGTGGCAGAGCTCCCTCCTGTGGTCACAAGTGGTACTTCGGCTGATTCTCTCTGTGAGCTTCTGTTGGTGGAGGGAAGTGGTACTGCGGCTTCTGAGTTTCCTCCCTCAGGTGATCTGGTGAGGTCGTTAGGTGCTTCTCTACTTAACTCCACCTAATGCTTTGATCCTAGCTTCCTGTCAATGTTCCAGTGTTGGACTTGCTTTTCCCTGGATCATTCCTGTGGCCTGCTGCTCTGCATAGCTAAGTTCTTCTTTGCTATTTGTTTGCTATTTTTTCTGTCCAGCTTGTCTAATTTTTTGCTGGAAGCTCTGGGATGCAAAGGGTGTACCTCCGTGCCGTTAGTTCGGTACGGAGGGTCTTTTTGCCCCCTTTGCGTGGTTTTCTTTAGGGTTTTGTGTAGACCGCAAAGCTGCCTTTTCTATCCTCGCTCTGTTAAGAAAGTCGGGCCTCACTTTGCTGAATCTATTTCATCTCTACGTTTGTCTTTTCATCTTAACTCACAGTCATTATATGTGAGGGGCTGCCTTTTCCTTTGGGGTATTTCTCTGAGGCAAGGTAGGCTTATTTTCTATCTTCAGGCTAGTTAGTTTCTCAGGCTGTGCCGAGTTGCATTGGCAGAGTTAGGCGCAATCCACGGCTGCCTCTAGTGTTGTTTGGAGAGGATTAGGGATTGCGGTCTGCAGAGTTCCCACGTCTCAGAGCTCGTTCTATGATTTTGGGTTATTGTCAGATCACTGTATGTGCTCTGACCGCTATGTCCATTGTGGTACTGAATTGCCTTTCATAACAGAGTTTATTGTGATTACCTCCCTGAGGTGGGAATTTAACTATCTTTAGGCCAGCAAATTGTAAGAGTTCAGGGTTACTTTTGTGTTTTTCTTGCATATGTTTTATCAATCTAATGCAACCCTTACCGGACACCACCGAGTTGTAGTGTTCACGGAATCTCACAATTGGGGGCCGTATGGTTTTTCCAATGTGAAAATAATTGCATGGACAGAACATCACATACACAACGAACTTGCATTTACATGTTATAAAATCAGAAATTTTATGTGTTATACCGCCAATTCTCAGAGGGTTGTCTAATTTATGTAGATGGCAGAATTTACAGTTTTTACACCTAAAGTTTCCTTTAGGAGTATCTTTTAGTAACCAATTATTTTGTGCAGATAATAATCTGTAATGCACCAACAAATCACCCAAATTTTTGGTGCGTTTATATGCAAATTGCGGATCTAAAGTTGTTAATTTCAGTAAATCTCTGTCGGTTTGTAATATATGCCAATTTTTCCTTACCGCAGCATAGACAGCCTTATCAATTGGACTATGGGTAAAGGTGAAAGTGAATTTCCGAGTATCAATCTCTCCTTGTTTGGGAGACTTTCTTTTACGCTTTTTCAAGAGCTCTGTTTGTGTTAATTTCTCAGCCCGCTTTTCCGCTTCTTCCAAGATTTCCAATGGGTAGCCTCTATTTATAAAACGATTTTTTTTCGTATGGATCGGGTGAGCACTATAATAATGCAAGAGGTTATTCGTTGCAGTTGGTTTCCTAAATACTGTGGTATTGGTTATCCCCTCTACTATTTATATTTTTACGTCTAAAAATTCTAATGAATTTTTACTGAAACACGAGGTAAAACGCATGTTTTCTTCATTATTTACATTAAGAGAGGATACAAAATTATTGAAATCCTGTTCCGTGCCATCCCATATTATAAAAATATCATCAGCGAATCGTAAATACATTCTAATAAATTTCAGATAAGGGTTATCTATGCAGGTAATGTATGTTTCTTCAAACGCTGCAAGAAAAAGATTAGCGAAAGCACATGCGACGGGCGTCCCCATCGCAGTGCCCGTTTTTTGTGCATACCACTTATCAATAAACTTAAATGCATTGTGCGATAATACAAAGGTAAGGCTTTTAATCAAGAACGAAATGAAGTTTTGATCTTTTCCGGTGTTTTGTAAGATCTTCTCAATTGCACTGATGCCTCGCTCTTGCGGAATCCTCGTATAGAGATTTACCACGTCTATAGAAGCTAGAGAAAAGTTCATCTGCCAGTCTATTCCTTTCACTGCGTGCAGGAAATCCCCACTGTCTTTAAATTAAGGTATTTTATTCAACAATGGTTTCAATAACCAGTCTAGAAATTGGGACAAAGGTTCAGTTATGGAATTTATGCCCGAGATTATTGGGCGGCCGGGGGGTCTCTCTGCGCATTTATGTATCTTTGGTATACTATACCAGTGAGGGATATTTGGAAATTCTGGTATGAGCTTTTCTGCCCTATTTTTTCTCAAGATGCCTTTTTTGACATACTTGTTTAGTAAAGTTCTTAATTTTTCGTTATATTTATTTATTGTATTAAAATCCAAAGGTTGATACGTTTCTGTGTCATTTAATTGCGATAATCCCTCACTGATGTAGTAATTTTTGCCTAAGATGACCAAATTCCCACCCTTGTCCGATTTTCTAATTATGATATCATCCCAAGCTTGCATTTCTCGTAAGGCTTTTTCTTCGCCTGTTGACACGTTTTTTAATGGTTTGGGATAAAAAATTGCTTCTACATCTTTCAGAACTGCATTATGGAAGATATCTATCACGTTGCCTGATGACGTAGGAGGCATGAAATTGGATTGAATTCCTCCTTTAAATGGCTCGATTACACTCTGAGGGGCTGATTCCTCTTCTGATGTTATACCTACATGATCTTCATTGATACTCATCAGCAAGATTGTATCTTCAATGTCTTGTAAATCAGCAGGAGGATAAGCTATGAAGCCTAAGTTTCCTATTGATGCTGGGCAGGGCCGGACTGGCCATCTGGCAATTCTGGCAAATGCCAGAAGGGCTGTCTGGTCGTGGGCTGCCTTGTCTGCTTTGTTGTTAACAGAATCAGTTTTCTCAAGACACCCATACTGTTAAGAGCTGTGACGAAGCACAAAGTTGCTGACTCTGTCACTTACCCCAGCAGGCCACGGGTATCATTAGATATATTGGTGTTGTATTAAATATTGTTTTCTTCCATCCAGGATAACATTAGTAATATATCTCATCTGGGGCTCGGGGACGGCATGGGCCTGTGTGATTTCAAATGCCAGGGCTGAATTTCAGCCGCAGTCCGTACCTGATGCTGGGACATCGGTGGTAACCATTGGGGTTTTTGTTCTTTTATTTTCTGTGTTGCTATAATATTTATGTAAATGCAATTTCCTTATATTTTTTTAAAAAATCGATTTTAAATTCAGTTGCATTGAAATCCTCCGGTATGCAGAAATTCAAGCCCCGTGAAAGCAATTTTCTTTGGTCATCCGTCAGTTCCCTTGCAGACAAATTTATAATTTGGAATGTGTTTTCAGGAGATGTTATTTCCTCCACGATACTTGTTTTCGTTTTTTCCTTGTATTTGCAGCCTTCCCTCCATGTCTTATTTCTAAAGGGATTTCTTTATGTGTAGAAGTGGTGGCTATGTCTATGTCTTCATTTGGATCGTCCATACCGCAGGGATCAGAATCTGTGATCCATTCATCCCTTGAAGTTTTCTTTTTCTTTTTGTTTTTATAAGATGCACTATATCTCCCATTAAATCTTCTTTGCTTATTTTTATTCCAGGTAAAAATTTGACCTGTAGTGTAATCATTTTTTATCTCTCAGAAATTTCATTTTCTTCTTGTCCTTTATGTCCATTTGTGTCACAATTAATCTCTTTTCTAATTTCTTTAAAAAGGACTTATTATGTTCCTCCGTTATTCTTGTTGACAATTCCTTTTTTGATTTTTCCAGTTGTTCACATAAGGCGGTATATTCTTTTTCATTCTGCCTTATGACTAACTTTAGGAGGTTTAAAGAACATTGTAAATGAATTTGTTCCCATTCTTGTTGAAAACTGGGATCGTCTTTAAACTGCGATATTTCCTTATAGACTCGAAGCCCCCTCGGGACTCGGTTACATTCTACATATGATCTTAAAGATTTTATTGTCCAAAATAATTTGGTCTCTTTTTCTGCTAAAAAGCCGATCTTAGTCTCTAGAGTTCTTGTGCTAATTAGTTCCAATTTGTCTCTTATGTTGCAACTCGCAAAAAATTCCACCGCACCCTCTCTTCCTGCTAATAGACCTGGTTCCGCAGTGATGTTAGGATCCGGATCAGTAATATCTTCACTTTGTATTTCCATGGTAATGTTCGGGCTATGAACAATTCGTTCCTGTGCTCAATTCCTGAATTTATGCCAGTAATACAACGTAACAACCAGAGAAAGTGGAACGGTACCAGGACTCTTATTAAAGTTCTATGCCCCTTTGCTTATTCCATTTATTCCTATCACTTGCGGTTTCCAAAAAAGCCACTGGATTATGGTGCTCTGCTTAATGAGTCATATCGATCTTCATACACATATCAAAAAGATAAAAAGTAGCGGCACTCACCAGTTTGCTGAAAAAGTGTCTTTAATGTGTCCTTAATCTATGTTACAGGTTATGCAGACACATTACAGGTGATAGCGAGGCTGCGGGGAGTGGAGGTGGACGACGGCCGTTTCGTGCAATCATCACTTCGACGGGTCCATGTGAGACTAAAATGATGTAATTTCCTTTTAAAAGCTATATGCACATCAACATAAATTACTGACATTAATGTTATCTTTTAATTATTATTACTGATAACGTTTAGTTAAATATATTTGGTAAAATATAAAAGATAACGTTAATGTCAGTAATTTATGTTGATGTGCATATAGCCTTTAAAAGGAAATGACATCATTTTAGTCTCACATGGACCCGTCGAAGTGCTGATTGCACGAAATGGCCGTCGTCCACCTCTACTCCCCGCACCCTCGCTATCACCTGTAATGTGTCTGCATAACCTGTAACATGGATTAAGGACACATTAAAGACACTTTTTCAGCAAACTGGTGAGTGCCGCTACTTTTTATCTTTTTGATATGTGTATGAAGATCGATATGACTCATTAAGCAGAGTACCATAATCCAGTAGCTTTTTTGGAAACTGCAAGTGATAGGAATCCATGGAAAAAGCAAAGGGGCGTAGAACTTTAATAAGAGTCCTGGTGCCGTTCCACTTTCGCTGGTTGTTAAGTTAAAGGTATTGACAGAGTTTTCATTGGCACAAGAGGGGGAAATTGGAAGCGTTTATTGGCACAAAAGGAGGCGAAATGGATTTATAAACTAAATATCATTACACCTATTGGCCTTAATGACCATAATAGCTTTATTTCTTTTCTGCCCACGGGATTTTGGTGTTATTGCATCCATCATTTCTGGGTGATATGATTTTTGGGTAGATGTGCGTCTCCATGCATGCATTTTTTATCTTTTTCCTTGTGAATATAAAGGTTAACTCTTGAGAGCTCTCTTTTTCAACGCTTTTTCTGTCTACTGGATGTTGGTTTTAATGTGGTCTTTTTTTAATATCAAGTTTTATATTTTTTTATTTTTATAAATTTCTTCCTTTGATAGAGCCTACTGTTCTGGATTTAATCCTTATCGCCGCTCTTGTGCCACCGATTCTAGTCCCACTAATGAAAATGGACTCTTGGACATGGGAATATGCATTTAAGAAGACTTACGTTTTTCATTGGTTATTTATTGTCGCATACTGTATATATTTATTTGTCTCTTTTGTGTTTTGTTTAGTAATTTATTAAGGGTATGTTTATGTACACATATTTTGAGTCATGTAGCACTGTCGGATATGTTTTTATGGTATCTCACTTTAATTACTATATACCGTATATACTCGAGTATAAGCCGACCCGAGTATAAGCCGACCCCCCTAATTTTGCCACAAAAAACTGGGAAAACTTATTGACTCGAGTATAAGCCTAGCGTGGAAATGCAGCATTTACCGGTGAATTTCAAAAATAAAAATAGATCATTATTTCCCCATAGCTGTGCCATATAGTGCTCTGCACTGTTCATTATTCCCCATAGCTGTGCCATATAGTGCTCTGCACCGTTCATATTGCCCCATATCTGTGCCCCATATAGTGCTCTGCACCGTTCATATTGCCCCATATCTGTGCCCTATATGCTCTGCACCGTTCATATTGCCCCATATCTGTGCCCTATATGCTCTGCACCGTTCATATTGCCCCATATCTGTGCCCTATATGCTCTGCACCGTTCATATTGCCCCATATCTGTGCCCTATATGCTCTGCACCGTTCATATTGCCCCATAGCAGTGCCATATAGTGCTCTGCACCGTTCATATTGCCCCATATCTGTGCCATATAGTGCTCTGCACCGTTCATACTGCCCCATATAGTGCTCTGCACCGTTCATACTGCCCCATATAGTGCTCTGCACCGTTCATACTGCCCCATACAGTGCTCTGCACCATTCATACTGCCCCATATAGTGCTCTGCACCATTCATACTGCCCCATACAGTGCTCTGCACCGTTCATACTGCCCCATACAGTGCTCTGCACCGTTCATACTGCCCCATACAGTGCTCTGCACCATTCATACTGCCCCATATAGTGCTCTGCACCGTTCATACTGCCCCATATAGTGCTCTGCACCGTTCAAAATGCCCCATACAGTGCTCTGCACCATTCATATTTCCCTATAGATGCTCCACATAAATCTGTGCCGCTGCTGCAATAAAAAAAAAAAAAGCCATACTCACCTCTCTTGATTGCTGCTCCCGGCGTCTCGTTCCGGCGTCCGGTCCCGGCGTCTCTCTCCGCTCTGACTGATCAGGCAGAGGGCGCCACGCACACTATATGCGTCATCGCGCCCTCTGACCTGCACAGTCAGAGCGGAGATAGACGCTGGGAAGATGGAGCAGCGCCCGGCGGCTGGAACGGGGACAGGTAAGTATGACATACTTACCTAGTCCCAGCGATCCTGGCGCTCCCCGCCTGTCGCACGGTCTTCTGTGCTGCAGCTCTTCCTGTCAGCGGTCACCGGCACCACTGATTAGAGAAATGAATAGGTGGCTCCACCCCTATGGGAGGTGGAGCCGCCTATTAATTTCTCTAATGAGCGGTCCCACGTGACCGCTGAAGAGGGGAAGAAGCTGCAGCACAGAAGACCGTGGGACGGCAGGGGGAGCGCCAGGATCGCTGGGACTAGGTACGTATACCTCAGCGCCCTCTCCCCCCCACCCGCCGACCCCACCGCTACCGTGACTCGAGTATAAGCCGAGAGGGGCACTTTCAGCCCAAAAATTTGGGCTGAAAATCTCGGCTTATACTCGAGTATATACGGTACATATATTGATATGTCCTGTGATACACTATGTATTGTTTAGATATACACTTCACATTATTTTACACTAATTTTGGCCGCTTGTCTATCTCTAGCTTGCTGCCCTATTTATCACTATATTATTTTGATATAGATATTTATTCATATAGATTGTACTTTTGTCAACTATTGGTATTTCCTTTATTATAATTGTCTGTATACCGTATATACGAAGTACTTTTTATCTTAGACATACATACGGTATGTCTGTGCCTGTTCCTTGTATACTTATACATGCGTTTACCATTGTGTGTTATTATTCTATTTGTGTCTCTAATCCTTTTATCATCCCCTCCACTATATGTGTATTCCTTTTTAGGTTAATTCACACACTCGTTCTTTTTCCGTTTTTTTGTGGCGTCATTATCCTTTCTTATTTGAGACAGGTATAGCTGTTGGCAACTATAACTGTGTATACCAGTCCTGTTTTTTTTTTTCATTCGGCCGTGTATTTTCCTGCCCGTACATGGTGGGCGTGTATTGTGGGCGGCGCTACCTACGTCGTACTTACATCATAGTAGCTGCTGCGCTGACTTCTATATACAACAGGCGCACTGAACTTATGAACACGAAGAGGTATATGCGCATGCACACCTTTCCGTACCCGGTAACTATTCATCTGCTTCCGTTGTCATGTACGCCGCACTTCGCAACCAATACCACTCTTACCATTGCAACGCCTTTTGTCCAACCGCTGCATCTTGGTACAGGTGACAGGGAATGTCTCATTACTTGCGGTCTCTATCATTGGTTACTCTGTATATATATATATATATATACTGCAACTGGCCAGTACCCAACCACCCCTGGATAAAGCAATTCTTGCGAAACGCGCATCGGGTGTGGTGGGTCCTCCGTACATTCTCCCATTGGTAACTATGCCTTGGTTCTTATATTTTTGACATGTACTATTACTAACTTCTTTTGCTGACAGTGTTACATGCTTACTCCTAGTGTGCCCATACAGGATCTATATTATACCCTTTTCATACCTTTCACTTTGATATTTATATGTTCATTATCTATTATATTATATATAGATTATTGCATATTTGCACTTTATGGTCCTGATGTGCACACTTAGAGCTATCCACATTTCGCAAATTAACTATTTATTTATGCATTATGTGTAAGCTTTGTGCTGCACTATGAAGTAGGACTTGGGGGTTATGTCCGCAGGTGTCCCAAAGTTTTTCCTGTACTTGTGGGAATTGCTGTGTTTTTTTAAACAATAATTTTCAATAAAGATATATATATTTTATGATGTTGCCCTGTGTGAAGTTGTTTTCTTTGCTTTTCCTTACTAGGCCCTACATTACCCCCACCCCCTCCAAGCTTCTTAGGGATAACGAGTGATAGGCAGGTGGGCTGATATTGCATGTGTGATTTTGGTAACTTTGGTAACAGAAATTTTTTGTTAATCGTGGGTTTTGAATGTGTGATATTGTTTTGCTATTATTGTATTAGTGTTGTAGTACTAATATATGTGTGCATATATTGTAAAATGGCCGCCGGACGAGTCCTTGAAGGTAGATATGTGTCATTGCGACTATTAGCTGCAGAGATGTGAGCTCAGGAGTATGCTCCAGCACGTATAGTGCTGAAAGAGTTATTTGGGCCATTCCAGGGCCGGGTTTTATGAGCGGTCATAAAAGATGGGTGGGAATGACCGCTCACATATCCCAACCCCAGGGGTGTGCTTTGGCTAATAAAATGGAAGTCAAATATCTCATTCAGGGTCTGTGGCTGGAGGTGTGGAGACTTTCAGTGTGTGTGCTAAAGACACTGACCTGAGCGGGTGGACCCGCAGTACTATATGGACTGTTTACTTTTCTGTTTGCCTTCCACTTTGGGCCGAAAAAGGCTCTTCATTTGTTTTGGCTATCCAGAGCAGTTTATGTAAGTTTTAATAAACTTACCTGGATATTTCAACAATATTGCTTCCTGTGCCTACCTCAACCTCAGCCAAGTGAGTACAGACACCTGGAATATATATATATATATATATATATTTATATATATATACATATATATATGTATATGTATATATACAGTATATATATATATATATATGTACATATATATATATATATATATATATATATATATATACTGTATATAATATATATATATATGTATATATATATATTATATACAGTATATATATAATATATACAGGGTGGGCCAGTTATATGGATACACCTAATTAAAATGGGAATGGTTGGTGATATCAACTTCCTGTTTCCGGCACATTAGTATATGGGAGGGGGAGAACTTTTTAAGATAGGTGGTGACCATGGTGGCCATTTTGAAGTCGGCCAGTTTGGATCCAACTTAATTTTTTTCAATAGGTAGACGGTCATGTGACACATCGAACTTATTGGTAGTTAGTGGTTAGCACAGCAGCCTTGCAGCGCTGGAGTCCTGGGTTCTAATCCCACTCAGGACAACATCTGCAAAGAGTTTGTATGTTCTCTCCGTGTTTGCGTGGAATTCCTCCGGGTTCTCCGGTCTCCTCCCACATTCCAAAGACATACTGATAGGGAATTTAGATTGTGAGCCCCATAGGGGACAGCAATGATAATGTGCGCAAAACTGTAAAGTGCTGCGGAATATGTTAGCGCTATATAAAAATAAAGATTATTATTAATAAAGATTATTATTGAGAATTCCACAAGAAAAACAATGGTGTGCTTGGTTTCAACGTAACTTTATTCTTTCATGAGTTATTTACAAGTCTATGATCACTTAGGCTACGTTCACATTTGCGTTCTGCCGGGCTGCGTCAGGCACAGCCGCGGCGACGCATGCGCCATGCGCCCCTATATTTAACATGGGGGCGCATGGACATGCGTTTGCATGCGTTTTGCGATGCATGCATTTTTTTTGCCGCAAGCGTTAGGGCGCAGAGGACGCAGCAAGATGCATTTTTTTTTGCATCCAAAATTCGGCAAAAAAAGACGCATGCATCGCAAAACTATGCGTTTTAGCGTGCGCTTTTGTTTGCGTTGTGCGTTGCGTCGCCGACGCAACATCGCACAACGCAAATGTGAACGTAGCCTTATAAAATGTGTTCAAAGTGCTGCCCATTGTGTTAGATTTTCAGTACAACCCTCTTCTCCCACTCTTGACACACTGATAGCAACACTGCAGAAGAAATGTTCGCACAGGCTTCAAGTATTCATTGTTTCAGATGCTGCATATCTCGTATCTTCACAGCATAGACAATTGCCTTCAGATAACCCCAAAGATAAAAGTCTAAGGGGGTCTGATTGGGAGACCTTGGTGGCCATTCAACTGACCCATGATGACCAATACACTTTCCAGGAAACTGTTCATGTAGGAATGCTCGGACCTGACACCCATAGTGTGGTGGTGCACCATCTTGGATACTGGAATCCTGTGCTAGCATTTCATCTGTGGTGTTGCTATCAGTGTGTCAAGAGTGGGAGAAGAGGGTTGCATTGACAATCCAACCCAATGGGCAGCATTTTGAACACATTTTATAAGTGGTCATAAACTTGTAAATAACTCATGAAAGAATAAAGTTAAATTAAAACCAAGCACATTATTGCTATTTTTGGGAAATTCTCAATAAGTTTCATGTGTCACATGACCTCCTCCCATTGAAGAAAATAAAGTTGGATCCAAAATGGCCGACTTCAAAATGGCCACCATGGTCACCACCCATCTTGAAAAGTTTTCTCCCTCCCATATACTAATGTGCCACAAACAGGAAGTTGATATCACCAACCATTCCCATTTTATTTAGATGTATCCATATAAATGGCCCACCCTGTATATACACTGCTCAAAGAAATAAAGGGAACACTTAAACAACAGAATATAAGTCCAAGTAAATCAAACTTCTGTGAAATCAAACTGTCCACTTAGGAAGTAACACTGTTTGGCAATCAATTTCACATGCTGCTGTGCAAATGGAATAGACAACAGATGGAAATTATTGGCAATTATCAAGACACACTCAATAAAGGAGTGGTTCTGCAAGTGAGGACCACAGACCACATCTCAGTACCAATGCTTTATGGCTGATGTTTTGGTCACTTTTGAATGTTGGTTGTGCTTTCACACTCGTGGTAGCATGAAAAGGACTCTACAACCCACACAAGTAGCTCAGGTAGTGCAGCTCATCCAGGATGGCACATCAATGCGAGCTGTGGCAAGAAGGATTGCTGTGTCTGTCAGCGTACTGTCCAGAGGCTCGAGGCGCTACCAGGAGACAGGCCAGTACACCCGGAGATGTGGAGGGGGTCGTAGGAGGGCAAACACTCAGCAGCAGGACCGCTACCTCAGCCTTTGTGCAAGGAGGAACAGGAGGAGCAATGCCACAGCCCTGCAAAATGACCTCCAGCAGGCCACAAATGTGCAAATGTCTGCACAAACGGTTAGAAACCGACTCCATGAAGATTGTCTGAGTGCCCAACGTCCACAGATGGGGGTTGTGCTCACAGCCCAACAGAGTGCAGGACGCTTGGCATTTGCCACAGAACACCAGGATTGGCAAATTCACTACTGGCACCCTGTGCTCTTCACATATGAAAGCAGGTTCATACTGAGCACATGTGACAGACGTGACAGAGTCTGGATATGCTGTGGAGAGCGATCTGCTGCCTGCAACATTCTTCAGCATGACCGGTTTGGCAGTGGGTCAGTAATGGTGCAGGGTGGCATTTCTTTGGAGGGCTGCACAGCCCTCCATGTGCTCGCCAGAGGTAGCCTGACTGCCATTAGGTACCGAGATGAAATCCTCACACCCCTTGTGAGACCATATGCTGATGCTCTTGACCCTGGGTTCCTCCTAATGCAGGACAATGCCAGACCTCATTTGGCTGGAGTGTGTCAGCAGTTCCTGCAATATGAAGGCATTGAAGCTATGGACTGACCCGCCCGTTCCCCAGACCTGAATCCGATTGAACACATCTAGGACATCATGTCTCACACCATCCACCAACGTCACGTTGCACCACAGACTGTCCAGGTGTTGGCAGATGCTTTAGTCTAGGTCTGGGAGGAGATGCCTCAGGAGACCATCCGCCGCCTCATCAGGAGCATGCCCAGGCATTGTAGGGAGGTCATACAGGCACGTGGAGGCCACACACACTATTGAGCATCAAACAATCAGGCAACCTCCACATGTATTCAGGCTGTCTAGCAGTTGCAAATCATGCTGCTGCGGCGACAAAAACTAAATCTCCGATGACACCAAAATACTCTAAGACCACCCAAGCATGCTCAGGGTAACCCGAGTAAAGAGTACACTTGCTCATCACTAGTCAAAAGGAACTTTTGTCCACTCCTCTTTGCAGATCATCTCTAAATCATTAAGATTTTGAAACTGTCGCTTTGGCAACTTGAAGCTTCAGCTCTCTCCATAAGCTTTCTATGGGGTTAAGGTATGGTGACTGGCTAGATCACTCCATGACCTTAATGTGCTTCTTTTTCAGCCACTCCTTTGCTGCTGTTATAGCTGTTTTCGTTCTGACCAACGTCAGCTGACATATCACCAGTGAGGGCCAAATTGTGGAGTTACGCCCGTCATTTTACAAGCGCGCTTGGAGACAAAAAGACGCCTCACACATATCCTGTGAGCAAGTCACTTTTATCTGAAGTAATAGAGCAAGAAGCAATATTTTATACCATTTACACATAATGCATTTCAATGTAACTCATGCCCCCACCATCACCCAGGGTCATACTTTATTTACCATAACCCAGAATATGTTGTACTGACTCTTGAGAACATACATGATAAGAAGTACAGTCTCTTTGAAGAGGAGACCGTCAGACTACTGAGTCAACAGATTCTAGTAATTCTAACACTTAAAGGCAAAAGGCACTTAAAGGCAAGGTAGCTAAAGGCAAACTATTAACCCTTCTATATCAATTTCCCCTTTTGTAAATGGTATAACCTCTGCTACGGGGTCAGCTGATGTCCACAAAGGAGCTACTGTCTCATGGGTCTAGTACCCACAAGGGGACTTCCTACCTGCTTCGCCCATCCACCCTCAGTGTGGACACTCACCTCCCCCATCAGCAGTGGCTACACGGGGCCTATGATACACTACAGAAGGTTCAGCCTTAGATTTTTTTTTCTACACCTACATTATTCCATAGCTTAGGTAATATATATATTAGCGCTTTTACGGCTACATAAAAGAATAAGTAAAGCAACATAATTTGCATACAAGTCTGTAAAACACCAAAAATAATCCATCCCGCTAGGCCGCTAAGCCAATTAGCTGGATTTAAAAAGGAGTCTCTATATCGTATTAGTCTCATTAAGAGCCTTAAGGAACCACGAAAATCTGAGTCCAAGTCTCACTTGTGCATGCAGTGTGGTGTTAATACCTTCCATGGGTCCTGGGGTAAGGCTAAGTACAGCATAGTCCTTGCAGATACTGGGCTGTGTGCACAGATCCAACAGTCCAGCAGGTTTTGTCCTTCCGCGTCTTTTATAAGAAAAGCAAGATGTTGAATAAGTTTTTTTATCCAGTGTCTCTGTAAGGTGCAAACATCCTACCACAGCCAGCAAGGTGATTAGGACAACAGTCATTCTGCTGGTGAAAAGATCTTTTTGCAGTGACTGGCAAGGATCCAGATGGGCTTTCCCTCAAGTTTCCCTGAGGTGAATGTGGTCAGCTGGACTTTAAAACGGGCCGTCAAACCGTGGATCTAGGCTCCTTCTCACGTGTCTGTGTATGACCACTAGTGTTGAGCATTCCGATACCGCAAGTATCGGGTATCGGCCGATATTTGCGGTATCGGAATTCCGATACCGAATTCCGATACTTCCCGCGTATCGGATACCGGAATCGGAAGTTCCCAGAATTCAAACTGAACGCAGCAGCCAATGAGGAATGATTGGAAGTGTGGGCACATCCTGTTTAGCATGGTGGGCATGTAAGTACTGGCAAGGCTTGGATTGGCTGCTGAAATGATGTCACTCTGCACTATAAAAAACGCTGCCGCCATTTTGCGCTCACTCTGCTGTGATTTCAGTTAGGGACAGGACGCTGTGTTCTAACTGAGGGCCAGTCGAGCTAGCTAATTGCTTTATTTTCCTTTCCAAAGGCTAATTTAGCAAAACGCTGTGTGTTCTTCACTGTTCACCTTGCTCTTGCCTTGCAGCGCTGTTTTAACAGCGTTCTGCAAGGTCTCTGTGTGTGTGTGTGTGTGTGTGCAGCTCACTCTGTAGTCTGTGTGCAGCCATATACCCGGTTGTATTCAGCTCAGGGGGGGTTCACACTGCCTCACACAGTTGTCCTTTTTTGCTCTTAGTGCAGCCTGCTGCACATTTTTTCTCAAATTTCCTATTAGTGTTTTTCCACCAGTCTCCAGCTCTATTGTGGAAAAACACTACATAGGATAACCTAGAGGGGGGTTTTTGGGCCTTGCAGCGCCGTTTACGGCTGTCTGCACGGTCTCCGTGTGAGCCCAGCTCGCCCTGTAGTCTGTGTGCAGCCATAGCCGGTTGGATTCAGCTCAGGGTTCGTTACTGGCTCATACCTAGAGAAAAATTTTACTTTTTTTCAAATAGTGCAGCCTGTTTAAAATTTGAAAAAAAAAAATTCCTATTAGTGTCTTTCCACTCGTATCCAGCTAAATAGTGGAAAAACACTATATAGGATAACCTAGAGGAGGGTTTTTTGGCCTTGCAGCGCCGTTTACGGCTGTCTGCACGGTCTCCGTGTGAGCCCAGCTCGCCCTGTAGTCTGTGTGCAGCCATAGCCGGTTGGATTCAGCTCAGGGTTCGTTACTGGCTCATACCTAGAGAAAAATTTTACTTTTTTTCAAATAGTGCAGCCTGTTTAAAATTTGAAAAACAAAAATTCCTATTAGTGTCTTTCCACTCGTATCCAGCTAAATAGTGGAAAAACACTATATAGGATAACCTAGAGGAGGGTTTTTTGGCCTTGCAGCGCCGTTTACGGCTGTCTGCACGGTCTCTGTGTGAGCGCAGCTCGCCCTGTTGTCTGTGTGCAGCCATAGCCGGTTGGATTCAGCTCAGGGTGCGTTACTGCCTCATACCTTGAAAAACAATTTCCTTTTTTTCAAATAGTGCAGCCAGTTTAAAATTTGAAAAAAAAAATTCCTATTAGTGTCTTTCCACTCGTATCCAGCTAAATAGTGGAAAAACACTATATAGGATAACCTAGAGGAGGTTTTTTTGGCCTTGCAGCGCCGTTTACCGCTGTCTGCACGGTCTCCGTGTGAGCCCAGCTCGCCCTGTAGTCTGTGTGCAGCCATAGCCGGTTGGATTCAGCTCAGGGTTCGTTACTGCCTCATACCTTGAGAAAAATTTTACTTTTTTTCAAATAGTGCAGCCTGTTTAAAATTTGAAAAAAAAAATTCCTATTAGTGTCTTTCCACTCGTATCCAGCTAAATAGTGGAAAAACACTATATAGGATAACCGAGAGGAGGGTTTTTTGGCCTTGCAGCGCCGTTTACGGCTGTCTACACGGTCTCCGTGTGATTTAAACTAGCTCTGTAGCCCGATCTGCACCAAAAAAAAAGTTAAGTTCACCAAACACAACTTAACACTTATGTAGGCCACATTTGAAAAATAATAAAGTTTAGACCACAATTTCAACATTAGTGTTTCTTACACCTGTTAGGAGGAGCATTTCAGGAATAAGCACACTAAGGCCTTAGTACTTTTCTGCTTATCTTTTTCTGTCAACCAAGATGAAGAGGGCAGGGAGTAAGGCACGTGGGCGTGGGCGCGGAGCAGGGAGAGGAGCAGGGAGAGGACGTGGTGATTCTGTGCCTGCTGCGGGCGCCGGTGACTCGTCGTCACTCAGTTTCAGCAGGGAACAGTCCTTCATGCGCAGCTTTGTCGGAGAGCGCCGTGCACCGCTGCTACGTGAAGACCAAATTGAAGCCGTTGTCGGGTGGATGGCAGCTAACGCCTCGGCATCGACTTCAGTTAGTGCCACATCCTCTCAAGCACAGAGCACTGGAGAGCAGCCATCTGTCTCTTCACCACCTGCCAAATTGGCCAGGCAGTCAGAGAGCCCAGGACAGGAGCCGTCTCTACTTCTGTTCTCTGAATCTCTTGGCTTGGAAACAGGGGGCCAGCCAAGCAGCATTGGAGAAATGGAAGAAGAGGCAGTGTGCAGTGATGCCCAAAAGCTTTATCTCTCTGACTCTGAAGAGGCAGGTGGGCCAGTGCCTCCGGTGACCACAGCGCAGTACGCATCTGATGATGAAACTCAGGTGCCGCTTTCTGATGCGTACTGTGCTGCCGAGACTACCCAGGAGGAGCAGTTGGTGGCAGAGGGTAGTGGAGATGATGAGGTCCTTGACCCATCGTGGCGTGAGGAACAGGAAGGTGGTGGGAGCAGCTCTGAGGAAGAGCTTCCCCTTACGGGCCAAAGAGGGAGAGGGAGGGGGAAGACTGCGGAGCCTGTAGCCTCCACTTTGGCACCCGTTAGGAGCCTGTCTCTTTCCAAAGCCAAAAAGGGCGCTCCCAAGACTTGCAGTGCCTGGTCCTTTTTTGACACAGTTGCAGATGACATTTGTTTTGTCAAATGCAAGCTGTGTCATCAGAAAGTAAAAAGAGGTAAAAGTGTCAGCAACCTCAATACCACAAATATGTGGAAACATGTGCGGAACAGGCACGCGGTGGAGTTACAGAAACACAGTGAAGACGTAGGCCAACCAACAGCGGCAGCTACCACCTCTTCATCTCGTGTTGCCTCTTCCTCCACTGTTGTCCAGAGACCTAGTGTAATTCCACCCACAGCACCACCTTCCCAGTCATCCTCACACTCCCAGTCTACTCTACAGCCATCGGTAGTCCAGGCATGGGAGAAAAGGCGGGCATTCTCGGCCAACCACCCCCGAGCACAGGCTCTGAATGCAGGCATTGCCAAACTGTTGTCCCTGGAAATGCTCTCGTTCAGGCTGGTGGAGACTGACAGCTTCCGTGACTTGATGGCATTGGCAGTCCCACAGTACAAGGTGCCCAGCCGCTTTTACTTCAGCAGGCAGGCTGTCCCTGCCCTGCACAGGCATGTTGAGGCAAACATAAAACATGCGCTACTGAACGCCGTCAGTAGCAAGGTCCACCTCACCACCGATGCGTGGACCAGTCAGCATGGACAGGGGCGATATGTTTCCCTCACTGCCCATTGGGTTAATGTTGTTGAGCCAGGTATAGATCGTGCGAGTGGCGCAGGACGTGTCCTGCCCACTCCAAGGATTGCAGGAATCCAGTCTGTACGCATCGACTCCTCCTCTTACACCAGTTCCTCTGATTCCTCTCTGCAGGATCCGTCACAGTCCACCTCCACATGGACCCGTGAACGTTTACCTATGACCGACATGAGCACAGCCGTGGCCAAACGTCAGCAGGCCGTCTTGAAACTAGTTTCATTGGGGCATCGAAGCCACACAGCGCAGGAGCTCTGGAATGCCATCAAGCAGGAGAGCGATGTGTGGTTACTGCCAGCGAATCTTCAGCCAGGCATGGTAGTGTGTGACAATGGCCGAAATCTGGTGGCAGCTTTGGCCCTTGGTAACCTCACTCACATCCCATGTCTGGCACATGTGCTCAATTTGGTTGTGCAGAGTTTTCTGAGGGACTATCCGGATCTTGATGCCCTGCTGCACAAGGTCCGCCTAGAGTGTGCTCACTTGCGGCGTTCCAGCTTGGCCAGATCCCGCATTGCTGCTCTGCAGCGCCGATTCCGCCTTCCGGAACACCGCATCATATGTGACCTACCTACCCGGTGGAATTCCACGTTACATATGTTGGAGCGGTTGTGTGAGCAGCAGCAAGCAGTTATGGAGTACCAGCTGCATCAGGCGCAAAGAAGTCGCAGTCAGCGCCGATCAGACTTCACAACCACAGAGTGGGCCACTATGAAGGATGTCTGCCAGGTTTTGCGTCCTTTTGATTATTCCACGCGGATGGCAAGTGCAGATGATGCACTAGTCAGCATGACTGTCCCCCTTATCTGCCTGCTTCAGCAAACTTTGCAAGGGTTAAGGGATGATGTGGTGGAAGAGGTGGAGGATGAGGAGTCACCTTTTCCATCAGCTTCTGGAGAGTCAGCGCCACGTGGTTCCTCACAAAGGGGTACGCAGGGGCCAATTTGTGAGGAGGATGAGGAGGAGTCAATGGAGGAGGAAGAGCTCCGTCCAGAGGAGGGAGCGACACAATTGTCCAGTGGTCAGTGTGTACAGCGAGGGTGGGGTGATGACGAGCGGGCAGAGATCATGTCTCAAGCAGGGGACAGCGTTTCTGGGCCAGTTGGCACTCTGCAGCACATGGTGGATTTCATGCTGCAGTGCCTGAGAAACGACCGCCGCATCGACCACATTCTCAACATGCCTGATTATTGGGTGTTCACCCTCCTCGATCCTCGCTACCGGGACAACGTCCAAAACCTCATCCCTGCGTTGACCCGGGAGCGTAAATTGCGGGAGTACCACGACACACTGGTGAATTCCATCATCTTCTCCTGTCCAACTGAGAGGAGTGCTGCTAGTGCTTTACAAAGCAGCTCAGTGCGTCGAGGCAGTGGGGGAGGCTCTGCCCAAAGAGGGAGCAGAAGCAGTGCCTCTGCCCAAGGCAAGCCCAGTATGGCACAACTCTGGCACACTTTTGTGTGCCCGCCCCAAATGTCTACACCATCACCGGCGGCTCCAGTCAGCAGGAGGCAACGGTTCCGTCAGATGGTGACAGACTACATGGCTTGCCCTCTTACTGTACTCCCAGACGGCTCTTCCCCGTTCAAGTTTTGGGTCTCTAAGCTGGATACATGGCCAGAGCTAAGCCAGTATGCATTGGAGGTGCTGGCTTGCCCTGCGGCTAGTGTCTTATCAGAACGTGTCTTTAGTGCCGCAGGTGGTGTACTAACAGACCGTCGCATGCGACTATCCTCCGATAACGTTGACCGGCTTACTTTCCTGAAAATGAACCAGGCCTGGATCTCGCAGGAATTTGCCACTCCTCTGCCTGATTAAGTAATTGGGTGTCATCCAGGTCTCCTGCTGTGTTCATCTTTCTACCACCTGAACTGCTATTCCTGGGCTCCAACACCGCCAGTTGCGGCTCAGAAGTGCAGGCTGCACAGTAAAAACATACGACCCAGTGTTATTGGGTTTCAGTAACGTCAGCTGATCCCCAGCTGTGTAGCCGGCAATGTGTCCTGCGACCGCCACGCTGGCACAACAACCTAAATGTAAGGGAACCTGTCCCCCCCCCCCGTCGTTTGTTACTGAAAGAGCCATCTTGTGCAGCAGTAATGCTGCACAAGGAAAAGGTAGCTCTTTTTTTTTAGCTCTTTGCACACGCAGAACTTAACACTTATAAAATGTGTTCACTGATACCGTTATACCGTCCCGGAGCTGGGACTTTCCTTCGTAATGTGACGCAGCACAGCCGTCATTCCTACCCCCTTGGTGCCATGCGCTGCCTCCTCAGCGTTGTTTTAAGCTGTCACGGAGCCTGCGCTGTTCTGTTATCCCTTGGGCATGCCCTATTTGCGCTGCCTGTCTTCTGACATAATTTGGTGTCAGGCTGGCTGCGCCTGTGCGGCCGCGCTGCCCGAGATCCCGCCTCGCAGTGTCTTCTGATTGAGTCACACTGCGGGCCTGGGATCCATGGGCATGCGCAGTGCATATCTTCCCCTCGGGCTCTCGCTCATTTCCCTCCGCCTTCTTTAGACTGTGCGCCGTCAGCTGATCCCTAGCATGCCACGGCCGTGACACCGCACAGTCTGAAGAAGAGGGAAGGAGGGGAGTGAGAGTCGAGGTTATGCACTGTGCATGCCCATGGTTCCAAGGCCCGCAGTGGGATTACGTTAGACGAGACTGCGAGGTGGGATCTGGAGCAGCGTGGACGCACAGGCACTGACAGCCTGACACCAAATTATGTCAGAAGACAGGCAGCGCTAATTGGGCATGGCCAAGGGCTAACAGAACAGCGCAGGCTCCGTGACAGCTTAAAACAACGCTGAGGAGGCAGCGCACGGCATCAAGGGGATAGGAATGACAGCTGTGCTGTGTCCCATTACGAAGGAAATTCGCACCTCCGGAACGGTTTAACGGTATAAAGGGACACATTTTTAGTGTTTACTTCGGTGTTTGCAAGGAGCATAATTAAAAGAGCAACCTTTTCCTTTTGCATCCTTAGTGCTGCACAAGATGGCTCTTTCAGCTACAAACGTCTTGGGGGGGGGGGTTAAAGGTTTCCTTTCAACTTGCTCCAATCAGGCTTCGGCCTACACTCTGTTCCTCTGCTCCTCCTGCTGTCCCTGGGCTCTAACACCGCCAGTTGGTGCCTGGAAGTGCTGTGTGCACAGTCAACAGTCGCTCCTCTGTTATTGGGGTTCAGTAACGTCAGCTGATCCCCAGCTGTGTGTGCGGCAATACCTCCAATCTGCTCCTCCTGCTGTCCCTGGGCTCTAACACCGCCAGTTGGTGCCTGGAAGTGCTGTGTGCACAGTCAACAGTCGCTCCTCTGTTATTGGGGTTCAGTAACGTCAGCTGATCCCCAGCTGTGTGTGCGGCAATACCTCCAATCTGCTCCTCCTGCTGTCCCTGGGCTCTAACACCGCCAGTTGGTGCCTGGAAGTGCTGTGTGCACAGTCAACAGTCGCTCCTCTGTTATTGGGGTTCAGTAACGTCAGCTGATCCCCAGCTGTGTATCCGGCAACGTGTCATGCGACCGCCACGCTGGCACAACTAAAATGTAAGGGGACCTTTCCCCCCCCCCCCCCCAGGCGTTTGTTACTGAAAGAGCCACCATGTGCAGCACTAATACTGCACAAGGGAAAGGTCGCTCTTGAAATTATGCTCCTTGCAAACGCTGAACTACACACTCATGTAATGTGTCCCCTCACACCGTCCAACCGTCCCGGAGGTGGGACTTTCCTTTGTAATGTGACGCAGCACAGCCGTCATTGCTACCCCCTTGGCACCGTGCGCTGCCTCCTTAGCGTTGTTTGATTCCGTCATGGACCCTGCGCTGTTATGTTATCCCTTGGCCATGCACAGTTTGCGCTGCCCGTCCTCTGACATCATTTGTTGTCGTCCTGGCTGCGCCTGTGCGTCCACGCTGCCCGAAATCACACCTCGCAGTGTCGTCTAATGTGATCCCACAGTGGGCCTGGTATCCATGGCCATGCGCAGTGCATATACTAGCCTCTCACTCCCCTTCTTCACGCTTCTTCAGACTAGGCGGCGTCAGCTGATCCCTAATAGCATGCCACGGCCGTGACGCCGCACAGTCTGAAGAAGCAGGAAGGAGGTGAGTGAGAGGCGATGATATGCACTGCGCATGCCCATGGATCCCTGGCCCGCAGTGGGACTACATTAGATGACACTGCAAGATTGGATCTCGGGCAGCTTGGACGCACAGGCACTGCCAGCCTGACACCTACATGATGTCAGAAGACGGGCACCACTAACTGTGCATGGCCAAGGGATAACATTACAGCACGGGCTCCGTGACAGAACCAAACAACGTTGAGGAGGTGGCGCCCGGCACCAAGGGGGTTGGAATGACGGCTGTGCTGTGTCACATTACAAAGGAAAGTCCCACTTCCGGGATGGTTTGACGGTGTGAGGGGACACATTATATGAGTGTGTACTTCAGCGTTTGCAAGGAGCATAATTTTCGGAGCCACCATTTTCCATGTGCAGTATTACTGCTGTACAAGATGGCTCTTTCAGCAACAAATGCCTGGGGGGGGGGGTTAAAGGTTCCCTTTCAACTTGCTCCACTGCAGGCTTCGGCCTACACTCTGCTCCTCTTTGATTCCCTGGGTTTCAACACTGTCAGTTGCCACCTGGAAGTGTTGTCTACACAGAAAAAACACTAGGTGATGTGTCAGTGGGGTTCAGCACCGCCAGCTGTTCCCCTGCTGTGTAGTCGGCAACGTGTCCAGCACAAGCCACGCTGGCACAACAGAACAAAAGCTGCCACCAGTGCAGGCTTCGGCCTACACTCTGCTCCTCTCCTCCTCCTACTGACCCTGGGCTCAAACACCGCTAGTTTTTGCCCGGAAGTGCTAGCTGCACAGAGAAAAACACCAGCCAATGTGTTAGTGGGGTTCAGCAATGCCAGCTGTTCCCCTGCTGTGTAGCCGGCAACGTGACCTGCAAACGCCACGCAGGCACATGAACTGAAATTAAAGGGAACCTGGCCCCACCCCCCCAGTTGTTTCTATGTATAACAGCCACCTAGTACAGCAGTACTGCTGCATTTGTACAAGGTGGCTGACTTTTTCTCCTTGCCCACGTGGAACTCAACACGTACAAAATGTGTCTCATTGAGACCATTCCACTGTCCCTCAGGTGTGACTTTCCTTTCTAATGATACGCAGCACCCCCCTTGGTAGCGTTTCCCGTCTTTTGTCATCATGGTTAGCTGGCTGCGCCTGTGCATCCGCCCTGCTAGAAACAACGCCCCTCGTTGTCATATCTATTTTGTCAGCGAGGGTGTGGTTTATGGGCACGAGCAGTGCATATGTTCGCCTGTCTTAACTCATCTCCTTCCGCCTTCTTCAGACTGTGCGGCCTCCTGGCTGTGGTAGGCGATAAGGGATCAGCTGAGGCCGCCCAGTCTGGAGCAGGTGTAAGGACATGTGTAAGCGGCAAACCTATTTACTGCACAAGGCCACGAATCCCAGCCACGCAGTGTGATTTTTTGAAAACACACTGTGGGTCTGGGATTCATGTCCATCGCTAACCGTAACGGCCAACATTAAATGAGGTTAGAAGACAGGAAGCGCTCACAGCGCATGGCCAAGGGATCCAAATAGCGCAGACTCCTGTATAGCAAATAACAACGCTCAGGAATCTGCGCACAGCAGCTAGGTGTAAATTTTGACACCTGTGCTGCATCTCCTTAAAAAGACTAGTAGTCACGCCTCCACTACTGTTTGACAGTATAATGGGCTAAATAGTGTACGTGTTTAATTCAGCGTGTGCAAGGAGCAAAATTAAATAGAGCAACCTTTGACTTGTGCATCATTAATGCTGTTCAAGGTGTGGCTCTTGTACCTTGCAACACCTGAGGGGGGGGTTAAAGGTAACCTTTGAAATTGGTTCAACTAGGCTTCGGCCTACACTCTGCTCCTCTACTCCTCCTGCTGACCCCGGGCTCAAACACCGCTAGTTTCTGCCCGGAACTGCTAGCTGCACAGAGAAAAACACCAGTCAATGTGTTCGTGGGGTTCAGCACCGCCAGCTGTTCCCCTGCTGTGTAGTTGGCATCGTGTCCAGCACAAGCCACGCTGGCACAACCGACCAAAAGCTGCCACCAGTGCAGGCTTCGGCCTACACTCTGCTCCTCTCCTCCTCCTGCTGACCCCGGGCTCAAACACCGCCAGTTTCTGCCCGGACATGCTAGCTGCACAGAGAAAAACACCAGTCAATGTGTTAGTGGGGTTCAGCACCGCCAGCTGTTCCCCTGCTGTGTAGTTGGCATCGTGTCCAGCACAAGCCACGCTGGCACAACCGACCAAAAGCTGCCACCAGTGCAGGCTTCGGCCTACACTCTGCTCCTCTCCTCCTACTGCTGACCCCGGGCTCAAACACCGCCAGTTTCTGCCCGGACATGCTAGCTGCACAGAGAAAAACACCAGTCAATGTGTTAGTGGGGTTCAGCACCGCCAGCTGTTCCCCTGCTGTGTAGTCGGCATCGTGTCCAGCACAAGCCACGCTGGCACAACTGACCAAAAGCTGCCACCAGTGCAGGCTTCGGCCTACACTTTGCTCCTCTCCTCCTCCTGCTGACCCTGGGCTCAAACAACGCCAGTTTCTGCCCGGACATGCTAGCTGCACAGAGAAAAACACCAGCCAATGTGTTAGTGGGGTTCAGCACCGCCAGCTGTTCCCCTGCTGTGTAGCTGGCAACGTGTCCTGCAAACGCCACGCAGGCACATGAACTGAAATTGAAGGGAGCCTGCCCCCCACCCCCCCAGGTGTTTCTATGTATAACAGCCACCTTGTACAGCAGTACTGCTGCATTTGTACAAGGTGGCTGACTTTTTCTCCTTGCACACGTGGAACTCAACAAGTACAAAATGTGTCTCATTACAGACCATTACAATGTCCCTGAGGTGTGACTTTCCTTTTTAATGACACGCAGCACCCCCATTGTTAGCGCTGCCCGTCTCCTGACATCATTGGTTGGCTGGCTGTGCCTGTGCATCCCCCCTGCCCGACACAACGCCCCCCGTTGTCTCATATATTTTGACTGCGAGGGTGTGATTGATGGGCACGAGCAGTGCATATGTTCCCCTGTCTTCACTCCCCTCATTCCGCCTTCTTCTGACTGTGCGGCCTCATGGCCGCGGCATGCGATAAGGGATCAGCTGAGGCCGCCCAGTCTGAAGCAGGTGTAAGGACATGTGTGAGCGGCGAACATATTTACTGCACAAGGCCACGAATCCCAGCACCGCAGTGTGACTTTAGGAAAAGCCACTGTGGGTCTGGGATTTATGGCCATCGTTAACCGCAACGGCCAACATGAAATGAGGTCATGAGACGGCCTGCACTAACAGGGTATTGCCAAGGGATAACACAAGAGCGCAGTTTCCTGTACTGCAAATAACAACGGTAAGGAATCTGCGCACAGCACCTAGGTGTAAATTTGTACACCTGTGCTGCGTCTCCTTAAAAAGACTAGTAGTCACGCCTCCACTACTGTTTGACAGTATAATGGGCTAAATAGTGTACGTGTTTAATTCAGCGTGTGCAAGGAGCAAAATTAAATAGAGCAACCTTTGACTTGTGCATCATTAATGCTGTTCAAGGTGTGGCTCTTGTACCTTGCAACACCTGAGGGGGGGGTTAAAGGTAACCTTTGAAATTGGTTCAACTAGGCTTCGGCCTACACTCTGCTCCTCTACTCCTCCTGCTGACCCTGGGCTCAAACACCGCTAGTTTCTGCCCGGAACTGCTAGCTGCACAGAGAAAAACACCAGTCAATGTGTTCGTGGGGTTCAGCACCGCCAGCTGTTCCCCTGCTGTGTAGTTGGCATCGTGTCCAGCACAAGCCACGCTGGCACAACTGACCAAAAGCTGCCACCAGTGCAGGCTTCGGCCTACACTCTGCTCCTCTCCTCCTCCTGCTGACCCCGGGCTCAAACACCGCCAGTTTCTGCCCGGACATGCTAGCTGCACAGAGAAAAACACCAGTCAATGTGTTAGTGGGGTTCAGCACCGCCAGCTGTTCCCCTGCTGTGTAGTCGGCATCGTGTCCAGCACAAGCCACGCTGGCACAACTGACCAAAAGCTGCCACCAGTGCAGGCTTCGGCCTACACTTTGCTCCTCTCCTCCTCCTGCTGACCCTGGGCTCAAACAACGCCAGTTTCTGCCCGGACATGCTAGCTGCACAGAGAAAAACACCAGCCAATGTGTTAGTGGGGTTCAGCACCGCCAGCTGTTCCCCTGCTGTGTAGCTGGCAACGTGTCCTGCAAACGCCACGCAGGCACATGAACTGAAATTGAAGGGAGCCTGCCCCCCACCCCCCCAGGTGTTTCTATGTATAACAGCCACCTTGTACAGCAGTACTGCTGCATTTCTACAAGGTGGCTGACTTTTTCTCCTTGCACACGTGGAACTCAACAAGTACAAAATGTGTCTCATTACAGACCATTACAATGTCCCTGAGGTGTGACTTTCCTTTTTAATGACACGCAGCACCCCCATTGTTAGCGCTGCCCGTCTCCTGACATCATTGGTTGGCTGGCTGTGCCTGTGCGTCCCCCCTGCCCGACACAACGCCCCCGTTGTCTCATATATTTTGACTGCGAGGGTGTGATTGATGGGCACGAGCAGTGCATATGTTCCCCTGTCTTCACTCCCCTCCTTCCGCCTTCTTCTGACTGTGCGGCCTCATGGCCGCGGCATGCGATAAGGGATCAGCTGAGGCCGCCCAGTCTGAAGCAGGTGTAAGGACATGTGTGAGCGGCGAACATATTTACTGCACAAGGCCACGAATCCCAGCACCGCAGTGTGACTTTAGGAAAAGCCACTGTGGGTCTGGGATTTATGGCCATCGTTAACCGCAACGGCCAACATGAAATGAGGTCATGAGACGGCTTGCACTAACAGGGTATTGCCAAGGGATAACACAAGAGCGCAGTTTCCTGTACTGCAAATAACAACGGTAAGGAATCTGCGCACAGCACCTAGGTGTAAATTTGTACACCTGTGCTGCGTCTCCTTAAAAAGACTAGTAGAGTAGTCACGCCTCCACTACTGTTTGACAGTATAATGGGCTAAATAGTGTACGTGTTTAATTCAGCGTGTGCAAGGAGCAAAATTAAATAGAGCAACCTTTGACTTGTGCATCATTAATGCTGTTCAAGGTGTGGCTCTTGTACCTTGCAACACCTGAGGGGGGGTTAAAGGTAACCTTTGAAATTGGTTCAACTAGGCTTCGGCCTACACTCTGCTCCTCTACTCCTCCTGCTGACCCTGGGCTCAAACACCGCTAGTTTTTGCCCGGAACTGCTAGCTGCACAGAGAAAAACACCAGTCAATGTGTTAGTGGGGTTCAGCAACGCCAGCTGTTCCCCTGCTGTGTAGTCGGCAACATGTCCAGCACAAGCCACGCTGGCACAACAGAACAAAAGCTGCCACCAGTGCAGGCTTCGGCCTACACTTTGCTCCTCTCCTCCTCCTGCTGACCCTGGGCTCAAACAACGCCAGTTTCTGCCCGGACATGCTAGCTGCACAGAGAAAAACACCAGCCAATGTGTTAGTGGGGTTCAGCACCGCCAGCTGTTCCCCTGCTGTGTAGCTGGCAACGTGTCCTGCAAACACCACGCAGGCACATGAACTGAAATTGAAGGGAGCCTGCCCCCCACCCCCAGGTGTTTCTATGTATAACAGCCACCTTGTACAGCAGTACTGCTGCATTTGTACAAGGTGGCTGACTTTTTGTCCTTGCCCACGTGGAACTCAAAACGTACAAAATGTGTCTCATTGAGACCATTCCACTGTCCCTGAGGTGTGACTTTCCTTTCTAATGATACGCAGCACCCCCCTTGGTAGCGCTTCCCGTCTTCTGACATCATTGGTTGGCTTGTTGCGCCTGTGTGTCCGCCCTGCCTGAAACAATGCTCCTCGTTGTCTTATTTTGACTGCGAGGGTGTGATTGATGGGCACGAGCAGTGCATATCTTCACCTGTCTTAACTCATCTCCTTCCGCCTTCTTCAGACTGTGCAGCCTCATGGCCGCGGCATGCGAGAAGGGATCAGCAGAGGCCGCCCAGTCTGAAGCAGGTGTAAGGACGTGTGTGAGCGGCCAAAATATTTACTGCTCAAGGCCACGAATCACAGCACCTCAGTGTGACTTTATGAAAAGGCACTGTGGGTCTGGGATTTATGGCCATCGTTAACCGCACCGGCCAACATGAAATGAGGTCATAAGACGGGCAGCTCTAACAGGGCATTGCCAAGGGATAACACAAGAGCGCAGACTCCTGTACAGCAAATAACAACGCTCAGGAAGCTGCGCCAAGCACCAAGGCGTTATTTGGGACACCTGTGCTGCGTCTCCTTAAAAAGCCAAGTCACGCATCCACTACAGTTTGACTGTAGAATGGGCTAAATTGTGTACGTCTTTCATTCAGCGTGTGCAAGTAGACAAATTAATAGAGCAACCTTTCACTTGTGCAGCATTAATACTGCACAAGGTGTGTCTCTTGTACTTTGTAACACCTGAGGGGGGGTTAAAGGTTTCCTTTGAAATTGGTTCAAATAGGCTTCGGCCTACACTCTGCTCCTCTCCTCCTCCTCCTGCTTCAACACGGGCTCTAACATCGCTAGTTTTTGACCGCAAGTGCTAGCTGCACAGAGAAAAACACACGCCATTGTGTTAGTGGGGTTCAGCAACGCCAGCTGTTCCCCCACTGTGTAGCCGGCAAAGTGTCCTGCAAACGCAACGCAGACACAAAGCTGCCTCCAGTGCAGGCTTCGGCCTACACTCTGCTCCCCCTGCTTACCCTTAGCTCCAACACCGCTAGTTGGGGCTCTAGGAAGACAATCTTTAATAGGCAACGCATCTTGGTTCCAGCACCGCCAGCTGGTTCTCGGCAGTGTTCTTGTCACAGGTACTCCCTCGTGCCAAGCCTGGTTTCAGCACCGTCAGCTGTTTCCGGGTTGTGTCAAGCTCACTGAGACGCCTATGCTTGCCCCGTCGTGGTGCGGTCGGGTTAGCCAACTCCAGGGTGCCTCCAGTTTAGGAGCTTCCTATGTGGGCTGCGTGAACTGGTAGTCAAGGCTGGTTCTGTAGTGCCAGTAGGCCCAGCTTCCCCTGTAGGACTGTTGGGGTTCAGTAACTGCGGCTGCCTCGCGGCCTAGCTGTTCTCTCCTCTCCTGTGGGCCTTGGGGTCCACCACCTGGTTCCAGCACCGTCAGCTGGTTCCAGGCCGAGCCTTTGGCTTAGGTGCCTCCTCCTGGGTATCCGAGTTCCGCCAACGTCAGGCGGTCCTTGGTAGTGCTTTTAAGCGCGGGCACCTACAGCTTAGTAACCGGGTTCCAGCACCGCCAGCTGGTCCTCGGTCGTGCCATTGGCTCTTGCACACTGGGGCAACGCATCTGGGTTCCAGCACCGCCAGCTGGTTCTCGGCAGTGTTCTTGTCACAGGTACTCCCTCGTGCCAAGCCTGGTTTTAGCACCGTCAGCTGTTTCCGGGTTGTGTCAAGCTCGCTGAGACGCCTATGCTTGCCCCGTCGTGGTGCGGTCGGGTTAGCCAACTCCAGGGTGCCTCCAGTGAGCAAGTCACTTTTATCTGAAGTAATAGAGCAAGAAGCAATATTTTATACCATTTACACATAATGCATTTCAATGTAACTCATGTAGCCCCCACCATCACCCAGGGTCATACTTTATTTACCATAACCCAGAATATGTTGTACTGACTCTTGAGAATATACATGATAAGAAGTACAGTCTCCTTGAAGAGGAGACCGTCAGACTACTGAGTCAACAGATTCTAGTAATTCTAGCACTTAAAGGCAAGGTAGCTAAAGGCAAACTATTAACCCTTCTATATTACTGCCTTGGCTGTATGTCCTGGGTCATTGTCTTGCTGGAAGACAAAGCCATGACCCATTTTTAATGTCTTGGCGGAGGAAAGGAGGTTGTCACTCAGGATTTCATGGTACATGGCTCCACCCATTCTTCTATTGATGTGGTGAAGTAGTCCTGTGCCCTTAGCAGAGAAACACTCCGAAAACATAATGTTTCCACCCCCATGCTTGACAGTGGGGATGTGTTCTTTGGGTCATAGGCATCATTTCTCTTCCTCCAAACACGGCGAGTTGAGTTATTGCCAAAGACCTCAATTTTTGTCTCATCTGACCACAGTACCTTTTCCCAATCACTCACAGAATCATCCAGGTGTTCGTTGGCAAACTAGATAGGCCTGCACATGTGCTTTCTTGAGCTGGGGACCTTGTGGGCACTGCAGGATTTGAAACCTTTACGGCATAATGTGTTACCAATGCTTTTCTTGGTGACTGTGGTCCCAGCTGCCTTGAGATTATTAGCAAGTTCTCCCAGTGTAGTTTCAGGCTGATCTCTCACCTTCCTCATGATCAAGAATACTCCACGAGGTGAGATTTTGCATGGAGCCCCAGATCGATGTTGATTGACAGTCATTTTGTATTTCTTCCATTTTCTTATTATTGCACTAACAGTTGTCTCCTTCTCATCCAGCATCTTACTTATGGTTTTGTAGCCCATTCCAGCTTTGCACAGGTCTATGATCTTATCTCTGACATCTTTGGTCTTGCCCATGTTGTAGAGTTTAGAGTCTGACTGATTGATTGAGTCTGTGGACAGGAGTCTTTTATAAAGGTGACCATGTAAGACAGCTGTATTTAATGCTGGTAAGGAGTTGATTAGGAGAGTCTAAAGGTACCTTCACACTGAACAACTTAATAACGATATCGCTAGCGATCCGTGACGTTGCAACATCCTGGATAGCGATATCGTTGTGTTTGACATGCAGCAGCGATCTGGATCCTGCTGTGACATCGTTGGTCGGAGCAAAAAGGCCAGAACTTTATTTCGCCACTGGATCTCCCGCAGACATCGCTGAATCGGCGTGTGTGACGCCGATCCAGCGATGTCTTCACTTGTAACCAGGGTAAACATCGGGTTACTAAGCGCAGGGCCGCGCTTAGTAACCCGATATTTACCCTGGTTACCATTGTAAATGTAAAAAAAAAAACACTACATACTTACATTCCGGTGTCTGTCACGTCCCCCGGTGTTCTGCTTCCCTGCACTGTGTCAGCGCCGGCTGGCCGTAAAGCAGAGCACAGCGGTGACGTCACCGCTCTGCTTTACGGCTGGCACTTACACAGTGCAGGGAAGGTGACGACGAGGGACGCGACAGACACCGGAATGTAAGTATGTAGTGTTTTTTTTTTTTTACATTTACACTGGTAACCAGGGTAAACATCGGGTTACTAAGTGCAGCCCTGCGCTTAGTAACCCGATGTTTACCCTGGTTACCCGGGGACTTCGGTATCGTTGGTCGCTGGAGAGCTGTCTGTGTGACAGCTCTCCAGCGACCACACAGCGACGCTGCAGCAATCGGCATCGTTGTATAGATCGCTGCAGCGTCGCTAAATTTGACGGTTACTTAACAGGTTTGTAGTAGGAGCCAGAACTCTTAATGGTTGGTAAGGGATCAAATACTTATTTCTCACTGCAAAATGCAAATAAAATTTATATAATATATACAATGTGATTTTCTGGATTTTATTTAAAATTTATCTCAGTGTTAAAATTAACATACCCCTATAATTATAGACTGTTCATGTCTTTGTCAGTGGGCAAACTTACAAAATGAGCAAGGGATCAAATATTTATTTCCCCCACTGTTTGAATTGTGACAAAGTCACTGGTAAAGTGCTAGAGAGGAGATATGTTTCACAATGCCTAATGGCGTCAGTGATATGAAATCCAGAGTTTTATTTCCTCCAGCACAGTTAGTGTTGCGAGGGTTAAGTTATGCCATGGGCTAGTTTTAAGTGGACATTCACAGAACGGGTGGGAAAATTTCCGCTGTCTCTCCACCTACAGAGCCAGCACCGCCATGTGCTAACAAGATCTTGGTGATGTAACTGTCATGTGACACTCACATGGGTGAGGAGTCACATGGTCTATGCCTAAATAGCTGAACTCTAGGGGTTGGTTGGGCTATTGAGAGCCTGGAGAGGAAGACTCCAGAAAAGTGTTTGTGCACATGGTGCTTGTTCAAGGACATTGGTAACCCTGAGTGGGCTGAACCCCACTAGTGCAAGGACTGCACAAAGTGCTACCATTTTGTGTTGCTGTTTTGCCCAGAGGACCGTGTTTATTTTTGTGCTTATGTAGGAAGATGGACTGGGTCGATGGTGCCTCTCTTGTGCCAGTCCCGGAACCATCGGGACTGTCAGCATTGTTGCAGGGGAGAAAGCATTTAGACCTTGATGGACCTTTGCACTTGTCTGAAGGGGGTTTGACAGACATAAAAGGCTCTGCTCGTGGGTAAAGGGGAGGCTCGGCGGGAAGGCAGAGGACACAACATGAGACAGTTAACTCTCGCTCCGTGAGACGACGTCGCAGCACCGACCATCACTATGCTACCCGCTCCCCTGCTGACTGTGAGAGAATTGACTGTGTGCCATCATCTAGCTGTAATACCGAATTGACCGCACATGCCATTCCTCAGTCTAACGCGGGCGCGTGGCCCACTGCTGAACTGGACTATCAGCTAAAGCTGTCTGGCTTACATCCCGCCTCCACCACTGAACTTTACAGAACTCCGTCGGAACCAGAGACTGTGTCATGACTAGTGTTGAGCATTCCGATACCGCAAGTATCGGGTATCGGCCGATACTTGCGGTATCGGAATTCCGATACCGAGATCCGATACTTTTGTGGTATCGGGTATCGGTATCGGATACATAGAGATGTGTAAAATAAAGAATTAAAATAAAAAATATTGATATATTTACCTCTCCGGCGGCCCCTGGACTCAGCGCGGCTTCGTTGTTCAAAATCAGCGCTTTTAGGACCTGAGAATCACGTCCCCGCTTCTGATTGGTCGCGGGCCGCCCATGTGACCGCCACGCGACCAATCACAAGCCGCGACGTCACCGCAAGCTATTAACGCGCTCATTTTTGAAAATGAGCGCGTTAATGGCTTTCAAAGACGTATCGGCTTGTGATTGGTCGCGGCCGCGCGACCAATCACAAGATGCGACGTCACCGCGACCAATCACAAGCCGCTACGTCTTTGAAAGCCATTAACGCGCTCATTTTTAAAAATGAGCGCGTTAATAGCTTGCGGTGACGTCGCGGCTTGTGATTGGTCGCGGCCACGCGACCAATCACAAGCCGCTACGTCTTTGAAAGCCATTAACGCGCTCATTTTTAAAAATGAGCGCGTTAATAGCTTGCGGTGACGTCGCGGCTTGTGATTGGTCGCGGCCACGCGACCAATCACAAGCCGCTACGTCTTTGAAAGCCATTAACGCGCTCATTTTTAAAAATGAGCGCGTTAATAGCTTGCGATGACGTCGCGGCTTGTGATTGGTCGCGTGGCCGCGACCAATCACAAGCCGATACGTCTTTGAAAGCCATTAACGCGCTCATTTTTAAAAATGAGCGCGTTAATAGCTTGCGGTGACGTCGCGGCTTGTGATTGGTCGCGGCCACGCGACCAATCACAAGCCGCTACGTCTTTGAAAGCCATCAACGCGCTCATTTTTAAAAATGAGCGCGTTAATAGCTTGCGGTGACGTCGCGGCTTGTGATTGGTCGCGTGTCGGTCACATGGGCGGCCCGCGACCAATCAGAAGCCGGGACGTGATTCTCAGGTCCTAAAAGCGCTGATTTTGAACAAAGAAGCCTGCCGGTTACCCGCGCTGAGTTCAGGGGCCGCCGGAGAGGTAAATATATCAATATTTTTTATTTTAATTCTTTATTTTACACATCCCTATGGATCCCAGCAATAAAATTGCTTCTGGACTTTTAGGGATTGACACCCCTGTCATTTATTTAATCACTTTAAGAACACCCTCCCAGAAGGCCACCAAGGTCGGGCACGCCCACCATATGTGTGACATTGAACCCTCATGAGCCCCACGTCACCAGCACAAGTTTTATACACCCGGGAATCATTGATGAAAGACTGAAGGAACACGATACCACCTAGATACTATTTTATAACTAGTTTCCTGAACTTTAGTGGCTATATTAGATTTATGAGATAGATGGAAACATTTATATTATTGTTCTCTTGTAAAGGTTTAATGGAGCTCCCTTTCTCATGCTCTACAAAAACGGGGAAGCATATCCGGACCACTATCCAATAGAAGCTTATAGATAACTGGGATTGCATGTACTGGGTTAGTGGGAGCAATACACAGAGATTCAAACAAAGAAAGGGGGCACACCCCTTCTAAATAAATGGCAAATGTAGAGAGAAAATGTCCTAGTTGAATATATTCAAATGAATATCTCATTTTCCAAGGACGATCACCAAGAATAACTGAAAGGGGAAGAAATACACATTCAGGGGCCACATGACAAAAAATGCAAGGGGTTTCTTTTGGAACTACTCAAGAAAAGGCTTGAGGACACACCATAAGGGAATTTAGGATTATCTGTTTTTGGGGATAACGCTCCTAATGGGTCAATTAGAATTCCTTTTATACTAGGGATCTGAACAGTTTTGAGTGTTTGCCTGAAACTAAATGGAATAGAAATATTATTTTAAGCAAAGATACGCCATGTTCATGATAGAGTGAAAACTGATATATGACAAGTCTCATGGGCCATACGCACCCACAGTTTAGATTCTCTGCAATGCAGAAGGCCTAACACTGGACCTTCATCCAGAAGAGGGATGAAATATATATTGGGATTGTTTGTAGTAAATATAAAAGTCTAGGTAATACAGTCATTTTAAGGATGTTAACCTAGCCAAACCAGGAGAACTCTCCATGATTCCAGGAATTATGACCCCCCTCCAATCTGGACAAAAACTAGCCAAAGTTCAAGTCAAACAACTGATAGGTCTGACAAAATAAGTGTGCCCAATTAGTTAATATGGCTATTTGAGAGCCATTTAAATGGAAAACTAGATTTCAGAACAGTCACCATTTGCAAAGGTTGGGAAACATTCATGGCTTCAGATTTTTTGAGACTGATCTTAAAATTAGACCAACTACTAAAACGTGCCAACTCAGACATTAGGAAAGGGAGCAAGGTATGTGGATTAGTTAGATGAATTAGCAGGTCATCAGCAAATGCAGAGCATTTATACTCTGAGCCCACTATTTTGATTCCCTGCATATAAGGATTAGCACGCATGGCCTCCATAACTAAATGTTAAGAAAACTAAGGAGTTGGTGGCCAACTATAGCAGGATTAAGTTGGAATGCTTACCGATCACTATTGCTGGTCAGGAGGTAGAGCAGGTGGAGAGTTACAAATATTTGGGGGTCCATTTGGATAGCAAACTGGACTGGAGATGCCACTCTGAGTTTGTCTACAAGAAGGGGATGAGCAGATTGTATTTCCTAAGGAAACTGAGGTCTTTTAATGTGTGTAGCAAAATGTTAGAAATGTTCTACCAATCTGTAGTGGCAAGTGCCATCTTTTTTTTGCAATCACATGCTGGGGTAATAGTGTGCGGGCCTCTGATGCTAATAAGCTGAATAAGATTATTAAGAAGGCAAGTTCTGCTGTGGGCTGTAATCTGGACTCTTTTGAGGAGGTAGTGGAGAGAAGAACTCTGAAAAAGTGTATGGCAATTATGAACAATAATGCACATCCACTATATGAGCTATTCATGAGACAGAAGAGCACCTTCAGCAACCGGCTAATACATCTGAGGTGTAAGAAGGAAAAATTTAGGAAATCGTTTGTGCCAACTGCCATGGGAATGTACAACAATAACATCAGCGTTAAACCACCAATGTGAATGTCTACTTATTTCTCTACTTATTTCTCTACATTTCAGTTCACTCATTGTGTATGTCCTATTCTAATGTATAATGTATAATGTACTTCTGTCAACTCCACTATCATGTCAACTATGTAATTGCTTTATGATTTTTATGATTTAAGTTGTGCTGCTGTGATACCATAATTTCCCACGGGATCAATAAAGTGTATCGTATCGTATCGTATCGTATAAGATGCTCCATTATCAGGATATACAACTTTGGGGAGAGGGGGCAGACTTGTCAAGTACCATTCTTTATAATAAAGGGTGTTGTGAATTCTGTGGCAGAGCTCCCTCCTGTGGTCACAAGTGGTACTTCGGCTGGTTCTCTCTGTGAGCTTCCGTTGGTGGAGGAAAGTGGTACTGCAGCTTCTGAGTTTCCTTCCTCAGGTGATGTGGTGAAGTCGTTAGGTGCTGCTCTATTTAACTCCACCTAGTGCTTTGATCCTGGCCTCCAGTCAATGTTCTAGTATTGGACCTGTTTCATCCTGGATCGTTCCTGTGGCCTGCTGCTCTGCATAGCTAAGTTCCTCTTTGCTATTTGTTTGCTGTTTTTTTCTGTCCAGCTTGTCCATTTGTTTTTTACTGCTTGCTGGAAGCTCTGGGACGCAGAGGGTGTACCTCCGTGCCGTTAGTTCGGTACGGAGGGTCTTTTTGCCCCCTTTGCGTGGTTTTTGTAGGGTTTTGTGTTGGCCGCAAAGTTACCTTTCCTATCCTCGCTCTGTTCAGAAAGTTGGGCCTCACTTTGCTAAATCTATTTCATCTCTACGTTTATCTTTTCATCTTAACTCACAGTCATTATATGTGGGGGCTGCCTTTTCCTTTAGGGTATTTCTCTGAGGCAAGGTAGGCTTATTTTCAATCTTCAGGCTAGCTAGTTTCTCAGGCCGTGCCGAGTTGCATAGGGAGCGTTAGGCGCAATCCACAGCTGCCTTTAGTGTGGTTGGAGAGGATTAGGGATTGCGGTCAACAGAGTTCCCACGTCTCAGAGCTCGTTCTTGTTTTTTGGGTTATTGCCAGGTCACTGTATGTGCGCTGACCTCTATGTCCATTGTGGTACTGAATTACCTTTCATAACAGTACTGGAGGCCAAATGTACTAATGATTCTCAATAGAGGGAAAGAAGAAGTTCTGAGACCATTTTTTTTTCTCTGCACTGTGTTTTGCCTTTTTTTCCCCCTAGACATTTGGGTGGTTCAGGACACAGGTGTAGCAATGGACATTAAAGGTCTGTCTTCATGTGTGGATCAGCTCACGGCAAGAGTACAAAGTATTCAAGACTTTGTGGTTCAGAATTCTATGTTAGAACCGAGAATTCCTATTCCTGATTTGTTTTTTGGAGATAGAACTAAATTTCTGAGTTTCAAAAATAATTGTAAACTATTTCTGGCTTTGAAACCTCGCTCCTCTGGTGACCCAGTTCAACAAGTTAGGATCGTTATTTCTTTTTTGCGTGGCGACCCTCAGGACTGGGCATTTTCTCTTGCGTCAGGAGATCCTGCATTAAGTAATATCGATGCATTTTCCCTGGCGCTCGGATTGCTGTACGATGAGCCTAATTCTGTGGATCAGACAGAGAAGAATTTGCTGGCTCTGTGTCAGGGTCAGGATGAAATAGAGGTATATTGTCAGAAATATAGAAAGTGGTCCGTACTCACTCAGTGGAATGAAGGTGCGCTCGTAGCTATTTTCAGAAAAGGTCTCTCTGAAGCCCTTAAGGATGTCATGGTGGGATTTCCTATGCCTGCTGGTCTGAATGAGTCTATGTCTTTGGCCATTCAGATCGGTCGACGCTTGCGCGAGCGTAAATCTGTGCACCATTTGGCGGTATTACCTGAGCTTAAACCTGAGCCTATGCAGTGCGATAGGACTTTGACCAGAGTTGAACGGCAAGAACACAGACGTCTGAATGGGCTGTGTTTCTACTGTGGTGATTCCACTCATGCTATCTCTGATTGTCCTAAGCGCACTAAGCGGTTCGCTAGGTCTGCCACCATTGGTATGGTACAGTCAAAATTTCTTCTGTCTGTTACCTTGATCTGCTCTTTGTCATCGTATTCTGTCATGGCATTTGTGGACTCAGGCGCTGCTCTGAATTTGATGGACTTGGAGTATGCTAGGCGTTGTGGGTTTTTCTTGGAGCCCTTGCAGTGTCCTATTCCATTGAGAGGAATTGATGCTACGCCTTTGGCCAAGAATAAGCCTCAGTACTGGACCCAGCTGACCATGTGCATGGCTCCTGCACATCAGGAGGTTATTCGCTTTCTGGTGTTGCATAATCTGCATGATGTGGTCGTGTTGGGGTTGCCATGGCTACAAGTCCATAATCCAGTATTAGATTGGAAATCCATGTCTGTGTCCAGCTGGAGTTGTCAGGGGGTACATGGTGATGTCCCATTTCTGACTATTTCGTCATCCACCCCTTCTGAGGTTCCTGAGTTCTTGTCTGATTACCGGGAATTATTTGATGAGCCCAAGTCCGATACGCTACCTCCGCATAGGGATTGTGATTGTGCTATCGATTTGATTCCTGGTAGTAAATTCCCAAAAGGTCGACTGTTTAATTTATCTGTGCCTGAGCACGCCGCTATGCGGAGTTATGTGAAGGAGTCTTTGGAGTAGGGGCATATTCGCCCGTCATCGTCGCCATTAGGAGCAGGGTTCTTTTTTGTAGCCAAGAAGGATGGTTCACTGAGACCTTGTATAGATTACCGCCTTCTAAATAAGATCACGGTTAAATTTCAGTACCCCTTGCCATTGTTATCTGATTTGTTTGCTCGGATTAAGGGGGCAAGTTGGTTCACCAAGATAGATCTTCGTGGTGCGTATAATCTTGTGCGTATTAAGCGAGGCGATGAGTGGAAAACTGCATTTAATACGCCCGAGGGCCATTTTGAGTATCTAGTGATGCCATTCGGACTTGCCAATGCTCCATCAGTGTTTCAGTCCTTTATGCATGACATCTTCCGAGAGTACCTGGATAAATTCCTGATTGTGTACTTAGATGACATTTTGATCTTCTCGGATGATTGGGAGTCTCATGTGAAGCAGGTCAGAACGGTGTTTCAGGTCCTGCGTGCTAATTCTTTGTTTGTGAAGGGATCAAAGTGTCTCTTTGGTGTTCAGAAGGTTTCATTTTTGGGGTTCATCTTTTCCCCTTCTACTATCGAGATGGACCCTGTTAAGGTCCAAGCCATCCATAATTGGACTCAGCCGACATCTCTGAAAAGTCTGCAAAAGTTCCTGGGCTTTGCTAATTTTTATCGTCGCTTCATCTGCAATTTTTCTAGTATTGCTACACCATTGACCGATTTGACCAAGAAAGGTGCTGATTTGGTCAATTGGTCTTCTGCTGCGGTGGAAGCTTTTCAAGAGTTGAAGCGTCGTTTTTCTTCTGCCCCTGTGTTGTGTCAACCAGATGTTTCGCTTCCGTTCCAGGTCGAGGTTGATGCTTCTGAGATTGGAGCAGGGGCTGTTTTGTCGCAGAGAAGTTCTGATTGCTCGGTGATGAAACCATGCGCCTTCTTTTCCAGGAAGTTTTCGCCTGCTGAGCGAAATTATGATGTGGGCAACCGAGAGTTGCTGGCCATGAAGTGGGCATTCGAGGAGTGGCGTCATTGGCTTGAAGGAGCTAAGCATCGCGTGGTGGTCTGGACTGATCATAAGAACTTGACTTATCTCGAGTCCGCCAAGCAGTTGAATCCTAGACAAGCTCGTTGGTCGTTGTTTTTTGCCCGTTTTGACTTTGTGATTTCATACCTTCGGGGCTCTAAAAATGTGAAGGCGGATGCTCTGTCTAGGAGTTTTGTGCCCGACTCTCCGGGTGTATCTGAGCCGGCGGGTATCCTCAAAGAGGGAGTAATTGTGTCTGCCATCTCCCCTGATTTGCGGCGGGTGCTGCAAAAATTTCAGGCTAATAAACCTGATCGTTGCCCAGCGGAGAAACTGTTTGTCCCTGATAGGTGGACGAATAAAGTTATCTCTGAGGTTCATTGTTCGGTGTTGGCTAGTCATCCTGGAATCTTTGGTACCAGAGAGTTAGTGGCTAGATCCTTTTGGTGGCCATCTCTGTCGCGGGATGTGCATACTTTTGTGCAATCCTGTGGGATTTGTGCTCGGGCTAAGCCCTGCTGTTCTCGTGCCAGTGGGTTGCTTTTGCCCTTGCCGGTCCCGAAGAGGCCTTGGACACATATCTCTATGGATTTTATTTCAGATCTTCCCGTCTCTCAAAAGATGTCAGTCATTTGGGTGGTCTGTGATCGCTTCTCTAAGATGGTCCATTTGGTACCCTTGTCTAAATTGCCTTCCTCCTCTGATTTGGTGCCATTGTTTTTCCAGCATGTGGTTCGTTTGCATGGCATTCCAGAGAATATCGTTTCTGACAGAGGTTCCCAGTTTGTTTCGAGGTTTTGGCGAGCCTTTTGTGGTAGGATGGGCATTGACTTGTCTTTTTCCTCGGCTTTCCATCCTCAGACTAATGGCCAGACCGAACAAACCAATCAGACCTTGGAAACATATCTGAGATGCTTTGTTTCTGCTGATCAGGATGACTGGGTGTCCTTTTTGCCTTTGGCTGAGTTCGCCCTTAATAATCGGGCCAGCTCGCTACCTTGGTTTCACCGTTTTTCTGCAACTCTGGGTTCCATCCTCGTTTCTCTTCAGGGCAGGTTGAGTCTTCGGACTGTCCTGGTGTGGATACTGTGGTGGACAGGTTGCAGCAGATTTGGACTCATGTAGTGGACAATTTGACTTTGTCCCAGGAGAAGGCTCAAAGTTTCGCTAATCGCAGACGCTGTGTGGGTCCCCGACTTCGGGTTGGGGACTTGGTTTGGTTATCTTCTCGTCATATTCCTATGAAGGTTTCCTCTCCTAAGTTTAAACCTCGTTTTATTGGTCTGTATAGGATTTCTGAGGTTCTTAATCCTGTGTCTTTTCGTCTGACCCTTCCAGATTCTTTTTCCATACATAACGTATTCCATAGGTCATTGTTGCGGAGATACGTGGCACCTATGGTTCCATCTGTTGATCCTCCTGCCCCGGTTTTGGTGGAGGGGGAGTTGGAGTATATTGTGGAGAAGATTTTGGATTCTCGTGTTTCAAGGCGGAAACTCCAGTATCTGGTTAAGTGGAAGGGTTATGCTCAGGAAGATAATTCCTGGGTCTTTGCCTCTGATGTCCATGCTCCCGATCTTGTTCGTGCCTTTCATATGGCTCATCCTGGTCGTCCTGGGAGCTCTGGTGAGGGTTCGGTGACCCCTCCTCAAGGGGGGGGTACTGTTGTGAAATTTGTGGCAGAGCTCCCTCCTGTGGTCATAAGTGGTACTTCGGCTGGTTCTCTCTGTGAGCTTCCGTTGGTGGAGGAAAGTGGTACTGCGGCTTCTGAGTTTCCTTCCTCAGGTGATGTGGTGAAGTCGTTAGGTGCTGCTCTATTTAACTCCACCTAGTGCTTTGATCCTGGCCTCCAGTCAATGTTCTAGTATTGGACCTGTTTCATCCTGGATCGTTCCTGTGGCCTGCTGCTCTGCATAGCTAAGTTCCTCTTTGCTATTTGTTTGCTGTTTTTTCTGTCCAGCTTGTCCATTTGTTTTTTTACTGCTTGCTGGAAGCTCTGGGACGCAGAGGGTGTACCTCCGTGCCGTTAGTTCGGTACGGAGGGTCTTTTTGCCCCCTTTGCGTGGTTTTTGTAGGGTTTTGTGTTGGCCGCAAAGTTACCTTTCCTATCCTCGCTCTGTTCAGAAAGTTGGGCCTCACTTTGCTAAATCTATTTCATCTCTACGTTTGTCTTTTCATCTTAACTCACAGTCATTATATGTGGGGGCTGCCTTTTCCTTTGGGGTATTTCTCTGAGGCAAGGTAGGCTTATTTTCTATCTTCAGGCTAGCTAGTTTCTCAGGCCATGCCAAGTTGCATAGGGAGCGTTAGGCGCAATCCACGGCTGCCTTTAGTGTGGTTGGAGAGGATTAGGGATTGCGGTCAACAGAGTTCCCACGTCTCAGAGCTCATTCTTGTTTTTTGGGTTATTGCCAGGTCACTGTATGTGCGCTGACCTCTATGTCCCTTGTGGTACTGAATTACCTTTCATAACAAAAGGGGGCCAAAAGGGAGCTGTTGATTTTTATCTGGGCGGCGAGGGAATCATAGAGGGTCAGGATTTTTTAGGTAAATAAAGGAGCCAAACCGATGTGGCTCAAGATTTGAGAAAAAGAAGACCATGAGATCCTTTCAAAGGCCTATTCAGCATTAAGCCATGGGATCATGAAGGGATTTTTTTGAGTGCGTGCATAATTAATAATAGCTATTGTTTTCAAAGTGTTTTCTCGTGCCTCCCTTCCTTGAACAAAACCAACCTGGTCTGGGTGTATTAAATGAGGGAGGTGGGATTTATGTCTATTGGGCAGAAGCTTGTCATATTATTTTAAATGAGTGACTCGGGCGCGCACTGTGATTACGAACCATGCAATGGGGTGTAACCACGCAGCAGACTGACCTCGCAATGGGGTGTACCCATGCACCAGACGGGTGTATGTGCAGACTAATAGGAAATATAAATACCTGGTGTACCTCTCCTGCCACTCCCACCTTGTGTATGAAAAAGTTCTGTAGTTAATACTGTTCAGGTAGAGCTATCCGATAGCGCTATCCATGAAGAAAGTGAATGGGTAGAGCTATCCCATACCCCTATTCCTAAAAGAAATGAGCGGGTAGAGCTATCCAATAGCGCTATTTTGCAATGTTCCTGAGTGTAAGCTATTTCACATGGTTGAGTGCACTTGGGATCTGCCCCCAAGGCCCTGAGCATGCCCAATGTTTGGTCCGTAGACCGCGGCTAGGAATTAGTCATGCTTTTGTGTACAAACTTTGCTAGGACTGGCGGAACGCACCAAGAAAGATGTAATAGATGCGTTCGCAGTCCGGGGTCCACCGTGCAGGTAAAAACCTGCTGCTAGTAAATGGCAGCGTAATATGGCGGTGGAAGCGAACCCGGTAAAACCACAGGTCCGCAATACCGCACTAAAGAGTGCAAGCAAGGAGTCAGCGAACACAACCCCAAGACACAGGATTGAAGTCCGATTAGACCACTTGCTGACACAACACCGCAACAGGGTGTGTTAGGCAACTCTTATAATTAGAGCACCGAAGTGCGAACTGTGCCGTGCTGGCAGGCACCACTAAGCACCCAGACGTGGGTCAGGAAGCGCACTACTGGCGCGTGGCGCCGCACTGGCGGTCACAGCAATAGACGCTGATACGTGTGTGACACGTTGAGTGATTAGTCGGGCGCTAGATAGCAGCCATACTCCATACGCGAACAGTCATACAATAGGGTAGGGGTATTTAATGAACGACTTGCACTCACAACAAACACACGTATTCAATTGTAAGACAATACTAGCGCATGGCCGTGCGGTCATGCGCAGTTTATATAGCAGCAGCACAGGAAGTGGCTACAGTACCTTTGCCCTTCCAAGACCTGCCAAAAGGACCAATGGAATGTGCTGCAGAGCCTGAGCACATGACCCTCGATCTCCAACGGGAGATCTTACCCTGGACATGCTCAGTACGTGCAGACAAGGACTTAGTCCCAGAGAAGTCCGCTCGCTGCTGACCAGCACTGACTTTAATGGCAGAGACTGGAGAAGCAGCAGTAACTCTCAGAACAGAGTGAGAATGAGCAAGACGCTGGGACCGACGTCTTTGCTGAGCAGACTCCACTGCGGCTGGACAAGAATGGGAGACTGCAGCGGAGGTGGCTCGAGATTCCCCCTGTGCAGAAGCGGGAACTCGACCCCTAACAAACTTTTTTGGCTTTTACAATTGTTAAAAAGCTTAATAAAAGACTTCTTTGAACACACAGTTCATAGTAAACCATTTGTCAACGTTAGGAATAAGTTTACCCTGCTCTGTGTCTCAAATGTTTTGACCCTTATTTGTTGGCTTTTCCTTCCCCTTGTGAAAGCCACATACAACTGCCCCTGTGAAAACGCTGGGAGAGGCAAATAAATTCCTACAATATCCAAGGACTGTCCCTGAGATTTATTGATGGTCATTGCAAAAGCCAATATGACAGGAAACTGACGCCCTCGCATCTGGACTGGCAAGTTTTTATCTTTGGAAATCAGGTCAATTCTTGGAATAAGGACTGTCTGACCCTTTGCTTTTCCATTTAAAGCAAAGGCATGAATAACGTTTGCTTTTAAGCTTTTCACATAAGGCCTTGTGCCATTACAAAGGCCACGCTTTCTGTTAAGATTACGCAGGAGCATAATTACAGTTCCTGGTTTCAGCTTTAGTTCATGAGGAGGCATCCCAGTGGGATTCAAAGAGTTAACAAACTCTACAGGGTAATCTGTGAAAATCACACCCTCAGCTTCTGCAATTGTGTCGACGGAGCGATATGTTGAGTGTTCACCTTGAACTTGACTAAGAATTTTGTCATTCAATGGTGTAAGAATTGCTTTATTGGCAATTGCTTCTACCGTTGCATCGGTAATCTCAATTGAGTTGCCAAACATAGCTGTAATTAAATCAACCTCTTCAATAAAAGAATTTGGGATTTCAATTGTGTCTTCTGGTAGACCATATAAATTTGACAACTCTCCATTACCAAGTTTCAGTAACCATAAGTTGTACTCAACTTCATCCTGAGACGTTCTCATATTCTGTTATAACTGGAACCGTGAAAACTGATTCCAGGATTTTGAGTACTTAATGGTGGATTGTACAATTTGGGCTCTTTTTCCACCTTTCACTATTGGTAGGGCTTGACGAAAGTCACCACCGTTTATGAAAACTTTTCCACCAAATGGTCTTTTTTTTCCACATATGTCTTGAAACAAATTAACAATAGCGTTCATATTAAAACAGGGAGTTATTGTTACTTCGTCCCAAATAATGACAGATGACTCCCTAAGCTTCTATGCTTGAAGTGAGGTTTGCTTAATTTTTGACACTGTGGTCTCATTTGTTGTAATTCCAAGACCAAACTTGGAATGGTAGGTGCTACCGTTTTGTAGTAATGTAGCCGCCAATCCAGTGGAGGCTACTGAGCAAATAGACTTCTTTTCTGCTTGTAATATCTTGTGCAAGCAGTTGTACAAAAATGTCTCCCCACTGCCTCTTGGGCCGTCCAGAAAAAAACAGTGTGAGCTAGTGTCGTCTGGCTGTGACGCAGCATTGACTGCTTGCATAATTGCATCAAAAGCTGATTTCTGAGCTTCATTAAGCATAGCTTTCAATTGCTCAGCTTCCTGCTTTATTACAGCATAATTCATTTGGTCCAGTATTTCATCTGGAACATTTACTGGAGATGGCAATCTGTAGTCAGCACAGGACTTTTAATTGCTTAAGAGCACTTCATTAATATCATGAAGAACCAGTTGCTCAGCAATTTCTGGAGTATACTGCCTGGTGTAATCCTCCATAAATTCAGTTTTATATTTTTGTCATAATGCCAATGGTTTAGCTAGTTCCCCATATGCACAAATTATAGCAAATAATTTGTGAAGTTGGTAGGGCATTTGGAAAGCGATTGCATCCATTATAACGTCTTCCCATTGGGAATCGTCTTCCAAAAGATGAATATCAATGCACGCATTTTCATATGTGTCATGTACGACTCCATTGACAGTCCTTAAGTCAGCATAAGACTTTGCTCCTGTTACGTGAAGTAAAAGGAGTATTAGGTAATACAGCTCACCATCTAATAAAGAGACGGTATACATTCGGGTAATTGTTTTCCAAAATTGAGTCTGTTGTTTTTTCCATCCTTCTAGTACAGATTTTCTATCCTAGACATTGTGTTCAGGGATTTCACTGTACAAATACTGACAGGCGGAAGTGTCAACTCTGTTTAGCTCAAAATAAGCCTGCTGAGTAGAGGCTTTTGAGTCCGAAATAACCATATCCACATTACCATTTTCGAAAAACACTTGCTGCATGTTTTCAAGGTGAACAGCAAGCCTTTTAATGGTATGTGAAGCATCATGCATTTTATTTTTTCTGTATCTCCACATGCCCTCAGGGGTGCTTATATACCGAGAATCTAGGTACAAGGCTAGTTCATTCCTGTTTAATGTATCAAACTTGATATTGGCACAGTCATTTCCTTTGTATACATATTTGAAAAGATATTTAACACTTTTTATTGAAGCACATATCTCAACATTGATATAGCAATTATACTTGAGTAATAAATAGGGGTTGTATGGAACTACCCATCTATTGTTGATTTTTTGCGCTCCTCGTCTGGTTTTCATAGTACTGCGTCGACGGTACAGTGGGTAACCATCAACATTGGGGTTTGTCTCTGTATTAAATTCCTTTGGGAGGCCCTATTTGCTAATCCAAATTGTTTGGGATAAAACTGTGTTGCAGTGAGGAATCAGGAGGACACATTTCCTCTTAAAAATCGTTAGGTATAAGAGTGTTGTTCAGGCACACTATCTAAGAAAATAAATATTGTTTATATTAAATATTGTAATTATTGTGATTGTTAATTTCGCATGACAGGTGACTGAAAGGTGTGGGCCTAAGGTTGTGAAACAGCAGGTTACAAGAGGAGAAGGGTACATACAACATGAGTGGGAAAAAGCGAGGTTGTGATGGAAGGGGAATAGGCTTGGTGTTTGACATGTATGAGAGTTAAGCTGGAGTCACACATAACGATATCGTTAACGATATTGTTGCAACGTCACGCTTTTGGTGACGTAGCAACGATCCTGCTAACGATCTCGTTATGTGTGACAGGCTGACAGCGACCAACGATCATGCCCCTGCTGGGAGATCGTTGGTCGTTGGGGAATGATCAGGACCATTTTTTGGTCGCTGATAACCCGCTGTCATCGCTGGATCGGCGTGTGTGACGCCGATCCAGCGATGTGTTCACTTGTAACCAGGGTAAATATCGGGTTACTAAGCGCAGGGCCGCGCTTAGTAACCCGATATTTACCCTGGTTACCATTGTAAAAGTTAAAAAAAAAAAAACAGTACATACTCACATTCTGATGTCTGTCACGTCCCCCGGCGTCCACAGGGTTAAAACTGCTTTCGGCAGGAGCGCTGGTAATGCACGCGCTGCTGCTGAGATGCACTGACTGTGCCAGCGCCGGCCGTAAAGCAGAGCACAGCGGTGACGTCACCGCTGTTACTGCCGGCGCTGACACAGTCAGTGCATCTCAGCAGCAGCGCGTGCATTACCAGCGCTCCTGCTGAAAGCAGTTTTAACCCTGTGGACGCCGGCGGGGGACGTGACAGACATCAGAATGTGAGTATGTAGTGTTTTTTTTTTTTTTACTTTTACAATGGTAACCAGTGTAAATATTGGGTTACTAAGCGTGGCCCTGCACTTAGTAACCCGATGTTTACCCTGGTTACCCGGGTGCCGCAGGGGGACTTCGGCATCGTTGAAGACAGTTTCAACGATGCCAAAGTCATTCCCCTGATCGTTGCCAAAAAAGACAGAAAGAATGGACGTTCCTGCTGTCTCAAAAATACTCGTAGATTTGGCCAACCAGGCCGCCTCCCTGGCCTCCCAGTCCATAGCGACCACCACCGGTGTGCAAACCACACAATAATAATATATATAGATGTATATTGACAACAGCACCACCTCAATAGGTGTGTGCGACCCTCCAGAAGTACCCTGGGACACAGGGCTAAACAATCAATACCATACACAAATTAGAGGGTGCACTCCAGCCGTATACCGATATAAGAAAAGGGTGCAGAACCTAGTCCAATAACTATTGTAACCAAAAAACACAGAAAGAATGGACTAAAGTGGGCTCGCACAACCAAAATATAGAAAAACAATAATAAACACGTTTATTAAACACCATAACATGAATATAAAAACACTTAAAATCACAGCAAATGTGTACAAAACACCCCCATAACAATAGAATGTCAATAGAAAATATACATACGGTATATATATATGAAAAAACACTTATAACCGGGCATATAGTAATATACGGTATAGCGAGCTAGTGCTCATGAGGATCACCCCCAGAGACCAATAGAATGCATGCATATAATTATGTTAGGTCCCTGCATACCCTGCTAGTAAATAGATGACTCCAACCTAGACCTGCATAAATGATCCACAGGTCCTAAGAATGTCCGCTATATGTGTGGAAAGGAGACCTGAAAAAACTCCCATAGGAGAAAAGCAAACGGCATCACGCCGAAAATACTCAGCTATGTCCGAGGTGGTGAAGCTGGGAATAAAAAGCTGCTAAGTTATAAATAGCTTGCATGTCTCACGTAGCCGGCAAGTGTCAAAGAGAGAGGGGGTGTGAGGACAGAACCCCACGCGTATCGCCGCCGCAGCGGCTTCGTCAGGGGAAGTAGGTCATATGGTGAGTAACTTACGTTTATATAGTGTACACAATCAATGGGAATGGACACCGGTGTGTCGCCAGGGCGCAGGAGAAGCAGGCCGGAAATGAACCGCCGGCCACGGAAGGAGGGGAACAGAGCGGAGTGAGAAAATCTCCATGGAGAAAGGCGCATGCGCAGACGCGGCTCCAATAGTGCCGCACTGCGCAAGCGCTAGACAAAGACCGGGCCCATAGATATAAGAAGGAAAGGGAGCAGTAATGATCGGCGCCTGAGATACAGGGTACGTATAATGCGACAGGATGCGGCCAAGCACAAATAAAGAATGGCCAGGAATACCTGTATAGGAAAAAATATATGTGAAATTAATACATAAATCGCCAACAATGTAAAAATAGATATGTAAATATAAAAAGTCTCACATATGCCCAATAATACCTACAGAACAAGGAATAAGGACTAAGGAATAAAACACTGGAAGAGAATCTATGGAATACAGCACATAAATGGAATAATGTGCTGCAGAGTGCATGGAATACAAAAATCCACATACATAGATTTCCTAGAGTGGGGTAGATATACAAATCCCACTCTTCCAGTGTTTCCCTCCCTATTGGAGGCTGATATACCAGCCAGGAATTCGAGAGACCAGCAATAGTGCGGATCAAAACAAGAAAATCACATTGAAAAACGTCCGTCATATATTGATCCCATCCAATGAAATCCCAGAATGCCAGTCAATGATATTCGTGCAAGGGAGGATGACTCGTTGGTCTGCTCGTTCCAGTGGAAAAATAAAGAATAAATATGAGTCCCCCGTATCCACAGGTCATGTACAGGATAGAGCGTCCATCTGGTGCAATAAGATTTTAACCTCCAGAGATGCCGGCCGTCTTTGAGCAGACATAATACAATGTCTTATTAGTCCCCTTGTTTGTATAGATGTGCTGGTAGAGGGCAGATTCCAATTCTTGATGTCCAGAAGTCATATATAGTAGAGATCATCCATCCTATTGAAGAGCCAACCACTATCCAAAAACGAGGAGGTCACACAACGGCAGACAGCTGAAGATGGAGGAAAGAGAGTTGAAGATGTAACTATTACAAATAAAATAACAATAATGTAAAACAGAACAAAACAAAACGGGAAATAATCCTTCCCTGCAAGCCTACACTAACCTAGAAATCCCGTAAATAGTAACTCCTCATTCAAACCAGAAGGAGTCACTGATTGTAAGAGAAAAATCCAACGGGATTCCAGTTGTAAAAGGAGTTTACGTTTATCACCCCCTCTCTCATTGGGGGTAAGTTTTTGAAGACCAACCACTTTCAAGTGAGCCGAGGAGCCCCCATGTTTGGCCAGAAAGTGTTCGGCCACCGGAGTTAGGATTTTACCCTTCCTCGAATCTGAAGCCGCTAGATGCACTGTAGAAATGTGCTTCTGGGCCCGCTTCCTTAACTCTTGGGTGGTCTGCCCAACATACACCATCTTACAGGGGCAGATGAGAGCATAGATTACGTCCCTGGATCTACAATTAATGTAGGTTTTTAAAGGATGACTGTTGGATAGGGTAGGATGGATGAAAGTGTCATGGGTCGGGACCATGTGGGGACATACAGTACAATCCCCACAGGGAAATGATCCCCGAAGCGTGATACCCCTATTTAACTTCGTCGTAGGTCTTTTAAAATGGCTCCTTGTAAGTAGGTCTCTCAAATTAGGTGCCCGTCTTGCTGTCATAAGGGGTCTGCTGCTAGTGACCTCCATCGTTTGGGTGTCAGCTCGAAGAATTGGCCAGTGTGTGGAAAGAATCTCACTGACCTGTTTCCAGCTATTGTTGAAATCAGTGATGAATCTGGTATGTGTTTCTTGATTTTGCTTCCTGGAAGAAAGAAGTGCCCTCTGATCTTGTCCCCTCGCTCTCTGGTAAGCTGTAGAGATAACACGTTTAGGGTAACCCCTTTTTGAGAACCGTTCCGAAAGCTCACGGGCCTGAATTGAGAAATCATGATCAAGAGTGCAGTTGCGTCTCACGCGTAGAAACTGTCCCGTAGGTACACCCACCTTAGTGTGCCACGGATGAAAGCTGGAAAATTCCAGCTAACATAATTATATGCATGCATTCTATTGGTCTCTGGGGGTGATCCTCATGAGCACTAGCTCGCTATACCGTATATTACTATATGCCCGGTTATAAGTGTTTTTTCATATATATATACCGTATGTATATTTTCTATTGACATTCTATTGTTATGGGGGTGTTTTGTACACATTTGCTGTGATTTTAAGTGTTTTTATATTCATGTTATGGTGTTTAATAAACGTGTTTATTATTATTTTTCTATATTTTGGTTGTGCGAGCCTACTTTAGTCCATTCTTTCTGTCTTTTTTGGTTACAATAGTTATTGGACTAGGTTCTGCACCCTTTTCTTATATCGGTATACGGCTGGAGTGCACCCTCTAATTTGTGTATGGTATTGATTGTTTAGCCCTGTGTTCCAGGGTACTTCTGGAGGGTCGCACACACCTATTGAGGTGGTGCTGTTGTCAATATACATCTATATATATTATTATTGTGTGGTTTGCACACCGGTGGTGGTCGCTATGGACTGGGAGGCCAGGGAGGCGGCCTGGTTGGCCAAATCTACGAGTATTTTTGAGACAGCAGGAACGTCCACAGTTCATGTGGATAATGATTTTTCTATGCTTTGTTCAGATTTAACCAGGGCCCATAAAACATGTGTTAGGTTATGGTGGAATATGAGGAGCTTGGAAGAATATATCAAATCTGGCTTTATCCCTAGAGGTCTCCGCATATCTATCTTCCCAGCGTGGGAGCCCTCAGATAGTTTTAAACAGCTTTGGGAACAAGGATTGACACGCTGTTCCAGCATTTTGATGAACCTTTTGCTTGAACATGATAGGACATTATTCTCATCGACTAAAATTTCTATCAAAGAACTGGAGACTAAACTGGTTAATTTCGATGAAGGTCAAGTTTTGTCCTTTAAAAACAAATTGAAGGATACTTTGGATAAATATGAAACGGAAGTGACACAACGTAAAAGCAAGAAATTCCATAGGGATAAGAGCCACTTTGAGCAAAAAATAGCATACAAGTGGAGACATTTTGGTAATGCCCGTCGCTCAAGACCTAATAGGGAGAGCCCTCTACCCTTAGCTCCAACAGCTTCATGTAGAGAAGAGAGCTCTAGTGATTTTTTGTCCTCTGCGGGGAGCGAAATAGACCCCGGACCAGACGGGGGGGTAAACGTAAGAAACGTAAGAAAAAGATTCACACGATACAAGGGCCAGACATCGCCCTTTCATCACAACTACCCCACCAGACGGAAATAGATGTATTGGGTACCTGTCACCAGAGTACTATGGAACTGGAGCAGCGCTCAACAGCATTACAGGTAATAAATCTTTCTGAGTATAACCTCACGCCTACTGAGTTGTCTGTACTCCAGAAGGGTCTATCATTTGTTCCCACACATACAGTGGATAAATTCACTCTCATTAAAGATCTTTACTTGTTTTGCAGAAAACTAACATTCCAGGTCATGTACAGGAGACCCGACATCTTGCAAACCATTCCCACGGATGAGCGTCAAACTTTTCAGGATTTATTGGAGCTCCTGGAGGAAAATGAATCATGTTCTAATAGAAGGAAATTTCCATACAAGAATAAATCTCTCAAGACACCCTCCTTCTCCCTGGTACCGGCCATTAAAATATTCTTTGAAGTCGTCAAACGGGACATCATGGCTATGACTGCCCGGGTAAGTGGCCCATCCAATTTGAATAGAGAAGAGAAACGAGCTTTGTCCGCCCTACAGAATAATAGGGATTTTACCATCAAGGAGGCGGACAAAGGGGGCAATGTGGTACTTTGGTCCATTCAATTATACGAAGCTGAGGCGAAACGTCAGCTCAATAATACCCAGTATTATCAAAAACTCCCTTCCGATCCGACTCCCGTCTTTCTTTCGAAATTTCAACATCTACTCTCTAGGGCTTCACAGTATGGTATCATTTCCACACAGGAAAAGCAATACTTGTGGGTGGACAACCCGGTCACGGCAACATTTTACATGTTGCCGAAAATTCATAAGGACAGTACCAGGCCCCCGGGCAGACCCATCGTCTCGAGTGTCGGCAGCATGTGTGAGAGGGCGGGTGAGTACCTGGATTTCTTTCTTCAACCCATTGCCTCAACCCTTCCTTCTTTTATTCGTGATTCCTCGCATTTTATTGAAATCTGTGGTCAAGTCGAATTACCTTCCAACTTTCTACTTGTCACTTGTGATGTTGAATCACTCTATTCAAACATCGATCATAAGGATGGGATGGAGGCAGTTGCCCATTTCTTGAATAAAAAACAGTCCACCGACAGGGGTCATGATTCATTCCTTCTTGATTTACTCACTTTTGTTCTCCATCATAATTTTTTCCTTTTTGACAGAGTCTATTATTTGCAGCGATCAGGCGTGGCGATGGGCGCGAAATGCGCACCAGCCTACGCTAATATCTTTTTAGGCTGGTGGGAAGAAAAGTTTGTCTATCCTCTTACATCATTCGCTGCCCACGTACACGCCTGGTATCGCTTTATAGACGATATTTTCATCCTGTGGAGGGGTACCAGGGAGGAATGCGTTTCATTTTTGGATCATCTGAACATCAATTCTCATAATATATTTCTAACGTATTCTATTTCCATCAGTGACACCACCTTTCTGGACCTTAGGATATTTCCACATGAGCAACATCTGGCGACGAATCTGTTCCGTAAACCTACAGCAACAAATGCACTTCTGGAATTTTCCAGCTTTCATCCGTGGCACACTAAGGTGGGTGTACCTATGGGACAGTTTCTACGCATGAGACGCAACTGCACTCTTGATCATGATTTCTCAATTCAGGCCCGTGAGCTTTCGGAACGGTTCTCAAAAAGGGGTTACCCTAAACGTGTTATCTCTACAGCTTACCAGAGAGCGAGGGGACAAGATCAGAGGGCACTTCTTTCTTCCAGGAAGCAAAATCAAGAAACACATACCAGATTCATCACTGATTTCAACAATAGCTGGAAACAGGTCAGTGAGATTCTTTCCACACACTGGCCAATTCTTCGAGCTGACACCCAAACGATGGAGGTCACTAGCAGCAGACCCCTTATGACAGCAAGACGGGCACCTAATTTGAGAGACCTACTTACAAGGAGCCATTTTAAAAGACCTACGACGAAGTTAAATAGGGGTATCACGCTTCGGGGATCATTTCCCTGTGGGGATTGTACTGTATGTCCCCACATGGTCCCGACCCGTGACACTTTCATCCATCCTACCCTATCCAACAGTCATCCTTTAAAAACCTACATTAATTGTAGATCCAGGGACGTAATCTATGCTCTCATCTGCCCCTGTAAGATGGTGTATGTTGGGCAGACCACCCAAGAGTTAAGGAAGCGGGCCCAGAAGCACATTTCTACAGTGCATCTAGCGGCTTCAGATTCGAGGAAGGGTAAAATCCTAACTCCGGTGGCCGAACACTTTCTGGCCAAACATGGGGGCTCCTCGGCTCACTTGAAAGTGGTTGGTCTTCAAAAACTTACCCCCAATGAGAGAGGGGGTGATAAACGTAAACTCCTTTTACAACTGGAATCCCGTTGGATTTTTCTCTTACAATCAGTGACTCCTTCTGGTTTGAATGAGGAGTTACTATTTACGGGATTTCTAGGTTAGTGTAGGCTTGCAGGGAAGGATTATTTCCCATTTTGTTTTGTTCTGTTTTACATTATTGTTATTTTATTTGTAATAGTTACATCTTCAACTCTCTTTCCTCCATCTTCAGCTGTCTGCCGTTGTGTGACCTCCTCGTTTTTGGATAGTGGTTGGCTCTTCAATAGGATGGATGATCTCTACTATATATGACTTCTGGACATCAAGAATTGGAATCTGCCCTCTACCAGCACATCTATACAAACAAGGGGACTAATAAGACATTGTATTATGTCTGCTCAAAGACGGCCGGCATCTCTGGAGGTTAAAATCTTATTGCACCAGATGGACGCTCTATCCTGTACATGACCTGTGGATACGGGGGACTCATATTTATTCTTTATTTTTCCACTGGAACGAACAGACCAACGAGTCATCCTCCCTTGCGCGAATATCATTGACTGGCATTCTGGGATTTCATTGGATGGGATCAATATATGACGGACGTTTTTCAATGTGATTTTCTTGTTTTGATCCGCACTATTGCTGGTCTCTCGAATTCCTGGCTGGTATATCAGCCTCCAATAGGGAGGGAAACACTGGAAGAGTGGGATTTGTATATCTACCCCACTCTAGGAAATCTATGTATGTGGATTTTTGTATTCCATGCACTCTGCAGCACATTATTCCATTTATGTGCTGTATTCCATAGATTCTCTTCCAGTGTTTTATTCCTTAGTCCTTATTCCTTGTTCTGTAGGTATTATTGGGCATATGTGAGACTTTTTATATTTACATATCTATTTTTACATTGTTGGCGATTTATGTATTAATTTCACATATATTTTTTCCTATACAGGTATTCCTGGCCATTCTTTATTTGTGCTTGGCCGCATCCTGTCGCATTATACGTACCCTGTATCTCAGGCGCCGATCATTACTGCTCCCTTTCCTTCTTATATCTATGGGCCCGGTCTTTGTCTAGCGCTTGCGCAGTGCGGCACTATTGGAGCCGCGTTTGCGCATGCGCCTTTCTCCATGGAGATTTTCTCACTCCGCTCTGTTCCCCTCCTTCCGTGGCCGGCGGTTCATTTCCGGCCTGCTTCTCCTGCGCCCTGGCGACACACCGGTGTCCATTCCCATTGATTGTGTACACTATATAAACGTAAGTTACTCACCATATGACCTACTTCCCCTGACGAAGCCGCTGCGGCGGCGATACGCGTGGGGTTCTGTCCTCACACCCCCTCTCTCTTTGACACTTGCCGGCTACGTGAGACATGCAAGCTATTTATAGCTTAGCAGCTTTTTATTCCCAGCTTCACCACCTCGGACATAGCTGAGTATTTTCGGCGTGATGCCGTTTGCTTTTCTCCTATGGGAGTTTTTTCAGGTCTCCTTTCCACACATATAGCGGACATTCTTAGGACCTGTGGATCATTTATGCAGGTCTAGGTTGGAGTCATCTATTTACTAGCAGGGTATGCAGGGACCTAACATAATTATATGCATGCATTCTATTGGTCTCTGGGGGTGATCCTCATGAGCACTAGCTCGCTATACCGTATATTACTATATGCCCGGTTATAAGTGTTTTTTCATATATATATACCGTATGTATATTTTCTATTGACATTCTATTGTTATGGGGGTGTTTTGTACACATTTGCTGTGATTTTAAGTGTTTTTATATTCATGTTATGGTGTTTAATAAACGTGTTTATTATTATTTTTCTATATTTTGGTTGTGCGAGCCCACTTTAGTCCATTCTTTCTGTGTTTTTTGGTTACAATAGTTATTGGACTAGGTTCTGCACCCTTTTCTTATATCGGTATACGGCTGGAGTGCACCCTCTAATTTGTGTATGGTTCCCCTGATCGTTGGTCGCTGGAGAGAGCTGTCTGTGTGACAGCTCCCCAGCGACCACACAACGACTTACCAACGATCACGGCCAGGTCGTATCGCTGGTCGTGATCGTTGGTAAGTCGTTTAGTGTAAAGGTACTTTTAGGTGTTAATGTTAAAGAAAGCTCAACTGAATAAACATTATCTCCTCCTACCCAAAGACCACTGATAACATCTGCTACTGGACAGGCTACTCCACTCCCTTTCTTTGGCAGCCACACAGCGGTACGCCTTTTAGATGAGGGCCAGAAAGAGTATATTCTCCAGTGGATGGCAAGCGCTGCATCAAATGGCCTTTCTTCCGCTTCCTCCACCTTAAAGGGAACCTGTCACCCCGTTTTTTCAGATTGAGATATAAATACTGTTAAATAGGGCCTGCGCTGTGCGTTACTATAGTGTATGTAGTGTACCCTGATTCCCCACCTACGCTGCGCAATACATTACGAAAGTCGCCGTTTTCGCCTGTCAATCAGGCTGGTCAGGTCGGGTGGGCATGTTCACAGCGCTGTTTCTTCCTCAGCTTTACGTTGGTGGCGTAGTGGTGTCCGCATGTTGAGGTGACTAATCCACTGTGGGCACGTGAACAAGGAGCGCGCGATCTGCGCTATCACCCCCTGTCATCGGTGGGGGCGGCCATCTTCCTGGGCCGCGCGTGCGCAGATGTAGTGCTCTGCTGCACGGGGCTTCAGGAAAATGGCCGCGGGATGCCGCGCGTGCGCACAAGAGATCGCAGCGGCCATTTTCCCAAAGCCGAGATGCAAACTCGGCTTTGGGAAAATGGCCGCCGCGATCTCTTGTGCGCACGCGCGGCATCCCGCGGCCATTTTCCTGAAGCCCCGTGCAGCAGAGCACTACATCTGCGCACGCGCGGCCCAGGAAGATGGCCGCCCCCACCGATGACAGGGGGTGATAGCGCAGATCGCGCGCTCCTTGTTCACGTGCCCACAGTGGATTAGTCACCTCAACATGCGGACACCACTACGCCACCAACGTAAAGCTGAGGAAGAAACAGCGCTGTGAACACGCCCACCCGACCTGACCAGCCTGATTGACAGGCGAAAACGGCGACTTTGGTAATGTATTGCGCAGCGTAGGTGGGGAATCAGGGTACACTACATACACTATAGTAACGCACAGCGCAGGCCCTATTTAACAGTATTTATATCTCAATCTGAAAAAACGGGGTGACAGGTTCTCTTTAACATCACACACAGTACAATCCTCAGAGGTGGCACCCTTTCTCAATTGCTTAACCCCTTCACGACATGCCCTGTACTAGTATGGGGCATGTCGTGTTTCCCCCTTTGGCGGTGAGCCCACATCAAAGTCACGACATGTCAGCTGTTTTGTACAGCTGATATGTGCGCACAATAGCAGCGGGTGAATCGTGATTTCACCCGCCTCTATTAACCAGTTAAATGCCGCTGTCAATCGCTGACAGCGTCATTTAACTACCGATTCTGGCCGCGCGGCCAGAAATGCGCGCATCGCCGACCCCCATCACATGATCGGAGGTCAGCGATGCGTCGGCATGGTAACCAGAGGTCTCCTTGACCACCCTGTGGTCGGCGCTCATAGCAAGCCTGCAATTCAGCTACATAGGAGCTCTTCTATGTAGCAGAGCCGATCAGGCTATGCCAGCTTCTAGCCTCCCATGGAGGCTATTGAAGCATGGCAAGAGTAAAAAAAATGTTTTAAAAAATATGAAAAAAATAAAAATATATAAAGGTTTAAATAACCCCCCTTTCACCCCATTCAAAATAAAACAATAAAAAAAATCAAACATACACATATTTGGTATCGCCGCATTCAGAATCGCCCAATCTATCAAGGAAAAATAAAGCATTAACCTGATCGCTAAACAGCGTAGCGAGAAAAAAATTAAAAACACCAGAATTACGTTTTTTTGGTGTCTGACATTGCATTAAAATGCAATAACGGGCGATCAAAAGAACGTATCTGCACAAAAGTGGTATCATTAAAAACGCCAGCTTGGCATGCAAAAAATAAGCCATCACCTGACCCGAGATCTCGAAAAATGGAGACACTACGGGTATCGGAAAATGGCGCAATTTTTTTATCAAAGTTTTGAAAAAATTTTCACCACTTACATAAAAAATAACCTAGACATGTTTGGTGTCTATGAACTCCTAATGACCTGGAGAATCATAATGACAATAAACAAGTGTGGGATTGCACTTTTTTTGCAATTTCACCACACTTGGATTTTTTTTCCCATTTTCTTGTACAAGACATGGTAAAACCAATAATGTCATATAAAAGTACAACTCGTCCCCCAAAAAATAAGCCCTCACATGGCCATATTGACGGAAAAATAAAAAACTTATGGCTCTGGGAATGAGGGGAGCGAAAAACAAAAACGCAAAAATGGAAAAGGGCTGTGGCGTGAAGGGGTTAAATGCCTTTAGCTACACATGAGGTTCTAGTTTTATTCTATGGATCTTAATTATACTACTGGGGATGGATTAGCAATGTGTCAGTGGTACTGGCATGGATACATGCTTGTTATACCCCATTAGGTCTGTTTACTACACTGCCAGTGGTACTGGCATAGGTAGCACAGGATAGACCGTTGGTGCCCTGACTGAGCTGATTTGGTTTCTTGCAAGTTCTGATTTTTATGTTTGTTGTGTCTTTGAAATCTTTTAAATATATTATTAAAAGTTATGTCTCCTACCCTGCTATTCTCTGTCCTGATGGATAAGCATATCCGGCTGCCCCCTGAAATTGTAGACCGCCTAACTTTCATGAAGATAAACAAGTCATGGATCTCCAATGACTTTTGAACCCCAGTCGCAGACTGGGCAGACTGGACAGACTAGGCATGGTTTAGTTTTTAGTGTGCTGCATTGATCTCACGTTGCAGTTTATGACTAGAGATGGGTGAACCCGAACAGTAAAGTTCGGCGTCTGTACCGAACACCTACTGTTCTGGCATGGCCACCGAACATGGACTTCATCAAGAAGTACATGTTACTGTTTGGGTTCGGCCCCCCCACCCCCCCGAACACCGGGTGATTGTCACACTGTCATGCACATGTGCATGACAGCGTGGCAAACACTACTCCTGATCGGTGCTAAAATCATCACCTCCGGTCAGTCAGCCGTGTGTCCTGTTATGAAAGGTAATTCAGTACCACAACGGACATAGAGGTCAGCGCACATACAGTGACCTGGAAATAACCCAAAAAACAAGAACGAGCTCTCAGACGTGGGAACTCTGTTGACCGCAATCCCTAATCCTCTCAAACCACACTAAAGGCAGCCGTGGATTGCGCCTAACGCTCCCTATGCAACTCGGCACGGCCTGAGAAACTAGCTAGCCTGAAGATAGAAAATAAGCCTACCTTGCCTCAGAGAAATACCCCAAAGGGAAAGGCAGCCCCCACATATAATGACTGTGAGTTAAGATGAAAAGACAAACGTAGAGATGAAATAGATTTAGCAAAGTGAGGCCCAACTTTCTGAACAGAGCGAGGATAGGAAAGGTAACTTTGCGGTCAACACAAAACCCTACAAAAACCACGCAAAGGGGGCAAAAAGACCCTCCGTACCGAACTAACGGCACGGAGGTACACCCTCTGCGTCCCAGAGCTTCCAGCAAGCAGAAAAAAACAAATTGACAAGCTGGACAGAAAAAAACAGCAAACAAATAGCAAAGAGGAACTTAGCTATGCAGAGCAGCAGGCCACAGGAACGATCCAAGAGGAAACAGGTCCAATACTAGAACATTGACTGGAAGCCAGGATCAAAGCACTAGGTGGAGTTAAATAGAGCAGCACCTAATGACTTCACCACATCACCTGAGGAAGGAAACTCAGAAGCCGCAGTACCACTTTCCTCCACCAACGGAAGCTCACAGAGAGAACCAGCCAAAGTACCACTTGTGACCACAGGAGGGAGCTCTGCCACAGAATTCACAACAGTACCTCCCCCTTGAGGAGGGGTCACCGAACCCTCACCAGAGCTCCCAGGACGACCAGGATGAGCCATATGAAAGGCACGAACAAGATCGGGAGCATGGACATCAGAGGCAAAGACCCAGGAATCATCTTCCTGAGCATAACCCTTCCACTTAACCAGATACTGGAGTTTCCGCCTTGAAACACGAGAATCCAAAATCTTCTCCACAATATACTCCAACTCCCCCTCCACCAAAACCGGGGCAGGAGGATCAACAGATGGAACCATAGGTGCCACGTATCTCCGCAACAATGACCTATGGAATACGTTATGTATGGAAAAAGAATCTGGAAGGGTCAGACGGAAAGACACAGGATTAAGAACCTCAGAAATCCTATACGGACCAATAAAACAAGGTTTAAACTTAGGAGAGGAAACCTTCATAGGAATATGACGAGAAGATAACCAAACCAAGTCCCCAACCCGAAGTCGGGGACCCACACAGCGTCTGCGATTAGCGAAACATTGAGCCTTCTCCTGGGACAAAGTCAAATTGTCCACTACATGAGTCCAAATCTGCTGCAACCTTTCCACCACAGTATCCACACCAGGACAGTCCGAAGACTCAACCTGCCCTGAAGAGAAACGAGGATGGAACCCAGAGTTGCAGAAAAACGGTGAAACCAAGGTAGCTGAGCTGGCCCGATTATTAAGGGCGAACTCAGCCAAAGGCAAAAAGGACACCCAGTCATCCTGATCAGCAGAAACAAAGCATCTCAGATATGTTTCCAAGGTCTGATTGGTTCGTTCGGTCTGGCCATTAGTCTGAGGATGGAAAGCCGAGGAAAAAGACAAGTCAATGCCCATCCTACCACAAAAAGCTCGCCAAAACCTCAAAACAAACTGGGAACCTCTGTCAGAAACGATATTCTCTGGAATGCCATGTAAACGAACCACATGCTGGAAAAACAATGGCACCAAATCAGAGGAGGAAGGCAATTTAGACAAGGGTACCAAATGGACCATCTTAGAGAAGCGATCACAGACCACCCAAATGACTGACATCTTTTGAGAGACGGGAAGATCTGAAATAAAATCCATAGAGATATGTGTCCAAGGCCTCTTCGGGACCGGCAAGGGCAAAAGCAACCCACTGGCACGAGAACAGCAGGGCTTAGCCCGAGCACAAATCCCACAGGACTGCACAAAAGTACGCACATCCCGCGACAGAGATGGCCACCAAAAGGATCTAGCCACTAACTCTCTGGTACCAAAGATTCCAGGATGACCAGCCAACACCGAACAATGAACCTCAGAGATAACTTTATTCGTCCACCTATCAGGGACAAACAGTTTCTCCGCTGGGCAACGATCAGGTTTATTAGCCTGAAATTTTTGCAGCACCCGCCGCAAATCAGGGGAGATGGCAGACACAATTACTCCCTCTTTGAGGATACCCACCGGCTCAGATACACCCGGAGAGTCGGGCACAAAACTCCTAGACAGAGCATCCGCCTTCACATTTTTAGAGCCCCGAAGGTATGAAATCACAAAGTCAAAACGGGCAAAAAACAACGACCAACGACCTTGTCTAGGATTCAACCGCTTGGCGGACTCGAGATAAGTCAAGTTCTTATGATCAGTCAAGACCACCACGCGATGCTTAGCTCCTTCAAGCCAATGACGCCACTCCTCGAATGCCCACTTCATGGCCAGCAACTCTCGAATGCCCACATCATAATTTCGCTCAGCAGGCGAAAACTTCCTGGAAAAGAAGGCGCATGGTTTCATCACCGAGCAATCAGAACTTCTCTGCGACAAAACAGCCCCTGCTCCAATCTCAGAAGCATCAACCTCGACCTGGAACGGAAGCGAAACATCTGGTTGACACAACACAGGGGCAGAAGAAAAACGACGCTTCAACTCTTGAAAAGCTTCCACCGCAGCAGAAGACCAATTGACCAAATCAGCACCTTTCTTGGTCAAATCGGTCAATGGTTTAGCAATACTAGAAAAATTGCAGATGAAGCGACGATAAAAATTAGCAAAGCCCAGGAACTTTTGCAGACTTTTCAGAGATGTCGGCTGAGTCCAATTATGGATGGCTTGGACCTTAACAGGGTCCATCTCAATAGTAGAAGGGGAAAAGATGAACCCCAAAAATGAAACCTTCTGAACACCAAAGAGACACTTTGATCCCTTCACAAACAAAGAATTAGCACGCAGGACCTGAAACACCGTTCTGACCTGCTTCACATGAGACTCCCAATCATCCGAGAAGATCAAAATGTCATCTAAGTACACAATCAGGAATTTATCCAGGTACTCTCGGAAGATGTCATGCATAAAGGACTGAAACACTGATGGAGCATTGGCAAGTCCGAATGGCATTACTAGATACTCAAAATGGCCCTCGGGCGTATTAAATGCCGTTTTCCACTCATCTCCTCACTTAATATGCACAAGATTATACACACCACGAAGATCTATCTTGGTGAACCAACTAGCCCCCTTAATCCGAGCAAACAAATCAGATAACAATGGCAAGGGGTACTGAAATGTAACCGTGATCTTATTTAGAAGGCGGTAATCTATACAAGGTCTTAGTGAACCATCCTTCTTGGCTACAAAAAAGAACCCTGCTCCTAATGGCGACGATGATGGGCGAATATGCCCCTTCTCCAAAGACTCCTTCACATAACTCCGCATAGCGGCGTGCTCAGGCACAGATAAATTAAACAGTCGACCTTTTGGGAATTTACTACCAGGAATCAAATCGATAGCACAATCACAATCCCTATGCGGAGGTAGGGTATCGGACTTGGGCTCATCAAATAAATCCCGGTAATCAGACAAGAACTCAGGAACCTCAGAAGGGGTGGATGACGAAATAGTCAGAAATGGGACATCACCATGTACCCCCTGACAACCCCAGCTGGACACAGACATGGATTTCCAATCTAATACTGGATTATGGACTTGTAGCCATGGCAACCCCAACACGACCACATCATGCAGATTATGCAACACCAGAAAGCGAATAACCTCCTGATGTGCAGGAGCCATGCACATGGTCAGCTGGGTCCAGTACTGAGGCTTATTCTTGGCCAAAGGCGTAGCATCAATACCTCTCAATGGAATAGGACACTGCAAGGGCTCCAAGAAAAACCCACAACGCCTAGCATACTCCAAGTCCATCAAATTCAGAGCAGCGCCTGAGTCCACAAATGCCATGACAGAATACGATGACAAAGAGCAGATCAAGGTAACAGACAGAAGAAATTTTGACTGTACCGTACCAATGGTGGCAGACCTAGCGAACCGCTTAGTGCGCTTAGGACAATCAGAGATAGCATGAGTGGAATCACCACAGTAGAAACACAGCCCATTCAGACGTCTGTGTTCTTGCCGTTCAACTCTGGTCAAAGTCCTATCGCACTGCATAGGCTCAGGTTTAAGCTCAGGTAATACCGCCAAATGGTGCACAGATTTACGCTCGCGCAAGCGTCGACCGATCTGAATGGCCAAAGACATAGACTTATTCAGACCAGCAGGCATAGGAAATCCCACCATGACATCCTTAAGGGCTTCAGAGAGACCTTTTCTGAAAATAGCTGCGAGCGCACCTTCATTCCACTGAGTGAGTACGGACCACTTTCTAAATTTCTGACAATATACCTCTATCTCATCCTGACCCTGACACAGAGCCAGCAAATTCTTCTCTGCCTGATCCACAGAATTAGGCTCATCGTACAGCAATCCGAGCGCCAGGAAAAATGCATCGATATTACTTAATGCAGGATCTCCTGATGCAAGAGAAAATGCCCAGTCCTGAGGGTCGCCACGCAAAAAAGAAATAACGATCCTAACTTGTTGAACTGGGTCACCAGAGGAGCGAGGTTTCAAAGCCAGAAATAGTTTACAATTATTTTTGAAACTCAGAAATTTAGTTCTATCTCCAAAAAACAAATCAGGAATAGGAATTTTCGGTTCTAACAGAATTCTGAACCACAAAGTCTTGAATACTTTGTACTCTTGCCGTGAGCTGATCCACACATGAAGACAGACCTTTAATGTCCATTGCTACACCTGTGTCCTGAACCACCCAAATGTCTAGGGGAAAAAAAAGGCAAAACACAGTGCAAAGAAAAAAAAATGGTCTCAGAACTTCTTCTTTCCCTCTATTGGGAATCATTAGTACTTTTGGCTTCCAGTACTGTTATGAAAGGTAATTCAGTACCACAACGGACATAGAGGTCAGCGCACATACAGTGACCTGGAAATAACCCAAAAAACAAGAACGAGCTCTGAGACGTGGGAACTCTGTTGACCGCAATCCCTAATCCTCTCAAACCACACTAAAGGCAGCCGTGGATTGCGCCTAACGCTCCCTATGCAACTCGGCACGGCCTGAGAAACTAGCTAGCCTGAAGATAGAAAATAAGCCTACCTTGCCTCAGAGAAATACCCCAAAGGAAAAGGCAGCCCCCACATATAATGACTGTGAGTTAAGATGAAAAGACAAACGTAGAGATGAAATAGATTTAGCAAAGTGAGGCCCAACTTTCTGAACAGAGCGAGGATAGGAAAGGTAACTTTGCGGTCAACACAAAACCCTACAAAAACCACGCAAAGGGGGCAAAAAGACCCTCCGTACCGAACTAACGGCACGGAGGTACACCCTCTGCGTCCCAGAGCTTCCAGCAAGCAGAAAAAAACAAATTGACAAGCTGGACAGAAAAAACAGCAAACAAATAGCAAAGAGGAACTTAGCTATGCAGAGCAGCAGGCCACAGGAACGATCCAAGAGGAAACAGGTCCAATACTAGAACATTGACTGGAAGCCAGGATCAAGCACTAGGTGGAGTTAAATAGAGCAGCACCTAATGACTTCACCACATCACCTGAGGAAGGAAACTCAGAAGCCGCAGTACCACTTTCCTCCAGCAACGGAAGCTCACAGAGAGAACCAGCCGAAGTACCACTTGTGACCACAGGAGGGAGCTCTGCCACAGAATTCACAACAGTGTCCCACACTGTAAAATGACAGTAAGCCAGCAGCTCTGATTAGAGGTATAAGTTTACCTCCGGTCATTGGTGTCGGCTGATGGGACTATTGCTATTCTCAGGCTGCTAAGGAGCCATGGATATTGCCCCCCCACCCCCAGCCTAAAAATAGCAGTCCAGACTGAGAACTAGTGATGAATGAGCTGTTGCGAGAAGAGCATCAGTGACTAGCAGTTACATCGAGGTTACTGCCAGTCACTGAGGCTGTGTTTCCAGCTGAGCTGAACTGCAACGACTTCCCTCTGGTGAGATCACCACTGGCACAATGAGAAAAAGTCTCATGGTGCAGACGAGTTCACTGCAGTGAAATTCTCCCGGTGAAATTGAATCTTCACTGTGAGACTTTTTCTTACTGTGCTGGGGGTGATCTCACCGGAGGAAGGTTACCAGTTCATTGGCTGGCTGGGAACGCAGCCTCATTGACTGGCAGTAACACTTTAATTACATCACTGCTAGTCACTGATGCTACGCTTGCAGCAGCTCATTCATCACTAGGCTGAAAACTGTTTATCCTCTAGACATGGATTACGACGTGGGACAGAATGTTGGACAGCTGAGGGATATAGTTGTTTTTTATTTTTGTTTTATTACAAGAGATGAGTGATTCAATGGTATGGGCAATGACGTGAGTATGGTTTCATTTAAAATCATTAAATGAGCCTGTGTCATTCTTTCAATTAGAAGACTTTACTTTGGCTATGTATTTAATCACAAAATAGCTATAGGATTAGTAATGGATAGGTGTCCTGTAGATGCTTCTCCATTACTAATTCCTGGGCTTGATGTCACCTGACAATACAAAGGTGACATCAACCCCACATATATTACCCCACTTCCCACCGCTATAGGGCAAGTGAGAAGAGCTAGGCAAAGCGCCAGAATTGGCGCATCTAATAGATGCGTGTTTTCTGGATGGCTGCAGGCTGTTATTTTTAGGCTGGGGGAAAACAATATCCATGGACCCTTACCAACCTGAGAATAATATCCCCCAGCAGTCTGCTTTAGCAAGGCTGATTGTCAAAAATAATTTAAAAAGCAGCAGGGGACCCCTCTATTCTTCATAACTAGCCTTGCTAACTCTGACAGCTGAGGATTGCAGCCCCCAGCTGAGTTTTGCCTGGCTGGTTATCAAAAAACAGGAGAACCCACGTCATTTTTTAAAATTATTTAAAGTCGCACGATGCAGCTCTGAGCTCAGAGAGTTCACTGTGAAAAATTTCTCACAGTGAACTGCGGTGAACTCTCTAAACTCAGCGCTGCACCATGAGACTTTCTGACTGTGCTAGCAGGGATCTCACCAAGATCACCGCAGTTCAGCCCGGTTGGGAACGCAGCCTCAGTGACTGGCAGTAATCTCAATGATGTCATTGCTAGGCCCTCATGCTGTGCTTGTAGCAGCTCATTCTCCAGTGGTCCTCAGCTTGGACGGTCGCACCTTGGCACCATCCAGGTTGAAAACTGTTTATCCCCCAGACATGGATAATGGCGTAGGACAGAACAATGGACAGGTGAGGAATATTGTTTTTTTTGTTTTATTACAGGAAACTAGGGATTCAATGAAACTGTGTTAGTTATTGTTATATAAAAATGGAAAAGTGTGTTTTGTTTTATTTAAAAAAAGCCTTTATTCTGGCTGTGTTTTTATTTACAATACAACTATAGGATTAGTAGTGAATAGGTGAATTATAGAAGTCTCTCCGTTACTAAGCCGTGGACTTGATGACACCTGACAATACAAAGGTGACATCAACCTCACAAATATGAACCCCACTTGCCACTGCTACAGGGCAAGTGGGAAGAGCCAGGCAAAGCGACAGAATTGGCGCATCTAATAGATGCAACTATTCTGGGTGGCTGCGGGCTGCAATTTTTAGGCTGGGGGGGGCAATGTCCATGGCCCCTTACAAGCTTGAGAGTACCAGCCCCCAGCTGTCTACTATAGGAAGGCTATTTGTCAAAAATAAGGGGACCCCACATTGGTTTTTTTATTATTTATTTAAATAATTTAAATAATCTATTTTTGCTAACCAGCCTTGCTGAAGCTAAGAGCTGAGGGTTGCAGCCCTCGGCTTTGGGTTTTGCCTGGCTGGTTATCAAAAATACACTCCGGGCTTTTTTTTAAATGATTTATTTACAGTGCAGGCGCCGGTTGATGAATGCTCCCATCAGCTGCTCCTGCTCTCAATGTTATTAGCGGCAGCAGGCATCGGCTGATGGTAGCAGTAGACTCCAGCTGACACCAGTGACTGGAGGTAAATTTTATACCTCCGATCACAGCTTTGCGCTCATGCTGTCATTTGACAACATGGGAATGGGAACTGCGGCTGTATGACCGGTGGTGATGATTTTACCACCCATCAGAAGCGGTGTTTGCCGCATTGTCATGCACATGAAAGCTAGGAAAACACTGGATGTTCAGGCTCCTCATTCAAGTCAATGTGGTCTGGGTTTGGTCCGAATTTTTTGCTACTTTTCTGCCGAACCCACCATACCCGAACATCCAGATGTCTGCCCATCTCTATCTGTGACACCTTTGTTGTGGCTTCTGTGCCTGCTATTGCTACTGCTGCTGATGTTACAAACAATTTTTGGAAATGTGGATACTCCAAGTTGGGTCTCCATCTGGTGGATTGCCTGTAGTGGAAGGGGCGTCAGAGGCTTATTATACCATTTTTGCTATGGGAAAATTTATGCCACGTTAGTGGTGTCTGGCAATAATTTTTTGAAGTGTGGAGACTCCAAGTTGGGTCTCCATCTAGTAGCTTGCCTGTAGTGGAAGGTGTGTCACAGTCCCGTTATAGTATTCCCACTCTGGTGAATTTGCTGTCACTTTAGTGGTGTGTGGCAATAATTTTTTGAAATGTGGAGACTCCAAATTGGGTTTCCTTCATGTGTGCTGCCTGTAGCAGTAGGGCTCCCAGACCGGTAGGCCTGCACTTACTTTCAGTCAACTATCTGTGTTACTATTCTTAAATGTTTCTACTAATAGCAGTCTACGAAAGTGATGTAACCCTTGACTCTGCCCTGTCCTTTAAACCGCATATCCAAGCTCTTGCCACCTCCTGTCACCTCCAGCAAATATTTCCGGAATCCGTCCTTTCCTCAACCCTCACTCTACCAAAATGCTTGTGCATGCCCTAATCATTCCCCGCCTCGACTACTGCAACATCCTCCTTTGTGGCCTACCTTATAACACTCTCGCATCCCTCCAGTCCATCCTTAACTCTGCTGCCTGACTGATTATTATCTCTCCTACTTACACTCCTGCTTCCACTCTTTGCAAATCCCTTCACTGGCTCCCAATTTCCCAGCATATCCAGTTTAAACTACTAACACTGACTTACAAAGCCATCCATAACCTTTCTCCTCCGTATATTTCCAAACTAATCTTTCAATATCTTCCCTCATGTAATCTCTGGTCCTCCCAAGACCTCCTTCTCTCCTCCACGCCTATTCGCTCCTCACCCAGTCGCCTCCAAGACTTCTCCCGAATATCCCCCATGATCTGGAATTCTGTGCCCCAACACGTCCGGTTATCCAACCTGTAATGACCACACAACCACCTCAACACCATTGGAGCTGCTACAACCCCCGACCTACTGTCTCCTTCCCCATCATCCTGTAGAATGTAAGCCTGCAAGGGCAGGGTCATCTCCCCTCTGTATCAATCTGTCATTGTTAGTTTTGCTTACTGTAAGTGATATTTGTATTTTGATGTAAACCCGTCTCATGTACAGCACCATGGAATTAATTTTGCTATGTAAATAAATAAATAATAATAATAATAATAATGTTTGTGACACCTGAGAGTGGCTGAGCAGAAAAGCGATTTGAGCTGTTGCATGAGGTATTAGGGCTCCCAGCACAACAGGATATCACCTGTGCCTCACCCACTTCGTCTTAATTTAAACTTAAATTCAAAGCACTAAATGCTGGCCAAGACCCTGATGCCTCATGCATGGCCCATGGCTGACTGCTGCTTTACCATTATCAAATTTCTACTGTGGGTAAATTGATCAGTCAACTACCTGTGTTACTATCCTGAAATTATTCTATCAATAGTAGTCTACGAAACTGATGTTTGTGACACCTGAGTGTGGCTGAGCATAACATAGACTTCTGCTGTGCCATTATCAAATTTCTATTGTGGGTCAATTGATGCCACTTTTACTGGTATCTGTTCCTAATTTTTTGGAAATGTTTGGACTCCAAGTTGGGTCTCCTTCATGTGTGTTGCCTGATTTTGGCAGGGCTCTCAGAGTAGCAGGCCTACACCTGTCACTCATTTATTTGTTGTTGATCAATGCTTAAGCTAGAAATTTGGTCCAAGCTTTGTCCCAGGCCCTGTCCCACGCATCCATACTGAGCACTTATACTATTTGTACTCTGGGTCAATTGATGCCAGTTTTCCTGGTTTGTTCCCCTTGTTTGAGCTGTTTTGTTAGCTATTTTGCCTACCTGAAGGAGTTGTCTATGCGTTTGGTTTTGCCCCCCATTGAATTCCGAACTGAACCAAACCTTTAAAGGTTCACTCATTTCTAGTTGAGGCTTTCCTGACTGTTTTTTAGAGGGTGAAAGACTGGGAGAAACTGCACACAAGAGCAATGGGCAGAAATCCTAACTCCGTACCTTCCTTTGGAACCACAGAAAGTATGCTACAACTTTGAAATGTGTTTTGCAAGCTAAAGGTGGAGATTATGGCAGCCAGCTCTCAATGGATGCACCTGTGGTGCTACCAAAGGGACAAGATTCCAAGGTCTCAGATATTCAACTTGTTCCACCTGGTGCAAAATGGCTACAGATTGAGACCTACTCTCTGGCACAGATGGTGGAAAGAGTGGTGGTGGACCGATTTATCCCCTCACTACTGTAGTGCAGCAGGGTTGGTGTAGAATGACAGATAGGCAGTGACCACAGAAAAGTTCACAGCAAACATGTTTAACCCCTTCATGACCCAGCCTATTTTGACCTTAAAGACCTTGCCGTTTTTTGCAATTCTGACCAGTGTCCCTTTATGAGGTAATAACTCAGGAACGCTTCAACGGATCGTAGCGGTTCTGAGATTGTTTTTTCGTGACATATTGGGCTTCATGTTCTTGGTAAATTTAGGTCAATAAATTATGCGTTTATTTGTGATAAAAATGGAAATTTGGCGAAAATTTTGAAAATTTCGCAATTTTCACATTTTGAATTTTTATTCTGTTAAACCAGAGAGTTATGTGACACAAAATAGTTAATAAATAACATTTCCCACATGTTTACTTTACATCAGCACAATTTTGGAAACAAAATTTTTTTTGCTAGGAAGTTATAAGGGTTAAAATTTGACCAGCGATTTCTCATTTTTACAACGAAATTTACAAAACCATTTTTTTAGGGACCACCTCACATTTGAAGTCAGTTTGAGGGGTCTATATGGCTGAAAATACCCAAAAGTGACACCATTCTAAAAACTGCACCACTCAAGGTACTCAAAACCACATTCCAGAAGTTTATTAACCCTTCAGGTGCTTCACAGCAGCAGAAGCAACATGGAAGGAAAAAATTAACATTTAACTTTTTAGTCACAAAAATTATATTTTAGCAACAATTTTTTTATTTTCCCAATGGTAAAAGGAGAAACTGAACCACGTAAGTTGTTGTCCAATTTGTCCTGAGTACGCTGATACCTCATTTGTGGGGGTAAACCACTGTTTGGGCACACGGCAGGGCTTGGAAGGGAAGGAGCGCCATTTGACTTTTTGAATCAAAAATTGGCTCCACTCTTTAGCGGACACCATGTCACGTTTGGAGAGCCCCCGTGTGCCTAAAAATTGGAGCTCCCCCACAAGTGACCCCATTTTGGAAACTAGACGCCCCAGGGAACTTATCTAGGTGCATAGTGAGCACTTTGAACTCCCAGATGCTTCACAAATTGATCTGTAAAAATGAAAAAGTACTTTTTTTCACAAAAAAATTCTTTTAGCCTCAATTTTTTCATTTTCACATGGGCAACAGGATAAAATGGATCCTAAAATTTGTTGGGCAATTTCTCCTGAGTACACTGATACCTCAAATGTGGGGGTAAACCACTGTTTGGGCACATGGTAAGGCTCGGAAGGGAAGGAGCGCCATTTGACTTTTTGAATGAAAAATTATCTCCATCGTTAGCGGACACCATGTCGCGTTTGGAAAGCTCCTGTGTGCCTAAACATTGGCGCTCCGCCACAATTGACCCCATTTTGGAAACTAGACCCCCCAAGGAACTTATTTAGATGCCTAGTGAGCACTTTAAACCCTCAGGTGCTTCACAAATTGATCTGTAAAAATGAAAAAGTACTTTTTTTTCACAAAAAAATTCTTTTCGCCTCAATTTTTTCATTATCACATGGGCAATAGGATAAAATGTATCATAAAATTTGTTGGGCAATTTCTCCCGAGTACGCCGATACCTCAAATGTGGGGGTAAACCACTGTTTGGGCACTCGGCAGGGCTCGGAAGGGAAGGCGCGCCATTTGACTTTTTGAATGGAAAATTAGCTCCAATTGTTAGCGGACACCATGTCGCGTTTGGAGAGCCCCTGTGTGCCTAAACATTGGAGCTCCCCCACAAGTGACCCCATTTTGGAAACTAGACCCCCCAAGGAACTTATCTAGATGCATATTGAGCACTTTAAACCCCCAGGTGCTTCAAAGAAGTTTATAACGCAGAGCCATGAAAATAAAAAATAATTTTTCTTTCCTCAAAAATGATTTTTTAGCCTGGAATTTCCTATTTTGCCAAGGGTAATAGGAGAAATTGGACCCCAAATGTTGTTGTCCAGTTTGTCCTGAGTACGCTGATACCCCATATGTGGGGGTAAACCACTGCTTGGGCGCACGGCAGGGCTCGGAAGGGAAGGCACGCCATTTGGCTTTTTAAATGGAAAATTAGCTCCAATCATTAGCGGACACCATGTCACGTTTGGAGAGCCCCTGTGTGCCTAAACATTGGAGATCCCCCAGAAATGACCCCATTTTGGAAACTAGTCCACCAAAGGAACTAATCTAGATGTGTGGTGAGGACTTTGAACCCCCAGGTGCTTCACAGAAGTTTATAACGCAGAGCCATGAAAATAAAAAAAAAAAATTATTTTCTCAAAAATGATCTTTTAGCCTGCAATTTTTTATTTTCCCAAGGGTATCAGGAGAAATTTGACCCCAAAAGTTGTTGTCCAGTTTCTCCTGAGTACGCTGATACCCCATATGTGGGGGTAAACCACTGTTTGGGCACATGCCGGGGCTCGGAAGTGAAGTAGTGACGTTTTGAAATGCAGACTTTGATGGAATGCTCTGTGGGCGTCACGTTGCGTTTGCAGAGCCCCTGATGTGGCTTAACAGTAGAAACCCCCCACAAGTGACCACATTTTGGAAACTAGACCCCGAAAGGAACTTATCTAGATGTGTGGTGAGCACTTTGAACCCCCAAGTGCTTCACAGAAGTTTATAATGCAGAGCCGTGAAAATAATAAATACGTTTTCTTTCCTCAAAAATAATTATTTAGCCCAGAATTTTTTAATTTTCTCAAGGGTAACAGGAGAAATTTGACCCCAATATTTGTTGTCCAGTTTCTCCTGAGTACGGTGATACCCCATATGTGGGGGTAAACTACTGTTTGGGCACATGCCAGGGCTCGGAATTGAAGTAGTGACGTTTTGAAATGCAGACTTTGATGGAATGCTCTGCGGGCGTCACGTTGCGTTTGCAGAGCCTCTGATGTGGCTAAACAGTAGAAACCCCCCACAAGTGACCCGATTTTGGAAACTAGACCCCGAAAGGAACTTATCTAGATGTGTGGTGAGCACTTTGAACCCCCAAGTGCTTCATAGAAGTATATAATGCAGAGTGTTGTGACAGGCAATTCAGTATCACAATGGACATGGAGGTCAGAGCACATACAGTGATCTGACAATAACACAAAATAATAGAACGAGCTCTGAGATGTGGGAACTCTGCAGACCGCAATCCCTGATCCTCTCCAAACACAACTAGAGGCAGCCGTGGATTGCGCCTAACGCTACCTATGCAACTCGGCACAGCCTGAGAAACTAACTAGCCTGAAGATAGAAAAAATAAGCCTACCTTGCCTCAGAGAAATACCCCAAAGGAAAAGGCAGCCCCCCACATATAATGACTGTGAGTAAGATGAAAAGACAAACGTAGGGATGAAATAGATTGAGCAAAGCGAGGCCCGATATTCTAGACAGAACGAGGATAGGAAAGATAACTTTGCGGTCTACACAAAACCCTAAAGAAAACCACGCAAAGGGGCAAAAAGACCCTCCGTACCGAACTAACGGCACGGAGGTACACCCTTTGCGTCCCAGAGCTTCCAGCAAAACAAAAAGACAAGCTGGACAGAAAAAATAGCAACAAATAGCAAAGAAGCACTTAGCTATGCAGAGCAGCAGGCCACAGGAATGATCCAGAGAAACACAAGTCCAACACTGGAACATTGACAGGAAGCATGAATCAAAGCATTAGGTGGGGTTAAGTAGAGAAGCACCTAACGACCTCACCAGATCACCTGAGGGAGGAAACTCAGAAGCAGCAGTACCAGTTTCCTCCACAAATGGAAGCTCCCAGAGAGAATCAGCCGAAGTATCACTTGTGACCACAGGAGGGAGCTCTGCCACAGAATTCACAACAGTACCCCCCCTTGAGGAGGGGTCACCGAACCCTCACCAGAGCCCCCAGGCCGACCAGGATGAGCCACATGAAAGGCACGAACAAGATCGGGAGCATGGACATCAGAGGCAAAAACCCAGGAATTATCCTCCTGAGTATAACCCTTCCATTTAACCAGATACTGGAGTTTCCGTCTTGAAACACTAGAATCCAAAATCTTCTCCACAATATACTCCAATTCCCCCTCCACCAAAACCGGGGCAGGAGGGTCAACAGATGGAACCATAGGTGCCACGTATCTCCGCAACAATGACCTATGGAAGACGTTATGTATGAAAAAAGAATCTGGGAGGGTCAGATGAAAAGACGGGAAAAAACAAAATCCAGCTCACCATACCGACATTCCCAAGAGCTCGGAGCACGGAACCGCTGTGTCAGGGCGTAGACGAACAGGAAAGAGAAGGAGATCCAGCTCAACGAAATAGTGAAAAATCCATAGTTTATTTCACTTAAAATATAGTGAAAGAACAAAACATCAGCATACAAAAAAATATTATAAAACCAAGGTCAACGCGTTTCCGGTGACTAAGCACCCTTAATCATGATACCTGGTACAAGACATGTCTATACTTTTATACTAGTATCCGGTTATCGCTCCGGTGCTGCAATTGGTGGAATTGTCTAATCAAGCAAAAATAGACACACATGATAATGGAAGCAAGACAAGCTTGATAGAAGCACAAAAACAAATGTTTAAGTTAAACAAAAAAGCAGAGAAAACAGAAATGGCATAAGATACAAAAACTATATACAAAATGAAAAATGAAATAACATTACCATAATCATTGAATAAATCCAAAAATATAATGGTAAAATAATATGTACAGTGTCATATGTTGTGAACCCACATAACAATATAAAGCTTGAGTTGCTAGATATTATTTGTAAACCCTCGGAATACTAATAAAATGCCCTAGTACCTTTATACATAGCGGGTTCACAAACAACTATGAAAACAGCCAAAATAGGTTGGAGCAAGTAGGTAAAAGCACAGCTGCAGACGCCGTGACAATGTAACAGCAGTCGGCAAACAGGGGGAAACAAAAGGGCAGATTGATAACTATTAGCCTCACAAAAGAGTCGATAATTATGCGGGAAATATAAACTACAAATTTAGTAACTAGATGTCAAAAAAGCGACTTCATTGTTTGCAAACCCTCGGAATACTAATAAAATTCCCTGATACCTTTGAAAGTAGCAATGATGAAAATACACAGGATTAATAACCTCAGAAATCCTATAAGGACCAATGAAACGAGGTTTAAACTTCGGAGAGGAAACCTTCATAGGAATATGACGAGAAGATAACCAAACCAGATCCCCAACACGAAGTCGGGGACCCACACGGCGTCTGCGATTAGCGAAACGTTGAGCCTTCTCCTGGGACAAGGTCAAATTGTCCACTACATGAGTCCAAATCTGCTGCAACCTTTCCACCACAGTATCCACACCAGGACAGTCCGAAGACTCAACCTGTCCTGAAGAGAAACGAGGATGGAACCCAGAATTGCAGAAAAATGGCGAAACCAAGGTAGCCGAGCTGGCCCGATTATTAAGGGCGAACTCAGCCAAAGGCAAAAAGGACACCCAGTCATCCTGATCGGCAGAAACAAAGCATCTCAGATAGGTTTCCAAGGTCTGATTGGTTCGTTCGGTCTGGCCATTAGTCTGAGGATGAAAAGCCGAGGAAAAAGACAAGTCAATGCCCATCCTACCACAAAAGGCTCGCCAAAACCTCGAAACAAACTGGGAACCTCTGTCAGAAACGATATTCTCTGGAATGCCATGCAAACGAACCACATGCTGGAAGAACAATGGCACCAAATCAGAGGAGGAAGGCAACTTGGACAAGGGTACCAGATGGACCATCTTAGAAAAGCGATCACAGACCACCCAAATGACTGACATCTTTTGAGAGACGGGAAGATCTGAAATAAAATCCATAGAGATATGTGTCCAAGGTCTCTTCGGGACCGGCAAGGGCAAAAGCAACCCACTGGCACGAGAACAGCAGGGCTTAGCCCGAGCACAAATCCCACAGGACTGCACAAAAGAACGCACATCCCGCGACAGAGACGGCCAACAAAAGGATCTAGCCACTAACTCTCTGGTACCAAAGATTCCAGAATGACCAGCCAACACCGAACAATGAACCTCAGAGATCACTTTATTTGTCCACCTATCCGGGACAAACAGTTTCTCCGCTGGACAACGATCAGGTTTATTAGCCTGAAATTTTTGCAGCACCCGCCGCAAATCAGGGGAGATGGCAGACACAATTACTCCTTCCTTGAGGATACCCGCCGGCTCAGATAAACCCGGAGAGTCGGGCACAAAACTCCTAGACAGAGCATCCGCCTTCACATTTTTAGAGCCCGGAAGGTACGAAATCACAAAGTCAAAACGGGCGAAAAACAACGACCAACGAGCCTGTCTAGGATTCAAACGCTTAGCAGACTCGAGATAAGTCAGGTTCTTATGATCAGTCAATACCACCACGCGATGCTTAGCTCCTTCAAGCCAATGACGCCACTCCTCGAATGCCCACTTCATGGCCAGCAACTCTCGGTTGCCCACATCATAATTCCGCTCAGCAGGCGAAAACTTCCCGGAAAAAAAAGCACATGGTTTCATCACTGAACAATCAGAACCTCTCTGCGACAAAACAGCCCCTGCTCCAATCTCAGAAGCATCAACCTCGACCTGGAACGGAAGAGAAACATCAGGTTGACACAACACAGGGGCAGAAGAAAAACGACGCGTCAACTCTTGAAAAGCTTCCACAGCAGCAGAAGACCAATTGACCAAATCAGCACCCTTCTTGGTCAAATCGGTCAATGGTTTGGCAATACTAGAAAAATTGCAGATGAAGCGACGATAAAAATTAGCAAAGCCCAGGAACTTTTGCAGACTTTTCAGAGATGTCGGCTGAGTCCAATCATGGATGGCTTGGACCTTAACAGGATCCATCTCGATAGTAGAAGGGGAAAAGATGAACCCCAAAAATGAAACCTTCTGCACACCAAAGAGACACTTTGATCCCTTCACAAACAAAGAGTTAGCACGCAGGACCTGAAAAACCGTTCATGGAAAGTCTACTTCTAAAGCAGATAGATGAAGCTGCAACCCATAATGAGGTCCTGGTTATGGGGGACTTTAACTACCCGGATATTAACTGGGAAACAGAAACCTGTGAAACCCATAAAGGCAACAGGTTTCTGCTAATAACCAAGAAAAATTATCTTTCACAATTGGTGCAGAATCCAACCAGAGGAGCAGCACTTTTAGACCTAATACTATCTAATAGACCTGACAGAATAACAAATCTGCAGGTGGTTGGGCATTTAGGAAATAGCGACCACAATATTGTGCAGTTTCACCTGTCTTTCACTAGGGGGACTTGTCAGGGAGTCACAAAAACATTGAACTTTAGGAAGGCAAAGTTTGAACAGCTTAGAGATGCCCTTAATCTGGTAGACTGGGACAATATCCTCAGAAATGAGAATACAGATAATAAATGGGAAATGTTTAAGAACATCCTAAATAGGCAGTGTAAGCGGTTTATACCTTGTGGGAATAAAAGGACTAGAAATAGGAAAAACCCAATGTGGCTAAACAAAGAAGTAAGACAGGCAATTAACAGTAAAAAGAAAGCATTTGCACTACTAAAGCAGGATGGCACCATTGAAGCTCTAAAAAACTATAGGGAGAAAAATACTTTATCTAAAAAACTAATTAAAGCTGCCAAAAAGGAAACAGAGAAGCACATTGCTAAGGAGAGTAAAACTAATCCCAAACTGTTCTTCAACTATATCAATAGTAAAAGAATAAAAACTGAAAATGTAGGCCCCTTAAAAAATAGTGAGGAAAGAATGGTTGTAGATGACGAGGAAAAAGCTAACATATTAAACACCTTCTTCTCCACGGTATTCACGGTGGAAAATGAAATGCTAGGTGAAATCCCAAGAAACAATGAAAACCCTATATTAAGGGTCACCAATCTAACCCAAGAAGAGGTGCGAAACCGGCTAAATAAGATTAAAATAGATAAATCTCCGGGTCCGGATGGCATACACCCACGAGTACTAAGAGAACTAAGTAATGTAATAGATAAACCATTATTTCTTATTTTTAGTGACTCTATAGCGACAGGGTCTGTTCCGCAGGACTGGCGCATAGCAAATGTGGTGCCAATATTCAAAAAGGGCTCTAAAAGTGAACCTGGAAATTATAGGCCAGTAAGTCTAACCTCTATTGTTGGTAAAATATTTGAAGGGTTTCTGAGGGATGTTATTCTGGATTATCTCAATGAGAATAACTGTTTAACTCCATATCAGCATGGGTTTATGAGAAATCGCTCCTGTCAAACCAATCTAATCAGTTTTTATGAAGAGGTAAGCTATAGACTGGACCACGGTGAGTCATTGGACGTGGTATATCTCGATTTTTCCAAAGCGTTTGATACCGTGCCGCACAAGAGGTTGGTACACAAAATGAGAATGCTTGGTCTGGGGGAAAATGTGTGTAAATGGGTTAGTAACTGGCTTAGTGATAGAAAGCAGAGGGTGGTTATAAATGGTATAGTCTCTAACTGGGTCGCTGTGACCAGTGGGGTACCGCAGGGGTCAGTATTGGGACCTGTTCTCTTCAACATATTCATTAATGATCTGGTAGAAGGTTTACACAGTAAAATATCGATATTTGCAGATGATACAAAACTATGTAAAGTAGTTAATACAAGAGAAGATAGTATTCTGCTACAGATGGATCTGCATAAGTTGGAAACTTGGGCTGAAAGGTGGCAGATGAGGTTTAACAATGATAAATGTAAGGTTATACACATGGGAAGAGGGAATCAATATCACCATTACACACTGAACGGGAAACCACTGGGTAAATCTGACAGGGAGAAGGACTTGGGGATCCTAGTTAATGATAAACTTACCTGGAGCAGCCAGTGCCAGGCAGCAGCTGCCAAGGCAAACAGGATCATGGGGTGCATTAAAAGAGGTCTGGATACACATGATGAGAGCATTATACTGCCTCTGTACAAATCCCTAGTTAGACCGCACATGGAGTACTGTGTCCAGTTTTGGGCACCGGTGCTCAGGAAGGATATAATGGAACTAGAGAGAGTACAAAGGAGGGCAACAAAATTAATAAAGGGGATGGGAGAACTACAATACCCAGATAGATTAGCGAAATTAGGATTATTTAGTCTAGAAAAAAGACGACTGAGGGGCGATCTAATAACCATGTATAAGTATATAAGGGGACAATACAAATATCTCGCTGAGGATCTGTTTATACCAAGGAAGGTGACGGGCACAAGGGGGCATTCTTTGCGTCTGGAGGAGAGAAGGTTTTTCCACCAACATAGAAGAGGATTCTTTACTGTTAGGGCAGTGAGAATCTGGAATTGCTTGCCTGAGGAGGTGGTGATGGCGAACTCAGTCGAGGGGTTCAAGAGAGGCCTGGATGTCTTCCTGGAGCAGAACAATATTGTATCATACAATTATTAGGTTCTGTAGAAGGACGTAGATCTGGGGATTTATTATGATGGAATATAGGCTGAACTGGATGGACAAATGTCTTTTTTCGGCCTTACTAACTATGTTACTATGTTACCTGTTTCACATGAGACTCCCAATCATCCGAGAAGATCAAAATGTCATCTAAGTACACAATCAGGAATTTATCCAGGTACTCTCGGAAGATGTCATGCATAAAGGACTGAAACACTGATGGAGCATTGGCAAGTCCGAATGGCATCACTAGATACTCAAAATGACCCTCGGGCGTATTAAATGCAGTTTTCCATTCATCGCCTCGCCTGATTCGCACCAGATTATACGCACCACGAAGATCAATCTTGGTGAACCAACTAGCCCCCTTAATCCGAGCAAACAAATCAGATAACAAAGGCAAGGGGTACTGAAATTTAACAGTGATTTTATTAAGAAGGCGATAATCTATACAAGGTCTCAGCGAACCATCCTTTTTGGCTACAAAAAAGAACCCTGCTCCTAATGGCGACGATGACGGGCGAATATGCCCCTTCTCCAGGGATTCCTTCACATAACTGCGCATAGCGGTGTGCTCAGGCACGGATAAATTAAACAGTCGACCTTTTGGGAATTTACCACCAGGAATCAAATTGATAGCACAATCACAATCCCTATGCGGAGGTAGGGCATCGGACTTGGGCTCATCAAATACATCCCGGTAATCAGACAAGAACTCTGGAACCTCAGAAGGGGTGGATGACGAAATTGACAAAAATGGAACATCACCATGTACCCCCTGACAACCCCAGCTGGACACCGACATGGATTTCCAATCCAATACTGGATTATGGGCTTGTAGCCATGGCAACCCCAACACGACCACATCATGCAGCTTATGCAACACCAGAAAGCGAATATCCTCCTGATGTGCAGGAGCCATGCACATGGTCAGCTGGGTCCAGTATTGAGGCTTATTCTTGGCCAAAGGCGTAGCATCAATACCTCTCAATGGAATAGGACACTGCAAGGGCTCCAAGAAAAACCCACAACGCTTAGCATATTCCAAGTCCATCAAATTCAGAGCTGCGCCTGAATCCACAAACGCCATGACAGAATATGATGACAAAGAGCAGATCAAGGTAACGGACAGAAGAAATTTTGACTGTACCGTACCAATGGTGGCAGACCTAGCGAACCGCTTAGTGCGCTTAGGACAATCAGAGATGGCATGAGTGGAATCACCACAGTAGAAACACAGCCCATTCAGACGTCTGTGTTCTTGCCGTTCAACTCTGGTCAAAGTCCTATCGCACTGCATAGGCTCAGGTTTAAGCTCAGGTAATACCGCCAAATGGTGCACAGATTTACGCTCACGCAAGCGTCGACCGATCTAAATAGCCAAAGACATAGACTCATTCAAACCAGCAGGCATAGGAAATCCCACCATGACATCCTTAAGGGCTTCAGAGAGACCCTTTCTGAACATAGCTGCCAGCGCAGACTCAATCCACTGAGTGAGCACTGACCATTTTCTAAATTTCTGGCAATATACCTCTATCTCATCCTGACCCTGACAAAGAGCCAGCAAATTCTTTTCTGCCTGATCCACTGAATTAGGCTCATCGTACAGCAATCCGAGCGCCAGGAAAAACGCATTGATATTACTCATTGCAGGATCTCCTGGTGCAAGAGAAAATGCCCAGTCCTGAGGGTCGCCGCGCAAAAAAGAAATAATAATCAAAACCTGTTGAACTGGATCACCTGAGGAACGAGGTTTCAAGGCCAGAAATAACTTACAATTATTTTTGAAACTCAGAAACTTAGTTCTATCTCCAAAAAACAAATCAGGAATAGGAATTCTTGGTTCTAACATAGATTTCTGATCAATAGTGTCTTGAATCTTTTGTACTCTTGCCGAGAGCTGATCCACAAATGAAGACAGACTTCTAATGTCCATCGCTACACCTGTGTACTGAACCACCCAAATGTCTAGGGGAAAAAAAAGACAAAACGCAGTGCAGAGAAAAAAAAATGGTCTCAGAACTTCTTTTTTCCCTCTATTGAGAATCATTAGTACTTTTGGCTTCCTGTACTGTTGTGACAGGCAATTCAGTATCACAATGGACATGGAGGTCAGAGCACATACAGTGATCTGACAATAACCCAAAATAATAGAACGAGCTCTGAGACGTGGGAACTCTGCAGACCGCAATCCCTGATCCTCTCCAAACACAACTAGAGGCAGCCGTGGATTGCGCCTAACGCTGCCTATGCAACTCGGCACAGCCTGAGAAACTAACTAGCCTGAAGATAGAAAAAATAAGCCTACCTTGCCTCAGAGAAATACCCCAAAGGAAAAGGCAGCCCCCCACATATAATGACTGTGAGTAAGATGAAAAGACAAACGTAGGGATGAAATAGATTGAGCAAAGCGAGGCCCGATATTCTAGACAGAACGAGGATAGGAAAGATAACTTTGCGGTCTACACAAAACCCTAAAGAAAACCACGCAAAGGGGCAAAAAGACCCTCCGTACCGAACTAACGGCACGGAGGTACACCCTTTGCGTCCCAGAGCATCCAGCAAAACAAAAAGACAAGCTGGACAGAAAAAATAGCAACAAATAGCAAAGAAGCACTTAGCTATGCAGAGCAGCAGGCCACAGGAATGATCCAGAGAAACACAAGTCCAACACTGGAACATTGACAGGAAGCATGAATCAAAGCATTAGGTGGGGTTAAGTAGAGAAGCACCTAACGACCTCACCAGATCACCTGAGGGAGGAAACTCAGAAGCAGCAGTACCAGTTTCCTCCACAAACGGAAGTTCCCAGAGAGAATCAGCCAAAGTACCACTTGTGACCACAGGAGGGAGCTCTGCCACAGAATTCAAAACAGCAGAGCCGTGAAAATAATAAATACGTTTTCTTTCCACAAAAATAATTATTTAGCCCAGAATTTTTTAATTTTCCCAAGGGTAACAGGAGAAATTTGACCCCAATATTTGTTGTCCCGTTTCTCCTGAGTACGGCGATACCCCATATGTGGGGGTAAACTACTGTTTGGGCACATGCCGGGGCTCGGAATTGAAGTAGTGACGTTTTGAAATGCAGACTTTGATGGAATGCTCTGCGGGCGTCACATTGCGTTTGCAGAGCCCCTGATGTGGCTAAACAGTAGAAACCCCCCACAAGTGACCCCATTTTGGAAACTAGACCCCGAAAGGAACTTATCTAGATGTGTGGTGAGCACTTTGAACGCCCAAGTGCTTCATAGAAGTATATAATGCAGAGCCGTGAAAATAATAAATACGTTTTCTTTCCTCAAAAATAATTATTTAGCCCAGAATTTTTTATTTTCCCAAGGGTTACAGGAGAAATTGGACCCCAAAAGTTGTTGTTCAGTTTCTCCTGAGTACGATGATACCCCATGTGTGGAGGTAAACCACTGTTTGGGCACACGTCGGGGCTCAGAAGGGAAGTAGTGACTTTTGAAATGCAGACTTTGATGGAATGGTCTGCGGGCGTCACGTTTCGTTTGCAGAGCCCCTGGTGTGCCTGAACAGTAGAAACCCCCCACAAGTGACCCCATTTTAGAAACTAGACCCCCCAAGGAACTTATCTAGATATGTGGTGAGCACTTTGAACCCCCAAGTGCTTCACAGACGTTTACAACGTAGAGCCGTGAAAATAATAAATCATTTTTCTTTCCTCAAAAATGATGTTTTAGCAAGCATTTTTTTATTTTCACAAGGGTAACAGGAGAAATTGGACCCCAGTAATTGTTGCGCAGTTTCTCCTGAGTATGCTGGTACCCCATATGTGGGGGTAAACCACTGTTTGGGCACACGTCAGGGCTCGGAATTGAGGGAGCACCATTTGACTTTTTGAATACGAGATTGGCTGGAATCAATGGTGGCGCCATGTTGCGTTTGGAGACCCCTGATGTGCCTAAACAGTGGTAACCCCTCAATTCTACCTCCAACACTAACCCCCCCACACCACTAACCCTAATCCCAACTGTAGCCATAACCCTAATCACAACCCTAACCACAACACACCCCTAACCCTAACCACAACCCTAATTCCAACCCTAACCCTAAGGCTATGTGCCCACGTTGCGGATTCGTGTGAGATTTTTCAGCATCATTTTTGAAAAATCCGCGGGTAAAAGGCACTGCGTTTTACCTGCAGATTTTCCGAGGATTTCCAGTGTTTTTTGTGCGGATTTCACCTGCGGATTCCTATTGAGGAACAGGTGTAAAACGCTGCGGAATCCGCACAAAGAATTGACATGCTGCGGAAAATACAACGCAGCGTTTCCGCGCGGTATTTTCCGCACCATGGGCACAGCAGATTTGGTTTCCATATGTTTACATGGTACTGTACACCTGATGGAACACTGCTGCGAATCCGCAGCGGCCAATCCGCTGCGGATCCGCAGCCAAATCCGCACCGTGTGCACATAGCCTAATTCTAAAGGTATGTGCACACACTGCGGAAAACGCTGCGGATCCGCAGCAGTTTCCCATGAGTTTACAGTTCAATGTAAACATATGGGAAACAAAAATCGCTGTACACATGCTGCGGAAGAACTGCACGGAAACGCAGCGGTTTACATTCCGCAGCATGTCACTTCTTTGTGCGGATTCCGCAGCGGTTTTACAACTGCTCAAATAGAAAATCGCAGTTGTAAAACCGCAGTGAAATGCGCAGAAAAAACGCGGTAAATCCGCCATAAATCCGCAGCGGTTTAGCACTGCGGATTTATCAAATCCGCAGCGGAAAAATCCGCAGAGGACCAGAATACGTGTGCACATACCGAAACCCTACCCCTACCCCTAGACCTAACCCTACCCCTAACCCTAACCCTACCCCTAGCCCTACCCCTAACCCTAACCCTAACCCTACCCCTAACCCTATTCTAACATTAGTGGAAAAAAAAAATTCTTTATTTTTTTATTGTCCCTACCTATGGGGGTGACAAAGGGGGGGGGTCATTTATTATTTTTTTTATTTTGATCACTGAGATAGATTATATCTCAGTGATCAAAATGCACTTTGGAACGAATCTGCCGGCCGGCAGATTCAGCGGGAGCACTGCGCATGCGCCCGCCATTTTGGAAGATGGCGGCGCCCGGGGAGAAGACGGACGGACCCCGGCAGGATCGGTAATTATGATGGGGTGGGGGGGAGCACGGGGGAGGGGAGCACGGGGGGGGGGATCGGAGCATGGGGGGGTGAATCGGAGCGTGGGAGGGGTGGAACGGAGCACGGGGGGTAGAACGGAGTACGGGGGGGTGGAACGGAGCACGGGGGGGTGGAACGGAGCACGGAGGGGGGTGGATCGGAGTGCAGGGGGGGTGATTGGAGCACGGGGAGGGTGATTGGAGCACGGGGGGAGCGGACAAGAGCACGGGGAGGAGCGGAGCACAGGACAGAGGGGAGCCGGAGCAGTGTACCAGACAGATCGGGGGGCTGGGGGGGCGATCGGTGGGGTGGGGACACATTAGTATTTCCAGCCATGGCCGATGATATTGCAGCATCGGCCATGGCTGGATTGTAATATTTCACCCGTTATAATAGGTGAAATATTACAAATCGCTCTGATTGGCAGTTTCACTTTCAACAGCCAATCAGAGCGATCGTAGCCACGAGGGGGTGAAGCCACCCCCCCTGGGCTAAACTACCACTCCCCCAGTCCCTGCAGATCGGGTGAAATGGGAGTTAACCCTTTCACCCGATCTGCAGGGACGCGATCTTTCCATGACGCCACATAGGCGTCATGGGTCGGATTGGCACCGACTTTCATGACGCCTACGTGGCGTCATGGGTCGGGAAGGGGTTAATGTCCAAAGCACTCACACAGTGAACAGCACACGGAGTCCTCTGGATTGCAGCCAGGGCATCACAACAGTCTACATATGAGACCGGTTGCTGAGGACGATTGCCCCACGTATCACGCTGGGGGGGGGGTGCCAGGTGTTTGCGCTCTTGGTTCTGTGCTACCACACACAGGCTGGACGCTGCAGAGCCTCCTGCTCTGCCACTTGCAAACAAACACTGGCACACCCAAACCCTTTACTGCAGGGTTTGTAACTGGAATCTGTGGCCACGGGCCACTTGTAAGAAGCGGCTTGGAGGGAGTAAACTGCCCCACTACCATCTTGTTGTTCACTCCAAAATTAAAAGCCCTTAACAGGTTTTCCTGAACATTGCCTAGGTCAAATAACTAAACCAGGTCCACATTTACTTTAATTTTGCACTGCAGCTACAACTATGCCTGTGACTGCAATGCACTCCAGCGGGTTTAATACTCTTCTATGCGCATCCTGGGAGATACATAATGACCCTCACATATAATAACCATCTCTGTCTCACATACCCCCCTAACTTCAAACTTGTGGGGTTGAACATTTGTCACCAAACAGGGGGCCCGTGATAGGGCATCCGCATTTCCCTGTGACTTCCCCGCCCGATCTTCCATGGTGAAGTTAAAGTTCTGCAGAGAGAGAAACCATCTGGTGACCTGAGCATTCCTCTACTTGGCATTTCTCATCCATACCAAGGGTGAATGATCCATCACCAAGTGAAACGGTTGACCGAGTAAATAATAGCATAGGGACCCCAAAGCCCAATTAATTGCGAGGTACTCCTCCACTACGCTATAATTTTTCTCAGCCGAAGTGAGTTTCCTACTTAGGTAGGTGACCGGATGTTCCTCTCCGTTCACCTTCTGTGACAGGACCGCTCCTAAGCCCACGTTAGAGGCATCTGTCTGCACAGTGAAGCATTTCGGGAAGTTGGGGCCAATGAGAAAGGGCTGTTCGCACAGTGCCACCTTCATGGATTGGTACGATTCCTCCGCCTGGGGGTTCCACCGAACCATGACTGACTTTTTCCCCTTGAGGAGATTGGTTAGGCGTTTTGTTCTCCCTGAAAAATTAGGAAAAAAACCTCCGGTAATACCCAATGATTCCTAGAACTGCTCTCACCTGTTTGGTGGTCAATGTGCTGGTTGTTACGGGCTTGGGCCTTAGCCTGTAGGTTCCTCTTCTCCCTCTCCTCCTGCCGGGCCCTCCTTTCAGCATCATATTTTGCTGCCCGATGTCTGCGATAGTCCTCCCGCGTGATGGCCTGGGTTTCCCCTTGGAGCTCGATCATATCAGCCCCTTGGGGTTCCCCTTTAAATACCACCGGCTCAACGTGCACCTCCTGAGGCCCATTCGTTGGTGTCAGTGGGGCTGGCGTCTTGTCTAAGATGTCTGGCGTCTGGTCCCAGGACGCATCTCTGGACACCCAGTCAGGTCTAGGGGCTGTAGGGGTGGGAATTGGGCCTGCTAAAGTGCCATCAGATACCGGATTAGGGTCGGTCGCCGGAGCGGGGGCGGTCACTGGAGTGGGGTCGATCACTGGAGCGGGGTCAGTCACCGAAGCAGGGTCGGTCACAGGACCTGCTGCTGGTGTCTCACCGGTGTCGGTTTCCTCCTCCGCTGCGGTTGGAGACGTTGGCCACAGAATGGAATGCTGCTCCTCCCGCTTGAACTTCTTCTGCAGGGCTGTTGTCCACCTGCTCACCGATGCCAGCTGAGTCTGCATGAGCTGGCGGGCCAGCTTCTCCACCTCCGCATCCAGGAGGTCCGGATTCACCTCAGGCGACTGGTACAGTTCTTTCAAGTCTCGGCTGGGGGAGTCCTCCTGCTCCACCCCACACACCTGTGCTCGCTCACCTTCCTCCGCCATCTTGCCGTCTAGGTCGTTTCTTGCACCCACGTGTTGTTCCCGCTCCTTGCTTCGTGGGCTGGGCTTCTTCTTCTTTTTGTTCCCAACCATAACAAATCAGTAAATAAGGCAGCACACTACAGCGCTAGAACATGAAAACTTGAAATACGAAATTTGAACGGCATTACTGCACTAGAAATATGAAAAATGAGAGCGTTTAGCGCATAAAAATGGCCAGTAATGCAGTTCAAATTTCGTGTTTTCAAGTTTGCATGTTTTAGCGCTGCAGTGTGCTGCCTTATTTACTTAACTATATACGAGTTGGCGACTCTAGGTTCAGCACCGGTTCACACTGAGTCTATGTTTGGATGTGCAGGTCAGGTTTTTGAAATGTATTCTCTAGCCTTCTGATCGTGCACTCCGCCTCCTAGCTTCAGGTGTTTTAATTACAGCAGGTCCAATACCCCTCCACAGAGAGAGAGAATTTTAGTCTAAGAAGAGGTTTCACATGTACCCATTCAGATGGAGATGTTTATTCTCAGCGAGGTAAGGCAAGTTTAGGACCTGGTATAAGAGAGATGCCGTAAAGAGGCTACCAGGTACACATAAAATTGGCCATTTTTATGCGCTAAACGCTCTCATTTTTCATATTTCTAGTGCAGTAATGCAGTTCAAATTTCGTATTTCAAGTTTGTATGTTCTATCACTGCAGTGTGCTGCCTTATTTACTTAACTATATACGAGTTGGCGACTCTAGGTTCAGCACCTGTTCACACTGAGTCTATGTTTGGATGTGCAGGTCAGGTTTTTGAAATGCATAACAAATCAGTAGGCGGCACTCTCACGCTGATGGGCATGTCCTTGTAGTATAGTATTTGCAGTGGGCGTTCATGCTTTTCGCGCCTCACAGTCTGCTCCCGCCCACGATGACACGCGTTGCTCTTTCTGTGCACCTCGTGGCACTGCAATGGCAGCAAATTCTGCACAGTTCAGCAAAGTCCATGGTGCACAGGACCTAATTTTTCAGGTCAGTCCATCCTGTTGGTGACGCCAAAAATAGAGCACCCGCCAGGGCTATGGGGATACTCGTACCGGGACAGCTCTTAAAGGGGACGTGTCACGGCAGCAGTGACCTGGTCCATGGCCCTTGGCATCCAATAAAAGGGGAATACGTTTATGGGATAAATTGACACCACCTGCGGTACTCGGCGAATGTGAGATGTTAGCCGACACTGCTTGAAGAGACGGCTGGGCTGATGGTGATTCAGCAGAGTTGGTACAGCTCTTCACAGGTAGAGATTTAATCCCAAGGTACTTAGGTGGTAAATGATGGTGGATGTAGTGCAAGGTGGTTGGCCAGGTAAAATAAGTGTGAGGACACAGCGGGGTGCAGTTTCCAATGCTTTACTCACAGTTCTTAGTTGCCCCAGCTGGGGTGCTGTGTCCTCCGAGTAGGTGGTCCAGCCAGCTCTCAAGCAATTTGGGTGCACTTTCCAGAACCTTCTTTTCATTCCTTTCTCTGGTCGTCTTTCTGCGCTGGCTTCACCTCTGATGCCCTGTGCCTGCCACACAGTGTGTTATGATCTGGGGGTTTAGGAGCAACATGGGACGAGCTCTGAAGGAAGTGGTACCTGTACTGACCGCAGTCCCTAAGCTCAACACAACACTAGAAGTAGCCGTGGGATGCTCCTGAAACTCTCTAGGCACCTCGTCACAGCCTAAGATCTAACTACCCCTAAAGATAGAAAGAGGAAAACTATCTTGCCTCAGAGAAAATCCCCAAAGGATAAATAGCCCCCCACAAGTAATGACTGTGAGTGGAGAGGGAAAAGACATACACAGAATGAAACCAGGATGAGCACAGGAGGCCAGTCTAGCTAGATAGATAGGACAGGATGGAATACTGTGCAGTCAGTATAAAACACTACAAAATATCCACACAGAGTTTACAAAAATCTCCACACCTGACTAAAGGTGTGGAGGGTAAATCTGCTTCCCAGAGCTTCCAGCTTAACTGAATTAATTCATACTGACAAGCTGGACAAACATAGAAAGCACAGAATGGATAATTCCACAACCTGTGGACAGAAAAGAGCAAGCAAGGACTTAGCTTTGCTGAACTGGTCAGGATAAAAGGGAAATCCAAAGAGATGTGAATCCAACCAGAAACCATTGACAAGTGGAACAAGCTGAAGGAAAGAGCCAGGCTAAATAGCCAAGCAGAATAGACAATCAGTGGAAGCAGCTGCTGACTGCTAAATCCAAGGAGCAGCCATTCCATTTAAACCCACCAAAGGGAGCCCAAGAGCAGAACTCACAAAAGTGCCACTTACAACCACCGGAGGGAGCCCAAGAGCGGAATTCACAACAGTACCCCCCCTTGAGGAGGGATCACCAAACCCTCACCAGAGCCCTCAGGCCGATCAGGACGAGCCAAGTGAAAAGCACGAACCAAATCGGTGGCATTGACATCGGAGGCAACCACCCAAGAATTATCCTCCTAGCCATAACCCTTCCACTTGACAAGATACTGAAGCCTCCGCCTCGAAAAACGAGAATCCAAAATTTTCTCAACCTCATATTCCAACTCTCCCTCAACCAATACCGGGGCAGGAGGATCAACCGAGGGAACAACGGGCACCACATATCTCTGCAACAAAGATCTACGGAAAACATTATGAATGGCAAAAGAGGCTGGAAGAGCCAAACGAAAAGACACCGGATTGATAATTTCAGAAATCTTATAAGGACCAATAAACCAAGGCTTAAACTTAGGGGAAGAAACCTTCATAGGAACATGACGAGAAGACAACCAAACCAAATCCCCCACACGAAGCCGGGGACCAACACACCGACGGCGGTTAGCAAAACGTTGAGCCCTTTCCTGAGACAACGTTAAATTGTCCACCACATGAGTCCAAATCTGCTGCAGCCTGTCCACCGCAGAATCCACACCAGGACAATCAGAAGGCTCAACCTGCCCTGAAGAAAAACGAGGATGAAAACCAAAATTACAAAAGAAAGGTGAAACCAAAGTAGCCGAACTAGCCCGATTATTAAGGGCAAACTCGGCCAACGGCAAGAAAGCCACCCAATCATCTTGATCAGCAGACTTAAATAGGCCTCCAAGGTCTGATTAGTTCGATCAGTTTGGCCATTAGTCTGAGGATGAAACGCCGAAGAAAAAGACAAATCAATGCCCATCCTAGCACAAAAGGCCCGCCAAAACCTAGAGACAAACTGAGAACCTCTGTCAGACACAATATTCTCCGGAATGCCATGCAAATGGACCACATGCTGAAAAAACAATGGAACCAAATCTGATGAGGAAGGCAACTTAGGCAAAGGTACCAGATGGACCATTTTAGAGAACCGGTCACAAACAACCCAGATAACAGACATCTTCTGGGAAACAGGAAGATCCGAAGTAAAATCCATGGAAATATGCGTCCAGGGCCTCTCAGGGACCGGCAAAGGCAAAAGCAACCCACTAGGGCGGGAACAGCAAGGCTTGGCCCGGGCGCAAGTCCCACAGGACTGCACAAAAGCACGTACATCACGCGACAAGGAAGGCCACCAAAAGGACCTAGCAACTAAATCTCTGGTACCAAAAATCCCAGGATGACCAGCCAACACTGAACAATGAACCTCAGAAATCACCTTACTTGTCCATCCATCAGGAACAAACAGCTTCCCCACTGGACAGCGGTCAGGCCTATCAGCCTGAAATTCCCGAAGCACCCGCCGCAAATCAGGGGAGATGGCAGAAAGAATCACCCCTTCCTTAAGAATGCCAACTGGCTCAAGGACTCCAGGAGAATCAGGTGAAAAACTCCTAGAGAGGGCATCAGCCTTAACATTCTTAGATCCCGGAAGATACGAGACCACAAAATCAAAACGGGAGAAAAACAGGGACCATCGAGCCTGTCTAGGATTCAGCCGCTTGGCCGACTCGAGGTAAATCAGATTCTTATGATCAGTCAAGACCACAACGCGGTGCTTGGCTCCCTCAAGCCAATGTCGCCACTCCTCAAACGCCCACTTCATAGCCAACAACTCCCGATTGCCGACATCATAATTGAGTTCTGCAGGCGAAAACTTTCTGGAAAAAAAAAGTACACGGTTTCATCAAAGAACCATCAGAATCCCTCTGAGACAAAACGGCCCCTGCCCCAATCTCAGAAGCGTCAACCTCAACCTGAAAAGGAGGAGAAACATCCGGCTGACGCAACACAGGGGCAGAAGTAAATCGGCGCTTATGCTCCCGAAAGGCCTCAACAGCCGCAGAGGACCAATTCGTCACATCAGCGCCTTTCTTCGTCAAATCAGTAAGGGGCTTAACCACACTGGAAAAGTTGGCAATGAAACAGCGATAGAAATTAGCAAAGCCCAAAAATTTTTGAAGGCTCTTCACAGATGTGGGTTGAATCCAGTCATGAATAGCTTGGACCTTAGACGAGGGAGAAAAAATAAAACCCAAAAAAGAGACCTTCTGAACTCCGAATAGGCACTTAGACCCCTTCACAAATAAAGCATTATCACGAAGGATCTGGAATACCATCCTGACCTGCTTCACATGAGACTCCCAATCATCGGAAAAAATCAAAATATCATCCAAATATACAACCATGAATTTATCAAGATAATTGCGGAAAATATCATGCATGAAGGATTGGAACACAGATGGAGCATTAGAGAGCCTGAATGGCATCACAAGGTATTCAAAATGGCCTTCGGGCGTATTAAATGCAGTTTTCCATTCGTCACCCTGTTTAATACGAACAAGATTACATGCCCCTCGGAGGTCAATCTTAGTAAACCAACTAGCCCCCTTAATCTGAGCAAACAAATCAGAAAGCAAAGGCAAGGGGTATTGGAATTTGACCGTGATCTTATTAAGAAGACGATAATCTATACAGGGTCTCAAGGAGCCATCCTTCTTAGCAACAAAAAAGAAACCTGCTCCCAATGGTGACGAAGACGGCCGAATATGCCCCTTCTCCAAAGATTCCTTAACATTGCTCCGCATGGCGGCATGCTGTGGCACAGACAGATTGAAAAGTCGGCCCTTAGGGAACTTACAACCAGGAATCAAGTTAATAGCGCAATCACAGTCCCTATGTGGAGGAAGGGAACTGGACTTGGGCTCATCAAATACATCCTGGAAACCCGACAAAAACTTAGGGACCTCAGAAGAGGGGGAAGAGGAAATTGACATCAAAGGAACGTCACTATGTACCCCTTGACAACCCCAACTAGTCACAGACTAGTCACAGCACCGGATTATGTTCCTGTAACCATGGAAAACCCAGTACAACAACATCATGCAGGTTATGCAACACCAGAAAACGGCAATTTTCCTGATGTGCTGGAGCCATGTACATGGTCATCTGCGTCCAGTACTGAGGTTTATCCTTGGCCAATGGTGTAGCATCAATGCCCCTCAAAGGAATAGGGCTCTGCAAAGGCTGCAAGGAAAAACCACAGCGCCTGGCGAATTCTAAGTCCATTAAGTTCAGGGCAGCGCCTGAATCCACAAATGCCATGACAGAAAAGGACGACAATGAGCAAATCAGGGTCACAGATAAGAGAAATTTAGGCTGTACAGTACTAATGGTAACAGACCTAGCGACCCTCCTAGTACATTTAGGGCAATCAGAAATAACATCAGCAGAATCACCACAGTAAAAACACAGCCTATTCTGACGTCTGAATTCCTGCCGTTCTGTTCTAGTCAAAATCCTATCACATTGCATAGGTTCAGGACTCTGCTCAGAGGACACTGCCATATGGTGCATAGCTTTGCGCTCGCGCAGACGCCGATCAATCTGAATGGCTAGAGACATAGATTCGCTCAAACCAGTAGGCATAGGGAAGCCCACCATAACATCTTTAAGGGCTTCAGAAAGACCTTTTCTGAAAATAGCAGCCAGAGCATCTTCATTCCATTTAGTGAGCACAGACCATTTCCTAAATTTCTGGCAGTATAATTCTGCCGCTTCCTGACCTTGACACAGGGCCAACAGGGTTCTTTCTGCATGATCCACAGAATTAGGTTCGTCATACAATAATCCGAGCACTTGAAAAAATGCGTCTACATTCAGCAATGCCGGATCCCCTGATTCAAGGGAGAATGCCCAGTCCTGAGGGTCACCACGCAGCAAGGATATGATGATTTTAACTTGCTGAATGGGATCACCAGAAGAACGGGGTTTCAAAGCAAAAAACAATTTGCAGTTATTTTTAAAGTTCAAAAACTTGGATCTGTCCCCAAAAAACAAATCAGGAGTAGGAATTCTAGGCTCCAAAGCCGGAGTCTGGACAACATAATCTTGGATACTCTGTACTCTTGCAGCAAGTTGATCCACACGAGAAAACAAACCCTGAACATCCATGACAGAGCATAAATCCTGAACCACCCAGAGGTCAAGAGGAAAAAAAAGACAAAACAAAGCACAGAAAAAAAAATGGCTCAGAATTTTTTCCTTCTTTTGAGATGCATTTAATTCATTTTTGGCCACTTGTACTGTTATGATCTGGTGGTTTAGGAGCAACACGGGACAAGCTCTGAAGGAAGTGGTACCTGTACTGACCGCAGTCCCTAAGCTCAACACAACATTAGAAGTAGCCGTGGGATGCTCCTGACACTCCCTAGGCACCTCGTCACAGCCTAAGATCTAACTACCCCTAAAGATAGAAACAGGAAAACTATCTTGCCTCAGAGAAAATCCCCAAAGGATAGATAGCCCCCTGTTATGACCTGGTGGTTAAGAGCACCCGGCACGACCTGATAGTTAAACTCACACAGGACAAGCTCTGGAATGTGGGAGATCTGCTGACCGCAGCCACTAATCCTATCACAACAACTAGAAATAGCCGTGGAGCGTTCCTGACACTCCCTAGATGCCTCTTCACAGCCTAAGAGCTAGCTAGCCCTAGAGATAGAAAATAAAGCCTACCTTGCCTCAGAGAAATTCCCAAAAGGAAAAGGCAGCCCCACACATATATTGACTGTGAGTAAAGATGAAAGTCACAAACGCAGAAATGAAACAGGTTTCAGCAAAGGGAGGCCAGACTTACTAAACAGACAGAGGATAGGAAAGGTAACTTTGCGGTCAGCACAAAAAACTACAAAAGACCACGCAGAGTGTGCAAAAAGACCTCCGCACCGACTAACGGTGCGAAGATGCCACTCTGCATCCCAGAGCTTCCAGCTAGCAAAGCAAAATCATGATAACCAGCTGGACAAGGAAACAATGAACAAATAATAATTAGCAGGAACTTAGCTTCTGCTGGAGAAGACAGGTCACCAGAAAGATCCAAGAGCGAACTGAACCAATGCAGGAACATTGACAGCTGGCATGGAGTAACGATCTGAGTGGAGTTAAATAGAGCAGCCAACCAAAGGATAAACCACGTCACCTGTGTAAGGAACCTCAGAAGCAGCAGCTCCACTCACAGCCACCAGAGGGAGTCCATGGACAGAACTCGCCGAAGTACCATTCACGACGACAGGAGGGAGTTCGACAACAGAATTCACAACAGCCACCCCCCACAAGTAATGACTGTGAATGGAGAGGGAAAAGACATACACAGAATGAAACCAGGATGAGCACAGGAGGCCAGTCTAGCTAGATAGATAGGACAGGATGGAATACTGTGCGGTCAGTATAAAACACTACAAAATATCCACACAGAGTTTACAAAAATCTCCACACCTGACTAAAGGTGTGGAGGGTAAATCTGCTTCCCAGAGCTTCCAGCTTAACTGAATTAATTCATACTGACAAGCTGGACAAACATAGAAAGCACAGAACAGATAAGTCCACAACCTGTGGACAGAAAAGAGGAAGCAAGGACTTAGCTTTGCTGAACTGGTCAGGATAACAGGGAAATCCAAAGAGATTTGAATCCAACCAGGAACCATTGACAAGTGGCACAAGCTGAAGGAAAGAGCCAGGCTAAATAGCCGAGCAGAACATAACCACAACCTAAACCCGGATAGCCAAGAATGTGTACCCACACAGAGAATTACTTAAACATAAGCCTTTATTTATGTTGGCAATTGGCACAATATTAAAAATAATTCATAGTACGCGAATATAACAGGACAATAAAAAAATATATTTAAGAAAAAAATGTAGGATATAAATAGATGACCTCTGGAAAGATTATTTAATGGATATATGTATATTTCATTTGGTGACAGCCAAAAAATAGTTGATATAAAAAAAAATCAGATAAAAATATATAAGGAAAAAAATTCTCTGTGTGGGTACACATTCTTGGCTATCCGGGTTTAAGTTGTGGTTAAGTTCTCTCCTTCTAGTGTTCAATCACTATTTTTTGCACAAGGCACCACTTGGGTTTTATTAATATTTATGTGTATATATATATTTGAGGTTTGCCGTGAAGGGGCAGTGGGCTTCATACAGTCTGATCAGAATGTTAAACTGAAAACCTCATATTCAGTTATATTAATTTTTGCCTAGCGGCTTTAGATCAACATATGATTTTGGGATGTGCGGTTCATGCTCTTTTTTTTTCTTTTTTGCAATATATATTTATATATTTCATTGGATATCGTTTGGTGCTTTGTGTTATATAACATTATCATTACTGTGTTCTGCACAGGCGTCTGTTTCCACAACTGAACATGGATTTTAAGTCAAGAGAGGTGTCCTGGCAGGGACAAATTAATGCCGTATTTTCTAATGGTGATGTGGCAACTACTATTAACAGTGGTGTTCAATTTGAAGATATGTATAAAACCATAAAGAACCTTACTTACAAAAGAACCCGTTCCTGGTGGAACAGAGCCTTCCTGGAGAATTATATTCAGCGACAATTGATTCCCAGGGGTTTAAGAATACAGTTGGCTCCGTCATTTCCCATTAATGATGATGAATTTATTAGGGACTGGGAAAGAGTTTGTAACATAGCTTCAGGACAACTCATGGAACTTTTGGTTAAATATAACTCCAAAACACTAATAGAAATTGACAAGTCCCTAGATGAACTATTTGTGAAGGCTAAAGCTTGTCTAACCCCTGAACAACTTGGATCTATTGATAGCCAGTTGGAGAAACAAATTGAACAATGGATTAAAGACATTAGGGCTAACCAAACAAAGAAGCTACTAAAGGTACCTTCACACATAACGATATTGTTAACGATATCGTTGCTTTTTGTGACGTAGCAACGATATCGTTAATAAAATCGCTATGTGTGACAGCGACCAACGATCAGGCCCCTGCTGGGAGATCGTTGGTCGCTGAACAAAGTCCAGAACTTTATTTCGTCGCTGGATCTCCCGTGGACATCGCTGGATCGGCGTGTGTGACACCGATCCAGCGATGTCTTCACTGGTAACCAGGGTAAACATCGGGTAACTAAGCGCAGGGCCGCGCTTAGTAACCCGATGTTTACCCTGGTTACCATGCTAAAAGTAAAAAAAAACAAACACTAGATACTTACCTACCGCTGTCTGTCCTCCAGCGCTGTGCTCTGCACTCCTCCTGTACTGTCTGTGAGCCGGAAAGCAGAGCGGTGACGTCACCGCTCTGCTTTCCGGCTCCCAGACAGTACAGGAGGAGAGCAGAGAAGCAGAGCGCAGCGCTGGAGGACAGACAGCGGTAGGTAAGTATCTAGTGTTTGTTTTTTTTAACTTTTAGGATGGTAACCAGGGTAAACATCGGGTTACTAAGCGCGGCCCTGCGCTTAGTTACCCGATGTTTACCCTGGTTACCGGCATCGTTGGTCGCTGGAGAGCGGTCTGTGTGACAGCTCTCCAGCGACCAAACAGCGACGCTGCAGCGATCCGGATCGTTGTCGGTATCGCTGCAGCGTCGCTAAATGTGAAGGGGCCTTTAGAGACCAGAGGGATCTTGCAAGTGGTAGGATATACAGATGGCGCAAATATAACCCTACTGAAGATACTAGGGATAGAACTGATTCTACCTCATCCAATATCGACAAACCACAAAAGAAAAGGTGCACAAAATGTCCAAAATAGACAAAATCTTTATTGAATATATGCATATTAAAACAAGGAATGCAAAAGCAGTGGGTAAAAAATAGCAGCAGATGTCATGTACAAAACGCATGGAGCAAGACCACAGAACCCCCACAAATCAGCGCACTGGAAGAGATACACTAAATAACAAAAGCAAAGAGTACTGCCTAATTAATACTGCTGACATATAGAAAATAACAGAACTCCTAAATAGTTAATGGCTCCATCTGAAAAATCTCGGAGCGTACCACATAAAACGCACAGGAGCCTATACCAACAGATGGCGGCAAAAGATAATACCAATATAAAGACAATAGATGCAGAGAATCATAATATATCTCTTACCAGTTGCTGACGTGGGGACAGTGTCCCTTTGTATGCATTTGTATTCAGTTATATTTGGGGTATGTGTTGTAATTATACATTGAATAATCTGCGTCGCTTTTGTTCAGCTCCATGTTTTATCTATTTCTATCCTTTACCAGCCAGATAAATTATATATATTATTGTTATCTAGGATACTTTTTATGTTTCTGGTTGATATATATGTCACGTACTGTAATGATTTATTGATTTATAGATTTTGTGATATGTGCGTGTCTTTTTATTGGTTGTAATGTACATATGGGATATGTTCTTATACATCTATATATGTATATATATAAATATATGGGGTTTTGTAATATTGGTGGCGACTGAGGAATCATCTCCTTCCTTACATTATTGGTAGTGGATGATTCCTCATAATACCCTTTATTCTAATTTCTTGCATGCTGGGGGTGCTATATTGTGGCGCCATGTATGGGCAATGTTTGCCCTCTCGTAAGATGGCCGCATCTGTACTTCCGGTTCTGTATAGCGCTGATATTCTATTGCGGCGTCCCTGGTTCTCTTATGGCCGCGCACATATTTCCGGTCTTGCGCAATAGGTTGGTGGTTTACCTGATACTTCCGGGTCGCAGCCTGGCGCCGGATCGCATGGGCCCGTGCTTTCCGGTGCCGGTCTGACGCCTGTACTACCTAGCGCTTGTGCGCATTGGCTAATTGGGACCATGGAGTTCATATAAAATACCCCCTTTGGTGACTGACTAGACACGCCCCTTGAGGAAGGACATCTCCAAAACGCGCGTTGGGGTGGGTTTGGAGCGGACACTGTCCCCACGTCAGCAACTGGTAAGAGATATATAATGATTCTCTGCATCTATTGTCTTTATAATGGTATTATCTTTTGCCGCCATCTGTTGGTATAGGCTCCTGTGCGTTTTATGTGGTACGCTCCGAGATTTTTCAGATGGAGCCATTAACTATTTAGGAGTTCTGTTATTTTCTATATGTCAGCAGTATTAAATAGGCAGTACTCTTTGCTTTTGTTATTTAGTGTATCTCTTCCAGTGCGCTGATTTGTGGGGGTTCTGTGGTCTTGCTCCATGCGTTTTGTACATGACATCTGCTGCTATTTTTTACCCACTGCTTTTGCATTCCTTGTTTTAATATGCATATATTCAATAAAGATTTTGTCTATTTTGGACATTTTGTGCACCTTTTCTTTTGTGGTTTGTTGCTTCTGCTAGTGTAGGTGTGTCCTGTGACATTCCGTATACAGGCGCTAGTTACCCCTCACGTATATTTGGTTGATACATCATGTGTAGAGGGGATGCTAGATTGTGCCTGTTTTGTATTCTGTGTCTTTATATTATCTCTTCTGTGTTATGCACAGGTCTTTTGGTCTACAAGATGGATTTTAGAGCCAGAGACAAGACATGGCTCAGCGAGGTGGACAAGGTTTTTGGAAGTAGTGGGGCAGCTACCCAGCAACCGACTGACAGAATTTGGGATGATAAATTCCATAGCATTAATGATCTTATACTGAAAAGGTCACGTTTGTGGTGGAATCGTTTATTTCTTGAGAGATATATTGCTAGCGGCATGATTCCTAGAGGACTGCGAGTTCGTGTGATTCCCTCTTACCCTGTGGAGGACTCCAATTTCATTGTCAAGTGGGAGGAGGCTTGCAGTAAATGCTCTGAGGTGTTTATGCAACTATTAATTGGGCATAATACTACTAAAATAAGTGAGTTAGATACACAGATTGATAGCATCCAATCTGATATACGGGCAGGCTGTCCACCTGAGAGGGTTTCCAAATTTGAGATCGAATTGGATAAGTCTATTGATATATTGATTAAGAAAATTCAAGAGTCTCAAATGATCAAATTCAATAGAGATGTAAAGGATTATCAGGCTAATAAAGGGTATGTGTTGTAATTATACATTGAATAATCTGCGTCGCTTTTGTTCAGCTCCATGTTTTATCTATTTCTATCCTTTACCAGCCAGATAAATTATATATATTATTGTTATCTAGGATACTTTTTATGTTTCTGGTTGATATATATGTCACGTACTGTAATGATTTATAGATTTTGTGATATGTGCGTGTCTTTTTATTGGTTGTAATGTACATATGGGATATGTTCTTATACATCTATATATGTATATATATATAAATATATGGGGTTTTGTAATATTGGTGGCGACTGAGGAATCATCTCCTTCCTTACATTATTGGTAGTGGATGATTCCTCATAATACCCTTTATTCTCCCTCTATGGAGAAAACCTGATAATAGACCACTTCGTAGAAGTGCATCAAATACGTCCGTATCATCAGTGAGTGGGCGCTCTGACATCTCGGGTGCTTCTGTGTCGACGACTGGATCTGATGCAAGACTCCGGGACCATTCATTTCATCCCTATAAAAGGAATGCTGCACCATCTAAAATGCACCGAGATAACAAGGTGATTAACCTAAGTGATCTCATGCTCTCTGAGGCCGATTTGAGTCTTTTGGGGAGGGGTCTGTCATATGTTCCTACATCCTGCTTTGATTTGTTCTCTACAATCAAGGATCTACATATTTTCGCACGGTCGTTGCTCTTTAAGAGATATTTTTTTAACAACACACTGAATTCCCTTTTTGCAACAGAGGAGGAACAAGAGGCCCTAAGAATACTTGAAGAATTAGCCATTGAGCACGTGGGAGAAGGAGGTAAGGTTCCTCCATCCATTCGCCCACGTTCCAAGAAATTCCCCCCATTATCTGCATGTGCTAACATTGAGTTGTTTGTCCAGGTGGTGGTGGCAGAGTTATATAAGATCCCGAAATTTTCCATCAAGGATAATCTTACTAAAAATGAGAGGAGTAGGTTAAAATATCTTCAGGAACTACCCAATATTATTTTGAAGCCCGCTGATAAAGGGGGTAATGTTGTCTTATGGCCCCGTGAGATGTACGAGAGGGAGGCTTTTCGTCAATTACATAATACAACATGTTATAGGAAACTTTCCTATAACCCACTCTCGGCTTATGCATCTCAGTTGGAAATGATTATCCAAAGGGCCCTTGATGACGACATTATAACCAAAGCTCTGGCAGCAGCTTTGGTGGTTCCTGAGCCTACGATTTCGACCATGTACCTACTCCCTAAAATTCATAAAAATTCTGCCACACCACCTGGCAGACCTATTATCTCTGGGGTTGGTAATTTCTTGGAAAATACTAATAAATGGATAGACTACTATCTTCAACCTTTGGTTATGGGCCTCCCTTCCTTCCTGAAGGACACAGGGGATTTTCTGCGCAGGGTCGACGGACTGTTTCTTGAGGGTGATTCTCTGATGGCTTCAGCAGATGTGGAATCACTATATACAAACATCAAACACAGTGATGGCTTAGCGGCGGTGAAATACTTTTTGGACATGTCATCTTTATCCATTGGTATCCGCGCCCTTCTGCTGGAGCTGTTAGAGTTCGCCCTCACGCATAATTTCTTTATTTTTAAAGGGTGTTTCTACCTACAGCTCCAGGGGACCGCCATGGGTGCGGCCTTTGCGCCGTCCTATGCCGGTCTCTTCCTGGGGCTGTGGGAGAGGGACCTCTTCCTGTCCGACAGATTGGGGTCGATCGAGCGTGTCCTTTTATGGACACGCTACATCGATGATATCTTCTTTGTCTGGCAGGGCACTCCGGTCGACCTTGCGCAGTTTATTGATACTCTGAATAGCAACGACCGTAATATCCTTTTGACCTTCTGTTCAAGTGATGAGACACTTGACTTTCTAGATGTGACTATACGGAGGGATTCTTGTGGCATGTTACAGTCAGATGTATTTAGGAAAGCTACTGCCACGAATACCCTCCTTCATGCCACATCTGGTCACCCTGGACACATGATTAGGTCTGTCCCTATCGGCCAGTTCCTCCGCATCCGGAGGATCTGTTCAACGGAGGCTGATTTCGAATATAGGGCAGAGGAATTAAAACAACACTTTCTTGCCAGGGGCTATAGCCGTCGTGTACTCAAAAGGGCATATCATAGGGCTAAGCATTCTTCTAGGCATCACCTTTTATATGATCAATCACGGTCTCAGTCTTCCTCAAACAAACAAGTAACACGGTTTGTCACCACTTTCAACTCGCAGTCCGATAGGGTCTATTCCGCTATTTTTAATGCTTGGCCTATATTAAAAGTGGATGCCACACTCGCTAAAATTATTCCAGATAAACCATCTGTGGCTTATAGACGGGGTAGGAACCTGCGTGATCTTCTGGTCTCCAGTCATTATGACAAATATCAAAAAACAACGTTTTTTGATAGATTCCCCAGGAGGGTTGGCTGTGTTCCGTGTGGGGGCTGCGTCGCTTGCCCGAACGTGGACCGCGCTGATACTTTCAGTAATTCTGATGGGACTAAGATCTATAAAATTAACCATCATATAAAATGTACAACTAGATATGTTGTATATTTTGCTACATGTCCGTGTGGCCTTATATATATAGGCCTCACATCGAGACAGTTAAAAGTCCGCATCAGGGAACACGTTCTGGGCATTGAGGCAGCGGCTACCCACGCGGAACCGGCAACCCTTAAAACGATTCCCCGCCATTTTAAGCAATCACATAATTGTAATAGTGCTCTGTTTAGAGTACGTGGGATTGATTGCATTAAGATCAATATACGTGGTGGGAATCTGTCAAAGCGTCTTAGTCAGATGGAGGCCAGATGGATCTGGCAGTTGAACACCGTACATCCATACGGCCTTAATGAGTGTCTCTCATTCGTCCCTTTTCTGTGAGTCGGTTTCTTGGGATTGGCTGGGTATGCGGATCTCTGTACTGGTTTTTAATTGTATTTTATTTGTGTTGTATTATATTTTCACATTTTTGTTTTATTTTTATAGCATCTTTTTCGCTAGCCGTAAATAGAAAAATAAGAAAAAAATAGGAGCGCACTTACCCTAGTGTGGTATGCATCATTTTATTGAGACATAAAAAGTGGACAGCAGGGAGGGGCAGGATCTGCCATGGACAACGGCCGTTTCGTGCGTGCTGGCACTTCAACGGGTCCTAATGGTGAATGAACTGAAGGAGTGTTATATGGACCGGATCTAGTCCTAAACTCCACCCCTCTATTGCTCAAACAACAAATAATAATGTGAGAATTAAAAACAACATGCTATTAAAAACAATGAACTTAGAACACATTCTAGGGAACCAGATATCGATTGAAGATGAATACATTAACAGTTTACAAAAACACGGACATGTCGACCTTTTCATTGAAACCAGATGGTCCTGCCGCATTGGTGCGTATGATCCACCTGGCTTCTCTACGTAGCAAAAGCCGGCACAAATCCCCTCCGCCCTCCGGCAGTGAGACACGCTCCAAACCCGCAAACCTCAAAGATTGAACATCTCCCGCATGGTGAGTCCGTACATGATCTATCAATCTAGGGGCACCCTTTCCTGTTTTTATAGAGTTAAAATGTTCTCTGATACGGACAAACAGGGGGCGAATAGTTTTGCCGATGTAAAAACCTCGGCATGAACAAAACAGAATATACAGTGGGGCAAAAAAGTATTTAGTCAGTCAGCAATAGTGCAAGTTCCACCACTTAAAAAGATGAGAGGCGTCTGTAATTTACATCATAGGTAGACCTCAACTATGGGAGACAAACTGAGAAAAAAAAATCCAGAAAATCACATTGTCTGTTTTTTTAACATTTTATTTGCATATTATGGTGGAAAATAAGTATTTGGTCAGAAACAAAATTTCATCTCAATACTTTGTAATATATCCTTTGTTGGCAATGACAAAGGTCAAACGTTTTCTGTAAGTCTTCACAAGGTTGCCACACACTGTTGTTGGTATGTTGGCCCATTCCTCCATGCAGATCTCCTCTAGAGCAGTGATGTTTTTGGCTTTTCGCTTGGCAACACGGACTTTCAACTCCCTCCAAAGGTTTTCTATAGGGTTGAGATCTGGAGACTGGCCAGGCCACTCCAGGACCTTGAAATGCTTCTTACGAAGCCACTCCTTCGTTGCCCTGGCGGTGTGCTTTGGATCATTGTCATGTTGAAAGACCCAGCCACGTTTCATCTTCAATGCCCTTGCTGATGGAAGGAGGTTTGCACTCAAAATCTCACGATACATGGCCCCATTCATTCTTTCATGTACCCGGATCAGTCGTCCTGGCCCCTTTGCAGAGAAACAGCCCCAAAGCATGATGTTTCCACCACCATGCTTTACAGTAGGTATGGTGTTTGATGGATGCAACCCAGTATTCTTTTTCCTCCAAACACGACAAGTTGTGTTTCTACCAAACAGTTCCAGTTTGGTTTCATCAGACCATAGGACATTCTCCCAAAACTTCTCTGGATCATCCAAATGCTCTCTAGCAAACTTCAGACGGGCCCAGACATGTACTGGCTTAAGCAGTGGGACACGTCTGGCACTGCAGGATCTGAGTCCATGGTGGCGTAGTGTGTTACTTATGGTAGGCCTTGTTACATTGGTCCCAGCTCTCTGCAGTTCATTCACTAGGTCCCCCCGCGTGGTTCTGGGATTTTTGCTCACCGTTCTTGTGATCATTCTGACCCCACGGGGTGGGATTTTGCGTGGAGCCCCAGATCGAGGGAGATTATCAGTGGTCTTGTATGTCTTCCATTTTCTAATTATTGCTCCCACTGTTGATTTCTTCACTCCAAGCTGGTTGGCTATTGCAGATTCAGTCTTCCCAGCCTGGTGCAAGGCTACAATTTTGTTTCTGGTGTCCTTTGACAGCTCTTTGGTCTTCACCATAGTGGAGTTTGGAGTCAGACTGTTTGAGGGTGTGCACAGGTGTCTTTTTATACTGATAACAAGTTTAAATAGGTGCCATTACTACAGGTAATGAGTGGAGGGAAGAGGAGACTCTTAAAGAAGAAGTTACAGGTCTGTGAGAGCCAGAAATCTTGATTGTTTGTTTCTGACCAAATACTTATTTTCCACCATAATATGCAAATAAAATGTTAAAAAAACAGACAATGTGATTTTCTGTTTTTTTTTTCTCAGTTTGTCTCCCATAGTTGAGGTCTACCTATGATGTAAATTACAGACGCCTCTCATCTTTTTAAGTGGTGGAACTTGCACTATTGCTGACTGACTAAATACTTTTTTGCCCCACTGTATACAACATGGGAAGTTCTACACGATATAAAATCTCGTACTCTGTGCTGCATATGTCCAACTCTCACTGGATCTCCTGTATAGTGATATTTACAAAATATTCATGGTGTGGGATGGACACCAAGATGCTTTCAACGATTTCGTTGAGCACTTGGGGACATCCAACACCATGAATATGCGGTTCACCTCGCAATTTGGAGGTACTAATTTAGTCTTTTTAGACGTCAAATTGCATATAAACAGTAAAGGTTTGATCACAGAGGTGTATCGAAAACCATCAGCGTCCAACTCACTATTACACTTCAACAGTGCCCATCCCCCTTATGTGAAACGTTCTCTTCCCTTTAGCCAAATCTTAAGGGTTAAAAGAATTAACAATGACCCTGAAGGATTTGAGCGGCAGTCAGCGGATTTAATTAATCGTTTTAAAAAACGAGGATATCCTCTATCAGTTCTTAATAATGCGTATGATAAAGCAAAAGCCACTAATGTTGTTATGTCCCATAAGAAAAAACATGAAAAAAAGTTTATCTTCAGTTTCAAGTTCGGACCGCTTGATAATCATATTAGATCAGTTATACGCAAAAATTGGCAGATCCTAGGTCAGGATAGTGACCTTAAAGAAGTTGTGAAAAGAGGTCCCCTTTTTGCCAGTCGTCGGAGCAAAAATATCAGAGATCTAGTAGTCAGGAACCGTTTTACAACTGATAGAAATAATTGGCTCACTGATAGTGTACCCACAGGTAATTTCAAATGTGGAAGTTGTAATTTTTGTAAATATCACTATACAGGAGATCCAGTGAGAGTTGGACATATGCAGCACAGAGTACGAGATTTTATATCGTGTAGAACTTCCCATGTTGTATATATTCTGTTTTGTTCATGCCGAGGTTTTTACATCAGCAAAACTATTCGCCCCCTGTTTGTCCGTATCAGAGAACATTTTAACTCTATAAAAACAGGAAAGGGTGCCCCTAGATTGATAGATCATGTACGGACTCACCATGCGGGAGATGTTCAATCTTTGAGGTTTGCGGGTTTGGAGCGCGTCTCACTGCCGGAGGGCGGAGGGGATTTGTGCCGGCTTTTGCTACGTAGAGAAGCCAGGTGGATCATACGCACCAATGCGGCAGGACCATCTGGTTTCAATGAAAAGGTCGACATGTCCGTGTTTTTGTAAACTGTTAATGTATTCATCTTCAATCGATATCTGGTTCCCTAGAATGTGTTCTAAGTTCATTGTTTTTAATAGCATGTTGTTTTTAATTCTCACATTATTATTTGTTGTTTGAGCAATAGAGGGGTGGAGTTTAGGACTAGATCCGGTCCATATAACACTCCTTCAGTTCATTCACCATTAGGACCCGTTGAAGTGCCAGCACGCACGAAACGGCCGTTGTCCATGGCAGATCCTGCCCCTCCCTGCTGTCCACTTTTTATGTCTCAATAAAATGATGCATACCACACTAGGGTAAGTGCGCTCCTATTTTTTTCTTATTTTTCTATTTTGGACTTTGCATTTGCTTCTGGAAGCTGCACCCCTGTTGTTGTGGATAATACATATAGCCCTTAATTCCTGTCGGGTGATAAACTTTGTGGATTACTATATCAGCTGTGCGGCTTTATATGTGCGTTCTGTGTTTCTTGGATTTTTCGCTAGCCGTCTTGTCATTCATCTGATATCCAGTTCCGGTGAAGTGCATGAACAGCGTTGGACCAACAATTTGTGCGGCTTGTTCTGTATTTTGTACTTGGTGCCTTACTGTACTTGGTGTCTTATTGTTTCCCTTTGTATGCATTTGTATTCAGTTATATTTGGGGTATGTGTTGTAATTATACATTGAATAATCTGCGTCGCTTTTGTTCAGCTCCATGTTTTATCTATTTCTATCCTTTACCAGCCAGATAAATTATATATATTATTGTTATCTAGGATACTTTTTATGTTTCTGGTTGATATATATGTCACGTACTGTAATGATTTATAGATTTTGTGATATGTGCGTGTCTTTTTATTGGTTGTAATGTACATATGGGATATGTTCTTATACATCTATATATGTATATATATAAATATATGGGGTTTTGTAATATTGGTGGCGACTGAGGAATCATCTCCTTCCTTACATTATTGGTAGTGGATGATTCCTCATAATACCCTTTATTCTAATTTCTTGCATGCTGGGGGTGCTATATTGTGGCGCCATGTATGGGCAATGTTTGCCCTCTCGTAAGATGGCCGCATCTGTACTTCCGGTTCTGTATAGCGCTGATATTCTATTGCGGCGTCCCTGGTTCTCTTATGGCCGCGCACATATTTCCGGTCTTGCGCAATAGGTTGGTGGTTTACCTGATACTTCCGGGTCGCAGCCTGGCGCCGGATCGCATGGGCCCGTGCTTTCCGGTGCCGGTCTGACGCCCGTACTACCTAGCGCTTGTGCGCATTGGCTAATTGGGACCATGGAGTTCATATAAAATACCCCCTTTGGTGACTGACTAGACACGCCCCCTGAGGAAGGACATCTCCGAAACGCGCGTTGGGGTGGGTTTGGAGCGGACACTGTCCCCACGTCAGCAACTGGTAAGAGATATATAATGATTCTCTGCATCTATTGTCTTTATATTGGTATTATCTTTTGCCGCCATCTGTTGGTATAGGCTCCTGTGCGTTTTATGTGGTACGCTCCGAGATTTTTCAGATGGAGCCATTAACTATTTAGGAGTTCTGTTATTTTCTATATGTCAGCAGTATTAATTAGGCAGTACTCTTTGCTTTTGTTATTTAGTGTATCTCTTCCAGTGCGCTGATTTGTGGGGGTTCTGTGGTCTTGCTCCATGCGTTTTGTACATGACATCTGCTGCTATTTTTTACCCACTGCTTTTGCATTCCTTGTTTTAATATGCATATATTCAATAAAGATTTTGTCTATTTTGGACATTTTGTGCACCTTTTCTTTTGTGGTTTGTTGCTTCTGCTAGTGTAGGTGTGTCCTGTGACATTCCGTATACAGGCGCTAGTTACCCCTCACGTATATTTGGTTGATACATCATGTGTAGAGGGGATGCTAGATTGTGCCTGTTTTGTATTCCGTGTCTTTCTTTATCTCATCCAATATCGGTATGGGAGATGTGTCTGGTGCCTCCTCCTCCGCCTCTATTTCAACCTCCATCGTATCCACACCTAAGCGGAAACGCGAACCACGTTATGCACCCGTCAAACGCAATTTTGGGAATTTTTCTGGAGAATCCAGTAACAATTTAAAGGTGATTAATTTGAGTACACATGTTTTATCAGATACTGAAATTGACGTTTTGAGCAGGGGTTTTATGTTTTGTCCGACGGCCCAATTTGAGGCTATAAAGAATGTAAGCCCGCAAGGGCAGGGTCCTCGCCCCTCTGTATCAGTCCGTCATTGTTAGTTTGTTTACTGTATGTGATATTTGTAACTTGTATGTAACCCCTTCTCATGTACAGCACCATGGAATCAATGGTGCTATATAAATAAATAATAATAATAATAATAATAAAGGACTTACACCTTTTTGCAAGGAAATTATTATTTAAACGTCACTTTCATAATGAAGCTGTGTTACAATTGTTTCCCACAGAGGCGGAGCAGGAGGCACTAGGTATATTGGATGAATTGGCCCAGGAGCATAATGAACCGGAGGGAGGTAAGATCCCTGCCTGTATTCGACCTAAATCTCGTAAATTTCCCCCTTTGTCAGTCTGTGCGACTATTGACGTCTTCTTGAAAACTGTGAGTAAGGAATTTGATAGTATCCCCCGTTTTCCAGATAATGAGAATTTAAACGCACATGAAAAACTGGCCCTAAAGGGACTTAAAAATATGACTGACGTGGTATTTAAGCCGGCTGACAAAGGGGGAAATGTGGTCGTCTGGCCCAAACATCTTTATGAGAACGAGGCGTTTCGCCAACTCAAGAATGAGGTCTATTATAAAAAAATGACGTTCAATCCCCTAGATAAATATAGAGTGGAATTATTAAGTATCCTTAGAGAAACTTTAGATGCAGGTACCATCAATAAAGAATTGTTTACGGCTCTTCAGGTGTCTGAACCGACAGTCTCTACACTATATCTATTGCCTAAAGTCCATAAAAACCAAATTACCCCACCAGGTAGACCAATCATCTCTGGGTGTGGAAACTTTTTAGAAAATGTCAATAAGTTTGTGGATTCAGATTAAAACCACTGGTTGAAGAACTTCCTTCTTATATCAAAGATACTAATGAGTTTCTCAAAAAAATTGATGGACTATACATTGGTAAGGACACCTATTTGGTAACATGTGATGTAGAGTGTTTATACACTAATATTCGGCACAGTGATGGGGTTCAGGCAGCGACACATTTTTTGGGGTCTTCAATCATGCCCAGTCATATGAGACAGTTCATTGTACGTCTCCTTGAATTTTCATTGTCACATAATTTCTTTCTGTTTAAGGGGTCCCTCTACCTACAGCTCCAGGGCACCGCCATGGGTGCTTCTTTTGCGCCGGCTTACGCAAATTTATTCCTGGGGCTGTGGGAGAGGGACCTTTTGATGTCTGACACATGGGTGGATTGTATCCCTATATGGGTACGATTCATAGATGATATATTTTTCATCTGGCAGGGATCAGAAGAATCCTTACTATCTTTTATGACGTCCCTTAACTGTAATTTCTTGAATATACATCTTATGTATAGATTTGATTCCAACTCACTTGATTTTTTGGATGTGAATGTTTATAGAGGAGAGGATAATTGCCTATGTACTAATATCTTCAGGAAATCTACAGCAGTAAATTCCCTCTTGCACGCTACCTCAGCACATCCCCCTGCAATGGTACAGTCGATTCCTATCGGACAGTTTTTACGTCTCAGAAGGATTTGTTCTGCTGACATCGACTTCGAGACACAAGCTAAAGATCTCAAAGAGAGATTTCTCGAACGGGGATACAGTAAACGTTCAATTAAAAAGGGATATAATCGTGCAAAAAATATCACTAGACATCAAGCTTTGTATGGTCAGCAAATCCCTAAATCTAACCAGGTAGTCAGATATATTACTAGATATCACGGACAGAATGAACTCACGAGATCTTGTCTGGCTAAATCCTGGGGAATCCTTAAAGCAGATCCAGTTCTGGCAAGGTATATTAGTGACAAACCAACCATTACATATAGAAGATCCCAAAATTTAAAAGACCATTTGGTAAAAAGCCATTATACCCATAATTCTGTCATGCCTTCTTTTCTAATGAATGTCAAACAAGCAGTAGGTTGTAGGCCTTGTGGCAAATGTGTGGCTTGTCCCAACATAGATAGAGCGCAGGTCTTTTGCAACTCTAAAGGGACTATGACGTATGATATTAAACAAGCCATAACCTGTACAACTAAGGCCGTCATTTATTATGCAACATGCCCATGTTCACTTGTTTACGTGGGTATGATGACCCGCCAATTAAAAGTTAGGGTTCGAGAACATGTGCTGGGGATTATAGCTGCAAAGGAAGTTGATGATATATCCCTATTGAAAACCATCCCCAAGCACTTTAAAATCAAACACAATTGTGACGCCTCACTTCTGCGAGTAAAAGGCATAGATGGCATTAGACCAAATGAGAGAGGAGGAAAAATAAATATCACACTGGCACAAATGGAGACCAAGTGGATCTGGACACTAAATACTGTGTCTCCTGATGGGCTGAATGAAAATCTGAGCTTTGCCCCTTTTTTATATCACCGTTTTTTTTTAGCTTTTTTAGTCTTTTTTAGTCTTTTATTACTTTTTTATTTACTGGGGCTTTTTATTAACATTTTAATCTTTCTTTTAGTACATTTATACTTACATTTAATTGGCCGGATTGTGTGGAGGTGTCACTTGGAGTGAACAGCTGTATATCCTGGTTCGGACGATACGAAGTGTGATTGGTCGTGCTGTCTTCGAAATTCCGGACTGCTGCACTCCTACGAAGAAAATTAATTATTGTGTGGACATTCGAATTTGATTATATAACTTTATATTTTTCTTTATATATATTTTTTATTTTTATTTTTTCTTTTATTTATTTTTATTATTTATATTTTTTATTTATTAATTATTATTTATATATATATATATTTTATTATTTATTTTGTATTTTTCTTTTTCTTTTCCTTTTTCACCTGATGTACTATTTTTGAAAAAAATTTTTTAGTATTTTTGATATTATTATTATTATATCCATCATTGCACTTTTGTATTCTATTTTAATTTATTTTTTTCATTGTCTATGGTGTGATCTATAGGTGATTATATGCTCTTTAATATATTATATTTAATATTGCTGGATATTAGAATATATATATATATACAGTGGGGCAAAAAAGTATTTAGTCAGTCAGCAATAGTGCAAGTTCCACCACTTAAAAAGATGAGAGGCGTCTGTAATTTACATCATAGGTAGACCTCAACTATGGGAGACAAACTGAGAAAAAAAAATCCAGAAAATCACATTGTCTGTTTTTTTATCATTTATTTTGCATATTATGGTGGAAAATAAGTATTTGGTCAGAAACAAACAATCAAGATTTCTGGCTCTCACAGACCTGTAACTTCTTCTTTAAGAGTCTCCTCTTTCCTCCACTCATTACCTGTAGCAATGGCACCTGTTTAAACTTGTTATCAGTATAAAAAGACACCTGTGCACACCCTCAAACAGTCTGACTCCAAACTCCACTATGGTGAAGACCAAAGAGCTGTCAAAGGACACCTGAAACAAAATTGTAGCCCTGCACCAGGCTGGGAAGACTGAATCTGCAATAGCCAACCAGCTTGGAGTGAAGAAATCAACAGTGGGAGCAATAATTAGAAAATGGAAGACATACAAGACCACTGATAATCTCCCTCGATCTGGGGCTCCACGCAAAATCCCACCCTGTGGGGTCAGAATGATCACAAGAACAGTGAGCAAAAATTCCAGAACCACGCGGGGGGACCTAGTGAATGAACTGCAGAGAGCTGGGACCAATGTAACAAGGCCTACCATAAGTAACACACTACGCCACTATGGACTCAGATCCTGCAGTGCCAGACGTGTCCCACTGCTTAAGCCAGTACATGTCCGGGCCCGTCTGAAGTTTGCTAGAGAGCATTTGGATGATCCAGAGGAGTTTTGGGAGAATGTCCTATGGTCTGATGAAACCAAACTGGAACTGTTTGGTAGAAACACAACTTGTCGTGTTTGGAGGAAAAAGAATACTGAGTTGCATCCATCAAACACCATACCTACTGTAAAGCATGGTGGTGGAAACATCATGCTTTGGGGCTGTTTCTCTGCAAAGGGGCCAGGATGACTGATCCGGGTACATGAAAGAATGAATGGGGCCATGTATCGTGAGATTTTGAGTGCAAACCTCCTTCCATCAGCAAGGGCATTGAAGATGAAACGTGCCTGGGTCTTTTAACATGACAATGATCCAAAGCACACCGCCAGGGCAACGAAGGAGTGGCTTCGTAAGAAGCATTTCAAGGTCCTGGAGTGGCCTAGCCAGTCTCCAGATCTCAACCCTATAGAAAACCTTTGGAGGGAGTTGAAAGTCCGTGTTGCCAAGCGAAAAGCCAAAAACATCACTGCTCTAGAGGAGATCTGCATGGAGGAATGGGCCAACATACCAACAACAGTGTGTGGCAACCTTGTGAAGACTTACAGAAAACGTTTGACCTCTGTCATTGCCAACAAAGGATATATTACAAAGTATTGAGATGAAATTTTGTTTCTGACCAAATACTTATTTTCCACCATAATATGCAAATAAATTGTTAAAAAAACAGACAATGTGATTTTCTGGATTTTTTTTTCTCAGTTTGTCTCCCATAGTTGAGGTCTACCTATGATGTAAATTATAGACGCCTCTCATCTTTTTAAGTGGTGGAACTTGCACTATTGCTGACTGACCAAATACTTTTTTTCCCCACTGTATATATATATGTTGTCTTGGGGTACTACATTAATTTATACTGTATATATGTGATGAGGTCCAATTTATTATAATATTTGATTGCCATAGTTTATCCTCATCTCTCCCTTTCCCCCCCCTTTTTTCTGCCCCATGGTTTCATCTAGCGATGGTATGCCATTATAGTTACCAAGCCTATATATATTAATTGCCCACCCTAGATTGCTCTTTCTTTTCCCCCTCGTTTTTCCGCCACACATTGATATCTTTTTTTCTTACATACTACATTATATTGTTTTCCGTTCCCTTGCGACACCCCGTGCAGTGCGCCTGCGTGGTCCGATGCCTGGAGCCCTGGCGTCCGCGTCATGGTGACTTAGCAACGCCGGGTACTCCGTTCCTGTGCGTGCTGTCACATGACAACGGCGCTTGGACTTCCGGGCCGCTCGGACGGCGCATGCGCCGTACATGCCGGGGTCATCACAATGGACGCCAGACGGATATATAAAGCCCCAGTAATACACTTAGCGTCACCCCCTGACGAAGGACAAGTTCCGAAACGCACGTCGGGGTGCGCGATAACGGGACTCAGTGACCCCTGGAATAAGGTACATGGTGGAGCTATATTGCCCCTTGTGAGCTGATTGATAGCGTTATTTGCACACTGCACATTGCACTTCAGAGGTGTGATTTATCTATCTGATTGTGGCACATATTGTGCCCTGTAGGTACCTTTAAATTTGATTGATTTATCACTTTCTTGCACTTTGTTGTCATTTTTTGGAAGCACACACTTATTTTGGGTATATATTTTTTTGTACTTATCTGCAACATTAATTAATTGATTTTTTACGTGTGTTTTTATATTGTAGTGCACCTTATATGTTTTTATACAAAAATTTTTTTTTCCTTATATATTTTTATCTGATGTTTTTTTTATATCAACTATTTTTTGGCTGTCACCAAATGAAATATACATACGGTATATCCATTAAATAATCTTTCCAGAGGTCATCTATTTATATCCTACATTTTTTCTTAAATATATTTTTTTATTGTCCTGTTATATTCGCGTACTATGAATTATTTTTAATATTGTGCCAATTGCCAAGATAAATAAAGGCTTATGTTTAAGTAATTCTCTGTGTGCGTACACATTCTTGGCTATCCGGGTTTAGGTTGTGGTTAAGTTCTCTCCTTCTAGTGTTCAATCACTATTTTTTGCACAAGGCACCACTTGGGTTTTATTAATATTTATGTGTATATATTTATGTATTTCATTGGATATCGTTTGGTGCTTTGTGTTATATAACATAAATAGCCGAGCAGAATAGACAATCAGTGGAAGCAGATGCTGACTGTTAAATCCAAGAAGTAGCCATTCCACTTAAAACCACCGGAGGGAGCCCAAGAGCAGAACTCACAAAAGTGCCAATTACAACCACCAGAGGGAGCCCAAGAGCGGAATTCACAACACAGTGTCCCAAGCAAGCAGCTGTGGATCTTGTCGTGCGGGGTGCATTAAATCCCCCTGGATTCTATATGGCTGCCTTTTCAGCGAATGTGTGCAGATGTGGCTGTGCTTATTGCAATAGCCACAGCCTCCGGTTATCTAGCTTAGTCCTTAGTTTCTCCACTAGAATGGGGCCGGTCCCCTCTCTTTTGGAGCTCCTTTCTGTTTGTTTCAGTCTTTCTGTCTCACAGGAGCTGCAGACCCTCACGTCTGCTCAGCTCCACTCCTCAAATCAACTAACTAACTTTTTAGATCTTTCCTGACTCTTGCTTACTAAGCTCCCTATAGTCCTCCATATATTAAAATACACTGCTCAGTCCTCCATTTAGCATAATACACTCCTCATAGTCTTCCATATAGCATAATACACTCCTCATAGTTCTCCATATAGTATAATGCACCGCCATAGTCATTCATGTAGTACAATTCACTTCCCATAGTATAATGCACCCCATAGCTCTTCATATAGTATAACGTATTCCCCATAATCCTCGATACAGTATAATGCAGCCCACATATAGTATAATGCTGCCACCACCCTACAGAATATAATGCAGCCACCCCAGAGTATAATGCAGCCACCCCAGAGTATAATGCAGCCACTTCTTAGAATATAATACAGCCCACCTCCCCATAATATATAATGTAGCCCCCATAGAATATAATGCAGCCTCCCATAGTATAACACAGTCTCCCCATAGAATATAATATACCCCCACAATAGTATATAACAGCCACATAGTATAAAACACGGCCTCCCCCATAGAATATAATATACCCCCCATAGTATACAGCACAACCCGCATAGCAGATAACACATCCAACGTAGCAGTATACAGCACAGCCCACATAGTAATATACAGCACTGCCCACATATTAGTATACAGCAGAGCCCACATAGTAGTGTATAGCACAGCCCACATAGTAGTGTATAGCACAACCCACATAGTAGTATACAGCAGAGCCCACATAGTAGTATACAGCACAGCACACATAATAGCATACAGCAGAGCCCACATAGTAGTATACAGCAGAGCCCACATAGTGGTGTATAACACAGCCCACACAGTAGTATACAGCACTGCCCACATAGTAGTATATTGCACTGCCCACACAGTAGTATACAGCACTGCCCACATAGTAGTATACAGCACAGCCCACACAGTAGTATACAGCACAGCCCCCACAGTAGTATACAGCACTGCCCACACAGTAGTATACAGCACTGCCCACATAGTAGTATACAGCACTGCCAACATACTTGTATACAGCAGACCCAACATAGTAGTGTATAGCACAGCCCACATAGTAGTATACAGCAGAGCCCACATAGTAGTGTGTAGCACAGCCCACATAGTAGTATATAGCACAGCCCACATAGTAGTATACAGCACAGCCCACGCAGTATTATATAGCACAGACCACATAGTAGTATACAGCACAGCCCACATAGTAGTATACAGCACAGCCCACATAGTAGTATACAGCATAGCCCACATAGTAGTATATAGCACAGCCCACATAGTAGTATACAGCAGAGCCCACACAGTAGTATATAGCACAGCCCACATAGTAGTATACAGCACAGCCCACATAGTAGTGTATAGCACAGCCCACATAGTACTATATAGCACAGCCTACATAGTAGTGTATAGCACAGCCCACATCATAGTATACAGCAGAGCCCACATAGTAGTGTATAGCACAGCCCACATAGCAGTATACAGCACAGCCCACACAGAAGTATACAGCAGAGCCTACACAGTAATATACAGCACTGCCCACATAGTAGTATACAGCAATGCCCACACAGTAGTATACAGCACTGCCCACATAGTAGTATACAGTAGAGCCCACATCTCTCCTCCCCCCTAGAATGGCCCCACAGTCCAGTAAAAAAAAAAACACTCCTCACCTCGTGCCTGTGGTGATCCCTGCTTCTGTCTCGGCGGCTCCCGCTGCACTGCCTGGGACACAGTGAGTGCGCGCACACCCGCAGTGTCAGAGGCAGAGCGGGGAATGATGGGAGAGGGAGCGACAGGTGACGCTCTCTCCTCCATCATTGCATTCAACTCTACCGGCATCATAGACACCGGTGTAGTTGAATGCGGCATCTGCGGCGCTGGGGGGAAGGGTGAGTCGGCGCGCAACGGCCCACTACTTGCCCGATGGCCAGTTTGGCCCTGATCACACAAACACTGATACACCCAAACTCTTTACTACAGGGTGTTTAACTGGAATCTGTGGCCATGGGCCACTTGCAAGACCAGGCTTGGAGGGAGTAAACTGTCCTACTACCATCCTGTAGTTCACTACAAAAATAAAAGCCCTTAATGGGTTTTCCTGAGCATTGCCTTGGTCAAATAACTCAACCAGGTCCACACTTGCTTTTATTTTGCACTTCAGCCACAGCTATGCCTGTGACTGCAAAGCTCTTCAGAGGGTTTAATAATATTCTATGCGCATCCTGTGGGATACATAGCGACCCTCGCATATAATACCAGTCACTGCCTTACACTACCTAAATCCATATAATGCTGGGTTGTCCAAGGAGATCCCAAGAATGCAGATGACCTCTTGGTCCCCATGGAAAGGTACTTGCCTGTGGAGAATTCCATAAGCAGTCAAGTGAGGCTGAGGTCACTTTCTGGGATACCCCAAAAAGGGGCCCAAGTCCACATTTGAGGGACATCCAAAGACCCAGAAGAGGTCAAAGCCAGTTTCAAGGTATATATCTCATACCATTTTCTTTTGGTGGTGTCATGCCCCGGTCATATAGCAGCTCATTGTTCTAAGGCCCATAGCCTGACGCTTCTCATTTTTTGCACATCCCACGTGCAGTATCATACTGCACCCTAGTGAGGGACCTCAGCTGAGCCAGGTGACAGTGAACAGTTATACTGTGACTTCACTCCTGGACGTAAGGAGTTTGGTGACCCTAATAATTGCCACACTTTTGCATCTGCTAGTATCTGGGAAGAGGCTGGAGTAAGGTAAATCATGGAGACACCAAAAACTATCCCATGACCCAAGCGCCATACGTACAGACTGTGATTTAATGTCGCACAAAGTAGAAATTGTTTAGAACCTATTGCATACTATTGTTATCACATATGATTTTCCTTTGTTTTGGGACTTATGGGCTAAAGCAATATCACCTAATAGTCCGTAGTAGTTTGCCATCATGAGTCGGCTATGGTAATAAGGTCACATGAAATAACGAGTGAATTTCTTTTCTCTACTGGCTACAGAGGAGAATGAGGAAGCATCCCTTGAAACCAATATTCCTGACCTGGAGAAGTCCTTTGTCAACTTTGGGACTGAGCAGCTCAGGGTCTTTATGGTGAAAGGTGCTTGGGAAAATGAAAGGGTATTAAAGGGAACCTGTCACCCCGAAAATCGCGGGTGAGGTAAGCCCACCGGCATCAGGGGCTTATCTACAGCATTCTGTAATGCTGTAGATAAGCCCCCGATGTTACCTGAAAGAGGAGAAAAACACGTTATATTATACTCACCCAGGGGCGGTCCCGCTGCTGGTCAGGTCGGATGGGCGTCTCCGGTCCGCTCCAGCGCCTCCAATCTTCATTATAAGACGTCCTCTTCTGATCTTCAGCCACGGCTCCGTCGCAGGCATACTTTGCTCTGCCCTGTTGAGGGCAGACAAAGTACTGCAGTGCGCAGGTGCCGGGCCTCTGACCTTTCCGGCGCCTGCGCACTGCAGTACTATCCTCTGCCCTCAAGAGGGCAGAGCAAAGTACGCCTGCGCCGGAGCCGTGGCTGAAGATCAGAAGAGGACGTCTTGTAATGAAGATGGGAGGCGCCGCAGCGGACCGGAGACACCCATCTGACCTGACCAGCAGCGGGACCGCCCCTGGGTGAGTATAATATAACGTTTTTTTCTCCTCTTTCAGGTAACATCGGGGGTTTATCTACAGCATTACAGAATGCTGTAGATAAGCCCCTGATGCCGGTGGGCTTACCTCATCCGCGATTTTCGGGGTGACAGGTTCCCTTTAAATAGTATTCCTAGGAAACCGATAATCATTTTCTGCATTTGGCCAAGCATAATTGTTAGAATTTGTTTTGTTTTTGACCATCCGCCATCTTGTTGTGGTTTTCTGGCTGCTGGTCTTTTTCCCCTGGTGCTGGGTTGTCTTAGGTCAGGTGATTGTATCACCCTTTATTACCCAGCACCTTTCTCCCATTCCTTGCTGGACAACAGTGTTAATCCGCTAGAGTTCTGGCTAGGTGCTTTGATAGCTTTCTGTGTTTGATATTGTGCAGTTCTGGGATCTCTGGTTCTGCTATCCTTAGTTTCTGTTTTCAGTTGGTTTCTGCAGCCATCTCTGTGTTTTCTATTAGGAGGTGACCTATTTTTATACCCATTTCAAAAACCTGACCTGCACATCCAAACATAGACTCAGTGTGAAACGGTGCTGAACCTAGAGTCACCAACTCGTATATAGTTAAGTAAATAAGGCAGCACACTGCAGCGCTAAAACATGCAAACTTGAAAACACGAAATTTGAACTGCATTACTGCACTAGAAATATGAAAAATGAGAGCTTTTAGCGCATAAAAATGGCCAATTTTATGTGTACCTGGTAGCCTCTTTACGGCATCTCTCTTATACCAGGTCCTACGCTTGCCTTACCTCGCTGAGAATAAACGCCTCCATCTGAATGGGTACATGTGGAACCTCTTCTTAGACTAAAATTCTCTCTCTCTGTGGAGGGGTATTGGACCTGCTGTAATTAAAACACCTGAAGCTAGGAGGCGGAGTGCACGATCAGAAGGCTAGAGAATACATTTCAAAAACCTGACCTGCACATCCAAACATAGACTCAGTGTGAACCGGTGCTGAACCTAGAGTCGCCAACTCGTATATAGTTAAGTAAATAAGGGAGGACACTGCAGCGCTAAAACATGCAAACTTGAAAACACGAAATTTGAACTGCATTACTGCACTAGAAATATGAAAAATGAGAGCTTTTAGCGCATAAAAATGGCCATATTTATGTGTACCTAGTAGCCTCTTTACGGCATCTCTCTTATACCAGGTCCTAAACTTGCCTTACCTCGCTGAGAATAAACGTCTCCATCTGAATGGGTACATGTGAAACCTCTTCTTAGACTAAAATTCTCTCTCTCTGTGGAGGGGTATTGGACCTGCTGTAATTAAAACACCTGAAGCTAGGAGGCGGAGTGCACGATCAGAAGGCTAGAGAATACATTTCAAAAACCTGACCTGCACATCCAAACATAGACTCAGTGTGAACCGGTGCTGAACCTAGAGTCGCCAACTCGTATATAGTTAAGTAAATAAGGCAGCACACTGCAGCGCTAAAACATGCAAACTTGAAAACACGAAATTTGCTACCAGGTACACATAAAATTGGCTATTTTTATGCGCTAAAAGCTCTCATTTTTCATATTTCTAGTGCAGTAATGCAGTTCAAATTTCGTATTTTCAAGTTTGCATGTTTTAGCGTGCACTCCGCCTCCTAGCTTCAGGTGTTTTAATTACAGCAGGTCCAATACCCCTCCACAGAGAGAGAGAATTTTAGTCTAAGAAGAGGTTTCACATGTACCCATTCAGATGGTTAGTTTTCTCCCCTTTTATTCTAGTTCTGTGTTGCAGTTCCGTAACTGTTTCTCCAGCCACACATATAAAAAAAAATTCTCTCCGGATTCCCTCAAGATGTGCAGCGTCCAAGAACTTGCTCAACGCTTGCAAGGGTTAACTTTGGGAGTAGCCGACCTGCAACAGCACATGAGTAATTACTCTGGAGCACGCTCTGAAGAACCTAAGGTAGGATTACCTGAGTTTTTTTTTCTGGTAAACAGCAGGAATTTTTTACGTTTAAAAATGCATGTTTACTATATTTCGGCTTAGACCCAGATCCTCAGGGAGTGAATTACAGTGTGTGGGAATTATTATGTCTTTTTTGCGAAATGAACACCAAATCTTGGCATTTTCATTACATCCTGATGATCATTGTTTGACATCAGTAGAAGCATTTTTTCTGCTATGGGGTTGTTATATGATGATCCTGATCGGGTCACATCAGCTGAGGCAGAGCTCAGATGGCTTAAACAGGGTTCTGTTGATGCTGAAAGGTATTGCACCCAGTTCAGACGATGGTCCACAGAGGTCAGGAGGAATAACCCAGCGCTCAAGAGTAACTTTTAAGCAGGTTTGAGTGAAAGAGTTAAAGATTTGCTCATTGCATATCCTGCACCTGATACTTTGGAAACTGCTATGCAGTTAGCTATCTGTGTGGATAGAAGATTGAGAGGGGGACAGAATGAAGAGAAGGCTCTTATAATGCTGAACCCCGTATCTCAGGATAGCCCCGTCAACTGCAGGGAACCGATGCAACTTGGGGCGATCTCCTCTTGTTCCCTGGAGAGGGCGAGATAAGGTTTTCTGAAAGGCTATGCTTGTATTGTGGTAAGGCTGACCATTTTATTAGGCAATGTGAGGTTTGAATAAGGAAAGAAAAAAAAAGGTCAGTAGGAGTAACACTCCAGTTCGTATTGCGTTTTTACGGTCTGCAGGAGTTTTTTTTTCTGGTAATACCACATATCATGGTCATTCCATTGATTTTCAGGTAATGGTGGATTGTGGTTCTGCACTTAATTTGATTGATCAACAATTCCTAGACAAATATAAGTTTGATTCTGAACCATTGTAGTCTCACATTCCTGTTGTGGCTATTGATAACACTCCTCTGGAACATGGGTGTATTTCTTGAAAGGTTACCGCATTCCCACTTAGTGTGAATATGGAACATCAAGAGTGTATAGACTTGTTTGTCCTTGCTAAATTACCTTGCCCTGTCACCCAGGGATTACTCTGGTTAAAAATGCACAATCCTTTGTGGACTGGTCATCTAGTACTATAAGGTCCTGGGGTCAGGGGTGTTATGGTAATTGTTGTAATGTTCACATTGTTGTTGTTGTGAAGATGGAGCTACCTGAAGCCATTCAGGATTTCTGGAGTGTATTTTCGGAGGTTGAGTCGCAAGCTCTACCACCCCATAGAGATTACGACTGCGCTATTGAGTTCGTCCCAGGTGCCACACTTCCTAAGAGTTGTTTATTTAATCTGACGATTCCCGAGAGGGAGGCCTTAAAGGAATACCTACAGACTAGTTTAGCTGCAGGTGATATAAGACCCTCTAAGTCTCCTGTGGCTGTAGGATTCTTTTTTTGTCAAAAAAGAAGGATGGGGCCTTAGGCCGTGTCTGGATTTTCGGGAGATTAATAATAAGACTCCATAATAACAGGGTCTGTACCACAGGACTGGCGTATAGCAAATGTGGAGCCAATATTCAAAAAGGGGACAAAAACTGAACTCGGTAATTATAAGCCAGTAAGCTTAACCTCTACTGTGGGTAAAATCCTGGAGGGCATTCTAAGGGATACTATACTGGAGTATCTGAAGAGGAATAACCTCATGACTCAGTATTGGCACGGTTTTACTAGGGACCGTTCATGTCTGACTAATCTGATCAGCTTCTATGAAGAGGTAAGTTCCGGACTGGACCAAGGGAACCCAATGGACGTAGTGTATATGGACTTTTCAAAAGCTTTTGATACGGTGCCACACAATAGGTTGATACATAAAATGAGAATAATGGGGATAGGGGAAAATATGTGTAAGTTGGTTAAGAGCTGGCTCAGGGAAAGGAAACAAAGGGTGGTTATAAATGGAGCACACTTGGACTGGGTCGCGGTTAGCAGTGGGGTACCACAGGGGTCAGTATTGGGCCCTCTTCTTTTTAACATATTTATTAATGACCTTGTAGGGGGCATTCAGGGCAGAATTTAAATATTTGCAGATGACACTAAACTCTGCAGGGTAATCAATACAGAGGAGCACAATTTTATATTACGGGATGATTTATGTAAACTAGAAGCTTGGGCTGATAAATGGCAAATGAGCTTTAATGGGGATAAATGTAAGGTCATGCACTTGGGTAGAAGTAATAAGATGTATAATTATGTGCTTAATTCTAAAACTCTGGGCAAAACTGTCAATGAAAAAGACCTGGGTGTATGGCTGGATGACAAACTCATGTTCAGTGGCCAGTGTCAGGCAGCTGCTACAAAGGCAAATAAAATAATGGGATGCATTAAAAGAGGCATAGATGCACATGAGGAGAACATAATTTTACCTCTATACAAGTCACACTTAGAATACTGTCCACAGTTCTGGTCTCCGGTGTATAAGAAAGACATAGCTGAACTAGAGTGGGTGCAGAGAAGAGCAACCAAGGTTATTAGAGGACTGGGGGGTCTGCAATACCAAGAAAGGTTATTACACTTGGGGCTATTTAGTTTGGAAAAACGAAGACTAAGGGGTGATCTTATTTTAATGTATAAATATATGAGGGGACAGTACAAAGACCTTTCTGATTATCTTTTTAATCATAGACCTGAGACAGGGACAAGGGGGCATCCTCTACGTCTGGAGGAAAGAAGGTTTAGGCATAATAACAGACGTGGGTTCTTTACTGTAAGAGCAGTGAGACTATGGAACTCTCTGCCGTATGATGTTGTAATGAGTGATTCATTACTTAAATTTAAGAGGGGACAGGATACTTTTCTTAAAAAGTATAATGTTGCAGGGTATATGTACTAGATTCCTTGATAGGGCATTGATCCAGGGAACTAGTCTGATTGCCATATGTGGAGTCGGGAAGGAATTTTTTTCCCCAAAGTGGAGCTTACTATTTGCCACATGGGTTTTTTTTGCCTTCCTCTGGATCAACATGTTAGGGCATGTTAGGTTAGGCTATGGGTTGAACTAGATGGACTTAAAGTCTTCCTTCAACCTTAATAACTATGTTACTATGTAAGATCAATGTGCGCAATCCTTACTAGTGTTGAGCCACCTCCCTAGTGTTCGGGTTCGGTTTGGTTCATCCAGGGGCGTGTTCGACGAGTGTTCGTCGAACGTTCGACGAACACCGTCGAACCCCATTGAAACCAATGGCAGGCAAACACAAACACATACAAACACATAGAAAACACATAGAAAACACCTTAATAGGTGTCCAAAAGCTGACAAACTGCTCAGAAGACACAACAAACACATGGAAAAGTCACAACTACATATAGACATGCAAAAAGAAAAGAGGTGGAGGAGTAAAAGGAGGAGGAGACACAGATATAGGCATGTCATGCCATTCTAAAATCAAGAAAGGCTGGAGTAAAAATCTAAAATCACTCTGCCAACACCCAGACGTCATGACAAAAAAAATAAAAAAAGAAATATCTTTAGGTAGAATGGCGGTGGGTCCATTCAGAACACTTTCCTTAGACGACGTAGTGTACCCCCGTTGGGAGTTGTGCCAAAAAATGAACCCAATACATTCAAACTAATCCACCATTTGTCATATCCAAGGGGCAGGTCAGTAAACGACAACATCGACACGGAACCAAGTACAGTACTATGTACTGTACCTCCTTTGACGAGGCAATCAGGCGGGTCAAGCAGTTGGTAAGGGGCACCCTAATGGCCAAAACAGACATTGAGGGAGCGTTCCGGTTACTACCTGTGCCTCCGAATAGTGTCCTCCCGTTGGGCTGCTTCTGTGAAGGAGCATACTACATAGATCGCTGCTTGCCCATGGGGTGCTCCATATCCTGCCCACTATTTGAGGCGTTTAGTTGCTTCCTTGAATGTGTCGTCATGGACGTTTGTAAGGCAGCACATATTATCCATTACCTCGACGACTTCTTATGTCTGGGCACAAAAGATTCACCACGTGGTAGTCCACCTGTGAGAAGGAGAGAGCTGGAGGGAGAATGGACACCCCAGAGCCGAGGGGTTAGATTGAGAAAGGAAGAAGGCGGTGTAGCTTGCTTCATGGGTGGGGTACTCTGATGAGTAGCAGAAATTGCTACAAGGCCCAAAAGGATTTCCTGGGCTAGATGCCGTTACAAAATAGTGCTTAGATAAATAGGCGGTGTAGCTTGCTTCATGGGTGGGGTACGCTGCTGAGTAGCACTAAATTCTACTAGGCCCAAAAGGATTTCCTGGGCTAGATGCCGTTACAAAATAGCAGTTAGGTAAACAGGCGGTGTAGCTTGCTTCATGGGTGGCGTACGCTGCTGAGTAGCACTAAATTCTACTAGGCCCAAAAGGATTTCCTGGGCCAGATGCCGTTAAAAATAGTACTTAGGTAAACAGGTGGTGTAGCTTGCTTAATGGGTGGGGTACGCTGCTGAGTATCACTAAATTCTACTAGGCCCAAAAGGATTTCCTGGGCTAGATGCCGTTACAAAATAGTAGTTAGGTAAACAGGCGGTGTAGCTTGCTTCATGGGTGGGGTACGCTGCTGAGTAGCACCAAATTCTACTAGGTCCAAAAGGATTTCCTAGATGCCGTTACAAAATAGTACTTAGGTAAACAGGCGGTGTAGCTTGCTTCATGGGTTGGGTACGCTGCAGAGTAGCACCAAATTCTGCTAGGCCCAAAAGGATTTCCTGGGCTAGATGCCGTTACAAAATAGTACTTAGGTAAACAGGCGGTGGGTGGCTGGGCTACTCTGCTGACTAGCAGACACTGAAGCTTTGGAGCAGACCTCTGAATCCCAGGCCATGGTATGAGTAAACAACTCTGCAGACGACTCCACCCACCTGGAATTGACGATGGCAACGTCATGTAAAACTCAGCAAGGGGACTAAATAAAGAGTCTCCATTTTTTCCAAAAATTCGGCCACAGACACCACTTAAGTGGCATCAATTTCGCCAGAGTTTTTTAAAACGGTTGGTGAGGTGATTTTCAAAAATCATCAAGCTTTTAGTCTCCCCAAGATGACACAGTGGTAGAAAAGTCCTTGCGGATCCAGGATTTGTTCATCTTGATGAACGTTAGTCTGTCTACATTGCCACTGGACAGCCGCGTGCGCTTATCTGTCAGCACACCACCAGCAGCGCTGAACACACGTTCAGAGAGAATGCTGGCTGTGGGGCACAACAAGATCTCCAAGGCGTGAGTGGCGAGCTCAGGCCATTTTTCAAGATTGGAAGCCCAAAATGAGCAAGGGTCCAGTTCCACAGTCATGGCAACGATGTTAACTTGGAGATACTCTTGTACCATCCTCTCTAGGCGTTGGCTGTGCGTCAGATTTCTTGTCTCCTGTGGCCTTGCAAAGGATGGTCTAAAAAAATCTTGAAACAATTGGAAAAAATTGCTGTTACCACCAGATACGATGTTACTGTTATGGTTTGAGTGATGACTCGAGAGTCCCATGCTTGGCAAGTTAGAACTCAAAGATTCACTACGTGCACCACTGGCGTTTTGTGGAAAAGCAGATGTTAGATTCTGTAACAGTCTCTGCTGATACTCCTGCATGCGTGAATCCCTTTCTATGGCAGGAATTATTTTGCCAAATTTAATTTTGTACCGGGGATCTAAGAGTGTGGCAACCCAGTAGTCAGCATTACTTCGGATTCTGACAATCCGAGGGTCATGTTGCAGTTAGTGCAGCAAGAAGGCACTCATGTGTCTTGCGCATCCAGGAGGACCAAGTCTTGGTGGTGGCAAGGTGAGAATCATGCTTCCTTTGTCTCCCCTCTCACCCCAACCTTGCACAACAGAAATTTGATCAAGGTCTCCCTCATCTGATGAGTCTTCCATGCCCAGCGCCAGTTCGTCCTCCATTTCTTCCTTGCCTCCTGCACCTTCCTCAACAGTTTGGCTGCTACCATGAGCCCTCGGTAATCCCTCTCCCCCAGCCTCCAATGCAAGCCGCCTTGGTGCTGCCAACCTTCTTGACCTTGGAGATATTATCCCTTCCGCATACGACTCCTCCTGTTCCTCCTCCTCCTCTTGTTCCACCACCTGACTCCGAACATTGTTTAAGGTGTGCTCCAGCATGTAAATCACCGGAATGGTCATGCTGATAATGGCATCGTCAGCACTAAACATCTTCGTTGCTATTTCAAAACTGTGCAGAATTGTGCATATGTCCCTGATCTGAGACCAATCCTGCAGCGTGATTTGCCCCACCTCTGGATCTCGTTGGCCCAGGCTATACGTCATAACGTATTGCACCAGGGCTCGTCGTTGCTGCCACAGTCGCTTCAACATGAGCAGAGTTGAATTCCACCATGTGGGCACATCGCATTTCAGCCAGTGAACTGGCAGGCCCAACGACTTCTGTAGAGATGTAAGTCGATGAGCTGCGGGATGCCCTCTGCAAAAACCCATCTAGTCCGGGATAGTGGGATAAAAATTGCTGGACAACCAGGTTCAAAACGTGAGCCATACAAGGCACGTGTGTGACATTGCCCCGGCGAAGGGCCGCACCCAGGTTTGCAGCATTGTCGCAAACAGCCTACCCTGGCTGCAGGTTGAGTGGAGACAACCATTGATGAAACTCGGTCTCCAGAGCTGACCACAACTCTACAGCTGTGTGACTCACATTTCCCAGACAATTCAATGTAAACACTGCCTGATGCCATTGAGCCCTGGTGACAGCATAGTGAGGAGGTGTGCAGGATTCCTTCTGCGCAGTTACAACGCGGGTGGCATTACCAGACAGGCTTTGGGTGCAGGTGGAGGACCGAGAGGAGGTTGAGGAGGCAGAAGCAGTGGACGAACTTCTATATACAGAGGATCAACGAGCAACTCGTGGGGACGGCAAGACTTGGACAGCAGCCCCTTCTCCTGATGTTGCCGTAGTTACGTCCCTGTCCATGTCTACTCGTCCAAGTGTCTGTGGTGAAATGCACCCTGTCACACACAGAGTTTCTCAAGGAAGCGGTGATGTTGTGTGTGACATGCTGGTGTAGCGCAGGCACAGCTTTCTTTGAGAAGTAGTGGTGACTGGGCATCTGGTACTGGGGCACTGCGACGGATATAAGGTCTCAAAAATCCTCTGTGTCCACCAGGCGGAAAGTCAGCATTTCTGTAGCCAACAGCTTGCAGATGGAGAAATTCAATCTCTTAGCTTTTGACATGGCTAGGAGGAAATGGTCTTTTACTTGTCCACATCTGAGGGACTGAGGACTGGCTGCCGTGCTTAGACAGAGTTGAGTAGGGTGTCCCCGGCAAACTGCTGGTCTGTGAGGAAGGTGCAGGCGGAGATGTTATGTTGCCTTGATCAAAATGTGGAGTCGATGTCGGAGAGCGCTCAGCAACAGCAGGTGTTTCCACTTGCAAATGTCTTGACGACCTGCCAATCACACTGGCTGTTGCGGGTAAAAAGGTGTAAGGTCTGCATGGAAAACCATGTGCGACTGCTGTCCCCACAGTCACAGAGGATGAAGAGGACGTGCATGCACTTGATGGGGCAGACAGTGGTTGACCCGGCCCACTAGGCCGCATTGTAGCACAGTGAGCTTCCCACTGCAACGTATGCCTCATATCCTCAGATCCATGTGATGGTTCATGAATGAAGTACTCAAGCTAGTGATTTTTTGGCCTCTACTGAGATTTTTTTGACAAATCTTACAGACAACATGAGTTGGGTCATCCTTTGCAATGTCAAAAAATGCCCAGGCTATGCAAGGCTTAGAGCCCGTGCGACCTGAGGAGCCACCACGACTTCTAGTCTGAGGCACAGTTGGGGTTGAGGAGGCAGTTGTTGATGTGCTTCCAGTACTCCGTCTCTGTCCAGAAAGGCGCACCGTTACCTCGTCGTCAGACTCGTCACTAGCATCCTCCTCCACCTCCTCTGCTGACCTCATGGACTGGCGGACTGGGGGTTGACAGTAAGTGGGGTCTACAACCTCGTCATCATCATCCTGTGTGTTCTCACAACCGTCGTCCTCAGAGGCAACCTCTTCCTGCCCTGACCGAAAAGTCAAGTTTTCTTTCCAATCAGGAATATCAGTCTCATCATCATCTTCCTCATTGTCTCCACCAACAGGAGTTACAGTTTGGGAACGAGGGTCTACATTATACTCAGAACCTTCTTCATCTGGGCTTGGATCGACTCAAAAAGATTCTGAGCATCAGTGAAGATCATTTCCTCATCTGGATTCACAGAAGCTCTGGAGCAGACCTCTGATTCCCAGGCTATATTATGCGTAAACAGCTCTACAGACTCAACCATGTGTGTTACCCCATGCTCAGACGGGTGTCTGGAGACTTGGGAGCTGTGAGGAAGCAAGTGCGATTGGGGTGACAACTCTGAGGACTGGAGTAGTTGTGATGTTGAAGTTGACATGGAGGAGAGCCCACTTGAACGAGCACTTAATATCCGTTCAAGCACCTGCTGTTTTTGTGCCTCATCTGGAATTTTTGCCGATGCTTGTAGCGATGGTCGTAAGAAAGGGATCATATCAGATTGTCCACGAAAAGAAGTAGACATCTTATTTTGGCTGGAAGATGGTCTTTCTTCTGCAGATGTTACTGTTGCTTTACCACCTACCCCATGGACACATCATTTTTTATCCTTTCCAAGATGCCTATTCCCCTTTCCACCAGCAGCAGGCCTTTTGCCACTCATTTTAGTGCTTAACTAATTGGCAACTCTGTATCTGTAGTTGTTGGCACAACAACCGATGGATGAAAACCAAGCAGAACTGAGTGGCCAAACAGTGGTACCAGACCCAAAACTGTAAAAATTGAGATACACAGGCGGTGTAGTTAGTTTCACATGCGGGCTACTCTGCTAACGTGCAGACACTGCTCCTAGGCCCAAAATTATTAACTGGATTAGATGCAGTAAAAATAGAGACACAGGCGGTATAGTTAGTTTCACAGGCGGGCTACTCAGCTGACGTGCAGACACTGCTCCTAGGCCCAACACTATTAACTGGATTAGATGCAGTAAAAATAGAGATACACAGGTGGTGTAGTTAATTTTACAGGCCGGCTACTCTGCTGACGTGCAGACACTGCTCCTAGGCCCAACACTAATAACTGGATTAGATGCAGTAAAAATTTAGATACACAGGCGGTATAGTTAGTTTCACAGGCGGGCTACTCTGCTGATTTGCCGACACTGCTCCTAGGCCCAACACTATTAACTGGATTAGATGCAGTAAAAATAGAGATACACAGGCGGTGTCGTTAGTTTCACAGGCGGGCTACTCTGCTGACGTGCAGACACTGTTCCTAGGCCCAACACTATTAACTGGATTAGATGCAGTAAAAATAGAGATACACAGGCGGTGTAGTTAGTTTCACAGGCGGGCTACTCTGCTGACGTGCAGACACTGCTCCTAGGCCCAACACTATTAACATTATTAGATGCAGTAAAAATAGAGATACATAGGCGGTGTAGTTAGTTTCACAGGCGGGCTATACTGCTGACATGCAGACACTGTTCCTAGGCCCAACACTATTAACTGGATTAAATGCAGTAAAAATAGAGATACACAGGCGGTGTAGTTAGTTTCACAGGGGGGCTACTCTGCTGACGCGCAGACACTGCTCCTAGGCCCAACACTATTAACTAAATTAGATGCAGTAAAAATAGAGATACACAGGCAGTGTAGTTAGTTTCACAGGCGGGCTACTCTGCTGACGTGCAGACACTGCTCCTAGGCCCAAAACTATTAACTGGATTAGATGCAGTAAGAATTTAGATACACAGGCGGTATAGTTATTTTCACAGGCTGGCTAATCTGCTGACATGCAGACACTGTGTTAGGACTGGCGGAACGCACCAAGACAGATGGTATAGATGCGTTCGCAGTCCGGGATCCACCGTGCAGGTGAAAACCTGCTGCTAGCAATTAGCAGACTATATGGCGGTACACTAGAGTATAAACGCGTGGGTTAACCTCACCCAGCGTGAAAGAAGCAATTCTGTTAAGGCACAGGACCGCGGTACCGCTCCTAAAGCGCGAGCAAGTAGTCAGCGAACTCAACCCCAACTGGGTTTGAAGTCCGATTAGACCCTTGCTGGCGCAACACCGCAACTGGGTGTGAAATGAAACAGAAGAGCATGCAGTGCCGCACTGACGAACGCCACTAACCACCCAGGCTTGGGTAAGGAAAGCACAGAGGAAGTGCACGGCGCCGTACTGGCGGTCACAGCAACTGGACGCTATAATGTGTGACTAGTGCTGTAGGATAAGTCGGGCGCTAGGTAGCAGCCATACACCTTCCGCGAACAGTCATACTATAGGGTAGGGGTATCCAAGGACGACTTGCACTCACAACATACACACATTAACAATTGTTTGACAATACTAGCTCATGGCCGTGCGGTCATGCGCAGTTTATATAGCAGCAGCACAGGAAGTGGCCACAGCACTTTTGCCCTTCTAGGACCTGCCAAGAGGACCAATGGAATGTGCTCCAGAGCCTGAGCACATGACCCTCGATCTCCAACGGGAAACCTTACGCTGGGCATGCTCAGTACGTGCAGACAAGGACTTAGTCCCAGAGAAGTCCGCTCGCTGCTGACCAGCACAGACTTTAATAGCAGAGACTGGAGAAGCAGCAGTAACTCTCAGAACAGAGTGAGAATGAGCAAGACGCTGGGACCGATGTCCTTGCTGAGCAGACTCCACTGCGGCTGGACAAGAATGGGAGACCGCAGCGGAGGTGGCTCGAGAGTCCCCCTGTGCAGAAGCGGGAACTCGACCCCTAACACACTGCTCCTAGGCCCAACACTATTAACATTATTAGATGCAGTAAAAATAGAGATTCATAGGCGGTGTAGTTAGTTTCACAGGCGACTACTCTGCTGACGTGCAGACACTGCTCCTAGGCCCAAAACTATTAACTGGATTAGATGCAGTAAAAATAGAGATACACAGGCGGTGTAGTTAGTTTCACAGGCTGGATTCTCTGCTGACATGCAGACACTGCTCCTAGGCCCAACACTATTAACTGGATTAGATGCAGTAAAAATTTAGATACACAGGCTGTATAGTTAGTTTCACAGGCGGGCTACTCTGCTGACGTGCAGACACTGCTCCTAGGCCCAACACTATTAACTGGATTAGATGCAGTAAAAATAGAGATATACAGGCGGTATAGTTAGTTCACAGGCGGGCTACTCTGCTGACGTGCAGACACTGCTCCTAGGCCCCAAACTATTAACTAGATTAGATGCAGTAAAAATTTAGATACACAGGCGGTATAGTTCGTTTCATAGGCGGGCTACTCTGCTGAAGTGCAGACACTGCTCCTAGGCCCAACTCTATTAACTGGATTAGATGCAGTAAAAATAGAGATACACAGGGGGTGTACTTAGTTTCACAGGCGGGCTACTCTGCTGATGTGCAGACAGTGCTCCTAGACCCAAAACTGTTAACTAGATTAGATGCAGTAAAAATTTAGATACACAGGCGGTATAGTTCGTTTCACAGGCGGGCTACTCTGCTGACGTGCAGACACTGCTCCTAGGCTCAACTCTATTAACTGGATTAGATGCAGTAAAAATAGAGATACACAGGCGGTGTAGTTAGTTTCACAGGCGGGCTACTCTGCTGACGTGCAGACAGTGCTCCTAGACCCAAAACTGTTAACTGGATTAGATGCAGTACAAATTTAGATACCCAGGCGATATAGTTAGTTTCACAGGCCGGCTACTCAGATGACTATCAGACAATGCTACTAGCCCAAAAGGATTGGCTGAGCTAGATTACGCCAAATGCTGTGACAAACACTTGCACAGCACTGGCACAGACCTGCCTGGCAAACAGTGCTATGAACTGCTGTAACCTACCCTGAAAAGGGCTGATATTACAACTAGTTTTGACTCCTCCTGACTCCTTAAACCTATCTCTCTGAAAATTTGCTCCAAAAAAAAAACTCTTAGACTGTATAGCGCCCACAACAGCAGCAGCGGTGCAATCTAACACTAAGCTGCAGCAGTGAGGAAATGGTGGCGACAGGTCAAATGGCTGGTTCTTATAGGGCAAGGACATGTGACATACACAGCCAATGACACATGCCCTTGCTTGTGTGCATCACATGCACATTGCTGTGTGATTGTGCACTGCTGATAGGCTGAGAGACTGCACCGCCCCACTGTAAATGCAGAAAGAAAAGAAAAATGGAGTTCAGCGTTATTTCAGCACAGATCTATCCCCCACCCCCCCAGCCCATTATACACTGAAACAGTCTATTAACAATGATAAACAGTTTTAATGTGCAAATCAAGTTAGGCTTTTGGTGAACGAATAGTTATCGAACAGAAACTCGAAAAGATGAATTTTAAGTAAATTGTTCGAATTCGTAGAACGACTCGAACACCACCCAAAACATCTCGAATTTGAAATTGGCGAACAGTTCGACTTGAACACCGCTCATCTCTAATCCTTACCCATTGCAGCTAATTCCGTTTTTTTTTAACCAACTAACCGCAGCGAAGTGGTTCTCTAAGATTGACCTTCGTGGGGCATATAATTTGTTGCGGGTGAAGGAGGGCGATGAATGGAAGACAGCCTTTAATACCCCGGAAAATCATATTGAGTGTCTAGTGATGCCTTTTGGCCTTACTAATGTGCCTGTGTGTTTTCAAAATTTCATTAATGACATTCTGAGGTCATTGATCGGTAGGAGTATTATTGTTTATTTGGATGATATTTTGATCTATTCACCTGATCTGGAGTCGCATTCGCAGAGAGTCCGCGAAGTTCTACAGATTTTGAGAGAAAACTCACTCTTTGCTAAATTGGAGAAGTGCAAGTTTGCGGTACAGAAATGTTTTTTGGGGGGTGCCTTGTCTCCAGTGATGGGTTTGAGATGGACCCTGTGAAGATTCCGGCAGTGCTGGAGTGGCCTAGGCCTGAATGTTTGAAGTCGGTTCAGAGATTTTTAGGGTTTGCTAAACATTACAGAAAATTCATAAAGAATTTACTGTGATCGCTAAATCTATAACTGATCTCACCAAGAAGGGTTCCAATACTGTCCAATGGTCCTCTGAGGCTGTTAAGGCTTTTGAGCATCTCAAGGAGAGGTTTAGCTCTGCTCCTGTTTTGATCCATACAGATGAGACCAAGCCATTTCTGGTGGAGGTTGATGCCTCTTGAGTAGTGGTGGGGGCAGTTCTGTCCCAAGAAGGAAAGGATGGGGTGCATCCCTGTGCTTTCTTTTCTAAAAAATTTTCAGCGACTGAGCTCAACTATGATGTTGGGAACAGAGACGTGCTGGTTATTAAACTCGCGTTTGAGCATTGACGACATTTTTTGGAGGGGGCTAGACATCCGATACAGGTTTTTACTGATCATAAGAATCTGCTATATCTAGATGCTACTAAACGTTTGAATTCCCATCAAGCTAGATGGGCACTGTTTTTTTCCCGGTTTCATTTCTCCGTAACATATATCCCTGAGATGAAGAATGTTAAAGCGGATGCTTTGTCTCGTAGTTTCTCTCCAGCAGTTAATACTGAGAAGTAGGAAAGTATTTTGCAGAGAGGAGTGGCGGTGGCAGCATTGGGTTCTGAGTTGGAGAGTAGCATCCTAGAGGCCCAGAATGCTGCACCAACTAACACTCCATATGGTAAATTATTTGTGCCTAGAGCCTTGCAGAGAACTGTGTTTGCTGAATGTCATGAGTCTCGGTTGGCGGGTCATCCAGGGATTTTGGAAACTAGAAAGTCGATCAGTCAAAGTTTCTGGTGGCCTGGTGGCAAAGAGAAATCATCAAGTGGGTGCATCAGTGTACTGTGTATGCTAGGTCGTAGGCCACACATGCCCCGGCTGCAGGGTTGCTGTGCCCTTTGGAGATTCCTAGTTTGCCACGGTCACATCTTGCTATGAATCACCGATTTGCCGGTCTCTGAGGGTTTTTCTGTTATCTGGGTTGTTGTGGACCGGTTTAGCAAGATGTGTCATCTGGTCCCGTTCAATAAATTACCCTGCGCCGAGACCCTAGCTAAGACATTTGTGAAAGAGATTGTCAGGCTCCATGGGGTTCCCACGGACATTGTCTCTGATAGAGGACCACAGTTTGTGGCTCGCTTTTGTCGTGCTTTTTGTGACAGATTAAATGTTCATTTGTCAAGTTCGTCAGGTTATCATCCGGAGTCCAATGGACAGACCGAAAGGAAGAACCAGGACATCAAGCAGTTTTTGAGATGTTTTGTAGCAGACAATCAGGAGATGTGGTCGGAATATCTACCACTAGCTGCATTTGCTATTAATAATCATGCCTTCCTCGGCTGGGTGTTCTCCTTTATTTTGCTTTACAGGGAGGCATCCATCTTTCGGTCCATTTCCTAAGATTGGGGCAGCGGTGCCTGAGGAGGAGACTTTTTCTGGAAATTTTAACAAGGTTTGGACCAATGTATGTGTGGCACCCCTAGGGGTATTTGCCACAAAAATAGTTACTGACAGTAAATGCAAATACTAAAATAGCAAGACTGCACTACCACCTCCGGCCAGAAGGGGGAGCTCCAGAGACTCCCCTTGATCCATTCTGGTCTGAGAGAAGAAATGGCAGTTGGGCTAAGGAGCTGAAAGTGAGAGGTCATACAGTTGAATCTCTAACAGCCCTGTGACTGTTACCAGGCCTAAATCACCGGCCTGAGGAGAAGAGGGATAGAGAAAAAGGACATTGTGAGAACCGGGTAGCATTAATCACTACCCAGAACAGGCGCAAAGACGGATACCGGATCCGTGGCTGTATTCATTACATATAATACAGCAACCGGAAAAACGTGAGGTGATATCAGCTTCACTAGGGTCGGACGCAGCAACAGACACAGAGTTCAGCGGTACTCCTGGAGGGGGTAAGCCGATAAAAGGACTCGGGTTGCCCGTCGAACCAGGACCCGGAGGGGACAGATTGGGCCGGCAGCCAGTTCACATACAGCAGCAGGGCCACACAGATATTGCGTACAATAAGAGGCGAAGACCCCGGCAGGGTCAAAGTAACTCAGAGTTCCCATACAGACTCCGGTGACAGGACTGGTTGTAAATCCTTTTTTGTTAAAGTAAACTGGTTAAACGTTTCAGTGCCTCAGTCTTTCATTTGGACAATAGCCATCTATCCAGGATTGGGATCATCACCGCTGGGAGAACCTGCTGCTGATCAAGTAAGTGCCTGTTCCCTCACGATACCCTTTACACTGTGCATTGCCTGAGGCCACAGCACTGGGTCAAGCCACCCGTGACACCCCCCTCAAGAGACAGACCCCATTGGTCCGGTGCTGGGTACCCCGGTCTCTTGGGCGTCACAATTGGCGTCACGAACAGGATCTAGCCAGCCCGTATACCGGGTATTGTGTGCCGTGATTAGAGCCCAAAACTGTGAAAACTTGGATGAAAAATCTTGAAAATTGACTTTATTAAAGAAAAATCCATTCTCCATTGAAAACTATTGAAAGTGAATTTTCCCCATTGGTTATATGGAGTAAAGATGGCTGCCATCCCCTGAGGTAATCACTTCATAACCGTTAGGCACGAGACTGTTAATTGAGCTACGCCATCACCTGAGCCCCAGTCTAACTGAAAAACTTCAGAATCCGCCATTACAGAGCGCGGTGGGTGGGAGCAGCAGGGGGCGTGTCATTGTGGGCGGCACCAAGCTGAGCGCTCTGACATCAGAGCAAGGGGAAAATCGATCCTGCTGCACAGCGGAACGAATCTACACTATCCCGACGGAAGCAGAGGACCGGAAGGGTCCGGATTAACTAAGGGGGCACAGTATGTCGCAGCAAGGAGGCGCCGCAGCACCCGGCGACGCTAATGCAGCTGAAAGACAGAGTGTCGATAGAGAGTCCGGTAGCGCAGCGGTGCAAGGAGTGGCGCCCATCATGCCGGTGCTGATGCCATATACCCCGGGTGGCCCATGGCTTCCAATGTATGAAGGTGAGCCTAATACCCTTGACGATTTCAGAGAAAAGATGCTGGCCCATTTTGACATGTTCCCTGTGGGTGAAGTTCAGCGTGTTAGTCTCCTGATGATGCAGTTAAGTGGCCATGCTAAGCGAGAAGTCACAGCATGGGCAGCTGATCTAAAAGGCACTGTTGAACGCATATTTGCTGGATTAAAAGCTACATTTGAAACCACTGCCAGCAGCAAAGCTAAAGTACGATTCTTTAATTGCAAACAAAAAGTTAATGAGGGCGTGAGAGACTTTGCCTTAAACCTGCAGGAAGCCCTTAAATCACTTACACTGGCTGAACCCATTTTTAACACCGGAGCGGATAAACTGCTAAGAGATCAATTTATTGAGGGACTCTACACCCCTTCTCACCGGGGGCATGTGAGCATGCTTGTTTTTAAGAACCCTGAATTGACATTTGCCCAATTAAAGGAGAGCGTTATACGTCTCCAGCTGGCAGAGGCACCTCGGGATCAGGATCCTGCGCAACTCATGGCAGAGGCTCCTCAACAACATGGAGTACCAGTGACATCAGCTATGTCCGGGGCCATTGCTAAGCCCCTGGGGCCCAGTACTAATGAGGCTCTTCAACAAAAGCTTGACTCTTTAACTGATGTTGTTGCTTCAATGGCTAAAACCATGCAGGAGATGAGAGGACCCAAGATGGAGTTGTCAAACCGTAGAGAAGGTGTTCCATGGATGAGACCCCGGAGATACCCGACATGGAGAGGACGACCCCGCGACCGCTACCAACCGGATGGACAGCCCATTTGCCGCCGTTGCCAGCAGCCAGGCCACTTTGCATGAGATTGTGATTTAAACGGGAATCCCCTGGGAATGCGGGCCGCTTCGCAGGAATGAACTTTCAAGGCCCAACACCCTGGCACGACAGGTACATCGGAGGACGACCCATTATCCCTATCGTGCTGGACGGAATGCCCCTCAACGCTTTGCTGGACACAGGTTCCCAGATTTCATCTATACCGTATATCCTTTATAAGAGGTACTGGGCTGATGCAGATATTGATAAAGGGCCCTCTGATGTTGAACTAGATATATGGGCCAGTAATGGTAAGTTGGTACCGAAACTAGGATTCAGGGAGATGACCATAAAGATTGGTAAAGTAGAATTGAAGAAACAGGGTATAATTGTTGTTGATGTTGACCGGCGGAACTGTGAACCAACTGTATTGATAGGAATGAATGTGTTAGAGAACTGCTTTTCCGAAGTCATTTCTGTCTTACAGCAAATTGCTGAAACTGCCCAATCCTGCCAGCAGAGAGTTCTCCGGAGGGAAATAAAAGTATTGATGTTAAGGCAACAGGTAGAAGTTGCAGGTGGAGAAATCGGCAGTGTGAGGGTAAGTGATCCAACATCTATTGTAATCCCACCAAAAACAGAAATGCTGGTATGGTGTAGAGCAGCCATTGGTACTAAGGGACGAGATTATCAAGCCTTAATAGAACCAGTGTACACCGACAGCAGGCCCACTATACTCACAGCACGAGGGATAGTCGAGGTACACCGGGGACGAGTGCCGGTACGACTTTTGAACTGTGGAGAGGAAGAGGTCACTTTGCCAAGGTATGCTACAATGGCAAAGCTATATACTGTTGACAACAATGCCATCACAACCATTGAACCCTTAGAACCAACCTGTCAGGTGGAAGGCAATGGCTCAGATGGAGAAATGGAGGATTGGTGCCAACAGCTACACGTGGGCATAAATTCAACACCTACCCATCAAAAACAAGGGGTGTATAGGCTAGTGACAGAATATGAACAAGTCTTCAGTAAACACCCATTGGACTTCGGACGGATAGAAGGGGTAGAACACACAATCCCCACCAGTGACCATCCCCCAATAAAAGAAAGATATAGACCCATACCGCCCGCTCACTATCAATGTGCAAAAGATATGCTGAGGGAGATGAAACAGGCCGGGGTAATAAGAGACAGCTGTAGCCCCTGGGCGGCCCCTCTAGTGATTGTCAAAAAAAAGGACGGAACCATGAGAATGTGCGTAGACTACCGGAAGATTAATAACATCACCCATAAAGACGCCTACCCCTTGCCTAGGATAGAAGAGTCCTTAACTGCTTTGAAATCTGCTAATTATTTTTCCACCTTAGACTTAACAAGCGGGTATTGGCAAGTCCCTGTGGCTGAGCGAGATAAGGAAAAGACGGCATTCACCACACCAGTGGGTCTATGTGAATTTAATCGCATGCCGTTCGGACTCTGCAACGCATCCGGTACCTTCCAGCGGCTGATGGAATGCTGCCTCGGACACAAGAACTTCGAGACCGTCCTCCTGTACCTAGATGATGTGATCGTCTACTCAAAGACTTACGAACAACACTTAATAGACCTGGCAGAAGTGTTCGAAGCCTTATCCAGGTATGGCATGAAAGTCAAGCCATCCAAATGTCACCTTCTCAAGCCAAAGGTACAGTACCTGGGACACATCGTGAGTTCGGAGGGAGTAGCACCAGATCCCGAGAAAATAAGCGCCATAAGGGATTGGCCAAGACCTACCAGCGCAAAAGAAGTGAGACAATTCCTGGGATTGGTGGGTTACTATTGCAGATTTATAAAAGGATTTACTAAGTTGGCAGCACCCTTGCAAGACACCTTGGTAGGGCAGACGAAGAAACCTTCAAACCGAAACCCTCCTTTTCAGTGGAACGACGAAAGGGAAGACTCCTTTGAACAACTAAAGAAGGCACTAACCGGAGAAGAGGTTCTGGCATACCCAGATTACCATCAACCTTTCATCATCTACACCGATGCCAGTAATGTGGGACTAGGAGCGGTGCTGTCACAAAAGCAAGAAGGTCGGGAGAAAGTCATCGCCTTTGCAAGTAGAAAGCTCCGGCCTACTGAAAGAAATTCAGAAAATTACAGCTCCTTCAAATTGGAACTACTGGCAGTAGTTTGGGCTGTGACTGAACGTTTCAAACACTATCTGGCCGCTGCAGAATTTATTGTCTATACTGACAACAATCCGTTGACCCACCTGGACACAGCCAAATTAGGTGCGTTAGAACAGCGATGGATAGCCCGGTTATCTAATTACAACTTCAAGATCAAGTATCGAGCAGGTCGCAAGAATGGAAATGCCGATGCCCTATCCCGGATGCCACACTTGAGAGATGTAGAAGAAGAAATGGGGGAGCTTGAAGAAATTGAACTACCAGCCTTCCATCATCCCAAGGCAAAACATCATCAGTCAAGTACCTATCAGAAACAACAAGAGGTGAATTTAAATCCGTTAGCACACCATAGATGGGCTGACACCCAAGACAGCAATCCGGCTGTGAAGTTGGTGAAGGAACTGTTAACTGAGCAAAGTGCATATCCCGATGAGGATGCCCCAGAAGAGACGCATCAACTCTGGAAAGAGAGAGGCAAAATGTTCCTGTATCAAGGGAAGCTCTGTAGAAGGTACACCAATCCGAAAACACATGAATTGGTTTGGCAGATTATCGTGCCTAAACAAGATGTCAAGATGGTCCTCGAAGCTTACCATAATGGTGCTGGTCACTTCGGTTGGAAAAAGTTAGAAGTACTTCTAAGAGAAAGATTTTATTGGGTCGGGATGAGAAAATCAATCGAACAGTGGTGCAGAAATTGTGGCCCGTGCAACCTCAGAAGAAACGATCAAAAGAACCAAAGAGCACCACTGCAGCCCATAATCACCAAACAACCACTTGAACTTGTAGCCATGGACCACGTGAAGTTGACACCAAGCCGGTCTGGCTATGTCTATGCCTTGACCATCGTGGACCATTATTCACGCTTCTTGGTAGTAGTACCCGTAAAAGATCTGACAGCAAAAACAGCAGCCAAAGCGTTCCAAACGTACTTTTGTAGACCCCATGGATATCCGGAACAGGTTCTCACCGACCAAGGTACAGCCTTTGAATCAGAGATCTTCAGAGAATTCTGTAATATGTATGGTTGCAAAAAGATCCGGACAACGGCCTATCATCCACAAACAAACGGCTTATGCGAGAAGATGAACCATATTGTAATAGAACTACTAAAGACTTTACCTGAGGCAGAAAGGAATCAATGGCCAGAGAAATTGCCTGACTTGGTGGATCTGTATAATCATGTCCCGGTGAGTTCCACCAATTGCACCCCAGCTTACCTTATGCGTGCAAGACCCGGCCAATTACCAATCGATCTAGAAATGGGAATTCTGAAACCAGACGCAGAAGTCCAAGACTCCAATTGGGATATCATACGGCAAAAGCAGTATCGCCAAGTGCAAGAGAGTGTGGAAAGAAGCCTTCAGCAAACTAGAGAAAGACAAGAGCGAACTTTCAACCAGAATGCTCTAGCGACCCCATTAAGACCAGGTGACCAAGTGCTCAAGAGAAATCGTCGAACCAATAAACTGGACAATCAGTGGGAAGCCGTACCCTACACAGTTTTACCAACAAGAGTGGATAATCCTAAAATGTGTCTCATTAGCAAAAACGGAGGCTTAACATCTGTACTAGTGTCAAGAGACAATCTTAAATTATGTCCGGAAGCATTGAAAGAGCCAGACGTTGTCCAGCCAGAACCAGAAGTTATTCAACCCATACAGGTTCAACCAGTAAAGGAAAAAGAAGAGGAAGTGTATCACACCTGTATAGGAGACTTTCCCAAAACCCTACTAACATACCATGGTGCAGTAGTGGTTCCCATGGTGGCCTTTTACCCAACACCAAACCCAATACCAGAAGTCCCAAGACAGGAAGAGGCTGACCCCGTACTACAGGAGGTTCCAGGCCAGGAAGAACAGATTCCTGGTCAGAGTAATCCCATTCACGGTGGACTTGCCAACTCCATAGTCGTGGAATTATCTTTAGCAGAGCGGGCAGATACTACATCCGCAGTAGACAGTAGTACACCACATGAAGAGATACCGCTATTACGTAGATCACAGCGTAGTACCCAGGGTCAATTACCGGCCAGGTATGCAGATTACCAACTATAAAGCTCATAATGTGAATTGTATATATGTTATGCCGTATATAGTTAAACAGAAAATGTAGTATAGTCATTGTTATCAGTCTGCAACGTTTAAGCCCAGTGCCTACAGAGACTTGTCTGTATGAACTTCTTGCATATTCTTGAACTTTTTATCAGCCCGGAGGCACTAAATCAAAGCTCCGGAAAGACTGCTTTTTGAACTTTGCTCCTCGCTCTTTTTGAACTTTCTTTAGACTTTATATTGATAACTCCGTTGGAAAAATGGAACTAAATTCCTGGACACAAAGTGCAGTGCCTTTCCTAGTACCTTCAAGGATAGAACTGTATTAATGGACGCTATTTGAAGTGACTTTGTACAGAACTATATTTTTGTTTCCTCGAGTGGTTTTTGTAACTTTTCATTTTTAAGACTCTGTACATATTAATTGTTATTTCAAAATGTTATTGTCCCACAGTCCCGGAGTACTGTTCTTAACTAAGGGGGAATGTGGCACCCCTAGGGGTATTTGCCACAAAAATAGTTACTGACAGTAAATGCAAATACTAAAATAGCAAGACTGCACTACCACCTCCGGCCAGAAGGGGGAGCTCCAGAGACTCCCCTTGATCCATTCTGGTCTGAGAGAAGAACTGGCAGTTGGGCTAAGGAGCTGAAAGTGAGAGGTCATACAGTTGAATCTCTAACAGCCCTGTGACTGTTACCAGGCCTAAATCACCGGCCTGAGGAGAAGAGGGATAGAGAAAAAGGACATTGTGAGAACCGGGTAGCATTAATCACTACCCAGAACAGGCGCAAAGACGGATACCGGATCCGTGGCTGTATTCATTACATATAATACAGCAACCGGAAAAACGTGAGGTGATATCAGCTTCACGAGGGTCGGACGCAGCAACAGACACAGAGTTCAGCGGTACTCCTGGAGGGGGTAAGCCGATAAAAGGACTCGGGTTGCCCGTCGAACCAGGACCCGGAGGGGACAGATTGGGCCGGCAGCCAGTTCACATACAGCAGCAGGGCCACACAGATATTGCGTACAATAAGAGGCGAAGACCCCGGCAGGGTCAAAGTAACTCAGAGTTCCCATACAGACTCCGGTGACAGGACTGGTTGTAAATCCTTTTTTGTTAAAGTAAACTGGTTAAACGTTTCAGTGCCTCAGTCTTTCATTTGGACAATAGCCATCTATCCAGGATTGGGATCATCACCGCTGGGAGAACCTGCTGCTGATCAAGTAAGTGCCTGTTCCCTCACGATACCCTTTACACTGTGCATTGCCTGAGGCCACAGCACTGGGTCAAGCCACCCGTGACACCCCCCTCAAGAGACAGACCCCATTGGTCCGGTGCTGGGTACCCCGGTCTCTTGGGCGTCACATATGCCATAATCTGAAAGAGGCAAATAGGAGGTCATCTGGGTTGTTGTGGACCAGTTTAGTAAGATCTGTCATCTGGTCCCGTTCAATAAATAACCCTGCACCAAGAACCTAGCTAAGGCATTTGTGAAAGAGATTGTCAGGCTCCATGGGGATCCCATGGACATTGTCTCCGATAGAGGACCACAGTATGTGGCTCGCTTTTGGCGTGCTTTTTGTGACAGATTAAAGGTTCATTTGTTATTTTTGTCAGGTTATCAAATAGGAGGTCAAATAAATATTTTGACAGGAAAAGAAGGGAGGAGTTGTTTGCAGTTGGGGACATTGTCTGGTTGTCCTCTAGGAATCTGCGTTTAAAGATCCCTTCTAAAAAAACTGGGGCCTAAGTTTGTAGGAACCTTCAAAGTGGCTCAGGTTGTCAACTCGGCAGTGGTGAGATTAGACATCCCTTCATCCTGGAGAATTAATTCAGTTTTTCATGTTTCTTTACTGAAGAAAGTTGACACACCAGATAAGAAGGCGATGCCGACTGTTCTTCCAGTTGATGAGGACGGCGAGTTTGAGATTTTACGCATTTTAGATTCCAGGTGGCATAGAGGAAGGTTGCAGTATCTCGTGTCCTGGAAGGGTTTCGGTCCCGAAGGTAATTCCTGGGTGAAAGATGAGGAAGTCTCGGCCTTAAGGCTGATTAAAGCTTTCACAGGAGATTTCCGAATAAGGCTCGGCCAAGAGGATCCGGAGGATCCTCGTAAAAGGGGAGGTATTGTTAGAATCTGTTTTGTATTTGACCATCTGCCATCTTGTTGTGGTTTTCTGGCTGCTGGTCTTTTCCCCCTGGTGCTGGGTTGTCTTAGGTCAGGTGATTTTATCACCCTTTATTACCCAGCACCTGCCTCCCATTCCTTGTTGGACAACAGTATTAATCCGCTAGAGTTCTGGCTAGGTACTTTGATAGCTTTCTGTGTTTGACATTGTGCAGTTCTGGGATCTCTGGTTCTGTTATCCTTAGTTTCTGTTTTCAGTTGGCTTCGGCAGCCATCTCTGTGTTTTCTATTAAGAGGTGACCTGATTTTAAACCCAGTCCTTAGATCATTCCCCCTATCTATAGGTCTTTGCTTGAGTTTAACCTAGGATCGTCGGTGAGTCTATTCACAAGGAATGGGTCGCCCACTCCATCGTAGGGTATCAGCCTAGTCTCAGTGCAGGGTCAGTTTCCTCCCCCCCCCTCTATTCTAGTTCTGTGTTGCAGTTCCATAACAATAATGATCTGTTGTGTTGTGGGACCAAAGTGAGGGGCCGTGTAAAAGAGGGCACATCAAGGTACAAGAAGCAAAATCCAAGGGTTATAATCATTCTGCTCGAATGAGACAATCTAAATCTGGGGATCAGGTACTTGTGTTTGTGCCCACAGTGGAGACCAAGTGGCAGGGACCCTATGCAGTGGTGAAAAAGGTGGGAGACATCAACTATAGAATACACATACTAGGGAAAAGGAAACCTTTCCCGATATATCATATCAACCTATTAAAACCCTGAAAGGATAGGGAGCCACTTGAAACCCATTGCATGTTGGCCCAGTCAGAAGCCAACACTGAGAGTGCAAAGTGGCAGAAACTTTGTAGCCCTCCCAAAACCAGTAGTGTAAAAAAGTGTTACAGCAAAGTAGGGACATGTCCTCAGAGTTACCAGGTCTCACTCATGCCATCAAACATGAGATACTCACTGAGCTTCACGCTTGGGTCAATTTAAACCCTATCGAATTCCTAATGCCCGCTGGGAGATCATTTCAAAGAAGGCAATACAGAAGTGGCCTTGCCCCCTCATGAAAAAAAACAGGTCAGAGCATTCCTGGAAATTTTAGGCTATTACAAGTTTAGTCTTTGCCTGATGAAGAGACATATGTAGTCTCGAAAGCTTGCAATTAGTGTTGAGCGATACCTTCCGATATCGGAAAGTATCGGTATCGGTTTGGATCGGCCGATATTCAAAAAATATCGGATATCGCCGATACCGATACCCGATCCCAATGCAAGTCAATGGGACCAAAATATCGGAATTAAAATAAACCCTTTCTTTCCTTGTAGGTTCATTCTACATGAAGGAAAACAACTAAGAATAATGTAGGATGTATGGGGGAGGTGGCGGAGACATTAAAGGCAATGAGGATTAGTCCAATCAAATAGAATAGCATGTTTTTTTTTTTTTTTAAAGACGTTCGGATTGAAAAAGATATTGACTATGTAAATTTTTTTTATTTTGTCAGATATTGATGTTTCACTATTCCACGCCCTTCCCCTTCTTTTTTTTCTTTTTTTTTTTTTTTCCCACACTTTCATCTTCATCATCATCAGCATCTTTGACATCAACTTCTTCACCTTATTCATCTTCTTCTTCATCTTCTACCTATTTTTTTTTTTTTATTACATTCTTCATATTCATTTTCTTCAACTATTATTATTCTTCCTATTCTACATATTCTTTTTATTCCACTGTTATTATTCTTCCTATTCTACTTCTTCATCATATTCTCATTTGTGACAGGCATTCCCGTAGTTGTTATCTATAAAAGTTGGAAGATTACACCTTCCGTTCTGCCAGTCACAAAAGTTACATTTGTCCGCGTTCAGTTTGGCCTGCAGCATCAGGCTTTATCCAGGGGCACCACGAGGAGGAACGGACTCACCCCCATACACTGCTTAGTCTTCTTCTGCATATAATTTAGATAATATCTTTTGCTCTGATATTAAGTCTTATGCTTAATGTTCTTCTGCTCTTTGTTCTGCAGCCTCTTGTTCTTCTGCTTCTCGGTCTTCCATGTTGTCGTCTCCAGGGTCGTCGTCTCCAGTGTCGTCATCTCCGCCGTCGTCGTCTCAGCCGTCGTCGTCTCCGCCGTCGTCGTCGTCGTCATCGGGGTGGTCTTCCGGGTCGTCGTCATCGGGGTGGTCTTCCGGGTTGTCGACGTTAGGGTCTTCAACTTGGAAATGTAGCAGAAGGTACAAGAAGGCTGAGAAAATGCCAAGAACCAGCTGATGGAACTGGAACTCGGATGGCTACCCGAAGGTTCAAGAGCCTATGGAACTACCGAGGACCAGCTGACGTTACTGGAACCCGGTTACTAAGCAGGAGGTACCCGTGCTAAAAAGCACTACCAAGGACCGCCTGACGTTGGCGGAACTCGGATACCCAGAAGGAGGCACCTAAGCCAAAGGCTCTGCCCGGAACCAGATGACGTTACTGGAACCAGGATGGGGAGCAGAAGGTACAAGAGCAAAAGACACTGCCGAGAACCAGCTGACGGTACTGGAACCCGGATGGGTAGCCGAATGTCCAAGAGCCAATGGAACTACCAAGGACCAGCTGACGTTACTGGAACCCGGTTACTAAGCAGGAGGTACCCGTGCCTGAAAGCACTACCAAGGACCACCTGACATTGGTGGAACTTGGATACCCAGAAGGAGGCACCTAAGCCAAAGGCTCTGCCCGGAACCAGCTGATGGTACTGGAACCAGGATGGGGAGCAGAAGGTACAAGAGCAAAAGACACTGCCGAGAACCAGCTGACGGTGCTGGAACCAGGTGGTGGACCCGAAGGCCCACAGGAGAGGAAAGAACAGCTAGGCCGCGAGGCAGCCGCAGTTACCGAACCCCAACAGTCCTACAGGGGGAGCTGGGCCTACTGGCACTACAGAACCAGCCTTGACTACCAGTTCACGCAGCCCACATAGGAAGCTCCTAAACTGGAGGCACCCTGGAGTTGGCTAACTCGACCGCCCCACGACGGGGCAAGCATAGGCGTCTCAGTGAAGTTGACACAACCCGGAAACAGCTGACGGTGCTGAAACCAGGCTTGGCACGAGGGAGTACCTGTGACAAGAACACTGCCGAGAACCAGCTGGCGGTGCTGGAACCCGGATGCGTTGCCCCAGTGTGCAAGAGCCAATGGCACGACCGAGGACCAGCTGACGGTGCTGGAACCCGGTTACTAAGCTGTAGGTGCCCGCGCTTAAAAGCACTACCAAGGACCGCCTGGCGTTGGCGGAACTCGGATACCCAGGAGGAGGCACCTAAGCCAAAGGCTCGGCCCGGAACCAGCTGACGGTGCTGGAACCAGGTGGTGGACCCGAAGGCCCACAGGAGAGGAGAGAACAGCTAGGCCGCGAGGCAGCCGCAGTTACCGAACCCCAACAGTCCTACAGGGGGAGCTGGGCCTACTGGCACTACAGAACCAGCCTTGACTACCAGTTCACGCAGCCCACATAGGAAGCTCCTAAACTGGAGGCACCCTGGAGTTGGCTAACTCGACCGCCCCACGACGGGGCAAGCATAGGCGTCTCAGTGAAGTTGACACAACCCGGAAACAGCTGACGGTGCTGAAACCAGGCTTGGCACGAGGGAGTACCTGTGACAAGAACACTGCCGAGAACCAGCTGGCGGTGCTGGAACCCGGATGCGTTGCCCCAGTGTGCAAGAGCCAATGGCACGACCGAGGACCAGCTGACGGTGCTGGAACCCGGTTACTAAGCTGTAGGTGCCCGCGCTTAAAAGCACTACCAAGGACCGCCTGGCGTTGGCGGAACTCGGATACCCAGGAGGAGGCACCTAAGCCAAAGGCTCGGCCCGGAACCAGCTGACGGTGCTGGAACCAGGTGGTGGACCCCAAGGCCCACAGGAGAGGAGAGAACAGCTAGGCCGCGAGGCAGCCGCAGTTACCGAACCCCAACAGTCCTACAGGGGGAGCTGGGCCTACTGGCACTACAGAACCAGCCTTGACTACCAGTTCACGCAGCCCACATAGGAAGCTCCTAAACTGGAGGCACCCTGGAGTTGGCTAACTCGACCGCCCCACGACGGGGCAAGCATAGGCGTCTCAGTGAAGTTGACACAACCCGGAAACAGCTGACGGTGCTGAAACCAGGCTTGGCACGAGGGAGTACCTGTGACAAGAACACTGCCGAGAACCAGCTGGCGGTGCTGGAACCCGGATGCGTTGCCCCAGTGTGCAAGAGCCAATGGCACGACCGAGGACCAGCTGACGGTGCTGGAACCCGGTTACTAAGCTGTAGGTGCCCGCGCTTAAAAGCACTACCAAGGACCGCCTGGCGTTGGCGGAACTCGGATACCCAGGAGGAGGCACCTAAGCCAAAGGCTCGGCCCGGAACCAGCTGACGGTGCTGGAACCAGGTGGTGGACCCCAAGGCCCACAGGAGAGGAGAGAACAGCTAGGCCGCGAGGCAGCCGCAGTTACCGAACCCCAACAGTCCTACAGGGGGAGCTGGGCCTACTGGCACTACAGAACCAGCCTTGACTACCAGTTCACGCAGCCCACATAGGAAGCTCCTAAACTGGAGGCACCCTGGAGTTGGCTAACTCGACCGCCCCACGACGGGGCAAGCATAGGCGTCTCAGTGAAGTTGACACAACCCGGAAACAGCTGACGGTGCTGAAACCAGGCTTGGCACGAGGGAGTACCTGTGACAAGAACACTGCCGAGAACCAGCTGGCGGTGCTGGAACCCGGATGCGTTGCCCCAGTGTGCAAGAGCCAATGGCACGACCGAGGACCAGCTGACGGTGCTGGAACCCGGTTACTAAGCTGTAGGTGCCCGCGCTTAAAAGCACTACCAAGGACCGCCTGGCGTTGGCGGAACTCGGATACCCAGGAGGAGGCACCTAAGCCAAAGGCTCGGCCCGGAACCAGCTGACGGTGCTGGAACCAGGTGGTGGACCCCAAGGCCCACAGGAGAGGAGAGAACAGCTAGGCCGCGAGGCAGCCGCAGTTACCGAACCCCAACAGTCCTACAGGGGGAGCTGGGCCTACTGGCACTACAGAACCAGCCTTGACTACCAGTTCACGCAGCCCACATAGGAAGCTCCTAAACTGGAGGCACCCTGGAGTTGGCTAACTCGACCGCCCCACGACGGGGCAAGCATAGGCGTCTCAGTGAAGTTGACACAACCCGGAAACAGCTGACGGTGCTGAAACCAGGCTTGGCACGAGGGAGTACCTGTGACAAGAACACTGCCGAGAACCAGCTGGCGGTGCTGGAACCCGGATGCGTTGCCCCAGTGTGCAAGAGCCAATGGCACGACCGAGGACCAGCTGACGGTGCTGGAACCCGGTTACTAAGCTGTAGGTGCCCGCGCTTAAAAGCACTACCAAGGACCGCCTGGCGTTGGCGGAACTCGGATACCCAGGAGGAGGCACCTAAGCCAAAGGCTCGGCCCGGAACCAGCTGACGGTGCTGGAACCAGGTGGTGGACCCCAAGGCCCACAGGAGAGGAGAGAACAGCTAGGCCGCGAGGCAGCCGCAGTTACCGAACCCCAACAGTCCTACAGGGGGAGCTGGGCCTACTGGCACTACAGAACCAGCCTTGACTACCAGTTCACGCAGCCCACATAGGAAGCTCCTAAACTGGAGGCACCCTGGAGTTGGCTAACTCGACCGCCCCACGACGGGGCAAGCATAGGCGTCTCAGTGAAGTTGACACAACCCGGAAACTGCTGACGGTGCTGAAACCAGGCTTGGCACGAGGGAGTACCTGTGACAAGAACACTGCCGAGAACCAGCTGGCGGTGCTGGAACCCGGATGCGTTGCCCCAGTGTGCAAGAGCCAATGGCACGACCGAGGACCAGCTGACGGTGCTGGAACCCGGTTACTAAGCTGTAGGTGCCCGCGCTTAAAAGCACTACCAAGGACCGCCTGGCGTTGGCGGAACTCGGATACCCAGGAGGAGGCACCTAAGCCAAAGGCTCGGCCCGGAACCAGCTGACGGTGCTGGAACCAGGTGGTGGACCCCAAGGCCCACAGGAGAGGAGAGAACAGCTAGGCCGCGAGGCAGCCGCAGTTACCGAACCCCAACAGTCCTACAGGGGGAGCTGGGCCTACTGGCACTACAGAACCAGCCTTGACTACCAGTTCACGCAGCCCACATAGGAAGCTCCTAAACTGGAGGCACCCTGGAGTTGGCTAACTCGACCGCCCCACGACGGGGCAAGCATAGGCGTCTCAGTGAAGTTGACACAACCCGGAAACTGCTGACGGTGCTGAAACCAGGCTTGGCACGAGGGAGTACCTGTGACAAGAACACTGCCGAGAACCAGCTGGCGGTGCTGGAACCCGGATGCGTTGCCCCAGTGTGCAAGAGCCAATGGCACGACCGAGGACCAGCTGACGGTGCTGGAACCCGGTTACTAAGCTGTAGGTGCCCGCACTTAAAAGCACTACCAAGGACCGCCTGGCGTTGGCGGAACTCGGATACCCAGGAGGAGGCACCTAAGCCAAAGGCTCGGCCCGGAACCAGCTGACGGTGCTGGAACCAGGTGGTGGACCCGAAGGCCCACAGGAGAGGAGAGAACAGCTAGGCCGCGAGGCAGCCGCAGTTACCGAACCCCAACAGTCCTACAGGGGGAGCTGGGCCTACTGGCACTACAGAACCAGCCTTGACTACCAGTTCACGCAGCCCACATAGGAAGCTCCTAAACTGGAGGCACCCTGGAGTTGGCTAACTCGACCGCACCACGACGGGGCAAGCATAGGCGTCTCAGTGAAGTTGACACAACCCGGAAACAGCTGACGGTGCTGAAACCAGGCTTGGCACGAGGGAGTACCTGTGACAAGAACACTGCCGAGAACCAGCTGGCGGTGCTGGAACCCGGATGCGTTGCCTTGCCTATTAAAGATTGTCTTCCTAGAGCCGCAACTAGCGGTGTTGGAGCAAAGGGTAAGCAGGGGGAGATGAGTGTAGGCCGAAGCCTGCACTGGAGGCAGCTTTGTGTCTGCGTTGCGTTTGCAGGACACTTTGCCGGCTACACACTGGGGGAACAGCTGGCGTTGCTGAACCCCACTAACACAATGGCGTGTGTTTTTATCTGTGCAGCTAGCACTTGCGGGCAAAAACTAGCGATGTTAGAGCCCGTGTTGAAGCAGGAGGAGGAGGAGAGGAGCAGAGTGTAGGCCGAAGCCTAGTTGAACCAATTTCAAAGGAAACCTTTAACCCCCCCCTCAGGTGTTACAAAGTACAAGAGACACACCTTGTGCAGTATTAATGCTGCACAAGTGAAAGGTTGCTCTATTAATTTGTCTACTTGCACACGCTGAATGAAAGACATACACAATTTACCCCATTCTACAGTCAAACTGTAGTGGATGCGTGACTTGGTTTTTTGATGAGACGCAGCACAGGTGTCCAAAATAACGCCTTGGTGCTTGGCGCAGCTTCCTGAGCGTTGTTATTTGCTGTACAGGAGTCTGCGCTCTTGTGTTATCCCTTGGCAATGCCCTGTTAGCGCTGCCCATCTTATGACATCATTTCATGTTGGCCGGTGCGGTTAACGATGGCCATAAATCCCAGACCCACAGTGTCTTTTCATAAAGCCACACTGCGGTGCTGGGATTCGTGGCCTTGAGCAGTAAATATTTTGGCCGCTCACACACGTCCTTACACCTGCTTCAGACTGGGCGGCCTCTGCTGATCCCTTCTCGCATGCCGCGGCCATGAGGCTGCACAGTCTGAAGAAGGCGGAAGGAGATGAGTTAAGACAGGCGAAGATATGCACTGCTCGTGCCCATCAATCACACCCTCGCAGTCAAAATAATTAAGACAACGAGGAGCATTTTATTCAGGCAGGGCGGACGAACAGGCGCAAGTAGCCAACCAATGATGTCAGAAGACGGGAAGCGCTACCAAGGGGGGTGCTGCGTATCATTAGAAAGGAAAGTCACACCTCAGGGACAGTGGAATGGTCTCAAAGAGACACATTTTGTACGTGTTGAGTTCCACGTGGGCAAGGAGAAAACATCAGCCACCTTGTACAAATGCAGCAGTACTGCTGTACAAGGTGGCTGTTATACATAGAAACACCTGGGGGTGGGGGCCAGGCTCCCTTCAATTTCAGTTCATGTGCCTGCGTGGCGTTTGCAGGTCACGTTGCAAGCTGCACAGCAGGGGAACAGCTGGCGGTGCTGAACCCCACTAACACATTGGCTGGTGTTTTTCTCTGTGCAGCTAGCATTTCCGGGCAAAAACTAGCGGTGTTTGAGCCCAAGGTCAGCAGGAGGAGGAGGAGAGGAGCAAAGTGTAGGCCGAAGCCTGCACTGGTGGCAGCTTTTGGTCGGTTGTGCCAGCGTGGCTTGTGCTGGACACGATGCCAGCTACACAGCGGGGGAACAGCTGGCGGTGCTGAACCCCACTAACACATTGGCTGGTGTTTTTCTCTGTGCAGCTAGCATTTCCGGGCAAAAACTAGCGTTGTTAGAGCCCAGGGTCAGCAGGAGGAGGAGAGGAGCAGAGTGTAGGCCGAAGCCTAGTTGAACCAATTTCAAAGGTTACCTTTAACCCCCCCTCAGGTGTTACAAAGTACAAGAGCCACTCCTTCTGCAGCATTAATGCTGCACAAGTAAAAGGTTGCTCTATTGATTTTTCTACTTGCACAAGCTGAATGCAACACGTAGACTATTTAGCCCATTATACTGTTAATCAGTAGTGGGGGCGTGACTTGTCTTTTTAAAGAAAAGCAGCACAGATGTCGAAAACAACACCTTTTTGCATGGGCGCAGCTTCCTGAGCGTTGTTAGTTGCTGTACAGGAGTCTGCGCTCTTGTGATCCTTTGGCCATGCGCTGTGAGCGCTTCCTGTCTTATGACCTCATTTCATGTTGGCCGTTGCGGTTAGCGATAGACATGAATCCCAGACCCACAGTGTGTTTTTAAAAAATCACACTGCGGTGCTGGGATTCGTGCCCTGGTGCACTAAATATGTTTGCCGCTCACACATGTCCTTACACCTGCTTCAGACTGGGCGGCCTCATCTGATCCCTTATCGCCTGCCGCGGCCATGAGGACACCCAGTCTGAAGAAGGCGGAAGGAGATGAGTGAACACAGGCAAACATATCCACTGCACATGCCCATCAATCACACCCTCGCTGTCCAAAAAAATAAGACACCGTGGGGCGTTGTTTCGAGCAGGGGAGATGCACAGGCGCAGCCAGCTAACCAATGATGTCAAAAGACGGGCAGCGCTAACAAGGGTGGTGCTGCGTGTCATTACAAAGGAAAGTCACACCTCAGGGACATTGTAATGGTCTCTAATGAGACACATTTTGTACTTGTTGAGTTCCACGTGGGCAAGGAGAAAAAGTCAGCCACCTTGTACAAATGCAGCAGTACTGCTGTACAAGGTGGCTGTTATACATAGAAACACCTGTGGGTGGGGGGCAGGCTCCCTTCAATTTCAGTTCATGTGCCTGCGTGGCGTTTGCAGGTCACGTTGCAAGCTACACAGCAGGGGAACAGCTGGCGTTGCTGAACCCCACTGACACATTGACTGGTGTTTTTCTCTGTGCAGATTGCATGTCCGGGCAAAAACTAGCGGTGTTAGAGCCCAGGGTCAGCAGGAGGAGGAGGAGAGGAGCAAAGTGTAGGCGGAAGCCTGCACTGGTGGCAGCTTTTGGTCGGTTGTGCCAGCGTGGCTTGTGCTGGACACGATGCCGGCTACACAGCGGGGGAACAGCTGGCGGTGCTGAACCCCACTAACACATTGGCTGGTGTTTTTCTCTGTGCAGCTAGCAGTTCCGGGCAAAAACTAGCGGTGTTTGAGCCCAGGGTCAGCAGGAGGAGGAGGAGAGGAGCAAAGTGTAGGCCGAAGCCTGCACTGGTGGCAGCTTTTGGTCGGTTGTGCCAGCGTGGCTTGTGCTGGACACGATGCCGGCTACACAGCGGGGGAACAGCTGGCGGTGCTGAACCCCACTAACACATTGGCTGGTGTTTTTCTCTGTGCAGCTAGCATTTCCGGGCAAAAACTAGCGGTGTTTGAGCCCAGGGTCAGCAGGAGGAGTAGAGGAGCAGAGTGTAGGCCGAAGCCTAGTTGAACCAATTTCAAAGGTTACCTTTAACCCCCCCCTCTGGTGTTGCAAGGTACAAGAGCCACACCTTGAACAGCATTAATGATGCACAAGTCAAAGGTTGCTCTATTTAATTTTGCTCCTTGCACACGCTGAATTAAACACGTACACTATTTAGCCCATTATACTGTCAAACAGTAGTGGAGGCGTGACTACTAGTCTTTTTAAGGAGACGCAGCACAGGTGTACAAATTTACACCTAGGTGCTGTGCGCAGATTCCTTACCGTTGTTATTTGCAGTACAGGAAACTGCGCTCTTGTGTTATCCCTTGGCAATACCCTGTTAGTGCAGGCCGTCTCATGACCTCATTTCATGTTGGCCGGTGCGGTTAACGATGGCCATAAATCCCAGACCCACAGTGGCTTTTCCTAAAGTCACACTGCGGTGCTGGGATTCGTGGCCTTGTGCAGTAAATATGTTCGCCGCTCACACATGTCCTTACACCTGCTTCAGACTGGGCGGCCTCAGCTGATCCCTTATCGCATGCCGCGGCCATGAGGCCGCACAGTCAGAAGAAGGCGGAAGGAGGGGAGTGAAAACAGGGGAACATATGCACTGCTCGTGCCCATCAATCACACCCTCGCAGTCAAAATATATGAGACAACGGGGGGCGTTGTGTCGGGCAGGGGGGACGCACAGGCACAGCCAGCCAACCAATGATGTCAGGAGACGGGCAGCGCTAACAATGGGGGTGCTGCGTGTCATTAAAAAGGAAAGTCACACCTCAGGGACATTGTAATGGTCTGTAATGAGACACATTTTGTACTTGTTGAGTTCCACGTGTGCAAGGAGAAAAAGTCAGCCACCTTGTACAAATGCAGCAGTACTGCTGTACAAGGTGGCTGTTATACATAGAAACACCTGGGGGGGTGGGGGGCAGGCTCCCTTCAATTTCAGTTCATGTTCCTGCGTGGCGTTTGCAGGAAACGTTGCAAGCTACACAGCAGGGGAACAGCTGGCGGTGCTGAACCCCACTAACACATTGGCTGGTGTTTTTCTCTGTGCAGCTAGCATTTCCGGGCAAAAACTAGCGGTGTTTGAGCCCAGGGTCAGCAGGAGGAGGAGAGGAGCAAAGTGTAGGCCGAAGCCTGCACTGGTGGCAGCTTTTGTTCTGTTGTGCCAGCGTGGCTTGTGCTGGACACGTTGCCGACTACACAGCAGGGGAACAGCTGGCGGTGCTGAACCCCACTAACACATTGGCTGGTGTTTTTCTCTGTGCAGCTAGCATTTCCGGGCAAAAACTAGCGGTGTTTGAGCCCAGGGTCAGCAGGAGGAGTAGAGGAGCAGAGTGTTGGCCAAAGCCTAGTTGAACCAATTTCAAAGGTTACCTTTAACCCCCCCCTCAGGTGTTGCAAGGTACAAGAGCCACACCTTGAACAGCATTATTGATGCACAAGTCAAAGGTTGCTCTATTTAATTTTGCTCCTTGCACACGCTGAATTAAACACGTACACTATTTAGCCCATTATACTGTCAAACAGTAGTGGAGGCGTGACTACTAGTCTTTTTAAGGAGACGCAGCACAGGTGTACAAATTTACACCTATGTGCTGTGCGCAGATTCCTTACCGTTGTTATTTGCAGTACAGGAAACTGCGCTCTTGTGTTATCCCTTGGCAATACCCTGTTAGTGCAGGCCGTCTCATGACCTCATTTCATGTTGGCCGGTGCGGTTAAAGATGGCCATAAATCCCAGACCCACAGTGGCTTTTCCTAAAGTCACACTGCGGTGCTGGGATTCGTGGCCTTGTGCAGTAAATATGTTCGCCGCTCACACATGTCCTTACACCTGCTTCAGACTGGGCGGCCTCAGCTGATCCCTTATCGCATGCCGCGGCCATGAGGCCGCACAGTCAGAAGAAGGCGGAAGGAGGGGAGTGAAAACAGGGGAACATATGCACTGCTCGTGCCCATCAATCACACCCTCGCAGTCAAAATATATGAGACAACGGGGGGCGTTGTGTCGGGCAGGGGGGACGCACAGGCACAGCCAGCCAACCAATGATGTCAGGAGACGGGCAGCGCTAACAATGGGGGTGCTGCGTGTCATTAAAAAGGAAAGTCACACCTCAGGGACATTGTAATGGTCTGTAATGAGACACATTTTGTACTTGTTGAGTTCCACGTGTGCAAGGAGAAAAAGTCAGCCACCTTGTACAAATGCAGCAGTACTGCTGTACAAGGTGGCTGTTATACATAGAAACACCTGGGGGGGTGGGGGGCAGGCTCCCTTCAATTTCAGTTCATGTGCCTGCGTGGCGTTTGCAGGTCACGTTGCAAGCTACACAGCAGGGGAACAGCTGGCGTTGCTGAACCCCACTGACACATTGACTGGTGTTTTTCTCTGTGCAGATTGCATGTCCGGGCAAAAACTAGCGGTGTTAGAGCCCAGGGTCAGCAGGAGGAGGAGGAGAGGAGCAAAGTGTAGGCCGAAGCCTGCACTGGTGGCAGCTTTTGGTCGGTTGTGCCAGCGTGGCTTGTGCTGGACACGATGCCGGCTACACAGCGGGGGAACAGCTGGCGGTGCTGAACTCCACTAACACATTGGCTGGTGTTTTTCTCTGTGCAGCTAGCATGTCCGGGCAGAAACTGGCGTTGTTTGAGCCCAGGGTCAGCAGGAGGAGGAGAGGAGCAAAGTGTAGGCCGAAGCCTGCACTGGTGGCAGCTTTTGTTCTGTTGTGCCAGCGTGGCTTGTGCTGGACACGTTGCCGACTACACAGCAGGGGAACAGCTGGCGGTGCTGAACCCCACTAACACATTGGCTGGTGTTTTTCTCTGTGCAGCTAGCATTTCCGGGCAAAAACTAGCGGTGTTTGAGCCCAGGGTCAGCAGGAGGAGTAGAGGAGCAGAGTGTAGGCCGAAGCCTAGTTGAACCAATTTCAAAGGTTACCTTTAACCCCCCCTCAGGTGTTGCAAGGTACAAGAGCCACACCTTGTGCAGCATTAATGCTGCACAAGTAAAAGGTTGCTCTATTTGTTTTGCTCCTTGCACACGCTGACTAAAACACGTACACTATTTAGCCCATTATACTGTCAAACAGTTGTGGAGGCGTGACTTGTCTTTTTAACGAGACGCAGCACAGGTGTCAAAATTTGCACCTAGGTACTGGGTGCAGCTTCCTGAGCGTTGTTATTTGCTGTACAGGAGTCTGCGCTATTGTGATCCCTTGGCCATGCGCTGTGAGCGCTTCCTGTCTTCTGACCTCATTTCATGTCGGCCGTTGCGGTTAGCGATGGACATGAATCCCAGACCCACAGTGTGTTTTTAAAAAATCACACTGCGGTGCTGGGATTCGTGCCCTGGTGCACTAAATATGTTTGCCGCTCACACATGTCCTTACACCTGCTTCAGACTGGGCGGCCTCATCTGATCCCTTATCGCCTGCCGCGGCCATGAGGACACCCAGTCTGAAGAAGGCGGAAGGAGATGAGTGAACACAGGCAAACATATGCACTGCACATGCCCATCAATCACACCCTCGCTGTCCAAAAAAATAAGACACCGAGGGCCGTTGTTTCGAGCAGGGGAGATGCACAGGCGCAGCCAGCTAACCAATGATGTCAAAAGACGGGCAGCGCTAACAAGGGTGGTGCTGCGTGTCATTACAAAGGAAAGTCACACCTCAGGGACATTGTAATGGTCTGTAATGAGACACATTTTGTACGTGTTGAGTTCCACGTGGGCAAGGAGAAAAAGTCAGCCACCTTGTACAAATGCAGCAGTACTGCTGTACAAGGTGGCTGATATACATAGAAACACCTGTGGGTGGGGGGCAGGCTCCCTTCAATTTCAGTTCATGTGCCTGCGTGGCGTTTGCAGGTCACGTTGCAAGCTACACAGCAGGGGAACAGCTGGCGTTGCTGAACCCCACTGACACATTGACTGGTGTTTTTCTCTGTGCAGATTGCATGTCCGGGCAAAAACTAGCGGTGTTAGAGCCCAGGGTCAGCAGGAGGAGGAGGAGAGGAGCAAAGTGTAGGCCGAAGCCTGCACTGGTGGCAGCTTTTGGTCGGTTGTGCCAGCGTGGCTTGTGCTGGACACGATGCCGGCTACACAGCGGGGGAACAGCTGGCGGTGCTGAACCCCACTAACACATTGGCTGGTGTTTTTCTCTGTGCAGCTAGCATGTCCGGGCAGAAACTGGCGTTGTTTGAGCCCAGGGTCAGCAGGAGGAGGAGAGGAGCAAAGTGTAGGCCGAAGCCTGCACTGGTGGCAGCTTTTGTTCTGTTGTGCCAGCGTGGCTTGTGCTGGACACGTTGCCGACTACACAGCAGGGGAACAGCTGGCGGTGCTGAACCCCACTAACACATTGGCTGGTGTTTTTCTCTGTGCAGCTAGCATTTCCGGGCAAAAACTAGTGGTGTTTGAGCCCAGGGTCAGCAGGAGGAGTAGAGGAGCAGAGTGTAGGCCGAAGCCTAGTTGAACCAATTTCAAAGGTTACCTTTAACCCCCCCTCAGGTGTTGCAAGTTACAAGAGCCACACCTTGTGCAGCATTAATGCTGCACAAGTAAAAGGTTGCTCTATTTGTTTTGCTCCTTGCACACGCTGACTAAAACACGTACACTATTTAGCCCATTATACTGTCAAACAGTTGTGGAGGCGTGACTTGTCTTTTTAACGAGACGCAGCACAGGTGTCAAAATTTGCACCTAGGTACTGGGCGCAGATTCCTGAGCGTTGTTATTTGCTGTACAGGAGTCTGCGCTATTGTGATCCCTTGGCCATGCGCTGTGAGCGCTTCCTGTCTTCTGACCTCATTTCATGTCGGCCGTTGCGGTTAGCGATGGACATGAATCCCAGACCCACAGTGTGTTTTCAAAAAATCACACTGCGTGGCTGGGATTCGTGGCCTTGTGCAGTAAATAGGTTTGCCGCTTACACATGTCCTTACACCTGCTCCAGACTGGGCGGCCTCAGCTGATCCCTTATCGCCTACCACGGCCAGGAGGCCGCACAGTCTGAAGAAGGCGGAAGGAGATGAGTTAAGACAGGCGAACATATGCACTGCTCGTGCCCATAAACCACACCCTCGCTGACAAAATAAATATGACAACGAGGGGCGTTGTTTCTAGCAGGGCGGATGCACAGGCGCAGCCAGCTAACCATGATGACAAAAGACGGGAAACGCTACCAAGGGGGGTGCTGCGTATCATTACAAAGGAAAGTCACACCTCAGGGACAGTGGAATGGTCTCAATGAGACACATTTTGTACGTGTTGAGTTACACGTGGGCAAGGAGAAAAAGTCAGCCACCTTGTACAAATGCAGCAGTACTGCTGTACTAGGTGGCTGTTATACATAGAAACACCTGGGGGGGTGGGGCCAGGTTCCCTTTTAATTTCAGTTCCTGTGCCTGCATGGCGTTTGAAGGTCACGTTGCCGGCTACACAGCAGGGGAACAGCTGGCGTTGCTGAACCCCACTAACACATTGGCTGGTGTTTTTCTCTGTGCAGCTAGCACTTCCGGGCAAAAACTAGCGGTGTTTGAGCCCAGGGTCAGCAGGAGGAGGAGAGGAGCAGAGTGTAGGCCGAAGCCTGCACTGGTGGCAGCTTTTGTTCTGTTGTGCCAGCGTGGCTTGTGCTGGACACGTTGCCGACTACACAGCAGGGGAACAGCTGGCGGTGCTGAACCCCACTGACACATCACCTAGTGTTTTTTCTGTGTAGACAACACTTCCAGGTGGCAACTGACAGTGTTGAAACCCAGGGAATCAAAGAGGAGCAGAGTGTAGGCCGAAGCCTGCAGTGGAGCAAGTTGAAAGGGAACCTTTAACCCCCCCCCCCCCAGGCATTTGTTGCTGAAAGAGCCATCTTGTACAGCAGTAATACTGCACATGGAAAATGGTGGCTCCGAAAATTATGCTCCTTGCAAACGCTGAAGTACACACTCATATAATGTGTCCCCTCACACCGTCAAACCATCCCGGAAGTGGGACTTTCCTTTGTAATGTGACACAGCACAGCCGTCATTCCAACCCCCTTGGTGCCGGGCACCACCTCCTCAACGTTGTTTGGTTCTGTCACGGAGCCCGCACTGTAATGTTATCCCTTGGCCATGCACAGTTAGCGGTGCCCGTCTTCTGACATCATGTAGGTGTCAGGCTGGCAGTGCCTGTGCATCCAAGCTGCCCGAGATCCAACCTTGCAGTGTCATCTAATGTAGTCCCACTGCGGGCCAGGGATCCATGGGCATGCGCAGTGCATATCATCGCCTCTCACTCACCTCCTTCCTGCTTCTTCAGACTGTGCGGCGTCACGGCCGTGGCATGCTATTAGGGATCAGCTGACGCCGCCTAGTCTGAAGAAGCGTGAAGAAGGGGAGTGAGAGGCTAGTATATGCACTGCGCATGGCCATGGATACCAGGCCCACTGTGGGATCACATTAGACGACACTGCGAGGTGTGATTTCGGGCAGCGTGGACGCACAGGCGCAGCCAGGACGACAACAAATGATGTCAGAGGACGGGCAGCGCAAACTGTGCATGGCCAAGGGATAACATAACAGCGCAGGGTCCATGACGGAATCAAACAACGCTAAGGAGGCAGCGCACGGTGCCAAGGGGGTAGCAATGACGGCTGTGCTGCGTCACATTACAAAGGAAAGTCCCACCTCCGGGACGGTTGGACGGTGTGAGGGGACACATTACATGAGTGTGTAGTTCAGCGTTTGCAAGGAGCATAATTTCAAGAGCGACCTTTCCCTTGTGCAGTATTAGTGCTGCACATGGTGGCTCTTTCAGTAACAAACGCCTAGGGGGGGGGGGGGACAGGTCCCCTTACATTTTAGTTGTGCCAGCGTGGCGGTCGCATGACACGTTGCCGGATACACAGCTGGGGATCAGCTGACGTTACTGAACCCCAATAACAGAGGAGCGACTGTTGACTGTGCACACAGCACTTCCAGGCACCGACTGGCGGTGTTAGAGCCCAGGGACAGCAGGAGGAGCAGATTGGAGGTATTGCCGCACACACAGCTGGGGATCAGCTGACGTTACTGAACCCCAATAACAGAGGAGCGACTGTTGACTGTGCACACAGCACTTCCAGGCACCAACTGGCGGTGTTAGAGCCCAGGGACAGCAGGAGGAGCAGATTGGAGGTATTGCCGCACACACAGCTGGGGATCAGCTGACGTTACTGAACCCCAATAACAGAGGAGCGACTGTTGACTGTGCACACAGCACTTCCAGGCACCAACTGGCGGTGTTAGAGCCCAGGGACAGCAGGAGGAGCAGAGGAACAGAGTGTAGGCCGAAGCCTGATTGGAGCAAGTTGAAAGGAAACCTTTAACCCCCCCCCCCAAGACGTTTGTAGCTGAAAGAGCCATGTTGTGCAGCACTAAGGATGCAAAAGGAAAAGGTTGCTCTTTTAATTATGCTCCTTGCAAACACCGAAGTAAACACTAAAAATGTGTCCCTTTATACCGTTAAACCGTTCCGGAGGTGCGAATTTCCTTCGTAATGGGACACAGCACAGCTGTCATTCCTATCCCCTTGATGCCGTGCGCTGCCTCCTCAGCGTTGTTTTAAGCTGTCACGGAGCCTGCGCTGTTCTGTTAGCCCTTGGCCATGCCCAATTAGCGCTGCCTGTCTTCTGACATAATTTGGTGTCAGGCTGTCAGTGCCTGTGCGTCCACGCTGCTCCAGATCCCACCTCGCAGTCTCATCTAACGTAATCCCACTGCGGGCCTTGGAACCATGGGCATGCACAGTGCATAACCTCGACTCTCACTCCCCTCCTTCCCTCTTCTTCAGACTGTGCGGTGTCACGGCCGTGGCATGCTAGGGATCAGCTGACGGCGCACAGTCTAAAGAAGGCGGAGGGAAATGAGCGAGAGCCCGAGGGGAAGATATGCACTGCGCATGCCCATGGATCCCAGGCCCGCAGTGTGACTCAATCAGAAGACACTGCGAGGCGGGATCTCGGGCACCGCGGCCGCACAGGCGCAGCCAGCCTGACACCAAATTATGTCAGAAGACAGGCAGCGCAAATAGGGCATGCCCAAGGGATAACAGAACAGCGCAGGCTCCGTGACAGCTTAAAACAACGCTGAGGAGGCAGCGCATGGCACCAAGGGGGTAGGAATGACGGCTGTGCTGCGTCACATTACGAAGGAAAGTCCCAGCTCCGGGACGGTATAACGGTATCAGTGAACACATTTTATAAGTGTTAAGTTCTGCGTGTGCAAAGAGCTAAAAAAAAGAGCTACCTTTTCCTTGCGCAGCATTACTGCTGCACAAGATGGCTCTTTCAGTAACAAACGACGGGGGGGGGGGGGGACAGGTTCCCTTACATTTAGGTTGTTGTGCCAGCGTGGCGGTCGCAGGACACATTGCCGGCTACACAGCTGGGGATCAGCTGACGTTACTGAAACCCAATAACACTGGGTCGTATGTTTTTACTGTGCAGCCTGCACTTCTGAGCCGCAACTGGCGGTGTTGGAGCCCAGGAATAGCAGTTCAGGTGGTAGAAAGATGAACACAGCAGGAGACCTGGATGACACCCAATTACTTAATCAGGCAGAGGAGTGGCAAATTCCTGCGAGATCCAGGCCTGGTTCATTTTCAGGAAAGTAAGCCGGTCAACGTTATCGGAGGATAGTCGCATGCGACGGTCTGTTAGTACACCACCTGCGGCACTAAAGACACGTTCCGATAAGACACTAGCCGCAGGGCAAGCCAGCACCTCCAATGCATACTGGCTTAGCTCTGGCCATGTATCCAGCTTAGAGACCCAAAACTTGAACGGGGAAGAGCCGTCTGGGAGTACAGTAAGAGGGCAAGCCATGTAGTCTGTCACCATCTGACGGAACCGTTGCCTCCTGCTGACTGGAGCCGCCGGTGATGGTGTAGACATTTGGGGCGGGCACACAAAAGTGTGCCAGAGTTGTGCCATACTGGGCTTGCCTTGGGCAGAGGCACTGCTTCTGCTCCCTCTTTGGGCAGAGCCTCCCCCACTGCCTCGACGCACTGAGCTGCTTTGTAAAGCACTAGCAGCACTCCTCTCAGTTGGACAGGAGAAGATGATGGAATTCACCAGTGTGTCGTGGTACTCCCGCAATTTACGCTCCCGGGTCAACGCAGGGATGAGGTTTTGGACGTTGTCCCGGTAGCGAGGATCGAGGAGGGTGAACACCCAATAATCAGGCATGTTGAGAATGTGGTCGATGCGGCGGTCGTTTCTCAGGCACTGCAGCATGAAATCCACCATGTGCTGCAGAGTGCCAACCGGCCCAGAAACGCTGTCCCCTGCTTGAGACATGATCTCTGCCCGCTCGTCATCACCCCACCCTCGCTGTACACACTGACCACTGGACAATTGTGTCGCTCCCTCCTCTGGACGGAGCTCTTCCTCCTCCATTGACTCCTCCTCATCCTCCTCACAAATTGGCCCCTGCGTACCCCTTTGTGAGGAACCACGTGGCGCTGACTCTCCAGAAGCTGATGGAAAAGGTGACTCCTCATCCTCCACCTCTTCCACCACATCATCCCTTAACCCTTGCAAAGTTTGCTGAAGCAGGCAGATAAGGGGGACAGTCATGCTGACTAGTGCATCATCTGCACTTGCCATCCGCGTGGAATAATCAAAAGGACGCAAAACCTGGCAGACGTCCTTCATAGTGGCCCACTCTGTGGTTGTGAAGTCTGATCGGCGCTGACTGCGACTTCTTTGCGCCTGATGCAGCTGGTACTCCATAACTGCTTGCTGCTGCTCACACAACCGCTCCAACATATGTAACGTGGAATTCCACCGGGTAGGTAGGTCACATATGATGCGGTGTTCCGGAAGGCGGAATCGGCGCTGCAGAGCAGCAATGCGGGATCTGGCCAAGCTGGAACGCCGCAAGTGAGCACACTCTAGGCGGACCTTGTGCAGCAGGGCATCAAGATCCGGATAGTCCCTCAGAAAACTCTGCACAACCAAATTGAGCACATGTGCCAGACATGGGATGTGAGTGAGGTTGCCAAGGGCCAAAGCTGCCACCAGATTTCGGCCATTGTCACACACTACCATGCCTGGCTGGAGATTCGCTGGCAGTAACCACACATCGCTCTCCTGCTTTATGGCATTCCAGAGCTCCTGCGCTGTGTGGCTTCGATGCCCCAATGAAACTAGTTTCAAGACGGCCTGCTGACGTTTGGCCACGGCTGTGCTCATGTCGGTCATAGGTAAACGTTCACGGGTCCATGTGGGGGTGGACTGTGACGGATCCTGCAGAGAGGAATCAGAGGAACTGGTGTAAGAGGAGGAGTCGATGCGTACAGACTGGATTCCTGCAATCCTTGGAGTGGGCAGGACACGTCCTGCGCCACTCGCACGATCTGTACCTGGCTCAACAACATTAACCCAATGGGCAGTGAGGGAAACATATCGCCCCTGTCCATGCTGACTGGTCCACGCATCGGTGGTGAGGTGGACCTTGCTACTGACGGCGTTCAGTAGCGCATGTTTTATGTTTGCCTCAACATGCCTGTGCAGGGCAGGGACAGCCTGCCTGCTGAAGTAAAAGCGGCTGGGCACCTTGTACTGTGGGACTGCCAATGCCATCAAGTCACGGAAGCTGTCAGTCTCCACCAGCCTGAACGAGAGCATTTCCAGGGACAACAGTTTGGCAATGCCTGCATTCAGAGCCTGTGCTCGGGGGTGGTTGGCCGAGAATGCCCGCCTTTTCTCCCATGCCTGTACTACCGATGGCTGTAGAGTAGACTGGGAGTGTGAGGATGACTGGGAAGGTGGTGCTGTGGGTGGAATTACACAAGGTCTCTGGGAGGAAGCCAAACCAGCTGTGCGTGAGCTGGAGGAAGAGGCAACACGAGCTGAAGAGGTGGTAGCTGCCGCTGTTGGTTGGCCTACATCTTCAGTGTGTTTCTGTAACTCCACCGCGTGCCTGGTCCGCACATGTTTCCACATATTTGTGGTATTGAGGTTGCTGACATTTTTCCCTCTTTTTACTTTATGATGACACAGCTTGCATTTGACAAAACAAATGTCATCTGCAACTGTGTCAAAAAAGGACCAGGCACTGCAAGTCTTGGGAGCGCCCTTTTTGGCTTTGGAAAGAGACAGGCTCCTAACGGGTGCCAAAGTGGAGGCTACAGGCTCCGCAGTCTTCCCCCTCCCTCTCCCTCTTTGGCCCGTAAGAGGAAGCTCTTCCTCTGAGCTGCTCCCACCACCTTCCTGTTCCTCACGCCACGATGGGTCAAGGACCTCATCATCTCCACTACCCTCTGCCACCAACTGCTCCTCCTGGGTAGTCTCAGCAGCACAGTACGCACGAGAAAGCGGCACCTGAGTTTCATCATCAGATGCGTACTGCGCTGTGGTCACCGGAGGCACTGGCCCACCTGCCTCTTCAGAGTCAGAGAGAAAAAGGTGTTGGGCATCACTGCACACTGCCTCTTCTTCCATTTCTCCAATGCTGCTTGGCTGGCCCCCTGTTTCCAAGCCAAGAGATTCAGAGAACAGAAGTAGAGACGGCTCCTGTCCTGGGCTCTCTGACTGCCTGGCCAATTTGGCAGGTGGTGAAGAGACAGATGGCTGCTCTCCAGTGCTCTGTGCCTGAGAGGATGTGGCACTAACTGAAGTCGATGCCGAGGCGTTAGCTGCCATCCACCCGACAACGGCTTCAATTTGGTCTTCACGCAGCAGCGGTGCACGGCGCTCTCCGACAAAGCTGCGCATGAAGGACTGTTCCCTGCTGAAACTGAGTGACGACGAGTCACCGGCGCCCGCAGCAGGCACAGAATCACCACGTCCTCTCCCTGCTCCTCTCCCTGCTCCGCGCCCACGCCCACGTGCCTTACTCCCTGCCCTCTTCATCTTGGTTGACAGATAAAGATAAGCAGAAAAGTACTAAGGCCTTAGTGTGCTTATTCCTGTAATGCTCCTCCTAACAGGTGTAAGAAACACTAATGTTGTAAATTGTGGACTAAACTTTATTATTTTTCAAATGTGGCCTACACAAGTGTAAGTTGTGTTTGGTGAACTTAACCTTTTTTTTGGTGCAGATCGGGCTACAGAGCTAGTTTAAATCACACGGAGACCGTGCAGACAGCCGTAAACGGCGCTGCAAGGCCAAGAAACCCTCCTCTAGGTTATCCTATATAGTGTTTTTCCACTATTTAGCTGGATACAAGTGGAAAGACACTAATAGGATTTTTTTTTTTCAAATTTTAAACTGGCTGCACTATTTGAAAAAAAGGAAATTGTTTTTCAAGGTATGAGGCAGTAACGCACCCTGAGCTGAATCCAACCGGCTATGGCTGCACACAGACTACAGGGCGAGCTGCGCTCACACAGAGACCGTGCAGACAGCCGTAAACGGCGCTGCAAGGCCCCAAAAAAAACCTCTAGGTTATCCTATGTAGTGTTTTTCCACAATTGAGCTGGAGACTGGTGGAAAGACACTAATAGGAATTTTTTTTTTTTCAAATTTTAAACAGGCTGCACTATTTGAAAAAAAGGAAAATTTTTCTCAAGGTATGAGCCAGTAACGAACCCTGAGCTGAATCCAACCGGCTATGGCTGCACACAGACTACAGGGCGAGCTGGGCTCACACGGAGACCGTGCAGACAGCCGTAAACGGCGCTGCAAGGCCAAAAAACCCTCCTCTAGGTTATCCTATATAGTGTTTTTCCACTATTTAGCTGGATACGAGTGGAAAGACACTAATAGGAATTTTTTTTTTCAAATTTTAAACAGGCTGCACTATTTGAAAAAAAGGAAAATTTTTCTCAAGGTATGAGCCAGTAACGAACCCTGAGCTGAATCCAACCGGCTATGGCTGCACACAGACTACAGGGCGAGCTGGGCTCACACGGAGACCGTGCAGACAGCCGTAAACGGCGCTGCAAGGCCCAAAAACCCCCCTCTAGGTTATCCTATGTAGTGTTTTTCCACAATAGAGCTGGAGACTGGTGGAAAAACACTAATAGGAAATTTGAGAAAAAATGTGCAGCAGGCTGCACTAAGAGCAAAAAAGAACAACTGTGTGAGGCAGTGTGAACCCCCCCTGAGCTGAATACAACCGGGTATATGGCTGCACACAGACTACAGAGTGAGCTGCACACACACACACACACAGAGACCTTGCAGAACGCTGTTAAAACAGCGCTGCAAGGCAAGAGCAAGGTGAACAGTGAAGAACACACAGCGTTTTGCTAAATTAGCCTTTGGAAAGGAAAATAAAGCAATTAGCAAGCTCAACTGGCCCTCAGTTAGAACACAGCGTCCTGTCCCAAACTGAAATCACAGCAGAGTGAGCGCAAAATGGCGGCAGCGCTTTTTTATAGTGCAGAGTGACATCATTTCAGCAGCCAATCCAAGCCTTGCCAGTACTTACATGCCCACCATGCTAAACAGGATGTGCCCACACTTTCATTCATTCCTCATTGGCTGCTGCGTTCAATTTGAATTCTGGGAACTTCCGATTCCGGTATCCGATACGCGGGAAGTATCGGAATTCAGTATCGGAATTCCGATACCGCAAATATCGGCCGATACCCGATACTTGCGGTATCGGAATGCTCAACACTACTTGCAATTTGTTACCATCTTTTCAGTTAGCCATTAAAAGGTATCAACCACTGAGGACTCTCAATTCTAAATATTTTTTTATCCATAATACAGTTTGATGACAGAAGGTACCCAGCATCCCCAGCTTTGGGCAGATTGAGGATATTTAAGAAACCAAGAGGTAAGTTCCTGGATGGCAGGTATGTGTCATCGAGGCGGCAGGCCTTGGTAATGTAAAGTCTGTACCAGTAGCACTACGTTAATGAGAGTTTTTTTCATTTGACTGGATTCTGGGTTCAATATTTCAGAGTGACCAAAAGAGTCACTCATATACTCCAGTCCAGATCTTGCATACCTAATAATAGGCATCTGGCTTAGCTTTGCATTGTGCTGTGTTGGGACTGAACAGAGACAGAGCTGGTGTCTGTACTGCAACCTGAGAGGTTACTGCAATACCAAGTTGGTGAGACTGTTTTGATTTACGTTGCTTTACCAAGAGAAAGAATTGTTTTGTTATTTATTTGTGCTGAAGAAATGACTATTTATTATTCATTTGTGCTGAAGAAAAGGTGTTTTCAGTTTGGAGCTGTAAAGTTTATGAAACACAATAAAGTCCCTGTGCCTGTGCGTATTCAAGTGGCTACCAAAGAGCAGAAACCCGTACACACTCTAAATGGGCTCTCCATTCTGCTAATTTTGAAGGCTAGCATCCTCTATAATCCGAATCTCCAGCTTTCATCATCAAGACTTTTCTCGTGCTGCACCATCTTTATGTTATGCACTACTCTGAACAATCAGGTTAATTTGCACTGACATATGGCTATGGCCCCTGGCATACTACTAAAAAACATTACTATGTTCTAAAGCAACATGTTCAATCCACATGTAAGATGACATATATTTAAAACTATGCAAACTTTTCAGGCAGGTGCGGAAATAATGCTGCAAAATATGAATGCTTTGAAAAATAGAAGTATTTCTAGATTATTTTTGTTCAATTAACAAAATGCTAAATGAATAAACAATTGAAAAATTCTTATCAAATCAATCAATATTTGGGGTGATTGCCTTCAAAACAGAATTTTTCCTAGGTACATTTCCACAAAGTTTTGGAAGGAACGCAGCAGGAAAGCTGTTCCAAACATCTTGGAGAACTAACCACAATGATGTTGAGATTGGGGGGGTCTGTTGGAGCCATATCATAATATCCATGACTCCTTATTCTTCTTGCCACTAAAAGTTCCTAATAACATTGGCTGTAGGTTTGTGGATGTTGTCCACCTGCCTCTCTGAGGGAATTGCATGATGGATAAGTTTCTTCCTGTTTTTCTCAGCATCAACGACACCATTTTTCCTGACTAAATCCCCAACTCCAGTTGCTGAAATGCTCCCCCAAACTTGCAAGGAACCTCCACCATACTTCACTGTTGCATTCAGACACCTATTAATTATTATACTGATCTCCAGCCCCTTGGAAAGCAAACTGCCTTCTGTTTTAGCCAAATATTTCATATACCACCTGCTGCCATTTTTTGCTCTGGAATGCCAATGTGTCTTGTGCACAGGTAAGTTACTTGGCCTTATTTCTATGTTGAACGTATGGTTTGGCTGCATTTCTTCCATGAAGGCCACTTCTGGCCAGACTTCTCCAAAGAGTAGATATCTTCCAATTTTAAGGGAAAGTTAGCATGAGGTGTCTTTCATTTGCTACACTAAGGGTACCGTCACACAGTGGCATTTTGATCGCTACGACGGCACGATCCGTGACGCTCCAGCATCGTAACAATATCGCTCCAGCGTCGTAGACTGCTGTCACACTTTGCAATGTACGACGCTGGAGCGATAATTTCATGACGTATGTGCAATGTAGAAGCCGTTGGTTACTATGCGCACATTGTATACAATATCGTGCACACCTTTGTTACACCATGCGATCATGCCGCCACAGCGGGACACTAGACGACGAAAGAAAGTTTCAAAGGATCTGCTACGACGTACGATTCTCAGCGGGGTCCCTGATCGCAGGAGCGTGTCAGACACTGCGAGATCGCTGGAACGTCACGGATATTTCGCTGGAACGTCACAAATCGTGCCGTCGTAGCGATCAAAATGCCACTGTGTGACGGTACCCTAATTAAGGGCTCTTAGCTGATCACTGTTTCTGCGGTCCTCATTGTTGCCCATTTCTTGTTGCTTTTTCATTTGCTTTATTCATTTTGCATTTTGTTAATTAATAAAAATATACAATTAACACTTCTATTTTTGAAAGTATTCTATTTTGCAGCATACTTTCGACACTTAAAACTTTTGCACATTAGTATCTAATTCTATATAGAGAGTAAAAGGAGAGCACTTTGAGCATTCTACAGTTTAACATATATTCTGGTGTGGTTCACCCTTTTTGCTTTACAACTTCTTTCCATATGTGTTCCTTCGTGTTTTTGCTGCCTTCAGTCTGAATCTATAATGTGCACATTCTAACATGAACAAGGAGGAAAACTATTACATAAATATGTGCATACAAATTTTTGACCGACACTCTACACACATACATCTATTTACCTTCAGCACCTATGGACATCTTTTTTTATGGAAACACTGACAGATGTGTGAACTCAACATCATTCTAGTTCAGATGACTGGTGTAATAAAAGGAATGGTGAATATGTGCAGAGCTGTCTAGTACATTTATTCTGTGATAGTACAGGGTGCTGATACACTGAGACAAAGCCATGCATGTGCCAAGAATATAATGAGGTTATTTGAAAGTTCTTCATTGCACACCTCATACGTAAGGTCTGCTATGAGGCTGTGAAATTTCAACAAATGCAAATATATGACAGCCCACAAGGGGAACCAGTTGCCCTAGTCAGTGTGATTACACTCATTTAGTCCATTGAGATACTAAGTAACAGTTGTGTATCAAAGCTCAGGAAAAACTGTTAAAATCTATTTATTTCCACATCTTGTCCTGACTATTCCATAGTGTATGTGCCTTGCAGCATTCTTATCACCATGAGAGGGAGAATTCTTAGTGCATTACATGTACATATTATAACATTACCATACAGATAGTCATAAGCCAATATCAAAAGGCACAAGATAAGAATATTCACTCTTCAGGCGATCAACATAATAAAAAATTGCCATAGTGTTGCTGTGACTAAGAGAAGCCAGAAGACCACTCTCTCTGATTTCTGCTACTCCTCCACTGACTAGAAGCAATTCACCTTCATATTAAATGGACCAGGTTTCTTCAAGCAGTGCAGGGGTTAATCAACTCAGCTGAGAGCTCCTGAAAGCTGCACTTTTGATCACTCCGCTACCCTATGTAAACTGGATTCTGACAATCAGGAAATGTCAGAGATAGCTTCATTGCTGCATGGTTCAGGAGTTGGTAGTGTGTTGTTTGAGAAGGCATTTGGTGGATTTATCTTAGACTGTTGCTTGCATTTGGTTACGTGCAAATCCTCTCCTCCTGCTTTGGTTTTTCCCATCCTTCACTCCCTGGTGTCTCCCTCTGTTGTTAGTGTATGCATTTTTGCATGATTGTTATTTTCCTATATCCTTGTTCATACCTTGTTAATATGCTTGGTGTATAGCCATACACTACTACTCCCCTCTTCCCTGGGTGGGGGGAGGGAACAGACTGAGGGTGGATTCAAGAGCTCAACAAGGTACGTGGCCAGGGGCATCGGGATACCCGACAAGTGAGGCACAATACAAATAGTTGTAGCATGTGCACAATTGTGCAGAAAGGGTGCCCTGACATGAAGTAACATGATGGATATGTATCACTGACAAAAAGCAACATGATGGTTGCCTATGAGTGACATAAACTTATACATTGGATGCATAGATTTTCCATAAGATTTCACAGTACAAACTGCATGCATTATTAAATAGATCACATAAACCTGATAAGGCTATTGCATTTTGAAAATCCATACCAGAATGGCTGGTTTTCACCTACCTTTTCTGACTGACATTCTTCTCATGACCCTCTTTCCTGCTTTGATCTCGCACTGCTCACTACAAGTTACAGCTGTATACTGTATATAATGTATGCAGTTTGTGTAGTGAAATCCAATGTCAGATCCACCTTAGATTTATATTATCCAAACAAAAGCCACCACCTTTAACGCCTCCTTTATTACAGTCCACACACCTGTATTTTATTTACTATCTCCCCCTGTATAGCACAAAAAATAATTTGCTGTAAACAAATTACTACAGACCGGACCAATGGACGTCATTGCTGTGTTGTCTGCTCCTCCTCTCTTTTTCTTATCGCTGTCCTCCGGCTTTGATTGATGTCCTGCGTTATCTACATAGTGTAGCAAAATTATAGCATTACAGGCAGCACAGGCACACTTCGCTCTCCCTTACCCCGGGAAATAGGGCATCGGTGTGCTCATCTGTCATCTGGGTAATTTCGCAATGCATCATGGGAACGGAAGATGGCGGCAGCCGCGCGCATATCGCCGGAGTTTCGGTGGATCCCAGGGGTGATTATATAACTATTTTTTATTTTAATTATTTTTTTAACAGGGATATGGTGCCCACATTGCTGTATACTACGTGGGCTGTGTTAGATACCGTGTGGCTGCTATATACTACATAGGCAGTGTGCAATATACTACGTGGTTCTGTGCTGTATACTATATGGCTCTGTGCTGTATACTACGTCGCTGGGCAATATACTACATGGCTGGGCAATATACTAGGTGACTGGGCAATATACTACGTGACTGGGCAATATACTAGGTGTCTGGGCAATATACTACGTGGCTGGGCAATATACTACGTGACTGGGCAATATACTACGTGACTGGGCAATATACTACGTAGCTGGGCAATATACTACGTGGCTGGGCAATATACTACGTGACTGGGCAATACACTACGTAGCTGGGCAATATACTATGTGCCTGGGCAATATACTACATGACTGGGCAATATACTAGGTGACTGGGCAATATACTACGTGACTGGGCAATATACTACGTGACTGGGCAATATACTAGGTGGCTGGGCAATATACTACGTGACTGGGCAATATACTACGTGACTGGGCAATATACTACGTGGTTCTGTGCTGTATACTATGTAATTGGGCAATATACTACGTGACTGGGCAATATACTACGTAGCTGGGCGATATACTACGCGACTGGGCAATATACTACGTGGCTGGGCAATATACTACGTGGCTGGGCAATATACTACGTGGACATGCATATTCTAGAATACCCGATACGTTAGAATCGGGCTCCCATCTAGTATAACATAAGTGCGTTTAGCAGCTGTGATTTATCGGAGGAAGCTGCGACAATGAATTCTGTCAGACATTAAGTATACTTCCAGTCCACACTGTATAGGATGTTACACTGTCTGGATTCTCAGCCGTTAACTTCGGAAGCTTGTCAGACCAATTTGTAGAAAATACGCTTTGCCTCACAAAAGCTTTCTATATTTATTTGCTACTAAAAAAAAAAGAAAAATTGAATGTTTATCTCCAAGAATGATCAGTAGTTTACAAATCATATATTGATTTAGGACGATGGCGGCGATTCATCAAGAACGACGATTGTCTTGCCAGACTTGATAATGTGGCTTTTTGGAGCTAACATTCCTGATTCATTAAGAGGCTCAGGTAATGCATATGGTATTGTATGCCACTATGTACTCCCCACCACAAATATTACTTCATCTCCTGCTGGAGTAAGATTTGTGGCATAGCAGATGACGCCTCTCGTTATGAATTTGAAGCGTGAGGGTCACCATGCCCCACCACACCCCCGTCCCACTCTCGCTACACCCACTTGGTTGAAGCTGGGGTGGGAATCGCATGAAAATGCCAGAAGTCACTTTTTTTGTGTAACTGTGCGTTGCGCAAACAAATTGTAACTTTTCAAAGCTTTTTTGCCAGACATCTCGCGAAAAAGCTTTGATAAATTGTCCCCTAAGTTTAGAAAACTGTATCCTGAGCAATGAAGTTTCCCAGAGGGAAAGGTAGACAACAGACTCTACAAAATGCACATTATTTTAGAAACAGTGTATTCCCTCAGAAATCTCTGGAACCCAAAGAATCTCATATCATTACTCTCTCATCGAGGGTTCTAAATGAAGCTGAGATATTGGTTTTGAGGAAGGATCTTTAACATGTTCCAAGTTCTGATTTCAATCTATTTGAATGTATAAAATATCTACACCTGTTTGCTTGAAAGCTGAAATGGCATAAACATTTTCTCAAACAGGACAAACGTGTGTTGATGACCTTGGTATCCTAGCAGATTAGATTTATAGCGTGAGTGAATCTATTCAGTGCTGCTAAAGGGCCATATAATCATTCAAATAATAACAGTACTATGATGCCACCCACACAAAGCAATTTATCATCAATTATATAATTGTCAACATGTGCTCCAGAGATCTGAAATCTAAAGAAACAAGGTACTTACTGAGTACTTACTAAGTCTTACTCCAGATACAACTGTAGTCGAGCGGAAATAATGGCAATTGGGGACCTGAGCATGATCACTGCATTGTCCTCAAACTCTCTGATAAAAGGGGCAATGTGATGATCCTAGTCTTTGATCCCTATTGCCAACTGTGTAAAAATCTATTACATGATAAGTACGGGTATTCAGTATTAGGCTGAAGTCATATTACCCTAGAATACCCCAACATGGACCCGTAGAAACACCGTAGCGCGAAACAGCCGTCGTCCGGTCTCTCCTCACTCCCGCTCCCTAACACTCTCCTGCCGATGCCGCGTTATGTCCTGTAAAGCTGTTTTCGCTGAATAAAGGACACACTATTGTTTCATGAAGACTGTGGGTGAGTGCTGCATTCTTTTCCTTCTTATGTCAGGATATTGGACTAGTTCTTGAATATGCATAGCACCTCTCCTCGTTCATGTGGAGACCTCACTCGTCCTGCCTAATACATCACAGTTGCGGAGTTTCCATCGCTGGTCAGCTGGTTTCAGTGCCGATCACCTATTGTTCTTGTTGGAGAAGTGAATTTACCCTAGAATACGCCTGAGTGCAATGCGAGAAAACATTGCATAGCACTTGGCCCAGTGTTAATCTATGGAGCAGCTCACATCAGCGTTTTTCTTCTCAGGCGTATTCGATGTCCGTGTAAAATCGCAGCAGGTTACGATTGGTCCCGAGACCCACCAATGCAAGTCTATGGGTGGGAGAAAAAAATCGCACAGCAATCGGACCAAGCGAGTGCTGTCCGATTTTTACACACCAATGTCCTTTGAAAAGCTGGCAATTCATCTGCTGCATACAGTAAAATCACAGAGTGACAGGTTAGAATAGAATAATAGTCTGTGGCACTGCTGAGGTGTTATGGAAGCCCAGGTTGCTTTGATAGCAGCCTTCAGCTCATCTGCATTGTTGGGTCTGGTGTCTCTCATCCTTGCCTTGAAAAGGGTTAAGGTCAGGCAAGTTTGCTGGGCAAACAAGCACAGTCCTGCTGGAGAATGAAATTTCCATCTCCAAAAGGCTTGACGGCAGAGGGAAGCGCTGCATTTGGTCTTGATAAGACACAGTCGAACTACACCAGCAGATGACATGGATCCCAAACCATCACTGGTTGTGGAAACTTCACACTAGACCTCAAGCAGCTTGGATTGTGTGTATCTCCACTCTTCCTCCAGACTCTGGGTCCTTGATTTCCAAATGAAATGCAAAATTTGCTTTCACCAGAAAACAACACCTTAGACCACTGAGCAACAGTCCAATTCTTTTTCACCTTGGCCCAGGTAAGATGTTTCTGGCGTTGTCTATTGGTCATGAGTGGCTTGACACAAGGAATGCGACACTTGAAGCATATGTCTTGGATACATCTGTATGTTGTGGCTCTTGAAGAAATGACTTCAGCAATCCACTCCTTGTGGATCTCCCTAAAATTTTTGAATGGCCTTTTCTTAACAATCCTTTCTAGGCTGCGGTTATCCCAGTTGCTTGTGCACCTTTTTCTACCACACTTTTTTCTCCCACTCAACTTTCCATTAATATGCTTGGATACAGCACTCTGTGAAGAGCCAGCTTCTTTAGCAAACCTTTTCTGGCTTACTGTCCTTGTGGAGGGTGTCTGTTATGATCCGGTGACCTTGGAGCAGCATGAAAACTTTCACTGGAGTAGGTGGTAACTATACTGACCGCAAATCCTGATCTTAACACCGCGACTAGAAGTAGCCGTGGGGTGTACCTAATAAACCCTAGACACCTCATCAAAGCCGGAGGACTAGATACCCCTATAGATGGAAATAGGAATACAACCTTGCCTCAGAGCAGAACCCCAAAGGATAGGCAGCCCCCCACAAATATTGGCTGTGAGAAGGAGAGGAAAGACAAACACAGGCAGAAAACAGGATTAAGCACAAGAGGCCACTCTAGCTAAAATAGGAAAGGATAGAACAGTGTACTGTGCGGTCAGTATTAAAACCCTTCCAAAAATATCCACAGCAGATCATACAAAAAATTCCGCCATCTAACTAAAGACGTGGAACGTATATCTGCAACTCCAAAGACTCTTACACTCAGAGCAGGAATACAATCAAAAAACAAGCACACAGCTTGTGTGCCATAGAAAAAGAAACAGACACGTATCTTTGCTGAATTGGTAGCTAAGCAGGAGAAGCCAGACAGAGATCCAACACTTCCCAAGAAACATTGACAACTGGCAAGGACTAATGAGTCCTGCAAACCTAAATACCCCAGTCAGAATTGCAATCAGCTGATACACCTGTCCAGGACTGCAGGCCAGGGACAACTGCATTACCACCTACAACCACCGAAGGGAGCCAAAAATCAGTATTCACAACAGTACCCCCCCTTGAGGAGGGGTCACCGAACCCTCACCAGAGCCCCCAGGCCGATCAGGATGAGCCAGATGAAAGGCACGATCCAAATCAGCAGTATGGACATCAGAGGCAAAAACCCAAGAATTATCCTCCTGGCCATAACCCTTCCATTTGACAAGGTACTGAAGACTCTGCCTCGAAAAACGGGAATCCAAAATCTTCTCAACAACATATTCCAACTCCCCATCAACCAACACAGGGGCCGGAGGATCAACAGAGAGAACAACGGGCTCCACATATTTCCGCAATAAAGATCTATGGAAGGCATTATGGATCGCAAAAGAGGCCGGAAGCGCCAGTCGAAAAGACACCGGATTAATAATCTCAGAAATCCTATAAGGACCAATAAACCGAGGCTTAAATTTAGGAGAAGAAACCTTCATAGGAACATGACGGGAAGACAACCAGACCAGATCCCCAACCTGAAGCCGGGAACCAACACACCGACGACGGTTAGCAAAACGTTGAGCCTCCTCCTGAGACAACACCAAATTGTCCACCACATGAGCCCAAATCTGCTGCAACCTGTCAACCACAGAATCCACACCAGGACAGTCAGAAGGCTCAACCTGCCCAGAAGAAAAACGAGGATGAAAACCAAAATTACAAAAGAAAGGCGAAACCAAAGTAGCCGAACTAGCCCGATTATTAAGGGCAAACTCGGCCAATGGCAAGAAAGCAACCCAATCATCCTGATCAGCAGACACAAAGCATCTCAAATAAGTCTCCAAAGTCTGATTAGTTTGCTCGGTCTGACCATTTGTCTGAGGATGAAATGCAGAAGAAAAAGACAAATCAATGCCCAGCCTAGCACAAAAGGCCCGCCAAAACCTAGAAACAAACTGGGAACCTCTGTCGGACACAATATTCTCCGGAATACCATGCAAACGGACCACATGCTGAAAGAACAACGGAACCAAATCCGAAAAGGAAGGCAATTTAGGCAAAGGCACCAAATGAACCATCTTAGAGAACCGGTCACAAACAACCCAGATAACCGACATCCTCTGGAAAACCGGAAGATCGGAAATAAAACCCATAGAAATATGCGTCCAGGGCCTCTCAGGGACCGGCAATGGCAAAAGCAACCCACTAGCACGGGAACAACAAGGCTTGGCCCACGCACAAGTCCCACAGGACTGCACATAAGAACACACATCACGTGACAAAGAAGGCCACCAAAAGGACCTACCAACCAAGTCTCTGGTACCAAAAATGCCAGGATGACCAGCCAACACGGAACAGTGAACCTCAGAAATCACTCTACTAGTCCATCTGTCAGGAACAAACAGTTTCCCCACAGGACAGCGGTCACGTTTGTCAGCCTGAAATTCCTGAAGAACCCGTCGTAAATCAGGGGAAATGGCAGAAAGGACCACCCCTTCTTTCAGAATACCGACCGGTTCTAAGACGTCAGGAGAATCAGGCAAAAAACTCCTAGAGAGGGCATCAGCCTTAATGTTCTTAGAACCCGGAAGGTACGAGACCACAAAATCAAAACGGGAAAAAAACAAGGACCATCGAGCCTGTCTAGGATTCAGCCGTTTGGCAGACTCGAGGTAAATCAAATTCTTATGATCGGTCAAAACCACAATACGGTGCTTAGCTCCCTTAAGCCAATGTCACCACTCCTCAAACGCCCACTTCATAGCCAACAACTCCTGATTGCCGACATCATAATTGTGTTCAGCAGGCGAAAACTTACGGGAAAAGAAGGCACACGGTTTCATTAAAGAACCAACAGGATCCCTCTGAAACAAAACGGCCCCAGCCCCAATCTCAGAAGCGTCAACCTCAACCTGAAACGGAAGAGAAACATCCAGTTGGCGCAACACCGGAGCAGAAGTAAATCGACGTTTAAGCTCCTGAAAGGCAGAGACAGCCGCAGAGGACCAATTCGTCACATCAGCGCCTTTCTTCGTCAAATCGGTCAAGGGTTTAACCACGCTGGAAAAATTAGCAATGAAACGGCGATAAAAATTTGCAAAACCCCAAAATTTCTGAAGGCTCTTCACGGATGTGGGCTGAATCCAATCATGAATGGCCTGAACCTTAACTGGATCCATCTCTTTAGATGAGGGAGAAAAAATAAAGCCCAAAAAAGAAACCTTCTGCACCCCAAAGAGACACTCAGACCCTTTCACAAGCAGGGCATTGTCACGAAGGATCTGAAATACCATCCTGACCTGTTGCACATGAGACTCCCAATCATCGGAAAAAATCAAAATATCGTCCAAATATACAATCAAGAACTTATCAATATAAGTCCGGAAAATATCATGTATGAAGGACTGAAAAACAGATGGAGCATTAGTGAGCCCGAATGGCATCACAAGGTATTCAAAATGACCTTCGGGCGTGTTAAACGCAGTTTTCCATTCATCACGCTGTTTAATACGAACAAGATTATATGCCCCCCGAAGGTCAATCTTCGTAAACCAACTAGCTCCCTTAATCCTAGCAAACAAATCTGTAAGCAAAGGTAAAGGGTATTGAAACTTGACCGTGATTTTATTCAAGAGGCGATAATCAATACAGGGTCTCAAGGAACCATCTTTTTTAGCAACAAAAAAGAACCCCGCTCCCAACGGTGAAGAAGATGGCCGAATATGCCCTTTCTCCAGACTCCTTAATATAGCTCCGCATGGCGGTATGTTCAGGCACAGACAGGTTGAAAAGTCGACCCTTAGGAAACTTACAGCCTGGAATCAAGTCAATAGCACAATCGCAGTCCCTGTGCGGTGGAAGGAAACTGGACTTGGGCTCATCGAATACATCCTGAAAATCAGACAAAAACTCTGGAATTTCAGAAGAGGAAGAAGAGGAGATTGACATCAAAGGAACATCATTATGAACCCCCTGACAACCCCAACTAGTCACAGACATGGACTTCCAATCCAACACAGGATTATGTACCTGCAACCACGGAAAACCCAGCACGATAGCATCATGCAAATTATGCAACACCAGAAATCGACAATCTTCCTGATGGGCTGGCGCCATGCGCATGGTCACCTGTGTCCAAAACTGGGGCTTATTTTTAGCCAAGGGTGTAGCATCAATGCCCCTTAAAGGAATAGGGTTCTGCAAAGGCTGCAAGGGAAATCCACAACGCCTGGCAAACTCAAAGTCCATTAAGTTCAAGGCGGCATCTGAATCCACAAACGCCATGACAGAAAATGATGACAATGAGCACATCAAGGACACAGATAACAGAAATTTAGGTTGTACAGTACTGATGGTAAATGAACTAGCGATCCTCTTTGTCCGCTTAGGGCAGACTGAAATTACATGAGAAGCGTCGTTGTTGTGAGTTCTGTTTTTGGGCTCCCTCTGGTGGTTAATGATGGTACTGGGTGACTTGTGTTCTCTGCGGTCTCTGGTGTCCACCTGTTCCATCAGGTTATGGGAGTTTCCTATTTAACCTGGCCTTTTTGTCATTTCCTCGCCGGCTATCAATGTAATCAGCGTGTCTTTTTACCTCTGCTCCCTGCGTCTGTTATCTTCAGGACAAGCTAAGTTTTGATTTTCCTGTTCCACGTTTTGCTTTATTTTTGTCTTAGTCCAGCTTGCTGATATGTGATTCCTTGCTGCTGGTTGCTCTAGTGGGCTGAAATTACTCCTCATGTTCCATGAGTTGGCACATGAGTTCAAGTAATTTCAGGATGGTTTTTTGAAGGGTTTTTCGCTGACCGCGCAGTTCACTTTTGTATCCTCTGCTATCTAGCTTTAGCGGGCCTCATTTTTGCTGATTCTATTTTCATAACTACGTATGTGCTTTCCTCTCGTTTCACCGTTATTACATGTGGGGGGCTGCTATTTCTGTGGGGTGTTTCTCTGGAGGCAAGTGAGGTCTGTGTTTCTTCTAATAGGGGAAGTTAATCCTTCGGCTGGCGCGAGACGTCTAGGAATCATCGTAGGCACGTTCCCCGGCTACTGCTAGTTGTGTGTTTAGGTTCAGGATCGCGGTCAGCTCAGGTTCCATCACCCTAGAGCTTGTTTTGTTTTTGTGCTTGTCCTTTTGTGATCCCCTGCCATTGGGATCATGACAGTATAGCCGGCCCTAAAAAATTGGTCATCGTTTTGGCTGAAGTAGGAGGAAACGTAGTCTGAGGAAGTTTTTTTTTTTTTTTTTTGTTTTCCCCTCCTCAGTGTTTGCCTAGCCTTAATTGCAGCTTGGCTGTTTTTTTTTTCCTCCTCTTAATCCTTGAATGGCTCTGACCTCAGCTGTGTATCATGGACGTCCAGAGTTTGGCTTCCAGCCTGAATAATCTTGCTGCTAAGGTTCAAAATATACAAGATTTTGTTGTACATACGCCTATGTCTGAACCTAGAATTCCTATCCCAGAGTTTTTTTCTGGAGATAGATCTAGTTTTCTGAATTTTAGGAACAATTGCAAGTTGTTTCTTTCTTTGAAATCTCGCTCCTCTGGAGACCCTGCTCAGCAGGTCAAGATTGTTATATCTTTCCTGCGGGGTGACCCTCAGAATTGGGCATTTGCATTGGCACCAGGGGATCCTGCGTTGCTCAATGTGGATGCGTTTTTTCTGGCATTGGGTTTGCTCTATGAGGAACCTAACCTAGAGATTCAGGCTGAAAAAGCTTTATTGGCTCTCTCTCAGGGGCAAGATGAAGCAGAAATATATTGTCAGAAATTTCGGAAATGGTCGGTGCTTACTCAGTGGAATGAGTGCGCTCTGGCTGCAAAATTTAGAGATGGCCTATCTGAGGCCATTAAAGATGTTATGGTGGGGTTCCCGGCGCCTACAGGTCTGAATGAGTCCATGACTATGGCTATTCAGATTGATCGGCGTTTACGGGAGCGCAAACCTGTGCACCATTTGGCGGTGTCTTCTGAACAGGCACCTGAGATAATGCAATGTGATAGAATTCAGTCCAGAAGTGAACGGCAAAATTATAGGTGGAAAAATGGATTGTGTTTTTATTGTGGTGATTCAGCTCATGTTATATCAGCATGCTCTAAACGCACAAAAAAGGTTGATAAGTCTGTTGCCATTGGTACTTTACAGTCTAAGTTCATTCTGTCTGTGACTCTGATTTGTTCATTATCATCCATTTCCGTCGATGCCTATGTGGATTCAGGCGCTGCCCTGAGTCTTATGGATTGGTCATTTGCCAATCGCTGTGGGTTTAGTCTGGAACCTCTGGAAGTTCCTATTCCTTTGAAAGGAATTGACTCTACACCTTTGGCTATGAATAAACCTCAGTACTGGACACAAGTGACAATGCGTATGACTCCCGTTCATCAGGAGGTGATTCGCTTCCTGGTACTGTATAATTTACATGATGTCTTAGTGCTTGGTCTGCCGTGGTTACAAACTCATAACCCAGTCCTACACTGGAAAACAATGTCTGTGTTAAGCTGGGGATGTCAGGGGGTTCATGATGATGCATCTCCGATTTCTATCGCTTCATCTACTCCTTCTGAGGTTCCGGTATTTTTGTCTGATTATCGGGAGGTTTTTGAGGAGCCTAAGCTCAGTTCGCTTCCTCCTCACAGGGATTGCAATTGTGCTATAGATTTGATTCCTGGCAGTAAATTCCCTAAAGGTCGTTTGTTCAATCTGTCAGTGCCAGAGCATACTGCTATGCGGAATTATGTTAAGGAGTCCTTGGAAAAGGGACATATCCGTCCATCTTCGTCCCCTTTGGGAGCAGGTTTTTTTTTCGTTTCCAAAAAAGATGGTTCCTTGAGGCCTTGCATAGATTATCGTCTTTTGAATAAGATTACAGTCAAATATCAGTATCCTTTGCCATTGTTGACTGATTTGTTCGCTCGCATTAAGGGGGCTAAATGGTTCACTAAGATTGATCTTCGGGGTGCGTATAATCTTGTGCGGATAAGGCAGGGTGATGAGTGGAAAACCGCATTTAATACGCCTGAGGGCCATTTCGAGTATTTGGTGATGCCTTTTGGACTTTCTAATGCTCCTTCTGTCTTCCAGTCTTTTATGCACGATATTTTCCGTGAATGTCTGGATAAATTTATTATCGTGTATTTGGATGATGTTTTGGTTTTTTCTGATGACTGGGAGTCTCATGTTCAGCAGGTCAGGAAGGTGTTTCAGGTCCTGCGGGCCAATTCTTTGTTTGTAAAGGGTTCTAAATGTCTCTTTGGAGTCCAGAAGATTTCCTTTTTGGGGTATATTTTTTCCCCTTCTACTTTTGAGATGGATCCCGTCAAGGTTCAGGCTATTTGTGACTGGACGCAGCCTACATCTCTTAAGAGTCTACAGAAGTTCTTGGGCTTTGCTAATTTTTATCGTCGCTCCATAACTAATTTTTCTAGTGTTGTTAAGCCTTTGACGGATTTGACTAAGAAGGGTGCTGATGTTACTGATTGGTCTCCTGCGGCTGTGGAGGCCTTTCAGGAACTTAAGCGCCGGTTTTCTTCTGCTCCTGTGTTGCGTCAGCCAGATACGTCGCTTCCTTTTCAGGTTGAGGTTGATGCTTCCGAGATCGGAGCGGGGGCGGTTTTGTCACAGAGAAGCTCCGATGGCTCAGTGATGAAGCCATGTGCGTTCTTTTCTAGAAAATTTTCGCCCGCTGAACGGAATTATGATGTTGGTAATCGGGAGCTTTTGGCCATGAAGTGGGCATTTGAGGAGTGGCGTCATTGGCTTGAGGGTGCTAGACATCGTGTGCTGGTCTTGACTGATCACAAAAATTTGATGTACCTTGAGTCTGCCAAGCGTCTGAATCCTAGACAGGCTCGTTGGTCACTGTTTTTCTCCCGTTTCAATTTTGTGGTTTCGTACCTGCCAGGTTCAAAGAATGTGAAGGCGGATGCTCTTTCTAGGAGTTTTGTGCCTGACTCCCCTGGAAATTCTGAGCCCACTGGTATCCTTAGGGATGGGGTGATTTTGTCGGCTGTCTCCCCAGACTTGCGACGTGCTTTGCAGGAGTTTCAGGCGGATAAACCTGATCGTTGTCCACCGGAAAGACTGTTTGTTCCGGATAATTGGACCAGTAGAGTCATCTCCGAGGTCCATTCTTCTGTGTTGGCAGGTCATCCTGGAATATTTGGTACTAGAGACTTGGTGGCCAGGTCTTTTTGGTGGCCTTCCTTGTCGAGGGATGTGCGTTCTTTCGTGCAGTCTTGTGGAGTTTGCGCTCGGGCTAAGCCTTGCTGTTCTCGGGCCAGTGGATTATTGTCACCTTTGCCTATCCCGAAGAGGCCTTGGACGCACATTTCCATGGACTTTATTTCGGATCTCCCTGTCTCTCAAAAAATGTCCGTCATATGGGTTGTGTGTGACCGCTTTTCTAAGATGGTTCATCTGGTACCCTTGCCTAAGTTACCTTCCTCCTCTGAGTTGGTCCCTCTGTTTTTTCAAAACGTGGTTCGTTTGCATGGCATTCCGGAGAACATCGTTTCTGACAGGGGATTCCAGTTTGTGTCTAGATTTTGGCGGACGTTCTGTGCTAAGATGGGCATTGATTTGTCCTTTTCGTCTGCATTCCATCCCCAGACGAATGGCCAGATGGAACGAACTAATCAGACTTTAGAAACTTATTTAAGGTGTTTTGTTTCTGCTGATCAAGATGACTGGGTTTCCTTTTTGCCGCTTGCCGAGTTTGCCCTTAATAATCGGGCTAGTTCTGCTACCTTGGTTTCTCCTTTCTATTGTAATTCGGGGTTTCATCCTCGTTTTTCCTCTGGTCAGGTGGAGCCTTCTGATTGTCCTGGAGTGGACATGGTGGTGGATAGGTTGCATCGGATTTGGAGTCATGTGGTGGACAATTTGAAGTTGTCCCAGGAGAGGGCTCAGCAGTTTGCTAATCGCCGTCGCCGCATGGGGCCTCGACTTCTTGTTGGGGACTTGGTGTGGTTGTCTTCTCGTTTTGTTCCTATGAAGGTCTCTTCTCCTAAGTTCAAGCCTCGGTTCATCGGTCCCTATAGGATCTTGGAAATTCTTAACCCTGTGTCGTTTCGTTTGGATCTCCCGGCATCGTTTGCTATTCATAATGTGTTCCATCGGTCGTTGTTGCGGAAGTATGAGGTACCTGTTGTTCCTTCGCTTGAGCCTCCTGCTCCGGTGCTGGTGGAGGGTGAATTGGAGTATGTTGTGGAGAAGATCTTGGATTCTCGTGTTTCCAGACGGAAACTCCAGTATTTGGTCAAGTGGAAGGGTTATGGTCAGGAGGATAATTCTTGGGTGATTGCCTCTGATGTTCATGCTGCCGATTTGGTCCGTGCTTTTCATAGGGCTCATCCTGGTCGCCCTGGTGGTTCTCGTGAGGGTTCGGTGACCCCTCCTCAAGGGGGGGGTACTGTTGTCAGTTCTGTTTTTGGGCTCCCTCTGGTGGTTACTGATGGTACTGGGTGACTTGTGTTCTCTGCGGTCTCTGGTGTCCACCTGTTCCATCAGGTTATGGGAGTTTCCTATTTAACCTGGCCTTTTTGTCATTTCCTCGCCGGCTATCAATGTAATCAGCGTGTCTTTTTACCTCTGCTCCCTGCGTCTTATCTTCAGGACAAGCTAAGTTTTGATTTTCCTGTTCCACGTTTTGCTTTATTTTTGTCTTAGTCCAGCTTGCTGATATGTGATTCCTTGCTGCTGGTTGCTCTAGTGGGCTGAAATTACTCCTCATGTTCCATGAGTTGGCACATGAGTTCAAGTAATTTCAGGATGGTTTTTTGAAGGGTTTTTCGCTGACCGCGCAGTTCACTTTTGTATTCTCTGCTATCTAGATTTAGCGGGCCTCATTTTTGCTGATTCTATTTTCATAACTACGTATGTGCTTTCCTCTCATTTCACCGTTATTACATGTGGGGGGCTGCTATTTCTGTGGGGTGTTTCTCTGGAGGCAAGTGAGGTCTGTGTTTCTTCTAATAGGGGAAGTTAATCCTTCGGCTGGCGCGAGACGTCTAGGAATCATCGTAGGCACGTTCCCCGGCTATTGCTAGTTGTGTGTTTAGGTTCAGGATCGCGGTCAGCTCAGGTTCCATCACCCTAGAGCTTGTTTTGTTTTTGTGCTTGTCCTTTTGTGATCCCCTGCCATTGGGATCATGACACGTCGCCACCTTCTTCTCCTCCCTCTTTATCTCTGGGTGGCTGAGGAGCCTTGTGCCAGCATGAATGTTCAGGAATTAGCTTCTCGTGTAGACCAGCTTGCTGCTCGGGTACAGGGTATTTCTGATTATATTGTTCAGACTCCTGTTTTAGAACCGAAGATCCCTACTCCTGATTTGTTTTTTGGTGACAGGTCCAAATTTTTGAGTTTTAAAAACAACTGTAAACTGTTTTTTGCTTTGAGACCTCAATCCTCTGGTGATTCCATTCAGCAGGTTAAAATCATCATCTCTCTGCTGCGTGGCGATCCACAGGATTGGGCATTTTCCCTGGAATCTGGGAATCCGGCTTTGCTTAATGTAGACTCCTTTTTTCAGGCTTTAGGATTTTTATATGATGAACCTAATTCTGTGGATCAAGCTGAGAAGACCTTGTTGGCCCTGACTCAGGGTCAAGAGGCGGCAGAATTGTATTGTCAGAAATTCAGAAAATGGTCTGTGTTGACTAAATGGAATAATGATGCTTTGGCGGCAATTTTCAGAAAGGGTCTTTCTGAATCTGTTAAAGATGTTATGGTGGGGTTTCCCACGCCTTCTGGTCTGAGTGATTCTATGTCTCTGGGCATTCAGATTGACCGGCGCTTGCGGGAGCGCAGAACTGTGTGCACTGTGGCGTTATCCTCAGAGCAAATTCCTGAGCCAATGCAGTGTAATAGGATTCTGTCTAGAACGGAACGACAAGGATTCAGACGTCAGAATAGGTTGTGTTATTATTGTGGTGACGCTTCCCATGTCATTTCTGTCTGCCCTAAGGGGACAAAGAGGATCGCCAGTTCATTTACCATCAGTACTGTACAACCTAAATTTCTGTTATCTGTGTCCTTGATTTGCTCATTATCATCATTTTCTGTCATGGTGTTTGTGGATTCAGGCGCCGCCTTGAACTTAATGGACTTTTAGTTTGCCAGGTGTTGTGATTTTCCCTTGCAGCCTTTGCAGAACCCTATTCCTTTAAGGGGCATTGATGCTACACCCTTGGGTAAAAATAAGCCCCAGTTTTGGACACAGGTGACCATGCGCATGGCGCCAGCCCATCAGGAAGATTGTCGATTTCTGGTGTTGCATAATTTGCATGATGCTATCGTGCTGGGTTTTCCGTGGTTGCAGGTACATAATCCTGTGTTGGATTGGAAGTCCATGTCTGTGACTAGTTGGGGTTGTCAGGGGGTTCATAATGATGTTCCTTTGATCTCCTCTTCTTCCTCTTCTGAAATTCCAGAGTTTTTGTCTAATTTTCAGGATGTATTCGATGAGCCCAAGTCCAGTTTCCTTCCACTGCACAGGGACTGCGATTGTGCTATTGACTTTATTCCAGGCTGTAAGTTTCCTAAGGGTCAACTTTTCAACCTGTCTGTGCCTGAACATACCGCCATGCGGAACTATATTAAGGTTCCTTTGGAGAAAGGGCATATTCGACCATCTTCTTCACCGTTGGGAGCGGGGTTCTTTTTTGTTGCTAAAAAAGATGGTTCCTTGAGACCCTGTATTGATTATCGCCTCTTGAATAAAATCACGGTCAAGTTTCAATACCCTTTACCTTTGCTTACCGATTTGTTTGCTAGGATTAAGGGAGCTAGTTGGTTTACGAAGATTGACCTTCGGGGGGCATATAATCTTGTTCGTATTAAGCAGGGTGATGAATGGAAAACTGCGTTTAACACAATTCGAAGGCCATTTTGAATACCTTGTGATGCCATTCGGGCTCTCTAATGCTCCATCTGTTTTTCAGTCCTTCATGCATGATATCTTCCGGACTTATCTTGATAAATTCTTGATTGTATATTTGGACGATATTTTGATTTTTTCCGATGATTGGGAGTCTCATGTGCAACAGGTCAGGATGGTATTTCAAATCCTTCGTGACAATGCTTTGTTTGTGAAAGGGTCTAAGTGTCTCTTTGGGGTGCAGAAGGTTTCTTTTTTGGGCTTTATTTTTTCTCCCTCGTCTATAGAGATGGATCCGGTTAAGGTTCAGGCCATTCATAATTGGATTCAGCCCACATCCGTGAAGAGCCTTCAGAAATTTTTGGGTTTTGCAAATTTTTATCGCCGTTTCATTGCTAATTTTTCCAGCGTGGTTAAACCCTTGACCGTTTTGACGAAGAAAGGCGCTGATGTGGCGAATTGGTCCTCTGCGGTTGTCTCTGCCTTTCAGGAACTTAAACGTCGATTTACTTCTGCTCCGGTGTTGCGCCAACCGGATGTTTCTCTTCCGTTTCAGGTTGAGATTGACGCTTCTGAGATTGGGGCACGGGCCGTTTTGTCTCAGAGGGATCCTGTTGGTTCTTTAATGAAACCGTGTGCCTTCTTTTCCCGTAAGTTTTCGCCTGCTGAACGCAATTATGATGTCGGCAATCGGGAGTTGTTGGCTATGAAGTGGGCATTTGAGGAGTGGCGACACTGGCTTGAGGGAGCTAAGCACCGTATTGTGGTCTTGACCGATCATAAGAATTTGATTTACCTCGAGTCTGCCAAATGGCTGAATCCTAGACAGGCTCGATGGTCCTTGTTTTTTTCCCGTTGTGATTTCGTGGTCTCGTACCTTCCAGGTTCTAATAATATTAAGGCTGATGCCCTCTCTTGGAGTTTTTTGCCTGATTCTCCTGAGGTCTTAGAACCGGTCGGTATTCTGAAAGAAGGGGTGGTCCTTTCTGCCATTTCCCCTGATTTACGACGGGTTCTTCAGGAATTTCAGGCTGACAAACCTGACCGCTGTCCTGTGGGGAAACTGTTTGTTCCTGACAGATGGACTAGTAGAGTGATTTCTGAGGTTCACTGTTCCGTGTTGGCTGGTCATCCTGGCATTTTTGGTACCAGAGACTTGGTTGGTAGGTCCTTTTGGTGGCCTTCTTTGTTGCGTGATGTGCGTTCTTTTGTGCAGTTCTGTGAGACTTGTGCGCGGGCCAAGCCTTGTTGCTCCCGTGCTAGTGGGATGCTTTTGCCATTGCCGGTCCTTGAGAGGCCCTGGACGCATATTTCTATGGATTTTATTTCCGATCTTCCTGTTTCCCAGAAGATGTCTGTTATCTGGGTTGTTTGTTATCGATTCTCTAAGATGGTTCATTTGGTGCCTTTGCCTAAATTGCCCTCCTCTTCGGATTTGGTTCCATTGTTTTTTCAGCATGTGGTCCGTTTGCATGGTATTCCGGAGAATATTGTGTCCGACAGAGGTTCCCAGTTTGTTTCTAGGTTTTGGCGGGCCTTTTGTGCTAGACTGGGCATTGATTTGTCTTTTTCTTCTGCATTTCATCCTCAGACAAATGGCCAGTCCGAGCGAACTAATCAGACTTTGGAGACTTATTTGAGATGCTTTGTGTCTGCTGATCAGGATGATTGGGTTGCTTTCTTGCCATTGGCCGAGTTTGCCCTTAATAATCGGGCTAGTTCGGCTACTTTGGTTTCGCCTTTCTTTTGTAATTTTGGTTTTCATCCTCGTTTTTCTTCTGGGCAGGTTGAGCCTTCTGACTGTCCTGGTGTGGATTCTGTGGTTGACAGGTTGCAGCAGATTTGGGCTCATGTGGTGGACAATTTGGTGTTGTCTCAGGAGGAGGCTTAACGTTTTGCTAACCGTCGTCGGTGTGTTGGTTCCCGGCTTCGGGTTGGGGATCTGGTCTCGTTGTCTTCCCGTCATGTTCCTATGAAAGTTTCTTCTCCTAAGTTTAAGCCTCGGTTTATTGGTCCTTATAGGATTTCTGAGATTATTAATCCGGTGTCTTTTCGACTGGTGCTTCCGGCCTCTTTTGCTATCCATAATGTCTTCCATAGATCTTTATTGCGGAAATATGTGGAGCCCGTTGTTCCCTCTGTTGATCCTCCAGCTCCTGTGTTGGTTGATGGGGAGTTGGAATATGTTGTTGAGAAGATTTTGGATTCCCGTTTTTCGAGGCGGAAGCTTCAGTACCTTGTCAAATGGAAGGGTTATGACCAGGAGGATAATTCTTGGGTTTTTGCCTCTGATGTCCATGCCGCTGATTTGGTTCGTACCTTTCATCTGGCTCATCCTGATCGGCCTGGGGGCTCTGGTGAGGGTTCGGTGACCCCTCCTCAAGGGGGGGGTACTGTTGTGAATTCTGCTTTTGGGCTCCCTCTGTTGTGAACTCTGTTGTCAAGCTCCCTCCTGTGGTCATGAATGGTACTTCGGCTGGTTCTGTCCATGGGCTTCCTCTGGTGTTTGTGAGTGGGGCTGTGGCTTCTGAGTTTCCTTCCACAGGTGACAAGGTTAATTTGTTAGCTGGCTGCTCTATTTAACTCCACTTAGATCTTTGCTCCATGCCACCTGTCAATGTTCCATTATTGGTCTAGTTCGCTCCTGGATCGTTCTTGTGACCTGTCTTCCCAGCAGAAGCTAAGTTCCTGCTTGTTTTTCTCTTGTTTGCTATTTTTCTGTCCAGCTTGCTATTTTGATTTTTGTCTTGCTTGCTGGAAGCTCTGGGACGCAGAGGGAGCGCCTCCGCACCGTGAGTCGGTGCGGAGGGTCTTTTTGCGCCCTCTGCGTGGTCTTTTTGTAGTTTTTGTGCTGACCGCAAAGTTACCTTTCCTATCCTCTGTCTGTTCAGTAAGTCGGGCTTCTCTTTGCTATATCTATTTCATCTCTGTGTTTGTAATTTTCATCTTAACTCACAGTCATTATATGTGGGGGGCTGCCTTTTCCTTTGGGGATTTTCTCTGAGGCAAGGTAGGCTTTATTTTTCTATCTTTAGGGCTAGCTAGTTTATTAGGCTGTGACGAGTTGCCTAGGGAGCGTTAGGAGCAATCCACGGCTATTTCTAGTGTGTGTGATAGGATTAGGGATTGCGGTCAGCAGAGTTCCCACGTCTCAGAGCTTGTCTTCTATTATTAGTAACTATCAGGTCATTCCGTGTGCTCTTAACCACCAGGTCCATTATTGTCCTAACCACCAGGTCATAACAGTACAGGTGGCCCAAAGTACTAATGCATCTCAATAGAGGGATAAGAGAAGTTTTGAGACCATTTTTTTTTCCTTGCAGTGTGTTTTGTCTCTCTTTTCCCCTTTACCTCTGGGTGGTTCAGGATACCGGTGTAAATATGGACATTCAAGGTCTGTCCTCTTGGATGGATAATCTCACTGCAAGGGTACAAAACATTCAAGATTTTGTGGTTCAGAATCCGATGTCAGAGCCTAGGATTCCAATTCCTGATTTGTTTTTTGGGGATAGATGTAAGTTTCTGAATTTCAAAAATAATTGTAAATTGTTTCTTGCTTTGAAACCTCGCTCCTCAGGTGACCCTGTACAACAAGTAAAAATCATTATTTCTTTGTTACGTGGCGACCCTCAAGACTGGGCATTTTCCCTTGCGCCAGGAGATCCGGCATTGCGTAATGTTGATGCGTTTTTTCTGGCGCTTGGATTGCTTTATGATGAACCAAATTCAGTGGATCAGGCAGAGAAAATCTTGCTGGCTCTGTGTCAGGGTCAGGATGAGGTAGAGATATATTGTCAGAAGTTTAGGAAGTGGTCTGTACTCACTCAGTGGAATGAATGTGCCCTGGCAGCAATTTTCAGAAAGGGTCTCTCTGAAGCCCTTAAGGATGTCATGGTGGGATTTCCCATGCCTGCCGGTCTGAATGAGTCTATGTCTTTGGCCATTCAGATCGATCGACGCTTGCGTGAGCGTAAAGCTGTGCACCATTTGGCGGTATTATCTGAGCATAGACCTGAGCCTATGCAATGTGATAGGACTTTGACCAGAGCTGAACGGCAAGAACACAGACGTCGGAATGGGCTGTGTTTTTACTGTTGTGATTCCACTCATGCTATCTCCGATTGTCCTAAGCGCACTAAGCGTTTCGCTAGGTCGGCCACCATTGGTACGGTACAGTCGAAATTTCTTTTGTCCGTTACTCTGATTTGCTCTCTGTCGTCCTATTCTGTCATGGCATTTGTGGATTCAGGCGCTGCCCTGAATTTGATGGACTTGAAGTTTGCCAGGTGCTGTGGTTTTTTCTTGGAGCCCTTGCAGTATCCTATTCCATTGAGAGGAATTGATGCTACGCTTTGGCCAAGAATAAGCCTCAGTACTGGACCCAATTGACCATGTGCATGGCTCCTGCACATCAGGAGGATATTCGCTTTTTGGTGTTGCATAATCTGCATGATGTGGTCGTTTTGGGGTTGCCATGGCTGCAAGTCCATAATCTAGTGTTGGATTGGAAATCTATGTCTGTGTCCAGCTGGGGTTGTCAGGGGGTACATGGTGATGTTCCATTTTTGTCTATTTCGTCATCCACCCCTTCTGAAGTCCCGGAGTTTTTGTCGGATTACCGGGATGTATTTGATGAGCCCAAGTCCAGTGCCCTACCTCCTCATAGGGATTGCGATTGTGCTATTGATTTGATTCCTGGTAGTAAGTTCCCTAAGGGCCGACTGTTCAATTTGTCTGTGCCAGAGCACGCCGCTATGCGGAGTTATATAAAGGAATCCTTGGAGAAGGGTCATATTCGCCCGTCGTCGTCACCATTGGGAGCAGGGTTCTTTTTTGTGGCCAAGAAGGATGGTTCTTTGAGACCTTGTATTGATTACCGCCTTCTTAATAAGATCACGGTCAAATTTCAGTACCCTTTGCCGCTGCTGTCTGATTTATTTGCTCGGATTAATGGGGCTAGTTGGTTCACCAAGATAGATCTTCGTGGTGCGTATAATCTTGTGCGTATTAAACAGGGCGATGAATGGAAAACAGCATTTAATACGCCCGAGGGCCATTTTGAGTACCTGGTTATGCCATTCGGGCTTTCCAATGCTCCATCAGTATTTCAGTCCTTTATGCATGACATCTTCCGAGAGTACCTGGATAAATTCCTGATTGTATACTTGGATGATATTTTGGTCTTCTCGGATGATTGGGAGTCTCACGTGAAGCAGGTCAGAATGGTGTTCCAGGTCCTTCGTGCAAATTCTTTGTTTGTGAAGGGGTCAAAGTGTCTCTTTGGAGTTCAGAAGGTTTCATTTTTGGGTTTCATTTTTTCCCCTTCTACTATCGAGATGGACCCTGTTAAAGTCCAGGCCATTTATGATTGGACTCAGCCGACATCTGTGAAGAGTCTGCAGATGTTCCTGGGCTTTGCTAATTTTTATCGTCGCTTCATTAGTAATTTTTCTAGTGTTGCTAAACCGTTGACTGATTTGACCAAGAAGGGTGCTGATGTGGCCAATTGGTCTTCTGCAGCTGTGGAAGCTTTTCAGGAGTTGAAGCGTCGTTTTTCTTCTGCCCCTGTGTTGTACCAGCCTGATGTTTCGCTCCCGTTTCAGGTCGAGGTTGATGCTTCTGAGATTGGAGCAGGGGCTGTTTTGTCGCAGAGAAGTTCTGATGGCTCAGTGATGAAACCATGTGCCTTCTTTTCTAGAAAGTTTTTGCCTGCTGAGCGCAATTATGATGTTGGCAATCGAGAGTTGTTGGCCATGAAGTGGGCATTCGAGGAGTGGCGTCATTGGCTTGAAGGAGCCAAGCATCGCGTGGTGGTCTTGACGGATAACAAGAATTTGACTTATCTCGAGTCTGCCAAACGGTTGAATCCTAGACAGGCTCGATGGTCGCTATTTTTCTCCCGTTTTGATTTTGTGGTTTCGTACCTTCCGGGCTCTAAGAATGTGAAGGCTGATGCCCTGTCAAGGAGTTTTGTGCCCGACTCTCCGGGTGTTCCTGAGCCGGCGGGTATTCTCAAAGAGGGGGTAATTTTGTCTGCCATCTCCCCTGATGTGCGGTGGGTGCTGCAAAAATTTCAGGCTGATAGACCTGACCGTTGCCCAGCGGAGAAACTGTTTGTCCCTGATAAATGGACTAGTAGAGTTATCTCTGAGGTTCATTGTTCGGTGTTGGCTGGTCATCCTGGAATCTTTGGTACCAGAGATTTGGTGGCTAGATCCTTTTGGTGGCCGTCTTTGTCACGGGATGTGAGTTCTTTTGTGCAGTCCTGTGGGACTTGTGCTCGGGTTAAGCCCTGCTGTTCTCGTGCCAGTGGGTTGCTTTTGCCCTTGCCGGTCCTGAAGAGGCCCTGGACGCATATTTCTATGGATTTTATTTCGGATATCCCTGTCTCTTAAAAGATGTCGGTCATTTGGGTGGTTTGTGATCGCTTCTCAAAGATGGTCCATTTGGTACCCTTGTCTAAGTTGCCTTCCTCCTCTGATTTGGTGCCATTGTTTTTCCAGCATGTGGTTCGTTTACATGGCATTCCGGAGAACATCGTTTCGGACAGAGGTTCCCAGTTTGTTTCGAGGTTTTGGCGATCCTTTTGTGCCAGGATGGGCATTGATTTGTCTTTTTCCTCGGCTTTCCATCCTCAGACAAATGGCCAAACCGAACGAACTAATCAGACTTTGGAAACATATCTGAGATGCTTTGTTTCTGCTGATCAGGATGATTGGGTGTCCTTTTTGCATTTGGCTGAGTTCGCCCTTAATAATCGGGCCAGCTCGGCTACTTTGGTTTCGCCGTTTTTCTGCAATTCTGGTTTCCATCCTCGTTTCTCTTCAGGGCAGGTTGAGCCTTCGGACTGTCCTGGTGTAGATACTGTGGTGGATAGGTTGCAGCAGATTTGGACTCATGTGGTGGACAATTTGACATTGTCCCAGGAGAAGGCTCAACGTTTCGCTAACCGCCGGCGCTGTGTGGGTCCCCGACTTCGTGTTGGGGATTTGGTTTGGCTGTTGTCTCGTTATGTTCCTATGAAGGTTTCCTCTCCTAAGTTAAGCCTCGTTTCATTGGTCCGTATAGGATTTCTGAAGTTCTTAATCCTGTGTCATTTCGTTTGGACTTTCCAGCTTCTTTTGCCATCCATAATGTATTCCATAGGTCGTTGTTGCGGAGATACGTGGCGCCTATGGTTCCCTCCGTTGATCCTCCTGCCCCGGTGTTGGTCGAGGGGGAGTTGGAGTATGTGGTGGAGAAGATTTTGGATTCTCGTGTTTCGAGACGGAAACTCCAGTACCTGGTCAAGTGGAAGGGTTATGGTCAGGAAGATAATTCCTGGGTTTTTGCCTCTGATGTTCATGCTGACGATCTAGTTCGCGCCTTTCATTTGGCTCATCCTGATCGGCCTGGGGGCTCTGGTGAGGGTTCGGTGACTGTTGTGAATTCTGTGGCTGAATTCACTCCTGTGGTCACAAGTGGTACTGCAGCTTCTAAGCTTCCTCCCTCAGGTGTTCTGGTGAGCTCGTTAACTGCTTCATTACTTAACTCCGCCTGATGCTGCTATCCTTGCTCCTTGTCAATGTTTCAGTGTTGGATCTGAGCTTCTCCTGATTGTTCCTGTGACCTGCTGCTCTGTATAGCTAAGTGCTTTTTGCTTTTTTTGTTGCTTTTTTTCTGTCCAGCTTGTCTTTTGTTTTGCTGGAAGCTCTGAGACGCAAAGGGTGTACCGCCGTGCCGTTAGTTCGGCACGGTGGTTTTTTTTTGCCCCCTTTGCGTGGTTTTGCTTTAGGGTTTTTTGTAGACTGCAAAGTTCGCTTTACTGTCCTCGCTCTGTCCTAGAATATCGGGCCCCACTTTGCTGAATCTATTTCATCTCTACGTTTTGTCTTTTCATCTTACTCACAGTCATTATATGTGGGGGGCTGCCTTTTCCTTTGGGGAATTTCTCTGGGGCAAGTCAGGCCTATTTTTCTATCTTCAGGCTAGCTAGTTTCTTAGGCTGTGCCGAGTTGCCTAGGTAGTTGTTAGGCGCAATCTACAGCCGCTTTTAGTTGTGTTTAGGATAGGATCAGGTGTGCAGTCTACAGAGTTTCCACGTCTCAGAGCTCATTCTTGTATTTTTGGGTATTTGTCAGATCACTGTGTGCGCTCTGATCGCTAAGCACACTGTGTTTCTGGATTGGCTTCATAACACCTGTCATTAGCAAACATAACAGTACAAGGAGCCAAACTAATGATTCTCAATAGAGGGAAAGAAAAAGTTCTGACATCATTTTTTTTTTTTTTCTGCTCTGTGTTCACTTTTTTTTTTTTCCCCTAGACATTTGGGTGATTCTGGACACAGGTGTGGACATGGATATTCAGGGTCTGTGCTCTTCAATGGATAATCTCTTTATAAATGTACAAAAAATTCAAGATACTATTGATCAGAAATCTATGTTAGAACCAAGAATTCCTATTCCTGATTTGTTTTTTGGAGATAGAACTAAGTTTCTAAGTTTCAAAAATAATTGTAAGCTATTTCTGGCCTTGAAACCTCATTCTTCTGGTAATCCTATTCAACAGGTTTTGATTATTATTTCTTTTTTGCGCGGCGACCCTCAAGACTGGGCATTTTCTCTTGCGCCAGGAGACCCTGCATTGAGTAGTGTCGATGCGTTTTTCCTGGCGCTCGGATTGCTGTACGATGAGCCTAATTCAGTGGATCAGGCTGAGAAAAATTTGCTGGCTTTGTGCCAGGGTCAGGATGATATAGAAGTATATTGTCAGAAATTTAGGAAATGGTCAGTACTCACTCAGTGGAATGAATCTGCGCTGGCAGCTTTGTTCAGAAAGGGTCTCTCTGAGGCTCTTAAGGATGTCATGGTGGGATTTCCTATGCCTGCTGGTTTGAATGAGTCTTTGTCTTTGGCCATTCAGATCGGTCGACGCTTGCGCGAGCGTAAATCTGTGCACCATTTGGCGGTACTGCCTGAGGTTAAACCTGAGCCTATGCAGTGCGATAGGACTATGACTAGAGTTGAACGGCAGGAATACAGACGTCTGAATGGTCTGTGTTTCTACTGTGGTGATTCCACTCATGCTATTTCTGATTGTCCTAAGCGCACTAAGCGGTCCGCTAGGTCTGCCGTCATTGGTACTGTACAGTCCAAATTCCTTCTGTCCATTACCTTGATATGCTCTTTGTCGTCGTTTTCTGTCATGGCGTTTGTGGATTCGGGCGCTGCCCTGAATCTGATGGATTTGGATTATGCTAAACGTTGTGGGTTTTTCTTGGAGCCTTTGCGGTGTCCTATTCCATTGAGAGGAATTGATGCTACACCTTTGGCCAAGAATAAACCTCAATACTGGGCCCAGCTGACCATGTGCATGGCTCCTGCACATCAGGAAGTTATTCGCTTTCTGGTGTTGCATAATCTGCATGATGTGGTCGTGTTGGGGTTGCCATGGCTACAAACCCATAATCCAGTATTGGATTGGAATTCCATGTCGGTATCCAGCTGGGGTTGTCAGGGGGTACATGGTGATGTTCCATTTTTGTCGATTTCGTCATCCACCCCTTCTGAGGTCCCAGAGTTCTTGTCTGATTATCAGGATGTATTTGAAGAGCCCAAGTCCGATGCTCTACCTCCGCATAGGGATTGTGATTGTGCTATCAATTTGATTCCTGGTAGTAAATTCCCTAAAGGTCGATTATTTAATTTATCCGTGCCCGAACACGCCGCTATGCGCAGTTATGTGAAGGAATCCCTGGAGAAGGGACATATTCGCCCATCGTCATCACCACTGGGAGCAGGGTTCTTCTTTGTAGCCAAGAAGGATGGTTCGCTGAGACCGTGTATTGATTACCGCCTTCTTAATAAGATCACTGTTAAATTTCAGTATCCCTTGCCATTGTTATCTGACTTGTTTGCTCGGATTAAGGGGGCTAGTTGGTTCACTAAGATAGATCTTCGTGGTGCGTATAATCTGGTGAGAATCAGGCAAGGAGATGAATGGAAAACGGCATTCAATACGCCCGAGGGTCATTTTGAGTATCTAGTGATGCCGTTCGGACTTGCCAATGCTCCATCTGTGTTTCAGTCTTTTATGCATGACATCTTCCGTGAGTATCTGGATAAATTCCTGATTGTTTACTTGGATGACATTTTGATCTTCTCAGATGATTGGGAGTCTCATGTGAAGCAGGTCAGAATGGTTTTTCAGGTCCTGCGTGCTAACTCTTTGTTTGTGAAGGGATCAAAGTGTCTCTTCGGTGTGCAGAAAGTTTCATTTTTGGGGTTCATCTTTACCCCTTCTACTATCGAGATGGATCCAGTTAAGGTCCAAGCCATCCAGGATTGGATTCAGCCGACATCTCTGAAAAGTCTGCAAAAGTTCCTGGGCTTTGCTAATTTTTATCGTCGCTTCATCTGTAATTTTTCTAGCATTGCCAAACCATTGACCGATTTGACCAAGAAGGGTGCTGATTTGGTTAATTGGTCTTCTGCTGCTGTGGAAGCTTTTCAGGAGTTGAAGCGTCGTTTTTGTTCTGCCCCTGTGTTGTGTCAGCCAGATGTTTCTCTTCCGTTCCAGGTCGAGGTTGATGCTTCTGAGATTGGAGCAGGGGCGGTTTTGTCACAGAGAGGTTCTGATTGCTCAGTGATGAAACCATGTGCTTTCTTTTCCAGGAAGTTTTCGCCCGCTGAGCGTAATTATGATGTGGGCAATCGAGAGTTGCTGGCCATGAAGTGGGCATTCGAGGAGTGGCGTCATTGGCTTGAAGGAGCTAAGCATCGCGTGGTGGTATTGACTGATCATAAGAACTTGACTTATCTCGAGTCTGCCAAGCGCTTGAATCCTAGACAGGCCCGTTGGTCGTTATTTTTTGCCCGCTTCGACTTTGTGATTTCTGTTATGGCCGGCAATCAGGCAACACAGCGTGCAGTAATCAGCGCACATACAGAGATCTGGCAATAACCAAAAACAATAGGACGAGCTCTGAGACGTGGAATCTCTGTAGACTGCAGTACCTGATCTATCCTCACACAACTATAAGCAGCAGTGGATTGCGCCTATCACTACCTATGCAACTCGGCACTGCCTGAGGAGCTGACTAGCCTGAAGATAGAAATACAAGCCTGACTTACCTCAGAGAAATACCCCAAAGGAATAGGCAGCCCCCCACATATAATGACTGTTAGCAAGATGAAAAGACAAACGTAGGAATGAAATAGATTCAGCAAAGTGAGGCCCGATATTCTAGACAGAGCGAGGATAGCAAAGAGAACTATGCAGTCTACAAAAAACCCTAAAACGAAAACCACGCAAAGGGGCAAAAAGACCCACCGTGCCGAACTAACAGCACGGCGGTGCACCCCTTTGCTTCTCAGAGCTTCCAGCAAAAGTTAATAGCAAGCTGGACAGAAAAAACAGAAAACAAACTAGAAGCACTCATCTAGCAGAGCAGCAGGCCCAAGGAAAGATGCAGTAGCTCAGATCCAACACTGGAACATTGACAAGGAGCAAGGAAGACAGACTCAGGTGGAGCTAAATAGCAAGGCAGCCAACGAGCTCACCAAAACACCTGAGGGAGGAAGCCCAGAGACTGCAATACCACTTGTGACCACAGAAGTGAACTCAGCCACAGAATTCACAACAGTACCCCCCCTTGAGGAGGGGTCACCGAACCCTCACCAGAACCCCCAGGCCGACCAGGATGAGCCACATGAAAGGCACGAACAAGATCTGGGGCATGGACATCAGAGGCAAAAACCCAGGAATTATCTTCCTGAGCATAACCCTTCCATTTGACCAGATACTGGAGTTTCCGTCTAGAGACACGAGAATCCAAAATCTTCTCCACAATATACTCCAATTCCCCCTCCACCAAAACAGGGGCAGGAGGCTCCACAGATGGAACCATAGGTGCCACGTATCTCCTCAACAACGACCTATGGAATACATTATGTATGGAAAAGGAGTCTGGGAGGGTCAGACGAAAAGACACCGGATTGAGAATCTCAGAAATCCTATACGGACCAATAAAACGAGGTTTAAATTTAGGAGAGGAAACCTTCATAGGAATATGACGAGAAGATAACCAAACCAGATCCCCAACACGAAGTCGGGGTCCCACACGGCGTCTGCGATTAGCGAAAAGCTGAGCCTTCTCCTGGGACAAGGTCAAATTGTCCACTACCTGAGTCCAGATCTGCTGCAACCTGTCCACCACAGAATCCACACCAGGACAGTCTGAAGACTCAACCTGTCCTGAAGAGAAACGAGGATGGAACCCAGAATTGCAGAAAAATGGAGAGACCAAGGTAGCCGAGCTGGCCCGATTATTAAGGGCGAACTCAGCCAACGGCAAAAATGACACCCAATCATCCTGGTCAGCGGAAACAAAACATCTCAGATATGTTTCCAAGGTCTGATTTGTTCGTTCGGTCTGGCCATTAGTCTGAGGATGGAAGGCCGAGGAGAAAGATAGGTCAATGCCCATCCTACCACAAAAGGCTCGCCAGAACCTCGAGACAAACTGGGAACCTCTGTCAGAAACAATATTCTCAGGAATGCCATGTAAACGAACCACATGCTGGAAGAAAAAAGGCACCAAATCAGAGGAGGAAGGCAATTTAACCAAGGGCACCAGATGGACCATTTTAGAAAAGCGATCACAGACCACCCAAATGACCGACATTTTTTGAGAAACGGGAAGGTCAGAAATGAAATCCATCGAAATATGTGTCCAAGGCCTCTTCGGGACCGGCAAGGGCAAAAGCAACCCACTGGCACATGAACAGCAGGGCTTAGCCCTAGCACAAATTCCACAGGACTGCACAAAAGCACGCACATCCCGTGACAGAGATGGCCACCAGAAGGATCTAGCAACCAACTCCCTGGTACCAAAGATTCCTGGATGACCGGCCAGCACCGAACAATGAAGTTCAGAGATAACTTTACTAGTCCACCTATCAGGGACGAACAGTTTCTCGGCCGGACAACGATCAGGTTTATTAGCCTGAAATTTCTGCAACACTCTCCGCAAATCAGGAGAGATGGCAGACACAATGACTCCTTCCTTGAGGATACTCGCCGGCTCAGATAACCCCAGAGAGTCGGGCACAAAACTCCTAGACAGAGCATCCGCCTTCACATTTTTAGAGCCCGGAAGGTATGAAATCACAAAATCAAAACGAGCAAAAAATAACGACCAACGGGCCTGTCTAGGATTCAAGCGCTTGGCAGACTCAAGATAAGTAAGGTTCTTATGATCAGTCAATACCACCACGCGATGCTTAGCACCCTCAAGCCAATGACGCCACTCCTCGAATGCCCACTTCATGGCCAGCAACTCTCGGTTGCCCACATCATAATTACGCTCAGCAGCAGAAAATTTCCTGGAAAAGAAAGCACATGGTTTGAACACTGAGCAACCAGAACCTCTCTGTGACAAAACCGCCCCTGCACCAATCTCAGAAGCATCAACCTCGACCTGGAACGGAAGAGAAACATCAGGTTGACACAACACAGGGGCACAGCAAAAACGACGCTTCAACTCCTGAAAAGCTTCCACGGCAGCAGAAGACCAATTAACCAAATCAGCACCCTTCTTGGTCAAATCGGTCAATGGTCTGGCAATGCTAGAAAAATTACAGATGAAGCGACGATAAAAATTAGCAAAGCCCAGGAATTTCTGCAGACTTTTTAGAGATGTCGGCTGAGTCCAATCCTGGATGGCCTGAACCTTAACCGGATCCATCTCGATAGTAGAAGGGGAAAAGATGAACCCCAAAAATGAAACTTTCTGCACACCGAAGAGACACTTTGATCCCTTCACGAACAAGGAATTAGCACGCAGTACCTGGAAAACCATTCTGACTTGCTTCACATGAGACTCCCAATCATCTGAGAAGATCAAAATGTCATCCAAGTAAACAATCAAGAATTTATCCAGATACTCACGGAAAATGTCATGCATAAAAGACTGAAAAACAGATGGAGCATTGGCAAGTCCGAACGGCATCACCAGATACTCAAAATGACCCTCGGGCGTATTAAATGCCGTTTTCCATTCATCTCCCTGCCTGATTCTCACCAGATTATACGCACCACGAAGATCAATCTTAGTAAACCAACTAGCCCCCTTAATCCGAGCAAACAAGTCAGAAATCAATGGCAAGGGATACTGAAACTTAACAGTGATCTTATTAAGAAGGCGGTAATCAATACACGGTCTTAGCGAACCATCCTTCTTGGCTACAAAAAAGAACCCTGCTCCCAATGGTGACGACGATGGGCGAATATGTCCCTTCTCCAGGGACTCCTTCACATAACTGCGCATAGCGGTGTGTTCAGGTACGGACAAATTAAATAAACGACCCTTAGGGAATTTACTACCAGGAATCAAATCGATAGCACAATCACAATTCCTATGCGGAGGTAGGGCATCAGACTTGGACTCTTCAAATACATCCTGAAAGTCCGACATGAACTCTGGGATGTCAGAAGGAATGGATGACGAAATAGACAAAAATGGAACATCACCATGTACTCCCTGACAACCCCAGCTGGTTACCGACATAGAGTTCCAATCCAATACTGGATTATGGGTTTGTAGCCATGGCAACCCCAACACGACCACATCATGCAAATTATGCAGTACCAGAAAGCGAATAACTTCCTGATGTGCAGGAGCCATGCACATGGTCAGCTGGGCCCAGTACTGAGGCTTATTCTTGGCCAAAGGTGTAGCATCAATTCCTCTCAACGGAATAGGACACCGCAAAGGCTCCAAGAAAAATCCACAACGTTTAGCATAATCCAAATCCATCAGATTCAGGGCAGCGCCTGAATCCACAAACGCCATGACAGAATACGATGACAAAGAGCACATTAAGGTAATGGACAAAAGGAATTTGGACTGTACAGTACCAATAACGGCAGAGCTATCGAACCGCCTAGTGCGTTTAGGACAATTAGAAATAGCATGAGTAGAATCACCACAATAGAAACACAGCCTGTTCAGACGTCTGTGTTCTTGCCGTTCTACTTTAGTCATAGTCCTGTCGCACTGCATAGGCTCAGGTTTACTCTCAGACAATACCGCCAGATGGTGCACAGATTTACGCTCGCGCAAGCGACGACCGATCTGAATGGCCAAGGACATAGACTCATTCAAACCAGCAGGCATAGGAAATCCCACCATTACATCCTTAAGAGCTTCAGAGAGACCCTTTCTGAACAAAGCCGCTAGTGCAGATTCATTCCACAGAGTGAGTACTGACCACTTCCTAAATTTCTGACAATATACTTCTACATCATCCTGACCCTGGCATAAAGCCAGCAGATTTTTCTCAGCCTGATCCACTGAATTAGGCTCATCGTAAAGCAATCCCAGCGCCTGGAAAAATGCATCAACATTACTCAATGCAGAATCTCCTGGTGCAAGAGAAAACGCCCAGTCCTGTGGGTCGCCACGCAAAAAAGAAATAATAATCAAAACCTGTTGAATAGGATTACCAGAAGAATGAGGTTTCAAGGCCAAAAATAGCTTACAATTATTTCTGAAGCTCAGGAACTTAGTTCTGTCACCAAAAAACAAATCAGGAATCAGAATTCTTGGTTCTAGCATCGATTTCTGATCAATAGTATCTTGAATCTTTTGTACATTTACAACGAGATTATCCATTGAGGAGCACAGAGCCTGAATATCCATGTCCACAGCTGTGTCCTGAAGCACTCTAATGTCTAGGGGAAAAAAAAGACTGAAGACAGAGCTAAGAAAAAAAAATGATGTCAGGATTTCTTTTTTCCCTCTATTGGGAATCATTGGTGTGGCTCCTTGTACTGTTATGGCCGGCAATCAGGCAACACAGCGTGCAGTAATCAGCGCACATACAGAGATCTGGCAATAACCAAAAACAATAGGACGAGCTCTGAGACGTGGAATCTCTGTAGACTGCAGTACCTGATCTATCCTCACACAACTATAAGCAGCAGTGGATTGCGCCTATCACTACCTATGCAACTCGGCACTGCCTGAGGAGCTGACTAGCCTGAAGATAGAAATACAAGCCTGACTTACCTCAGAGAAATACCCCAAAGGAATAGGCAGCCCCCCACATATAATGACTGTTAGCAAGATGAAAAGACAAACGTAGGAATGAAATAGATTCAGCAAAGTGAGGCCCGATATTCTAGACAGAGCGAGGATAGCAAAGAGAACTATGCAGTCTACAAAAGACCCTAAAACGAAAACCACGCAAAGGGGCAAAAAGACCCACCGTGCCGAACTAACAGCACGGCGGTGCACCCCTTTGCTTCTCAGAGCTTCCAGCAAAAGTTAATAGCAAGCTGGACAGAAAAAACAGAAAACAAACTAGAAGCACTTATCTAGCAGAGCAGCAGGCCCAAGGAAAGATGCAGTAGCTCAGATCCAACACTGGAACATTGACAAGGAGCAAGGAAGACAGACTCAGGTGGAGCTAAATAGCAAGGCAGCCAAAGAGCTCACCAAAACACCTGAGGGAGGAAGCCCAGAGACTGCAATACCACTTGTGACCACAGAAGTGAACTCAGCCACAGAATTCACAACAGATTTCGTACCTTCCGGGCTCTAAAAATGTGAAGGCGGATGCTCTGTCTAGGAGTTTTGTGCCCGACTCTCCGGGTTTATCTGAGCCAGCGGGTATCCTCAAGGAAGGAGTCATTGTGTCTGCCATCTCCCCTGATTTGCGGCGGGTGCTGCAAAAATTTCAGGCGAATAAACCTGATCGTTGTCCAGCAGAGAAACTGTTCGTCCCTGATAGGTGGACTAATAAACTTATCTCTGAACTTCATTGTTCGGTGTTGGCTGGTCATCCTGGAATCTTTGGTACCAGAGAGTTAGTGGCTAGATCCTTCTGGTGGCCATCTCTGTCACGGGATGTACGTACTTTTGTGCAGTCCTGTGGGATTTGTGCTAGGGCTAAGCCCTGCTGTTCTCGTGCCAGTGGGTTGCTTTTGCCCTTGCCGGTCCCAAAGAGGCCTTGGACACATATTTCGATGGATTTCATTTCTGACCTTCCCGTTTCTCAAAAGATGTCAGTCATTTGGGTGGTCTGTGATCGCTTTTCTAAAATGGTCCATCTGGTGCCCTTGGCTAAATTGCCTTCCTCCTCTGATTTGGTACCTTTGTTCTTTCAGCATGTGGTTCGGTTGCATGGCATTCCTGAGAATATTGTTTCTGACAGAGGTTCCCAGTTTGTTTCAAGGTTTTGGCGAGCCTTTTGTGGTAGGATGGGCATTGACCTATCCTTTTCCTCGGCTTTCCATCCTCAGACTAATGGCCAGACCGAACGAACCAATCAGACCTTGGAAACATATCTGAGATGTTTTGTTTCTGCAGACCAGGATGATTGGGTGTCCTTTTTGCCGTTGGCTGAGTTCGCCCTTAATAATCGGGCCAGCTCGGCTACCTTGGTTTCTCCATTTTTTTGCAATTCTGGGTTCCATCCTCGTTTCTCTTCAGGACAGGTTGAGTCTTCGGACTGTCCTGGTGTGGATTCTGTGGTGGATAGGTTGCAGCAGATCTGGACTCAGGTAGTGGGCAATTTGATCTTGTCCCAGGAGAAAGCTCAACTTTTCGCCAATCGCAGACGCCGTGTGGGTCCCCGACTTCGTGTTGGGGATCTGGTTTGGTTATCTTCTCGTCATATTCCTATGAAGGTTTCCTCTCCTAAATTTAAACCTCGTTTTATTGGTCCGCATAGGATTTCTGAGGTTCTCAATCCTGTGTCTTTTCGTTTGACCCTCCCAGACTCCTTTTCCATACATAATGTATTCCATAGGTCGTTGTTGCGGAGATACGTGGCACCTATGGTTCCATCTGTTGAGCCTCCTGCCCCGGTTTTGGTGGAGGGGGAATTGGAGTATATTGTGGAGAAGATTTTGGATTCTTGTGTTTCTAGACGGAAACTCCAGTATCTGGTTAAATGGAAGGGTTATGCTCAGGAAGATAATTCCTGGGTTTTTGCCTCTGATGTTCATGCTTCCGATCTTGTTCCTGCCTTTCATGCGGCTCATCCTGGTCGGCCTGGGGGCTCTGGTGAGGGTTCGGTGACCCCTCCTCAAGGGGGGGGTACTGTTGTGAATTCTGTGGCTGAATTCACTCCTGTGGTCACAAGTGGTACTGCAGCTTCTGAGCTTCCTCCCTCAGGTGTTCTGGTGAGCTCGTTAACTGCTTCATTACTTAACTCCGCCTGATGCTGCTATCCTTGCTCCTTGTCAATGTTTCAGTGTTGGATCTGAGCTTCTCCTGATTGTTCCTGTGACCTGCTGCTCTGTATAGCTAAGTGCTTTTTGCTTTTTTTGTTGCTTTTTTTCTGTCCAGCTTGTCTTTTGTTTTGCTGGAAGCTCTGAGACGCAAAGGGTGTACCGCCGTGCCGTTAGTTCGGCACGGTGGGTTTTTTTTGCCCCCTTTGCGTGGTTTTGCTTTAGGGTTTTTTGTAGACTTCAAAGTTCGCTTTACTGTCCTCGCTCTGTCCTAGAATATCGGGCCCCACTTTGCTGAATCTATTTCATCTCTACGTTTTGTCTTTTCATCTTACTCACAGTCATTATATGTGGGGGGCTGCCTTTTCCTTTGGGGAATTTCTCTGGGGCAAGTCAGGCCTATTTTTCTATCTTCAGGCTAGCTAGTTTCTTAGGCTGTGCCGAGTTGCCTAGGTAGTTGTTAGGCGCAATCCACAGCCGCTTTTAGTTGTGTTTAGGATAGGATCAGGTGTGCAGTCTACAGAGTTTCCACGTCTCAGAGCTCGTTCTTGTATTTTTGGGTATTTGTCAGATCACTGTGTGCGCTCTGATCGCTAAGCACACTGTGTTTCTGGATTGCCTTCATAACACCTGTCATTAGCAAACATAACAGGTGACCCCTCCTCAAGGGGGGGGTACTGTTGTGAATTCTGTTGTCAAGCTCCCTCCTGTGGTCATGAATGGTACTTCGGCTGGTTCTGTCCATGGGCTTCCTCTGGTGGTTGTGAGTGGGGCTGCGGCTTCTGAGTTTCCTTCCACAGGTGACAAGGTTAATTCGTAAGCTGGCTACTCTATTTAACTCCACTTAGATCTTTGCTCCATGCCACCTGTCAATGTTCCATTATTGGTCTAGTTCGCTCCTGGATCGTTCTTGTGACCTGTCTTCCCAGCAGAAGCTAAGTTCCTGATTGTTTTTCTCTTGTTTGCTATTTTTCTGTCCAGCTTGCTATTTTGATTTTTGTCTTGCTTGCTGGAAGCTCTGGGACGCAGAGGGAGCGCCTCTGCACCGTGAGTCGGTGCGGAGGGTCTTTTTGCGCCCTCTGTGTGGTCTTTTTGTAGTTTTTGTGCTGACCGCAAAGTTACCTTTCCTATCCTCTGTCTGTTCAGTAAGTCAGGCCTCTCTTTGCTATATCTATTTCATCTCTGTGTTTGTAATTTTCATCTTAACTCACAGTCATTATATGTGGGGGGCTGCCTTTTCCTTTGGGGATTTTCTCTGAGGCAAGGTAGGCTTTATTTTTCTATCTTTAGGGCTAGCTAGTTTCTTAGGCTGTGACGAGTTGCCTAGGGAGCGTTAGGAGCAATCCACGGCTATTTCTAGTGTGTGTGATAGGATTAGGGATTGCGGTCAGCAGAGTTCCCACGTCCCAGAGCTTGTCTTGTATTATTAGTAACTATCAGGTCATTCCGTGTGCTCTTAACCACCAGGTCCATTATTGTCCTAACCACCAGGTCATAACATCCCTCCGGTGGTTGTAGGTGGTAATGCAGTTGTCCCTGGGCTGCAGTCTTGGACAGGTGTATCTACTGATTGCAATTCTGACTGGGGTATTTAGGTTTGCAGGACTCATTGGTCCTTGCCAGTTGTCAATGTTTCTTGGGAAGTGTTGCATCTTTGTCTGGCTTCTCCTGCTTAGCTGCCAATTCAGCAAAGATAAGTGTCTGTTTCTTTTTCTGTGGCACACAAGCTGTGTGCTTATATTCTGTGCTATTCATTTGTTTTCTCTTGTCCAGCTTAGACTGTGTCAGTGTTTTCTCAGTCTTGTTGGATTCTCTGGAGTTGCAGATATACCCTCCACATCTTTAGTTAGATGGTGGAGTTTTTGTATTTTCTGCTGTGGATATTTTGGAAGGATTTTAATACTGACCGCTTAGTATTCTGTCCTATCCTTTCCTATTTTAGCTAGGGTGGCCTCTTTTGCTAAATCCTGTTTCCTGTCTGCGTGTGTCTTTTCCTCTACTACTCACAGTCAATATTTGTGGGGGCTGCCTATCCTTTGGTGTTCCGCTCTGAGGCAAGGTAGAATTCCTATTTCCATCTATAGGGGTATTTAGTCCTCCGGCTGTGTCGAGGTGTCTAGGATTTGTTAGGCACACCCCACGGCTACTTCTAGTTGCGGTGTTAAGATCAAGATTTGCGGTGTTAAGATCAAGATTTGCGGTCAGTATAGTTACCACCTACTCCAGTGAAAGTTTTCATGCTGCTCCAAGGTCACCTGATCAAAACAACACCTTTCTTCCCTTCTTCTGAGATGCATTTAACTCATTATGGTCCAGTTGTACTGTTATGATCCGGTGACCTTGGAGCAGCATGAAAACTTTCACTGGAGTAGGTGGTAACTATACTGACCGCAAATCCTGATCTTAACACCGCTACTAGAAGTAGCCGTGGGGTGTACCTAACAAACCCTAGACACCTCATCACAGCCTGAGGACTAGATACCCCTATAGATGGAAATAGGAATACTACCTTGCCTCAGAGCAGAACCCCAAAGGATAGGCAGTCCCCCACAAATATTGGCTGTGAGTAGGAGAGGAAAGACAAACACAGGCAGAAAACAGGATTAAGCACAAGAGGCCACTCTAGCTAAAATAGGAAAGGATAGAACAGTGTACTGTGTGGTCAGTACTAAAACCCTTCCAAAAATATCCACAGCAGATCATACAAAAAATTCCTCCATCTAACTAAAGACGTGGAACGTATATCTGCAACTCCAAAGACTCCTACACTCAGAGCAGGAATACAATAAAAAAACAAGCACACAGCTTGTGTGCCATAGAAAAAGAAACAGACACTTATCTTTGCTGAATTGGCAGCTAAGCAGGAGAAGCCAGACAGAGATCCAACACTTCCCAAGAAACATTGACAACTGGAAAGGACTAATGAGTCCTGCAAACCTAAATTCCCCAGTCAGAATTGCAATCAGCAGATACACCTGTCCAGGACTGCAGGCCAGGGACAAGTGCATTACCACCTACAACCACCGGAGGGAGCCCAAAAGCAGAATTCACAACAGGTGTCTATGACTGCCTTCTGGACATCTGTCAAGTCAGCAGTTTTCCCCATGATTGTGAAGCCTACTGAAACAGACTAATAGGAAGACTTTGCTGGTGTTTTTGTTAATTATTGTAATTTACTGAGATAATGACTTTTGGGTTTTCATTGGCTGTAAGTCATCAACATTAACAGAAATAAACACTTGAAATTGATCACTGTTTGTAATGACTCTATATAATATATGAGTTTCACTTTTGTATTGAAGAGCTGAAATAAATTAACTTTTTGATATTCTAATTTTGTGAGAAGCACCTGTATATATATTACACAGATAAATAGGTAGAAAAAAAGCCAGTAGTTCCACAGCCACATATTGTAAAATCACAGCAGGAATCAACAGGATAAATAGATGGATTACATATAGTAAATACACCTAGAATAGATAGATATACAGATGTCAGTGACATATACAATTAGTGCAGCGTGTGCAGCTTACTGTACATATAGTTTTGAGTCTGGCTAATTAATTGAGTCTGTGGACAGGGATGTGATTAGGGTTAGGGGTGTGTTGGGGTTAGGGTTGGAGTTAGAATTTAGGCACATCAGGGGCTCTGAAAACGCAACGTGATGCTCACAGACCATTCCATCAAAGTCTGCATTACAAAAAGCCACTTCTTCCCTTCCGAGCCACGATGTGCACCTAAACAGTGGTTTTCCCCCACATATGGGGTATCAGCGTATTCAGAACAAATTGGACAACAACTTTTGTGTCCAATTTCTCCTATTACCCTTGGGAAAATAAAAATTTGGAGGCTAAAAAATCATTTTTGTGGGACAAAAATGATTTTTTTATTTTCACGGCTCTGCATTATAAACTTTAGTGAAACACTTGGGGGTTCAAAGTTCTCATAATACATCTAGATAAGTTCCTTTGGGGGTCTAGTTTCCAATATGGGGTCACTTGTGCGGGGTTTCTACTGTTTAGGTACATCAGGGGCTCTGCAAACGCAACGTGACGCCCGCAGACCATTCCTTCAAAGTCTGCATTCCAAAATGGCGCTCCTTCCCTTCTGAGCTCTGCATGCACCCAAACGGTGGTTTCCCCTCATATATAGGGTATCAGCGTAGGGTATCAGCGTACTCAGGACAAATTGCACAACAACTTTTGGAGTCCAATTTCTCCTGTTACCCTTGGGAAAATAAAAAATTGGGGGTGAAAAGATCATTTTTGTGAAAAAAATATGATTTTTTATTTTTACTGCTCTACATTATAAACTTCTGTGAATCACTTGGAGTTTCAAAGTGCTCACCACACATCTTGATAAGTTCCATATGTGGTCTCGTTTCCAAACTGTGGTCATTTGTGGGATTTTCCATTGTTCAGGCACATCAGGGGCTCTCCAAATGCAACATGGCGTCCTATCTCAATTCCAGCCAATTCTGCATTGAAAAAGTCAAACGGTGCTCCTTCCCTTCCGAGCTCTACCATGCGCCCAAACAGTGGTTAACCCCCACATATGGGAATCACCGTACTCCGGACAAATTGCACAACAAGATTTCGCATCAACGTTCTCCCGTTACTCTTGGGAAAATAAAAAATTGGGGGCAAAAAGATCATTTCTGTGAAAAAAATATGATTTTTTTATTTTTGGCTCTACATTTTTGAAGTACTTAGGGGTCAAAGTGCTCACCACACATCTAGATAAGTTCCTTAGGGAGTCTACTTTCCAAAATAGGGTCAATTGTGGGTGGTTTCCACTGTTTAAGTACATCAGGGGCTCTCTAAACGCGACATGGCGTTCTATCTCAATTCCAACCAATTTTGCATTGAAAAGTCAAATGGCGCTCCTTCCCTTTTGAGCTCTGCCATGCTCCCAATCAGTGGTTTACCCCCACATATGGGATCTCGTTGTACTCAGGACAAATTGTGCAACAACTTTTGGGGTCCAATTTCTCCTATTACCCTTGGTAAAATAATACAAATTTGATCTGATATAATTTTTTGTGAAAAAATTTAAATGTTCATTTTTTTTAAACATTCCAAAAATTCCTGTGAAGCACCTGAAGGGTTAATGAACTTCTTAATTGTGGTTTTGAGCACCTTGAGGGGTGCAGTTTTTAGAATCGTGTAACTTTTTGATACTTTCTATCATATAGACCACTCAAAGTGACTTCAAATGTGATGTGGTCCCTAAAAAATGGTGTAAAAATGAGAAATCGCTGGTCAATTTTTAACCCTTATATCTCCCTAACAAAAAAAATATTGGTTCCAAAATTGTGCTGATGTAAAGTAGACATGCGGAAAATGTTACTGTAGTTTGTGTAACATACAGTACAGACCAAAAGTTTGGACACACCTTCTTATTTAAAGATTTTTCTGTATTTTCATGACTATGAAAATTGTAAATTCACACTGAAGGCATCAAAACTATGAATTAACACATGTGGAATTATATACTTAACAAAATAGTGTGAAACAACTGAAAATATGTCTTATATTCCAGGTTCTTCAAAGTAGCCACCTTTTGCTTTGATGACTACTTTGCACACTCTTGGCATTCTCTGGATGAGCTTCAAGAGGTATCATGCTTCAAACATAAAGATACCAAATGTACATTTTTAGTAAACAATCAACAACAAGTGGAACACAATTGTGAAGTTGAATGAAATTTATTGGTTATTTTACATTTTTAATGGAAATTAAAGAACAGAAAAGTAGGGCGTGCAATATTATTCGGCCCCTTTAACTGAATACTTTGTTGCACCACCTTTTGCTGCGCTAACAGCTGCAACTCGCTTGTGGTATGTCTCTATCAGTTTTGTACATCGAGAGACTGAAATTCTTGCCCATTCTTCCTTGGCAAACAGCTCAAGCTCAGTGAGGTTTGATGGAGATCGTTTGTGAACAGCAGTTTTCAGCTTTTTCCACAGATTCTCGATTGGATTGAGGTCTGGACTTTGACTTGGCCATTCTAACACCTGGATACCTTTATTTGTGAACCATTCCATTGTAGATTTTGCTTTATGTTTGGGATCATTGTCTTGTTGGAAGACAAATCTCCATCTCAGTCTCAGGTCTTTTGCAGACTCCAACAGGTTTTCTTCAACAATGGACCTGTATTTGGCTCCATCCATCTTCCCATCAATTTTAACCATCTTCACTGTCCCTGCTGAATAAAAGCAGGCCCAAACCATGATGCTGCCACCACCATGTTTGACACTGGGGATGATGTGTTCAGGGTGATGAGCTGTGTTGCCTTTACGCCAAACATATCGTTTGGCATTGTTGCCAAAAAGTTCAATTTTGGTTTCATCTGACCAGAGCACCTTATTCCTCATGTTTGGTGTGTCTCCCAGGTGACTTGTTGCAAACTTTAAACAACACTTTTTAAAGGGAACCTGTCACCTGAATTTGGCGGGACCGGTTTTCGGTCATATGAGCGGAGTTTTCGGGTGTTTGATTCACCCTTTTCCTTACCCGCTGGCTGCATGCTGGCCGCAATATTGGATTGAAGTTCATTCCAATAAATTTTGGATGCCATGGATCCCATGACTTCCATAACTCGCCAGTTGGAGGCGCTGTTCTTACAGGTCACTGAGTTGAAGTGGGCAGTTCAGCAACAGGGTCGTGTAGTTTCTAATGTGCAAGCTGAAACTGCAGGTAGAGTTGCAGAGCCAAAGATCCCTTTACCTGAGAGGTTTGCTGGGGAACGCAGTAAATTTGTTGTTTTTCATGAAGCTTGCAAATTATATTTTCGTATGCGCCCGGTTTCCTCAGGTAATGAGGCTCAGCGTGTGGGCCTGGTATTGTCATTACTGAACGGAGACCCCCAAGCATGGGCATTTTCATTACCATCTGATTCAGCTGCATTTAACTCAGTGGAGATTTTTTTTTCTGCTCTTGGACTCATATATGATGATCCTGACAGATTGACTCTAGCAGAGTCTAAAATACGCGCTCTCCACCAGGGGGAGCAAATAGCGGAGGATTACTGTTCTGAATTTCGCCGATGGGCGGTGGACACACAATGGAATGACCCTGCGCTGCAGAGTCAGTTTGTACATGGGGTTTCGAGAAGGGTTAAACAAGCTCTCCTGATGTATGAGACTCCTACTTCTCTAGAGTCTGCCATGAGTCTTGTTGTCCGCATTGATCGCCGTTTGCGTCAGGGGGTGCAAGAGACGCCGCTTATGGGGGAGGGCGTAGGTGCATGTGAGGTTGCTGCAGGTGAGCCCATGGAGTCTATGCAAATCGCAGGGGTGTCACATCATCTAGCCCCCTCACTCCGGAAGCAGGGAGCCTGTTTTGGCTGTGGTAAAAAAGGGCATTATGTAAATGCTTGTCCTCTGTTTTCTAAGAAAAGCGCAACGGTGAAAAACTTCTAAGCTGAGAGGGTGTGGAGGAGGCCAATCTGAGCTTATGCATATCCTCCATGGGGGTCTCTCAATGTATGCTCCCTGCCAGAGTTATGGTCGCTGGCAGAGAGCTGCCAATCACTGTTTTTGTGGATAGTGGGTCAACCATTAATCTCATTGATGAGGGGTTTGCGCGCACGGCCGGGTTCACGGTCAAAAAACTGCCTCATCCTATCCGGGTGGTCACCATCAATCCTACTCCACTCCCACAGGGGGAGATTACTGAGTTTGTGGCTGAGGTTAAACTCCACATTGGGGTCCTACATTCTGAGCAAGTTACATGTAGGGTGCTCAGTAATCTTCCTGCACAAATGGTTCTGTGTTTTCCATGGTTGTCTATGCACAACCCGGTGATTGACTGGAAAACTCCGGATATAATTCAGTGGAGCGGATTCTGCCAGGAGAATTGCCTGGCCACATGTATGTCTGCTGTGACTTCTAGCATTTCTGAGTCACTGCTGGATTTCGCAGATGTGTTCTCTGAGAAGGGTTGCTCAGAATTGCCACCACATCGACCCTATGACTATACTATTAGGTTTAAACCAGGGGCCAAATTGCCAAAAGCTAGGATGTTTAACATCTCTGGTCCTGAGAGGCAAGCTTTAAAAGACTACATTGCTGAGAGTTTGAGCAAAGGGCACATCAGGCCTTCTTCCTCGCCGGTGGCAGCGGGGTTCTTCTTCGTTAAGAAGAAAGATGGCGGACTACGCCCGTGTCTGGATTTTAGGGAGTTAAACCAGATTACGGTTCATGATCCATACCCTATGCCAGGGGTGTCAAACTGCATTCCTCAAGGGCTGCAAACAGGTCATGTTTTCAGGATTTCCTTGTACTGCACAGGTGATAATTTAATCACCTACACACATAATGATTACAGCACCTTGTGCAAAGCTAAAGAAATCTTGAAAACACGCATCGTTTGCGGCCCTCGAGGAATGCAGTTTGACACCCCTGCCCTATGCCACTGATACCTGATTTGTTCAACCAGGTGGCTGGTGCTTTTCCAAGCTTGACCTCAGGGGGGTGTACAACCTCATAAGAGTCCATCAAGGTGATGAGTGGAAGATGGCTTTTAATACTCCTGAGGGTCATTTTGAAAATTTGGTGATGCCATTTGGGTTGACAAACGTGCCTGCTGTATTTCAACATTACATAAATGATGTGTTCTCGCATGTACTGGGGAAATTCGTTATTGTGTACCTAGATGACATTCTCATTTATTCATGCGACTGTGATATTCATTTAGAGCATGTGAGGCAGGTGTTGCAGTAACTCAGAGAAAATAAGCTCTATGCAAAACTTGAGAAATGTGTATTTTCAGTTCAGGAGTTGCCTTTCTTGGGTTATATTGTGTCTGCTTCAGGGTTTAAAATGGACTCCGCTAAGGTGCAAGCGGTGCTGCATTGGGAATGGCCTGATAACCTAAAAGCACTCCAGCGGTTCCTTGGATTTTCTAATTATTATAGAAAATTTATCAAAGATTTTTCTACCATTGCTAAACCGCTTACTGACCTGACAAAAAAGGGTACCAATTTCTCCGCCTGGCCTGAGGCTGCTGTGCGCGCATTCGAATTTCTGAAGAACAGTTTTGCTTCGGCCCCCATTCTGGTGCAACCGGACGTATCAAAACCATTTACCGTGGAAGTCGATGTGTCTGAGGTTGGAGTGGGGGCGGTGCTGTCACAAGGCTCAACCTTGGGCGAGTTGCGTCCATGCGCATACTTTTCCAAGAAGCTGTCGCCCGCCGAACGTAACTACGATATCGGCAACAGGGAGTTGTTGGCTATCAAGTTGGCTTTTGAGGAATGGCGACACTTCTTGGAGGGGTCGGTTCACCAGGTTACAGTTATCACCGACCATAAAAATCTGCTTTGTTTAGAGTCAGCCAAGCGTCTGTCCCCCAGGCAGGCTCGCTGGGCATTGTTTTTCATGCAATTCAACTTTTTTGTCACGTACCATCCAGGGTCTAAGAACACTAAGGCAGATGCTATATCCAGGTGTTTTTCAGGGGGAGAACCTCGGGAAGATCCGGTACCCATCCTCCAAAAGGGTGTAGTGGTCTCGGCTCTCACGACAGAGGTTGAGGCTGAGATTGCCGAGGCTCAGGAGGAAGTACCACCAGAGCTTCTCATTAACAAATCATTTGTACCGCTCCATCTTCGCCTAAAGGTGTTGGGTGAGCATCATGATGCTGTTCTTGCTGGCCATCCAGGGGTTAGGGGTACCTTGGAGTTGGTGTTGCGTCAGTTTTGGTGGCCCAAAGTCCAACAGGATGTGGTCTCGTACGTATCAGCATGTACCACGTGTGCTAGGGCTAAGACGCCTCACTCCCGTCCTGCTGGCTCATTACATCCTCTAGGGGTACCCAGTAGGCCATGGACGGAGATCTCCATGTATTTTATTACAGACCTACCCTCCTCAGCTGGGAACACGGTCATCTTGGTGGTTGTTGATCGATTCTCAAAGATGTCGCACTTTGTGTCCTTGCCTTCATTGCCTAACGCAAATACTCTGGCTCAGGTTTTTGTGCAGGAGGTGGTCAGACTTCACGGGGTCCCATCTGACATAGTGTCTGATAGGGGTACTCAGTTTGTGGTAAAGTTTTGGAAAGCATTTTGCTCACGGCTGGGGAACAAGTTGTCTCATTCTTCGGCGTTTCATCCTCAGTCAAATGGTCAGACCGAGCGTATGAACCAGAATTTGGAGCAGTTCTTTTGTGTTTACGGGCACCATCCTCAATTTTGTACTCTGCGTCAGGGTGGCTCTGCTGGCGTTCCGGAGGAGGACCAGCTAGGAGCACAACTGTCATCCGTTTGGAGGAAAGTGAAACAGCGCTTGCTGAGCGTGGGTGCAAGGTACAAACGAGTGGCTGACAGTAGATGTCTGCCAGGTCCAGACCTGAGTGTGGGTGATTGGGTGTGGTTGTCCACAAAAAACATAAAACTCAAAGTACCATCCCTGAAATTGGGTCCAAGGTTTATTGCTCCATTTAGGGTCGCCGCCATCATTAACCCGGTAGCCTACCGATTGGAGCTTCCTACGGTATATAAAATACACAACGTGTTTCACAGATCTCTTTTAAAGAAGGTGGTGGGTTCCGTGGACATGGCGCCGATGCCACCTCCAGTCTTGGTGGATGGCAATTTGGAGTTTGAAGTCTCCAAGGTGGTTGACTCTCGTATAGTGTGCCGCACATTACAGTACCTGGTACACTGGCGTGGTTATGGGCCGGAGGAGAGGTCTTGGGTACCAGCTTCGGACAGACATGCAGACCGGCCGGTCACTATGTTTCACCGCCGCCATCCGGACAAGCCGGGTCCTATAAGTCGTGAGGGCCCTGGGGTCCCTCGTAGAAGGCGGGGTACTGTCATGTCGGATGCTATTCACACTAGGGCGTCCGACAGACAGCGGTAATTCCACATTTGTCTACTATATGCTCAGTGGCGCCAGCTAGATTTTATCCAGGTTATCCGGGGTTATTCTAGCTGGTAATCTGTTGGAGGCTGGGTCACGCCCGTGGCCTTTAAATAGTCATCCTGGACTTTGGGCGTCGCTGATTATAGCTTGTGTCTTGTGCCTGGTGATCTCGGAAGGGTGGTCTAGGAGAAGAAATATCGTATCTGGTGGTGTATAATTCTTTGTCATATTTCTCCTTCCTATATTTGTGTTTGTTTTGCCCTGTGCACATTATAGTGTTTTCCTGTGTGTCTGCGGCGTGGTGCGTTTTTTAGTTTTCCCTGTCTGTGCTTTCTGTGGAGGTTGGTGTGTGGTCTTATCACTGGGTGGCGGGTGGAGGGTGGAGGTTTCAGCATAGGGCTGAAACAGGAGTCAGGGTCAGGCCTGGTGGCCCAGACAAGCACACCATCAGTGTAAATTCTGGGAGAGGGACAGACAGGGTTTTCCCTAGTCTGAAGGATATCGCAGGGGCCCGGGTAATCAGCTGTAGTCTACCCAGTACCCCCAGTGACAGTATGTTACAGCAGTTCCTAGCACTTTTTGCCAGACAGGTCTGTGCCAGTGCTGTGCAAGTGTTTGTCACAGCATTTGGTGTAATCTAGCTCAGCCAATCCTTTTGGGCTAGTAGCATTGTCTGGTAGTCATCTCAGTAGCCCGCCTGTGAAGCTAGCTACACCGCCTGTGTATCTAAATTTTTACTGCATCTAACCCAGGAAATAGTTTTGGGTTTAGTAGCAGTGTCTGCACGTCAGCAGAGTAGCCCGACTGTGAAGCTAGCGACACCGCATGTGTATTTAAATTTTTACTGCATTTAACCCAGTAAATAGTTTTGGACCTAGGAGCAGTGTCTGCACGCCTGTGTATCTAAATTTTTACTGCATCTAACCCAGTAAATCTTTTTGGGCTTATGGAAACAGGAACACATGGGCTACTTGCACAGTGAACAAGTCTGTATGATCATGTTCACACACCACCAAGAAACCTGAAGACACAAAAGAGAATAGTAAAACCAAAAACACTCAGTTTGAAAAAATGTTGCAGTAATCCGCAAGTGCTAGTAAAAGATGTAAAAAACAGGGTATTTGGTTGATACGTTTTTTGCAAAATATGTATACTAAGCTGCTCTACCAATCTTCACAGTATACCCTTATCAGAGCAGTCCTAACTAATGTATGCAATCCCTATCTGATGTATTTAAAAACCTGATCATCTGTATATAACCTGTGTGAACAGGGTTCAGAGAGGAAAAATCCATGTGTGCATACAGGGTAGAACAGCTTTTGTGCAGATTGCCCAAGAGGAGTGGTGGAACTCCCCAGTCTTGTAGACACAAGAGAACAATTATGGAAACAGGAACACATGGGCTACTTGCACAGTGAACAAGTCTGTATGATCATGTTCACACACCACCAAGAAACCTGAAGACACAAAAGAGAATAGTAAAACCAAAAACACTCAGTTTGAAAAAATGTTGCAGTAATCCGCAAGTGCTAGTAAAAGATGTAAAAAACAGGGTATTTGGTTGATACGTTTTTTGCAAAAAATGTATACTAAGCTGCTCTACCAATCTTCACGGTATACCCTTATCAGAGCAGTCCTAACTAATGTATGCAATCCCTATCTGATGTATTTAAAAACCTGATCATCTGTATATAACCTGTGTGAACAGGGTTCAGAGAGGAAAAATCCATGTGTGCATACAGGGTAGAACAGCTTTTGTGCAGATTGCCCAAGAGGAGTGGTGGAACTCCCCAGTCTTGTAGACACAAGAGAACAATTATGGAAACAGGAACACATGGGCTACTTGCACAGTGAACAAGTCTGTATGATCATGTTCACACACCACCAAGAAACCTGAAGACACAAAAGAGAATAGTAAAACCAAAAACACTCAGTTTGAAAAAATGTTGCAGTAATCCGCAAGTGCTAGTAAAAGATGTAAAAAACAGGGTATTTGGTTGATACGTTTTTTGCAAAAAATGTATACTAAGCTGCTCTACCAATCTTCACGGTATACCCTTATCAGAGCAGTCCTAACTAATGTATGCAATCCCTATCTGATGTATTTAAAAACCTGATCATCTGTATATAACCTGTGTGAACAGGGTTCAGAGAGGAAAAATCCATGTGTGCATACAGGGTAGAACAGCTTTTGTGCAGATTGCCCAAGAGGAGTGGTGGAACTCCCCAGTCTTGTAGACACAAGAGAACAATTATGGAAACAGGAACACATGGGCTACTTGCACAGTGAACAAGTCTGTATGATCATGTTCACACACCACTAAGAAACCTGAAGACACAAAAGAGAATAGTAAAACCAAAAACACTCAGTTTGAAAAAATGTTGCAGTAATCCGCAAGTGCTAGTAAAAGATGTAAAAAACAGGGTATTTGGTTGATACGTTTTTTGCAAAAAACGCCTCTTGGGCAATCTGCACAAAAGCTGTTCTACCCTGTATGCACACATGGATTTTTCCTCTCTGAACCCTGTTCACACAGGTTATATACAGATGATCAGGTTTTTAAATACATCAGATAGGGATTGCATACATTAGTTAGGACTGCTCTGATAAGGGTATACCGTGAAGATTGGTAGAGCAGCTTAGTATACATTTTTTGCAAAAAACGTATCAACCAAATACCCTGTTTTTTACATCTTTTACTAGCACTTGCGGATTACTGCAACATTTTTTCAAACTGAGTGTTTTTGGTTTTACTATTCTCTTTTGTGTCTTCAGGTTTCTTGGTGGTGTGTGAACATGATCATACAGACTTGTTCACTGTGCAAGTAGCCCATGTGTTCCTGTTTCCATAATTGTTCTCTTGTGTCTACAAGACTGGGGAGTTCCACCACTCCTCTTGGGCAATCTGCACAAAAGCTGTTCTACCCTGTATGCACACATGGATTTTTCCTCTCTGAACCCTGTTCACACAGGTTATATACAGATGATCAGGTTTTTAAATACATCAGATAGGGATTGCATACATTAGTTAGGACTGCTCTGATAAGGGTATACCGTGAAGATTGGTAGAGCAGCTTAGTATACATTTTTTGCAAAAAACGTATCAACCAAATACCCTGTTTTTTACATCTTTTACTAGCACTTGCGGATTACTGCAACATTTTTTCAAACTGAGTGTTTTTGGTTTTACTATTCTCTTTTGTGTCTTCAGGTTTCTTGGTGGTGTGTGAACATGATCATACAGACTTGTTCACTGTGCAAGTAGCCCATGTGTTCCTGTTTCCATAATTGTTCTCTTGTGTCTACAAGACTGGGGAGTTCCACCACTCCTCTTGGGCAATCTGCACAAAAGCTGTTCTACCCTGTATGCACACATGGATTTTTCCTCTCTGAACCCTGTTCACACAGGTTATATACAGATGATCAGGTTTTTAAATACATCAGATAGGGATTGCATACATTAGTTAGGACTGCTCTGATAAGGGTATACCGTGAAGATTGGTAGAGCAGCTTAGTATACATTTTTTGCAAAAAACGTATCAACCAAATACCCTGTTTTTTACATCTTTTACTAGCACTTGCGGATTACTGCAACATTTTTTCAAACTGAGTGTTTTTGGTTTTACTATTCTCTTTTGTGTCTTCAGGTTTCTTGGTGGTGTGTGAACATGATCATACAGACTTGTTCACTGTGCAAGTAGCCCATGTGTTCCTGTTTCCATAATTGTTCTCTTGTGTCTACAAGACTGGGGAGTTCCACCACTCCTCTTGGGCAATCTGCACAAAAGCTGTTCTACCCTGTATGCACACATGGATTTTTCCTCTCTGAACCCTGTTCACACAGGTTATATACAGATGATCAGGTTTTTAAATACATCAGATAGGGATTGCATACATTAGTTAGGACTGCTCTGATAAGGGTATACCGTGAAGATTGGTAGAGCAGCTTAGTATACATTTTTTGCAAAAAACGTATCAACCAAATACCCTGTTTTTTACATCTTTTACTAGCACTTGCGGATTACTGCAACATTTTTTCAAACTGAGTGTTTTTGGTTTTACTATTCTCTTTTGTGTCTTCAGGTTTCTTGGTGGTGTGTGAACATGATCATACAGACTTGTTCACTGTGCAAGTAGCCCATGTGTTCCTGTTTCCATAATTGTTCTCTTGTGTCTACAAGACTGGGGAGTTCCACCACTCCTCTTGGGCAATCTGCACAAAAGCTGTTCTACCCTGTATGCACACATGGATTTTTCCTCTCTGAACCCTGTTTACACAGGTTATATACAGATGATCAGGTTTTTAAATACATCAGATAGGGATTGCATACATTAGTTAGGACTGCTCTGATAAGGGTATACCGTGAAGATTGGTAGAGCAGCTTAGTATACATTTTTTGCAAAAAACGTATCAACCAAATACCCTGTTTTTTACATCTTTTACTAGCACTTGCGGATTACTGCAACATTTTTTCAAACTGAGTGTTTTTGGTTTTACTATTCTCTTTTGTGTCTTCAGGTTTCTTGGTGGTGTGTGAACATGATCATACAGACTTGTTCACTGTGCAAGTAGCCCATGTGTTCCTGTTTCCATAATTGTTCTCTTGTGTCTACAAGACTGGGGAGTTCCACCACTCCTCTTGGGCAATCTGCACAAAAGCTGTTCTACCCTGTATGCACACATGGATTTTTCCTCTCTGAACCCTGTTCACACAGGTTATATACAGATGATCAGGTTTTTAAATACATCAGATAGGGATTGCATACATTAGTTAGGACTGCTCTGATAAGGGTATACCGTGAAGATTGGTAGAGCAGCTTAGTATACATTTTTTGCAAAAAACGTATCAACCAAATACCCTGTTTTTTACATCTTTTACTAGCACTTGCGGATTACTGCAACATTTTTTCAAACTGAGTGTTTTTGGTTTTACTATTCTCTTTTGTGTCTTCAGGTTTCTTGGTGGTGTGTGAACATGATCATACAGACTTGTTCACTGTGCAAGTAGCCCATGTGTTCCTGTTTCCATAATTGTTCTCTTGTGTCTACAAGACTGGGGAGTTCCACCACTCCTCTTGGGCAATCTGCACAAAAGCTGTTCTACCCTGTATGCACACATGGATTTTTCCTCTCTGAACCCTGTTCACACAGGTTATATACAGATGATCAGGTTTTTAAATACATCAGATAGGGATTGCATACATTAGTTAGGACTGCTCTGATAAGGGTATACCGTGAAGATTGGTAGAGCAGCTTAGTATACATTTTTTGCAAAAAACGTATCAACCAAATACCCTGTTTTTTACATCTTTTACTAGCACTTGCGGATTACTGCAACATTTTTTCAAACTGAGTGTTTTTGGTTTTACTATTCTCTTTTGTGTCTTCAGGTTTCTTGGTGGTGTGTGAACATGATCATACAGACTTGTTCACTGTGCAAGTAGCCCATGTGTTCCTGTTTCCATAATTGTTCTCTTGTGTCTACAAGACTGGGGAGTTCCACCACTCCTCTTGGGCAATCTGCACAAAAGCTGTTCTACCCTGTATGCACACATGGATTTTTCCTCTCTGAACCCTGTTCACACAGGTTATATACAGATGATCAGGTTTTTAAATACATCAGATAGGGATTGCATACATTAGTTAGGACTGCTCTGATAAGGGTATACCGTGAAGATTGGTAGAGCAGCTTAGTATACATTTTTTGCAAAAAACGTATCAACCAAATACCCTGTTTTTTACATCTTTTACTAGCACTTGCGGATTACTGCAACATTTTTTCAAACTGAGTGTTTTTGGTTTTACTATTCTCTTTTGTGTCTTCTTTTTGGGCTTAGTAGCAGTGTCTGCACGTCACTGGAGTAGCCCGCCTGTGAAGCTAGCTACACCGCCTGTGTATCTAAATTTGTACTGCATCTAACCCAGTAAATTGTTTTGGGCCTAGGAGCAGTGTCTGACTCTGCACGTCAGCGAGTAGCCCGCCTGTGAAGCTAACTACACTGCCTGTGTATCTAAATTTTGACTGCATCTAACCCAGTAAATCCTTTTGGGTCCAGTACCACAGTTTGGCCACTCAGTTCTGCTCGGTTTTCATCCATCGGTTTTTGTGCTAACAACTACAGATACAGAGTTGCCAATTACTTAAGCACCAAAATGAGTGGCAAAAGGCCTGCTGCTGGTGGAAAGGGGAATAGGCATGTTGGAAAGGATAAAAAAAGGTTGTGTCCGTGGGGTAGGTGGTAAAGTAACAGTAACATCTGCAGAAGATGTTTTTCGTGGACAATCTGATATGGTCCCTTTCTTACGACCATCGCTACGAGCATCGCCAAAAATTCCAGATGAGGCACAAAAACAGCAGGTGCTTGATCGGATATCAAGTGCTCGTTCAAGTGGGCTCTCCTCCATGTCAACTTCAACATCACAACTACTCCAGTCCTCAGAGTTGTCACCCCAATCGCACTTGCTTCCTCACAGCTCCCAAGTCTCCAGCCGCCCATCAGAGCATGGGGTAACACAGATGGTTGAGTCTGCAGACCTGTTTACTCATATTATAGCCTGGGAATCAGAGGTCTGCTCCAGAGCTTCTGTGATTCCAGATGAGGAAATGACCTGCATTGATTCCCAGAATCTTTGTGAGTCGGATCCAGGCCCAGAAGAAAAAGGTTCTGAGCATGTAGACCCTCGTTCCCAAACTGTAACTCCTGTTGGTGGAGACAATGAGGAAGATGATGATGAGACTAAGATACCTGATTGGAATGAAAACTTGACTTTTCGGTCGGGGCAGGAAGAGGTTGGCTCTAAGGACGACGGGTGTGAGAACACACAGGATGATGATGACGAGGTTGGAGACCCCACTTACTGTCAACCCACAGTCCGCCAGTCCATGAGGTCAGCAGAGGAGGTGGAGGAGGATGCTAGTGACGAGTCTGACGATGAGGTTAGGTTGCGCCTTCCTGGAAAGAGACGGAGTACTGGAAGCATGTGAACAACTGCATCCTCAACCCCAACTGTGCCTCTGAGCAGAAGTCGTGGTGGTTCTTCGGGTCGCACGGGCTCTAAGCGTTGCACAGCCTGGCCATTTTTTGACATCGCAAAGGATGACCCAACTCATATTGTCTGTAAGATTTGTCAACAAAATCTCAGTAGAGGCCAAAAAATGACTAGCCTGAATACTTCACGCATGAACCATCACATGGATAGGAGGCATAAGTTGCAGTGGGAAGCTCACTGTGCTACAATGCGGCCTAGTGGGCCGGGTCAACCACCGTCTGCCCTATCAAGTGCACCGGCATCCTGTTCATCCTCTGTGACTGTGGGGACAGCAGTCACACATGGTTTTGGACGCAGACCTTCCACCTCTTTACCTGCAACAGCCAGTGTGATTGGCAGGTCGTCAGGACATTTGCAAGTGGAAAAACCTGCTGGTGTTGAGCGCTCTCTGACATCGAGACCACATTTTGATCAAGGCAATATAACATTTCCACCTGCACCTTCCTCACAGACCAGTAGTTTGCCGGGGACACCCTACTCAACTCTGTCTAAGCACTGAAAACACAAAAAAGCACAGTAAAACCAAAAACACACTGTTGCAAAAAAATCACAGTGGACAGCAAGTGCTAGTAAAAAGATGGAAAAAACAGGGTATTTGGTTGATACGTTTTTTGCAAAAAATGTATATTAAGCCGCTCTACCAAACGTCAAGGTATACCCATATCAGAGCAGTCCTAACTAATGTATGTAATCCCTATCTGATGTATTTAAAACCTGGTCATATGTACAATACCTGTATGAGCAGGATTCAGAAAAGGAATGTCCATGTGGACACGCTGCACAGAACGGCTCCTGTCAGGAGCTCCTGTCAGGAGCCGTTCTGTCCAGCATGTCCACATGGACATTCCTTTTCTGAATCCTGCTCATACAGGTATTGTACATATGACCAGGTTTTAAATACATCAGATAGGGATTACATACATTAGTTAGGACTGCTCTGATATGGGTATACCTTGACGTTTGGTAGAGCGGCTTAATATACATTTTTTGCAAAAAACGTATCAACCAAATACCCTGTTTTTTCCATCTTTTTACTAGCACTTGCTGTCCACTGTGATTTTTTTGCAACAGTGTGTTTTTGGTTTTACTGTGCTTTTTTGTGTTTTCAAGTCTCTTGGTGGTGTGAACATGTCTCTACGGGCTTGTTCACTGTGCGCGCAGCTCATGTGTTCTGGTCTGTCTAAGCACTGCAGCCAGCCCTCAGTCCCTCAGATGGGGACAAGAAAAAGACCATTTCCTCTTAGCCATGACAAAGCTATGAGGTTGAATTTCACCATCTGCAAGCTGTTGGCTACAGAAATGCTGCCTTTCCGCCTGGTGGACACAGAGGATTTTCGAGACCTTAGGTCCGTCGTAGAGCCCAGTACCAGATGCCCAGTCGCCACTACTTCTCAAAGAAAGCTGTGCCTGCGCTACACCAGCATGTCGCACACAACATCACCGCTTCCTTGAGAAACTGTGTATGACAGGGTGCATTTCACCACAGACACTTGGACGAGTAGACATGGACAGGGGCGTTACATGTCGGTGAATGGGCACTGGGTAACTATGGTGACATCAGGAGAAGGGGCTGCTGTCCAAGTCTTGCCGTCCCCACGAGTTGCTCGTCGATCTCTGTATCTAGAAGTTCCTCCACTGCTTCTGCTTCCTCAACCTCCTCTCGGTCCTCCACCTGCACCCAAAGCCTGTCTTGTGATGCCACCCGCGTTCTAACTGAGCAGAAGGAATCCTGCACACCTCCTTACTATGCTGTCACCAGGGCTCAACGGCATCAGGCAGTGTTTACATTGAAATGTCTGGGACATGTGAGTCACACAGCTAAATAGTTGTTGGCAGCTCTGGAGATGGAGTTCCATCAATGGTTGTCTCCACTCAACCTGCAACCAGGGAAGGCTGTGTGCGACAATGCTGCAAACCTGGGTGCGGCCCTTCGCCGGGGCAATGTCACACACGTGCCTTGTATGGCTCACATTTTGAACGTGGTTGTCCAGCAATTTTTATCCAACTATCCCAGTCTAGATGGGCTTCTGCAGAGGGCACGGTCGCTGTGTGCTCACTTCCGCCATTTGCATCCCGCAGCTCAACGACTTACATCTCTACAGAAGTCGTTGGGCCTGCCAGTTCACCGGCTGAAATGCGATGTGCCCACACAGTGGAATTCAACTCTGCATATGTTGCAGCAACTGTGTCAGCAACGACGAGCCCTGGTGCAATACGTTATGACGTATAGCCTGGGTCAACGAGATCCAGAGGTGGGGCAAATCACGCTGCAGGAGTGGTCTCAGATCAGGGACCTATGCACCCTTCTGCACGGTTTTGAAATAGCGACAAAGATGTTTAGTGCTGACAATGTAATTCCGGTGATTTACATGCTGGAGCACACTTTACACAGTATTCGGAATCAGGTGGTGGAGCAAGAGGAGGAGGAGGAGGAACAGGAGTCGTCGTATGGGGAAGGGGTAATATCTCCAAGGTCAAGAAGGTTGGCAGCACCAAGGAGGCTGGCATTGGAGGCTGGGGGAGAGGGATTACCGAGGGCACAAGGTAGCAGCCAAACTGTTGAGGAAGGTGCAGGAGGTGAGGAAGAAGTGGAGGATGAACTGGCGCTGGGCATGGAAGACTCATAAGATGAGGGAGACCTTGATCAAATTTCTGTTGTACGAGGTTGGGGGGAGAGGGCAGAGGAAGGAATCATGATTCTCACCTCGCCGCCACCAAGACAACAAGGACTTGGTCCTCCTGGATGCGCAAGACACATAAGTGCCTTCTTGCTGCACTACCTGCAACATGACCCTCGGATTGTCAGAATCCGAAGTAATGCCGACTACTGGGTTGCCACACTCTTAGATCCCCGCTACAAATGTAAAATTTGGTGAAATAATTCCTGCCATAGAAAGGGATTCACGCATGCAGGAGTATCAGCAGAGACTGTTACAGAATCTTACATCTACAAAAAACACACCAGCGCTAACCTGAAAAGAGAAAACCCTCAGCAGCTGGAATCGGGACAGGTAGGTGCCGAAAACACTGTCGTATGGATAATACAAGCTGAAATAGAATCGAAACCGCGCTTGAGGGAAATAAAGAAACCTATGTTTAATCCGATAAAAAATGTGTGTCACTATACCTGGAAAAAGCGATCAGAGAAGGAAGAGAGGGGCGCATCTGAATCACTGGGGGGCCCACGTAAATTGGATGATGTAAAGGTCTATAACAGAAATGTATGATACATAGGTGTGGTGGAAATGAATCTAGGGTAGGTCATACAAACGGTGCATATACAGTACACACTAACCTAGTATGTATCGATGAGTGAGATACACGTGACCTTAAGACGGGTAGTGTGCCTCTGGAAGTTCCACCGTAACTTTACACGCTGAAAACTGGTCCCCTGCAGGCCGCTGTAATGTACAGCTGATGGTGATGCTTAAGAGGCTGTGCATATGACTAACAGGTGCATAGACATGAGACTCACCAGATAGACAGGGCACTGATCGCCGAGAGCTGGAGAGTCTGCAGCGGCAGGAGGGAGGCGGGCGTCGGCGGAACACAGGTGAGGAAGTGCAGAGCCAGAGAAACCCCGGCCGGTGGCGTCTCTGGATGCATGCAGGAGGAAAAGGGGAAAGATGGCCAACAGGACTGTCTGGCGTGTGACGTCACAAACTAAGCTACTTAGTTTATTATTTTTAAATGGCATCTAGCCCAAGAAATCCATATATAAAGCAATCTAGAGCAAAAATGCCGCACAGCCCTTCCTTAATCAACAGCGATACAAACGGTGTGCGTGTCACTTCTATGGGTCCGACTCTCCAGTCGAGGTGCACGCTGGAAAAAAGTCACGCCACTGGTACTGTGTAAGAAGAAGCGGCAACACTCACCGGTCCTGTGTGGTCCAAGTTTTTATTGAAAAAACACAAACATGGTATCTTCACGGCATCGGGAAACAGACGAACAAGGAGGTGAGCAGTATGTGACGACGGCCGTTTCGCGCCGACGATAGCGCTTCCAGTCCCGTGGAAGCGCTATCGTCAGCGCGAAACGGCCGTCGTCACATCCTGCTCACCTCCTTGTTCGTCTGTTTCCCGATGCCGTGAAGATACCATGTTTGTGTTTTTTCAATAAAAACTTGGACCACACAGGATCGGTGAGTGTTGCCGCTTCTTCTTACACTAGCCCAAGAAATCCTTTTGGGCCTAGTAGCAATTTGTGTTACTCAGCAGTGTACCCCACCCATGAAGCAAGCCACACCGCCTGTTTACCTAAGTACTATTTTTAACAGGATCTGGCACAGGAAATCCTTTTGGGCCTAGCAACAATTTTTGCTACTCAGCAGAGTACCCCCCCATGAAGCAAGCTACACTGCCTGTTTACCTAAGTAAAAAATGGAGACTCTTTATTGAGTCCCCTTGCTGTGTTTTACATGACGTTGCCATCGTCATTTCCAGGTGGGGTCGTCTTCAGAGTTGTTTACTCATACTATGGCCTGGGATTCAGATGTCTGCTCCAAAGCTTCAGTGTCTGCTAGTCAGCAGAGTAGCCCACCCACCCGCCTCCTGTTTATCTAATTACTAATTTTTAACTGCATCTAGCCCAGGAAATCCTTTTGGGCCTAGTAGCAATTTCTGCTACTCAGCAGAGTACCCCACCCATAAAGCAAGCTACACCGCCTGTTTACCCAAGTACTATTTTTTAACGGCATCTAGCCCAGGAAATCCTTTTGGGCCTAGTAGCAATTTCTGCTACTCAGCAGCGTACCCCACCCATGAAGCAAGCTACACCGCCTGTTTACCTAAGTACTATTTTTAAACGGCATCTAGCCCAGGAAATCCTTTTGGGCCTAGTAGAATTTTGTGCTACTCAGCAGAGTACCCCACCCATGAAGCAAGCTACACCGCTTGTTTATCTAATTACTAACTTTTAACTGCATCTAGCCCAGGAAATCCTTTTGGGCCTAGTAGCAATTTGTGTTACTCAGCAGCGTACCCCACCCATGAAGCAAGCCACACCGCCTGTTTACCTAAGTACTATTTTTAATAGCATCTGGCACAGGAAATCCTTTTGGGCCTAGTAACAATTTCTGCTACTCAGCAGAGTACCCCACCCATGAAGCAAGCTACACCGCCTGTTTATCTAACTACTATTTTGTAACTGCATCTAGCCCAGGAAATCCTTTTGGGCCTAGAAGAATTTTGTGCTACACCTCCTTCTTCCTTTCTCAATCTAACCCCTCAGCTCTGGGGTGTCCACTCTCCCTCCAGCTCTCTCCTTCTCACAGGTGGACTACCGCGTGTATTTACACTGTGGCAAATCTTTTGGGCCCAGGCATAAGAAGTCGTCGAGGTAATGGATAATATGTGCCTCCTTAGAAACGTCCATGACGACTCATTCGAGGAAGCAACTAAACGCCTCAAATAGTGAGCAGGATATGGAGCAGCCCATGGGCAAACAGCGATCTATGTAGTATGCTCCTTCACAGAAGCAGCCCAATGGGAGGACACTATTCGGAGGCACAGGTAGTAACCCGAACGCCCCCTCAATGTCTGTTTTGGCCATTAGGGTTCCCCTTACCAACTTCTTGACCCGCCTGATTGCCTCGTCAAAGGAGGTACAGTACATAGTACTGTACTTGGTTCCGCGTCGATGTTGTCGTTTACTGACCTGCCCCTTGGATATGACAAATGGTGGATTAGTCTGAATGTATTGGGTTCCTTTTTTGGCACAACTCCCAACGGGGATACCACTACTTCTTCTAAGGAAAGTGTTCTGAATGGACCCGCTGCCATTCTACCTAAAGATATTTATTTTTTAATTTTTTTTGTCACGACGTCTGGGTATTGGTAGAGTGATTTTAGATTTTTACTCCAGCCTTTCTTGATTTTAGAATGGCATGACATGCCTATATCTGTGTCTCCTCCTCCTTTTACTCCTCCACCTCTTTTCTTTTCGCATGACTATATGTAGTTGTGACTTTTCCATGTGTTTGTTGTGTCTTCTGAGCAGTTTGTCAGCTTTTGGACACCTTTTAAGGTGTTTTCTATGTGTTTTTTTATGTGTTTGCATGTGTTTGTGTTTGCCTGCCATTGCTTTCAATGGGGTTCGACGGTGTTCGTCGAACGTTCGACGAACATTCGTCGAACACGCCCCAGTTCGATGAACCGAACCGAACTCGAACACTAGAGGTGTGACTCAACACTAGTCTTATAGTCCGCAAATTACGGTACAATAACAATTTACATTACTTACATGCTGTACATTACCATAATATATTATATAAGACGCATATCACTATTCACATTACATGTAAAACCGCATGACAGTATACACATATCGCGATTGTTGTCTTCAGTGATAGGAATGCAGCAGAGCAATCATTATTACATTGGAATCGGGCTCTTAGCGCCTACGTAATGCTGCTCTCAGATTACATGGAGACCTACTGCCATATTCACTTTTATGATTATGGACACATTTGTTTTTTATACTTTTATTCATTTTCAGACCCCCTGATAAGCATCATGCAGCCTGATCCAATTTTCATATTTTTGTCTTGCGGGAAAGTCTTTCCTAGTAATATAAGCTGGATGAGATGTCTGTGTGTATCCAAGGTACCTGAGGTTTTCAGCAGCTATTATATCATTGTAAGACGGCCAAGGTGGTAGTCATGGCAACTGGCTGTTCGGTTCCCACACCCTGACGCCCCACAGATAAAATATAGTGTCCCTCCTGCTGTGTGTATAATGTGCGCAGCAGAACACTTACAGTCACTGTCAGAGTCCTTTCCAGTTCTGTCACTCTGGCTCTGCAAAACACTTCAGAGTCACAGTTCTTTTCCAAAAGTATAACTTTACTATTCAACAGGAAATTCATCACACTGGCAGCACAGGTTAACCACAGAGACATCTTATCTTTCTCTGCCATCTGGGCAGCTCATATTCTCTCTATCAGCTCTGTCTCCCTTTTCCTGACAATCCCTGCCGTATCTCTGGACAATCCGTGTCCCATCAGTATTTTCAGTGTCATCAGCTCCCTGTCAGACCCTTGTCTGGTTCCATTAGGGAAAGGTGCCAGGAATGCCATCTCAGCTGCTCCTGCCCCGGTCCTAGACCACAAATCCTTCTTGGGGATGGTACCCGACTTTACTATTCTCGAGCCTGGGGCTCCTTACTGCCTAGTAGCTTTATCCCCACGGCCTGTAAACCTTCTGCTCTCACTGCTGTGTGCATCTTGCCCTGGGCAAGACTGCCCAGGCTCTGCTGAAGTACTTCTCCTATATCCCTGTGGCTCTGCCCTGCCCTGCTCTAACTCCTCCCAACTGCTTAACCCCTATGGTGCCTGTATCTTGCTTTGCTTCTATTCTATACTATCCTATTTTTATGATGCCCCCCTCTAGTCTAATCCCCTATGGTCCTATACTGTCCCTAAGCTTAAACACAGTATATAACAAATGCAGCACAGTACAGTACATAATCATCAGTAAACATGTATAAATGTTTCATTTCTCATTAATACACCATGGGGTGCCGCATGTAATATGTAAACAGTGACCAGGGAAAAGGGGGCACATGAGAGTCCCCACCACCTCCTTACATCATCACAGCTTCTATCCTGCAATGTCCTCTTCATGTCCTTTCCTCCATTTCTGTAAACTTCTTGAAATACTTTCTCCCCTCTCCATGCTGTGAAGATATGTGTACTAGTCTTTCAGCCTGAGGAAGCGGGATTCATTTGACGCGAAACGCGCGTTGGGGTAGCACCTCGGACCGGGACAGGACCTGTCACGATTATCATGGGTAATTAATCCTTATCCAGCACTTGCATTTGTATGCTATTTGATGACAGCTATGTGGGTAATAGTACCGGTATTATACATTTGAATTAGCTATAATTTGCCACAATCTGTCTTCATTTTGGTACATCTGTTTATGGCATGTTAATTGCACTTGTGTGCATTGCATTACGTTTTATATACCTTTCAGTATCCTGTTCTGTGATCTTGGGTTCTTGATGTACTCACGGTATTATCACATGATGTCACTTATATGGTACATGATCTTATTTGTTTTTTGATTACATTTTCTAATAAAATTATTCTAGATTACCTTTTGGCCTATTTTGACTCATAGTTCTCCTGTTTTCTTATCTTTCAGCATCTCTGTTGCTCTATGGAGAGCAGAGAGAGAGAGTCTGTAAAGCAGGAGCTCCAAATTGTACCATTTTTGCAAAAGCACTCAGCTAGAAAAAGAGCTTAAAGTACTGCAGTGCACAGGCGCTGGGCCTCTGTCACCTTCCCGGTTGCCTGCGCACTGCAGTACTTTGGTCTGCCCTCAATAGGGCAGATAAGTACGCCTGCACAGGAGAGAGATGCCGGGGAGCGATGAAGCAAGCAGGAGGGCGGCATCGCAAGAAGATGGGAAGCAACGGACACCGGATCTGCGACACCCATTGGACCGGACCGCACTGGAAGGCTCCCATGGGTGAGTATAATAAAACTTATTTTTCTTATCTTTCAGGTTGGGCCGGGGGCTTATCTACAGCATTATAAAATGCTGTATATAAGTCCTGAAAGGCAGTGGCAGTATCTTATATCGGCCAAAACTGCTGACAGGTTCCCTTTAAAGACGATTTGCAACAGCAAAGCAGTAGAACTTTTTCAATACACTTTTTACAAAGTTCCTGAAATTTACATCTAGAAAGCAACTTAATAATACCATTAAAATCTATGCGAAAGTGTACATTACCTATTAAAATATCTTATATAGATATTCAGGTCACATCTTTATGTGCCCCACTTAGGGTTCTTCAGAAGTTAAGGCCCCATTAAAAGGAACAATAATAAGCAGGACAATAATTTTTACAACAGCTCATTTCCCAATATTGGCTCATTAAAACATGGTAGGCAGCTTTAAGCCAATAAACAAGCAAACCGACGTTCATTAGTTTATTAATGCAGTATTTAATCCGAAATCAATGTTCTCAGCATCACATTCCCTCACGTGAAAAGTGACACACATTATAAACCCTTACGATGACCAAACAATTTTATGAACAATTATCTAGCCCCCAAATCCATACAGTTCACATTAGACTGTATTAAAAGGGCTTTAAAAAAAAGTGCTTAGTAACTTGTTATATAGTTGATTTGCACTCATTCTAGCAAGAAATCTGCCTGTGTATATCAGCCATGTACATTGGATAACTGTCGGCAGGAAGATTGTTCAGCAGACAGTTATCTCTCTCTTGACTCTCTCCACCAATGGTTCTTGATTTTTGAGAGAGCTACTGACCAAATCATCTGGCAGGACTTATCCCACCACTGATCAAAATGACTGGGCACCTGAATCCCATAAACTTTGGGGACACAGTCACAACTATCCAAAAATGCCAGGACAGTCCATAAACTAGAGCTGTTTTTTGCCCTGTCTGATGATGCAACCTTGATGATGCGTGAACTGGCCAAATTATGTGTTAAGCGTCTGTTTTTTCCTATTATCCAGAAGCAGTAATGCTATTCATATTTCATGTGTTTCATATTGACATGCTTTAGCATAATAGAGTGCAACCTTTTTTGTTTATTTTATTTTATAACATTGTTTTATAGACACGCATGCCCAGCAGCCAACGACAAGGCGGTATCAGAACTGCTGGGTCCTACGTGTCTAGTGTGAATACCTAAGACTGAAGTCTACTGGCACTTCCAAGCTAGTCTTAACAAAAAACTTGTCCACAGTTCCCAAATAGAGATGAGCGTGAGGCACAGATGACGTTGCACCAGCCCAGGCTATCCAAAGGCCACGCCGGGGACGCTGGATGGTAAGAGATTTGTGGGCCTCCCGTCCAGCTGCCATGTAACACTGACCTGCATGCTAGACAAGAGATCTGCTCATCTCCCAACTGTCCCAGATACAGCGGACAGTCCCAGATTTTTGTCTATGCCCTGCAGTCTCAGGCATCTGAATTTCTCTCATTACCACATCTCCTCCTGTCAGATTAGAAAGAAATGGTAAATGTGGCTGGATTGGGATGTGGCCAAAAATTGCCGTGATTTGCTGTGACATGATTTGGCCCTCTTTCTGTTTTTCAAAACTGAAAATTTTCTAAACATTTCCATGCGTCCCAAATGGTTTGACTGTTCCACCTGGGCAGCAGAAGATTCTCAAGTCAATAGCTGAGATAATAATCATACAAATAGTCAATATTAAAGTAAACTACAGGCATTGTCAGGTTGACGCCATTACACTGATTCAAAATGATACCTTGGTTGATGAAATCTGTCTTGTGGTTGTTGTTTAATCTGTGTTTGCAGTTTTCAGTTAATGAGATTCTCTTGCTTTGGGGTGAGCCTGTGGGTGGGTCTTTATTTGGTGCTCTCTTCTCATATTCATCCTTATGGGCTTAACTGACAGGTCACTGATTCTTCAGTGACCTGCTTCTTATTTTAAATTCTGCATCTAATAGTGTTGGCTTTGAAAAAAAGTTTCCCTCCAGCAAAATCGCAGCAGCGGCACCTGCACAGTAGCATCTATCGATTACCATTATATGATACTACACATGTGCCGCCTCCATCTTGCTGAAGCCAAATTATATTTTTTTGCTCCAATAAAATGGCAGCACTGCATGCACAGTAGCATCGATCGCTTACCGCCAGTGCCATTTGGCTGCAGTCAAACTTTTTAATAAAATGGCGACGGCACTTGTGCAGTTGTATCTATTGGCAAGATGCTACTGCGCATGTGCCACCACCAGAGCTATTTAGCAGCAGCCCAATTTTTTTTCCCCCAACAAAATGGAGTCGGCAGCAGCAGTTATGCAGTAGCATCTATTGCTTGCTGATAGATGTTACTGCGCAAGAGCCAGAGCCATTTTGCTAAACCTAATTTTTTGTTTTGCAAGGCCAACACTATTATATGCAGTTTTTAACATAGGAGACAGATCACTGAATGATCAGTGACCTGTTTGTTAAGCCCATAAGGATGAATATGTAAGAAGATTACCATATAAAGCCCCTCCCACAGGCCCACCCCAAAGCACGTAAATCTCATTAACCGAAAATTACAAATACAGATTAAACAATTAGCACAAGATGGATTTCATCAACACACGTATAATCAGTGTAATGGCACCAGCCTGACAATACCTGTAGTTTACTTAGCAAAATCCTGATGACAGGTTCACTTTAAATATGGCTAATCACATATCAATGATAACATAAAAGTTTATGAATTATAAAGACGTGTACTTTATGCATAAGTGCTGGTTCGACTTTATCACACTGAAATCACACTACACTCTCACTATTGGAAAGTAAACTTACTCTAATAAATAGTTTGTATAAACTGTTCTGATACGACTCTGAGCTTCACTGATGATAATTGGGAAAACATCACTTAACGTTATGTAGGTGTATTTAACTTTCCAATCAATCATATAAAGTAAATGAATAATTAAGAAATTAAACTGTAGACTTGTGCAGTCTGGGAATAGCTAAACATTGAACTTATTCTGAATGGATGATGTCAGCCGCAGTTAGATTAATAGTTTGTTTGCCTAAATGTAAAGTTATGGATTCAACTCCGTGCACCCTGGTTTCTGAAGAATTACAAATATTTCACTATTTATTTGAAATCTCGCACTGTTAGTGTTGGCAGCTGCTCTCTATGTATTATTTTTATGCATTTATGCATTTTCTTTATCATACTTCTGCTGGAGACAGAGGTATTTCAGCATGAAAAGCACTGTTTCCATCAAGATGATTGCTACTTCTGGTGTAGTGTATTAGTCCATTCACACACCACTTATTCTAAATTAGTTTACAGAAAAAAAAGAAAGAAAAGAATGTGAAGATGAATGAGTTCATTGTAGATCATTAAATAGACACATACACAGGTTACATTGGAAAAATACTGTACACAGTAATACATAACATACAAAAGACAACAAGTGCTACTAGTATTTACCTTCTGCTTGTACAAATTGTTAGGACTGGCGGAACGCACCAAGAAAGGCGATATAGATGCGTTCGCAGTCCGGGGTCCACCGTGCAGGTGAAAACCTGCTGCTAGTAAATACAGACTATATGGCGGTACACTAAAGTATATACACGTGGGTTCAACCTCACCTAGCGTGAAGGGAGCAATCCTGTTGCGTCACAGGATCGCGGTACCGCACCTAAAGCGCGAGCGAGTAGTCAGCGTACTTAACCGCAACTGGGATTGAAGTCCGATTAGACCCTCGCTGGCACTACACCACAACTGGGTGTGTAAGGAAACTAAGTATAAATATATAAATGCACAAGAGTGCGAGCAATGCCGCACTGACGGACGCCACCAACCACACTGGCTTGGGTATGGAAAGAGCAAGGCAAGCGCACGGCGCCGTACAGGCGGACACAGCAAGAGAACGCTGTAATGTGTGTATCGTTCAGATGATTAGTCGGGCGCTAGATAGCTACCAACATCCGCGAGCAGACAACAACTCTAGGGAGGGATATTTAGGAGCTTTCATCCTTCGACATACATTCATCTACACACACACATTTAACATTATGAGACAATACTAGCGCATGGCCGTGCGGTCATGCGCAGTTTATATAGTTGCAGCACAGGAAGTGGCTGCAGCACTTTTGCCCTTCCAAGACCTGCCAAGAGGACCAATGGAATGTGCTGCAGAGCCTGAGCACATGACCCTCGATCTCCAACGGGAGATCTTACCCTGGGCATGCTCAGTATGTGCAAACAAGGACTTAGTCCCAGAGAAGTCCGCTCGCTGCTGACCAGCACTGACTTTAATGGCAGAGACTGGAGAAGCAGCAGCAACTCTTCGCACAGAGTCAGACTGAGCGAGACGCTGGGATCGACGTCCCTGCTGAGCAGACTCCACTGCGGCTGGAGGAGAATGGGAGACCGCAGCGGAGACGGATCGAGATTCCCCCTGTGCAGCAGAGGAAACTCGACTCCTAACACAAATTGGGGCAAAAACGTTCAATGAATGCCCTCAAGTAGACATGTATGTTGGTCCATCCTCCCCATTCATCACGTCTGATTTTCATATGCACATTTACATGCATATTCAAATTAGGCAAACATATAGAAAATATGCACATGCTGATACATGACACACATTTACACATTATGCATGCATATACTGTACATACTGTAATATAAACATGTGCCCAAGCACATATATAAATTATGCATATACATATAATACAAGAATATACTCAATTAAATTTTTGTGATGCACTTGTTCAGACAACTAGATAGTTTTATTATATTCGAACTCGCATAAAAAGTATGGGTCCTATATAATTTAGAATAAGATCAAAGAGAATAGTCGTATTTACCCATAAACAACCAGATAATAAGTGTATACTCCCAATACACAATAGAAACAATGACAAAAAAAATGGAGTTCCATACACATAATAAAATTAACAATATATTTTATTACACATAATATTGTACAAAATGTCACAAAAATGAAGCACAAACAAAGGATATAAAAATTTTTAGTGAGAAACAAATAAGTCCCAGGCATAAGAACTAGTAATAGCCATCACCATGGTATTGATATAAAACACTGTAAGCTTAAAAAACATGTAGCATACATGGTGTTAATAAAGCATTAAATATCAATATTAACCTTGGTATCAGCAAATATATCCCTCTAATACTGCGTTTCCCTGAGGCTGTCGCAGTGACTATGTGCCTCCACACAGCGAAAAGAGGAATGCAGTGTATCTAATAACCATAAAGCTTACCCATGGTGAGCGTGACAATATGCCAAGGGACCGAATCCACCCCCTGACGCGCGTTTCGCGTAGGCTTTATCAAAAGGGAATCCCTTATTATGTGTATGGAACTCCATTTTTTTTCATCATTTCTATTAGATAGTTTTATTGTTTATTCATTCACTGTTGTAAAATAACTTTTTTTTAAAGTAAGATTCACTATGTGAAATTTCTATACATACCATTACATTAGTCCTGAATTAAACAAGAATAAAATTTAGATCTTTAGGAAAAGAAAATCCTCCTATGCTTTTTAGTGCAGACTGTGGCTGCTGACTGTCATGCTAAAGTTCCTGAGTTTGAATCCCAGGTAAGACTATACTTCAAGAAAAGCAAACATTTTATTGACTAGATAGAAATACATCTAATGATTACAGGCACTTCTCTAAAGTTTCCTTCACCCAGTTCTGAGTATGTGGGATGCTATAGTGGGGAAAAAATGTATTTAGTCAGTGACCAATTGTGCAAGTTCTCCCTCTTAAAAAAATGAGATAGGCCTGTAATTGACATCATTGGTAGACCACAATTATGAGAGTCAAAATGAGTAAACAAATGCAGAAAATAACCTTGTCTGATTGGCAAGATTTATTTTGCAAAATATGGTGGAAAATAGGTATTTGGTCACCTAAAAACATGCACGATTTCTGTCTCTCACAGACCTGTAGCTTGTTCTTTAAGAGGCTCCTCTGTCCTCCAATCATTACCTGTAGTAATGGCACCTGTTTGAACTTGTTATCAGTATAAAAGACACCTGTCCACAACCTCAAACAGTCACACTCCAAACTCCACTATGGTGAAGACCAAAGAGCTGTCGAAGGACACCAGAAACAAAATTGTAGACCTGCACAAGGCTGGGAAGACTGAATCTGCAATAGGCAAAAAGCTTGGTCTGATGAAATCAACTGTGGGATCAATAATAAGAAAATGGAAGACATACAAGACCACTGATAATCTCCCTCGATCTGGGGCTCCACGCAAGATCTCCCCCCATGGGGTCAAAATGATCACAAGAACGGTGAGCAAAAATCCCAGAACCACATGGGGGGACCTAGTGAATGGCCTGCAAGGAGCTGGGAACACCGTAACAAAGGAAACCATTAGTAACACACAACGCTGCCAGGGACACAGATCCTGCAGTGCCAGACGTGTCCCCCTGCTTAAGCCAGTACATGTCTGGGCCCATCTGAAGTTTGCTAGAGAGCACTTGGATTATACAGAAGAGTATTGTGAGAATGTCATATGGTCTGATGAAACCAAAGTAGAACTGTTTGGTAGAAACAAAACTCGTTGTGTTTGGATGAGACAGAATGCTGAGTTGCATCCAAAGAACACCATACCTACTGTGAAGCATGGGGGTGGCAACATCATGCTTTGGGGCTAATCCGTGTACATGAAAGAATGAATGGGGTCATGTATCGTAAAATCGTGAGATTTTGAGTGAAAACCTCCTTCCATCAGCAAGGGCATTGAAGATGAAACGTGGATGAGTCTTTCAGCATGATAATGATCCCAAGCACACTACCAGGGCAATGAAGGAGTGGCTTTGTAAGAAGCATATGAAGGTCCTGGAGTGGCCTAGCTAGTCTTCAGATCCCAACCCCATAGAGAACCTTTGGAGGGAGTTGAAAGTCTGTGTTGCCCAGCAACAGGCCCAAAACATCACTGCTCTAGAGGAGATCTGCATAAAGAAACGGGCCAACATGCCACCAACAGTGTGTGATGACTTGCAGAAAATGTTTGACCACTGTCATTGCCAACAAAGGATATATAACAAAATATTGAGATGAACTTTTGTTAATGACCAAATACTTATTTTCCACCATAATTTGCAAAATAAATCTTGCCAGATCAGACAAGGTGATCTGGCTTTGTTTTCTCAATTTGACTCTCATAGTTGTGGTCTACTTATGATGTCCATTACAGGCATCTTTCATCTTTTTAAGTGGGAGAACTTGCACAATTGGTCGCTGACTAAATACTTTTTTCCCCACTGTATATACTGTGGGGCAAAAAAGTATTTAGTCAGTCAGCAATAGTGCAAGTTCCACCACTTAAAAAGATGAGAGGCGTCTGTAATTTACATCATAGGTAGACCTCAACTATGGGAGACAAACTGAGGAGAAAAAATCCAGAAAATCACATTGTCTGTTTTTTTAACAATTTATTTGCATATTATGGTGGAAAATAAGTATTTGGTCAGAAACAAAATTTCATCTCAATACTTTGTAATATATCCTTTGTTGGCAATGACAGAGGTCAAACATTTTCTGTAAGTCTTCACAAGGTTGCCACACACTGTTGTTGGTATGTTGGCCCATTCCTCCATGCAGATCTCCTCTAGAGCAGTGATGTTTTTGGCTTTTCGCTTGGCAACACGGACTTTCAACTCCCTCCAAAGGTTTTCTATAGGGTTGAGATCTGGAGACTGGCTAGGCCACTCCAGGACCTTGAAATGCTTCTTACGAAGCCACTCCTTCGTTGCCCTGGCGGTGTGCTTTGGATTATTGTCATGTTGAAAGACCCAGCCACGTTTCATCTTCAATGCCCTTGCTGATGGAAGGAGGTTTGCACTCAAAATCTCACGATACATGGCCCCATTCATTCTTTCATGTACCCGGATCAGTCGTCCTGGCCCCTTTGCAGAGAAACAGCCCCAAAGCATGATGTTTCCACCACCATGCTTTACAGTAGGTATGGTGTTTGATGGATGCAACTCAGTATTCTTTTTCCTCCAAACACGACAAGTTGTGTTTCTACCAAACAGTTCCAGTTTGGTTTCATCAGACCATAGGACATTCTCCCAAAACTCCTCTGGATCATCCAAATGCTCTCTAGCAATCTTCAGATGGGCCCGAACATGTACTGGCTTAAGCAGTGGGACACGTCTGGCACTGCAGGATCTGAGTCCATGGTGGCGTAGTGTGTTACTTATGGTAGGCCTTGTTACATTGGTCCCAGCTCTCTGCAGTTCATTCACTAGGTCCCCCCGCGTGGTTCTGGGATTTTTGCTCACCGTTCTTGTGATCATTCTGACCCCACGGGGTGGGATTTTGCGTGGAGCCCCAGATCGAGGGAGATTATCAGTGGTCTTGTATGTCTTCTATTTTCTTATTATTGCTCCCACTGTTGATTTCTTCACTCCAAGCTGGTTGGCTATTGCAGATTCAGTCTTCCCAGCCTGGTGCAGGGCTACAATTTTGTTTCTGGTGTCCTTTGACAGCTCTTTGGTCTTCACCATAGTGGAGTTTGGAGTCAGACTGTTTGAGGGTGTGCACAGGTGTCTTTTTATACTGATAACAAGTTTAAACAGGTGCCATTACTACAGGTAATGAGTGGAGGAAAGAGGAGACTCTTAAAGAAGAAGTTACAGGTCTGTGAGAGCCAGAAATCTTGATTGTTTGTTTCTGACCAAATACTTATTTTCCACCATAATATGCAAATAAATTGTTAAAAAAACAGACAATGTGATTTTCTGGATTTTTTTTTCTCAGTTTGTCTCCCATAGTTGAGGTCTACCTATGATGTAAATTACAGACGCCTCTCATCTTTTTAAGTGGTGGAACTTGCACTATTGCTGACTGACTAAATACTTTTTTGCCCCACTGTATCTCAATAGTACTACTATACCTTTTCTTAAAGAAAACCTAATTTTCCTAACCTCATAATACCACAATACTGATGATGACCAAAACCCAGTGGTAAGACTGACATTTACCACTATGGTTATGACAGATATGCACCATCTACTTTGTAGATCATACTGTATACTGTATGTGCATAATGTACAGAAAAATCCAGTGAGGTTCTGATTTATCATAGGTGTTCTTATTCCATGTAGTGCACTGACATATTTGGTTCATTACTTTACAAGCATCCTGTCAATTTTTTTTCAAACTTCTACTGAAACTACGTAGTACTATACCCATCTAAGGTACCCAAGGCTTTAATAATTGATGCTGGTGTCCTACACAGTAATAGTAGTCACCTTTTATGCTTCCTCCCTAATTATAGTGCCTCCTCTGTGGCTCTACATCATAATAGTGCTCCGAAGATGTTTAAGTGCCAATTCTGAGCCCTCACTCTGTAATAGTGCCACTTCTGTGACCCCATTCTAGAGCAGTTTCACTTTTGTGCCCTCACATGGTAATAGCACAATTTATGTGCCCCATACATGATATAATGCACCTTTTATATTGTAATAATGCACCTTTCTCCTACACTATAGTAGCTTATCCTTTCTACCTTGACATAATAATAATGACCCCCTCTGTGCCCCCACATAATAATGCTTCCAATTTGTTTCCCCACTTTGTATTATCCCCCTATTTGTGCCCCACTTGACCACTTGTGACCCCAATTAATAATATTCCCCCATATGTGCCCCCACTTGGTAATATTCTTTAATTTACAACCTTACTTAGTAATATTCTTTCCCCCATTGATCCTTTACTTTGCATTATCTCCCATTTCTGCCTCAATTCAATAGCATTCCAACATTTGCGCCTCTACTTAGTACTCCCCCATTTGTCCCTCAATTAATAATATTTCATAATTGCACCCACACTTAGTAAAATTCCTTATTTCCATCCTTATTTAATAAAAATAATGCCCATTTACTCCCCCACTTAATAATATTCCCCTATTTGATCCCCATTTATTAATAGTCTCCAATGTGTCACCCTAATTAGTAATATTTCCCATAGAATTGTACTCTTATGTCTGTGTAAAAAAAAACATTAAACACACCTTACCCTGTGTCCACAGGGAGCAGTGAAGTCATGTATCTCCCTGTTCCCTTCAGTTTGTGCCTGGCAAAGGCACCGCATTAACGTCACTACATAGCGCAGCCTACACCAGGTGCAGATTGTAGGACTTTTTCTGTTTTTGGTCCCACCATAGCCAGCACAGTGAAATGATGCCATAGTACAGCCTGATATCCATGGAATGCTTCGGACCTCTGGCAGTCCACACCTAAAGCAATTTCTGACCTGTCATAATCGGATCCCTGCTCTGCCACATATAATGTTGGCCTTGTCGGCACCCACTTCCTATATTCAATGTCTTCTAACTGCATCTGGAGCACATTCCCCACCTCCCCCATCCCACTTCTACCCCTGTACCATGCATCAAAAATTGACACAACTGATATCTATGAAATTTTATATGCACTTTATGGGTTTTTCCAAAATAAAACACAGGAAACAGGAATGGCAAAAGCTTTTTAGTGTTGATTAAAGCTAGCCACAAGGTGGCATAAAAAGAAATGGCGTATTCCGCTCTGCCAAACGTACAATAGGAAAAGTGCCATTTTGATAAACATTGTGCCTTTTGCACCATTTCAAGCACAATTCATAAATGTGGTGTTCAAGCAGAAAGTTGAAATTTCTTATACAATCTATCTCTAGCCGATGTTCTTACATTTGGGCGACTACTCAAACTTACTGGGATTTCAGTAATAAAGATCTTTGTTTTTTTACACTAATTCTCCCTAGCGCTAGTAAATTGCCTGCCATGCTTATCATAAACTCCATGTATCAATGCAGATCAAAGGAAAACTTATTCAAGGAAAAAAAATCTTTGATCTCTTATGAATGTGAACTATTATTTCTAGTGATCATTATAACAAATTATTGGTATTATATTGAGATAAAGCCACTCAATTACTAACGACAATTGTGATGTAAGGTATTTCATCCAGGGTCTTCTCTTGTCTTATATGTGCGATTGCAATTTCTCACTAAAAAACACCTACTGTACAGCAGAGCAATGTTAGATGCAAGAAAAGGATTCTAATTTCAAGTAATAATTGTGTAGCAAGGTATCAGTGAACTCTTACAATAAGCCACATTTAGTAACATATTTTATGGTTTGAACCCTTTGATGAAATCTTCGCCTAGCGGATAAATTGAAAAAAACAAACAAACAAGAAATATAGTGCAGGAGCATTCCTATAATTAGGTTAAATAGTCCCCGGAAGGCTTTACCCAATGGACAATTCCAGGCAGCAAGAGGAACATGTACTTTATTTGTACTCAGTACCCAGATGATTCATTTTCGGGGCAGTAGTGGTATTTTTTTCCAAAGAATAAATAGATGTTGGTTACGTGTAAATGTCACGCCGTAAAATATGTTGTATCGACAGTATCGTATATCTCTAATCTTCTAATGAAGACTGCTGTTCCATCTGGAATACTGAAATCACAAGCAGAAAACTTCCTGGAATGGTTCATACCTGATGTCCTTTTCAACTTTCTAGATGAACTAAAGTTGCCTCTTCTGATTGCAGAATTATAAAAAGGCAAAGATTCAAATTCAGACCCCTAGAAGACTGCTCCATCGTGATGATACACAGCACAGAATTATTTTCAATTATGGCCATCTACAGTTCACATCAACTAATCATGCAAGGTTATTTTGCATATGTGAGAAGATTTAGGAGCATTTTCCTGGTTTGACCTGTAAGAAACCAACATTTATGACTTTTCTGTACAAGAAACTGTTGCACTGGGGCACATCTCACCTATTATTGTTGATAAAATTGTGCCACATGCTTCACTTTGGTAATGTACAGAGAAATGCCAATCAGAAGCAGATTTTGAAACCCATGGAGATGCAACAATGACTTTACATGACAATCCAGAAGACCTGCCAGTGAATAGACAAGTGTCATGGCTCGTTTTGGGGATTCGATCCGGTGACTTGTTACTTCATGGTTGGTTCTTCTGTCTGTTGAGTCATTGCTCTTCTCTTTCTCTGGCCAAATGCTGATTGTTCTTTTGTCCTTATTTTCCCTGTTTGGTTTTCTCCTTTCCAGGTGTTTTTCATTTTCCAATTTTGGTTTGCCCTATCACGTTCTGGATAGTGCTTTATATAGTATCCCATCTATTGACTTCCTTGTTGGCCATATAATCCTGGTGGATTTCCATCCACACACCAAAAACATACTGATAGGGAATTTAGATTCTGAGAACCAATGGAGACAGTGGCGATAAATCTCTGCAGAATTTGATAATGCTATATGAGCAATGCAAAATAATAATAATGTCCAATAGTCAGGCAGCAAAAAATAACACTAAAACACTACCAATAAGGTCAACAAGTTCAAGCCTCACCCAGTTATCACAAATCTTTTACAAGATAATTTCCATGAATTATTAATAGTCAAGTATATAACCATGATTTGTTAGTCCACACAGAAAGAAAGTGATGTACTGTATACACGTAACATTATAAAAGACTACACAGACAAAATAGCATTTAGTTATATGTACCACCAAGACATCCTGCCTTGTCTTTCAATCAAAGGAAGATGGTGGCTGTCTCCAACTCAAAATGGAAAACACCTGGAAAGGAGAAAACCAAATAGGGACAATAAGTGTTAGGGGTCAAGTTCCCGCTTCTGCACAGGGGGAATCTCGAGCCACTTCCGCTGCGGTCTCCCATTCTTGTCCAGCCGCAGTGGAGCCTGCTCAGCAAGGACGTCGGTCCCAGCGTCTTGCTCATTCTCACTCTGTTCTGAGAGTTACTGCTGCTTCTCCAGTCTCTGCATTAAAGTCAGTGCTGGTCAGCAGCGAGCGGACTTCTCTTGGACTAAGTCCTTGTCTGCATGTACTGAGCATGCCCAGCATAAGGTCTCCCGTTGGAGATCGAGGGTCATGTGCTCAGGCTCTGCAGCACATTCCATTGGTCCTCTTGGCAGGTCCTAGAAGGGCAAAAGTGTTGTGGCCACTTCCTGTGCTGCTGCTATATAAACTGCGCATGACCGCACGGCCATGCGCTAGTATTGTCAAACAATTGCTAATGTGTGTATGTTGTGAGTGCAAGTCGTCCTTGGATACCCCTACCCTATAGTATGACTGTTCGCGGAAGGTGTATGGCTGCTACCTAGCGCCCGACTTATCCTACAGCACTAGTCACACATTATAGCGTCCAGTTGCTGTGACCGCCAGTACGGCGCCGTGCACTTCCTCTGTGCTTTCCTTACCCAAGCCTGGGTGGTTAGTGGCGTTCGTCAGTGTGGCACTGCATGCTCTTCTGTTTCTTTTCACACCCAGTTGCGGTGTTGCGCCAGCAAGGGTCTAATCGGACTTCAATCCCAGTTGGGGTTAAGTTAGCTGACTACTTGCTCGCGCTTTAGGTGCGGTACCGCGGTCCTGTGCCTTAACAGGATTGCTTCTTTCACGCTGGGTGAGGTTAACCCACGCGTGTATACTCTAGTGTACCGCCATATAGTCTGCTACTTGCTAGCAGCAGGTTTTCACCTGCACGGTGGACCCCGGACTGCGAACGCATCTATACCATCTGTCTTGGTGCGTTCCGCCAGTCCTAACAGAATACTAGCGCCAGGGTCTGGCTAGTAAAATGGCGGACGATCAGCGTTTACAGTGGTACATCCAGCAGCTGGAGGGAAGGTTGGCGGCTCTTGAGCGTTCAACCTCAGCTGTGGATGTTACTGCTGTCGCTGTTCAGGCTGCAAGTGTGGCTGCAGCTACCTTGTCCACTGCCGCTCCTGTACCGACGCTATCTCGCCTCCCGCTACCAGAGAAATTTTCTGGTGACAGTAAGTCCTGTAGGGGTTTCGTGAGTCAGTGCTCAATACATCTCGAGCTTCTGGCCTCTCGTTTCCCTACAGAGCGGGCTAAGGTGGGCTTTATAATTTCCTTATTGTCGGACAGGGCGTTGCAGTGGGCTACGCCGCTGTGGGAGCGTGGCGATCATGTGGTGCAGAGTGCTCTGTTATTCCTGAGCACTCTGAAACAGGTCTTTCTAGGACCTCGTGTCACCCATGACACGGCGCTCCAACTGTTGGCACTGACTCAGGGCTCGTCCTTGGTCAGCCTTTTTGCCGTCCATTTCCGCACTCTGGCATCTGAGCTGGAGTGGTCGGATAAAGCCCTTATCCCTATATTTTGGAGGGGGCTGGCTGACCACGTTAAGGATGCTCTGGCCACTAGGGAGATTCCCGCCACACTGGAGGAGTTAATAGCAGTATCTACTCGCATTGACCTCCGTTTTCACGAGCGGAGGTTAGAGCGAGCCCAGTGTAGGCAGAGGTTTCGGCTGGCTCCCACCTTCGCCAAACCTTTGGAATCTCCAGTTCAGGCTCCTGAGTTCCAGGAACCTAAGGTGGTGTCACGAGCGGGATCTAAGTCCCAGACTGCTCGTGCACTCCAGGGTTGCCATGTTTGCCAACAGTCAGGACATCTTGCCACCAGATGTCATCAGCGGTCGAGGAAACGTCAGCGTCTAGTGGTAGTAGGTGGAGGTGCACTAGACACTGCGACGTTTGCCTCCAAATTGTCCTTTAAGGGGACAATTACCTTTGGCTCATCCTCCCACTCGGTAGACCTCTGCGTGGATTCTGGGGCGGAGGGCAATTTTATGTCTTCTGCCTTCGCCCAACGTCACGCAATACCCCTGGTTATGCTATCTCAACCAGTAACGGTACGAGTGGTGAATGGGTCGACACTCCCCGCACAGATAACACATCAGACCATCCCTGTTACTCTGTCCATGTCGCCATCCCATCAGGAGATTATTTCTCTGCTCGTCATTCCTGAGGGTATTGATGAGGTCCTGTTGGGGATACCTTGGCTACGGTACCACTCTCCTCACATCGAGTGGTCCTCAGGCAGAATTCTGGGATGGGGTGAATCATGTGGGGGTAGGTGTCACCGAGAGTGCGTTCAGGTTGCTACTACTGAGGTACCCGCAGATCTATCCTCTCTCCCCAAGCAATATTGGTCTTATGCAGACGTGTTCTCCAAGAAGGCGGCGGAGACCCTTCCGCCCCATCGCCCCTATGACTGTCCTATCGATCTCTTGCCTGGTGCTGAGCCTCCCTGGGGTCGAGTCTATCCATTATCTCTCCCGGAAACGGAGGCAATGTCTCAGTACATTCAAGAGAATTTGGCAAGAGGGTTCATCAGGAAGTCAGTGTCACCTGCTGGGGCAGGGTTCTTCTTCGTGCAGAAGAAGAATGGAGAACTACGTCCATGCATAGACTACAGGGGTCTTAATGCTATCACAGTTAAGAACAAGTACCCTTTGCCGTTGATATCTGAGCTTTTCGATAGGCTTCGGGGAGCTAGAGTGTTTACGAAACTAGATCTGCGGGGTGCTTACAACCTGATTCGCATCCGTGAGGGGGACGAGTGGAAAACGGCATTTAACACCAGAGATGGGCACTATGAGTATCTGGTGATGCCCTTCGGGCTCTGTAATGCACCTGCCGTTTTTCAAGACTTTGTCAACGACATCTTCCGGGATATGCTTTCCACCTCGGTTGTAGTCTATCTGGATGATATTCTCATCTTTTCTCCAGATATTGACTCCCACCGGAGAGATGTTGGCAGAGTCTTCGACCTCCTACGGGCAAACTCTCTTTACGCAAAGTTGGAGAAGTGTGTGTTTGAGCAGGAGTCCTTACCTTTCCTGGGCTATATCATCTCCGCCCAGGGATTGGCTATGGATCCTGCCAAACTACAGGCTGTGATGGACTGGCAAGAGCCCCATTCTCTTAAAGCGGTGCAGCGCTTTATGGGGTTCATAAACTATTACCGCCAGTTCATTCCCCACTTCTCAACTCTGGTAGCTCCCTTGGTAGCCCTCACCAAGAAGGGAGCGTATCCCAAATTGTGGTCGGAAGAGGTCTCCAAGGCCTTCACTTCTATTAAGTCCCACTTTGCTAGCGCTCCCATCTTACATCGTCCCGATGTGGATAAGCCATTCCTACTGGAGGTGGATGCCTCATCCGTTGGTGCTGGAGCAGTCCTCTACCAAAAGGATGCTCAAGGTCGGAAGCATCCATGCTTCTTCTTCTCCAAGACCTTCACGCCAGCGGAGAGGAACTACTCCATCGGGGACAGGGAGTTGCTAGCAATGAAGTTGGCCTTTTCGGAGTGGAGACACCTTCTGGAAGGTGCGCGGTTTCCCTTCCAAGTTTACACGGACCACAAAAATTTGGTCTATTTGCAGACAGCCCAGCGGCTAAATTCTCGCCAGGCCAGATGGTCCCTGTTCTTCTCCCAGTTCCACTTTTCCCTTCATTATCTCGCCGGGGAGAAGAATATCCGTGCTGACGCTCTCTCTCGCTCCCTTATGTCAACTGAGGAGGAGGAAGAGGAGCCTCGGCTTATTGTCCCTTCCGAGAGCCTGAGAACCGTGGTGTTAGGACTGGCGGAACGCACCAAGACAGATGATAAAGGTGCGTTCGCAGTCCGGGGTCCACCGTGCAGGTGAGAACCTGCTGCTAGCAATTTGCAGACAATATGGCGGTACACTAAAGTATACACGCGTGGGTTAGACCTCACCCAGCGTGAAGAAAGCGATCCTGTTAATTCACAGGACCGCAGTACCGCACTAGTGCGCGAGCAAGTGGTCAGCGGACTTAACCCCAGAAGGGATTGGAGCCCGATTAGACCCTTGCTGGCGTAACACCGCAACTGGGTGTGTAGAGAACCTAAAGAAATCTAAGTGCACAAGAGTGCGAGCGATGCCGCACTAACGGACGCCACTAACCACCCAGACTCGGGTATGGAAAGCGCAAGGCAGGCGCACGGCGCCGTACTGGCAGGCACAGCTACAGGACGCTGTGATGTGTGTTTAGTGCTGTAGGCTAAGTCGGGCGCTAGATAGCAGCCATACACCTTCCGCGAACAGACATTCAATAGGGTAGGGGTTTCCAAGGACGACTTGCACTCACAACATACACACATAAGCAATTGTAAGACAATACTAGCGCATGGCCGTGCGGTCATGCGCAGTTTATATAGCAGCAGCACAGGAAGTGGCCACAGCACTTTTGCCCTTCTAGGACCTGCCAAGAGGACCAATGGAATGTGCTGCAGCGCCTGATCACATGACCCTCGATCTCCAACGGGAGACCTTACGCTGGGCATGCTCAGTACATGCAGACAAGGACTTAGTCCCAGAGAAGTCCGCTCGCTGCTGACCAGCACTGACTTTAATGGCAGAGACTGGAGAAGCAGCACTAACTCTCAGAACAGAGTGAGAATGAGCAAGACGCTGGGACCGACGTCCTTGCTGAGCAGGCTCCACTGCGGCTGGACAAGAATGGGAGACCGCAGCGGAAGTGGCTCGAGATTCCCCCTGTGCAGAAGCGGGAACTCGACCCCTAACATTACCCCCCCTCCTAGGGCCCCCCCCTCCTTGGGCCTCGCTACGTTCGAAGGCAGCAATGAGCTGCGGAGCCCGAATGTGCTCAGCAGGCTCCCAGGATCTATCCTCAGGGCCGTAACCCCTCCAGTCCACTAAATAAAATTTTTTGCCACGAACCACCTTGTACCCCAAGATCGCGTTCACCTCGTAATCGTCCGTAGACGAACCCGACGTCTCAGTAGATGACTCAGAAAACCGGGACATATAGACGGGCTTAAGGAGGGACACGTGAAAGGTGTCGGTGATACCCAGGCGTGGAGGAAGGGCCAGACGGTAAACCACAGGATTAACCTGTTCGAGGACCTTAAAAGGACCTAAGTAGCGAGGTGCAAACTTGGTGGACTCAACTCGCAGCCTGATGTTACGGGCGGAGAGCCACACTAAGTCGCCAGGAGCAAAGGTTGGAGCGGGGCGCCGATGTGCATCGGCGGAGGACCTCATTCTCTCCTTGGAAGCCTGAATGGCATCCTGAGTGCGATCCCAAATGTCCCGTGCCTCCACAGCCCAGTCTGCCACCCTGGAATCGGCGGAAGACACGGGCATGGGCACAGGTACCCTCGGATGCTGACCATAGTTAAGGAGGAATGGAGTCTGTCCAGTGGAATCAGCGACAGCATTGTTAAGAGCAAACTCCGCCCACGGTAGCAAAGATGCCCAGTCATCCTGCTTAGCAGAAACAAAATGTCGCAGATATGTGACCAAGGTCTGGTTGGCTCTCTCTACCAACCCATTCGTCTCGGGATGATAAGCCGAAGAGAGATTCAACTCGATACTGAGAAGACGACAGAGCTCTCTCCAGAACCGAGACGCAAACTGGGGACCTCGGTCACTGACAATTTTGTCTGGCATACCGTGAAGACGAAAGATGTGTTTGACAAACAACGCTGCCAAGGCCCGTGCAGAAGGTAACCGGGGAAGTGGCACCAAATGCACCATTTTAGAAAAATGGTCGGTGATTACCCAAATAATGGTACAGCCACGAGACTTGGGCAAACCCACAACAAAATCCATCCCGACCATCTCCCAGGGCCTGTCTGCCACCGGCAGAGGGTATAACAAACCAGCTGGCCGTTGTCGGGAAGACTTATTCTTGGCACAAGAGACACATGCCCGAACGTAGTCTCCGACGTCACGAACCATATGTGGCCACCAGTACGTTCTCGCCAGTAGCTCAGAGGTCCTTTTAGCCCCAAAGTGTCCACCCACTCTGGACGAATGAGCCCAAGAGAGAACCTCCGGACGCAAATTGATGGGAACAAAAGTCTTGCCCGGGGGCACAGACTCCAGCGAAACCGGAGCTACAGTTCTCAGACTCTCCGAAGGGACAATGAGCCGAGGCTCGTCCTCCTCCTCCTCAGCTGACACGAAGGAGCGAGAGAGAGCGTCGGCACGAATGTTCTTCTCCCCGGCGAGATAATGTAGGGTAAAGTGGAACCGGGAGAAAAACAAGGACCATCTGGCCTGACGAGAATTCAGCCGCTGGGCTGTTTGTAAATAGACCAAATTCTTGTGATCCGTGAAAACCTGGAATGGGAATCGGGCACCCTCCAAGAGATGTCTCCACTCTGAAAAGGCCAACTTCATTGCCAACAACTCTCTATCCCCGATGGAGTAATTTCTCTCCGCTGGTGTGAAGGTCTTAGAGAAAAAGAAGCATGGATGCTTCCGACCCTGAGCATCCTTTTGATAGAGGACTGCTCCAGCACCAACGGATGAGGCATCCACCTCCAAAAGGAATGGCTTACCCACATCGGGACGATGTAAGATAGGAGCGCTGGCAAAATGGGTCTTTATAGAAGAGAAGGCCTTGGAGACCCCTTCGGACCACAATTTGGGATTCGCTCCCTTCTTGGTGAGGGATACCAAGGGAGCTACCAAAGTTGAAAAGTGGGGAATGAACTGGCGATAGTAATTTATGAACCCCATAAAGCGCTGCACCGCTTTAAGAGAATGGGGTTCCTGCCAGTCCATCACTGCTTGTAGTTTGGCAGGATCCATAGCCAATCCCTGGGCCGAGACAATATAGCCCAGGAAAGGCAAGGACTCCTGTTCAAACACACACTTCTCCAACTTTGCATACAAGGAATTTGCCCGTAAGAGTTCGAAGACTCTGCCAACATCTCTCCGGTGGGAGTCAATATCTGGAGAAAAGATGAGAATATCATCCAGATAGACTACGACCGAGGTAGAAAGCATATCCCGGAAGATATCGTTGACGAAGTCCTGAAAAACGGCTGGGGCATTACAGAGCCCGAAAGGCATCACCAGGTACTCATAGTGCCCATCCCTGGTATTGAAAGCCGTCTTCCACTCGTCCCCCTCACGGATACGAATCAGATTGTAGGCACCCCGCAGATCTAACTTGGTGAATATTTTAGCTCCCCTTAACCTGTCAAAGAGCTCCGATATCAGGGGCAACGGGTATTTATTCTTAATAGTGATAGCATTGAGACCCCTGTAATCGATGCAAGGACGTAACTCTCCGTTCTTCTTCTGCACGAAGAAGAATCCCGCCCCTGCCGGAGACACTGACTTCCTTATAAATCCTCTTGCTAAATTCTCCTGAATGTATTGAGACATAGCCTCCGTCTCAGGGAGAGAGAGGGGATATACCCTTCCCCTAGGAGGTTCAGCTCCCGGCAAGAGGTCGATAGGACAGTCGTAAGGGCGATGGGGCGGTAGAGTCTCAGCAGCCTTTTTAGAGAACACGTCTGCATAACACCAATAATACCTGGGAAGCGACGAGAGATCTGCGGGTACCTGGGTAGTAGAGACCTGTACACACTCACTCACACATCTGCCCAAACACGACTTACTCCAGCCCAATATTTTCCCTGAGGACCACTCAATATGTGGCGAGTGGAAACGGAGCCAGGGTATTCCCAGCAAAATCTCATCCATTCCCTCAGGAAGGACAAGAAGGGAAATAATCTCCTGGTGGGAAGGAGACATGGACAGCGATAACGGGACTGTCTGGTGCGTGATTTGCAGTGGGAGTGTTGCCCCATTCACAACTCTAACCGTTATTGGTTTGGCGAGCATGACCAGTGGTATAGCATGACGTGTAGCAAAAGCAGAGGACATGAAACTTCCCTCTGCTCCTGAATCCACACAAAGCTCGACTGTAAGAGTGGAGGAGCCTAACAGGATTGTCCCTTTAAAGGACAGTTTGGAGGAGAATGCTGCTGTGTCTAGTGAACCTCCCCCAATGGCCACTAGACGCGATCGTTTCCCGACCGCCGCGGACATTTATTGGCGTAATGTCCATGTTGTCGACAGTTATTACAAACTACGGGTACTCGAGCGGCTAGAGATTTAGGTCCCGCTCGAGAAACCTCCATGGCCTCATGAGCATCTGACGCCAAGACAGGAGATTCCAGAGGTCTGGCGAAAGTTGGAGCCAGCCGAAACCTCTGCCTACACTGGGTCCGCTCCAACCTCCGCTCGTGAAAACGGAGGTCGATGCGGGTAGACACGGAAATAAGTTCCTCCAGTGTGGCCGGTATCTCCCTAGTGGCCAAGGCGTCTTTCACGTGGTCTGCCAGTCCCCTCCAGAACACCGGAATAAGAACTTTGTCTGGCCACTCTAACTCTGAAGCTAGAGTCCGGAACTGAATGGCAAACTGGCTGACCACGGAGGTACCCTGTGTAATGGACAACAATTGGAGTGCGGTGTCGTGGGTAACCCGAGGCCCTAAAAAGACCTGCTTCAGAGTGTCCAAGAAGAGAGGAGCACTCTGTACCACACGATCATCTCGCTCCCAGAGTGGCGTTGCCCACTCCAACGCCCTGCCCGACAAGAGAGATAGGATAAATCCCACTCTCGCCCGCTCCGTAGGAAAACGTGACGCCAGGAGCTCAAGATGTATAGAGCACTGACTCACGAATCCACGACAATGTTTGCTGTCGCCAGCAAACTTGTCAGGTAGTGGGAGACGGGATAAAGTCGGAGCAGGGGTGGCAGTGGACAAACTGGCTGCGGCTACACTTGCAGCCTGCACAGCTACAGCAGTGACATCCACAGCTGAGGTTGTACGCTCAAGAGCCGCCAACCTTCCCTCCAGCTGCTGGATGTACCGCTGTAAACGCTGGTCGTCCGCCATTTTTACTAGCCAGACCCTGGCGCTAGTATTCTGTTAGGACTGGCGGAACGCACCAAGACAGATGATAAAGGTGCGTTCGCAGTCCGGGGTCCACCGTGCAGGTGAGAACCTGCTGCTAGCAATTTGCAGACAATATGGCGGTACACTAAAGTATACACGCGTGGGTTAGACCTCACCCAGCGTGAAGAAAGCGATCCTGTTAATTCACAGGACCGCAGTACCGCACTAGTGCGCGAGCAAGTGGTCAGCGGACTTAACCCCAGAAGGGATTGGAGCCCGATTAGACCCTTGCTGGCGTAACACCGCAACTGGGTGTGTAGAGAACCTAAAGAAATCTAAGTGCACAAGAGTGCGAGCGATGCCGCACTAACGGACGCCACTAACCACCCAGACTCGGGTATGGAAAGCGCAAGGCAGGCGCACGGCGCCGTACTGGCAGGCACAGCTACAGGACGCTGTGATGTGTGTTTAGTGCTGTAGGCTAAGTCGGGCGCTAGATAGCAGCCATACACCTTCCGCGAACAGACATTCAATAGGGTAGGGGTTTCCAAGGACGACTTGCACTCACAACATACACACATAAGCAATTGTAAGACAATACTAGCGCATGGCCGTGCGGTCATGCGCAGTTTATATAGCAGCAGCACAGGAAGTGGCCACAGCACTTTTGCCCTTCTAGGACCTGCCAAGAGGACCAATGGAATGTGCTGCAGCGCCTGATCACATGACCCTCGATCTCCAACGGGAGACCTTACGCTGGGCATGCTCAGTACATGCAGACAAGGACTTAGTCCCAGAGAAGTCCGCTCGCTGCTGACCAGCACTGACTTTAATGGCAGAGACTGGAGAAGCAGCACTAACTCTCAGAACAGAGTGAGAATGAGCAAGACGCTGGGACCGACGTCCTTGCTGAGCAGGCTCCACTGCGGCTGGACAAGAATGGGAGACCGCAGCGGAAGTGGCTCGAGATTCCCCCTGTGCAGAAGCGGGAACTCGACCCCTAACACGTGGTGCCGGTTTCGCTAGAGTCTGTGCCTCCGGGCAAGACTTTTGTGCCCATTAATTTGCGACCGGAGGTTCTCTCTTGGGCTCATTCGTCCAGGGTGGGTGGACACTTTGGGACAAAGAGGACATCTGAGCTACTGGCGAGGACGTACTGGTGGCCGCATATGGTCCGGGATGTCAGGGATTATGTTCTGGCGTGTGTCTCCTGCGCCAAAAATAAATCTCCGCGTCAAAGGCCAGCTGGTTTGCTCTATCCCTTGCCGGTGGCAGATAGGCCCTGGGAGATGGTCGGGATGGACTTTGTTGTGGGTTTGCCCAAGTCTCGCGGCTGTACCATCATTTGGGTCATCACCGATCATTTCTCAAAAATGGTGCATTTGGTGCCGCTGCCGCGGTTACCTTCTGCACGGGCCTTGGCAGCGTTGTTCATTAGACATATCTTCCGCCTACATGGTATGCCAGACAAAATTGTCAGTGACCGGGGTCCCCAGTTTGCGTCTCGGTTCTGGAGAGAGCTCTGTCGTCTTCTCAGTATTGAGTTGAATCTCTATTCCGCTTATCATCCCGAGACGAATGGGTTGGTAGAGAGGGCCAACCAGACCTTGGTCACATACCTGCGACATTTTGTTTCAGCCAGGCAGGATGACTGGGCATCCTTGCTATCATGGGCAGAGTTTGCACTGAACAACGCCGTAGCCGACTCCACTGGACAAACCCCATTCCTCCTCAACTATGGTCAGCATCCACGGGTACCTGTGTGTTATGGCTGGCAATCAGGCAACACAGCGTGCAATAATCAGCGCACATACAGAGATCTGGCAATAACCAAAAACAATAGGACGAGCTCTGAGACGTGGAATCTCTGTAGACTGCAGTACCTGATCTATCCTCACACAACTATAAGCAGCAGTGGATTGCGCCTATCACTACCTATGCAACTCGGCACTGCCTGAGGAGCTGACTAGCCTGAAGATAGAAATACAAGCCTGACTTACCTCAGAGAAATACCCCAAAGGAATAGGCAGCCCCCCACATATAATGACTGTTAGCAAGATGAAAAGACAAACGTAGGAATGAAATAGATTCAGCAAAGTGAGGCCCGATATTCTAGACAGAGCGAGGATAGCAAAGAGAACTATGCAGTCTACAAAAAACCCTAAAACGAAAACCACGCAAAGGGGCAAAAAGACCCACCGTGCCGAACTAACAGCACGGCGGTGCACCCCTTTACTTCTCAGAGCTTCCAGCAAAAGTTAATAGCAAGCTGGACAGAAAAAACAGAAAACAAACTAGAAGCACTTATCTAGCAGAGCAGCAGGCCCAAGGAAAGATGCAGTAGCTCAGATCCAACACTGGAACATTGACAAGGAGCAAGGAAGACAGACTCAGGTGGAGCTAAATAGCAAGGCAGCCAACGAGCTCACCAAAACACCTGAGGGAGGAAGCCCAGAGACTGCAATACCACTTGTGACCACAGAAGTGAATTCAGCCACAGAATTCACAACAGTACCCCCCCCTTGAGGAGGGGTCACCGAACCCTCACCAGAACCCCCAGGCCGACCAGGATGAGCCACATGAAAGGCACGAACAAGATCTGGGGCATGGACATCAGAGGCAAAAACCCAGGAATTATCTTCCTGAGCATAACCCTTCCATTTGACCAGATACTGGAGTTTCCGTCTAGAGACACGAGAATCCAAAATCTTCTCCACAATATACTCCAATTCCCCCTCCACCAAAACAGGGGCAGGAGGCTCCACAGATGGAACCATAGGTGCCACGTATCTCCTCAACAACGACCTATGGAATACATTATGTATGGAAAAGGAGTCTGGGAGGGTCAGACGAAAAGACACCGGATTGAGAATCTCAGAAATCCTATACGGACCAATAAAACGAGGTTTAAATTTAGGAGAGGAAACCTTCATAGGAATATGACGAGAAGATAACCAAACCAGATCCCCAACACGAAGTCGGGGTCCCACACGGCGTCTGCGATTAGCGAAAAGTTGAGCCTTCTCCTGGGACAAGGTCAAATTGTCCACTACCTGAGTCCAGATCTGCTGCAACCTGTCCACCACAGAATCCACACCAGGACAGTCCGAAGACTCAACCTGTCCTGAAGAGAAACGAGGATGGAACCCAGAATTGCAGAAAAATGGAGAGACCAAGGTAGCCGAGCTGGCCCGATTATTAAGGGCGAACTCAGCCAACGGCAAAAATGACACCCAATCATCCTGGTCAGCGGAAACAAAACATCTCAGATATGTTTCCAAGGTCTGATTGGTTCGTTCGGTCTGGCCATTAGTCTGAGGATGGAAGGCCGAGGAGAAAGATAGGTCAATGCCCATCCTACCACAAAAGGCTCGCCAGAACCTCGAGACAAACTGGGAACCTCTGTCAGAAACAATATTCTCAGGAATGCCATGTAAACGAACCACATGCTGGAAGAACAAAGGCACCAAATCAGAGGAGGAAGGCAATTTAACCAAGGGCACCAGATGGACCATTTTAGAAAAGCGATCACAGACCACCCAAATGACCGACATCTTTTGAGAAACGGGAAGGTCAGAAATGAAATCCATCGAAATATGTGTCCAAGGCCTCTTCGGGACTGGCAAGGGCAAAAGCAACCCACTGGCACGTGAACAGCAGGGCTTAGCCCTAGCACAAATTCCACAGGACTGCACAAAAGCACGCACATCCCGCGACAGAGACGGCCACCAGAAGGATCTAGCAACCAACTCCCTGGTACCAAAGATTCCTGGATGACCGGCCAGCACCGAACAATGAAGTTCAGAGATAACTTTACTAGTCCACCTATCAGGGACGAACAGTTTCTCGGCCGGACAACGATCAGGTTTATTAGCCTGAAATTTCTGCAACACTCTCCGCAAATCAGGAGAGATGGCAGACACAATGACTCCTTCCTTGAGGATACTCGCCGGCTCAGATAACCCCGGAGAGTCGGGCACAAAACTCCTAGACAGAGCATCCGCCTTCACATTTTTAGAGCCCGGAAGGTATGAAATCACAAAATCAAAACGAGCAAAAAATAACGACCAACGGGCCTGTCTAGGATTCAAGCGCTTGGCAGACTCAAGATAAGTAAGGTTCTTATGATCAGTCAAAACCACCACGCGATGCTTAGCACCCTCAAGCCAATGACGCCACTCCTCGAATGCCCACTTCATGGCCAGCAACTCTCGGTTGCCCACATCATAATTACGCTCAGCAGCAGAAAATTTCCTGGAAAAGAAAGCACATGGTTTGAACACTGAGCAACCAGAACCTCTCTGTGACAAAACCGCCCCTGCACCAATCTCAGAAGCATCAACCTCGACCTGGAACGGAAGAGAAACATCAGGTTGACACAACACAGGGGCACAGCAAAAACGACGCTTCAACTCCTGAAAAGCTTCCACGGCAGCAGAAGACCAATTAACCAAATCAGCACCCTTCTTGGTCAAATCGGTCAATGGTCTGGCAATGCTAGAAAAATTACAGATGAAGCGACGATAAAAATTAGCAAAGCCCAGGAATTTCTGCAGACTTTTTAGAGATGTCGGCTGGGTCCAATCCTGGATGGCCTGAACCTTAACCGGATCCATCTCGATAGTAGAAGGGGAAAAGATGAACCCCAAAAATGAAACTTTCTGCACACCGAAGAGACACTTTGATCCCTTCACGAACAAGGAATTAGCACGCAGTACCTGGAAAACCATTCTGACTTGCTTCACATGAGACTCCCAATCATCTGAGAAGATCAAAATGTCATCCAAGTAAACAATCAAGAATTTATCCAGATACTCACGGAAAATGTCATGCATAAAAGACTGAAAAACAGATGGAGCATTGGCAATTTCGAACGGCATCACCAGATACTCAAAATGACCCTCGTACGTATTAAATGCCGTTTTCCATTCATCTCCCTGCCTGATTCTCACCAGATTATACGCACCACGAAGATCAATCTTAGTAAACCAACTAGCCCCCTTAATCCGAGCAAACAAGTCAGAAATCAATGGCAAGGGATACTGAAACTTAACAGTGATCTTATTAAGAAGGCGGTAATCAATACACGGTCTTAGCGAACCATCCTTCTTGGCTACAAAAAAGAACCCTGCTCCCAATGGTGACGACGATGGGCGAATATGTCCCTTCTCCAGGGACTCCTTCACATAACTGCGCATAGCGGTGTGTTCAGGTACGGACAAATTAAATAAACGACCCTTAGGGAATTTACTACCAGGAATCAAATCGATAGCACAATCACAATTCCTATGCGGAGGTAGGGCATCAGACTTGGACTCTTCAAATACATCCTGAAAGTCCGACAAGAACTCTGGGATGTCAGAAGGAATGGATGACGAAATAGACAAAAATGGAACATCACCATGTACTCCCTGACAACCCCAGCTGGTTACCGACATAGAGTTCCAATCCAATACTGGATTATGGGTTTGTAGCCATGGCAACCCCAACACGACCACATCATGCAAATTATGCAGTACCAGAAAGCGAATAACTTCCTGATGTGCAGGAGCCATGCACATGGTCAGCTGGGCCCAGTACTGAGGCTTATTCTTGGCCAAAGGTGTAGCATCAATTCCTCTCAACGGAATAGGACACCGCAAAGGCTCCAAGAAAAATCCACAACGTTTAGCATAATCCAAATCCATCAGATTCAGGGCAGCGCCTGAATCCACAAACGCCATGACAGAATGCGATGACAAAGAGCACATTAAGGTAATGGACAAAAGGAATTTTGACTGTACAGTACCAATAACGGCAGAGCTATCGAACCGCCTAGTGCGTTTAGGACAATTAGAAATAGCATGAGTAGAATCACCACAATAGAAACACAGTCTGTTCAGACGTCTGTGTTCTTGCCGTTCTACTTTAGTCATAGTCCTGTCGCACTGCATAGGCTCAGGTTTACTCTCAAACAATACCGCCAGATGGTGCACAGATTTACGCTCGCGCAAGCGACGACCGATCTGAATGGCCAAGGACATAGACTCATTCAAACCAGCAGGCATAGAAAATCCCACCATTACATCCTTAAGAGCTTCAGAGAGACCCTTTCTGAACAAAGCCGCTAGTGCAGATTCATTCCACAGAGTGAGTACTGACCACTTCCTAAATTTCTGACAATATACTTCTACATCATCCTGACCCTGGCATAAAGCCAGCAGATTTTTCTCAGCCTGATCCACTGAATTAGGCTCATCGTAAAGCAATCCCAGCGCCTGGAAAAATGCATCAACATTACTCAATGCAGAATCTCCTGGTGCAAGAGAAAACGCCCAGTCCTGTGGGTCGCCGCGCAAAAAAGAAATAATAATCAAAACCTGTTGAATAGGATTACCAGAAGAATGAGGTTTCAAGGCCAAAAATAGCTTACAATTATTTCTGAAGCTCAGGAACTTAGTTCTGTCACCAAAAAACAAATCAGGAATCGGAATTCTTGGTTCTAGCATCGATTTCTGATCAATAGTATCTTGAATCTTTTGTACATTTACAACGAGATTATCCATTGAGGAGCACAGAGCCTGAATATCCATGTCCACAGCTGTGTCCTGAAGCACTCTAATGTCTAGGGGAAAAAAAAGACTGAAGACAGAGCTAAGAAAAAAAAATGATGTCAGGATTTCTTTTTTCCCTCTATTGGGAATCATTGGGTGGCTCCTTGTACTGTTATGGCTGGCAATCAGGCAACACAGCGTGCAATAATCAGCGCACATACAGAGATCTGGCAATAACCAAAAACAATAGGACGAGCTCTGAGACGTGGAATCTCTGTAGACTGCAGTACCTGATCTATCCTCACACAACTATAAGCAGCAGTGGATTGCGCCTATCACTACCTATGCAACTCGGCACTGCCTGAGGAGCTGACTAGCCTGAAGATAGAAATACAAGCCTGACTTACCTCAGAGAAATACCCCAAAGGAATAGGCAGCCCCCCACATATAATGACTGTTAGCAAGATGAAAAGACAAACGTAGGAATGAAATAGATTCAGCAAAGTGAGGCCCGATATTCTAGACAGAGCGAGGATAGCAAAGAGAACTATGCAGTCTACAAAAAACCCTAAAACGAAAACCATGCAAAGGGGCAAAAAGACCCACCGTGCCGAACTAACAGCACGGCGGTGCACCCCTTTACTTCTCAGAGCTTCCAGCAAAAGTTAATAGCAAGCTGGACAGAAAAAACAGAAAACAAACTAGAAGCACTTATCTAGCAGAGCAGCAGGCCCAAGGAAAGATGCAGTAGCTCAGATCCAACACTGGAACATTGACAAGGAGCAAGGAAGACAGACTCAGGTGGAGCTAAATAGCAAGGCAGCCAACGAGCTCACCAAAACACCTGAGGGAGGAAGCCCAGAGACTGCAATACCACTTGTGACCACAGAAGTGAATTCAGCCACAGAATTCACAACACCTGTGCCTATGCCCGTGTCTTCCGCCGACTCCAGGGTGGCAGACTGGGCTGTGGAGGCACGGGATATTTGGGACCGCACTCAGGATGCCATTCGGGCCTCTAAGGAGAGAATGAGGTCCTCCGCTGATGCTCATCGGCGCCCCGCTCCGACCTTTGCTCCTGGCGACTTGGTGTGGCTCTCCGCCCGTAACATCAGGCTGCGAGTTGAGTCCACTAAATTTGCTCCTCGCTACTTGGGTCCATTCAAGGTCCTCGAGCAGGTTAATCCTGTGGTCTATTGTTTGGCCCTTCCGCCACGCCTGGGTATCACCGACACCTTTCATGTGTCCCTCTTGAAACCCGTGTATATGTCCCGGTTTTCCGAGTCATCTGCTGGGACATCGGGTTCGTCTACGGACGATTATGAGGTGAACGCTATTTTGGGGTGCAAGGTGGTGCGTGGTAAAAAATTTTATTTGGTGGACTGGAAGGGTTATGGCCCCGAGGACAGGTCCTGGGAGCCTGTTGAGCACATTCGGGCTCCGCAGCTCATTGCTGCCTTCGAACGTAGCGAGGCCCAAGGAGGGGGGGGGGGGCCCTGGGAGGGGGGGGTAATGTTAGGGGTCGAGTTCCCGCTTCTGCACAGGGGGAATCTCGAGCCACTTCTGCTGCGGTCTCCCATTCTTGTCCAGCCGCAGTGGAGCCTGCTCAGCAAGGACGTCGGTCCCAGCGTCTTGCTCATTCTCACTCTGTTCTGAGAGTTACTGCTGCTTCTCCAGTCTCTGCCATTAAAGTCAGTGCTGGTCAGCAGCGAGCGGACTTCTCTTGGACTAAGTCCTTGTCTGCATGTACTGAGCATGCCCAGCATAAGGTCTCCCGTTGGAGATCGAGGGTCATGTGCTCAGGCTCTGCAGCACATTCCATTGGTCCTCTTGGCAGGTCCTAGAAGGGCAAAAGTGCTGTGGCCACTTCCTGTGCTGCTGCTATATAAACTGCGCATGACCGCACGGCCATGCGCTAGTATTGTCAAACAATTGCTAATGTGTGTATGTTGTGAGTGCAAGTCGTCCTTGGATACCCCTACCCTATAGTATGACTGTTCGCGGAAGGTGTATGGCTGCTACCTAGCGCCCGACTTATCCTACAGCACTAGTCACACATTATAGCGTCCAGTTGCTGTGACCGCCAGTACGGCGCCGTGCACTTCCTCTGTGCTTTCCTTACCCAAGCCTGGGTGGTTAGTGGCGTTCGTCAGTGTGGCACTGCATGCTCTTCTGTTTCTTTTCACACCCAGTTGCGGTGTTGCGCCAGCAAGGGTCTAATCGGACTTCAATCCCAGTTGGGGTTAAGTTCGCTGACTACTTGCTCGCGCTTTAGGTGCGGTACCGCGGTCCTGTGCCTTAACAGGATTGCTTCTTTCACGCTGGGTGAGGTTAACCCACGCGTGTATACTCTAGTGTACCGCCATATAGTCTGCTACTTGCTAGCAGCAGGTTTTCACCTGCACGGTGGACCCCGGACTGCGAACGCATCTATACCATCTGTCTTGGTGCGTTCCGCCAGTCCTAACAATAAGGACAAAAGAACAATCAGCATTTGGCTTTTTATACACAGCAATTTTGAAAGGGGCAAGACAACTTTCTTCCTGAGTTTTAATGGAGTGATATCCTCTATCATCACTTTTATCTAAAATAAAACTTTATGGTGAATTTATTTTCTGTCATGACGTTTACAGTGTCAATATTATTGCACAATATAATTATTTGTTTTAGGAATCTCATAGTTTTTCATACTTTGATGACAAGGAGCCAATAGCAAACATAACAATTAGGCTTTTTTTGTCAGTTGTTTGACAGCACCACACCATCTGCAGCGAGAGGTCCTGGTGCCACTTTCCGTTTTGAGGAACATTTTCCACTTCCTTGTGTAATATTTTACAGCACCTGAGGAGACAACATCCCTATGCAGCATCTGTTAGACTCACCATTTCAGGTAGATTCTCTAAGCCTCATGTCCCAGTGGGCACACAGACCCTGGGAGTTGATACAGCAGGCAGGAAGTCTCGTGGGTTGCGAGGACTTGACACATGCAGTAATCTGAAGAGCAGCAGAATGGATGAAGTGGAACCCAGCACAGTATGCTCAGAAGGGGGAGCATACCAAACATTGAGGTCTAGAGTCCTAATCCCAAGACATACAGTAGGTATGTGTCTAAATGGGCCTCAAGTAGGTCCAGGACAAATGATGTCATTGATCTACTTCGGGCAACTTGTAAAACCCACCATGGAGCATAGCAGAGGGCAGCGGACACAGGGGAAGAAAACAGAGTCCGAGATATCCCAGACAGATGTGTAACAGCATCTCATTAACCATTAAAGTAGGGATGAAACCAGACATAAATGTAACACATCTCTCCGAGGGCCCCATGGTGTCCTGATGGTCTACCTGTAGTTCGCATTTATAAATGGTAGCAATGAAGTAACTGATGTGATCATTGCTTACACTGTAATTTCCGAGCTTCTCACTAATCTTATTCAGTGAGTAGTTAACTAGAGTTATACCAATGCCAAAAAGTCTTACTGTGGCTGTTTAACAGTAAAGGAAATCTCCATCCCTAGGGAATAATTGGCTCCCCCTTCCTTTTGAAGTGAGTCATGAAGCCTTTACATCATTTTCTTGTTTGTTGCTACCAAGAATGTAAGCGCTGACATCAGGGAATAATAATGCGGTATGTGACTGCAGCATTATCGTGACTTGCTGGACACATTACCCTAAGATGGTATCTCGCTCACATACCTGCAGTTTAGCTTGGTTTTGGATTATAACAGGGCATCTGTTTCCTATTAGCAATACACTGATATTATTTACATGGGAACATTATATCGTAATAAATTCTGAATGTTGGATCCAACTTGTATTGTAGACGCTTGCTATTTGTTCTTTACGTAAGTGAAGAGGTCCCAGGGATATATTCATGTACTATTAAATGTAGTCAGTCCTTCAGACAAATTAAGGTACTGACATGAATAATCTTTGCAATGAAAGGGAAGTTTGTCCTAGTGCAGTATCAGACTGGGGCATATTAGCCCACCAGACTAAGTTATGATGAGGGCTATACTGAAAATTTTTCGTTCACTATATATTACATTGTAAACTGTGACAGTACAACTGTGGACTCTGGTCATAACACTAAAAAAGACTTTCAGTGGTAGTATATGTAATATAATAACATACATATGAGAGTTGACCTCAAAACTTTTTCATTGAGGCACTAGAAACAGATTTCCTCCTCTGCCCTCTCCATGAATATAGGCAGATGTTTCATACTGTGCTAAGGATGCCACCTTTCAGTGCCTTTTAACTCTTTAATGACAGACAATTTTGACCTTAATGATGAAGCCAAATTTTACAATTCTGACCACTGTCATTTTATGAGGTTATAACTCTGGAACGCATTAATGTATCCCACAGTGATGAAAAGGAACCAATAGGAAAAATTGCTTTTTTTTTCCAGGAACATGACACCGGGAGCAGATCAGGAGAGCCCAGGGATGGTGTAGGTATCGGGAGGCATCATTTGTCTCTCCTGACATGTACAGTATATCATGTCAGAAGAGAGAGAAATAATTGAAACAATGGGCACAGGTTTTTTTGTGATCGCCGTTATTCACTGAGTAACAGCGATCATGTGATCGGGGACCGGAAAATCAGGCCCTGATCATGTTTTTTTGACTCAGGGGGGCACTTACAGCCTTATTCCCAAGCCCCATTTTAAAACGGCGATGAGGGAATTTGGTGGTCGTTAAGGGGTTAGTTTAGCCTTGCATGGGGAGACAGATATGTTAGAGTGAACTTACAGAGGTTGTTCTATCTCAGAAGAAAAAGTCTACAGTCACAGCACATTGACAAATCGTGACATTGTGCAAATCACATACTGTCATGATTCCCTGTATTCCCCATTCGAGTAGGCAGTTATGTGTATGCGATTTGCTATTTGAGTGATGGGAAATACTGAGGAATCGTGACAATGAGCGCAACACACAATGTCACAATTTGGCAGTCTGCAGTCACATAGAGTGAATGCAAACCTTTTTTTGACACCACACAACCCTTTTAAGGGGTGCAAGACAATTATCAATTCTATTCATCATCTTTTAATTTACTTATCATAATATATCATAATGACAGGAGGAAGAACTGAGCATCGATGAACAATTTCAATAAGCTTTATTCAAAGATTAAAAAATACCATGTAATTTCATATAAGAATATCATAAAGTAACATGAACAAAGATGAAAATCAAAGAAATGCTGAAAACGTAGCCCCCATACTCCTACTCCCCCACCCTAAAGTGACTACCCAAAATGGATGTACATAGCAGGCCCCTGCCAACCCCCCCGGAAAACACAAGGGAGGGACAAAAAAGTAAGGCACTGGATACTAATAACGATGTCAGTATAGACACTAGTGTGTCCCCCCAGAGCAACCCCTAGCCCTATATATCATGTAGCATAATTCATAAAAACACCATTATGGTATCAAAGATCATGAGGCTAACATGAAGGCAATAACAGGGCTTCCCCGGTCTATAAACAGATAGAGAAAACTACCAGTATACCTAGTCTAGGAGGTAAGCCCCCATGCACACAGCGGTGCTGGCCCTGCTGACACTGTGAGGAACAGATAACACATCATGAACGCCAGCATGGAAGCAAGAGCTTACCTAGTAACTGGGCAACAGGGCAGGGTGGAGAGACAGTCGGGAGGTGGTCCCCGACGCGCGTTTCGCGGCCACAAGACGCCGCTTTCTCAACGGGAGGCACTTACAGCCTTATTCCCAAGCCCCATTTTAAAACGGCGATGAGGGAATTTGGTGGTCGTTAAGGGGTTAGTTTAGCCTTGCATGGGGAGACAGATATGTTAGAGTGCACTTACAGAGGTTGTTCTATCTCAGAAGAAAAAGTCTACAGTCATGCACATCGACAAATCGTGACATTGTGCAAATCACATACTGTAATGATTCCCCTGTATTCCCCATTTGAGTAGGCAATTATGTGTATGCGATTTGCTATTTGAGTGATGGGAAATACTGAGGAATCGTGACAATGAGCGCAACACACAATGTTACAATTTGGCAGTCTGCAGTCACAGAGTGAATGCAAACCTTTTTTTGACACCACACAACCCTTTTAAGGGGTGCAAGACAATTATCAAATCTATTCATCATCTTTTAATTTACTTATCATAATATATATAGCTAGGGTGTAATCAGGATTTTTTTCACTCACCAAAATTCTCAGTCCGCTGCAAGGAGGTCATTAATCAGAGAGGTAGCACAAACCAAATGTAACCCTGAAGGAGCTGCAGTGTTCCTAAGCAGAGACTGGAGTATCTGTTCTGACAAAAATTGAACTTTTTAGCCACCAAGGTAAATGCTATATCTGGCACCAAACCAGCACAGTACATCACCCCAAGAACACCATCCCAACAGTGAAACATGATGGTGTCAGCATCATGCTGTGGGGCAGCAGGAACAGGGAAAATGATCTGAGTCAAGGGGAAGAAGAATGGTATGAAATGCAGGGATATTCTTGAGAAAAACCTGTTTGAGTCTGTTAGTGATTTGAGACTGGGACGGAGGTTCAACTTCCAATAAGACAATTACCCAAAGCATACTGCTAAAGTAACACTCGAGTGGTTTAAGGGGAAACTTGTAAATGTTTTGGAGTAGCCTAGTCAAAGCCCAGACCTTAATCCAACTGAGAGTCTGTGATCAGATTTGAAGATACCTGTTCACCATAGGAGAGACCATCTAACTTGAAGGAGCTGGAGCAGTTTTTCCTTGAGGATTGGGCAAAAATCCCAGTGGCAAGATGTGGATGGCTCATAGAGACTTATCCAAAGCGACTTGTAGCCATGATTGCCTCAAAAGTAGGCTTTACAAAGTACTGACTTAAGGGTGGTTGGGTGAATAGTTATTCACATTGAAGTTTTTCGTTATTTTATCCTATTTGTTGTTTGCTTCACAAAAAAAGAAAGCCAAATGTTTTTGGCATGTTCTTTACATGAATTTTTGCAAACGCTAAAAAAAAACAGTGAAATTCCAAAATATGAAAAATGACAAAGGTTGGTGGGGGGATAAATACTTTCGCAAGCCACTGTAAGTTATGATGAGGTAAACTTAATATGCTAAAACTGGTTAAAGATCGTCTTTAAAGTAGAGGTGGACAATTCATTGACAGATTGTGACTGTTGTGGGAGGTTGAATTTAATTCTACATAATAATTCTTATTATTTTATATAATTTTTTATTACTCAATATTGAAAATAATTAACTATGTTGAAAAAGCTCATGTATATTGGTGACCACATGGCAGAAGCTCATCACTGAGAGGACTAGAAGAGCTGCAAGAGATGAAGCGCTGTTTATAACAAGAAGTGACCCACTATTAGAATCGGGGACTATTTTTATGCTTGTAAAAAATTACTGCGGCACTGAGTATACAGGTCTCGTATTGCTGCGAATTTAGACAATAACCACTTATTTGTCAAAAAATTTAATATAAAAAATATATATAAATTCGCGCACAACGAGATCAAAGATAAAGTGGACGTAAGTTTAATAGAACAATAAATACATGAACCTGTACACAAACAATCTACAAATATAAGCTTGCACTCTTCCCAGAATAAATTCCAACTATAGTAAAGACTCCTAAGCAAAAGATCAATAGTTTGTATGGTAATTATACAACACCGTAAGTTAAACCGAATTGATGTCAGCAGCCCCTTATTTGTATATAAAAGGACTATAATCACGCTGTATCTGTCTGTAGCAATGTATAACAGCTAGAAAGAGGATGAGGATACTGAATGTCACGCACTTGTTTAAAAGTAATAGCACAAAAGGAGTATTTCTATGAACTTTGTTTAGCTGAAAACTAATCCCCCACTGTGGGAATACAGCAAAAAAAAAAAAAAATGTATATTATAAAAATGAAAAACTGGTGATAACAGTCATGATGCAAGAAGCGGCCCCGGCCGGTGGCAAAGCTTCACTAAAAAATGAGGGTAATGAGGCGTACTGCAATTGGATTAAACCGGGTCGGAAATCCGATGCATGTACGCCACTGGTTACCTTAAGCAGAACACTGATAGTGGATAGACGAGAGGTATTCCTTCCACGTTGCTCCTGCTGATGTAGATGTCCAGCGTCCTGTGTTGTCTGGAGAGTCCCGGCTGCCCGTAGTAGTGGCTGCACGCGGTGATAGCGATCTCCTCACAGTGTGTGATCACAGAGCAGGACCTGCCGTGACATCACCAGTCACGTGATGCAGTGAAAGAAGTTCCAATAGAGTAAATGTGCAGATAGCAGAAAGGACCAATAGTATCCAACGCGTTTCGGAAAGAAGGGATTAGTTTTCAGCTAAACAAAGTTCATAGAAATACTCCTTTTGTGCTATTACTTTTAAACAAGTGCGTGGCATTCAGTATCCTCGTCCTCTTTCTAGCTGTTATACATTGCTACAGACAGATACAGCGTGATTATAGTCCTTTTATATACAAATAAGGGGCTGCTGACATCAATTCGGTTTAACTTACGGTGTTGTATAATTACCATACAAACTATTGATCTTTTGCTTAGGAGTCTTTACTATAGTTGGAATTTATTCTGGGAAGAGTGCAAGCTTATATTTGTAGATTGTTTGTGTACAGGTTCATGTATTTATTGTTCTATTAAACTTACGTCCACTATTTTTATGCTGCTCTCAGATGGGGCGGCATAAACCAAGAAAAAAGGCATTTTTTTTAAAGTGAAGTTATTTTTTTTTTCATAAAACAGAATTTACAAAAGTAAACCAGTGCTCATCTTGTGCACAGATATATGTAAGGTGCTGTGTTTTCAACAGAATACTTTAAAATGCTTGACACTATACCTTGAGAATTATGACCAGGAAGGAAAATGCATAAGTTCAGATCTACATTTCTTTGTGGCCCTTTACCTTTTCAAATGTAAAATGCAGATTGAAGAATGGAAAAATGATCATCACAGATGGATTCACGGACGGACCTCTTCTGGGAGTGGTAATTACAGCACTTGGCCATGTTGAAAGCATCATTGGCAATATGTATTTCTTGTAGCCTTCTGTGTTGTCAAAGAAGAAATATGTTTTATACATCTAACTATGACCATATAATATGTATATTGCAGTATACAGCATAAGATCATCATAAAACAATTACACAAAGACAATATATCCTATATGAAATCGGAGGCGGAGAAAAAATTACAGTCTCACAGACTGGTGTGGAGTATTATTACAGCTTCATACAAAATAGATCTTGTAATGAGCTGTTTTAAAGCCACATGTATAAGTATGATCAGACACTAAAAGTTCTGAGATCTTCCCCCTCACTGCTGTACCAGACTGATGAACTTGAAAAAAAACCAATAGGAAAAATAGAGTAGCGCATAGATAATGGCTCCTGTATTATGATCCAATACATATATAGCATAGTTGTTTGTTGGAACATAATAAACCCTCCAATAATTTTTTGAAGATTGAAAGTAAAATTGGGAAAATCCCCACAATGAGAGAACGTGCAAACCCATTACAGATATTGTCCATGGACTAAAATCCAGGAAACCAGCACTGCAATGCTAACCACTGAGCCACTGCATCCCCTGAAAGAAGAAATGATTGATGAGTTCTGATTCATTCCGAATAATAATCTCGCCGTAAATCAATATCTATAATGAGCAGGATTTACACACAATGCCTCTATACAATGATGAGGTTGTTCTAAGGTTTCGCCTGCTGGTGTTAAAGGTTAATGAGCAGGCTGTGCGCAGGATTTTGCAGACGCCCAAGCAATGTAATGGATTTGCTTATATGATTTCTCAAGTAACATAGTAACATAGTAACATAGTTAGTAAGGCCGAAAAAAGACATTTGTCCATCCAGTTCAGCCTATATTCCATCATAATAAATCCCCAGATCTACGTCCTTCTACAGAACCTAATAATTGTATGATACAATATTGTTCTGCTCCAGGAAGACATCCAGGCCTCTCTTGAACCCCTCGACTGAGTTCGCCATCACCACCTCCTCAGGCAAGCAATTCCAGATTCTCACTGCCCTAACAGTAAAGAATCCTCTTCTATGTTGGTGGACAAACCTTCTCTCCTCCAGACGCAAAGAATGCCCCCTTGTGCCCGTCACCTTCCTTGGTATAAACAGATCCTCAGCGAGATATTTGTATTGTCCCCTTATATACTTATACATGGTTATTAGATCGCCCCTCAGTCGTCTTTTTTCTAGACTAAATAATCCTAATTTCGCTAATCTATCTGGGTATTGTAGTTCTCCCATCCCCTTTATTAATTTTGTTGCCCTCCTTTGTACTCTCTCTAGTTCCATTATATCCTTCCTGAGCACCGGTGCCCAAAACTGGACACAGTACTCCATGTGCGGTCTAACTAGGGATTTGTACAGAGGCAGTATAATGCTCTCATCATGTGTATCCAGACCTCTTTTAATGCACCCCATGATCCTGTTTGCCTTGGCAGCTGCTGCCTGGCACTGGCTGCTCCAGGTAAGTTTATCATTAACTAGGATCCCCAAGTCCTTCTCCCTGTCAGATTTACCCAGTGGTTTCCCGTTCAGTGTGTAATGGTGATATTGATTCCCTCTTCCCATGTGTATAACCTTACATTTATCATTGTTAAACCTCATCTGCCACCTTTCAGCCCAAGTTTCCAACTTATCCAGATCCATCTGTAGCAGAATACTATCTTCTCTTGTATTAACTGCTTTACATAGTTTTGTATCATCTGCAAATATCGATATTTTACTGTGTAAACCTTCTACCAGATCATTAATGAATATGTTGAAGAGAACAGGTCCCAATACTGACCCCTGCGGTACCCCACTGGTCACAGCGACCCAGTTAGAGACTATACCATTTATAACCACCCTCTGCTTTCTATCACTAAGCCAGTTACTAACCCATTTACACACATTTTCCCCCAGACCAAGCATTCTCATTTTGTGTACCAACCTCTTGTGCGGCACGGTATCAAACGCTTTGGAAAAATCGAGATATACCACGTCCAATGACTCACCAAGTCATGACACGTCCAAGTAGTCTGATTTAATCTTGACCTTTTCGTATGTCAGCTGTAAATTGCTTCAGGAACACTAATCAGCATCAGATTACTCAACAGCCAACTAATTCGTTATTCACATGAACTATATGTTCAACATCATAAATTGTGATATTTATTCCATGTAGTCAAACTGATCATTTGCTTTTTCACTCTGGATCTTTCTGAGCTCAGCTCATATGAAAACTAAAATAGCAGAATGAGGATTGAAAAAAAAAGAAATAGCTTAAAAATAAACCATCAGATGCCAAGTAATTTACATGTTATAATTGATGTGTAGGATGTACAGTGTTATAATACCATATTAGTTAGCTAGTATATGCAGTACATACTATTTGACTTCAGCACGCTCTACAAAGTTGCTGATTTATAGATAAAATGGAGGACATGGGGGTGTAGAGGTAACAAGTCCACCTGGAACTGTGTGCTTTCCCACAGAAGAAAACCTCTGGGATTACTTTATATCATATATTCGTAATACAGTTTATGATTAGTGTACTGTTGAGCATTCCGATACCGCAAGTATCAGGTATCGGCCGATATTTGCGGTATCGGAATTCCGATACCGAGATCCGATATTTTTGCGATATCGGGAATCGGTATCGGGATGAAGATTGATGTGTAAAATAAAGAATAAAAATAAAAAATATTGATATACTCACCCTCGGACGCGCCCTGTTTGTAACCGCTGCAACCGCCATGCTTCTGTTCCTAAGAATGAGCGCATGAAGGACCTTCGATGACGTCACGGCTTGTGATTGGTCGCATGAGCGGTCACATGAGCGGTCACGTGACCAATAACAAGCCGCGATGTCATCGAAGGTCCTTTACGCGCTCATTCTTAGGAAGGGAATCATGGCGGTTGCAGCGGTTACAGCCAGGGCACGTCCGAGGGTAAGTATATCAATTTTTTTTATTTTTATTCTTTATTTTACACATGAATATGGATCCCAGGGCCTGAAGGAGAGTTTCCTCTCCCTCAGACCCTGGGAACCATAGAGGATACCTTCCGATATTTGTGTCCCATTGACTTGTATTGGTATCGGATATCGCTATCGGCGATATCCGATATTTTTCGGATATCGGCCGATACCATCCGATACCGATACTTTCAAATATCGGACGGTATCGCTCAACACTATTTATGATTTAACATTTACAATTAGAGATGAGCAAATCTTTCTTATTTCAAATTTGCCAGCTTCATCAAATTTTTCCCAAAAATACAATTCTCTATGAATTGATTCACTGAGACTCACAAGTCATGCAGAGCCTCCAAATACCCTGAAAATGTGTGTGTACTCTGAGGAATCCTAGAAATATATTGGATACTTCACAATCTCTTTAGCACAAACAGAGCCTTAAACTCAAAATTTATGGCTTTGGGTAAACGAATAGTAGCTGTTTTTTACTACTATTCTGTCAAACACACCATCTAGAATGTTTAAACTTGTTTTGCTGAAAAAATCTTCATAATAAACATGTGATCATACAATACTATGTGTAAGGTTTATTCAGTGCTAAAATCTATTTTCTATCTCTATTGCAAAGCAGTGAGCTCTGACATTTTCTCACTATTCAGGTTCACTGCAAAATGGCCAATGTACTCCGTGCCTCCAGCTATGATACCCACTCCTGTGCCATAAGATGTGATAGCAGCAAGGCTCTGGGAAGCAGCAAGGCATTTTGGCTTCCCCGGAGGTTCAGGGATATTTGTCTGGCTCAAGTAATTTTTGAGTAAAATGATGGTGGGCATTTTGGGGGGATTTTTTCCAATCGAATCGCAAACTATATGAATTTTTTGGGTCCAGTGCATTTTGAAAACTTTGACATGTATTTCATGAAATTAATTCATTCATCTCTAGTTGCCAGGCATCACAATTGCTATTTTCTTTATGAATATTTGTATTATAGTTACACAGCACTGTATAATGATTAGCAGCAGAAATACGCAACTTTGTATAGCAATCTGAACGTTGGTTATTGATAGGGAACCTGTCATGACAAAAATTGCTATTAACCTTCAGATACAGGGTTAATCTGCAGGTTAATAGCAGTCTGAAGTTTTCAGTCAGTGTCGGAGAGCATGGTTGCAGTCATTCATTATGTACTGAGCAGTGAGTAAAGCCACTCCAGCCATGCCTCTACAACTGAAAGTTTATTTACTCCCAGCAGCTGGGCTTTGAGTATAGTGGCCACATGGCTTCAGAACACTGCTAAAATGAAGATCTGCAGGTTAATAGTGTTTTTGTGCATCATCAAAATACACCATACCCACAGTAAAGCATAGTGGAGGTAGCATTACGTTTTGGGGCTGTTTTTCGACAGCTGGAACTCGTGCTTTAGTCAAAATGGAGAGAATTATGAAATTTTCCAAAGATCATTCGATTTTACAATAAAACCTTCGAGCCTCTGGTAAAAAGCTGAAGATAAAGCGGAGTTTCACCTTTCAGCACCACAACTACTCTAAGCATACCTTCAAATCATCACAAGAATAACTTTGCCAGAGGAAGACCAGAGTTTTGGAATGTCCCAGCCAGAGCCCAGACTTGGATCCAACTGAAATCTTGCGAATTGACCTGAAAGGAAGGAAGAGTGAGCAAAGATTGTCAGTTTTAGATGTGCGATGCTGATAGACTCCTACTCAAAAAGACTAAATGCAGTCATAAATTCAAAGAGGGTATGTTTCCATATTATTTTAGCACTTGCTTTTTCTTTTTCCAGATTTCAGCTTGTTTTTCAATGGATTTATACACATTATGGGTGACATTATTGATGGAAAAAAGTCTGAAATTATTCTTCTTTATATGATTTTTTTACATGGAAAATACCTCACATTTTAACATGTATGTGTAGACTTTTATATCCACTGTATTTATTGTATATAGTCACAAATGGGGTCATAATTATTGTATTGGACCACAAAGAGAGACATAATTATTGTATAAGGACACCAAGTAGGACATTGAAAAGGGGTACAAAGGGGGCACTTTAACTGTTGAGGAATAGAGAGGGTGCATTAACTGTGTGGAGCTAGAACTGGTATGGCACAAAATTGGCATATGACATGGGGGATGGAATTATTACTGTGTAGGGTACTACTTAGTTTATTTAGAATTGGGTAAAAGTGATGAGCCAAAAATTTCTGTGTGTTATGTTCTGCAGAAACAAGATGTGCATGGTATGAATTTGTTATGGTGGTCTGGGCCGGATGGAGAAGAATAGGAAAATGAAATTACTATAATCACAGAGAACATCATCACCGAGTTACTGAATTTTTCTCAACATAATACTCATATATGGCATACATCTACCGCTATATGGTCACTGTACTGTGGTAATACTGGTCTTATACAATTTTCTTTTTTAAGAACAGTATTATTTTACTATTATTATTTATTGTTATAGCGCCATTTATTCCATGGCGCTTCACATGTAAACAGAATGATGATATTATTCTGTTGCTATGTGATAGTAATGTGTGGTCACAGTGTATTATTTGTTCTTTATGTAGGAGTATTATTGGAAATATGGGTGTTAGTATAATTGGTCTTGTTCCGTAACAGAAAGGAGGTATGTTCATTTATATGCTGATATTATTTGCTAACGATTAGACTGTGATACTTATATATTTCTGCTTTTTATTTGTTTGTATTTCAGGAGTGGCAGGGACACATATCCTAATAGATCATAGCAGACTCATAATGCCGCATTCACACATTCAGTATTTTAAATCTGCTTTTGGCTTACAAATCGAGAAATGGGTAAACAATGCAAAAGTGGTGGCGGGTTTCTATTATACTTTTCCTCTGATTCTTCTGTGGCACCCCTGGGGACCAGTCGCTACAGAGTAATGCACTTCACCGAGAGGTGTGCTATTCCGCTCTCAGGTAAGGAGGCTGCACGGAACAGTACCCTACACATGCATCCAACACTAGACGATTCAGTCAGGGCACCTGGGCGTACCCTAAGGGTGGAAGAAGTGAGAGAAGTGGAGCTGAGCAGACATGAGGGTCTGCAGTTCCTGACAGTTTTAAAAGAGAAGTGAGAGGGATAGATTGAAGGAAGCTCCCAGAAGGACAGAAGGGGTCCTAGAGGTGCGGGTAGTGAGAAGTCCACCCATGGGGCTCGCATTCACAATGACCATCGTCAGGAGGAAGGACCAGGTCGCAGTTGGGACTGGCTCCATTCTAGTGGAGAAACTAAAGACTCAGCTAGACAACCAGAGGCTGTGGCTTTTGCAAGAAGCACAGCCACATCTGCACGCATTCACTGAAAAGGCAGCCATATAGGATCCAGGAGGAATCAGAGCTCGCCGCCCGACAAGATCCGCGGCTGCTGGCTTGGGAGACTGTGTGGCAGGCACAGGGCAGAAGAGGTGAAGCCAGGGCAGAGAGATAGCCAGGAAAGGACACATGAAAGAGGGTTCTGGAAAATGCACCCAAATTGCTTGAAAGCTGGCTGGACTATCTACTCGGAGGACATAGCACCCCGGCTGGGGCAACTAAGAACTATGAGTAAAGCATTGGAAACTGCACCCTGCACTATATCCACCATCAGCAACACCATCATTTACAACCTAAGTGCCATGGGACTAAAGCTCTGCGTGTGGAGAGCTGTACCAACTCTGCTGCATCACCATCAGCCCCAGCGGTCTCTTCAAGCAGAGTCGGCTAACATCTTACATTTGCTGAATATCACAGGTGGTGTCACAAACACTATATCCCCAATAAACTTCATTCCCCTTTATTTCACTTTTATTGGATGCCCAGGGCCGCGGACCGGATCACCGCTGCCGTGACCTTCCCCTTTAAGAACTGTGTCTGGCCCGGTACTGAGTATCCCACGGCCCTTGGGGGCACTTCAGTTCCACTCCTGGTTTTGGCTTATAAATACTGAGGTAAAATGCTGATCTGATCAAATATCTAATGTTTGAATGTGGCCTAAATGATCTACACATCAAAGCAAAAACCTGGTGGTTGTCAGCTGCACATTCAAAACTTGCTCTAGGCCCATAGGACTGTACTTATATCCTTGTGTATTTGTATTAAAGAACATTAAAAACACAGAATGCTGGGAGCATAATAGTATACTACTCTCATCATATTAGACTTCAAGAGGTGAAAATATTAACTAAAAATAATCCCAGCCAGCTGATACACGTTGAAAGTAGAGAGTCATTTTTGTAGGAAGCCATGCATTTTGTCATATAAACAATGTTATTATAATTCCTAAATGTGTTTTTGCCTTGGGGCAACCAAGTATTATTGTGTCATAATTTAGACTGGCCATTTTGCCATCATATTGTATTATCCTGCATAAAATGAATTATATATGAGATCTAAAACCACAGAGCACATCTAGAATTCATAAGACCCCATAGCAAAATTCCTACCTAATAACAGGACACTGAAACAAGCAGTATAAAAAGCAATAATTACAGTTATGGATAGTAATGCCATGTGCCAAAGAAATCATATAGCAAAAAGTCATCAACTTACAGAAAGGTGCAAAGTTCTTGCACCTGAGTGGGTCTCCTCATGTTTTGAGCCCCCTACTACATATTACGCCCATAATAAACCTGTATAACAGCCTATTCATGGCCCAACTCTATTTACTCCATGGCGCATTTCCTGGAGATTACCATTTACTGCAACAGTCTAAGCTCTTAAACTGCAGGAACCATTTATGTCATCAACTAAGAAAAATGTATATATGGTTAAAACGTGAAAGAAAAATGTATACATGGTAGGAAATGTGAAGCTTCTCTATATATTTAATGTCTGTGGTGTTTTCCTCATGTAACCTAACCGGCTTCATTACCAGTTCCTAGTACCAACCTTTAGTCACAACTTCCTCAGTGAGCAAATTCCAGTCTGATTACTTGTTCAACGGATATTTCTTGTCATCGGGATGGAAGTTATACTTGCTCTATAACAGCCAGATATCGACTCCATACGGATATTATAAAAGTATGCCTTGTAAATGTAGCCCCATCACATACTCATTGTGGGATCGCTATGCAGGACGAAGGCTTTAGGCTCTTGTATTGGGAGCCCTTGTAGACTACCAGTGATTTCACTTCACTAGTAAAAGTAGTGGAGGGACACATAGCACCATTGTGAATAGGTATTTAGTTTTCCCAAAAAAACAGTAGATATTTAGCCAATGTTCAGTAATGAATGCTCCTACCATACCATCACATAAATCATTAGTCATATACTTAAAGGGAACTTGTCACCCCTACATAGGTTGCAGAGCAGGCTGTCAATCAATGTCCTGGGAAGTGACTACAGCGCACTCACTGCATAGTCACCAGTGACTGGTACCGACTAGTGATGAGTGAATATATTCGTTGCTCAGGTTTTCCAAGCACACTCGGGTGGTCTCCGACTGCTCGGAGATTTACTTTTCCTTGCGACAGCAGCATGATTTGTGGCTACTAGACAGCTTCATTATATGTGGGGATTCTCTAGCAACCAGGAAACCCCCACATGTACTTAGCTATCTCAGCTTAGCTGGCTAGCAGCTGTAAATCATGCAGCTGTGTAAAAAAACCGAACTCTCCGAGCAGTCACAAATACTCAGAGATCACCCAAGCGTGCCGGGGAAAACCCAGGCAACGAGTATACTCAATCACCACTAATACCGACCCCTGCAGCACCACAATAACTTGAAGAGAGCAGATGCAGGTGGAATTAAATCTCATCTTCTCCATGTACCTGCTGCACCAATAAGCCTGACAGGCGGGATTTTAACCACTTAAGCCCCAAAGGTGGTTTGCACGTTAATGACCGGGCCAATTTTTACAATTCTGACCACTGTCCCTTTATGAGGTTATGAATCTGGAACGCTTCAATGGATCTTGCGATTCTGACACTGTTTTCTCGTGACATATTGTACTTCATGAAAGTGGTAACATTTCTTCGATATAACTTGCGTTTATTTGTGAAATAAACGGAAATTTGGCGAAAATTTTGAAAATTTTGCAATTTTCCAACTTTGAATTTAAAATAATTAATAAGCAACATTTCCCTCATGTGTACTTTACATCATCACAATTTTGGAACCAAAATTTTTTTTAGGGAGTTATAAGGATTAAAAGTTGACCATCAATTTCTCATTTTTACAACACCCATATTTTTTAGGGACCACAAAGTGCTCAAAACCACATTCAAGAAGTTTATTAACCATTCAGGTGTTTTACAGGAATTTTTGGAATAATTAAACAAAAAATTAACATTTAAGTTTTTTTCACAAAAAAATTACTTCAGCTCCAATTTGTTTTATTTTTCCAAGGGTAAGAGAAGAAATTGGACCCCAAAAGTTGTTGTGCCATTTGTTCTGAGTACGCCGATACCCCACATGTGGGGGTAAACCACTGTTTGGGCGCACGGCAGAGCTCGGAAGGGAAGGAGCGCCGTTTGACTTTTCAATGCAAAATTGACTGGAATTGAGATGGAACGCCATGTTGCGTTTGGAGAGCCCTGATGTGCCTAAACATTGAAACCCCCCACAAGTGACACCATTTTGGAATGTAGATGCCCTAAGGAACTTATTTAGATGTGTGGTGAGCACTTTAACCCACCAAGTGCTTCACAGACGTTTATAATGCAGAGCTGTAAAAATAAAAAATCATATTTTTTCACAAATATGATTTTTCGCCCCCAATTTTTTATTTTCCCAAGGGTAAGAGAAGAAATTGGACCCCAAAAGTTGTTGTGCCATTTGTTCTGAGTACGCCGATACCCCACATGTGGGGGTAAACCACTGTTTGGGCGCATGGCAGAGCTCGGAAGGGAAGGAGCGCTGTTTGACTTTTCAATGCAAAATTGACTGGAATTGAGATGGGACACAATGTCACTTTTGGAGAGCCCCTGATTGGCCTAAACATTAAAACCCCCCACAAGTGACACCATTTTGGAAAGTAGACCCCCTAAGGAACTTATCTTGCTGTGTTTTGACAGCTTTGAACCCCAAAATGTCTCACTACAATTTATAATGCAGAGCCGTGAAAATAAAAATTATTTTTTTTTCCACAAAATTATTTTTTAGCCCCCAGTTTTGTATTTTCCCAAGGGTAACAGGAGAAATTCGACCCCAAAAGTTGTTATCCAATTTGTTCTGATTTCGCTGATTATCCCACATGTTGGGGGGAACCACTGTTTGTGCGCATGGCAGAGCTTGGAAGGGAAGTAGCGCCATTTGGAATGCAGACTTAGATGGATTGGACTGCAGGCGTCACGTTGCATTTGCAAAGCCCCTGATGCACCTAAACAGTAGAAACCCCCCAGAAGTTACACCATTTTGGAAACTAGACTCCCCAAGGAACTTATCTAGATGTGTTGTGAGAACTTTGAACCCCCAAGTGTTTCACTACAGTTTTTAACGCAGAGCCGTGAAAATAAAAAATCATTTTTTTCCACAAAAATTATTTATTAGCCCCCAGTTTTGTATTTTTCCAAGGGTAACAGGAGACATTGTACACCAAAAGTTGTTGTACAATTTGTCCTGAGTACGCTGATATCCCATATGTGGGGGGAACCACTGTTTGAGCGCATGGCAGAGCTCGGAAGGGAAGAAGCACCATTTGGAATGCAGACTTAGATAGATTGGTCTGCAGGCGTCACGTTGCATTTGCTGACCCCCTGATGTACCCAAACAGTAGAAACCCCACACAAGTGACACCATTTTGGAAACTAGACCCCCCAAGGAACTTATCTAGATGTGTTTTGACAGCTTTGAACCCCCAAGTGTTTCACTACAGTTTATAACGCAGAGTCGTGAAAATAAAATAAAAAATTCCGACAAAAATGTTTTTTTAGCCCCCCAAATTTGTATTTTCCTAAGGGTAACAAGAGAAATTGGACCCCAAAAGTTGTTGTCCAATTTGTATTGAGTACGCTGATACCCCATATGTGGGGGAGAACCACCGTTTGGGTGCATGGCAGAGCTCGGAAAGGAAGGTGTGCCATTTGGAATGCAAACTTAGATGGATTGGTCTGCAGGCCTCACGTTGCATTTGCAGAGCCCCTGAGGCACCTAAACAGTAGAAACCCCCCACAAGTGACACCATTTTGGAAACTAGACTCCCCAAGGAACTTATCTAGATGTGTTGTGAGAGCTTTGTACCCCCAAGTGTTTCACTACAGTTTATAACGCAGAGTCGTGAAAATAAAAATTAATTTTTTTCCCACAAAAATGTTTTTTAGCCCCCCAAAGTTTTATTTTCCCAAGGGTAACAAGAGAAATTGGACCCCAAAAGTTGTTGTCCAATTTGTCCTGAGTACGCTGATACCCCATATGTGGGGGGAACCACCATTTGGGTGCATGGCAGAGCTCGGAAGGGAAGGAGCGCCATTTGGAATGCAGACTTAGATGGATTGGTCTGCAGGCCTCACGTTGCATTTGCAGAGCCCCTGATACACCTACACAGTAGAAACCCCCGACAAGTGACACCATTTTGGAAACTAGACCCCCCCAAGGAACTTATCTAGATGTGTTTTGACAGCTTTGAACCCCCAAGTGTTTTACTAAAGTTTATAACGCAAAGTTGTGAAAATAAAAAATAATTTTTTTCCCACAAAAATGTTTTTTTAGCCCTCCAAATTTTTATTTTTCCAAGGGTAACAAGAGAAATTGGACCCCAGTAGTTGTTGTCCAATTTGTCCTGAGTATGGTGATACCCCATATGTTGGGGTAAACCCCTGTTTGGGTGCACAGGAGAGCTCGGAAGGGAAGGACCACTGTTTTACTTTTTTAACGCAGAATTGGCTGGAATTGAGATCGGACGCCATGTCGCATTTGGAGACCCCTGATGTGCCAAAACATTGGAAACCCCCAATTCTAACTGAAACCCTATCCCAATCACACCCCTAACCCTAATCCCAAACATAACCCTAACCACACCCCTAACTCTGACACACCCCTAACCCTAATCCCAACCGTAAATGTAATCTAAACCCTAACCCAAACTTTAGCCCCAACCCTAACTTTAGCCCCAACCCTAACTCTAACTTTAGCCCCAACCCTAACTTTAGCCCCAACCCTAACCTTAACTTTAGCCCCAACCCTAACTCTAACTTGAGCCCCAACCCTAACTTTAGCTCCAACCCTAACTTTAGCCCCAACCCTAACCCTAACTTTAGCCCCAACCCTATCTCTAACTTTAGCCCCAACCATAACTTTAGCCCCAACCCTAACTTTATCCCCAGCCCTAAACCTAACTTTAGCCCCGACCCTAAATGTAGCCCTAACCCTAGCCTCAACCCTAACCCTAGCCCCAACCCTAACCCTAGCCCCAACCCTAACCCCAACCCTAGCCCCAACCCTAACCCTAACCCTAGCTCCAACCCTAACCCTAGCACTAACCCAAGCCCTAACCCTAGCCCTGATGAAGGGGGGTTCTATTTACTTTTATAGTGGGTTTTCTAGCTGATTTTTATGGTTGGCAGCCGTCACACACTAAAAGACGCTTTTTATTGCAAAAAATATTTTTTGCGTTACCACATTTTGAGACCTATAATTTTTCCATATTTTGGTCCACAGAGTCAAGTAAGGTCTTGTTTTTTGCAGGATGAGTTGATGTTTTTATTGGTAACATTTTCGGGCACGTGACATTTTTTGATCGCTTTTTATTCTGATTTTTGTGAGGCAGAATGACCAAAAAACAGCTATTCATGAATTTCTTTTGGGGGGGGGGCGTTTATGCCGTTTCGCGTTTGGTAAAATGGATAAAGCAGTTTTATTCTTCGGGTCAGGACGATTACAGCAATACCTCAATTACATCTTTTTATATGTTTTGGCGCTTTTTATACGATAAAAACTATTTTATAGAAAAAATAATTATTTTTGCATCGCTTTATTCTGAGGACTGTAACTTTTTTATTTTTTCGCTGATGATGCTGTATCATGGCTCGTTTTTTGCGGGACAAGATGATGTTTTCAGTGGTACCATGATTATTTATATCTGTCTTTTGGATCACATGTTATTCTACTTTTTGCTCGGCGGTATGATAATAAAGTGTTGTTTTTTGCCTCGTTTTTTTTTTTTACGGTGTTCACTGAAGGGGTTAACTAGTGAGACAGTTTTATGGGTCGGGTCGTTACGGACGCGGCGATACTAAATATGTGTACTTTTATTGTTTTGTTTTTTTATTTAGATAAAGAAATGTATTTATCGGAACAATATATATATTTTTTTTTTATTTAGGATTTTTTTTTTTTTTTTTTACACATCTAAAAAAAATTTTTTAACTTTTTTACTTTGTCCCAGGGGGGACATCACTGTATAGTGACAGATCACTGATCTGACACTTTACAGAGCACTGTGTCTGATCAGCGATCTGTCGTGCCCTGCTGCTTGGTTACCAGGGCCTGCTCTGGACCCGGAAGTAGTCCCTGCAGGACCCGGAAGTAGCCCCGTGGCCATTTTGGATCGGGGCCTGCAGGGAGGAGACGCTCGATACAAAGTGAGAACATTGCCTTGTACCGATCGTCTCAGGGAAGCACGCAGGGAGCCCCCTCCCTGCGCGATGCTTCCCTGTTGTGAATTCTGTTGTCGAACTCCCTCCTGTGGTCGTGAATGGTACTTCGGCGAGTTCTGTCTATGGGCTCCCTCTGGTGGCTGTGAGTGAAGCTGCTGCTTCTGAGGTTCCTTACACAGGTGACGTGGTTTATCCTTTGGTTGGCTGCTCTATTTAACTCCACTCAGATCGTTACTCCATGCCAGCTGTCAATGTTCCTGCATTGGTTCAGTTCACTCTTGGATCTTTCTGGTGACCTGTCTTCTCCAGCAGAAGCTAAGTTCCTGATAGTTATTATTTGTTCATTGTTACCTTGTCCAGCTGGTTATCATGATTTTGTCTTGCTAGCTGGAAGCTCTGGGATGCAGAGTGGCACCTCCGCACCGTGGTCTTTTGTAGTTTTTTGTGCTGACCGCAAAGATACCTTTCCTATCCTCTGTCTGTTTAGTAAGTCTGGCCTCCCTTTGCTGAAACCTGTTTCATTTCTGCGTTTGTGACTTTCATCTTTGCTCACAGTCAATATATGTGGGGGGCTGCCTTTTCCTTTGGGGAATTTCTCTGAGGCAAGGTAGGCTTTATTTTCTATCTCTAGGGCTAGCTAACTCTTTGGCTGTGAAGAGGCATCTAGGGAGAGTCAGGAACGCTCCACAGCTATTTCTAGTTGTTGTGATAGGATTAGGGCCTGCGGTAAGCAGAGCTCCCACATCCCAGAGCTTGTCCTGCGTGAGTTTAACTATCAGGTCGTGCCGGGTGCTCCTAACCACCAGGTCATAACAGTACAGCTGGCACAAAGTATTAATGCATCTCAATAGAGGGATAAGAGAACTTCTGAGACCATTTTTTTTTCTTTGCACTGTGTTTTGTCTTTCTTTTCCCCTAGACCTTTGGGTGGTTCAGGACACAGGTGTAGATATGGACATTCAAGGTCTGTCCTCTTGTGTGGATCATCTCACTGCAAGGGTACAAAACATTCAAGATTTTGTGGTTCAGAATTCTATGTTAGAGCCTAGAATTCCTATTCCTGATTTATTTTCTGGGGATAGATCTAAGTTCTTGAATTTCAAAAATAATTGTAAGCTGTTTCTAGCTTTGAAACCCCGCTCCTCTGGTGACCCCGTTCAACAAGTAAAAATCATTATTTCTTTGTTGCGTGGTGACCCTCAAGACTGGGCATTTTCCCTTGCGACAGAAGATCCTGCATTGCGTGATGTTGATGCGTTTTTTCTGGCGCTTGGATTGCTTTATGATGAACCAAATTCAGTGGATCAGGCAGAGAAAATCTTGCTGGCTTTGTGTCAGGGTCAGGATGAAGCGGAGGTGTACTGTCAGAAGTTTAGAAAGTGGTCTGTGCTTACTCAGTGGAATGAGTGTGCCCTGGTGGCAATTTTCAGAAAGGGTCTTTCTGAAGCCCTTAAGGATGTCATGGTGGGATTTCCCACGCCTGCTGGTCTGAATGAGTCCATATCCTTGGCCATTCAGATCGATCGGCGCTTGCGTGAGCGCAAAGCTGTGCACCATCTGGCGGTATTCTCTGAGCATAGGCCTGAGCCTATGCAGTGTGATAGGACTTTGACCAGAGCTGAACAGCAAGAACACAGACGTTGGAATGGGCTATGTTTTTACTGTGGTGATTCCACTCATGCTATCTCCGATTGTCCTAAGCGCACTAAGCGGTTCGCTAGGTCTGCCACCATTGGTACGGTACAGTCTAAATTTCTTTTGTCCGTTACTCTGATTTGCTCTCTGTCATCCTATTCTGTTATGGCATTTGTGGATTCAGGCGCTGCCCTGAATTTGATGGACTTGGAGTTTGCCAGGCGCTGTGGTTTTTTCTTGGAGCCCTTGCAGTATCCTATTCCATTGAGAGGAATTGATGCTACGCCTTTGGCCAAGAATAAGCCTCAGTACTGGACTCAATTGACCATGTGCATGGCTCCTGCACATCAGGAGGATATTCGCTTTTTGGTGTTGCATAATCTGCATGATGTGGTCGTTTTGGGGTTGCCATGGCTACAGGTCCATAATCCAGTGTTGGATTGGAAATCTATGTCTGTGTCCGGCTGGGGTTGTCAGGGGGTACATGGTGATGTTCCATTGTTGTCAATTTCGCCTTCCACTCCTTCTGAAGTCCCTGAGTTTTTATCAGATTACCGGGATGTATTTGAAGAGCCCAAATCCGGTGCCCTACCTCCTCATAGGGATTGCGATTGTGCTATTAATTTGATTCCTGGTAGTAAGTTTCCTAAGGGCCGTCTGTTTAATTTATCTGTGCCAGAGCACGCCGCTATGCGGAGTTATATAAAGGAATCCTTGGAGAAGGGTCATATTCGCCCGTCGTCGTCACCATTGGGAGCAGGGTTCTTTTTTGTGGCCAAGAAGGATGGCTCTTTGAGACCTTGTATTGATTACCGCCTTCTTAATAAGATCACAGTCAAATTTCAGTATCCTTTGCCGCTGCTGTCTGATTTGTTTGCTCGGATTAAGGGGGCTAGTTGGTTCACCAAGATAGATCTTCGAGGGGCATATAATCTTGTGCGAATTAAACAGGGCGATGAATGGAAAACAGCATTTAATATGCCCGAGGGCCATTTTGAGTACCTGGTTATGCCATTCGGGCTTTCTAATGCTCCATCTGTGTTTCAGTCCTTTATGCATGACATCTTCCGAGAGTACCTGGATAGATTCATGATTGTATATTTGGATGACATTTTGGTCTTTTTGGATGATTGGGAGTCTCATGTGAAGCAGGTCAGAATGGTGTTCCAGGTCCTTCGTGCGAATTCCTTGTTTGTGAAGGGGTCAAAGTGTCTCTTTGGAGTTCAGAAGGTTTCATTTTTGGGTTTCATTTTTTCCCCTTCTACTATCAAGATGGACCCTGTTAAAGTTCAGGTCATTTACGATTGGACTCAGCCAACATCTGTGAAGAGCCTGCAGAAGTTCCTGGGCTTTGCTAATTTTTACCGTCGCTTCATCGCTAATTTTTCTAGTATTGCTAAACCGTTGACTGATTTGACCAAGAAAGGTGCTGATGTGGTCAATTGATCCTCTGCGGCTGTAGAGGCTTTTCAGGAGTTGAAGCGTCGTTTTTCTTCTGCCCCTGTGTTGTGCCAGCCAGATGTTTCGCTCTCGTTTCAGGTTGAGGTTGATGCTTCTGAGATTGGAGCAGGGGCTGTTTTGTCGCAAAGAAGTTCTGATGGCTCGGTGATGAAACCCTGTGCCTTCTTTTCTAGAAAATTCTCGCCTGCTGAGCGCAATTATAATGTTGGCAATCGAGAGCTGTTGGCCATGAAGTGGGCATTCGAGGAGTGGCGACATTGGCTTGAAGGAGCTAAACATCGCGTGGTGGTCTTGACGGATCACAAGAATTTGACTTATCTCGAGTCTGCCAAACGGTTGAATCCTAGACAGGCTCGATGGTCGCTCTTTTTCTCCCGTTTTGATTTTGTGGTTTCATACCTTCCGGGATCTAAGAATGTGAAGGCTGATGCCCTGTCAAGGAGTTTTGTGCCTGACTCTCCGGGTGTTCCGGAGCCGGCGGGTATTCTTAAAGAAGGGGAAATTTTGTCTGCCATCTCCTCTGATTTGCGGCGCGTGCTGCAGAAGTTTCAGGCTGATAGATCTGACCGTTGTCCTACGGAGAAACTGTTTGTCCCTGATAGATGGACTAGTAGAGTTATCTCTGAGGTTCATTGTTCGGTGTTGGCTGGTCATCCTGGAATCTTTGGTACCAGAGATTTGGTGGCTAGATCCTTTTGGTGGCCTTCTTTGTCATGGGATGTGCGTTCTTTTGTGCAGTCCTGTGGGACTTGTGCTCGGGCTAAGCCCTGCTGTTCTCATGCCAGTGGGTTGCTTTTGCCCTTGCCGGTCCCGAAGAGGCCCTGGACGCATATTTCCATGGATTTTATTTCTGATCTCCCTGTTTCTCAAAGGATGTCGGTCATTTGGGTGGTTTGTGATGGCTTCTCTAAGATGGTCCATTTGGTACCCTTGTCTAAATTGCCTTTCTCCTCTGATTTGGTGCCATTGTTTTTCCAGCATGTGGTTCGTTTGCATGGCTTTCCAGCAGTGGCGTAACTACAAAGTTATGGGCCCCGGTGCGAACTTTCAAATGGGGCCCCCCCCGCCAAAATATTTTTCACCCAAATCCACATCCTGCCCATGCTCCTGCCCCATCCGACTCCGCACTCTGCCCCATCTGACTCCGCACTCTGCCCCATCAGACTCCGCACTCTGCCCCATCAGACTCCTCATTCTGCCCCATCCGACTCCTCACTCTGCCCCATCCGACTCCTCACTCTGCCCCATCCGACTCTGCACTCTGCCCCATCCGTCTCCGCATTCTGCCCCATCTGTCTCCGCATTCTGCCCCATCCGTCTCCGCATTCTGCCCCATCCGTCTCCGCATTCTGCCCCATCCGTCTCCTCACTCTGCCCCATCCGACTCCTCACTCTGCCCCATCCGACTCCTCACTCTGCCCCATCCGACTCCTCACTCTGCCCCATCCGACTCCTCACTCTGCCCCATCCGACTCCTCACTCTGCCCCATCCGACTCCTCACTCTGCCCCATCCGACTCCTCACTCTGCCCCATCCGACGCCTCACTCTGCCCCATCCGACTCCTCACTCTGCCCCATCCGACTCCTCACTCTGCCCCATCCGACTCCTCACTCTGCCCCATCCGACTCCTCACTCTGCCCCATCCGACTCTGCACTCTGCCCCATCCGACTCCGCATTCTGCCCCATCCGTCTCCGCATTCTGCCCCATCCGTCTCCCCATTCTGCCCCATCCGTCTCCGCATTCTGCCCCATCCGTCTCCACATTCTGCCCCATCCGTCTCCACATTCTGCCCCATCCGTCTCCACATTCTGCCCCTGTCTCCACATCTCACCAGAACAGCAGGAACCGGAAATCTGCTGCTGGTTGATACCAGAGAACACGAGCTGCACACAACCAGGACTGAGCTGCTGAGAGCTGAAGGACCTGTGGTGACGTCATCGTCATGTGATCAGGAGGCGGAGCTGATAAATGGTGAAAGCCCTATGATAGTGATGACGTCACCACAGGATCTTCAGCTCTTCCTTTCAGATCAGGCGTCGGCTGCTGATCTGATGTGTGCGCCCGGCAGGTCAGGTGGAGGGCCGGTCTGTCTGTTGCCGTGCGGGAGGAATCACCTGCACGGCAACAGTTTTTAACTTTTTGCTGGTGTCGGCGTGCATCTGACCTGCCGGGGCCCCTGACTTCCCCCGGGCCCGGTCGCAGTGGCGACTGCTGCGACCGTGGTAGTTACGCCACTGCTTTCCAGAGAACATCGTCTCGGACAGACGTTCCCAGTTTGTTTTGAGGTTTTGGCAGTCCTTTTGTGCTAAGATGGGCATTGATTTGTCTTTTTCTTCGGCTTTCCATCCTCAGACTAATGGCCAAACTGAACGAACTAATCAGACTTTGGAAACATATCTGAGATGCTTTGCTTCTGCTGATCAGGATGATTGGGTGTCCTTCTTGCCTTTGGCTGAGTTCGCCCTTAATAATCGGGCCAGCTCGGCTACTTTAGTTTCTCCTTTTTTTCTGTAATTCTGGTTTCCATCCTCGTTTCTCTTCAGGGCAGGTTGAGCCTTCGGACTGTCCTGGTGTGGATACGGTGGTGGACAGGTTGCAGCAGATTTGGACTCATGTGGTGGACAATTTGACATTGTCCCAGGAGAAGGCTCAACGTTTCGCTAACCGCCGGCGTTGTGTTGGTCCCCGACTTCATGTTGGGGATTTGGTTTGGTTGTCATCTCGTCATGTTCTTATGAAGGTTTCCTCTCCTAAGTTTAAGCCTCGATTCATTGGGCCATATAAGATTTCTGAAGTTCTTAATCCTGTGTCATTTCGTTTGGACCTTCCAGCTTCTTTTGCCATCCATAATGTGTTCCATAGGTTGTTGTTGCGAAGATACGTGGCGCCTATGGTTCCCTCCGTTGATCCTCCTGCCCCGGTGTTGGTTGAGGGAAAGTTGGAGTATGTGGTGGAGAAGATTTTGGATTCTCGTGTTTCGAGATGGAAACTCCAGTACCTGGTCAAGTGGAAGGGTTATGGTCAGGAAGATAATTCCTGGGTTTTTGCCTCTGATGTTCATGCTGCCGATCTTGTTCGTGCCTTTCATTTGGCTCATCCTGATCGGCCTGGGGGCTCTGGTGAGGGTTCGGTGACCCCTCCTCAAGGGGGGGATACTGTTGTGAATTCTGTTGTCGAACTCCCTGCTGTGGTCGTGAATGGTACTTCGGCGAGTTCTGTCTATGGGCTCCCTCTGGTGGCTGTGAGTGAAGCTGCTGCTTCTGAGGTTCCTTACACAGGTGACGTGGTTTATCCTTTAGTTGGCTGCTCTATTTAACTCCACTCAGATCGTTACTCCATGCCAGCTGTCAATGTTCCTGCATTGGTTCAGTTCGCTCTTGGATCTTTCTGGTGACCTGTCTTCTCCAGCAGAAGCTAAGTTCCTGATAGTTATTATTTGTTCATTGTTTCCTTGTCCAGCTGGTTATCATGATTTTGTCTTGCTAGCTGGAAGCTCTGGGATGCAGAGTGGCACCTCCGCACCGTGAGTCGGTGTGGAGGTCTTTTTGCACACTCTGCGTGGTCTTTTGTAGTTTTTTGTGCTGACCACAAAGATACCTTTCCTATCCTCTGTCTGTTTAGTAAGTCTGGCCTCCCTTTGCTGAAACCTGTTTCATTTCTGCGTTTGTGACTTTCATCTTTGCTCACAGTCAATATATGTGGGGGGCTGCCTTTTCCTTTGGGGAATTTCTCTGAGGCAAGTTAGGCTTTATTTTCTATCTCTAGGGCTAGCTAACTCTTAGGCTGTGAAGAGGCGTCTAGGGAGAGTCAGGAACGCTCCACAGCTATTTCTAGTTGTTGTGATAGGATTAGGGCCTGCGGTCAGCAGAGCTCCCACATCCCAGAGCTTGTCCTGCGTGAGTTTAACTATCAGGTCGTGCCGGGTGCTCCTAACCACCAGGTCATAACACTTCCCTATGCCCCCGGAACACTGTGATCATGTTTGATCACGGTGTGACTGGGGTTAATGTGCCGGGAAGGGTCCGTGACCGCTCCTGGCACATAGTGCCAGATGTCAGCTGCGACAGTCAGCTGACACCCGGCCGCGATCGGCCGCGCTCTCGCATATGATGTACTATCCCGTACTTGTGCAGGCATGTACTACGGAGGACAGAGAATGAACTTCAATCCAATATTGCAGCCAGCATGCAGCCAGCGACTAAGGAAAGGGTGAATCAAACACCCGAAAACCCCGCCTCTATGGGTGAAAATTGTTCCCTCCAAATTCAGGTGACAGAGTCCCTTTAAAGTGAACCTGGCAGCAGGATATGTCAGAAGCCATACTGATGAATACCTAATCAGCGCACCATATGAAGACCCCCACAGGCCGTGCCGGAGCACAAGAATCTCATTAACTGAAAACTGCAAATAAAGATTAAACAACAACTGCAAGACCATCAACCAAGGTATAATATTAATCAGTATAATGGAACCTGACAGTGTCTGTAGTTTAGTGAGCACAATCCTGCTGACAGGTTCACTTTTATCTCCCTCTTAAAACCTGATGTCATATCACTAGGATATGCAATCCCTTTATGATAGGCTTTAGCTCAAGAGAGGATTCACAATAGACAGGTTCCCAGCAACGAGAATCGCCTGATCGTGGCTGGTTGATGCTTGTGAATTGGCCAATTTATGCACAAAGTATTCTCAATTTTTCAAATTTTATAGCGCAGTAATGCGGTTCAAATTTCATATATTTCATGATCAGAGTAGTATAAACCTTTTTTATTACAGATATTACAATGATCTTACCAAAACAGAATTTTTTACAAAAGACAATAATTCCTTTAACCCCTTAAGCCCCGAGGGTGGTTTGCACGTTAATGACCGGGCCAATTTTTACAATTCTGACCACTGTCCCTTTATGAGGTTATAACTCTGGAACGCTTCAACGGATCTTGGCGATTCTGACATGGTTTTCTCGTGACGTATTGTACTTCATGTTAGTGGTAAAATTTATTCAATATAACTTGCGTTTATTTGTGAAAAAAATGGAAATTTGGCGAAAATGTTGAAAATTTCGCAATTTTCCAACTTTGAATTTTTATACCCTTAAATCACAGAGATATGTCATGCAAAATACTTAATAAGTAACATTTCCCACATGTCTACTTTACATCAGCACAATTTTGGAACCAAAATTTTTTTTAGGGAGTTATAAGGATTAAAAGTTGACCAGCAATTTCTCATTTTTACAACACCCATATTTTTTAGGGACCACAAAGTGCTCAAAACCACATTCAAGAAGTTTATTAACTCTTCAGGTGTTTTACAGGAATTTTTGGAATGTTTAAATAAAAATGAACATTTAACTTTTTTTCACACAAAATTTATTTCAGCTCCAATTTGTTTTATTTTACCAAGAGTAACAGGAGAAAATGGACCCCAAAAGTTGTTGTACAGTTTGTCCTGAGTATGCTGATACCCCATATGTGGGGGTAAACCACTGTTTGGGCGCATGGCAGAGCTCGGAAGGAAAGGAGCGCCATTTGACTTTTCAATGCAAAATTGACTGGAATTGAGATGGGACGCCATGTTGCGTTTGGAGAGCCCCTGATGTGCCTAAACATTGAAACCCCCCACAAGTATCACCATTTTGGAAAGTAGACCCCTTAAGGAACTTATCTAGATGTGTGGTGAGCACTTTGACCCACCAAGTGCTTCATAGAAGTTTATAATGCAGAGCCGTAAAAATAAAAAATCATATTTTTTCACAAAAATGATTTTTTTTCCCCCAATTTGTTATTTTCCCAAGGGTAAGAGAAGAAATTAGACCACAAAAGTTGTTGTGCAATTTGTCCTGAGTACGCTGATACCCCATATGTGGGTGTAAACCATTTTTTGGGCGCATGGCAGAGCTCGGAAGGGAAGGAGCGCCATTTGACTTTTCAATGCAAAATTGACTGGAATTGAGATGGGACGCCATGTTGCGTTTGGAGAGCCCCTGATGTGCCTAAACATTGAAACCACCCAAAACTGACACCATTTTGGAAAGTAGACCCCCTAAGGAACTTATCTAGATGTGTTTTGAGAGCTTTGAGCCCCCAAGTGTTTCACTACAGTTTATAACGCAGAGCCGTGAAAATAAAAAATTTTTTTCACAAAAATGATTTCTTAGCCTCCAGTTATGTATTTTCACAAGGGTAACAGGATAAATTGGACCCCAAAAGTTGTTGTCCAATTTGTCCTGTGTACGCTGATACCCCATATGTGGGGGGGAAGCACTGTTTGGGCGCATGGCAGAGCTCGGAACGAAAGGAGCGCCATTTGGAATACAGACTTAGATGGATTGGTCTGCAGGCGTCACGTTGCATTTGCAGAGCCCCTGATGTACCCAAACAGTAGAAACCCCCCACAAGTGACCCCATATTGTAAACTAGACCCCCCAAGGAACTTATCTAGATGTGTTGTGAGAACTTTGAACCCCCAAGTGTTTCACTACAGTTTATAACGCAGAGCCGTGAAAATAAAAAAAATCTTATTTTTCCCACAAAAATGATTTTTAGCCCCCCACATTTTTATTTTCCCAAGGATAACAAGAGAACTTGGACCCCCAAAAGTTGTTGTCCAATTTGTCCTGAGTACGCTGATACCCCATATGTTGGGGTAAACCCCTGTTTGGGCGCACCGAAGAGCTCGGAAGGGAAGGAGCACTGTTTTACTTTTTCAACGTAGAATTGGCTGGAATTGAGATCGGATGCCATGTCACGTTTGGAGAGCCCCTGATGTGCCTGAACAGTGGAAACTCCCTAATTCTACCTGAAACCCTAACCCTAACACAACCCTAATCCCAACGGTAACCCTAACCACACCCCTAACCCTGACACACCCCTAATTCTAATCCCAACCCTAATCCCAACCGTAAATATAATCCAAACCCTAACCCTAACTTTAGCCCCAACCCTAACCCTAACTTTAGCCCCAACCCTAACCCTAACTTTAGCCCCAACCCTAACCCTAACTTTAGCTCCAACCCTAACCCCAACCCTAACCCTAACCCCAACCCTAGCCCTAACCCTAGCCCTAACCCTAGCCCCAACCCTAACCCCAACCCTAGCCCCAACCCTAGCCCCAACCCTAGCCCCAACCCTAGCCCTAACCCTAGCCCTAACCCTAGCCCCAACCCTAACCCTAACCCTAGCCCTGATGGGAAAATGGAAATAAATACATTTTTTTAATTTTATTATTTTTCCCTAACTAAGGGGGTGATGAAGGGGGGTTTGATTTACTTTTATAGCGTTTTTATATCGGATTTTTATGATTGGCAGCCGTCACACACTAAAATACGCTTTTTTTATAGCAAAAAAGTTTTTGCGTCTCCACATTTTGAGACCTATAATTTTTCCATATTTTGGTCCACAGAGTCATGTGAGGTCGTGTTTTTTGCGGGACGAGTTGACGTTTTTATTGGTAACATTTTTGGACACGTGACACTTTTTATTTCGATTTTTGTGAGGCAGAATGACCAAAATCCAGCTATTCATGAATTTCTTTTGGGGGAGGCGTTTATACCGTTCCGCGTTTGGTAAAGTGGATGAAGCAGTTTTATTCGTCGTGTCAGTACGATTACAGCAATACCTCATTTATATCATTTTTTTATGTTTTGGCGCTTTTATACGATAAAAGCTATTTTATAGAAAAAATAATTATTTTGGCATCGCTTTATTCTCAGGACTATAACTTTTTTATTTTTTTGCTTATTATGCTTTGTGGCGGCTCGTTTTTTGCGGGACAAGATGACGTTTTCAGCGGTATCATGGTTATTTATATCCATCTTTTTGATCGCGTGTTATTCCACTTTTTGTTCGGCGGTATGATAATAAAGCATTGTTTTTTGGCTCGTTTTTTTTTCTTACGTTGTTCACTGAAGGGGTTAACTAGTGGGACAGTTTTATAGGTCGGGTCGTTACGGACGCGGAGATACTAAATATGTGTACATTTATTGTTTTTTTGGTTTTTTTTTAGATAAAGAAATGTATTTATGGGAATAATATTTTTTTTTTAATTTATTTATTTAGTAATTTTTTTTTTTTTTTTTTTTTTTACACATGTGGAAATTTTTTTTTTACTTTTTTACTTTGTCCCAGGGGGGGACATCACAGATCGCAGATCTTACAGTTTGCACAGCACTCTGTAAGATCGGCGATCTCACTGACATCGCTGCAGGCTTACCAGCACCTGCAGGCGACCCGGAAGTACTCCCTGCAGGACCCGGATGCAGCCCCGCGGCCATTTTGGATCCGGGGACTGCAGGGAGAAGACGCTCGGTACACGATCGTCTCAGGGAAGCCCGCAGGGAGCACCCTCCCTGCGCGATGCTTCCCTGTACTGCCGGCACATCGCGATCATGTTTGATCGCGGTGTGCCGGGGGTTACTGTGCCGGGAGCGGTCCGTGACCGCTCCTGGCACATAGTGCCGGATGTCAGCTGCGATAGTCAGCTGACACCCGGCCGCGATCGGCCGCGCTCCCACCGTGAGCACGGCCGATCGCATATGACGTACTATCCCGTCACTGGGAATTAAGTCCCAGGTCACCTGGACGGGATAGTACGTCATATGGGATTAAGGGGTTAAATAGCAGTAGCAGGGATACCAAATGCCCTGACAATCATGGACAATTTCAACAGTGACACAAATTATAGAGATGTATGACCTAAACACCCTGATGAAAATATATAATCAAATAGTAACATGGACACCCCTGTTGATCAAATAGTAGAATAGGGATGATTTCAATTACCAGCATAGGTGTCCATGCATATATAATCAACAAGCCCAGAGTACATGAAGCAAATAACAATGACGAAACTGCAGAGGCGGTGAAATGCGCATCGAGGTGTAACCAAAGACCTTCATCCTGTTAAACATGACCACAGGTAATTTATTATCCATCTTTTTTAATAATACACGATCATATACATAGTCACTATCATATACATTTTCCATTGTTATTTACATTGAGCACACCATTGCTCTTGATTGAATGGCAGACAGAAATTCACTGCGGTCAGACACACTAAAAGGTGGAGTCATGACAGTAAATTAAAACACACCAATGTATAACTGATTATTTTTTAAATCTTATATCAGATTTTGCCAAAAGGAGGAAAAACAACCAGGCCAAGGGGCAAGCTACTGGACAGGTAGAAGTGACTAAAGGTGCTAATCCTTGGGTCAGGGGAGATGGGGTGCAAAATACTTGCAACCCAAGCTACACTACTGTCAGGTCCCATTCAAGTAAAACACACCCTAGTGGCTAGGGATCCTAAACCAGAACTGTGTCCCCTTTATTCTGAGGATCGGTAGGGTGCTTATAGGTTGGCCTCACTCCAATCATAACGTGATAGCATTTCCTACCCTTAAAATACCCTTTTAAGCCACAATTACTTTAAAAATATATTCATAATAGGACAATCAGCAGCAGGTAGCCAACATCTCTAATATAGCAAATAATGTCTCATCATTGAACAGGAATGGTCTACATAAAACTCTTAAAGCAGTGCTAGTGTAATCTAAGGATTCTAAATGTATGAAGTATTAAAAAAATGTTGCCGCCTTGGCTGAAACTTACGAGTTGTTTCTTATGTCTTTTTACGTTCGTTATAAAAGATTTAATAAGGTCTTGTCATGTACAGTTGATATTAGTAATGTCATACATTGGTGTGTAATACATTTTGTGGCCAGTAAAAGCAGAAGGATGCAATTTAATAGCATTACACTGAGACATATACACAAAGCTGTAATGTGTTGTTTCAACACCCAGTAGGCCAACATAAGCTTTCTCTTCCAGCACTTCCAGTACTCCTGTCCGTTGCCATAAGGAACAGGTAATAATGACATCAAAGCTTTATAGTGGTGCTAAAGCCTAAGAAAAACTCCTTCCAGACATAACGAAACAGGCAGGTAGAGTCCGAAATATGGGCTGGTAGGTGTTTGTATAAATGGCTTAGATGATGTTTTACAGGTAAGAGTTGCCAACAGAGACAGTGTCACTTTCCAGTCTCGGACACCAACAGCGTCGGACTGGAGCACCTTGGACGCACCAGAGAAAACCATTCTTGGGGCCCACTATGTAGCTATATACGTTTAAATACAAGACCACCAATTGTGCAGTAAAACACGCTAATATCAAGGTATAATATAAGGTAGTACACATCTTAATTATGTAGCAGGGGTTGGGGTAGCCTCCCTCATAGAATATAATGCAGCCCCCTCATAGAATATATTGTAGCTCGCTCATAGAATAGAATGCAGCCCTCATATAGTATAATGCAGCCCCCTATAGAATATAATTTAGCCCCCTCATAGAGTATAATGCAGCCCCCCACATATAGTATAATGCAGCCCTTCATAGAATATAATGTAGCCCTATCATAGAATATAATGTAGCCCCCTCATAGAATATAATGTACCCCCATAGAATATAATGCAGACCCCCAAAGAATATAATGTAGCCCCCTCATAGTGTATAATCCAGCCCCCTCATATAGTATAATGTAGCCCCTTCATAGGGTATTATGTAACCCCCCTCATATAGTATAAAGCAGCCCCCCATAGAATATAATGTAGCCGCCTCATAGGGTATAATGCAGCCCCCTCATAGGGTATAATGCAGCCTCTCCTCATACGGTATAATGTAGCCCCCCTCATAGGGTATAATGCAGCCTCATGTCATAGGGTATAATTCAGCCTCCCCCACAGAATATAAAGCAGCCTCCCCTCATAGGGTATAATACAGCCTTCCCTCAAAGGTTGTAATGCAGAAACCCCCACAGAATATAATGCAGCCTCCCCTCATAGGCTTATAATGCAGCTTCCCATCATAGGGTATAACGCAGCCTTCCTGTCATGGTATAGGACATGGTTCACGTCCTTCTCTCTCAGGGTTAATGATTCTGGTCTCTCTTTGGATCTGGGAGGGGTATTTATACCCACTCCAGACTAGGATTCCCTGTTAGCTATACTTTCGTTTAGTCTGTGTGTCTGACCCCTTGAGTGTGTGCTCAGTTGCATTTGTTTGCTTTGCACTCCGTGCATTACTCTGCTTGTTTGTTCTGCTGGTTTTCTGACCTTTGGCTCCCTTTCTGACTATCCCTCCGCCTCACCCTTGGTTACATCATTATCTCCTGGTTTGATCTTGGCACGTTTAATTACTCTCCAGTGTACATCATCTCCTCTGCACTCTGGCGTCTGGCGCAGCCCGTGACCACCTCCTTCCCTGTCACATGGTTCAGGTCCTGTTTGCTACCCGGTGAGTTCCCCACTGCTCTGCTCTCAGCTCCCTTGCTGTGGCACGCAGCTCTCCTCGCAGCAGTTATACCCGGGAGTCATGACACTTCCCCCCCACAGAATATAGTGTAGTCTCCTTCCATATGGTATAATGCAGCCTCCCCTAAAGGGTATAATGCAGCCTCCCCCTACAGAATATAATGCAGCCTCCCCCACAGACAGAATATAATGCAGCCTCCTCCCCCTCACAGAATATAATGCAGCCTCCCCCACACACAGAATATAATGCAGCCTCCTCCCTCTCACAGAATATAATGCAGCCTCCCCCACACACAGAATATAATGCAGCCTCCTCCCCCCACAGAATATAATGCAGCCTCCCCTCAAAGGGTATAATGCAGTCCCCCCACAGAATATAATGCAGCCTCCCCTCATAGGGTATAATGCAGCCTCCCCCCACAGAATATATAATGCAGCCTCCCTTCATAGGGTATAATGCAGCCTCCCACCCACAGAATATAATGCAGCCTCCTCTCATAGGGTATAATGCAGCCTCCCCTCATAGGGTATAATGCAGCCTCCCTCATATGGTATAATGCAGCCTCCCCCCAAAGAAAATAATGCAGCCTCCTCTCATAGGGTATAATGCAGCCACCCCTCATAGGGTATAATGCAGCCTCCCTCATATGGTATAATGCAGCCTCCCCCCAAAGAAAATAATGCAGCCTCCTCCCACATAGTATAATGCAACCAGGACTCAATGATATATAAATAAAAAACAAAAAATACTCACCTCTCTTCCTCGCTCCCTCGCTGATTCCGGCTCTGTTCCAGTATCAGCAGCTGCAGTCTGCCTGGCACACAATGGGTATGAGATTAAGTGACGTCATCGTGCACACGCAGTGTCAGAGGCAGAGGAGAATGATGGGAGAGGGAGCGTCATCTGACGCTTTCTCCTCTATTATTGTTATTATTATTATTATTCTCCTCTATTATTTCTTTCAACTGTATCGGCATCTATGATGCCGATACAGTTGAATGTGGCATGCTCTAGGGGGTGGCGGTGGTGCCGGGCTCCCCCTGAATTACGGACCTAAAGTGGCCACATGAACTGGGGGAGCTGGGGCCCTGGTCTGCTGGCCTTGATAGCGGGCAATGTGGGGGCATGGGGAAGAGTGAATATTAATTTCTCTTTAGCAGCGGGGACAGGCTTTAGGTGCAGCAGCCGGCTTCTGACTCCTGTCACCCACTACTGCTCCACTCTCACTTGGGGCCCCAATAGCCGCTTTGTGGTGTGCTACTATTAGTGATACACAACTGGCTGGGGCCCCTGGAGCAGTAGGGGCCCTAGGCAGCTACTGGCCCTGTATGCCAGCAGGAGTCAGTGCCTGGGCCCACCAGAGAATCCTGCGGTTCTCCGGTGGGCCAGTCCGACCCTGGACACCAATATATTGTAAGCATGGTTACCGGTGGAAGAAGGACAGGTCAGACACTGCTGAAGATACAGGGCAGAGCAATGTTGCTCCAATATCATCAGAAGGTGACAATGCCAATAATGCAAGATGTTGTGTATTTCCACCTGAATACTGATGTCACAATGTAATGCACAACATTGGGGCACATGGGAAAACTGTAGGTGGAGTAGGAGGAAGATAACTAAATGCAGCAATCAAATGTGCTAGCCGATTGTTACCAATACTGTATGTCCCCAATCTGGGCTCTGCACATCTGTCTTCGACATTTAACTTTCCTGTGCTCCACGTCGGGCTTTGCAGGTGGCCTGGCGTGCTTCCATTTGATGAATTGCCTGGCCTATTTAAAACCATGAAAAAAATCACTGCTTTGGTACCATGGGGTCTATATCACCCCAGGCTCAAAATTGTCATATTTCATTAAAATTAACATGCTGGCTGTTCAGAATAATCAAGTTTTATTCTGTCATCATTTCAGAACACTTATGAAATCAAACGTAACTTTGAACTGATTTATTTGTCATCATCAAACACAAACTGAAATTTATACCAAAGTGCTTTACTAATAACTAAACTAAAACAAAATGTACAATAACTGCAACTGTGTGGATTTTAGTAAAAACATAATGACAACGAATGATCTGGCAATAAATTTAGCCCTTGCATTCACTGCACGTCATAGTGCCATGTTCTTCACAAATTAACTTCTTGCAGTCATTGCAAACAAATCTCTTCTTTTTATCCTCTCCACAGTGCGGCACCCCCTTACATCTCCTCCCTCATTTCTGTCTATCAGCCTAACAGACCGCTGCGCTCTGCAAATGACTTTCGATTAACCTCTGCACTAATCCGTACCTCCCACTCCCGACTCCAAGACTTCTCCCGTGCTGCGCCAATCCTCTGGAATGCTCTACCCCAAGATATTAGGACCATCCATAATTTGCATAGTTTTAGGCGCTCGCTCAAAACACATTTGTTCAGAGCGGCCTATCACGTTCACTAATCAAAGTTATGTTTGTGTGTGTGTAGCCCATTCACTATCCCCATCTATTCCCCAACCCCTGAAGATGGCTGGACCATCATTGTAAATACATCATTGTAAATACACACCTGTTTTTTGCATCTCCCCCTCCTCATTGTAGATTGTAAGCTCTCACGAGCAGGGTCGTCTTATTTTGCTTTAATTATTGTATTGTTAACGTTGTTACTTATGACTTTTGTGTTTGAAACTGTTAAACTGTAAAGCACTGCGGAATATGTTGGCGCTATATAAATAAAGATTATTATTATTATTATTATTATTATCCTTTGATCGAGGAAAAACATAGCACCGTTTGCGCTGTCCTGTGTCATTGCTGGTGTGACTTGGAAGTGACTAGCCATTGTTTATTTACAATTATATTGCAAAACCTATGAATAAACATAAAATATTTTTACAAAAATGTCAGACAATAAAGGTTCTATGGGGTCAGGAGAGTCCCAAACACAGAAAATTGAAAATAACTTTGAAACAAAATTGAAAAACAAATTCAAAATACCATCAACATAAGCAGAAATATGTTACTTGAAAATACATAGAAGGTCAATGTCTGAGATTGACCAGTTTTTGAAATATTTCAATTCATTCAGCGCTGGGGTCTTTATGGCCCCATGGTTCCACAGCAGGGTTAAGGGCTTCTAAGACACACAAAAAGGCCTTGGTATTGAATCTGAGACTAGATTTGCAGTTTGTGCCCCTCTTGTCCATCGACTAACCAGCTTCGGAGTCTGGGTGATTGTTAAGGAGGTCCCCCAGACTCTCAGGTACCATTTTCATCATTTCAAAAAGTTTTGTTAGAGGTGGAACTGTGTTATGGAGATAGTTACGTATCTACTTCAGCTTTTGTGTACTGTGGCTTTTCCATGAACTTCATTGATTCTAGTCTGATGTCCAAGTTAAAGTTAGGGACAGTTAGGCTAGAGACTCCCATCCATATCATGGCCATTAATAAGACACCGTTAGCTCAAAATGTTATTAAGTTCATCTATGAGGAGTTCCTCGTCAAGGTGGGTTCCTTGCATCAGGAACAAATTTCATGTTATGTTATGAATAATCTTCCTGCGGGACTGGTGTTGGGATTCCCCTGGTTACAGAGGCATAATCCTGTTATAGACTGGGGATCTCGTGATATTGTTAAATGGGGTACTAATTGTTCCAATGGTTGTCTGTCTGCGGTTTTTGTGTCTGCCATTAATCTGGAGGGTATTCCGAGGTACCTGAAGGATTTTGGGGACGTGTTCTCTGAAAAAGAGGCTGTAGTCTTGCCACCACATCATCCTTATGATTGTACTATTAATCTTATTCCGGGTTCTAAATTGCCCAAGGCCCGTTTGTACAATCTTTCTGGCCTGGAATGTACCGCTACGAAATACTATATCTCTGATAGTCTACGCAAAGGTCACATCCGTCCCTCTGTCTCTCCTGTGGCCGCTGGAACTAAAAAATTACGGTGAAAAATGCCTACCCTCTCACACTCATTCCAGATCTTTATAACTAATTGTGTGGGCCTAAGAGGTTTTCCAAACTTGATATCAGGAGAGCATATAACCTTATTTGCATTCGGCAAGGGGATGAGTGGAAAAAGCCATTTCTCACCTCCGAGGGTCTGTTTGAAAATTTGACCATGCCCTTCGGTATCACGAACGCGCCTGCAATGTTTCCGAACTTCATGAATTATGTTTTTTTCTGATTTTATAGGGCGCTTTATGGTTGTATACCTGGACTATATCCTTGTTTTCTCTCCTGACAAGGAATCCCACATTGGCCATTAATGTGCTGTTCTTCATAGGTTACGGGGAAATGCTCTGTTCGCTAAACCCGAGAAAGGTTCGTTTTGTGTCCAGGAGCTTTCCTTTCTGGGATTCATCCTTTCTGCCAAAGGTTATTGGATGGATCGTGGAAAGGTACAGGCCATTGTTTATTGGGCACAAACCAGAGACCTCAAAGGTCTGCAGCGCTTTCTGGGTTTTGCCAATTATCGAAAATTCATCAAGTGGTTTTCTCAGGTGGTCAAGCCACTCAACGATCTCATTCGCAAGGGGGCTGATCTCAAAGTCTGGTCACCCTTGGCGGTGGAAGCATTTACTACATTAAAGAAGTGTTTTATGTCTGTTCCTGTCTTGGTTCAGCCTGATCCGTCAAAACCAATGATTGTTGAGGTCTATGCATCGGAGGTGGGAGTGGGTGTTGTCTCAGGTACCCGCTACTTTCACCAATTTAAGACCATGTGCGTTTTTCTCCAGGATGTTTTCTTCTGCGGAGAGGAATTATGATGTTGGTAACCGGAAGTTATTGGCCATAAAATTGGCTTTTGAAGAATGGAGGCACTTTTTGGAGGGGACGGTTCATTGGATCACGGTGATTATGGACTACAAAAACCTGTCCTACATTGAGTCTGCCAAGCGGTTAACTCCTAGATAGGCGAGAGGCGAGGTGGTTGCTTTTTTCATTGTTCTATCACCTTTCAGCCTGGTTCCAAGAATGTCAAGGCGAATGCCTTATCTCGCAGTTTTGATCCAATATCACCCCCGAACCTCCTTCCTCCATTCTTCAGCGTGAATTGATTGTTGCTGGGGTATCCTCTGAATTGGAGCTTGAAATTTGGGAGGCTCAGTCTCTTGCTCCTCCGTCTTTACCTGACAATAAGCTCTGTGTCCCGGTTCAATACCAGTTGAGGGTTCTCCGGGAGTTCCTCGATTCTGCTCTCAGTGGACACCCGGGGATCTCCATAACCTCTGATGTCGCCGTGTTTGTGTCTGCTTGTGATACCTGTGCCTATACCTGTGCTAAGAGCTCCCATAACCGGCCGGCCAGGGAATTGGGGCCATTGCCAATTCCGGATAGACCTTGGACTCATTTGTCCATGGATTTTATCACTGATCTCCCTCCTTCCAGTGGCAAAACCTGTGATCTGGGTAGTGGTTGATAGATTCAATTAACAGGCACATTTTGTACCTTTGTCAGGACCAGGGGTGGATTAAGGGTAGTCAGGGCCCCGGGCTGTTTAGACTCTGTGGGCCCCCCGGTCATGTGACGGGGTCATCATATACCTGAACCAGAAAAATAGTTGCTGAGTGAAATTCCACTTCTCACCTATCACACATTAACAGTTCCCATCACCAGATCACACATATAACCAGCAGCTTTTGTTTTGGCCAAAAGATTTTTCAAGTCGCCACCATAACACGGTAGACACTTTTGCCCAGGCCCTACTCTATTGTAACCTACCTATGAAATATTTGTTAAAATATGCAATACAATTTAGGTATATTTTTATTTAGTTTTCAATTTTTAAAATGACCAGTAATATCACATACAAGGAACAAATACCACCACACCATGACCAGACCACATATTACCACTACAAAGTGACCAAATAACACATACAAGGAACAAATACCAAAACTCCATGTCCAGACCACATATTACCACTACATAATGACCTAATACTGCAATACTGATTAGTAATAAAAAAGCATTAAGCTACTTACCGGTAGCGGCATTTTTCGGAGGCCCATGACAGCACCACGAGAGAGGGGATCCGCCCATTAGGAACAGGAAACCTACAGATACAAAAGGGCAGCACCTCTCCCACGTATCAGTTGTATTGCAGAGCCTGAGAGGACTACTGCGGTTAATGACAAGCATACACAAATATTATATACAATCAAATACAATATCTTTAATAAAGTAACAATCCAGATATCACACGTGAGAAAATCTTTTTTTGTTTTTTGTTTTGTTTTTTTTTTCATTTTAAGGAAGTGCAACCCCCACGTGAATAGGGAGGGAACTAAGGGTGCTGTTATGGGCCTCAGAAAAATGCAGCTACCAGTAAGTAGCTTAATGCTTTATTTGGACTCCCATGACAGCACCACGAGAGGTTTACAGAGATGTAAGCTACCTTAGGGAGGGACTATAGCCTGCAGCACCCTTAACCCAAAGGTGAGATCAGAGGAGAACCCCAAGTCCAACCAATAGTGTTTGAAAAAGGTGGAAGGGGATGACCATGTGGCCGCCTTACATATCTGGTCGATTGACACTCCAAACCTTTCCGCCCAGGATAATGCCATGGCTCGGGTGGAGTGCGTCCTCAGATTCTGCGGAGCCGGACCCCCACCTGCTGTATAAGCCAGAGAGATAGCTTCCCTAATCCATTTAGCTAGCGTGTATTTTGATGCTCTAACCCCTTTCCTAGGATCTTGGAAGGATAAGAATAGCGCATTATCTTTCTTCCAATCATTAGTGACTGAGATATATTGTAGAAGGCATCTCCTAACATCCAATGTATGGAGTTCTTTTTCTTTAGGGTTAGAAGGATTAGGGATAAAGGATGGTAGAAATATCTCCTGTGATCTGTGAAATTGGGATGCTACTTTTGGTAAGTAAGCTGGGTCCGGCCTGAGAATCACCCTATCCTGTAAGAACTCTGTATACGGGAGAAGTCTGGAAAGTGCCTGGATGTCTCCTATTCTGCAAGCAGATGCTATAGCTACCAGAAAAACTGTTTTAAGGGACAACATTTTGATAGAGGCATCATGTAAGGGCTCAAATGGGTCTTTCATTAGAGATGAAAGGACTAGATTTAGGTCCCACGGTACCGCCTTGTTTTTATACAAAGGTCTAGCTCTACCGACTGCCTTAATGAACCTCGACACCCAATAATTATTGGCAATATTACAAGAGAACAGGGCACCAAGGGCTGACACCTGTACTCTCAGTGTACTTGCAGAAAGATTTAATTCTAACCCCTTTTGCAGAAATTCTAATATCTGGCATATTGGTACCCCTTCTTTGATGTTAAAATCTGAGAAGGCCAAGAATTTTCTCAAGGTTCTCAAGTAGATTTTGTTGTTATTTGTTTTCTACTTTTTAGAAGGGTGTCTACTAAATTTGGGGAGAAGCCTTTGTCTTTTAATAGTGACCGCTCAAACTCCAGGCCGTTAAATGGAGTCCCTTTACTTGTGGATGGCATATCGGCCCCTGGAAAAGCAAATATGGGATATCTGGTAGCACCCAGGGATCGCCTACCGACATTGTCCTGAGCCATGCAAACCAGGTTCTCCTGGGCCAGAAAGGAGCAACCAGAATCACCTTTGCACGATCTTCCCTGATTTTCCTCACCACTAGAGGTAACAGGTTCAATGGCGGGAAGGCGTAAGCCAAAGGAAAATCCCATTTTATTAGGAATGCATCCACCGCCAGAGGATTCTCCCTGGGATTTAAAGAACAAAATCCTACCACTTTTTTGTTGTCTCTTGTGGCAAATAGGTCCACCACTGGCTGACCCCATCGGTGGACAATCTGATTGAAGATGTCTCCATTTAGAGACCATTCCCCTTGTCTTAGTATATTGCGGCTGAGAAAGTCTGCCTTTACGTTTTCTTTCCCCTTGATGTGAAGAGCAGTCAAAGATTGAAAATTTGTCTCCACCGTATGGAATAAGCGATTTTTAACCTGCATCAGAGCCTCGAACAAGTTCCACCTTGATGATTTATATAGGCCACTGCCACCTGGTTGTCCGAGAGGATCCTGATGTGGTGTCACTGCAGATATATGAGGAGTTTTTTAACTGCTAATTCAGTTGCCATTAAGTCCCTCTGGTTGGATGAAGACGTTGTGCTGGAGGCAAGGAACCTTTTTTTCCTCAGGTTTTTTCCACTCCCTATTGATGAGTTCCTGAATCTTCTCATTTAGCGGAAACACTCTACGCTTTTTTTTGCTCCAGTCCACAAAACATGATTTCCTCACTGGATAATTGAGGCTTGGGCTCTGCTATGCCCATTGTCCCGCTGACCGCTTTTACTAGCTTACCTATCCTTTCAAGGGGTAGACAAAAGCGGGCGGTATCTTCCTCCGAGGATGAGGACGATGCAGCTGAATCGGAAGAAATCTCATCTATATTCTCATCCACGGAAGAGTCTCCTTCTGTCACCTTTAGGCTTCTGACAAACCTCATCCAGCAGCTGAGGCTGCTGTTCACGGTCGCGTCGAAACGCGTTGGTTACCTTTTTGTCCCTAATGCTGCTCCATAGCTCTGTGATGTCACACTCGAGCACACGCTAGCAAGCGCTGGCGGCCATTTTTTTCAGCCATATCCAGGGACGCCACTGGCCGGGGCTCCTCTGGTAAGGCACAGCCACTCCCGTTCCCCGCTACACTACCTCCGCTCTTCTAGCTCAAAGCTGCACAGCCGGATGCAGCAGCCGCAACACCAGGCTACAGACACAGAGACAGCGGGGTAAGTGCTGTATCACTCAGGTACATACGGGTATATGATTCTCGCAGCTGGAGTGCTACAGCAGCTACGCAAGGACTTCTGTGACTGCACGTGTGCCATATCATTATCACGCTTATTTGGTATTTGGCATAATCATGTCTATGTTCTATTGTTCATTGTGTGGTAGGCATCCGTGACCATATCCCCCAAGTGCGGTAACTGTTATCGGGTTATTGTTGTTGTTTTTACAGAAGTGGCACATTTTCTGTTATTGATTCCAGCAGCGGGGGGATCACATTACTTGGAGGTTTTAACCTACTGGTATCTAGTGGTGAGTGCCAGTGTTGTTTAGTACTTATTGTTTGTATCCAAGGAATCAATAATGCCAGTCAGCAGTGTTCAAACTGTGTTTAACAAATAGCAAATCTGGGGCTCTGTAAAAGCAAAACCACGGTCAGGTAGACCAACAAAAATTTTGTCCACAACTGCCAGGAAAATTGTTCGGAATGCAAGGAAAACTAACAAATAACATCAGCTGAATTACTGGACTCTCTGAAAACTAGCGGTGTGGCTGTTTCAAGATGCACAATAAGGAGACACTTGAAGAAAAATGGGCTGCATGGTGGAGTCACCAGAAGAAAGCCATTAGTGCTCAAATGCCACAAAGTATCTCGCCTACAATACACAAAACAACACAAAGACAAGCCTCAAAACTTCTGGAACAAGGTAACTTGGAGTGATGAGACCAAAATGTAACTTTTTGGCCACAACCATAAACGTTACATTTGGAGAGAGATCAACAAGGCCTATATGATGAAAGAAACACCATTCCTCCAGTAAAGAACGGAGGTGGATCGCTGATGTTTTGGGCATGTGTGAGCTACAAAGACTCAGGAAACTTGGTCAAAGTTGAAGGAGAGATGAATGCAGCATGTTATCAGCAAATACTGGAGGCAAATTTGCAATCATCAGCCTGGAAGCTGCACATGGGACGTACTTGGACGTTCCAACATGACAACGATCCAAACACAAGGCCAAGTCTACTTGTCATTGGCTACAGCAGAACAAAGTGAAGGTTCTAGAGCGGCCATCTTAGTCTCCTGACTTGAATATCATCATTGAGCCACTCTGGGGAGATCTCAAGCACACAGTTCATACTAGACAGCCCAGGAATTTACAGGAACTGGAGGGTTTTTGCCAAGAAGAGTGGGCAGCTTTACCATCTGAGAAAATGAAGAACCTCATCCACAACTACCACAAAAGACTTCAAGCTGTTATTGATGTTAGAGGGGGCAATACACGGTATTAAGAAATGGGGTATGTGAACTTTGGATCAGGGTCATTTGGATGTTTTGGGTTGTCATTATGATTTAGAAAGAGAAAACACAGTAGTTTGACAATAAATGGCTTCACCCAACCACTAACCATGAGTGGAGAAAAAGTTTTGGTGTTATTCATATTCTCTGAAAAAAGGCCAAGAAAGCAAAAATTCTGTGCTGGCTTATGTAAACTTTTCAGCACAAATGTATGTTCAGTGGGTAGCAGGTGCACAGCTTAATAAACGTTTCCTTCACAATATGGAGCATTTTCACACACAGTCTCTATTCCTGTCTTGTTACTCGATTGTTGTCTATCTCCACTGTTTCACTTTCCTTCTGGATATGGCAGGTCAGCATAGGAAATGCCTTACTGACTGCTTGGTGTGTTGGTATGTAAAAGGTTAATGGATATTGTGGCTGCAGGACTTCAGTAATTGGCTGTTTGGGTGATGTAATAATACAGGAGGTTCTGGAGCGTCCCGGCAGGGCAGCGTGGTAATCAGTACCGGGTTTGGTCTTAAAGGAGATCTCACGGTGGCTGCGGCCCGTCCGTGGCCCTGGGCGTCCAATTAAAGGGGAAGGTCTTTAAGGGACTTTGTAATGTCTATGTTCGTGATGCCACCTGTGGTGTTAGGTCAGTAGGGACCGACGCTGCTTAAATGGGTCCTCTGGGGTGATGTTGTTGCAGCAGGATGGTAACGCTTCCCACAGGGGAAGCAGGGTCCCCAGGGCTTCCCAGTTGTATGGCAAGATGGTGTAAGCCGATAAATGCACAAAGAACGAAGACACAGGTTTGCAAGTCTTTACCTGGTTTACTGATGGTAGTAGTAGTCCTCAGTCCAGGGTACCAAGCATAGGGTAGCTGTGGTCCGGCCGGCTTGGAGGCAATACGAAATCCCTTTAGCAGGAGAGGTCCGTAAGCCTTTCCTGCTAGCGCCGTTAGTTAATTAGGTCCCTGCTGCTTGAAGCTCAGTGCAAGTCCACTCTCTCCTGTCCTAAGACAGATGTCTGTACGATAGGCAGTTTGAGCCTGATAATAGGATCTCTTTGATGGCCCGGCTATCACAGTCACTGCTTCACCTCACACTTGTTACGGGCAATTGACATATAGTGCTTTGCCCTCTGGTTCTGTCACGCATCCTGGAGAACAACACAACCTTGGGTTCCAGGTACCTGGCTTCTGCGCTCTGACTCTGAGGGTGTTCTTCCCCTGTTCCCATCCTGAGCCCTTCCTTCCTCTATGCTTCTTTCCACTAAGCTCCTCCACAATTCAACTCTCCTTCTGCTTCTCTTTCCAGTGGTAGCCGCACCCTCGTGGCTGCTCAGCCCCCACGTCTGCTCCAGACGTCCTTCAGCTACTGGAGATCAACTGTCTCCCTCCACTGTCTCTCTGACTCCCTCAGACTGACTGGCTCCTCCTCCAGACCAAGATACATAAAACTGTAAGGGAGCTCCCCTGAATCTGGGTCCTGAGCTCCCCTTCCTGGCCTAGATTCAGATTGTGTTTAATGCGAGTGCCTTACCTGATAGATAGGATCCCCTTTGCCTCCAAGCTTGACATCACCCTCCCCGAAGGGAAGGCAACATCACTGCAGCAACCGGTTACCTGGGGGTGCTGCAGTTCCGGTTTTATGAAGACTTTCCTTTGTGGGTTTCAACTCTTTTCTACCTGCGTGCAGTGAAATAAGGAGACTATTCATAGATTGACCCTGTGCAATCACCAGCCAAGCCTGCTGACAACGCAGGAGCATCTGCCCATGTATTCAGCCTGCTCTTTGCTGTATCTCAGCCAATTGCTACAACTCCGCCACAGTCACGCCATGTGTCCCATGGTGGTTGCGAATGTTACTTAAGAAGCTTCTTTGGATAGTGGACACCGTACATAGTGTCACCGTAGGTCTGTCCAACACGACCATTATTGTCCCGCCATTGATCAAGGGTAAAAAGACAAACTTCTAAGGAGAGAAAACCTTATTAACTATTAACTATGAACACCCTCATTTCTTGGTATGTAAGGACCAGAGGCGAGGTAGTGATTTGCCACAGACAATTAGAAGGGGATAATAGTCGTTTATTGAGACCTCATTGTCATGTCCCATAATTTGGGAATCCTACAGACAGTATTGCATTATCATTGTGTTGATATATTGCGCTGTTTTGCTGCTATGCAATATGGTTTGCTCTCTTTAGAAGTTTGTCCTTCTTCTCTCACTGTCTGTCTCTGATGTAGCTCTTTTGTCAGTAACCCTTCCCTTCTTCCTCATTCACTGTATATCCGCCATCTTAGAAGCTCATGTGTATGCAGTCCTGTTTCTGATAAGTTTTTTTAGCCTGCGCATATTTACACGAATTCAGCTGGAAAATAAACCTTTATTTGGAATCTTCATGCGTGCTTCCTACAGTCGAGTTAAAGCTATCTGAGTGCATAGTCGGTTTAAAAGAGGCAGCCTAGAAATGGTGTCTCACATGCACCCTACGCTTGCAGCTTAAGGTACTGTCACACTAGACGATATCGCTAGCGATCCGTGACGTTGCAGCGTCCTCGCTAGCGATATCGTCCAGTGTGACAGGCAGCAGCGATCAGGCCCCTGCTGGGAGATCGCTGGTCGGGGAAGAAAGTCCAGAACTTTATTTCGTCGCTGGACTCCCCGTAGACATCGCTGAATCGGCGTGTGTGACACCGATTCAGCGATGTCTTTGCTGGTAACCAGGGTAAACATCGGGTAACTAAGCGCAGGGCCGCGCTTAGTAACCCGATGTTTACCCTGGTTACCATCCTAAAAGTAAAAAAACAAACACTACATACTTACCTACAGCCGTCTGTCCTCCAGCGCTGTGCTCTGCTCTCCTCCTGCTCTGGCTGTGAGCGTCGGTCAGCCGGAATGCAGAGTGGTGACGTCACCGCTCTGCTTTCTGGCTGCCCGGCGCTCACAGCCAGACCAGAGAAGCAGAGCGCCGAGGACAGACAGCAGAAGGTAAGTATGTAGCGTTTGTTTTTTTTCTTTTTAGGATGGTAACCAAGGTAAACATCGGGTTACTAAGCGTGGCCCTGTGCTTAGTTACCCGATGTTTACCCTGGTTACCGGGGACCTCGGGATCGTTGGTCGCTGGAGAGCTGTCTGTGTGACAGCTCTCCAGCGACCAAACAGCGACGCTGCAGCGATCCGGATCGTTGTCGGTATCGCTGCAGCGTCGCTATGTGTGACGGTACCTTAAGTCATGGAGTCAGAATACTAAAAAATACTTTTGCCAGATACATCTGTAAAGGCAGTCTATGGCTTTTATAAAGCTACAGAGCAGTCATCAGAGCATTTGCTTTCAGCATATAAGAAATCATCCGGTGTGTGTAAGCATAATAGCAAAGCCCCTCCTCCAGCTTCCAGAAACCAGCAGCTCTCATCACAACTTCATTCTGCCTGTGAATTGCAATGGCTGAGGGAAAGACTACGCTGTCTCTACCAAAACCACTGTCAGATGAGGAAAGTATTGTGTTTAATTCACAGTCCAGTGAGAAGGATAAACGTTCTACAAAACCTGCATGGAAAGTTAGGGTACCGTCACACTATAACATTTCGATCGCTACGACGGTACGATTCGTGACGTTCCAGCGATATCGTTACGATATCGCTGTGTCTGACACGCAGCAGCGATCAGGGATCCTGCTGAGAATCGTACGTCGTAGCAGATCGTTTAGAACTTTCTTTCATCGCTGGATCTCCCGCTGTCATCGCTAGATCGGTGTGTGTGACACCGATCTAGCGATCTAGCGATGCGATCCAGCGATGCGTTCGCTTGTAACCAGGGTAAACATCGGGTAACTAAGCGCAGGACCGCGCTTAGTTACCCGATGTTTACCCTGGTTACAAGCGTTAAACTAAAAAAAAACAAACAGCACATACTTACATTCTGGTGTCCGTCAGGTCCCTTGCCGTCTGCTTCCCGCACTGTGACTGCCGGCCGTAAAGTGAAAGCAGAGCACAGCGGCTGTGCTTTCACTTTCACTTTACGGCCGGCAGTCACTGAGTGCGGGAACCAGACTGCAAGGGACCTGACGGACACCAGAATGTAAGTATGTGCTGTTTGGTTTTTTTTAGTTTAACGCTTGTAACCAGCGTAAACATCGGGTAACTAAGCGCGGTCCTGCGCTTAGTTACCCGATGTTTACCCTGGTTACCCAGGGACCTCGGCATCGTTGGTCGCTGGAGAGCTGTCTGTGTGACAGCTCCCCAGCGACCACACTACGATTTACCTTCGATCACGGCCAGGTCATATCGCTGGTCGTGATCGTAGGTAAATCGTATAGTGTGACGGTACCCTTAGAGAGAACTTTGAATCCATTAAACATGAACTGTCTTGTGTTTTAGCAGACTTATGGCTCCTGACGAAGCCATTCAGGTGAAACGCACGTCGAGGCTCCCCTCTCTGCCTGCAGCACTTTGTCATTCACCGCAACCATGTCTCAAGGTAACGGCACATCAGCTTTAATTTATGTACTACATTTGTAACTATGCTGCCTTGATTCTGATATATATCCCCTGTTATCCATCATATTTAGGGGATTACCACAGGGGGATGCCCACTTTTATATCTCATGTATATTTAGAAGTACCATCCCAGGGCACTATCTAGTATTCATTGGTCTGCAGTCTTTAACATCGTATTTCGTCATCTATTACATGCCATTTTTTAGCTGCTCCTTTCTACTACCTGTTTTGTCCATGTATTATTTTACCCTTTAGTACTGTTTGTATATTTGATACCTTAATAAATTTATATTGGCATATATTTCTCTGGTACCTTTGGCTTATGACCATTCCCTTATACGGTCCTTTGGATCTAGGGATTATCTCAGTGTCTGGTGCTATTTTTTAGGTTTATATGGTTTGGCTTAGAGGTATGCCCCTTGCTGGCCAAGAGGGCACTATTGTTTAGGTGTTTTTTTACGGCAAAAATTGCTGAGTCACATCAACAGCATTTCCCATCCTGCTTATCTAGAACTACCACTAGAGGGAGCCCTAGGAGAACTGTGCTCAGTTTATGAAACCTATGCCAGAAAGACAAACGAATACATTACAGTTCTGCAAAGGCTTAATATTTGTTTCTCTTGAAGAGCTACAGGTTTTCCAACAACTTAACTCTGAGAGAGAACGAATAGTGTGTGATATTAAAGCCAAGACAGAGGCAAGGATTGCACAACTAACCGAGACATCATCTCACATTGCTTGGTCCACCAGGCAGTCAAAATGATCATCCAAGTCACACTGTTCGAAATCTTCTACGCCCAGCGAACAGCTTACTAGAGCACATGCAAAAGCCAGGGCCACTAAGGTACAAGTCCCTTTTGTGTTAAAGAAAACTGAGATGGAAGTAGAAGTAGTGTGCAAGAAGGCATAAATGGAAACCAGCACAGCGCTCAAGAAGGCAGAAATGGAAGCCATCGTAGCAAGCAAAAAGGCAGACATAGAGGCCTTAGAGAACTAGAGAAGGAATGTGAACACGCAACAGCCATGGCAAGGTTAAAGGTCCTGGATCAAGCTATCAGTGGGAGCCAAAGATACAGCATCAGTTTAAGTGATGTTGATGAGGACCCTCTTAAGCGACGATGTACTAATCAAAATTGTGCACCCCAGACCAGGACCGACTCCAGGTTTTCGAGGGGCCCTGGGCAACAAAGTCTCAGTGGGTCCCTTTAACCCCTTCCCGACCTTTGACGCCACGTAGGCGTCATGAAAGTCGGTTTCAATCCGACCCATGACGCTTATGTGGCGTCATGGAAAGATCGCGTCCCTGCAGATCGGGTGAAAGGGTTAACTCCCATTTCACCCGATCTGCAGGGACAGGGAGAGTGGTAGTTTAGCCCAGGGGGGGTGGCTTCACCCCCTCGTGGCTACGATCGCTCTGATTGGCTGTTGAAAGTGAAACTGCCAATCAGAGCGATTTGTAATATTTCACCTATTATAACTGGTGAAATATTACAATCCAGCCATGGCCGATGCTGCAATATCATCGGCCATGGCTGGAAATACTAATGTGCCCCCACCCCACCCCACCGATCGCCCCCCCAGCCCCCCGATCTGTCCGGTACACTGCTCCGGCTCCCCTCTGTCCTGTGCTCCGCTCCCCCCGTGCTCTTGGCCGCTCACCCCCGTGCTTCAATCACCCCCCCGTGCTCCAATCACCCCCCCTGCACTCCGATCCACCCCCCTCCGTGCTCCGTTCCACCCCCCCATGCTCCGTTCCACCCCCACCGTGCTCCGTTCTACCCCCCCGTGCTCCGTTCCACCCCTCCCGCGCTCCGATTCACCCCCCCATGCTCCGATCCCCCCCCCGTGCTTCCCCCCCCACCCCATCATACTTACCGATCCTGCCGGGGTCCGTCCGTCTTCTCCCCGGGCGCCGCCATCTTCCAAAATGGCGGGCGCATACGCAGTGCGCCCGCCGAATCTGCCGGCCGGCAGATTCGTTCCAAAGTGCATTTTGATCACTGAGATATAATCTATCTCAGTGATCAAAATAAAAAAAAAAATAAATGACCCCCCCCCCCTTTGTCACCCCCATAGGTAGGGACAATAAAAAAATAAATAATTTTTTTTTTCCACTAATGTTAGAATAGGGTTAGGGGTAGGGTTAGGGATAGGTGTAGGGTTAGGGCTAGGGTTAGGGGTAGGGTTAGGGGTAGGGGTAGGGTTAGGGGTAGGGTTAGGGGTAGGGTTAGGGTTAGGGGTAGGGTTAGGGTTAGGGGTAGGGTTAGGGCTAGGGGTAGGGTTAGGGTTAGGGGTAGGGTTAGGGGTAGGGTTAGGGGTAGAGTTTCGGTATGTGCACACGTATTCTGGTCCTCTGCGGATTTTTCCGCTGCGGATTTGATAAATCCGCAGTGCTAAACCGCTGCGGATTTACCGCATTTTTTCTGCGCATTTCACTGCGGTTTTACAACTGCGATTTTCTATTTGAGCAGTTGTAAAACCGCTGCGGAATCCGCACAAACAAGTGACATGCTGCGGAATGTAAACCGCTGCGTTTCCGTGCAGTTTTTCCGCAGCATGTGTACAGTGATTTTTGTTTCCCATATGTTTACATTGAACTGTAAACTCATGGGAAACTGCTGCGGATCCGCAGCGGTTTCCGCAGCGTGTGCACATACCTTTAGAATTAGGCTATGTGCACATGGTGCGGATTTGGCTGCGGATCCACAGCTGATTGGCCGCTGCGGATTCGCAGCAGTGTTCCATCAGGTTTACAGTACCATGTAAATCTATGGAAAACCAAATCCGCTGTGCCCATGGTGCGGAAAATACCGCGCGGAAACGCTGCGTTGTATTTTCCGCAGCATGTCAATTCTTTGTGCGGATTCCGCAGCGTTTTACACCTGTTCCTCAATAGGAATCCGCAGGTGAAATCCGCACAAAAAACACTGGAAATCCGCGAAAAATCCGCAGGTAAAACGCAGTGCCTTTTACCCGCGGATTTTTCAAAAATGATGCTGAAAAATCTCACATGAATCTGCAACGTGGGCACATAGCCTTAGGGTTAGGGTTGGAATTAGGGTTGTGGTTAGGGGTGTGTTGTGGTTAGGGTTGTGATTAGGGTTATGGCTACAGTTAGGATTAGAGTTAGGGGTGTGTTGGGGTTAGTGTTGGAGGTAGAATTGAGGGGTTACCACTGTTTAGGCACATCAGGGGTCTCCAAACGCAACATGGCGCCACCATTGATTCCAGCCAATCTCGTATTCAAAAAGTCAAATGGTGCTCCCTCAATTCCGAGCCCTGATGTGTGCCCAAACAGTGGTTTACCCCTACATATGGGGTATCAGCGTACTCAGGATAAACTGCGCAACAATTACTGGGGTCCAATTTCTCCTGTTACCCTTGTGAAAATAAAAAAATGCTTGATAAAACATCATTTTTGAGGAAAGAAAAATGATTTATTATTTTCACGGCTCTACGTTGTAAACGTCTGTGAAGCACTTGGGGGTTCAAACTAGATAAGTTCCTTGGGGGGTCTAGTTTCTAAAATGGGGTCACTTGTGGGGGGTTTCTACTGTTTAGGCACACCAGGGGCTCTGCAAACGCAACGTGACGCCCGCAGACCATTCCATCAAAGTCTGCATTTCAAAAGTCACTACTTCCCTTCTGAGCCCCGACGTGTGCCCAAACAGTGGTTTACCTCCACACATGGGGTATTAGCGTACTCAGGAGAAACTGAACAACAACTTTTGGGGTCCAATTTCTCCTGTAACCCTTGGGAAAATAAAAAATTCTGGGCTAAATAATTATTTTTGAGGAAAGAAAACGTATTTATTATTTTCACGGCTCTGCATTATATACTTCTATGAAGCACTTGGGGGTTCAAAGTGCTCACCACACATCTAGATAAGTTCCTTTCGGGGTCTAGTTTCCAAAATGGGGTCACTTGTGGGGGGTTTCTACTGTTTAGGTGCCTCAGGGGCTCTGCAAATGCAACGTGAGGCCTGCAGACCAATCCATCTAAGTCTGCATTCCAAATGGCGCACCTTCCTTTCCGAGCTCTGCCATGCACCCAAACGGTGGTTCTCCCCCACATATGGGGTATCAGCGTACTCACTACAAATTGGACAACAACTTTTGGGGTCCAATTTCTCTTGTTACCCTTAGGAAAATAAAAATTTGGGGGGCTAAAAAAACATTTTTGTCGGAATTTTTTATTTTATTTTCACGACTCTGCGTTATAAACTGTAGTGAAACACTTGGGGGTTCAAAGCTGTCAAAACACATCTAGATAAGTTCCTTGGGGGTCTAGTTTCCAAAATGGTGTCACTTGTGTGGGGTTTCTACTGTTTGGGTACATCAGGGGCTCTGCAAATGCAACGTGACGCCTGCAGACCAATCTATCTAAGTCTGCATTCCAAATGGTGCTTCTTCCCTTCCGAGCTCTGCCATGCGCTCAAACAGTGGTTCCCCCCCCATATGGGATATCAGCGTACTCAGGACAAATTGTACAACAACTTTTGGTGTACAATGTCTCCTGTTACCCTTGGAAAAATACAAAACTGGGGGCTAATAAATAATTTTTGTGGAAAAAAATGATTTTTTATTTTCACGGCTCTGCGTTAAAAACTGTAGTGAAACACTTGGGGGTTCAAAGTTCTCACAACACATCTAGATAAGTTCCTTGGGGAGTCTAGTTTCCAAAATGGTGTAACTTCTGGGGGGTTTCTACTGTTTAGGTGCATCAGGGGCTTTGCAAATGCAACGTGATGCCTGCAGACCAATCCATCTAAGTCTGCATTCCAAATGGCGCTCCTTCCCTTCCAAGCTCTGCCATGCGCACAAACAGTGGTTCCCCCCAACATGTGGGATAATCAGCGTACTCAGAACAAATTGGATAACAACTTTTGGGGTCGAATTTCTCCTGTTACCCTTGGGAAAATACAAAACTGGGGGCTAAAAAATACTTTTGTGGAAAAAAAAATAATTTTCTACTGTTAAGCCACATCAGGGGCTCTGCAAACGCAATGTGACGCCCGCAGAGCATTCCATCAAAGTCTGCATTTCAAAACGTCACTACTTCAATTCCGAGCCCCGGCATGTGCCCAAACAGTAGTTTACCCCCACATATGGGGTATCAGCATACTCAGGAGAAACTGGACAACAAATATTGGGGTCAAATTTCTCCTGTTACCCTTGGGAAAATTAAAAAATTCTGGGCTAAATAATTATTTTTGAGGAAACAAAACGTATTTATTATTTTCACGGCTCTGCATTATAAACTTCTGTGAAGCACTTGGGGGTTCAAAGTGCTCACCACACATCTAGATAAGTTCCTTTCGGGGTCTAGTTTCCAAAATGGGGTCACTTGTGGGAGGTTTCTACTGTTAAGCCACATCAGGGGCTCTGCAAACGCAATGTGACGCCCACAGAGCATTCCATCAAAGTCTGCATTTCAAAACGTCACTACTTCACTTCCGAGCCCCGGCATGTGCCCAAACAGTGGTTTACCCCCACATATGGGGTATCAGCGTACTCAGGAGAAACTGGAAAACAACTTTTGGGGTCAAATTTCTCCTGATACCCTTGGGAAAATAAAAAAATGCAGGCTAAAAGATCATTTTTGAGAAAATAATTTTTATTTTTTATTTTCATGGCTCTGCGTTATAAACTTCTGTGAAGCACTTGGGGGTTCAAAGTCCTCACCACACATCTAGATTAGTTCCTTTGGTGGACTAGTTTCCAAAATGGGGTCATTTCTGGGGGATCTCCAATGTTTAGGCACACAGGGGCTCTCCAAACGTGACATTTAACAATGATAAATGTAAGGTTATACACATGGGAAGAGGGAATCAATATCACCATTACACACTGAACGGGAAACCACTGGGTAAATCTGACAGGGAGAAGGACTTGGGGATCCTAGTTAATGATAAACTTACCTGGAGCAGCCAGTGCCAGGCAGCAGCTGCCAAGGCAAACAGGATCATGGGGTGCATTAAAAGAGGTCTGGATACACATGATGAGAGCATTATACTGCCTCTGTACAAATCCCTAGTTAGACCGCACATGGAGTACTGTGTCCAGTTTTGGGCACCGGTGCTCAGGAAGGATATAATGGAACTAGAGAGAGTACAAAGGAGGGCAACAAAATTAATAAAGGGGATGGGAGAACTACAATACCCAGATAGATTAGCGAAATTAGGATTATTTAGTCTAGAAAAAAGACGACTGAGGGGCGATCTAATAACCATGTATAAGTATATAAGGGGACAATACAAATATCTCGCTGAGGATCTGTTTATACCAAGGAAGGTGACGGGCACAAGGGGGCATTCTTTGCGTCTGGAGGAGAGAAGGTTTTTCCACCAACATAGAAGAGGATTCTTTACTGTTAGGGCAGTGAGAATCTGGAATTGCTTGCCTGAGGAGGTGGTGATGGCGAACTCAGTCGAGGGGTTCAAGAGAGGCCTGGATGTCTTCCTGGAGCAGAACAATATTGTATCATACAATTATTAGGTTCTGTAGAAGGACGTAGATCTGGGTATTTATTATGATGGAATATAGGCTGAACTGGATGGACAAATGTCTTTTTTCGGCCTTACTAACTATGTTACTATGTTACTATGTTACATGGTGTCCGCTAATGATTGGAGCTAATTTTCCATTTAAAAAGCCAAATGGCGTGCCTTCCCTTCCGAGCCCTGCCGTGCGCCCAAACAGTGGTTTACCCCCACATATGGGGTATCAGTGTACTCAGGACAAACTGGACAACAATATTTGGGGTCCAATTTCTCCAATTACCCTTGGCAAAATAGGAAATTCCAGGCTAAAAAATCATTTTTGAGGAAAGAAAAGTTATTTTTTATTTTTATGGCTCTGCGTTATAAACTTCTGTGAAGCACCTGGGGGTTTAAAGTACTCAATATGCATCTAGATAAGTTCCTTGGGGGGTCTAGTTTCCAAAATGGGGTCATTTGTGGGGGAGCTCCAATGTTTAGGCACACAGGGGCTCTCCAAACGCGACATGGTGTCCGCTAACAATTGGAGCTAATTTTCCATTCAAAAAGTCAAATGGCGCGCCTTCCCTTCCGAGCCCTGCCGAGTGCGCAAACAGTGGTTTACCCCCACATATGAGGTATCGGCGTACTCGGGAGAAATTGCCCAACAAATTTTATGATCCATTTTATCCTATTGCCCATGTAATAATGAAAAAATTGAGGCGAAAAGAATTTTTTTGTGAAAAAAAAGTACTTTTTCATTTTTACAGATCAATTTGTGAAGCACCTGAGGGTTTAAAGTGCTCACTAGGCATCTAAATAAGTTCCTTGGGGGGTCTAGTTTCCAAAATGGGGTCACATGTGGGGGAGCGCCAATGTTTAGGCACACAGGAGCTTTCCAAACGCGACATGGTGTCCGCTAACGATGGAGATAATTTTTCATTCAAAAAGTCAAATGGCGCTCCTTCCCTTCCGAGCCTTACCATGTACCCAAACAGTGGTTTACCCCCACATATGAGGTATCAGTGTACTCAGGAGAAATTGCCCAACAAATTTTAGTATCCATTTTATCCTGTTGCCCATGTGAAAATGAAAAAATTGAGGCTAAAAGAATTTTTTTGTGAAAAAAAAGTACTTTTTCATTTTTACGGATCAATTTGTGAAGCACCTGGGGGTTCAAAGTGCTCACTATGCATCTAGATAAGTTCCCTGGGGCGTCTAGTTTCCAAAATGGGGTCACTTGTGGGGGAGCTCCAATTTTTAGGCACAGGGGGCTCTCCAAACGTGACATGGTGTCCGCTAAAGAGTGGAGCCAATTTTTGATTCAAAAAGTCAAATGGCGCTCCTTCCCTTCCAAGCCCTGCCGTGCGCCCAAACAGTGGTTTACCCCCACATATGAGATATCAGCGTACTCAGGACAAATCGGACAACAACTTACAAGGTTCAGTTTCTCCTTTTACCATTGGGAAAATAAAAAAATTGTTGCTAAAATATAATTTTTGTGACTAAAAAGTTAAATGTTCATTTTTTCCTTCCATGTTGCTTCTGCTGCTGTGAAGCACCTGAAGGGTTAATAAACTTCTGGAATGTGGTTTTGAGTACCTTGAGGGGTGCAGTTTTTAGAATGGTGTCACTTTTGGGTATTTTCAGCCATATAGACCCCTCAAACTGACTTCAAATGTGAGGTGGTCGGTAAAAAAATGGTTTTGTAAATTTCGTTGTAAAAATGAGAAATTGCTGGTCAAATTTTAACCCTTATAACTTCCTAGCAAAAAAAAATTTTGTTTCCAAAATTGTGCTGATGTAAAGTAAACATGTGGGAAATGTTATTTATTAACTATTTTGTGTCACATAACTCTCTGGTTTAACAGAATAAAAATTCAAAATGTGAAAATTGCGAAATTTTCAAAATTTTCGCCAAATTTCCGTTTTTATCACAAATAAACGCATAATTTATTGACCTAAATTTACCACTAACATGAAGCCCAATATGTCACGAAAAAACAATCTCAGAACCGCTAGGATCCGTTGAAGCGTTCCTGAGTTATTACCTCATAAAGGGACACTGGTCAGAATTGCAAAAAACGGCAAGGTCTTTAAGGTCAAAATAAGCTGGGTCATGAAGGGGTTAACACATACCATGGTTCATGATACAGAGATATTGCAGAGAAATATAGGTTCAATACAATGCCAAAAATTTCGCTTACTTCTTACATTACATGAGTAATATCTATTCTAAATTCTACAATAGCGTAAAAACCAGACAATATAGTCCTCCATGCAGTATTATGGGCACCACATAGTGCTCCATACAGAATAATGAGCCCCATATATTGCCCCATATATTACTCCAGATAGTATAATGAGCACCATATATTGCTCCATACAGTATAATTATCTCTATATAATGCTCCATAGTAGGGTTGAGCGAAACGGGTCGTTCATTTTCAAAAGTCGCCGACTTTTGGCAAAGTCGGGTTTCATGAAACCCGATCCGACCCCTGTGTGGGGTCGGCCATGCGGTACGCGACTTTCGCGCCAAAGTCGCGTTTCAATGACGCGAAAAGCGCCATTTCTCAGCCAATGAAGGTAAACGCAGAGTGTGGGCAGCGTGATGACATAGGTCCTGGTCCCCACCATCTTAGAGAAGGGCATTGCAGTGATTGGCTTGCTGTCTGCGGCGTCACAGGGGCTATAAAGGGGAGTTCCCGCCGACCGCCATGTTACTGCTGCTGATCTGAGCTTAGGGAGAGGTTGCTGCCACTTCGTCAGAAGCAGGGATAGCGTTAGGCAGGGTCCATTAACCACCAAACCGCTTGTGCTGTAGCGATTTCCACTGCCCAACACCACCTTCGGTGTGCAGGGACAGTGGAAGCTACATTTTTTTTTTTTTTTCCTCAGCGCTGTAGCTCATTGGGCTGCCCTAGAAGGCTCCCTGATAGCTGCATTGCTGTGTGTACGCCGCTGTGCAAACCAACTGCTTTTTTCAAAGCACAAATCCTCTTGTTCCTTCCTTTCTGCACAGCTATCTTTTTGGTTTGTACACACTTTTTATTTAATTTGTGCATCAGTCCACTCCTTATTGCTGCCTGCCATACCTGGCTGAGATTACTGCAGGGAGATAGTAATTGAAGGACACTCCCTGTTTGTTTGTTTTTTTTTGTGGGAGATTAAGATTGACATTTCTGCTAGAGTGCCATCCCTGTCTGTGTCATCTCTCACTCAGTGGGCCATAGAAAGCCTATTTATTTTTTTGCTTGATTTTGGTTCTAAAATCTACCTGAAAAAATCACTACATCAATCAGTGGGAGAAAAATATTGGCCTCAGGGCTTGTGTGCCACTCCTGACTCCTGTGTGCATCATCACTCACTCAGTGGGCCATAGAAAGCCCTTTTTTTTTTTTTTTTGCTTTATTTGGGTTCTAAATTCTACCTGAAAAAATCAATAAATCAATCAGTGGGAGATTAATATTGGCCTTTGGGCTTGTGTGCCAGTCCTAAGCGTGCCATCTCTCTCTCTCAGATAGTGGGCCATAGAAAGCCTATTTATTTTTATTTTTTTATTGGGTTTATAAATTTTCCCTGGAAAAAAAAAAAAAATTGGAGATTAATATTGGCCTCTGGGCTTGTGTGCCAGTCCTGAGCGTGCCATCTCTCTCACAAATAGTGGGCCATAGAAAGCCTATTTATTTATTTTTTTTTGGTTTTATAAATTCTCCCTTAAAAAAAAAAGGGAGATTAATATTGGCCTTTGGGCTTGTGTGCCAGTCCTAAGCGTGCCATCTCTCTCTGTCTCTCAGATAGTGGGCCATAGAAAGCCTATTTATTATTTTTTTTATTGGGTTTATAAATTTTCCCTGGAACAAAAAAAAAAAAGTGGGAGATAAATATTGGCCTCTGGGCTTGTGTGCCACTCCTGACTCCTGTGTGCGTCATCTCTCACTCAGTGGGCCATAGAAAGCCTTTTTTTGTTTTATTTGTTTTCTAAATTCTCCCTGAAAAAATCATTTTATTTTCTTTGGTTTCTAAATTCTTCCTGAAAAAATCATTTTATTCTATTTTTTTTTTCCTACAGTCTCCCTGAAAAAAAAAAACAAAAACAAATCAGTGGGAGATTAATATTGCCCTTTCTGCTTGTGTGCCAGTCTTGACTCCTGGGTGTGCCATCTCTCTCTCTCTCTCCAATTGTGGGCCATAGAAAGCCTATTATTTTTTTAGCTTGATTTGGGTTCCAAAATCTACCTGAAAAAATCACTACATCAATCAGTGGGAGATAAATATTGGCCTCTGGGCTTGTGTGCCACTCCTAACTCCTGTGTGCGTCATCTCTCACTCAGTGGGCCATAGAAAGCCTTTTTTTGTTTTATTTGTTTTCTAAATTCTCCCTGAAAAAATCATTTTATTTTATTTGGTTTCTAAATTCTTCCTGAAAAAATCATTTTATTCTATTTTTTTTTTTCCTAAAGTCTCCCTGAAAAAAAAAAAAAAAAAAAAAAATCAGTGGGAGATTAATATTGCCCTTTCTGCTTGTGTGCCAGTCTTGACTCCTGGGTGTGCCATCTCTCTCTCTCTCTCCAATTGTGGGCCATAGAAAGCCTATTATTTTTTTTAGCTTGATTTGGGTTCCAAAATCTACCTGAAAAAATCACTACATCAATCAGTGGGAGATAAATATTGGCCTCTGGGCTTGTGTGCCACTCCTGACTCCTGTGTGCGTCATCTCTCACTCAGTGGGCCATAGAAAGCCTCTTTTTGTTTTATTTGTTTTCTAAATTCTCCCTGAAAAAATCATTTTATTTTATTTGGTTTCTAAATTCTTCCTGAAAAAAATCATTTTATTCTATTATTTTTTTTTCCTAAAGTCTCCCTTAAAAAAAAAAAAAAATCAAATCAGTGGGAGATTAATATTTACATTTGTGCTTCAGTGACAATCCTGCGTGTGTGGCATCTCTCTCATTTGTTGCCACCAACAACAGAGTGTGTAACATTGTGCCTGATTTTCGTTGTGGTCTCACTCACCTGTAAAGGGGTAGCTAAATCATACTGAAGTTATAGCTCACCGTGTAATTTGTGTGACAGCAACAAATACCGTTAGTTTGTTTACGTTTTTAAAACAATGAGGAAGTATGGTGGAAGAGGTCGTGGCCGGGGGCGTTCATTGTCAGCTGGTAATGAGGGTAGTGGTAGTGGTGGAGCATCAGCTGGTCGTGGGAAAAAAAATATTGCACCTAAGTCTGGAGCTGTGGAGCCAGGTTCGTCGTCTGGCTACACAAGGCCTCGAACGCTCCCTTTTCTGGGAGTAGGAAAACCGCTTTTAAAGCCGGAGCAGCAAGAGCAAGTTTTGGCTTATCTTGCTGACTCAGCCTCTAGCTCTTTTGCCTCCTCTCGTGAAACTGGTAAATGTCAAAGCAGCGCGTCGTTAGTGGATGTTCACGGTCAGGGACAAGTCGCTTCCTTGTCCTCTTCAGCAAAAACAACAACAGAGAAGAATGCAGCAGGCGACACAACGGGTTACTCCATGGAGCTCTTTACACATACCGTCCCTGGCTTAGAAAGTGAAGCAGTTAACAGTCCATGCCCATTACAAGTTGAATCTGACATGGAGTGCACTGATGCACAGCCACAGCCAGACTACTATGCTGGTCCTTTGACTCAGACCACAACATTGCCCTCGCAGGGTGCTGATCAAGAATCAGACCCTGATGAGACTATGTTGCCCCATCACGAACGCTATACCACCGACCGACACGGTGACACAGACGAAGTTGCACACGAGCTACAAGAAGAGGTAATAGATGACCCAGTTCTTGACCCCGATTGGCAGCCATTGGGGGAACAGGGTGCAGGCGGCAGCAGTTCTGAAGCGGAGGAGGAGGGGCCGCAGCAGGCATCAACATCGCAACAGGTTCCATCTGCCGGGCCCGTATCTTGCCCAAAACGCGTGGCAAAGCCAAAACCTGTTGGAGGACAGCGTGGCCATCCGGTTAAAGCTCAGTCTGCAATGCCTGAAAAGGTATCCGATGCTAGAAAGAGTTCAGTCTGGCATTTTTTTAAACAACATCCAATTGATCAGCGCAAAGTCATCTGTCAAAAATGTTCAACTACCTTAAGCAGAGGACAGAATCTGAAAAGTCTCAATACAAGTTGCATGCATAGACATTTAACCACCATGCATTTGCAAGCCTGGACTAACTACCAAACGTCCCTTAAGGTTGTAGCACCCTCGGCCAATGAAGCTAGTCAGCAAAGCAACATCCCTTCCGGCAGTGTAGGGCCACCATTTTCCGCACCACCTGCAGTATCTGTGCAGGTTTCTTTGCCAGGCCAAAGCAGTCAGGGTCAGGGAATCACCAGTTTCGTAGTAGGAAACACTGCATCTAGGGCACCGGTGGCAACAATACCATCTCCCACCGTCTCTCAGTCTGCCATGTCCACCGGCACCCCCGCTAGTTCCACGATCTCCAGCTCTCCAGTCCAGCTCACCCTACATGAGACTATGGTTAGAAAAAGGAAGTACTTAGCCTCGCATCCGCGTACACAGGGTTTGAACGCACACATAGCTAGACTAATCTCGTTAGAGATGATGCCCTACCGGTTAGTTGAAAGCGAAGCTTTCAAAGCCCTGATGGACTACGCTGTACCACGCTACGAGCTACCCAGTCGACACTTTTTTTCCAGAAAAGCCATCCCAGCCCTCCACCAGCATGTTAAAGAGCGCATCGCCCATGCACTCAGGCAATCTGTGAGCACAAAGGTGCACCTGACAACAGATGCATGGACCAGTAGGCATGGCCAGGGACGTTACGTGTCCATCACGGCACACTGGGTAAATGTGGTGGATGCAGGGTCCACAGGGGACAGCAAGTTTGGGACAGTTCTGCCTAGCCCACGGTCTAGGAAACAATTGGCTGTAGCCGTTCGCACCCCCTCCTCCTCCTCTTCGTCCTCCTGCAGAAGCGAGAGCTCGTCCACAGACCGCAGTCGCACAACCACTCCATCCGCAGCTGCCACTGTTGCACACCAGGTCTCCCATTATGGGGCAGCTACTGGCAAACGTCAGCAGGCTGTATTGGCTATGAAGTGTTTGGGCGACAACAGACACACCGCGGAAGTTCTGTCCGAGTTCTTGCAGAAAGAAACGCAGTCGCGGCTGGGCACTGTAGATCTTGAGGCAGGCAAGGTAGTGAGTGATAACGGAAGGAATTTCATGGCTGCCATCTCCCTTTCCCAACTGAAACACATTCCTTGCCTGGCTCACACCTTAAACCTGGTGGTGCAGTGCTTCCTGAAAAGTTATCCGGGGTTATCCGACCTGCTCCTCAAAGTGCGTGGACTTTGCTCACATATCCGCCGTTCGCCCGTACACTCCAGCCGTATGCAGACCTATCAGCGTTCTTTGAACCTTCCCCAGCATCGCCTAATCATAGACGTTGCAACAAGGTGGAACTCAACACTGCACATGCTTCAGAGACTGTGTGAACAGAGGCGGGCTGTTATGTTTTTGTGGGAGGATACACATACACGGGCAGGCAGTAGGATGGCAGACATGGAGTTGTCAGGTGTGCAGTGGTTGAAGATTCAAGACGTGTCAAGTCCTTCAGTGTTTTGAGGAATGCACACGGCTGGTTAGTGCAGACAACGCCATAATAAGCATGAGCATCCCCCTAATGCGTCTGCTGATGCAAAGTTTGACGCACATAAAGGATCAGGCGTCTGCAGCTGAGGAAGAGGAAAGCCTTGATGACAGTCAGCCATTGTCTGGCCAGGGCAGTGTACAGGACGAGGTAGCGGGCGAAGAGGAGGAGGAGGACGAGGAGGATGATGGGGATGATTATATTTTTAATGAGGAAGCTTTTCCGGGGCCACTGGAAATTGGTGGCGCGGCAAGGCCGGGTTCTGGTTTTTTGAGGGACACAAGTGACGTGGATTTGCCTGAAACTGCCCCTCAACCAAGCACAACCGCAGATTTGAGAACTGGAACTTTGGCCCACATGGCGGATTATGCCTTACGTATCCTCAAAAGGGACACACGCATAACTAAAATGATGATTGATGACGATTACTGGTTGGCCTGCCTCCTTGATCCTCGCTATAAAGGCAAATTGCAAAATATAATGCCACATGAGAACTTGGAACTAATATTAGCAACCAAACAATCAACTCTTGTTGACCGTTTGCTTCTGGCATTCCCTGCACACAGCGCCCGTGATCGTTCTCACACAAGCTGCAGGGGCCAGCAGACCAGAGGAGTTAGAGGGGCAGAAATCAGAAGTGGCGTTGGCCAGAGGGGTTTTCTGACCAGGTTGTGGAGTGATTTTGCTATGACCGCAGACAGGACAGGTACTGCAGCATCAATTCAAAGTGACAGGAGACAACATTTGTCCAGTATGGTTACAAACTATTTTTCATCCCTTATCGATGTTCTCCCTCAACCGTCATTCCCATTTGATTACTGGGCATCAAAATTAGACACCTGGCCAGAATTGGCAGAATATGCATTGCAGGAGCTTGCTTGCCCGGCAGCTAGTGTCCTATCAGAAAGAGTATTCAGTGCTGCAGGTTCAATACTAACAGAAAAAAGGACTCGTCTGGCTACCCAAAATGTAGATGATCTAACCTTCATTAAAATGAACCACAACTGGATTTCGAAATCTTTTGCCCCACCTTGCCCGGCTGACACCTAGCTTTCCTATGAAAAGGTCTTGCCTGTGGACTATTCTGAATGCCTTTTCCAATCTTGTAATTTTCTGCACCTGATTGTCCAGCATACGACATGTTTACACCTCACTAAATGGCCAAACTCCCCACACGGGGCCGTGGTATCGACACTTGGCAACAGCACCCGTGAGAGTGCAGTTTGTCTGAAGAGGTGGGTGAGCCCGCTTTTGGTCGACGGCACTGCCACTGGGTCCCTCCTAGTACAATAAAGTGTCTCTGGCGGTGGTGGTGCGCACCCAACGTCAGACACACCATTGTAATATGAGGGGCCCTGGGCCTGTACCGCCGGCCACAAGACAGTTTCCCCCCACCCCAGCTCAAACAGTGCTCTACCACTTGCAAAATTATCTCACAGCTCCACCAATGTTTAGTCTATTGTTGTGAGTTCTGTTTTTGGGCTCCCTCTGGTGGTTACTGATGGTACTGGGTGACTTGTCTTTCCTGGGTTTCTGGGTTCCACCTGTTCCATCAGCATATGGGAGTTTCCTATTTAACCTGGCTTTGCTGGCATTTCCTCGCCGGTTATCAATGTATCCAGTGTGTCTTGTTACCTCTGCTCCCTGCTCCTAGAACCTTCTGGACAAGCTAAGTTTGGATTTTCCTGTTTTGTGTTTTGCTTAATTTGGTTTTTAGTCCAGCCTGCAGATATGTGATTCTCTGCTGCTGGTTGCTCTAGTGGGCTGAAATTGCTTTTCATGTACCATGAGTTGGCACATGAGTTCAAGTAATTTCAGGATGGTTTTTTGAAGGGTTTTTCGCTGACCGCGCAGTTCACTTTTGTATGCTCTGCTATCTAGCTTTAGCGGGCCTCATTTTGCTGAAACTGTTTTCATACTACGTATGTGCTTTCCTCTCATTTCACCGTCATTATATGTGGGGGGCTGCTATTTGCTGTGGGGTATTTCTCTGGAGGCAAGAGAGGTCTGTGTTTCTTCTGATAGGGGAAGTTAGATCTTCGGCTGGAGCGAGACGTCTAGGATCATCGTAGGCACGTTCCCCGGCTACTTTTATTTGTGTGTTAGGTTCAGGGTCGCGGTCAGCTCAGGTTCCATCGCCCTAGAGCTTGTTTGTATCTGTGCTTGTCCTTTTTGTGATCCCCTGCCATTGGGATCATGACAGTATAACCGGCCCACAAAGTGTTATTTGTATTGGCTGAAGTAGGAGGATAAGTAGTCTGAGGAAGTTTTTTTTTTTTTTTTCCCCTCAGAGTTTGCTGCCTAGCCTTATTGCAGCCTGGCTACTTCCTCCTCCTCTTAATCTTTGAATGGCTCTGATCTCAGCTGTTTATCATGGACGTCCAGAGTTTGGCTTCCAGCCTGAATAATCTTGCCACTAAGGTTCAAAATATACAGGATTTTGTTGTACATGCTCCTATGTCTGAACCTAGAATTCCTGTCCCAGAGTTTTTTTCTGGAGATAGATCTCGTTTTCTGAATTTTAGGAACAATTGCAAGTTGTTTCTTTCTTTGAAATCTCGCTCCTCTGGAGACCCTGCTCAGCAAGTCAAGATAATTATATCTTTCCTGCGGGGTGACCCTCAGGATTGGGCATTTGCATTGGCACCAGGGGACCCTGCGTTGCTTAATGCAGATGCGTTTTTTTCTGGCATTGGGTTTGCTCTATGAGGAACCTAACCAAGAGATTCAGGCTGAAAAAGCTTTGTTGGCCCTCTCTCAGGGGCAAGATGAAGCAGAAATTTATGGTCAAAAATTTCGGAAGTGGTCGGTACTTACTCAGTGGAATGAGTGCGCTCTGGCTGCAAAGTTTAGAGATGGCCTTTCTGAGGCCATTAAAGATGTTATGGTGGGGTTCCCTGCGCCTGCTGGTCTGAATGTGTCTAAGACTATGGCTGTTCAGATTGATCGGCGTTTACGGGAGCGCAAACCTGTGCATCATTTGGCGGTGTCGTCTGAACCGTCACCTGAGATAATGCAATGTGATAGAATTCAGTCCAGAAGTGAACGGCAAAAGTATAGGCGGAAAAAAGGGTTGTGCTTTTATTGTGGTGATTCAGCTCATGTTATATCAGCATGCTCTAAACGCACAAAAAAGGTTGATAAGTCTGTTGCCATTAGTACTTTACAGTCTAAGTTCATTCTGTCTGTGACTCTGATTTGTTCATTATCATCCATTTCCGTCGATGCCTATGTGGATTCAGGCGCTGCCCTGAGTCTTATGGATTGGTCATTTGCCAATCGCTGTGGGTTTAGTCTGGAGCCTCTGGAAGTCCCTATTCCTTTGAAGGGAATTGACTCTACACCTTTGGCTATGAATAAACCTCAGTACTGGACACAAGTGACCATGCGTATGACTCCCGTTCATCAGGAGGTGATTCGCTTCCTGGTACTGTATAATTTGCATGATGTTCTAGTACTTGGTCTGCCATGGTTACAAACTCATAATCCAGTCCTTGACTGGAAATCAGTGTCTGTGTTAAGCTGGGGTTGTCAGGGGGTTCATGATGATGCACCTCCGATTTCTATCGCTTCATCTACTCCTTCTGAGATTCCTGTATTTTTGTCTGATTATCGGGATGTTTTTGAGGAGCCTAAGCTCAGTTCGCTTCCTCCTCACAGGGATTGCGATTGTGCTATAAATTTAATTCCGGGCAGTAAATTTCCTAAAGGTCGTTTGTTCAATCTGTCAGTGCCAGAGCATACTGCTATGCGGGATTATGTTAAGGAGTCCTTGGAAAAGGGACATATCCGTCCATCTTTGTCCCCTTTGGGAGCAGGTTTTTTTTTCGTGGCCAAGAAAGATGGTTCCTTGAGGCCTTGTATAGATTATCGTCTTTTGAATAAGATTACCGTAAAATATCAGTATCCTTTGCCATTGTTGACTGATTTGTTTGCTCGCATTAAGGGGGCTAAATGGTTCACTAAGATTGATCTTCGGGGTGCGTATAATCTTATACGAATAAAGCAAGGTGATGAGTGGAAAACCGCATTTAATACGCCTGAGGGCCATTTTGAGTATTTGGTAATGCCTTTTGGACTTTCTAATGCTCCTTCAGTCTTCCAGTCCTTTATGCACGATATTTTCCGTGAATATCTGGATAAATTTATGATTGTGTATTTGGATGATATTTTGGTTTTTTCTGATGACTGGGAGTCTCATGTTCAGCAGGTCAGGAAGGTGTTTCAGGTCCTGCGGGCCAATTCCTTGTTTGTAAAAGGCTCAAAGTGTCTCTTTGGAGTCCAGAAGATTTCTTTCTTGGGGTATATTTTTTCCCCTTCTACTATTGAGATGGATCCCGTCAAGGTTCAGGCTATTTGTGACTGGACGCAGCCTACATCTCTTAAGAGTCTACAGAAGTTCTTGGGCTTTGCTAATTTCTATCGTCGTTTTATAACTAATTTTTCTAGTGTTGTTAAGCCTTTGACGGATTTGACTAAGAAGGGTGCTGATGTTGCTAATTGGTCTCCTGCGGCTGTGGAGGCCTTTCAGGAACTTAAGCGCCGGTTTTCTTCTGCTCCTGTGTTGCGTCAGCCAGATGTTTCGCTCCCTTTTCAGGTTGAGGTTGATGCTTCCGAGATTGGAGCGGGGGCGGTTTTGTCACAGAGAAGCTCCGATGGCTCAGTGATGAAGCCATGCGCGTTTTTTTCTAGAAAGTTTTCGCCGGCTGAGCGGAATTATGATGTTGGTAATCGGGAACTTTTGGCCATGAAGTGGGCATGTGAGGAGTGGCGTCATTGGCTAGAGGGTGCTAGACATCGTGTGGTGGTCTTGACTGATCACAAAAATTTGATTTACCTTGAGTCTGCCAGGCGTCTGAATCCTAGACAGGCTCGTTGGTCACTGTTTTTCTCTCGTTTCAATTTTGTGGTTTCATACCTGCCAGGTTCAAAGAATGTGAAGGCGGATGCTCTTTCTAGGAGTTTTGTGCCTGACTCCCTTGGAAATTCTGAGCCCTCTGGTATCCTTAGGGATGGGGTGATTTTGTCTGCTGTCTCCTCAGACTTGCGACGTGCTTTGCAGGAGTTTCAGGTGGCTAAACCTGATCGTTGTCCGCCTGAGAGACTGTTTGTTCCGGATAATTGGACCAGTAGAGTCATCTCCGAGGTCCATTCTTCTGCGTTGGCAGGTCATCCTGGAATATTTGGTACTAGAGACTTGGTGGCCAGGTCTTTTTGGTGGCCTTCCTTGTCGAGGGATGTGCGTTCTTTTGTGCAGTCTTGTGAGGTTTGTGCTCGGGCTAAGCCTTGCTGTTCTCGGGCCAGTGGATTGTTGTCACCTTTGCCTATCCCGAAGAGGCCTTGGACACACATTTCCATGGACTTTATTTCGGATCTCCCTGTCTCTCAAAAAATGTCCGTCATCTGGGTTGTGTGTGATCACTTTTCTAAAATGGTTCATCTGGTACCCTTGCCTAAGTTGCCTTCCTCCTCTGAGTTGGTCCCTCTGTTTTTTCAGAATGTGGTTCGTTTGCATGGGATTCCTGAGAACATCGTTTCTGACAGGGGATCCCAGTTTGTGTCTAGATTTTGGCGGACTTTCTGTGCTAAGATGGGCATTGATTTGTCCTTTTCGTCTGCATTCCATCCTCAGACGAATGGCCAGACTGAACGAACTAATCAGACCTTGGAAACTTATTTAAGGTGTTTTGTTTCTGCTGATCAGGATGACTGGGTTACCTTTTTGCCGCTGGCCGAGTTTGCGCTTAATAATCGGGCTAGTTCTGCTACCTTGGTTTCTCCTTTCTTTTGTAATTCGGGGTTTCATCCTCGTTTTTCCTCTGGTCAGGTGGAACCTTCTGATTGTCCTGGAGTGGACATGGTGGTGGATAGGTTGCATCGGATTTGGAGTCATGTGGTGGACAATTTCAAGTTGTCCCAGGAGAAGGCTCAGCAGTTTGCTAATCGCCGTCGCCGCGTGGGTCCTCGACTTCTTGTTGGTGACTTGGTGTGGTTGTCTTCTCGTTTTGTTCCTATGATGGTCTCTTCTCCTAAGTTCAAGCCTCGGTTCATCGGTCCCTATAGGATCTTGGAAATTCTTAACCCTGTGTCGTTTCGTTTGGATCTCCCGGCATCGTTTGCTATTCATAATGTGTTTCATCGGTCGTTGTTGCGGAAGTATGAGGTACCTGTTGTTCCTTCTCTTGAGCCTCCTGCTCCAGTGCTGGTGGAGGGAGAATTGGAGTATGTTGTGGAGAAGATCTTGGATTCTCGTGTTTCCAGACGGAAACTCCAGTATTTGGTCAAGTGGAAGGGTTATGGTCAGGAGGATAATTCTTGGGTGGTTGCCTCGGATGTTCATGCTGATGATTTGGTTCGCGCTTTTCATAGGGCTCATCCTGGTCGCCCTGGTGGTTCTCGTGAGGGTTCGGTGACCCCTCCTCAAGGGGGGGTACTGTTGTGAGTTCTGTTTTTGGGCTCCCTCTGGTGGTTACTGATGGTACTGGGTGACTTGTCTTTCCTGGGTTTCTGGGTTCCACCTGTTCCATCAGCATATGGGAGTTTCCTATTTAACCTGGCTTTGCTGGCATTTCCTCGCCGGTTATCAATGTATCCAGTGTGTCTTGTTACCTCTGCTCCCTGCTCCTAGAACCTTCTGGACAAGCTAAGTTTGGATTTTCCTGTTTTGTGTTTTGCTTAATTTGGTTTTTAGTCCAGCCTGCAGATATGTGATTCTCTGCTGCTGGTTGCTCTAGTGGGCTGAAATTGCTTTTCATGTACCATGAGTTGGCACATGAGTTCAAGTAATTTCAGGATGGTTTTTTGAAGGGTTTTTCGCTGACCGCGCAGTTCACTTTTGTATCCTCTGCTATCTAGCTTTAGCGGGCCTCATTTTGCTGAAACTGTTTTCATACTACGTATGTGCTTTCCTCTCATTTCACCGTCATTATATGTGGGGGGCTGCTATTTGCTGTGGGGTATTTCTCTGGAGGCAAGAGAGGTCTGTGTTTCTTCTGATAGGGGAAGTTAGATCTTCGGCTGGAGCGAGACGTCTAGGATCATCGTAGGCACGTTCCCCGGCTACTTTTATTTGTGTGTTAGGTTCAGGGTCGCGGTCAGCTCAGGTTCCATCGCCCTAGAGCTTGTTTGTATCTGTGCTTGTCCTTTTTGTGATCCCCTGCCTTTGGGATCATGACAGTCTATGCGCTGACATCCTTCAATGCCTGCCACTGACAATACCATTGTATTGACATTTTTGTTATGTTAGGCCTTCGATGCCTGTCTGTGGTCACTCCTTCCACTAGGCCTCCACTGACCACACCACTGCTGCCCGTGTACCCCTGTAACCAATTTAAAATTGCCTACAGCCATGTGTTATTATTTTAGGTCTTCGATGCCTGTCTGCGGTCACTCCTTCCACTAGGCCTCCACTGACCACACCACTGCTGCCCGTGTACCCCTGTAACCAATTTAAAATTGCCTACAGCCATGTGTTATTATTTTAGGCCTTCGATGCCTGTCTGCGGTGACTCCTTCCACTAGGCCTCCACTGACCACACCACTGCTGCCCGTGTACCCCTGGAACCAATTTAAAATTGCCTACAGCCATGTGTTATTATTTTAGGCCTTCGATGCCTGTCTGCGGTCACTCCTTCCACTAGGCCTCCACTGACCACACCACTGCTGCCCGTGTACCCCTGGAACCAATTTAAAATTGCCTACAGCCATGTGTTATTATTTTAGGCCTTCGATGCCTGTCTGCGGTCACTCCTTCCACTAGGCCTCCACTGACCACACCACTGCTGCCCGTGTACCCCTGGAACCAATTTAAAATTGCCTACAGCCAGCCCAATTTTTTTATTTTAGGCCTTCGATGCCTGTCTGCGGTCCATTCTTTCTACTACTACTACACTGACCAGGGCACTGCTGCCCGTGTACCCCTGGAACCAATTTAAAATTGCCTACAGCCATGTGTTATTATTTTAGGCCTTCGATGCCTGTCTGTGGTCACTCCTTCCACTAGGCCTCCACTGACCACACCACTGCTGCCCGTGTACCCCTGGAACCAATTTAAAATTGCCTACAGCCATGTGTTATTATTTTAGGCCTTCGATGCCTGTCTGCGGTCACTCCTTCCACTAGGCCTCCACTGACCACACCACTGCTGCCCGTGTACCCCTGTAACCAATTTAAAATTGCCTACAGCCATGTGTTATTATTTTAGGCCTTCGATGCCTGTCTGCGGTGACTCCTTCCACTAGGCCTCCACTGACCACACCACTGCTGCCCGTGTACCCCTGTAACCAATTTAAAATTGCCTACAGCCATGTGTTATTATTTTAGGCCTTCGATGCCTGTCTGCGGTCACTCCTTCCACTAGGCCTCCACTGACCACACCACTGCTGCCCGTGTACCCCTGTAACCAATTTAAAATTGCCTACAGCCATGTGTTATTATTTTAGGCCTTCGATGCCTGTCTGCGGTCACTCCTTCCACTAGGCCTCCACTGACCACACCACTGCTGCCCGTGTACCCCTGTAACCAATTTAAAATAGCCTACAGCCATGTGTTATTATTTTAGGCCTTCGATGCCTGTCTGCGGTCACTCCTTCCACTAGGCCTCCACTGACCACACCACTGCTGCCCGTGTACCCCTGTAACCAATTTAAAATTGCCTACAGCCATGTGTTATTATTTTAGGCCTTCGATGCCTGTCTGCGGTGACTCCTTCCACTAGGCCTCCACTGACCACACCACTGCTGCCCGTGTACCCCTGGAACCAATTTAAAATTGCCTACAGCCATGTGTTATTATTTTAGGCCTTCGATGCCTGTCTGCGGTCACTCCTTCCACTAGGCCTCCACTGACCACACCACTGCTGCCCGTGTACCCCTGGAACCAATTTAAAATTGCCTACAGCCATGTGTTATTATTTTAGGCCTTCGATGCCTGTCTGCGGTCACTCCTTCCACTAGGCCTCCACTGACCACACCACTGCTGCCCGTGTACCCCTGGAACCAATTTAAAATTGCCTACAGCCAGCCCAATTTTTTTATTTTAGGCCTTCGATGCCTGTCTGCGGTCCATTCTTTCTACTACTACTACACTGACCAGGGCACTGCTGCCCGTGTACCCCTGGAACCAATTTAAAATTGCCTACAGCCATGTGTTATTATTTTAGGCCTTCGATGCCTGTCTGTGGTCACTCCTTCCACTAGGCCTCCACTGACCACACCACTGCTGCCCGTGTACCCCTGGAACCAATTTAAAATTGCCTACAGCCATGTGTTATTATTTTAGGCCTTCGATGCCTGTCTGCGGTCACTCCTTCCACTAGGCCTCCACTGACCACACCACTGCTGCCCGTGTACCCCTGTAACCAATTTAAAATTGCCTACAGCCATGTGTTATTATATTAGGCCTTCGATGCCTGTCTGCAGTGACTCCTTCCACTAGGCCTCCACTGACCACACCACTGCTGCCCGTGTACCCCTGTAACCAATTTAAAATTGCCTACAGCCATGTGTTATTATTTTAGGCCTTCGATGCCTGTCTGCGGTCACTCCTTCCACTAGGCCTCCACTGACCACACCACTGCTGCCCGTGTACCCCTGTAACCAATTTAAAATTGCCTACAGCCATGTGTTATTATTTTAGGCCTTCGATGCCTGTCTGCGGTCACTCCTTCCACTAGGCCTCCACTGACCACACCACTGCTGCCCGTGTACCCCTGGAACCAATTTAAAATTGCCTACAGCCATGTGTTATTATTTTAGGCCTTCGATGCCTGTCTGCGGTCACTCCTTCCACTAGGCCTCCACTGACCACACCACTGCTGCCCGTGTACCCCTGGAACCAATTTAAAATTGCCTACAGCCATGTGTTATTATTTTAGGCCTTCGATGCCTGTCTGCGGTCACTCCTTCCACTAGGCCTCCACTGACCACACCACTGCTGCCCGTGTACCCCTGGAACCAATTTAAAATTGCCTACAGCCATGTGTTATTATTTTAGGCCTTCGATGCCTGTCTGCGGTCACTCCTTCCACTAGACCTCCACTGACCACACCACTGCTGCCCGTGTACCCCTGGAACCAATTTAAAATTGCCTACAGCCATGTGTTATTATTTTAGGCCTTCGATGCCTGTCTGCGGTCACTCCTTCCACTAGGCCTCCACTGACCACACCACTGCTGCCCGTGTACCCCTGGAACCAATTTAAAATTGCCTACAGCCATGTGTTATCATTTTAGGCCTTCGATGCCTGTCTGCGGTCACTCCTTCCACTAGGCCTCCACTGACCACACCACTGCTGCCCGTGTACCCCTGGAACCAATTTAAAATTGCCTACAGCCATGTGTTATTATTTTAGGCCTTCGATGCCTGTCTGCGGTCACTCCTTCCACTAGGCCTCCACTGACCACACCACTGCTGCCCGTGTACCCCTGGAACCAACATCAGAAAATATAAAAATAAGTATTTTGCTTATAAAAAAGAAAATACTGGAGAGATATCAAATGCAGACATTTTAACATTAAAAACAAACACATACAACAAAAATCTGGTACAGTACTAAAAATGGCCACCAGCTACAATAACTTTCTCCTGCAAGTAGTTAACTGAAAGGTTTTTTCAATTTTAAACACAGATATGGCATCCACCGAGTGTTGTCCTGTCGCGTCTTCTTTATATTATTGCCAAGAAGATGCAAAACAATGAAAATAATAAAATCATTATTTACCAAAAAAATAGAGTAAGTCAAAACCACATTGCAAATAAACATTCATTACAAATAAAGAAGCAGGGCGCGTCCGAGGGTGAGTATATACCTAATAAGAATATAATCACCCTCGGACGCGCCCTGCTTCTTTCCGACAGCCTTCCTTCCTAAGAATCAGCCCTTCCGTGGTGTAGAGAGAGGGTTTGTTACACTCCAAGGTGTTCCCCAGGTTGCCTTTCCTGAGCTTCGATCTTCCGGCTCTCGTTTAGTAGTTGTTGGAAACTACGCTGCATTAGGCCTACAAATTGGGTATGGGGTGTAGAGAGATGGTGTGTTCCACTGTAGAGAGATGGTGTGTTCCACTCCAAGGTGTTCCCCAGGTTTCCTCGCCAATGCTTCGATCATCATGCTCTCGTTTAGTAGTTGTTGGAAACTACGCTGCATTAGGCCTACAAATTGGGTATGGGGTGTAGAGAGATGGTGTGTTCCACTCCAAGGTGTTCCCCAGGTTTCCTCTCCATTGCTTCGATCTTCATGCTCTCGTTTAGTAGTTGTTGGAAACTACGCTGCATTAGGCCTACAAATTGGGTATGGGGTGTAGAGAGATGGTGTGTTCCACTCCAAGGTGTTCCCCAGGTTTCCTCTCCATTGCTTCGATCTTCATGCTCTCGTTTAGTAGTTGTTGGAAACTACGCTGCATTAGGCCTACAAATTGGGTATGGGGTGTAGAGAGATGGTGTGTTCCACTCCAAGGTGTTCCCCAGGTTTCCTCTCCATTGCTTCGATCTTCATGCTCTCGTTTAGTAGTTGTTGGAAACTACGCTGCATTAGGCCTACAAATTGGGTATGGGGTGTAGAGAGATGGTGTGTTACACTCCAAGGTGTTCCCCAGGTTTCCTCTCCATTGCTTCGATCTTCCGGCTCTCGTTTAGTAGTTGTTGGAAACTACGCTGCATTAGGCCTACAAATTGGGTATGGGGTGTAGAGAGATGGTGTGTTACACTCCAAGGTGTTCCCCAGGTTTCCTCTCCATTGCTTCGATCTTCATGCTCTCGTTTAGTAGTTGTTGGAAACTACGCTGCATTAGGCCTACAAAGTGGGTATGGGGTGTAGAGAGATGGTGTGTTACACTCCAAGGTGTTCCCCAGGTTTCCTCTCCATTGCTTCGATCTTCCGGCTCTCGTTTAGTAGTTGTTGGAAACTACGCTGCATTAGGCCTACAAATTGGGTATGGGGTGTAGAGAGATGGTGTGTTACACTCCAAGGTGTTCCCCAGGTTTCCTCTCCATTGCTTCGATCTTCCGGCTCTTGTTTAGTAGTTGTTGGAAACTACGCTGCATTAGGCCTACAAATTGGGTATGGGGTGTAGAGAGATGGTGTGTTACACTCCAAGGTGTTCCCCAGGTTTCCTCTCCATTGCTTCGATCTTCCGGCTCTCGTTTAGTAGTTGTTGGAAACTACGCTGCATTAGGCCTACAAATTGGGTATGGGGTGTAGAGAGATGGTGTGTTCCACTCCAAGGTGTTCCCCAGGTTTCCTCTCCATTGCTTCGATCTTCCGGCTCTCGTTTAGTAGTTGTTGGAAACTACGCTGCATTAGGCCTACAAATTGGGTATGGGGTGTAGAGAGATGGTGTGTTCCACTCCAAGGTGTTCCCCAGGTTGCCTTTCCTGAGCTTCGATCTTCCGGCTCTCGTTTAGTAGTTGTTGGAAACTACGCTGCATTAGGCCTACAAATTGGGTATGGGGTGTAGAGAGATGGTGTGTTCCACTGTAGAGAGATGGTGTGTTCCACTCCAAGGTGTTACCCAGGTTTCCTCGCCAATGCTTCGATCATCATGCTCTCGTTTAGTAGTTGTTGGAAACTACGCTGCATTAGGCCTACAAATTGGGTATGGGGTGTAGAGAGATGGTGTGTTCCACTCCAAGGTGTTCCCCAGGTTTCCTCTCCATTGCTTCGATCTTCATGCTCTCGTTTAGTAGTTGTTGGAAACTACGCTGCATTAGGCCTACAAATTGGATATGGGGTGTAGAGAGATGGTGTGTTCCACTCCAAGTTGTTCCCCAGGTTTCCTCTCCATTGCTTCGATCTTCCGGCTCTCGTTTAGTAGTTGTTGGAAACTACGCTGCATTAGGCCTACAAATTGGGTATGGGGTGTAGAGAGATGGTGTGTTACACTCCAAGGTGTTCCCCAGGTTTCCTCTCCATTGCTTCGATCTTCCGGCTCTCGTTTAGTAGTTGTTGGAAACTACGCTGCATTGGGCCTACAAATTGGGTATGGGGTGTAGAGAGATGGTGTGTTCCACTCCAAGGTGTTCTCCAGGTTGCCTTTCCTGAGCTTCGATCTTCCGGCTCTCGTTTAGTAGTTGTTGGAAACTACGCTGCATTAGGCCTACAAATTGGGTATGGGGTGTAGAGAGATGGTGTGTTCCACTGTAGAGAGATGGTGTGTTCCACTCCAAGGTGTTCCCCAGGTTTCCTCGCCAATGCGTCGATCATCATGCTCTCGTTTAGTAGTTGTTGGAAACTACGCTGCATTAGGCCTACAAATTGGGTATGGGGTGTAGAGAGATGGTGTGTTCCACTCCAAGGTGTTCCCCAGGTTTCCTCTCCATTGCTTCGATCTTCCGGCTCTTGTTTAGTAGTTGTTGGAAACTACGCTGCATTAAGCCTACAAATTGGGTATGGGGTGTAGAGAGATGGTGTGTTACACTCCAAGGTGTTCCCCAGGTTTCCTCTCCATTGCTTCGATCTTCCGGCTCTCGTTTAGTAGTTGTTGGAAACTACGCTGCATTAGGCCTACAAATTGGGTATGGGGTGTAGAGAGATGGTGTGTTCCACTCCAAGGTGTTCCCCAGGTTTCCTCTCCATTGCTTCGATCTTCCGGCTCTCGTTTAGTAGTTGTTGGAAACTACGCTGCATTAGGCCTACAAATTGGGTATGGGGTGTAGAGAGATGGTGTGTTCCACTCCAAGGTGTTCCCCAGGTTGCCTTTCCTGAGCTTCGATCTTCCGGCTCTCGTTTAGTAGTTGTTGGAAACTACGCTGCATTAGGCCTACAAATTGGGTATGGGGTGTAGAGAGATGGTGTGTTCCACTGTAGAGAGATGGTGTGTTCCACTCCAAGGTGTTACCCAGGTTTCCTCGCCAATGCTTCGATCATCATGCTCTCGTTTAGTAGTTGTTGGAAACTACGCTGCATTAGGCCTACAAATTGGGTATGGGGTGTAGAGAGATGGTGTGTTCCACTCCAAGGTGTTCCCCAGGTTTCCTCTCCATTGCTTCGATCTTCATGCTCTCGTTTAGTAGTTGTTGGAAACTACGCTGCATTAGGCCTACAAATTGGATATGGGGTGTAGAGAGATGGTGTGTTCCACTCCAAGTTGTTCCCCAGGTTTCCTCTCCATTGCTTCGATCTTCCGGCTCTCGTTTAGTAGTTGTTGGAAACTACGCTGCATTAGGCCTACAAATTGGGTATGGGGTGTAGAGAGATGGTGTGTTACACTCCAAGGTGTTCCCCAGGTTTCCTCTCCATTGCTTCGATCTTCCGGCTCTCGTTTAGTAGTTGTTGGAAACTACGCTGCATTGGGCCTACAAATTGGGTATGGGGTGTAGAGAGATGGTGTGTTCCACTCCAAGGTGTTCTCCAGGTTGCCTTTCCTGAGCTTCGATCTTCCGGCTCTCGTTTAGTAGTTGTTGGAAACTACGCTGCATTAGGCCTACAAATTGGGTATGGGGTGTAGAGAGATGGTGTGTTCCACTGTAGAGAGATGGTGTGTTCCACTCCAAGGTGTTCCCCAGGTTTCCTCGCCAATGCGTCGATCATCATGCTCTCGTTTAGTAGTTGTTGGAAACTACGCTGCATTAGGCCTACAAATTGGGTATGGGGTGTAGAGAGATGGTGTGTTCCACTCCAAGGTGTTCCCCAGGTTTCCTCGCCAATGCTTCGATCATCATGCTCTCGTTTAGTAGTTGTTGGAAACTACGCTGCATTAGACCTACAAATTGGGTATGGGGTGTAGAGAGATGGTGTGTTCCACTCCAAGGTGTTCTCCAGGTTGCCTTTCCTGAACTTCTATCTTCAGGCTCTCATTAAATTGTGGTTAAACGGAACAACTGCATTTGGCGTACTAGTTGGTTTGGGGCCTACTATCGGTGTCTGCCGCTCCTTGCTGTTCTCCTGGTTTTCTGTCCTGAAATTCCGTTTTCAGGCGCTCGTTAAGTAGTTGTTAATGTTAGACTGCATTTTGCCTACTAGTTGGGTTGGGGCCTACTATCGGTGTCTGCCACTCCTTGCTGTTCTCCTCCACTGAACAAAGCTGTGCCGCCTGTTTACTACTGTTGCCAATTTTGAACTGCATTTCGACTACTTACTGATTTGGGCCTACTCTCTATGTCAGCCTCTCATTCCAGTTGTCCTCCACTGCAATGCCCCCTGATTAGTCCTGTGTTACCAATTTTGAACTGCATTTAGCCCACTTTATTCTTTGGGCCTATATCTGTGTTTCCTCCTCATCCTGCCCATTGCCCAGCCAGTGATAGATGAGTCTGCTGGTACATTGACCCATAACGCAACATTTCCCGTGCACGCTACACTGCAAGATTGTGACCCTGCTGAAAGTCAGGTCCCCCTTCCCGCATACCATACCACCTTACACGGGGACAAACAGGAAGGTGCAGATGAAAGTGCAGGTTCCTTCATCAGGTGGGGGGAGGAATACTAGTTGGCGACGTCACTGGCACAGGGCCTCTCATGGTACGCAAAAGAGTTGCTGCCGGTGGGAGGCGCCCCCGCCGTGCAAACACACCGCTGTACTTTGAGGGGCCCTGTGCCAGTGCCAATGCCAACGAGTGGGCCCCCCCTGCTTGCTCAGGTTCACAGCACTTGCAAAGTTGAAATACTTACCTCTCCCTGCTCCACTGCCGTGACGTGGTCCAGATTTCCTGGGCCCACTAATTACTTGAACCAGCCCTACCCACCACAACTTTAGCCAAATGACCCCCAATTTCAAATGCCTTCCAATTATTATAAGGTAAATTACGCTTGACAAGCTTCATTAAGAAGAATGGATGGTTTTGACATTAAAATGGGCACTCTAGGTGTTTTCCTGGCCCCCACTCACTGCCGACTATGCTGCCCCATTGACTTGCATTGGGTTTCGTGTTTCGGTCGATCCCGACTTTACGTCATAATCGGCCGATTTCACTCGACCCGACTTTTGAGATAGTCGGGTTTCGCGAAACCCGGCTCGACTCTAAAAAGGTCAAGGTCGCTCAACTCTACTCTATAGTTTATTAAGCCCACAAAATGCTCCAAAAGGAATAGTGACCCCATATATTGCTCCATATAGTATAATGAGCACCATATAATGCTCCAAACAGTATAATGAGCCCCATATATTGCTCCAATCATAATGAGCCCCATATATAGTATTGCTACTTACATAATGTGCCCCATATAATGCTCTATAGAGTATATGATGGGCCCCATATAATGCTCCACACAGAATGGGTCCCATATAACTCTCCAGTATATGATGGGCCCCGTATATTGCTCCATATATAATGGGCCCCATATAATTCTCCATACATAATGGGCCCCATATAATGTTCCATGCAAAATGGGCCCTATATATTTCTCCAAACATTAAAAAAAAAATGAAATACTCACCCCTCCTCGCTGGCCGCAGGTCCGGACTCCTCAACGTCTCTGTCAGCTCTCTGTTCAGAGAGCGCGTGCTGTATTAACATCATGTCCTCTGGCCTGAAATGTCACAGGGTCACAAGATGTGGAAGACGCCGTAGTGGAGGAATGAGGAGAGGTAAGTATTGCAAGTACTGGGGCCCCGAGCAAGCGGAAGAGCGGACCCTCGCCAGCGCTGGCACCGAGCCCACATAGTGAGCCCCCTCGCCTGCTCAGGGCCCTGGCACTTGCCCGAATGCTGACTTATAGATCTATTAGGTTTATTACATCCCCACACACACCACAACCCTGCTCAGTACTACAGTCCAGTTAGCGAGAGTCCTATTCTTAACCCAAGGGTCCACATCTGCTTTCCCCTCAAGGGAACTAGATTGCCAATATGTCCGGAACTTAGCTTCATTGTGACTGAAGCCTTTGAATTGCTGCCCAGGGTACTCTCTTCATCTCACTTTATTTGTTGTGTCTTGGACCGTTTCCTCTCTGAGTTAAAAACTTGGCGCTGTACTGCTAGGCGTCCTCTCCCAGGACCCATCTCTGATTGATCACTCTGTCCTCCTGTCGGTTTTCCTTTTTTCTTTTCTCCGATTCACACTAAAGTCTTGCATCCCATCACTTCAGGACACCCACGTCATGTGGCACTGCTTACTGTCCATACCTTAGTTCTGCTTGAGACACACACTGGACTCTATCTGAAGTTAAGACAGTAAACAGACTTTGTCCCTTTGCCTTAGCCACTCCCACTCTGGGCTAGTCCCAATTATTAACTCTTTCTCTCCTTATTGTCGAGCAGAACACAATAATAACACTATTAATGCATATCACAGTTCACATTATGCAGTGCATGCATTCTGAAAGGGGGAATGTGGGCAGTGTGTCCATCTCCTTATATCTGTGCAGGTTCCTTGGTTGTTGACTTTCCCATTACTCCAGAGTGGTATCTGCTACTTGCCTCAAGTTTCCAGCTGTGCTCTCTGACTGCCTGCAGTGTCATGATGTCCTCCACCTGCCTGCGGTTTCCTGCACTTCACCTGCTTGCTTGCGTTGCAACATCTGGAATCCGTAGGCAAGCACATGGAGTGCCACTGTGCCACTCCAGTACCTCTGTGTATAGCTGATGCATGTTACTCTCTGCAAGAAAATATTTTGCACAAGTTTGCACTTTTGTACAAGTATGCATATGTTACTATGAAATGTCCGTCCTTTTTTTCACGTGTATGTACAAGCCCCCAACTTTTAGTCTTTCAATAAAATATTTAAATATTTTATAAATACCTAGGACAACTAATTGTATTTTTTTCCTTCTTCACACTTTGAGGGCTCCCACAGTAGCCCCTAAAATGTATAATATTCTCCCTCTCACTGTATGAGGGTCTCCCATACTGTATGATGCCACCACAGTCACATTAAAAGTTTCAGGTAAAATAAAAAACATCATATAGAGATAACGGATGGAAATCAAAGATATTTTAGAAAGAAAAAAATATTTAAAAGAATTGGTCCTGTAATTGAACACTCTATTCCAGAAAATGGAAATACAAATGGACATGTGAACAGGTCCACTCTAACATGTCTGCCCTTATTGATTTTCATTAGTTACATCTGTATTCCTCTGTCTTGAATTTGAGCACCCCAAGAAATTCTTACATTGGAAACTATGTTCAACTGCTAAGTGATAAAGTGTCATTGGATATTGCTGTCATATATTGGAATCTGTACAATCCTTAATGGTTTACATCACCTTAAAATATTACTTTAATAAATGGTTGAATTGTGACAAGAGGGGATTAAATGGGAACATTCAGCTCTTGGAAACACATAGAAAAACACCATGATCATTTTTTAGATTAAAATAAGAAGTTTACTTGTCTCTTGTACCTTACCCTGGGCTGTTTTTCCCACTAGACACTTGAAGGCAGGTGCCTAGGGCAGAAGAATTTAGGGGGCAGCCCTAAGAGGAATGTTTGTTTTTTTGTTTGTTTTGTTGCTGCTGCCATTGAGGTCAGACAATTGCATAAGATTCTACCACCCCACAAGTAGGGAAGGTTTTCTTAGGCAGCAATAGCTTGTGTGCAGACACATTTCTTCTTACAGGCATCACTTTAAATGTGAGCCATAGCTGAATTTAGCTATAACAAGACACATCCAAACACAAAATAAATGAACAATAATGTTATGTCTTGGGATGATGCTGTTTTTTGGTCCAGGAACCCAAACACATCACATACTGGTATGTCACACTTTACCATTATGCCAATATGCAATGGGAGTGTTTGTAGTAAACGTGCACATGCCTGTATGTTAGTGAATGTGCATATTCTGTATGTACGTAACAAGTAACGAGTGTGTATATATATATATATATATATATGTATATATATATATATATATATATATATAAAAGTGGAAGTTTTGCCCACATTCCCCCTTGAAGATGTGTGTACTAATGTAATATGCTATAATGTGATGTGTGACATCCTTAATAATGTATGTTATTAGGTTGTGTTCTTGCCAACTGCAAGGAGTTATTAGGGATGGATGGTTAAGGTTAATAGTTGGAACTAGCCTGAAGTGGGAAGGGTTAAGTGAAGCGACAGAAACAGTTTCCTGCCAGGAGGTCAGATGGTGCACGTTTCACACGTTGCTTCGTCAGGGAGTGAATGCGTTGGAGTGCTGGATGACGAACTCCGGTTAGCACTACCTTTTCTCTGTTATTTATAGGCAGACAGATCTTTATTATTAAATTGCACTATGCACTTTTATTACCGGCAATGTGTCTGATGATTATTATTGATCACTAGATGGTGGCCCGATTCTAATGCATATTCTAGAATATGTATGTAGTTTATTTATGAAGATTTAAGAATAATGCAATGAATACACAGGATTTTCCGGGTAAAATATATACATTATCAGTGAGGCGGTGTTTAAATCCCACACCAATATCACTAATTGGTCGTGGCTGGCCTGGCGCGACCAATCAGCGAAGTGTGGTTCAAATCCCCGGCCAATTTGCGGCCTGACTGCGCGCGCGTGTTGCTGATTGGTAGTGGCCGGCCGGGCACGGCCAATCAGCAAAACGTGGTTCAAATCCCGTGCCAATTCGTGGTCGGACTGCGCCTGTCGCTGATTGGTCACGGGCAGATAGCGAGACCAATCAGTGACACGACAGACAAACATACAGAATTAGACGATTATATAGTAGACTAGATTGTGGCCCGATTCTAACGCATCGGGTATTCTAGAATATGCATGTCCCCGTAGTATATGGACAATGATGATTCCAGAATTCGCGGCACACTGTGCCCGTCGCTGATTGGTCGAGGCAACCTTTATGACATCATCGTCGCCATGGCAACCATTATGACATCTACGTCGATACTGTGCCCGTCGCTGAATCAGAAACGTGAGATGTCTACGTCCTTTATGACATCATCGTCGCTGTGCCCGTTGCTGATTGGTCGAGGCCTGGCGACCAATCAGAGAGCCGGGATTTCCAGGACAGACAGACAGACAGACAGACGGAAAAACCCTTAGACAATTATATATATAGACTAGATGGTTGCCCGACTCTAACGCATTGGGTATTCTAGAATATGTATGTCGTTTATTTAATAATCTAATCTTTCTAATATTAATCTTTTATTTTTATACAGCGCTAACATATTCCGCAGCGCTTTACAGGTTGCACACATTATCATTGCTGTCCCCGTTGGGGCTCACAATCTAAATTCCCTATCAGTATGTCTTTGGAATGTGGGAGGAAACCGGAGTACCCGGAGGAAACCCATGCAAACACGGAGAGAACATACAAACTCTTTGCAGATGTTGTCCTTAGTGGGGCTTGATCCCAGGACTCCAGCGCTGCAAGGCTGCTGTGCTATCCACTGCGCCACCATGCAGATTTCAGAATAATGCAATGAATACACAGGATTCAGCCGGCCGGGGCACGACCAATTAGTGAAGCGTGGTTCAAATACCACACCAATTTGCGGCTGGACTGCGTCTGTCGCTGATTGTTCGCGGCTGGACGGGCGCAACCAATTAGTGAAGCCAGGGCCAGCTCCACGTTTTTCAGGGCCCCGGGCTAAAGAGTCTCAGAGCCCACTTAGCATATAACACAGACCACGTAGTATATAGCACAGCCACGTAGTATATTGCACAGCCACGTAGTATATAGCACAGCCATGTAGTATATAGAACAGCCCACACAGCATATAACACAGCCCACGTAGTATATAGCACAGCCCACGTAGTATATAGCACAAACCCCACAGTGTATAGCACAGCCCATGCAGTATATAACAAAGCCACGTAGTATATAGCACAGCCACGTAGTATATTGCACAGCCAGGTAGTATATAGCACAGCCCACGTAGTATATAGCACAGCGATGTAGTATATAACGCAGCCCACACAGTATATAACACAGCCCAAGCAGTATATAACACAGCTCACGTAGTATATAGCACAGTCCACACTTACGGGGTTAATGGCAGCGTTAATGGACTGCATTATACCGCGTTATGCCGTGGTGTAACGCAGTCCGTTTAACGGACTGCTAAAATACTATGTGGGTGCTGACTGGAGGGAAGTATGGAGGGGGAACTGACTGGAGGGGAGTATGGAGGGGCCAATTCGCAGCCGGACTGTGCCTGTCACTGATTGGTCGCGGCCGGCTGGGCGCAACCAATCAGCGATGCGGGATTTCCGTGACAGACAAACAGACAAACAGACGGAAGTGGACCTTAGACAATTATATATATAGATACCTGATGCGTAAGAATCGGGCCACCATCTAGTATTCATATAAACATTGGTGCTTATATTTATATTTTAATCCATTGGACACACTGCCATTGTTTTTCTCTTGTCTTTATTTTAAGAGTCAAAACTTTATTAGTCATCTATCGCTGTATGACAGCTTGTTTTCTACAGGATGACTTATAGTTTTCAAAGACACCATTTATTTTACTATATGATAAACTTAAAAATGGGGAACATTTTTATTCTCTCTTTTACACACTGTCCTCCATGTTATTCTCTCCCTCACAGACTGTCCTCCATGTTATTCTCTCCCTCACACACTGTCCTCCATGTTATTCTCTCCCTCACAGACTGCCCTTCATGTTATTCTCTCCCTCACAGACTGTTCTCCATGTTATTCTCTCCCTCACAGACTGTCCTCCATGTTATTCTCTCCCTCACAGATTGTCCTTTATGTTATTCTCGTTCTAGTACAGTATGTAGTTTATTTATGAGCGCTGATTGGTTGAAGCCGGCCGGGCGCGACCAATCAGCGACGCGGGATTTCTGTTACAGAGAAACAGACCCTTAGACAATTATATATATAGACTTAATGGTGGCCCGATTCTAACGTATTGGCTATTCTAGAATATGTATGTAGTTTATTTATGAAGATTTCAGAATAATGCAGTGAATACACAGGATTCGACTGGCCAGGCGCGACCAATTAGCGAAGCGTGGTTCAGATCCCACGCCAATTTGCGGCCAGACTGCATCTGTCGCTGATTGTTTGCGGCTGGGCGTGACCAGTCAGTGAAGCCAGGGCCAGCTCCAGGTTTTTGAGGGCCCCGGGCAAAAGAGTCTCAGAGCCCACGTAGTACATAGCACAGCCACGTAGTATATAGCACAGCCACATAGTATATAGCACAGCTACGTAGTATATAACACAGCCATGTAGTACATTGCAACAGCCATGTAGTATATAGCACAGCCCATGCAGTATATAACACAGCCCATGTAGTATATAGCACAGCCCACGTAGTATATAATACAGCCCATGTAGTATATAGCAATGTGGGCACCATATCCCTGCTAAAAAAAGAATTAAAATAGAAAATAGTTATATACTCACCTTCCAGCGGCCCCCGGATCCAGCTGAGGCCTTTAGCGATGCTCCTCACGAAGCTCCGTTCCCAGTAATGCCTTGCGGCAATAAACCGTGATGATGTAGCGGTCTCGCAAGACCGCTACGTCATCTGGGGTCATTGCCGCAATGCATTCTTGGGACCGGAGCGTCGCAAGGAGCGGTAAAGGTTGCCGCAGATGCCTAAAGGTGAGAATATAATGATTTTTTAAATTATTATTTTTAACGTTATATGTTTTTACTATTGATGCTGAATAGACAGCATCAATAGTAAAAAGTTGGTCACACTTACAGGGTTAATGGCAGCGTTAACGGACTGCTACAATGCTATGTTGGCACTGACTGGAGGGGTGTATGGAGGGGGCACTGAGTGGAGGGGAGTAGGGAGGGACCAATTCGTGGCCGGACTGTGCCTGTCGCTGATTGGTCACGCCCAGCCGGCCACGACCAATCAGCCACGCGGGATTTCCGTGACAGACAAACAGATGAAGAGACAAACAGATGGAAGTGGCCTTAGACAATTATATATACTAGATGGTGGCCCAATTCTAACTCATCGGGTATTCTAGAATATGCATGTCCACGTAGAATATTGCCCAGCCACGTAGTATATTGCCCAGCCACGTAGTATATTGCTCAGCCACGTAGAATATTGCCCAGCCACGTATTATATTGCCCAGCCACGTATTATATTGCCCAGCCACGTATTATATTGCCCAGCCACGTAGTATATTGCCCAGCCACGTAGTATATTGCCCAGCCACGTATTATATTGCCCAGCCACGTATTATATTGCCCAGCCACGTAGTATATTGCCCAGTCATGTAGTATATTGTACAGCCACGTAATATACAGCACAGCCACGTAGAATATTGCCCAGCCACATAGTATATTGCCCAGCCATGTAGTATATTGCCCAGCCACGTATTATATTGCCCAGCCACGTAGAATATTGCCCAGCCACGTAGTATATTGCCCAGCCACATAGTATATTGCCCAGCCACGTAGTATATTGCCCAGCCATGTAGTATATTGCACAGCCACGTAATATACAGCACAGAGCCACATAGTATATTGCCCAGCCACGTAGTATATTGCACAGCGATGTAGTATATTGCCCAGCCACGTAGTATATTGCCCAGTCACATAGTATATTGCCCAGTCACGTAGTATATTGCACAGCCACGTAATATACAGCAGAGCCACGTAATATACAGCAGAGCCACGTAGTATATTGCCCAGCCATGTAGTATATTGCCCAGCCATGTAGTATATTGCACAGCGATGTAGTATATTGCCCAGCCACGTAGTATATTGCCCAGTCACGTAGTATATTGCCCAGTCACGTAGTATATTGCCCAGTCACGTAGTATATTGCACAGCCACGTAATATACAGCAGAGCCACGTAATATACAGCAGAGCCACGTAGTATATTGCCCAGCCACGTAGTATATTGCACAGCGACGTAGTATATTGTACAGCGACGTAGTATACAGCACAGAGCCATGTAGTATATTGCCCAGTCACATAGTATACAGCACAGACACGTAGTATATTGCCCAGCCAGGTAGTATATTGCCCAGTCACGTATGTAACAGGTTAAAAAATAAAAAAGAACCATACTCACCATCCGAAGAGCCCGTTGTAGTTCCGGCGCTTGTGTGCGGTGTCCGGTCCCAGGATTGGTATGAGCGGAGGACCTTCCATGACGTCGCAGTCACATGACCGTGATGTCATGGAAGGTCCTTCTCCCATAGCATCTTTGGAAGCGGAACCTGCCACTTGCAGTGCCGAGGAGACGATGCGACGGCAGAAGGTGAGAATAAGGTTTTATTTTTTATTATTATTTTTAACATTAGATCGTTATACTATTGATGCTGCTTAAGCAGCATCAATAGTAAAAAGTTGGGGACACACAGGGTTAATAGCGGCGGTAACGGAGTGCGTTACCCGCTGCATAACGCGGTCCATTACCGCCGGCATTAACCCTGTGTTAGCAGTGACGGGAGGGGACTATGCGGGCAACAGGCACTGACTGCGGGGAGTAAGGAGCGGCCATTTTCTTCCGGACTGTGCCCGTCGCTGATTAGTCGCGGCAGCCATGTCAGGCAGCTGCCGAGACCAATCAGCGAATGAATAACCGTGACAGACAGAAGGACAGACAGACGTAAGTGACCCTTAGACAATTATATAGTAGATAGACAGTCTCTGACTGCGATAGCAAGGAGGTAAAATCCAAATGATTATTAACAAACAATATATATATATATATATATATATATATGTATATATATATATATATATATATATATATTCTATTGCATTGCACTTTATCTTAATTTAAATCATATTGGATTTGCCTCTTCTTTGGTGCCTCATACTATAGGATTTAAACTTTCGGTACTCATATTTGATATACATTAAGTTAACAATAGTGCTGTATGTGCTGACCTGCTCCCTTTGGTTTTTATTATGTGTTTCTCCTTTTATCATGTCATGTCAATTATGTTTTTTAATATTCTTGTCCTTTTTGGTTTCTCTATTCAATAAAATGCAATTTGCTATAATACATGATCTTCTGTTATTATTATTTTTCAAGTCGTTTTTTTGTTTAAACTGCATGAAGTTGGTGTCTCGACGTGAGTGGAGACAGAGGCAATGGCTAGAGTGATGTTGAGAGAAAGGACAAGTGATAGGACAGAGTGATGCACTGGAGACAGGTCCTGGGAAAGGACGTCTAGCAGTACGGCCTGGAATTCGCAAGATAGAGCAGTAATGGACCAGGACAGAACAGGGAACATGAGACAAAGAGAGTGCCCCAGGTGGTAGTTCCAAATTGTCAGCAAGCCAAGAAGCTAAGTAACGGCCATAGTGGCAAAGGTAGCTCCTCTAAAGAGAAAAAGGATGCGGGCTGAAGTACTGCACTCTCACTTACTGGACTGTAGTGAAGTTATTGGGGGCAAGGGTGGCTTCCAAAGTACTGTGCTGGGTTGTCGTGAAGACAGAGGAACTGGCTAAGGCAGAAAATAATGAGCCTAGAAAGGGGAAGAGAGACTGTGTATTAGGATGTTTCATGTTCTAAAGGAAATGTTCGTGAAGTTCTGCACCTGCTATTTATTGTACATAATCCAGACCAGGTGGACTTTTAGTAAAGACTGTTTATGCTAGATTGATGGTCTCCCTCAGTGAACCTTTCAACATCTGGTTCTAGGCAACATAAGTTACTGGTATCACACAGCCTGCAATGACGTAGTGCCCCCGTAGACAAAGTCGACCATAATTTTCATGTAGTGTGAAGACAAGTACCTTGCCCATGGCTACCATCTCACAACATGTTACACATACATGGGCATGCGGCATGCCACATAAAGCTACAGCTCATATTCACATTAGACAAGCATTGGCTGAACTAACTGATAACAATGGGTTAGGCCAACAGTCTATTACTTCTAGAACGCCCGCTAGGGCCGTGGGGTACTCGGTACTGGGTCTGGAACTTAAAGGGGATGTGTCACGGCAGAGACAACCCAGTCCATGGCCCTGGGCGCCCAACAAAATTGGAATGTCCTCAAAGGGGTTTTGAATAAAGTTTGTGTTCATGACACCACCTGTGGTTCTCAGTCAGAGGTGACTGACACTGCTTAAAGGGGTCTGCTGGGGTGATGTTATGGCAGCTGGGATGGTATGGCTTCCCACAGGTGAAGCTGGGTCCCCAGGGCTCCCAGTGTAGTGGGGACAGATAGTAGGTGGTGTAGAAAGAAACGAAGGACACAGGGTTTGCAGTCTCTTTACCTTTTTACTGAAGGTTCAGACAGCCACAGTCCAGGGTACTGAATCACAGGTGTTGATGGCCCGGCTGGCTTGGAAGTGAATCCGGAATCCCCTTAACAGGTGGAGTCGTAAGCCTTCCTTCTAGCGCTGTGGTGTAGTCCCTTGGTGCCTTAGGCCTCACACAAAGGCCTCACGTTATCTCTCCGTCCCCCTTTAGGTAGGACAATAGCTGTATGACAGGTAACTTGAGCCTTTTTATAGGATCTCTATCACGACCCGGGCTCTATGCGTTACTGTGTCTTCAGGTGTATGGTGGACAGGTAACTTGCAGTCTGCTGCCCTGCCAGTTTCTACTGTGGGACGTAGCATACTGCACAACCTCAGTCTTCTGGCTACCGGTATCTGCGCTCAGCATGGAGGAAGCCCAGTTGCAGCTTCTCTCTCCAGCTCTTAACTTCGCCTTTACTTCTTTCCTCCTTCACGCTCTCTACAATTAATTCTGCTTTCCTTTCTCTCTTTGTAGGAGCTGCAGCACTTCTCGTGGCTGCACTGCCCCTCACTTGCTCTCTCCTCTGTCTCTCTGACAGACTGACTAACTTTCCCTCCAGACCAGAATATATCTAGGAGAGCCACCCACAAGCTGGACCAGAGCTCCCCCTTCTGGCCTGGAGTGTGAGCATGTTGCATGTTTGTGATTACCTGATGAGAGAGATCCTTCATCGCTTCCAAGCGTGACATCACTCTCCCAGTGAGGAAAGCAATTCCACTGTAACAACCAGGAACCTGGGGTGTTACACTTCCATTACAGGTCTGCCACCAGTATGTCATTTGTGTGTCCGTTTTTACCATCAGTGTGTCATCCGTTTGTACCATCAGTGTGTCACCCATGTGTATATTTTTACCATCAGTGTGTCATCCGTATCCGTTATTACCATCAGTGTGTCATCTATGTGTCCGTTTTACCATCAGTGTGTCATCCGTGTGTCTGTTTTTATAATAAGTGCTTCATCCGTGTGTTCGTTTTTACCATCGGTGTCATCTATGTGTCCGTTTTTACCATCAGTGTGTCATCCGTGTTTTTCCGGTATGGATAACGAAAGAAAGAAATTAGAAAGCTTCTCATACACTTTGCAATGTTAAACACGGACAACACACGGAAGACATACTGATGACATCTGTGTGCTGTACGTGTTTTCACGAACCCTTAAGCTTGGCTTGATCCTGGTCATTCATGCTGCTTGAAAAACACAGACATTGTGTGATTTGCACGGACACAGAATCGGTGTGAAAACAGACATGGGAATAGCACCATAGGTTATAATGGGTACATATGGTAATCGTGAAAAAAAACGGACAAAACATGTACTGAAAACGCGGACATGTGAAGGGGCCTAAAGAGTATGGAGTGTCTAGCTCTCCCCCAAGGATCCAGCGTGTCTGATTTTAGACCGCTGATATATTTGTTGTCCCAGAGATAAACTGACGGCTTGTTTGCCAGTAACTCTCATGGAGAACACAGGAACAGGGAGTAAAGTGATTGTCATATATGGGAGAGTCAGGCTAGATAGCTGCAGGCTGAACCATTATTATCCAAAGTGTATGGGGGCTCAATGTTGGTGCATATGTGCTGCATGTGGTGAAGGTACACATAGGTGTATGTATTGAATACATGTGTTTACTTTTATCATTTTCTATTCAAATCAGTCTCCCATAATCTAAAAAAATAAGAACTGAGCTTTGAGAATCTTGAAAAAAGAGACAGTAGAAAAAAATGGCGTGAATGGTATCCAAGTGCCTAGACCACATGTAAATACGTCTCGGATTTTTTTTTTAAGACTATAATTTGCCTTTTGAGCTATAGTACTTAGTGTTCCCCGTCCTGCCTGATGGCATGAGATTGCTCTATACCGCTTTTGGAATCCCTATGTGATTTCTATGCTTTTTAAGATCTGGTTTTCTCTGTGTCCTGTGGCTGACAGCCACTCCCGAGCTGTTAGCTGAGCTGCTATATAAAAAGACCCCCACACCGCTCAGGAGGAGAAACGCAGCTCTGCAGGACAACTGGAAGCACAAGCAACTTTGGTAAGAATAAATATCTGACAATACCGCATTTATGTCATAGACAGAAAAATAGGGCAACGCATCTCAGGTATTAAAAAAGGTTTAAATATTAAATACACATACCGTATATTAGGATAGATAGATAGATAGATAGATAGATAGATAGATAGATAGATAGATAGATAGATAGATAGATAGATAGATAGATAGATAGATAGATCTGCAAATAGTATATTTTTTTATTATTTTGGGCATTATTAAAAGTTTATTGTAGTATTATTATTAATATTTTTAGATTTTATGCAACATTTTACAAATATATAATAGTCTTAAAACTGAAAAATATCTTCCCAGATATATTAGTTAGAGTCTATTAGAAATGTTATATAGTTACCCTGTTATGTATTAGTTTAATATGATTTTTTATACATATTTTTGTAACACTTAACTAAATGTCTTAGACAACTATTTATTTCAAAGAATTCACATTGCATCTGTTCATAGGTCTTTGTAATTGGTGATAGTATTTGTTCCTAAAGTATCATTTAATATGGTTTAAGCCTTTGGAAAATTTCTAAACAGGTTGAAAGTTTTAATACTTTGTATGTAAAATCCATGGATCCATGGTCTGTGTTTATTTGCTTTTCATGCCAACTAGTTTATATATATATATATATATATATATATATATATATATCTCCGCATAGATAACAGTGTGAAGTAACCCCTTCCTGCAAACTACGCTCAGGGATTTAGTTTTGACTTGCAAAGTTTGAGCCGCTTTACTACCATGTCGTATAAACCATATTTATTCTTAAGTTTAGAAATTCTTTCCAGTTTATTTGTGCCTGGTGAGAGCTATGTGTCTTAGTTGTGTCCCACATGATGGATACATACTCCCTGGCATGATGACAGGACATTTTGGTCATCGTCTGGATGTCCCCGGTATACTATGTCATGTATGATATACATTCAGGGCAGCAGTGAAATGTATTCATTATGTCAATTTCCCAATTTTCGATATTGATTTTTTTGTAATACAGCTCTTAATTTTACCTCTAAACATAATGAAGAAGGCAGATGAGTCAAGAATACCTATCAAATAATGTGCTGATTTTGGATATTCTCACTAAGTGATCAACACTAGCCATACTCAGGGCACAGGGTGGGTTAATATGTCGTGTACCATGGTTAAAAAGAACTTTATGGATCCTAATTGCTATGAAAACTTAATAACCAATTTGGCTTTTGGTCTAAAAACTAATTTATGCTAAAATGTATAGACAGTGTGTTACTATGTTTACTCAGCACTGTGAATGGTGCGTGGTACAGGACTCGTACATCAGAGCACGGAAAGAGCAGTATGACAGGTGTTTGCGTGACCTAAGTGGTCTTAAACTAGAAGTAAAAGCTAAAATTGGATTACTTATTCTGTGTGGCTGAACATTTGAGTTTGGCTTTTAACAAAGTCAAATGCAAAGTAGGAATTTCACAAAATTTCCTTATCTGAGCCACTGTCTACGCAACAATGGAGTAGCTGTAGAAGTTCAAAATGTGGCTGATTGGTCCCCAAAAAATGAATGACCTTCTACAGTCATGTACAGAAGATTGTAGTTTTCTATGACAGGTAATTGCTTACAGGTAACTGAGCAGACAAAATATATTGTATGAATTATCCACTGCCTGCCTCACGCTGAAGAAAGACTAGAAGTGTACAGGGTTATTATACTAGTAAAACCATCTGTTGGCCCCAGCAGGATTTCCAACGTGACTTGACAGCTTATCAAAAAATTATGGACGGACAATATTTTTTACTAACACATTATAAAACCATAATAAAACATTGAGATTATAAATTATACATGTCCATATCTTATAATTCTGATATCAAGACATTAGCTGCGTAAATTGGAAAATGATGATAATTACAGTCAAAATCATCGGTATAAGTTTCTCCAGCCTCCAAAAAAAATCACGCCTTAACTTTTTTTTATGGACAGGGCAAAATAGTAAATCATTTTTTTAAACTGTCTTGAAATTTCTGGGCCCCAGGTTGAGATAGAATAATGGTCTAAGCAGAAGACAACCTCATTTATATTGGTTTGGGCGTCAATTACAAGTCACTAGGCTCTTGAGTTGTTTGACAAATTTCCTATTAAATATTATAAATTATGTCCAGTTTATACAATAATAACATCAAAGTTTACAAGATAATTAAAAGGCAGTTTACACATATTCTGTATAGATGGAGTCTGATCAGCATCACATTCCCCGGTGGTTTTATTGAATTTCAGCCCAATATCGCCTCTGTAAATTATTTGGTTATAGGTTATGGTGTATGTAAAGTAATTTTACCAATACAAATGTCTCGATTCTATATGTGCTCTGCCATACAGAACTTCATACTGTATATACTATACCACTTTTGGCTAAGGGCAACTTTGTAGTATCTTAGAAACATTACATTTGCTTCCCAGTTTTTGACCAATGCAATCCTTATGGTATGTTCAATGTAATAAAACATAATGAACACGATAGTGCGGTGTAGAATACTTGGAATGTTGCTTTAGCTGTATCTTTAGTTGGTATTGGTCGTTTTAATTTAATCCTTCTAGCCTTATGTTTTGTGTGTGTAAAAATGCCTAAAGCACACAGACCTGGAATTATATTAGACACCTCATTTGGTTATAGTTCTTTATAATGGATTGCTTTATTCTTTGGAAAATGAGTATCGCTGCCACATGTATTAAAATTGTGTGAATTTTGCTGACATACAATATAAGGCACAGCACATACAGTTGTGCTCAAAAGTTTACATACCCCGGCAGAAATTTTGCTTTCTTGGCCTTTTTTCAGAGAGTATGAATGATAGCCCCAAAACTTTTTCTCCATTTATGGTTAGTGATTGGGTGAAGCCATTTATTGTCAAACTGCTGTGTTTTCTTTTTTCAAATCATAATAACAGTCCAAAACATCCAAATGACCTTGATCAAAAGTTCACATACCCTGGTGATTTTGGCCTGATGATATGCACAAAAGTTGACACAAATGGGTTTGAATGGCTACTAAAGGTAACATCCTTATCTGTGACCTGTTTGCTTGTAATAAGTGTCTGCATAAAAGCTGAATGAGTTTCTGGGATCCAAACAGACTCTTGCATCTTTCATCCAGCCACTGACGTTTCTGGATTGAGAGTCATGGGGAAAACAAAAGAATTGTCAATGGATCTATGGGAAAAGGTAGTTGAACTGTATAAAACAGGAAAAGGATACAAAAAGATAACCAAGGAATTGATAATGCCAGTCAGCAGGGTTCAAACTGTGATTATCAAATGAAAAATTAGGGGCTCTGTAAAAACAAAACTACAGTCAGGTAGACCAACAAAAATGACATCCACAACTTCCAGGAAAATTGTTCTGGATGCAAAAAAAAAAAACATAAATGAAATCAGCTGAAATATAGGACTCTCTGAAAACTAGCAGTGTGGCTGTTTCATGATGCACAATAAGGAGGCACTTGAAGAGAACTGGGCTGCATGGTCGAGTCGCCAGAAGAAAGCCATTACTGTGAAAATGCCACAAAGTATCTCGCCTATAATATGCAAAACAGCACAGAGACAAGCCTCAAACCTTCTGGAGCAAGGTAATTTGGAGTGATGAGACCAAAATTGAACTTTTTTGCCACAACCATAAACGTTACATTTGGAGAGAGGTCAATAAGGCCTATGATGAAAGGAACACCATTCCTACTGTAAAGCATGGAGGGGGATTGCTGATGTTTTGGGGATGTGTTAGCTGCAAAGGCACACGTAACTTGGCAAAGTTGAAGGAAAGATGAATGCAGCATGTTATCAGCAAATACTGGAGGCAAATTTGCACTTATCAGCACGGAAGCTGGGCATGGGACGTACTTGGACGTTCCAACATGACAACGATCCAAATCACAAGGCCAAGTTGGTCTGTCATTGACTACAGGAGAACAAAATGATGGTTCTGGGGTGGCCATCTCAGTCTCCTGACCTCAATATCATTGAGCCACTCTGGAGAGATCTCAAGCGTGCAGTTCATGCTAGACAGCCCAGGAATTTAGAGGAACTGGAGGCTTTTTTCAAAGAAGAGTGTGTAGCTTTACCATGTTAGAAAATACAGAACCTCATCCACAACTACCACAAAAGACTTCAAGCTGTCATTGATGTTAGAGGGGGCAATACACGGTATTAAGAAATGAGGTATGTGAACTTTTCAGCAGGGTCATTTAGATGTTTTGGGTTGTTATTATGATTTAAAAAGAGAAAACACAGTAGTTTGACAATAAATGGCTTCAACAAACCGCTTAACATGAGTGGAGAAATAGTTTTGGTGTTATAATTCATATACTCTGAAAAAAGGCAGAGAAAGCAAAAATTCTGCTGGGGTATGTAAACTTTTGAGCACAACTGTAGGCGGCCTTAAGTTGGCTTACTTAAAGGCAATCTGGCAAAAGGATTTCACCGCCCTTTCAAAGACAAATCCAGCATTACCTTTACATGGGGTAATGCAGCAATCACTATTGGGTTGGGGAATATTCACTTGGCAGCAAGATTTAAGGCACACAGGAACACTTTCCACTTTAAACAGTCTATGTGGTTTATTATACAGTGAGAAACCGTGCAACAAATAGTCCATTACACACTGTAATGGAACATGACATTAAGTTGCGGTCACTAAACATGCTGGACCTTACTCCGTCCAGTTACCATGGGTGACCGCACAGTTCATTAATTGACCCTCGTCAGTACACACATCTCTGGGTTACGTCCCTCGAGCTCCTGCTCCATACACTGACCTCCTGTCAGTCCTCTCTCTTGGGGAAGCTGTCTTACTGGGATCACCATCCTTGTGACCAGGGCACCCACAACAGTCCAGACCCGCAGAAGAAAAGGTAACTTCCCCAACGCAGTGCCATCACAAACTCTGCACATACGGCCTCTCTGTGCTGTTCAGGACGTCCGTCCCTACTTGGAACCGTCCAACACACAGGCCACCAGATTCAAGGCCTCACCATGTGCTCTTCAGGATGTATGTGCTCTTCAGGTGCATAATCTGCAGCTCCTCGCCATGTAATCTGCATGCAGAAGTTCTATTTTCCCCCCACCTTCCACCCCCCAAAAAGAATATATATTTGGCGGAGTCACAGAAGAGCATAATTCACAACTTTGCACTCTTTACAAAGTAGTTTTCTTACTACTGAAGCCCTAGATTCCCCCTTCAATGCACCCATAAAGTATGATACCAACAAAAGTACCCCACAAACACAAATAGAACCAACAATGAATTCCTCCACAATACCATCCACAGACACAGTATTGTGACCCCAAGACAGTATTATATTCCATCTGTAACCTCCACACATCCCTCCATACAGTATAATGGCCTCAAACCTCATCACATTGTATAATGTTTCCCACAGCCCTCCACACATTATGATGGACCCACACAAACCTTCACACTGTATAATTGCTTGAATACATTATAATGTTTCCCACATAGCCCTGCATGAAGTATAAAGGCTCCCAAATAGCCCTTGAAATACTATAATGAGCCCCGCATAGCCCTCCAAATATAATTGTCTCCATATAGCAGTGATGGTGAACCTTTTAGAGACCAAGTGCCCAAACCACAATCCAAAACCCACTTATTTTTCACAAAGTGCCCTGAATCCTGAGGTTTTAGATTAGAAAGACAACTCGTACATTAGCGTGCTATAGAGTCAATATCAAAGAGTTTGTTAGGCTACGTTCACATTTGCGTTGTGCGCCGCTGCGTCGGCGACGCAACGCACAGCGCAAATAAAAATGCACCAAAACGCACGCAAAAACGCTGCGTTTTGCGACGCATGCATCGTTTTTGCCGAAATTTGGACGCAAGAAAAATGCAACTTGTTGCATTTTCTGCGCCCGACGCTTGCGGCGAAGGGAATGCATGCGTCGCACAACGCAGCACAACGCATGTCCATGCGTCCCCCATGTTAAATATAGGGGCGCATGATGCATGCGTCGCCGCTGCGTTTCCCGACGCTGCGTCGGGAAACGCTAATGTGAACGTAGCCTTAGCGCTGCACTCCAAGCCTAAGATACTAGCCACCAATTGTAGTGAAGGTCTGTTCTTGAAAATGCAAAGGATTTTTAATCAAAAGTAAAATTTCAAAGTTGTTTGTTTTTACAACTTATTTCCAGCTGCAACCCTTTATCATAATGAGATCAAATCCTTTAAGGCAGGGATATCAAATTCACAGAGGGCCTAAGTTAAAAGCTTGCAGAAAGTAGCAGGCCAACCTTGATATTTGTGAAAAAAAAATTCTACAATTGAGAAAGTTTTGCTTATCAAATAAAACAATTAACTTTTGGAATTATAGTGGAATAATATAATATGTTATGTAACCTTCGTCAGGCTGCATAATTTTACAACGTTAACAGGCTGCAGAGGTACAATTGTACCTTCATATATATTTTATTGAAACTTGGCCAATATATTCTGGACCAAAACTGCAGAGATGTCACGAAATTTCAGCCCTCTACGGCTTTTCGAAAAAAAATGTTATTGCAATTTTAAAACGGAATAGTTACAATTGTACCTACTCAGCCTCACGAAGGGTAACAACAGTAAAAAGCATATGGCCCATTGGCCTAATTTAAATATGTATTAATAAAGGATTAAAAAAACCTTGAATAAAACAGATTATAAAGTATGATACAAACAAAAGTGCTTCCAAACACAGTATGATACCCCCACAGTTAACTCCTCCACATGCACAGTCTGATGACTACACTGTAGCCCCCTCCCTCAGTTCCCCTAACAAAGAATTGAGATCCCCATCACAGTATGAATCTCCAACTGTAACCCCACACAGCCCTCCACACAGTATAACGGGCACAGGATGTCCTCCATACAGTACAATGGCTCCACATAGATCTCCATAAAGTACAATGGCTCCACATAGTCGTCCATACAGATTAATGGCCCCCACATAGTCCTCCATAAAGTGTAATGGGCCCCACATAGTGCTTCATGCAGTATAATGGCCCCACCCAATGCCTCATACTATAAAATGTCCCCACATAGTGCTCCATACTGTATAATGGCCCCACACAGAGCTCCATACCGTATAATGGCCCCACACAGAGCTCCATACTGTATAATGGCCCCACACAGAGCTCCATACTGTATAATGGCCCCACACAGAGCTCCATACCGTATAATGGCCCCACACAGAGCTCCATACTGTATAATGGCCTCACACAATGCTCCATACTGTATAATGGCCCCATATGATGCTCCATACTGTTCAGCTCTGGCAAAAATTAAGAGACCACTGCAAAATGTTCAGCTTGTCTGATTTTTCTCTTTATAGGTATACTAGATAATGGCCCGATTCTAACGCATCGGGTATTCTAGAATATGTATGTATGTATATAGCAGCCACATAGTATATAGCACAGCCCACGTAACACAGACAGCCATGTACAATATAGCACAGCCATGTAGTATATAGGAGCCATGTAGTATATAGCAGCCACGTAGTATATAACACAGCCCACGTAGTTTATAGCACAGCCATGTAGTATATAGCACAGCCACGTAGCATATAACACAGCCCACATAGTATATAGCACAGCCACGTAGTATATAGCACAGCCACATAGCATATAGCAGCCACGTAGTATATAACACAGCCATGTAGTATATAACACAGCCCACGTAATATATAGCATCCCCATAGTATATAACACAGCCATGTAGGCCATGTAGTATATAGGAGCCACGTAGTATATAGCACAGCCATGTAGTATATAACACAGCCCATGCAGTATATAGCACAGCCCACACAGTATATAGCACAGCCCACACAGTATATAGCACAGCCCACGCAGTATATGACACAGCCCATGTAACACAGACAGCCACGTAGTATATAGCACAGCCACATAGTATATAGCATAGCCACGTAGTATATAGCAGCCACTTAGTATATAACACTGCCCACATAGTATATAGCACAGCCGTGTAGTATATAACACTGCCCACGTAGTATATAACACTGCCCACGTAGTATATAACACAGCCCACACAGTATAAAACACTGCCCACGTAGTTTATAACACAGCCCACATAGTATATAACACTGCCCACGTAGTATATAACACTGCCCACGCAGTATATAACACTGCCCACGTAGTATATAACACTGCCCACATAATATATAGCACAGCCCACGTAGTATATAACACTGCCCACATAGTATATAGCAGCCATGCAGTATATAACACAGCCCAAGTACTATATAGCAGTGTGGGCACCATATCCCCGTTAAAAAATTTTTTTAATAAAAAATAGTTATATACTCACCCTTCGGCAGCCCCCGGATCCATGCGTTTAGGGATGCTCCTCGTGACGCTCCGTCCCAAGAATGCATTGCGGTGTCACGAGATGATGACGCAGCAGTCTTGCGATAGTGCTACATCATCATCTCGCGAGACCGCAATGCATGGCGTCACGAGGAACGGGAAAGGCGCCAGAAGGTGAAAATAACATGATTTTTTATTATTTTATTATTTTTAACATTAGATCTTTTTACTATTGATGCTGCTGCATAGGCAGCATCAATAGTAAAAAGTTTGTCACATAGGGTTAATAGCAGCATTAACAGACTGCGTTACACCACGTTATCCCTCTGTGTAACGCAGTCGGTTTTATGGACTGCTACAATGCTATGTGGGTGGCGGGCGCTGACTGGGGGGAGTATGGAGGGGGCACTGAGTGCAGGGGAGTAGGGAGCGGCCATTTTGCGGCCAGACTGTGCCCGTCGCTGATTGGTCGCGGCCAGCTGGCCGCGACCAATCAGCGACTTGGGATTTCCGTGACAGAAAGACAGACAGAAAGACAGACAGAAAGATGGAAGTGACCCTTAGACAATTATATAGTAGATTTGTGAGTAAAATGTAAATTGCTATTTTACTCTATAAACTTCTGACAACATGTCTCCGAATTTCCAAGCAATCATTTTTGTATTTTTTTCTGACAACGAAAATTGTCAAAATTCTAAAAAAAAAACAGGGCTTTCAGACCTCAAATAATGCAAAGAAACAAATTCATACTTATTTAGAAACATCAATACTAATGTTTTAACTCAGGAAGAGTTCAGAAACCAATATTTTGTGGAATAACCATGATTTTTAATCACAGCTTTCATGCGTCTTGCAATGCTTTCCACCAGTCTTTCACACTGCTTCTGGCACAACAAATTAAGTAGTTCCTCTTTGTTTGATGGCTTGTGATTATCCATTATCCTCTTGATTACATTCCAGAGGTTTTCAATAGGGTTCAGGTCTGGAGATTTGGCTGCCCATGACAGGGTTTTGATGTGGTGGTCTCTTAATTTTTGCCAGAGCTGTATGTGACAAAAATACTTAATAAGTAATATTTACCACATCTACTGTACATCAGCACAGTTTTGGAACCAAATTTTTTTTGTTAGGAAGTTATAAGGGTTAAAAGTTGACCAGCGATTTCTCATTTTTACAACACCATTTTTTATTTAGGGACCACATCACATTTGAAGTCACTTTGAGGGTTCAATATGATAGAAGATACCTAAAAGTGACACTCAAAACCACATTCAAGAAGTTTATTAACCCTTCAGGTATTTCACATGAATTTTAGGAATGTGGAACTAAAAGAACATTTAACTTTTTTTTTTCCCAAAAATTGTACATCAGATCGCAAATGTTTTATTTTGACAAGGGTAACAGGAAAAAATGGATCCCAAAATTGCAATTAGTGCAATTTTTCCTGAGTATGCTAATACCCCACGAGAGGGAGAAAACCACTGTTTGGGCGCACAGCTGCGCTCGGAAGGGAAGGAGCACCATTTGACATTTTGAACGCAAAATTTACTGCAACACAATTGGTGAACACCGTGTTGAGTTTGGAGAACATCTGATGTGCCTATACAGTGAAAATCCCCCACAGGTGACACCATTTTGGAAACTAGACCCCTCCAGGAACTGATATAGATCTGTGGTGAGCATATTGAACACTCAGGTGCTTCAAAAAAGTTTATAATGTTGGGCCGTAAAAATAAAAAATATCTAATTTTTCCAACAAATGTTTTCAGCACAAAATATTGCATTTTCAAAAGACAGTTTGAGGGAGAAAACAACTGTTTGGGCGCACAGCAGGGCTCAGAAGGGAAGGAGCATCATTTGACTTTTTGAATATAAAATTTTCTGGAGTTATTAGCAGACATCCTGTCCCATTTGGAGAGCTCCTGATGTGCCTAAACAGTGGAACCCCCCCCACAAGTGACCCATTTCGAAAAATAGACCCCTCAAGGAATGTATTTAACCTTGAACCCCCAGGTGCTTCACAAAAGTTTATAACGTCAAGCCATGAAAATAATAAAATCCCATTTTCCTCACAAAAATGTTGTTCTAGCCCCAAGTTTTTAATTTTTCTAAGGACTAATAGGAAGTTTTTTACAACAAACTGAGGTCAATTTTTTCTAGAGTGCGCCAATACCCTATATGTAATTGTGAAGTATTTTATTTTTCAGGCACGGCGCAATGCTCAGAAGGCAAGGAGTGCCAGATTTTACTGTTATAGTTTGCACGTACCATGACCAAAAGGGACAGCCCATGAGGTGCCAGAACCCCATAAGTGGCATCATTTTACAAACTACACCTCTCAATAAATTTATCTAGGGGTGCTTGATCATATTGACACCACGGGTCTGTCACAGAATTTTATACCATTGGGCAGTGAAGAAAAAATAACTACATTTTTACCATCAAAATTTAGTCCCAGACTTTACATTTTCACACAAGAAGTGGGTAAAAATAGTGCCAAAATTTGTCCCACAATTTTTACTGAAAGTAGCAATACCCCATATATGGCTGTGCAGTACTACTTAGCCATACGAAGAGACTTAGGAGGAACGGAGCGCTATTTGCTTCCTGGAGCGCAGAGTTTCCTAGAAGAGTTTGTGGACTCCATATACAGAGCCCCTAATTACTAGAGCAGAATCCCTCCTTAAGTGACCCCATTTTGGAAATTATACCTCTTTGGGAATTTATCTACATTTGTAGTGCTGATTTTGACTCCATGGGTATTTTCTAGAAACAAGCAGCAATGAATGTTGCCAAGTGAAAATAGCAAACTGCTGCTGTAGTGACCAGTATATTGCAATCACCAGTACGTTATGCCCAGCCTATGCTTCTGGAGGCATGCACTCGTAAGTTAGGTGGGCTCTCTTCACTTTAGAAATGCCAAATGTGGACACTATCTGTGGTTTACTTACATTGTGGGGCTCAGAAGGGAGTGGGGCATTTAGATTTGGGAGCACAGAATTTGCTGAATTTCTTTTGGCTTGTGAGGAGCCATTTTGCTTTTCCAGAGCCTTTGTATTACCAGTAACATAGAAGCCCCCTATATTTCCATTAACAGATAACGGATCTGAGTGAGGAATTGCTTTTTTTGTGAATTGAGTTGAAGCTTTTACTGGGAACATTTTACATAACATTTGGTATCACATTTATCTAGCTCTCTACTCAGAGCACTTACTTTGGGGTTTCCATCTAAAACTCTGAGTGACGTGACAGATAAAACCCCAGAGGGATCGATTCACTATAATGAGGCAGCAGAGTTACTCTGAACTATGCCTGGCCTCTGTTCAGCTGTGTCCTTTTTTTCAGAAGTGCACAAAACTGTGGCCAATGGCACTTTTATGCACACCTAAAAAGATGAACACCGCTGGGTCATAGGCCAAATGGCATCCACAGTGCCTCCATCTGCCTCATTATAGGGAATCTTCCTCTAGAGGTTGTGTCTGAATCAAGTGTTTCAGAAATTTACACGTAAACCCCGGTGTAAGCTCTCAACGCAGAGCGCAGGATAAATGTGCGCCGAGCCTTATTGTGATCCTTGTGAGGTAGAATGAAAAAATGAACAGTAGGTGAAGAATCGGTTTTATTAATTTGTATGCCATTCCTTGTGCAGTATAAGTGATTAGGCAACTTTACTCTTCGGGTCACTACGATTACAGCGATTTCAGATTTATATCGGGTTTTTATGTTTAGCTGCTGTCACACACTAAAAGACGCTTTTTATTGCAAAAAATAGTTTTTGCATCACCACATTTTGAGAACTATAATTTTTCCATATTTTGGCCCACAGAGTCATGTGATGGCTTGTTTTTTGTAGGATGAGTTGACGTTTTTATTAGTACCATTTTCGGCCACACAACATTTTTTGATCACTTTCTATTGCGATTTTTGTGAGACAGAACGAAAACAGCAATTCAAGAATCTCTTTGGGTTATGCCGTTCCATGTGTGGTAAAATTGATAAGGCAGTTTTATTTTTCTGGTTAGTACAATTACAGCGATACCTCATTTATATCTTTTATTATGTTTTGGAGCTTTTACACAATAAAAACTATTTTATAGAAAAAATATATTATTGCAGTGCTTTATTGTGAGAGTTATAACTTCTTTTTTATTTTTCCACTGATGGAGCTGTATGATGACTTGTTTTTTGCGGGCCAAAATGAAGTTTTCAGCGGTACCATGTTTATTCATATTCGTCTTTTTGATCAGGTTTACTTCCAGTTTTTGTTCGGTGGTGTTATGATAATGCATTGTTTTTTGACTTGTTCTTTATTTTTTTTATGGTGTTGACTAAAGGGGTTAACTAGTGGGACAGTTTAATAGGTCGGATCATTGTGGACGCGGTGATAGCAAATACGTGTACTTTTATTTATTCATTTTTTATTCAAATATTTACAGCATTTAGCAATACATTATCTTTTGAGTTTATGTAAAAAAAATTATTTACTTTTTTATTTCGTCCTGCTATGAGTCAATCACTTTTTGCAGGCTGATCACTTCTACAGCATGGAGTTGAAGCAGCATTCCCAAGCTGCAGAAACTGTCAGCCCTGACAGACAAACTTGCTCATCATGCACTAGGCATGATCAGCAAGTTTTCTAGGTCTGGTGAGCCGGATGTCATCATGACGACGTTGGGTCACCGTGGCAATGATCAGGACCCCACTTCACGCCTCAGGATCTCCGATCCGATCCAAAGGCACAGGGACTGTCAGCCCTCTGTCGGCTTCCGAAATGATTTGGGGTATTAAAGTTCTGGGAGTGGTCTGTGACCGCTCATGGCACTTAGTGTTGAGTGTCAGCAGTCAGAATCAGCTGACACCTGGCGGCGATCGCCCGCACAGCACCCTGTTTGCGCGGGCGATTGCTCAGACATAATACTCCATCCCTGGTCAAATAGGCCCAGGGCACAAGGATGGAATATTACGTCCAATGTCATAAAGGGGGTTAAGAGAAGCATAGAGTATATATCCAATTAAGTAATTATCCCACTCTACTCCTCCTTGGTCAGACTTCATTTGGAATACTGTGTCCAGTTCTAGGCACCACATTTTAAGCTGTCAGCAACACTCAGAGTAAAGATGAAAACGTCCTAAATCTCACAGCAGATTTCTCACTGCATTTCTGGAGATGTGTCAGTATTTATGTCTGCTCTTCTCCCTGCAACCTGTAGTCACTCTTCGGTGATATCAGAACTGTCATTATGTCTCACACAGGAGTAACCTTCCTGCCTGGGCTACTCCTGTGTGAGATGTAATGACAGGCTGCACTGATCTCATTGTAAAGTGATTACAAGTTGAACACAACAGTACAGCAGAGATTATAATACTATGAAGGGAGGAGAGATTTGTAATGTGACACAGCTATACTCAGCTGTACAGCCCCTCTCCTCACACTGACTCATGCAGTAGGTTAGACCAGGAGATCAGACCTGTATAATTGCATCTGACACAGTGAAAAACCTGCTCAGAGCTATTGTGGGATGTGTTAACACATGGGTGGCGCATGCGCTGATTCAGTCACCTTCCTGAGAATAAAGAGCAGCAGCTGTAACTGCGCACCCAACACTGACAGTCTCTGAATATGCATTGGGACTAAGTCTCAGTCAGGGCTGAGGGTTCAGTTACAGCCACCAATCTGTATTCTCTGAGTGGTGACTGAACCAGCAGCTCTGGCACCGGCCCCTTCACTAAAACCGAATTTCTGTGGGGAGGGAATAAAGTTAATTTTCTCCCAGAAACATTTTGGTAAGTGCGAGCACTGGGCAGGTTAGTAACGCTACTAACCAGCAGATTAACCCCATGCGGTTTTTTTGTTGACAGGTTCCCTGTAACTAAGGTATGCTAACCCCTATTATTCCCCAAAAGTCCTCATTACTCCCCAAAGCTCTTTTGCTCTACTTGTCAGACATTACAACCTGCATACTCCATGTGACCCGTGCAGCCAATCACTGGCCTCAGAAGTCTAATGCCATACATTGCTAAGGCCAAAGATTGGCTGCAGCAGTCAAATGGAATATATAAGTCAATGTAACATAAATAGAAGATAAGTGGGGACCATCGGGGAAGCAGCACTGAAATTTGGGACTAAACTGGTGCCTGTGTGCAGATTTTTCATTATCTGTTTAAGTCCAGTTTACAGAAACAATTTTGAAGTTCGTTCTGAGCACTTTTTAGACAATCATCACTATAAATCATTGGCTCTACTGGGAGCTCGGCATTGTAAATGTAAATATGTCTACAAGTGGCATGATACATTGAAATGGGTGGTCCAAAACCATCATTTATTTTAATCCTAAATGTCTGTCCATTTATTGTAGCAATCTAATCTATCTTTTAACCTATTTTAATTAATAAGTTATCGTTCCCCATCATTCCCATCACTACGCTATCGAACTGCTTTATTTTTTTTTACCGACTTCATGTTTGATAATGTTTCTTGTAAGAACCCACAGTACATGCTGGGATACTTAAATAGATGCCATCAGGGGGCAGAGGCTGTGGTTACTGCTGCACCCTGAAACGAAGCATCATCTGTGACATTCATTTCGGGGGCTGTGCCAATCCCTGCTTTATTTAGCACACGTTGGTTGTCAATTCTGACGTAAGGTTAGTAGGATCTTGTCGCTGCGCAATATTCTTTTTAATGATGAGAAGTGACAGTGCGCTTCCTCTCCAGCTCTGATGGGAAGTGACAAGCTGACAGGAGAGCGCACTGTTAGTACGCATTGTAAGAAAAAAAAGGTGAGCAAGAACTAGAACCACCCTCACCATTAAATAGACATTTAGGATTAAAATAAATGCTAATGTCGGAAAACCCTTTCAATGATAATCCTGCAAAAATTTTAATCTATTTTCATATACAATTAATAATGATCATTTGATGCATTTGCATTGGACATTTATTACAATATTATAAATGTAACATAACAGTAGCCCAGTGCTGACTTTTTGTTTGTTTCTGCATTCATTCCTGGTCTGACCTGAAAAAGCTTATGTGAAAATCGCAACAAATGTGCATTATGTGGACAAGGACTGGCACACGATTCAGTGGAAAAAGTATTTTTTCACGTAGACTCCAAACTGGCTCATGACAATGCTGAATAAAAGGCAGCTGTTAGGACCCTACATGCTATAGTGCACGCTCTCCTGAGATGTGAGATGCAATACGTCATCCAAACACATTTCATGACAATGGTGCAATGCATTCAATGAATGCCAGGCTTCCCACATTAATATGTGGACAAGGTTCCCTTAGACAAGAAATATCTAACTAGCTGCAAGTGTGTATACAGTATATGTGCAAGTCATATGTTACACATTACTGTATATAAATACAAAAACTGCAATTATAGAATAATTATCATGTAAAAATCATCTGAGCGCCATATGTGTGGAAAGGACATAGAACTAAATAGGCAAAAGAAAAGATGTTGGATGGCATGAGCGTGCCCAATATTCAATAGTCCTTTGGAAATATCATGCACAGGTATCCTCTATATATGTTTGTTACTGAACGTTTTACATTTTCTGCATTTATTTTCCACACATCTATAGTCCCTAAATCATAAAGCACTCATTTTCCCCACTGAGATATTTGAGCAGGACTCAGAAACATTGGTAACATTGACTACTTTATGATATAATATCAAAGGTATTCCAGTTTGTATGTGTCAATCTTTTCCCACAATTTTCAGTAAGTTCAGGTCACATTCATTTATGTAAAAACTGTCCGAGACTAAATGTTTTTTACATTCTTCCAATGTGAGAAGACAGGGCAACATTAGGGGCCTGATTAATCACCGCTTTTAAAGGTAAAAAGCTTTAAAAAGGCACATAATTTTTGGCACAACTCGAGGCTAAAAGTTTGTAACTATTGGCATTCTCCAACGTTTTTGCCCAGCTCCAACAAAGTTATCGGTATGGGGGCATTGTGACTGCTGCTCAACAAACTCATGGTGAGTGGCATCGTTTGATATGCCACAAATATTATACCAACAGGGACTGGAGTAGGATTTGTGGCGAGGAGCACACACAGGTGTAAGACACTTGTCGGACCAGAGGCGTATCTGGGGGGCAGGCAAGCCATCTGTCCTGGGCATAGTCAGCAGGGGAGCACCTTTTTTGGGCCCCCGATGCAGCTGTGTCTTCCCCTTGGTTGCATTTTGCTGCCTCCCAGACCAGGAGTTGGACGTTCTCTGAGCCAACTGTCAAGATGACAGCCGGCTCAGAGAAGGTGCAGTGCACCAGCTGCCAGTTATGGAAGACACAAGTACAGGTCATGTGACCATGCTTCTGAACTCACTCGCCAAAGCAGCAGATGTACATACAACGAAGGTGGTTATTGCTCCAGTGGAGCTGAAGCCACCAAAGATTTAATGTAAAGAGGGCTGGAGAAGGAATAAGATTTGAGGACACAGTTTGGGGGGGAGAAGAAATAAGATTTGAGTAAACAGTTTGGGGAAAGAGGAAGGGATGGGTGTGGACACAATATGGGGATGGGGGGAACTGGGCCAAACTTGATGACACAAATTGAGGAGCAAAGGGTGAGATGGGGGAATGAATGAGGAAACAGTATGAGGTGTACATGGGTGCAGACACGGTATGGTGAGTGGGGGATGGGTGTGTGCACAGTATGAGGAGCGAAGGGGGTAATATATGCAGACACAGAATGGGGAGCAAAGGAGGGGTGGGTGCAGGCACAGTATTGTGAGTAGGGGAATGGGTGTGGACACAGTATGAGGAGCGAAGCGAAGAAAGCATGCAGACACAGTATAGAGACCGAGGGTGATGGGATGGATGCCGACATAGTATGGGGAATCAAGGGGATATGTGAGGAGGCAGTATGGAGAGCAAATTGGTAAACATATGAGGAGACAGTATGCTTAGTAGGAGGGATGTTAGAGGAGACAGGAGTAAGGGGGAAAATGTGTGAGAAGGCTATTAAGGGGAATAGTGTGAGGAGATAGTATGGTGGGAAAAATGTGTGAGTGGGCACAGAATCGAGACTGAGTACTGTGGGGGGTAGCATGGGTGGACAATCTAAGGGCACAGCTAGGAGGGTAGGGTCTGACCTGACATTACAATTGATGTACCATGTACTGATGCTGGTCCTCGTGATGTATTCATGTACTGGTGGTGGTCCAAGTGATTCATTCCTGTACTGATGGTGGTTCTTGTGATGTATTCCTGTACTGATGAGGGTTTTGATGCTGGGTTTCTGTACTGATTAAGAGCATATGGATGTTTTTCTGTACTGCTGGTGGTTCTGATGATGATTCTTTTTTTACTGCTGGTGGCCATGGTGATGTATTTCTGTACTGATATGGGGTTCTAGTGATGTATTTCTGAACTATTGCTGGTGGTTGTGGTGACAAATTTTTGTGCTGTTATTGGTTCTGATCCTGTACCCATGTAACAATCCATAACTTGCAAGATTATGTGATTTGGCTATGTTAATAAAGTTATGCTGTCTGACTAGTTAAGGGTTATTATGTTTTTATTTGTTAGGAGCATTAAAGGGAATCTGTCACCTGAATTTGGCGGGACCAGTTTTTGGTCATATGGGCGGAGTTTTCAGGTGTTTGATTCACCCTTTCCTTACCCGCTGGGTGCATGCTGGCCGCAATATTGGGTTGAAGTTCATTCTGTCCTCCGTAGTACACGCCTTCGCAAGGCAATCTTGCCTTGCGCAAGCGTGTACTACGGAGGACATAGAATGAACTTCAATTCAATATTACGGCCAGCATGCAGCCAGCGGGTAAGGAAAGGGTGAATCAAATACCCGAAAACTCTGCCCATATGACCAAAAACTGGTCCCGCCAAATTCAGGTGACAGGTTCCCTTTAAAGGATTGTCCAAGTTTGTGATGAGCCTGCAGTCAGTCATTCTATGTGACTGCAGACTTCTGAATTTTCATATCACAACTGCTGTCAAGATTCTCTGGTGTCGGCACTAAAAGTGGGATGTCACAAAACCGCAAGTATACAATTTGCATACAAGCGGTCACATGCCGACTAGACATGTGTGGCCGCATGAAAATAAATTGAGCGCTGCCAGACATGTTTAGTTGGAATTTGGCCCGAAATAGACAAATCGCATTTTTGTGCTGCAATGACTATCCACTCTTGCCACCTGTAAGGGAGAATCCTAAAAGTCTACAGTGCATGTGCTGTGAGAATTCAGAAGCTTGCCGTGATTGCAGACTTTCATCTCAAACCTCGACAAGTACTTTAATCATGTCAATCCTAACAGCGTGTAATATACTCACTGTCAGGTTTTCTCTCTGCTTGCAGGTTCCAGCTACTTCACTCATATGTAATTTTCATACTTACGGTCACGTGACAATTAGCTTTTCTCAGTTTTTGGGCTCTTTTCCATTTGCGAGAAACACGTCCGTGTCTCGCATGTGAAAACCAAGCTCTGGCACGGCACTCCAGAGCGGAGCGTGCGGCTGCATAGCAACACATGGAGCTGCACGCTCCGCTCCCAAGTGCTGGCGCCAGAGCTTGGTTTTAACATGCGAGACTCACACGTATTTCTCGCAAGTGAAAAGGAGCCCTTTCACTGAGTATTCAGAGAATTAGGAAGAGCAACTAGACAGCACATGACTGTAAGGCAGTAGTCACACTAATGTATGGCTACGAGCATGAGCCAAGTGTCAATGCACTGTGCTCCGATCCTCTTGCATTAAGGTACCATCACACATAACGATATCGTTAACGATATCGTTGCTTTTTGTGACGTAGCAACGATATCGTTAACGAAATCGTTATGCGTGACAGCGACCAACGATCAGGCCCCTGCTGGGAGATCGTTGGTCGCTGGGGAAAGTCCAGGACTTTATTTCGTTGCTGGATCTCCCACTGACATCGCTGAATCGGCGTGTGTGACGCCGATTCAGTGATGTCTTCACTGGTAACCAGGGTAAACATCGGGTTACTAAGTGCAGGGCCGCGCTTAGTAACCCGATGTTTACCCTGGTTACCATTGTAAAAGTAAAAATAAAACACTACATACTTACATTCCTGTCATGTTCCTCAGCGTCAGCTTCCCTGCGTCCCCCAGTGTCAGCGCCGGCCGGCCGTAAAGCAAAGCACAGCGGTGACGTCACCGCTCTGCTTTCCGGCAAGCGCGCTTACACAGAGCAGGGAAGCTGACGCTGGGGGACGCGGCAGGAATGTAAGTATCTAGTGTTTTTTTTTAACTTTTACAATGGTAACCAGGGTAAACATTGGGTTACTAAGCGCGGCCCTGATCGCTAAACGGCGTAGCGAGAAAAAAATTCAAAACGCCAGAATTACGTTTTTTGGTCGCCACGACATTGCATTAAAATGAACATATCTGCACCAAAATGCTATCATTAAAAATGCCAGCTCAGCATGCAAAAAATAAGCCCCCACCCGACCTCAGATCATGAAAAATGGAGATGCTACGGGTATTGGAAAATAGCGCAATTTTTTTTTTTTTTAGCAAAGATTGGAATTTTTTTTCACCACTTAGATGAAAGAGAACCTAGACATGTTTTGTGTCTGTGAACTTGCAATGACCTGGAGAATCATAATGGCAGGTCAGTTTTAGCATTTAATGAACCTAGTAAAAAGGCTAATCAAAAAACAAGCGTGGATTGCACTTTTTTCGCAATTTCACCGCACTTGGATTTTTTTTGCCATTTTCTAGTACAAGACATGCTAAAACCAATGATGTCGTTCAAAAGTACAACTTGTTTCACAAAAAATAAGCCCTCACATGGCCATATTGACGGAAAAATAAAAAAGTTATGGCTCTGGGAAGAAGGGGAGCAAAAAACAAACACGGAAAAACGGAAAATCCCAAGGTCATGAAGGGGATAGGGAAGAATCCTGTTTTCACATTTGTTACCTAACTAACATTTAATCAGATTAACCCCTTCACTTGCACAGAAAACAAAACCCATGATAATACTGACAAAAACAAATGACATATAGCAGGGGTGTCAAACTGCATTCCTCGAGGGCCTCAAACCATGCGTGTTTTCAAGATTTCCTTAGCATTGCACAAGGTGCTGGAATCATTCTCTGCAGGTGATTAAATTATCACCTGTGCAATGCAAGGAAATCCTGAAAACATGACCTGTTTGCAGCCCTCGAGGAATGCAGTTTGACACACCTGACATATAGTGTACAAACCATTCAAAATATATAATGCACCTACAATCTAATATATAAAGCTGAATGTGTGTGTGTGTGTGTGTGTGTGTGTGTGTGTGTGTGTGTGTGTGTGTGTGTGTGTGTGTGTGTGTGTGTGTGTGTGTGTGTGCGTGTGTGTGTGTGTTTATGTATGTCCGGGATTGGCATCTGCACCGTCGCAGCTACAGCCACAAAATTTTGCACAGTCACACGTCTCGACCCGGAGAGTGTCAAAGGCTATGTTGTGAGACGAAATTTTAACCCTGCGCGTTCCAATTCACCAAACAATTTTGCCCCTATCTACATAATGGGGAAAAAGTGAAAGGAAAAGTGTTGGAGGCAAACTGACAGCTGCCAGATGTGAACAAAGGGGACTTAAAGAGTGAGAGCGATGGCGCCAAAGAGTATATACCGTACAGTTGCTAAGGTGGGGCCCCGACATGGGATACTCACCACTCACCACACACAAGGATATGAACACACACAAAAAATGTGCCACACACTACCACGTGCTTGAACACATATACCACCCTCAGCACGCATTTCACCACACATACACCAACCTCGCCACATAAAAGTCAAAACACAAAAGTCACCGCTCAAAACTCGCCACGCGCAAAACTCACCACATGCAAAACTAGGCTCACGCAAAACTCACCACACGTGCAAAACTCACCTCATGGAAAACTCGCCACACGCAAAACTTGCCACATGCAAAACTAGGCTCACGCAAAACTCACCACATGTGCAAAACTCACCTCATGGAAAACTCGCCACACGCAAAACTTGCACAAGTGGAAAAATTGCCACATGCACAAAAGTTGCAACACATGCAAAAGTTGCACATACTCAAAATGCACACACATAAAACTCGCCACGCGCAAAACTCGCCATGCGCAAAACTTGCTGCACACAACTTGCTACACTAACCTGTCACATGCAATTCGACACAAAAAGTTGCTACATGCATGTCGCCACACAAAACTCATCTCACAAAAGTCGCTACATGCATGTCGCCACATGCAACTCAACACACACAACTTGACACATGAAACCCGCCCTAAAACAAAAACAAGTCTGGTATTATCCTTCAAAAATAAAAATCTGATTAATAAGCAAACTACAAGAGCAACAAATGTACCATATAGGAAATACGGCAGCTGTCAGTCACATAACCTGTCTAATATGTGTATGTGTGAGCTAGTATATACTGCCAGGGGGGAGGGCTTCCTGTTGACTGGGGATTTATCAGGCTGCCAATTTAGCTTACAAATACTGAGGTAAAAATACTGACCAAATAACGTGTAAACGCGGTCTAATACAGGAGGAGATGACATACAGATATATACTTAATACAGGGGAGTTGACACACAGATATATACTATATACAGGAGAGATGACACACAGGTATATACTATATACAGGAGGAGATGACACACAGGTATATACTATATACAGGGGAGATGACACACACATATATACTATATACAGGGGAGATGACACACAGGTATATACTATATACAGGAGGAGATGACACACAGGTATATACTATATACAGGAGGCGATGACACACACATATATACTATATGCAGGAGGAGATGACACATAGATATATACTATATACAGGAGGAGATGACACACAGGTATATACTATATACAGGAGGAGATGACACACAGGTATATACTATATACAGGAGGAGATGATATACAGGTACATACTATATACAGAAGGAGATGACACACAGGTGCATTGTTATGGCTGGCAATCAGGCCACACAGCGTGCAGTAATCAGCGCACATACAGAGATCTGGCAATAACCAAAAGCAATAGGACGAGCTCTGAGACGTGGAATCTCTGTAGACTGCAGTACCTGATCTATCCTCACACAACTATAAGCAGCAGTGGATTGCGCCTAACAACTACCTATGCAACTCGGCACTGCCTGAGGAGCTAACTAGCCTGAAGATAGAAATACAAGCCTGACTTACCTCAGAGAAATACCCCAAAGGAATAGGCAGCCCCCCACATATAATGACTGTTAGCAAGATGAAAAGACAAACGTAGGAATGAAATAGATTCAGCAAAGTGAGGCCCGATATTCTAGACAGAGCGAGGATAGCAAAGAGAACTATGCAGTCTACAAAAAACCCTAAAACGAAAACCACGCAAAGGGGCAAAAAGACCCACCGTGCCGAACTAACAGCACGGCGGTGCACCCCTTTGCTTCTCAGAGCTTCCAGCAAAAGTTAATAGCAAGCTGGACAGGAAAAACAGAAAACAAACTAGAAGCACTTATCTAGCAGAGCAGCAGGCCCAAGGAAAGATGCAGTAGCTCAGATCCAACACTGGAACATTGACAAGGAGCAAGGAAGACAAACTCAGGTGGAGCTAAATAGCAAGGCAGCCAACGAGCTCACCAAAACACCTGAGGGAGGAAGCCCAGAGACTGCAATACCACTTGTGACCACAGAAGTGAACTCAGCCACAGAATTCACAACAGTACCCCCCCCCTTGAGGAGGGGTCACCGAACCCTCACCAGAACCCCCAGGCCGACCAGGATGAGCCACATGAAAGGCACGAACAAGATCTGGGGCATGGACATCAGAGGCAAAAACCCAGGAATTATCTTCCTGAGCATAACCCTTCCATTTGACCAGATACTGGAGTTTCCGTCTAGAGACACGAGAATCCAAAATCTTCTCCACAATATACTCCAATTCCCCCTCCACCAAAACAGGGGCAGGAGGCTCCACAGATGGAACCATAGGTGCCACGTATCTCCTCAACAACGACCTATGGAATACATTATGTATGGAAAAGGAGTCTGGGAGGGTCAGACGAAAAGACACCGGATTGAGAATCTCAGAAATCCTATACGGACCAATAAAACGAGGTTTAAATTTAGGAGAGGAAACCTTCATAGGAATATGACGAGAAGATAACCAAACCAGATCCCCAACACGAAGTCGGGGTCCCACACGGCGTCTGCGATTAGCGAAAAGCTGAGCCTTCTCCTGGGACAAGGTCAAATTGTCCACCACCTGAGTCCAGATCTGCTGCAACCTGTCCACCACAGAATCCACACCAGGACAGTCCGAAGACTCAACCTGTCCTGAAGAGAAACGAGGATGGAACCCAGAATTTCAGAAAAATGGAGAGACCAAGGTAGCCGAGCTGGCCCGATTATTAAGGGCGAACTCAGCCAACGGCAAAAATGACACCCAATCATCCTGGTCAGCGGAAACAAAACATCTCAGATATGTTTCCAAGGTCTGATTGGTTCGTTCGGTCTGGCTATTAGTCTGAGGATGGAAGGCCGAGGAGAAAGATAGGTCAATGCCCATCCTACCACAAAAGGCTCGCCAGAACCTCGAGACAAACTGGGAACCTCTGTCAGAAACAATATTCTCAGGAATGCCATGTAAACGAACCACATGCTGGAAGAACAAAGGCACCAAATCAGAGGAGGAAGGCAATTTAACCAAGGGCACCAGATGGACCATTTTAGAAAAGCGATCACAGACCACCCAAATGACCGACATTTTTTGAGAAACGGGAAGGTCAGAAATGAAATCCATCGAAATATGTGTCCAAGGCCTCTTCGGGACCGGCAAGGGCAAAAGCAACCCACTGGCACGTGAACAGCAGGGCTTAGCCCTAGCACAAATTCCACAGGACTGCACAAAAGCAAGCACATCCCGTGACAGAGATGGCCACCAGAAGGATCTAGCAACCAACTCCCTGGTACCAAAGATTCCTGGATGACCGGCCAGCACCGAACAATGAAGTTCAGAGATAACTTTACTAGTCCACCTATCAGGGACGAACAGTTTCTCGGCCGGACAACGATCAGGTTTATTAGCCTGAAATTTCTGCAACACTCTCCGCAAATCAGGGGAGATGGCAGACACAATGACTCCTTCCTTGAGGATACTCGCCGGCTCAGATAACCCCGGAGAGTCGGGCACAAAACTCCTAGACAGAGCATCCGCCTTCACATTTTTAGAGCCCGGAAGGTATGAAACCACAAAATCAAAACGAGCAAAAAATAACGACCAACGGGCCTGTCTAGGATTCAAGCGCTTGGCAGACTCAAGATAAGTAAGGTTCTTATGATCAGTCAAAACCACCACGCGATGCTTAGCACCCTCAAGCCAATGACGCCACTCCTCGAATGCCCACTTCATGGCCAGCAACTCTCGGTTGCCCACATCATAATTACGCTCAGCAGCAGAAAATTTCCTGGAAAAGAAAGCACATGGTTTGAACACTGAGCAACCAGAACCTCTCTGTGACAAAACCGCCCCTGCACCAATCTCAGAAGCATCAACCTCGACCTGGAACGGAAGAGAAACATCAGGTTGACACAACACAGGGGCACAGCAAAAACGACGCTTCAACTCCTGAAAAGCTTCCACGGCAGCAGAAGACCAATTAACCAAATCAGCACCCTTCTTGGTCAAATCGGTCAATGGTCTGGCAATGCTAGAAAAATTACAGATGAAGCGACGATAAAAATTAGCAAAGCCCAGGAATTTCTGCAGACTTTTTAGAGATGTCGGCTGAGTCCAATCCTGGATGGCCTGAACCTTAACCGGATCCATCTCGATAGTAGAAGGGGAAAAGATGAACCCCAAAAATGAAACTTTCTGCACACCGAAGAGACACTTTGATCCCTTCACGAACAAGGAATTAGCACGCAGTACCTGGAAAACCATTCTGACTTGCTTCACATGAGACTCCCAATCATCAGAGAAGATCAAAATGTCATCCAAGTAAACAATCAAGAATTTATCCAGATACTCACGGAAAATGTCATGCATAAAAGACTGAAAAACAGATGGAGCATTGGCAAGTCCAAACGGCATCACCAGATACTCAAAATGACCCTCGGGCGTATTAAATGCCGTTTTCCATTCATCTCCTTGCCTGATTCTCACCAGATTATACGCACCACGAAGATCTATCTTGGTGAACCAACTAGCCCCCTTAATCCGAGCAAACAAGTCAGAAATCAATGGCAAGGGATACTGAAACTTAACAGTGATCTTATTAAGAAGGCGGTAATCAATACACGGTCTTAGCGAACCATCCTTCTTGGCTACAAAAAAGAACCCTGCTCCCAATGGTGACGACGATGGGCGAATATGTCCCTTCTCCAGGGACTCCTTCACATAACTGCGCATAGCGGTGTGTTCAGGTACGGACAAATTAAATAAACGACCCTTAGGGAATTTACTACCAGGAATCAAATCGATAGCACAATCACAATTCCTATGCGGAGGTAGGGCATCAGACTTGGACTCTTCAAATACATCCTGAAAGTCCGACAAGAACTCTGGGATGTCAGAAGGAATGGATGACGAAATAGACAAAAATGGAACATCACCATGTATTCCCTGACAACCCCAGCTGGTTACCGACATAGAGTTCCAATCCAATACTGGATTATGGGTTTGTAGCCATGGCAACCCCAACACGACCACATCATGCAAATTATGCAGTACCAGAAAGCGAATAACTTCCTGATGTGCAGGAGCCATGCACATGGTCAGCTGGGCCCAGTACTGAGGCTTATTCTTGGCCAAAGGTGTAGCATCAATTCCTCTCAACGGAATAGGACACCGCAAAGGCTCCAAGAAAAATCCACAACGTTTAGCATAATCCAAATCCATCAGATTCAGGGCAGCGCCTGAATCCACAAACGCCATGACAGAATACGATGACAAAGAGCACATTAAGGTAATGGACAAAAGGAATTTGGACTGTACAGTACCAATAACGGCAGAGCTATCGAACCGCCTAGTGCGTTTAGGACAATTAGAAATAGCATGAGTAGAATCACCACAATAGAAACACAGTCTGTTCAGACGTCTGTGTTCTTGCCGTTCTACTTTAGTCATAGTCCTGTCGCACTGCATAGGCTCAGGTTTACTCTCAGACAATACCGCCAGATGGTGCACAGATTTACGCTCGTGCAAGCGACGACCGATCTGAATGGCCAAGGACATGGACTCATTCAAACCAGCAGGCATAGGAAATCCCACCATTACATCCTTAAGAGCTTCAGAGAGACCCTTTCTGAACAAAGCCGCTAGTGCAGATTCATTCCACAGAGTGAGTACTGACCACTTTCTAAATTTCTGACAATATACTTCTATATCATCCTGACCCTGGCATAAAGCCAGCAGATTTTTCTCAGCCTGATCCACTGAATTAGGCTCATCGTAAAGCAATCCGAGCGCCAGGAAAAACGCATCGACACTACTCAATGCAGGGTCTCCTGGCGCAAGAGAAAACGCCCAGTCCTGTGGGTCGCCGCGCAAAAAAGAAATAATAATCAAAACCTGTTGAATAGGATTACCAGAAGAATGAGGTTTCAAGGCCAAAAATAGCTTACAATTATTTCTGAAGCTCAGGAACTTAGTTCTGTCACCAAAAAACAAATCAGGAATCGGAATTCTTGGTTCTAGCATCGATTTCTGATCAATAGTATCTTGAATCTTTTGTACATTTACAACGAGATTATCCATTGAGGAGCACAGAGCCTGAATATCCATGTCCACAGCTGTGTCCTGAAGCACTCTAATGTCTAGGGGAAAAAAAAGACTGAAGACAGAGCTAAGAAAAAAAAATGATGTCAGGATTTCTTTTTTCCCTCTATTGGGAATCATTGGTTTGGCTCCTTGTACTGTTATGGCTGGCAATCAGGCCACACAGCGTGCAGTAATCAGCGCACATACAGAGATCTGGCAATAACCAAAAACAATAGGACGAGCTCTGAGACGTGGAATCTCTGTAGACTGCAGTACCTGATCTATCCTCACACAACTATAAGCAGCAGTGGATTGCGCCTAACAACTACCTATGCAACTCGGCACTGCCTGAGGAGCTGACTAGCCTGAAGATAGAAATACAAGCCTGACTTACCTCAGAGAAATACCCCAAAGGAATAGGCAGCCCCCCACATATAATGACTGTTAGCAAGATGAAAAGACAAACGTAGGAATGAAATAGATTCAGCAAAGTGAGGCCCGATATTCTAGACAGAGCGAGGATAGCAAAGAGAACTATGCAGTCTACAAAAAACCCTAAAACGAAAACCACGCAAAGGGGCAAAAAGACCCACCGTGCCGAACTAACAGCACGGCGGTGCACCCCTTTGCTTCTCAGAGCTTCCAGCAAAAGTTAATAGCAAGCTGGACAGGAAAAACAGAAAACAAACTAGAAGCACTTATCTAGCAGAGCAGCAGGCCCAAGGAAAGATGCAGTAGCTCAGATCCAACACTGGAACATTGACAAGGAGCAAGGAAGACAAACTCAGGTGGAGCTAAATAGCAAGGCAGCCAACGAGCTCACCAAAACACCTGAGGGAGGAAGCCCAGAGACTGCAATACCACTTGTGACCACAGAAGTGAACTCAGCCACAGAATTCACAACAGTGCATACTATATACAGGAGGAGATGACACACAGGTATATACTATATACAGGAGGAGATGACACACAGGTATATACTATATACAGGAGGAGATGATATACAGGTACATACTATATACAGAAGGAGATGACACACAGGTGTATACTATATACAGGAGCAGATACACGTATATACTATATACAGGAGGAGATGACATACAGGTGTATACTATATAAAAGAGGAGATGACACATAGGTATATAGAGGAGGAGATGACATACAGCAGGTATATACTATATACAGGGGAGATGACATACAGGTATATACTATATACAGAAGATGACATACAGGTATATACTATATATAGGGGGAGATGACATACAGGTATATAGTATATACAGAAGAGATGACATACAGGTATATACTATATACAGGAGGAGATGACACATAGGTATATACAATATACAGGAGGAGATGACATACAGCAGGTATATACTATTTACAGGGGAGATGACATACAGGTATATACTATATACAGGAGATGACATGCAGGTGTATACTATATTTAAGGGAGATAACAAACATGTATATACTGAGGTGTGAAGTGAAAATGAGGGGTGTGAGGGGAAAATGAAAAGGTGTGAGTGCAAAATGAGAGGAGTGAGGGAAAATAGTGGAGTGATCGGAAAATGACAGATGTGAGGTCGAAATGACAAGTGTTAGGGGGGAATGAGAGGAGTGAGGGGAAAATAAGAGGAGTGAGGGGGAAAATGAGAGCTGTAAGGGAGAAAATGAGAGATGTGAGGGGAAAATGAGAGGTGTGAGGGCAAAATAAGAGAAGTGACGTGCTATAACTAACCACAGATATTTACTATGCCCAGGCAAAGCCGGGCTCTTCAGCTAGTGATAGATAAATATGCAAAACAAGATAATTGAAAGGGATTGTGCACAAAATAATAGCAGTGTGGAGTTCATTTAGTGAGGTCAATAATTCTGTGAAGAAACAGGTGTTAATCAGGTGGCCCTTATTTAAGGGTAAAGCCAGGACATGTTGTACATGCATTTCTCATTGAAATGCTGAGAAATATGGGTGGTTCAAGACATTGTTCTGGTCAGAAGAACAGCATACTTTGATTAAAAAGTTGATTAGAGAGGGTAAAACTTACAGTATAAAGAAGTGCAGAATGTTCAGCTAAAATGATCTCCAGTGCTTTAAATGGAAAGCCAAACCAGAGAGACGTGGAAGAAAACGGAAGACTACCATTCTAATGGATGGAAGAATAGTCAGAATGGCAAAGGCTCAGCCAATGATCATTGCGAAAAAAAGACTTGTACTGAAACGGATATAATTTGCCAAAAACACATCAACTGGCCTAAAGGGAAATGGAGAAACATTTTGCGGACTTATTAAATGTAAAATTATTCTTTTGGGGTCCAAGGGCCGCAGACAGATTGTCAGACGACCCCAAAACTCTGCATTCAAGCCACAGTACACTATGAAGACAGTGAAGCATGGTGGTGGCAGCATCATGATATGGACATGTTTCTCTTATTATGGTGTCGGACTTATTTATCACATACCAGGGATCATGGACGAGTTTGTATATATTAAAATACTTGAGGAGGTCGTGTTGCTTTACGCTGAAGAGGGTATGCCCGTGAGATAGGTGTTTTTAACAAGATAACGACCCTAAACACACCATTAAACAAGCAAAATCTTTGTTCCAGTCCAACAAAATTGAAGTTATGAAGTGGCCAAACCAATCTCCGGACCTTAAAGGGACACTGTCACCTGAATTTGGAGGGAACAATCTTCAGCCATGGAGGCGGGGTTTTTGGGTTTTTGATTCACCCTTTCCTTACCCGCTGGCTGCATGCTGGCTGCACTATTGGATTGAAGTTCATTCTCTGTCCTCCATAGTACACGCCTGCGCAAAGCAATCTTGCCTTGTGCAGGCATGTACTACAGAGGACAGAGAATGAACTTCAATCCAATATTGCAGCCAGCATGCAGCCAGCGGGTAAGGAAAGGGTGAATCAAAAACCCCAAAACCCCGCCTCCATGGCTGAAGATTGTTCCCTCCAAATTCAGGTGACAGTGTCCCTTTAATCTGATGGAACACTTGTGGGGTGACATCAAAAATGCTGTTTCTGAGGCAAAGTCAACAAATGCCAAAAAATTGTGGGATGTATTCAAAGTATCCTGGGCTGGAATAACAGGTGGCAAGTGCCAGAAGTTGGTTGACTCTAAGCAACATAGTTGTGAAGCAATAAAATAACTGTGGATATACAACGAAATATTAGGCTAGTGATTCACAGGAATGCTAAACAGTCATAAAATATAGTACATATTTTGAGTTTGTAAAGACAAATTCAGACACTGCTATTTTTTTGAACAGTCCAATGTTAATTTTTTGTTATTTTCTGCAAAGTAGTTAAAAATTATATACTGTACATTTTTTTTCATGTTTTGAATTAGGAAACAGTGTGAAATGTTCCCAATGCATGGAAATAAAAACAAATATAAATATTTTGTGATTAACTCATGTTTTTGAACACACTGCTACTATTTTGAACATTACTGTATATACAACATTGTGCAATAATAGAACAAAAATAAAACATATGAAAAAGCATTATGCATACAATATGAATGATATATGCAAAAATCCAAGGTATCATATATAATATATTATATTTTACAATGCAATTGCTGTTGCAGTAGCATATATAATTACGGAAATTATTAATATTTTTATAAATGTATTCTTGTCATTGCAGTAGTTCTATTGTTCATAAACAGTTATACCTCAATGCAACATAAACAATGGGAAGAATAGGAACATTATGATCCAAATTCATTCAATCCTTCACCTCATTTGAAGGAAAATATGGACAACTTACAATGGAGCATGATATCCTTTCTAAGATTCACATCCATTGGTACCCTTGTATTAAAAGTGAATATCCACCAAGCCTGACGTCTTTTCAAAGCAGCCTCTCTGTTTCCCCCTTTATTATTTGTGAATGCCTGTTCGGTGGCAAGATTTCTCCTTGTGCAGAGTGACATACAGCCTAGCCAAATTAGTTCTCATGCTTCGCACTGATGAGGGCCAACAGCCCGTAACACTGTGTCTGTGAACTGAGATACTGATTTGGCTTTTTTCCTAAGTCATATTGCGCGACTCGTTAAGGCTGTGTGCACACGTTGCTGATTTTTCGCGTTTTTTTCGCTTTTTTTGTGATAAAAACGCTATAAAACCACAAAAAAAGCATACATTAAGTATCCCATCATTTAGAATGAATTCGCAATTTTTGTGCACATGATGCGATTTTTTCCGCAAAAAAAGCATCGCGGTAAAAAATGCAGTATGTTCACTAATTTTGCTGATTTTTTGCGGATTTCCCACTATAGAATGCATTGGGAAATGTCCGGAAAAATCCGCAAAAAAAAAGGACCAAAAACGTGGTAAAAAAGCACAAAAAACGTGCAAAAAAACGCATGCAGAGTTCTTGCAGAAAATGTCAGGTTTTTCTCAGGAAATTTCTGCAAGAAATCCTGAACGTGTGCACGTAGCCTAAAGGGTTGATTGTGACGTGTAGGATCGCTACATCCAACAGGTGGCGCTATAGAGTTTAAGTCCTCTTTTTCTTTGAAGAGGCAATTTGCATATTATATTTCCCAGAGGAGCATTGCATGGCGAATAAGCCTCCTTACCTTGACAAGCCAGAGCTGGTATGTCACTCTCCATAAGGAGAAACGTTGCCCCTTAGACCCCAGTCCAGAGCCTCTCATCTAGCCAAATTAGTTCTCATGCTTCGCGCTGACGAGGGCCAACAGCCCGAATCACCATTTCTGCGAATTGAGATACTGATTTGGCTTTTATCCTAAGTCATGTGTCTGTGAGTGTGGTGTCATTGATCAACACCGTGTCCGCTTCTTCTCCCCCGGTGATTAAGTTGGTAAGAGAACTCGTTTTTCAGTGTCTGGAACTAAACACCTGGATTTCTGCAGTCCATGTACCAGGTGTGCAAAATTCTATAGCGGATGCCTTATCTCGTTCACAGTGGGAGCGTTTCCAGGAGCTGGCACCAGAAGCGGAGGTCTCAGGAGCAGTATGGCCTTTGCGCTTGTGGCGGATTCTTACAGAGGAGCAGGACGTTGATTCGAGCATCGGTTACAAGCCAGACCTGGGCGGCACATGAGGCATCGTGGCACATATGGCAAAGTTGGGTGTTGCAGTTGGGTGCGCTACAGTCTGATGAGGAGGATAGGACGTTAGCGGTGTTGTATTTGGTTGGCAAGGCAGCAGATATAGGGTGGTTCATTTCTAAAGTTAATAAATTTATTGCTGGCCTTGCTTTTGGTTTTAAGTTGGAGGGTTCGATCGATGTGACAAAACATTTTTTTGTGAAACAAGCGTTAAAGGGTTTATGAAGAGATAATAGGAGTGTGGATGGGCAGAGGCCAATTTCTTTTAGTATGCTTGAACGATTAGAGTTTTAGAGAGGATTTGTTGTTCTGCTTTTGAATCAGGGTTGTTTAAGTTGGCCTTTTCTTTGGCGTTTTTTGGGGCACTGCGAATTGGTGAATTAGTGTCTCGCAGCAAGGATAGGGCAGGTGGTCTCTTGGCTCAGGATGTGGAGTTTTGGCCGGGGGGTATTGCTTTTTGGATTCAGCATTCAAAAATGGATCAGGAGGGTACAGGCAAGCGTGTGGTTCTGGGCAGAGTGGTCGGGTCCTTGATGTGCCCAGAAAGGTGCTTGGATGAGTATTGGGGTTTATAGTCAGGTCGGGTAGGCCCATTGTTTTGCCATGAGGGTGCGACATTCTTATCTCATTTTCAGTTTGTTGCAATTCTCAATAAGGGGTTGGATGAGTTGGGCCTTCCATTGGATAGGTACGGGTCGCACTCATTCTGGATCGGGGCTGCTTCTGAGGCTGATAGACTTGGTTTGGGAGCAGAAGCAATCAAGCGAATTGGCCGGTGGAGTTCGGGCAGCTACTTAACTTATGTACGTCATTAATTTTTATTGGGGGGCAACAGAGAAGTGTGTTTTTTTATAACGGATCCTGTTTTATTTCAGGTCGGGATCCATACTTGGCCTGGATTTTTGGACACTCGTTTGTGTATTGGGGGCGATATGGGCGGACGTGAGGCCGGACGATAGGCAGTTAGGCTTTAGTAGGGTTCATGTTCTTATTCGGTGATTAGGTTTTCAGGGGATGGTGTGGTACAGGGCTCTGGCATATTTTTCTCGAGCCTCCCGCTTGGACAGAGTACCTGACATTTTGGCGGTGCAATTGGGGGGAAATGATTTGGGCACCAAACTAGTGAGAGAATTGATCAGGGACATTTGTTTCGATTTCCTCCGGTTGTGGACGTCATTTCCAGGGTTCCAGTATGGTCAGATATAGTGCCCAGGAAGAAATAGAGGTCGGCCAGATCGTTGAAGGGGATTAATAGGGCTAGGATAAAATTGAATAGAGAAGTGGCGAATTTTGTTTCTAGAAATGGAGGGATAAGCGTGAGGCATTTTGAATTGGAATCGGGGGTTGGTAATTTTTGGAGGAAGGATGGGGTTCATTTAAATGAGATTGGAATGGATTTGTGGGTGCTTGCAATCCAAGAAGGGATTGAGAGAGCGTTGGCATTGTTGGGGCACTCACGAGCCTGAGGTGGTCAGGGCTGTTCATGGTTGGCGGGGGTGGGGTTCTTGGAGTTGACGCTGATTCAGCAGGCAAGGAATTGAAAGTAAAGTTCCGGACAGTTTAAATTATGTCAATTATTCTGGCATTTGGTTATGGGCTCTGGACAGGGTTTAACCCTTGGAGCTGGTTGGTGGTAGTTCTCCCAGAACGGGAGTTATGGTTCCCTCAAGCTGGTGGTGCACATCTGAGGGTAAAAAGTGGTGGTTGATGTTCTTTTGCTTTGCCAAAATAGTTAAGCCAGTGTCATGATCTGTACTTTTGCACTGTCCTGTATTTGAATAATATGCCATTTGATGTACGTAACTGTTCTCAGGTTTCTATTAGCTGTAATTTATGTATTTTCTTGTGCTGGGAGTTCACCTGTAACAATATTATGTCTCCTTCCCCCAATACTTGCAGCCCTAAAGGTACCTTCACACTCAACGATATCGCTAGCGATCCGTAACATTGCAGCATCCTGGCTAGCGATAGCGTTGAGTTTGACAGGCAGCAGCGATCTGGATCCTGCTGTGCCATCGTTGGTCGGTGCAGAAAGTCCAGAACTTTATTTCGTCACTGGACTCCCTGCAGACATCGCTGAATCTGCGTGTGTAACACCGATTCAGCGATGTCTTCACTGGTAACCAGGGAAAACATTGGGTTACTAAGCGCAGGGCCGCGCTTAGTAACCCGATGTTTGCCCTGGTTACCAGCGTAAATGTTAAAAAAAACAAACACTACATACATACCTTCCGCTGTCTGTCCCCCGGCGCTGTGCTTCTCTGCACTGACTGTAAGCGCCGGCCGGAAAGCACAGCGGTGACGTCACCGCTGTGCTCTGCTTTCCAGCTGGCCGGCGCTCACAGTGCAGAGAAGCACAGCGCCGGAGGACAGACAGCGGAAGGTAAGTATGTAGTGTTTTTTTTTTTTTACATTTACGCTGGTAACCAGGGTAAACATCGGGTTACTAAGCGCGGCCCTGCGCTTAGTAACCCGATGCTTACCCTGGTTACCAGGGGACCGGCATCGTTGGTCGCTGGAAAGCTGTCTGTGTGACAGCTCTCCAGCGACCAAACAGCGACGCTGGAGCGATCGGGATCGTTGTCTGGATCGCTGCAGCGTTGCTTAATGTGACGGTACATTAAGCTATAATGTAATTAAGCTTTGTCAACACCACTAGTGAAGAATAGCCATTCTTCCTCACAGCAGGTGGCTAGTCAAATGTACATACTAGATAGACTAAGCGGAGCCCACCAGTCTAGAATCTTCTGGTGGACCCAACCATTGAATAGAAGGTGTGACCCCTACTCCCCTTCATGGGCTGATCCCAGGAGCTCAGACAATCCATTCTTATTTTTGAGATCAGATGTGAGTTGATCCTTAAAGGAGAAGGAGTGGGGATTCTTAGCTGAGGCAAGACCCCACGTCCATCTGTGACTGCGGAAGCGAACGGGGCGAGACTTGAGCTGAGGACATATCTCGTCATTTGTGAGATTGTTTTGGGATCCCTTGGACTCATGTGGACTATTGCTTTGTTAGCTGGCACAAGGATTATCGGGAGGTGCCCCCGAATCTGTTCCATTGGACTAATTGTGGACTCTGTAGATCTACCTGCATGTGTTGTTCCAGTGTTCTTGATAATAAATCTGTTGAATCATCCCTCGGTCTGTTGTCCCTTCTTGCTCTGCCATACACCCCATCACAGCCAGATCTTTCGGAACTCCAAGAACCCTCCCCTCATTTTTGCATAAAATTGCATATTAATATTTCATGTTTAAATGTAAAATGTTATGTTATTGTTTGTTAATAAAATGGCCACTGTGGCCAAAATTATCCAAAGAATTTAATGTGTAGTATTTTCACTTGAAAATGGGGCGGTGTTTTTTCCGTATGCCAATTTGTGCGTGGTGGAGGCAGTTGAGAAAAGAGAGGGCCACATTGGCAATACGCTGTCATGGATGCTCACTAGAGCGTAAAAAAATGTTGATAAAAAAAACTAGGTTTAAATCCTCTAGTAATGAAGAATGCACAGATAGATATCTCACACTTATTGTTTTATCTTTGGAAAACAGTGACCAATTTTCAACCTTTAAGAAATTGTTTATCAAAATCTCTCCATATTGGAAACAGGCTAGAAATCAGCTGTAGTTATAAGAAAAGGGCCGCAGTTATAAGAAAAGGTTACCATGTTGTCCCAAGGAAAGCACCTTCCTTGGGACAAATTGTTGCACCAAGTGAAATAAAAACTCTATGCTAGACAGTAGAAAAAATTGGTTATTAATTACTGGAATTTTTTAAATCTGGCATGAACTCTTGTAACGTGTTCGTATGCCAAGAAATGTAAGAGTTTTTTTGATTCCTCAAAGAAAGCAGGTTTCCTATTAAAACTTTCATCAGTTTCCAATCATATTTTGTTGTGTATGTCATGGAGTGCTGCCACTGCAACTTAACCCCTTTCTGCCATTGGACGTACTATTCCGTCCATGTGGGGTGGGCCTTAATTCCCACGGACGGAATAGTACGTCCAGCGCGATCGGCCGTGCTCTCGGGGGGAGCGCGGCCGATCGTGGCCGGATGTCAGCTGCCTATCGCAGCTGACATCCGGCACTATGTGCCAGGAGCGGTCACGGACCGCTCCCGGCACATTGCCCCCGGAACACCGCGATCAAACATGATCGCGGTGTGCCGGCAGTACAGGGAAGCATCGTGCAGGGAGGGGGCTCCCTGCGGGCTTCCCTGGGACCCCCGAAGCAACGCGATGTGATTGCGTTGCTGCGAGGGTCTCTTACTTCCCATCCCTGCAGCAGGCCGGATCCAAAATGGCCGCGGCATCCGAGTCCTGCAGGGAGGGAGGTGGCTTACCAAGTGCCTGCTCAGAGCCCCCTATTTGAGGAAGCCAGTCAAGCGAAATGGCGCTGTCGGGGTCGTTGTGGAACAGTACTTATCGGGATAGCCAATCATGTAAGTTTACATATATTTTACTCCATTTTACAGCTTAGTACATTTGGCTTTGTATGCGGGATAAGTACATTTGTTTATAGAAGGTGTTTGGGCCCCATTTAATTAAGCACTGTGCAGTATTACACCCTGCTGCAGTAGTCCAGCAACACATAATAAGCTGTGAAGTGAAGCTTGGGAGACTACAGGTTACCCATAAGTATAACTTAGGGTGCAATTGATGGATTTTTGATGGCTATATGCACGTGGCATTACCTGGTATTGTGTATTTACTGTTCCCAACCATATGTACTGTGAGCTTTACCCCTGGTTTGTGTATTTTATGAAAATATATTTATTAAAAATTGGTTTTAATTTTGAAAATCTAGTCCATGCCTTTTTTCTCCCAGATTATATTTTGGGGATTGGTGGTTTATGAGCTTGGTAAGCCTGCAGCACTGTAAGTCAGATCGCTGATCTGACAGAGTGCTGTGCAAACTCTCAGATCAGCGATCTGTGATGTCCCCCCCTGGGACAAAGTAGAAAAGTTGAAAAAAAAATTTTCACATGTGTAAAAAAAAAAAAAAAAAATCCTAAATAATGAAAAAAAAATATTATTCCCATAAATACATTTCTTTATCTAAATAAAAAAACAAAACAATAAAAGTACACTTATTTAGTATCGCCGTGTCCGCAACGACCCAACCTATAAAACTGTCCCACTAGTTAACCCCTTCAGTAAGCACCGTAAGAAAAAAAAGCGAGACAAAAAACAACGCTTTATTATCATACCGCCGAACAGAAAGTGGAATAACACACGATGAAAAAAACAGATATAAAAAACCATGGTACCGCTGAAAACGTCATCTTGTCCCGCAAAAAACGAGCCACTACACAGCATCATCAGCAAAAAAATAAAAAAGTTATAGTCCTCAGAATAAAGCGATGCAAAAATAATTCTTTTTTCTATAAAATAGTTTTTATCGTATAAAAGTGCCAAAACATAAAAAGTTATATAAATGAGGTATCGCTGTAAACGTACTGACCCGAAGAATAAAACTGCTTTATCAATTTTACCAAACGCGGAACGGTATAATCGCTTCCCCCAAAAGAAATTCATGAAAAGCTGGTTTTTGGTCATTCTGCCTCACAAAAATCGGAATAAAAAGCGATCAAAAAATGCCACGTGCCCGAAAATGATACCAATAAAAATGTCAACTCGTTCCGCAAAAAACAAGACCTCACATGACTCTGTGGACTCAAATATGGAAAAATTATAGCTCTCAAAATGTGGTAACGCAAAAAATATTTTTTGCAATAAAAAGCGACTTTCAGTGCGTGACGGCTGCCAATCATAAAAATCTGCTAAAAAACCCGCTATAAAAGTAAATCAAACCCCCCCTTCATCACCCCCTTAGTTAGGGAAAAATTAAAAAAATGTATTTATTTCCATTTTCCCATTAGGGCTAGGGTTAGGGCTAGGGTTAGGGTTAGGGCTAGGGTTAGGGTTAGGGCTAGGGTTAGGGTTAGGGCTAGTTTTAGGGTTAGGGTTGGGGCTAGGGTTAAGGCTACAGTTAGGGTTGGGGCTAAAGTTAGGGTTAGGGTTTGGATTACATTTACAGTTGGGAATAGGGTTGGGATTAGGGTTAGGGGTGTGTCTGGGTTAGAGGTGTGGTTAGGGTTACTGTTGGGATTAGGGTTAGGCGTGTGTTTGGATTAGGGTTTCAGCTATAATTGGGGGGGTTTCCACTGTTTAGGCACACCAGGGGCTCTCCAAACACGACATTGCGTCCGATCTCAATGCCAGCCAATTCTGCGTTGAAAAAGTAAAACAGTGCTCCTTCCCTTCCGAGCTCTCCCGTGTGCCCAAACAGGGGTTTACCGCAACATATGGGGTATCAGTGTACTCAGGACAAATTGGACAACAACTTTTGGGGTCCAATTTCTCCTGTTACCCTTGGGAAAATACAAAACTGCGGACTAAAAAAAATTGGGGGGGGGGGATTTTTTTATTTTAATTTTTACGGCCCTGCATTATAAACTGTAGTGAAACACTTGGGGGCTCAAAGTTCTCACAACACATCTAGATAAGTTCCTTGGGGGGTCTAGTTTTCAATATGGGGTCACTTGTGGGGGATTTCTACTGTTTAGGTACATTAGGGGCTCTGCAAACGCAATGTGACGCCAGCAGACTATTCCATCTAAGTCTGCATTCCAAATGGCGCTCCTTCCCTTCCGAGCCCTCCCATGCGCCCAAATGGTGGTTCCCCCCCACATATGTGGTATCAGCGTACTCAGCACAAATTGGACAACAACTCTTGGGGTCCAATTTCTCCTGTTACCCTCGGGAAAATACAAAACTGGGGGCTAAAATATAATTTTTGTGGGAAAAAATGCTCTGCATTATAAACTTCTGTGAAGCACTTAGTGGGTCAAAGTGCTCACCACACCTCGAGATAAGTTCCTTAGGGGGTCTACTTTCCAAAATGGTGTCACTTGTGGGGGGTTTCAATGTTTAGGCATATCAGTGGCTCTCCAAACACAACATGGCGTCCCATCTCAATTCCTGTCAATTTTGCCTTGAAAAGTCAAACGGCGCTCCTTCCCTTCCGAGCTCTCCCATGCGCCCAAACAGTGGTTTACCCCCACATATCGGGTATCGGTGTACTCAGGACAAATTGTACAACAACTTTTGGGGTCCATTTTCTCCTGTTACCCTTGGTAAAATAAAACAAATTGGAGCTGAAGTAAATTTTTTGTGAAAAAAAGTTAAATGTTCATATTTATGTCAACATTCCAAAAATTCCTGTGAAACACCTGAAGGGTTAATAAACTTCTTGAATGTGGTTTTGAGCACCCTGAGGGGTGCAGTTTTTAGAATGGTGTCACACTTGGGTATTTTCTATCATATAGACCCCTCAAAATGACTTCAAATGTGATGTGGTCCCTAAAAAAAATGGTGTTGTAAAAATGGGAAATTGCTGGTCAACTTTTAACTCTTATAACTCCCTAACAAAAAAAAATTTTGTTCCAAAATTGTGCTGATGTAAAGTAGACATGTGGGAAATGTTACTTATTAAGTATTTTGTGTGACATATTTCTCTGTGATTTAATTGCATAAAAATTCAAAGTTGGAAAATTGCAAAATTTTCAAAATTTTTGCCAAATTTCCGTTTTTTTCACAAATAAACGCAGGTAATATCAAAGAAATTTTACCACTATCATGAAGTACAATATGTCACGAGAAAACATTGTCAGAATCACTGGGATCCGTTGAAGCGTTCCAGAGTTATAACCTCATAAAGGGACAGTGGTCAGAATTGTAAAAATTGGCCTGGCCATTAACGTGCAAACCACCCTTGGGGGTAGAGGGGTTAAAATAAATTGGCTGTACCACTTGTCAACTAAAAGTTTGCATTAGGGAGCACATCTACGACATACACAAACAATTCTCATAAGCGAATATCTCGGGCATCAAAGCATTTAATTGAAAAACATCATAGTGACACATCAGGAATAATGGTTTATGCCATCGAACAGGTATTCACCAGCAATAGAGGGGGAAACACAGAGGCCGCTTTGAAAAGACATGAGGCTTGGTGGATATCCAATTTTAATACAAGGTACCAATGGGTTTGAATCTTAGAAAGGATACAATGCTCCATTATTGGTTATCTCTGTATATACTTGAGTATAAGCCGACCCGAGTACAAGCCAAGGCACCTAATTTTGCCACTGAAAACTGAGTAAGCTTATTGACTCGAGTATAAGCCGGGTATGCATTGTTCCCTCATCCCTGTCCTGCTATGCATGCCTCCTGTCATGTCCTGCTATGTGTGGCTCCCCCTGTTGAATGCATGGTTCCCTGGTCCCACTTGGCTCCCCACAGTCCCGCATGGCTCGGCTCCCCTTGTCCCACATGGCTCACCCACCACCATCCTACTCACCCTCCTCACGCCGTCACTGCATCTCCATTGTCCCAGCATGGCAGCTCTTCCTGTGCTCAGCGGTCACGTGGTACCACTCATTAAGGTAATGAATATGCGCTCCATGCCTAAGGGAGTGGAGACGTGTGCATATTCATTACCTTAATGAGTGGTACCACGTGATCGCTGAGCACAGGAAGAGCTGCCAGCACCGAGACTGAGATGCAGCGACGGCGCGAGGGTGAGTATGATGTCTTCTGTTAGCCGGCAGCTGCAGCTGTCACTGTGCCACAGCCGCCAGCTCTTGCCGCTGCTCCCCTGTTCCCCCTCCCCCGCCGGCATTCTGGACAATGATCGTGTATAAGTCAAGGGGTGCAGTTTCAGCTCAAAAAAGTGCTGAAAATCTTGGCTTATACACGAGTATATACGCTATATTTTCCATCAAAGGAAGTGAAGGATTGAATGAATTTGGATCATAATGTTCCTATTCTTCCCATTGTTTATGATGCATTGAGGTATAACTGTTTACAGACAATAGAAATACTGTAATAACAAGAATTCATTTATAAAAATATTAATTTCTTTAAGCATATATGCTATTGCAACATCAATAACCATGTAAAATATAATATACTATATACCTTGCATTTTTGCAAATATCATACATATTATATGCATAATACATTTCCATACAGTTAGGTCCATATATATTTGGACAGAGACAACAGTTTTCTAATTTTGGTTATAGACATTACCACAATGAATTTTAAACAAAACAATTCAGATGCAGTTGAAGTTCAGACTTTCAGCTTTCATTTGAGGGTATGCACATTAAAATTGGATGAAGGGTTTAGGTGTTTCAGCTCCTTAACATGTGCCACCCTGTTTTTTAAAGGGACCAAAAGTAATTGGACAATTGACTCCAAGACTATTTCATGGACCGGTGTGGGCAATCCCTTCGTTATGTCATTCTCAATTAAGCAGATAAAAGGCCTGGAGTTGATTTGAGGTGTGGTGCTTGCATTTGGAAGGTTTTGCTGTGAAGTAAACATGCTGTCAAAGGAGCTCTCCATGCAGCTGAAATAAGCCATCCTTAAGCTGCGAAAACAGAAAAAACCCATCAAAGAAATTGCTACAATATTAGTAGTGGCAAAATCTACAGTTTGGTACATGCTGAGAAAGAAAGAAAGCACTGGTGAACTCATAAATGCAAAAAGACCTGGGCGCCCACGGAAGACAACAGTGGTGGATGATCGCAGAATAATCTCCATGGTGAAGAGAAACCCCTTCACAACAGCCAACCAAGCGAACAACACTCTCCAGGAGGTCGGCGTATCAATATCCAAATCTACCATAAAGAGAAGACTGCATGAAAGTAAATACAGAGGGTTCACTGCACGGTGCAAGCCACTCATAAGCATCAAGAATAAAAAGGCTAGACTGGACTTTGCTAAAAAAACATCTAAAATAGCCAGCACAGTTCTGGAAGAACATTCTTTGGACAGATGAAACCAAGATCAACCTCTACCAGAATGATGGAAAGAGAAAAGTATGGCGAAGGCGTGGTACAGCTCATGATCCAACGCATACCACATCATCTGTAAAACACGGTGGAGGCAGTGTGATGGGTTGGGCATGGATGGCTGCCAGTGGCACTGGGTCACTAGTGTTTATTGATGATGTGACACAGGACAGAAGCAGCCAAATTAATTCTGAGGTATTCAGAGACATACTGTGTGCTCAGATCCAGCCAAATGCAGCCAAACTTATTGTTCGTCGTTTCATACTACAGATGGACAATGACCCAAAGCATAAAGCCAAAGCAACCCAGGAGTTTATTAAAGCAAAGAAGTGGAATATTCTTGAAAGGCCAAGTCAGTCACCTGATCTCATCCCAATTGAGCATGCATGTCACTTGTTAAAGACTAAACTTCAGACAGAAAGGCCCACAAACAAACAGCAAGTGAAAACCACCGCAGTGAAGGCCTGGCCGAGCATCAAAAAGGAGGAAACACAGGGTCTGGTGATGTCCATGAGTTCAAGACTTCAGGCAGTCATTGCCAACAAAGGGTTTTCAACCAAGTACTAGAAATGAACATTTTATTTAAAATTATTGAATCTGTCCAATTACTTTTGGTCCCTTTAAAAACTGGGTGGCACATGTTAAGGAGCTGAAACTCCTAAACCCTTCATCCAATTTAAATGTGGATACCCTCAAATGAAAGCAGAAAGTCTGAATTTCAACTGCATCTGAATTGTTTTTTTTTTTAAATTCATTGTGGTAATTTCTATAATCAAAATTAGAAAAATGTTGTCTCTGTCCAAATATATATGGACCTAACTGTATGTTTGATTTTTGTGCAATTATTGCACAATGTTGTATATATGATGCATCTTTTGTATCTTGTCTTGTATACGTATCTATTATTGTAGGTGCATCAAACATTTTGTATATCTAGTCTCGGACATTGTAGCCAACGTAGAAAAGTGGAATGGCACCAGGAAGCTAACTTCCACCATTAGCCCCTTATTTTTCCTTGTTGAATCCTGTGATTTTACTCACATGCGGTTTAACCAACATCAACTGGGTTCTGGTGCTCAGCTTAAAAAACAGTGACAATCCCATTATCCATATCAAAAAAATTGAAAAAGACAGCGGCACTCACCAGTTTGCTGATATAAACGTCTTTAATGTGCCTTCAGTCCATAATGCGGATTATTTTAGACACATGCTAGGTTATAGTGAGGGAGCGGTAACCTGGCATGTGTCTAAAATAATCTGCGTTATGGACTGAAGGCACATTAAAGACATTTATTTCAGCAAACTGGTGAGTGCCGCTGTCTTTTTCAATTTTTTCAATATGGATAATGGGATATCTAGTACATTATACGTCACTTGTTCTTGTCAGTATTATCATGGGTTTTGTTTTCTGTGCATGTGAAGGGGTTAATCTGATTAAATGTTAATTAGGTATCAAATGTCCTATATACAGTGGTTACAGAAAGTATTCAAACCCCTTTAAATGTTTCACTCTTTGTTTCATTGCAGCCATTTGGTAAATTCAAAAAAGTTCATTTTTTTTCTCATTAATGTTCACTCTGCACCCCATCTTGACTGAAAAAACAGAAATGTAGAAATTTTTGCAAATTTATTTAAAAAAAAACTGAAATATTACATGGTCATAAATATTCAGACCTTTTGCTCAGTATTGAATAGAAGCACCCTTTTGAGCTAGTACAGCCATGAGTCTTCTTGTGAATGATGCAACAAGTTTTTCACACCTGGATTTGGGGATCCTCTGCCATTCTTTCTTGCAGATCCTCTCCAATTCCGTCAGGCTGGATGGTGAACGTTGGTGGACAGCCATTTTTAGGTCTCTCCAGAGATGCTAAATTGGGTTTAGGTCAGAGCTCTTGCTGGGCCAGTCAAGAATGGTTGTTCTGAAGCCACTCCTTTTGTTATTTTAGCTGTGTGCTTGGGGTCATTATTTTGTTGGAAGGTGAACCTTCGGCCAAGCCTTAGGTCCAGAGCATTCTGGAAGAGGGTTTTCATCCAAGATATCTCTGTACTTAACCGCATTCATATTTCTTTTAATGACAACCAGTCGTCCTGTCCCTGCAGCTGAAAAACACCCCCATAGCATGATGCTGCCACCACAATGTTTCACTGTTGGTATTGTATTGGGCAGGCGATGAGCAGTGCCTGGTTTTCTCCACACATACCATTTAGAAGTATCACCAAAAAGTCTATCTTCGTCTCATCAGACCAGAGAATCTTATTTCTCATAGTCTGGGAGTCCTTCATGTATTTTATAGCAAACTCTATGCGGGCTTTCATATGTGTTGCACTGAGGAGAGGCTTCCATCGGGCCACTCGCCTATAAAGGCCTGACTGGTGGAGGGCTGCAGCGATAGTTGACTTTGTGAAACTTTTTCCCATCTCCCTGCTGCATATCTGCAGCTCAGCCCCAGTGATCTTGGGGTTTTTCTTTATCTCTCTCACCAAGGCTCTTCTCCCACGATTGCTCAATTTGGCTGGACGGCCAGGTCTCGGAAGATTTCTGGTGGTCCAAAACTTCTTCCACTTAAGGATTATGGAGGCCACTGTGGTCTTAGGAACTTTGAGTACTGCAGAAATGTTTTTGTAACCTTGGCCAGATCTGTCCCGTGCCACAATTCTGTCTCTGAGCTCTTTGGCCAGTTCCTTTGACCTCATGATTCTCGTTTGGTCTGACATGCACTGTGAGGTGTTATATAGACAGGATTGTGTCTTTCCAAATCAAGTCCTATCAGTTTAATTAATGGGAACCTGTCACCCCCCTCCATGGCCTATTAAATTAAGAGCCACCTTCAGCAGCACTAAGGCTGCATTCTGTGAAGGTGGCTCTTATGTTTATTGTCCCTATGAATGCTGAAATAATGAGTTTTATAAATTTCCCGCCATACCTCTATTGAGTCAGGGAGGTATGTTTTCTCCTCCTGACCCAACTGCCTCACAGCAATCCATCAACCCCCTCTGTCCTTCGGGCGCCACCACCTCTTTCTCGTGACGTCACCGGTGACCGGTCTCTTTGCAATCAGTTCTTGGGCATGCGCCGTGCGCGCTGCCCGGGAACTTACAGCAGGTGATGTAAGTATATCACGCCTGCATGTAGCGGAGGTCATGCAGATAATGCAGAAGTCTCGTGAGATTTGTGAAGTCGTGCGAGACTTTGACACTTCTATCAAGGAGCACGGTGACCTGCTCCACTGCAGAGGTGCCAGATTCCCAGCCCTGCAGTGTGAATACATCATAACACACTGCGGGGCAGGATCTGGGGCCTTCGCTACACGCAGGCATGATATCCTTACATCACCTGATGTAAGTTCCCGGGCAGCGCGCATGGTGCATGCCCGAGAACAGATTGCAGAGCGCAGGCGCCAGCGACATCACAAGAAAGAGAGGTGGCGGCGCCCAGAGGATAGAGGGGGATGATGGATGGTTGCAAGGCGGTTGAGTCAGGGGGAGAAAACATACCTCCTTGACTAAATAGAGTTATGGCGGGGAAATTTATAAAACTCATTATTTCAGCATTCCTAGGGATAATAAATAGTAATGAGCGAATATACTCGTTACTCGAGATTTCTCGAGCATGCTTGGGGGTCCTCCGAGTATTTTTTAGTGCTCGGAGTTTTAGTTTTTCTTGCCGCAGCTGAATGATTTACATCTGTTAGCCAGTATAAGTACATGTGGGGGTTGCCTGGTTGTTAGGGAATCCCCGCATGTACTTAAGCTGGCTATCAGATGTAAATAATTCAGCTGCGGAAAGAAAAACTAAAACTCCGAGCACTAAAAAATACTCGGAGGACCCCGAGCATGCTAGAGAAATCTCGAGTAACGAGTATATTCGCTCATCACTAATAATAAACATTAGAGCCACCTTCACAGAATGCAGCCTTAGTGCTGCTGAAGGTGGCTCTTTTACTTTCATAGGCCCTGAGAGGGTGACAGGTTCCCTTTAAACACAGCTGGACTCCAATGAAGGAGTAGAACCATCACAAGGAGGATCACAAGGCAATAGACAGCATGTGACTTAAATATGAGTGTCTGAGCAAAAGATCTGAATACTTATGACCATGTGATATTTCAGTTTTTCTTTTTTAATAAATATGCAAAACTTTCTACATTTCTGTTTTTTTTCAGTCAAGATGGGGTGCAGAGTGTACATTACATTAATGAGAAAAAAACTGAACATTTTGTATTTACCAAATGGCTTCAATGAAACAAAAAGTGAAAAATGTAAAGGGGTCTGAATACTTTCCATACCCACTATATGTCTCCACCCTTACCATTGTATGGTAACATGATTAAGGGTTTCGCTATCTAAATCTAGTTATTTTATCTCCTACCATGGCATTTTAATTCACTGACTGGAGTGTTTTCTTTTTGCACCAATAAAGAAAAGGTTTGGGGTTTTCGTGAAACTGGATTTTTCTTTATTTGGATTTTTCTTTCTTTGCTAATTAGGAGAGGGGGGAGTCTGCAGCACTGAAGAGAAGCAGGTAGGTGCTGGGAAATGTAGTTTTAGCAGTGCAAGAATAGGATTGCCCAAATTCAGCTACATGTAGCTGGATGTATAGAGAGTCAGATGTAAATTCAAAAGGTACAATTGTACAAAACAGAATCTTTATGCTGGGCTTGGTCTGTACATTAACAAGAAGAATGCTTTTACAGTGTTTTGTGAAAAATGATGTGATTGTGAGGCTGCCGTCACACTATCAGTATTTGGTCAGTATTTTACATCAGTATTTGTAAGCCAAAACCAGGAGTGGGTGATAAATACAGAAGTGGTGCATATGTTTCTATTATACTTTTCCTCTAATTGTTCCACTCCTGTTTTTGGCTTACAAATACTGAGGTAAAATACTGACCAAATACTGCTAGTGTGACGGCAGCCTGAGAATAACCCTTTGAAATGGAGATTGTCAATGCCATTGCCAGCAAGCCTGTTAACAAGAGGAAATGTGACACATCCTCATTAGACATTGGCAGACATTCCTGGAGAATGTATTTATACAAAAAATATGCCAAGGATACCAATGGCACGTAAAGCAGCCTAGTAGGGATGTACAATAATCATCCTCTATGTGCCTATGCAGATATGATTAAATGTTTACTTCCATTGGAAGACAGGCAGAAACCCAATTCTGGCCTTTTAACGCTAGGATACAGGAAAAGTTGCCAAAATAGCCAAAAATAAGTCATGAAAACCCAGACACTCATCTTAAATATCTCCTCTACCAGATGAATGACCCAGACCTAAAAGGATTCTCAAGATTATAAATAACTTTGCAGTCCCATGAAACATATAGCAGAGGATTGTTCTGGAACATCTCTACAGATCTGAATGACAAGAGAAGCATTTCCCCAGTGCTGATGTATAAAGCAGCCTGTGTTTTCATGACATCTTTACACAATTGTAGCTTATGGCATGATGTCACACACCTTCAGCTGGTTAGGAGGACTCATGATTAGACGCTTGGTTAACAAGCAGCACATTTGCTTTCTACGTCTGGCTTTTCAAGGCTCAGTTTGAGCTCAATGGATTCTTATTTCAAGGCAAAAAAAAGTTGAAACTTGTCCGACACACTAAATTAGTCTTCCTTCTCTTGATTTTCAATGAACGGGACTTATAGATTTTCTTAAGTAGGATTAGTGGATTTTAGCATAGAAGTTGCATCAATCTCAACTTTGGGCACCCAGAGAATACATGAATAGGGGGTTTACGGTGCTTCACACATACAGGTTGTTTTTTTACTTTATTTTTGTTGAAACTTGCTACTTTAAAAAGGAGCTGTCATTTCCCAAACATGTAATTTATTTTACCTGGTGTAAATGTGGCTGTTTTCTCCTGAATCTGGCAATGTTTTACTTTTTCTCCTACGCTTTTCCATTCCTGAGATATGACCTCCTCTTCTCTGCATATAATTCTAGTCTTTTTAGACAACTGGGCATTAGGGTGACAATGTGTTCTATAGAAAAAATTGAAACTAGTTTTATTCAAAGTCTTACCCCGTATAATTGTTACACATAATGATCTCTAGTTTCCATTAAAAAATCGTTTCTTTTGGTTGTGTTTAAAAGGTGGCTCACTGTCACTGTCAGCCCCTGAACACTAAATAGCCATTAAAATAGGATTTGGGTAGTTTTAATGTAGAGCATCAATAAGGGCCCCGCCACTCCTTGAAACTCTCTCCAATTTTCTTCTTTGTAATTTGTAAAAAATATTAAATATTATTAATATTAGCTTATATTTCCTGTTTCAAAGTAAACTTGCCAGATTTCAGACATCTTTCAGTATTATTCACTGTTTTAGGTAAGTCTGAGCTCTGAATATCTACGCAGGAGCCTACACCACTCCCATGCATCTTTTACTTTCTCATGAACTTTGTGCCAAAAATTCACTTTAATTTATAATAGTAATTTACAAGTGTTGATCAGCAATATTAGGGTGAGCTGCAGCAACTAGGGATGGGCGAATCCCTGTGTATTTGGCTTTGGCCACAATCCCTGTCCAGCCTGCACTGGAAGTGAATGGAGTGGAGGGTGAGCATGAGCAGTAGCACACACTCACACTCCATTCACTGTCCCAGCTTCCGTCCCAGACAATAAAGTTTGTTGAAAGGCTGAATGCAGGGCAGCCAATCAATTTGTAGCTGTAGCCCTCACGCAGTCATTGGCACAGGTTGCTAATGGCGAAGGAGAAGATGTATTTCCGAATACGCAATGAGCCACTCATAAGCATCAAGAATAAAAAGGCTCGACTGGACTTTGCTAAAAAACATCTAAAAAAGCCAGCGCAGTTCATGATCCAAAGCATACCACATCATCTGTAAAACATGGCGGAGGCAGTGTGATGGCTTGGGCATGCATGGCTGCCAGTGGCACTGGGTCACTAGTGTTTATTGATGATGTGACACAGGACAGAAGCAGCCGAATGAATTCTGAGGAATTCAGAGCCATACTGTGTGCTCAGATCCAGCCAAATGCAGCCAATCTGATTGGTCGTCGTTTTATACTACAGATGGACAATGACCCAAAACATAAAGCCAAAGCAACCCAGGAGTTTATTAACCCCTTTCTGACCTCGGACGGGATAGTACGTCCGAGGTCAGAAGCCCCGCTTTGATGCAGGGCTCCGCGGTGAGCCCGCATCAAAGCCGGGACATGTCAGCTGTTTTGAACAGCTGACATGTGCCCGTAATAGGCGCGGGCAGAATCGCGATCTGCCCGCACCTATTAACTAGTTAAATGCCGCTGTCAAACGCAGACAGCGGCATTTAACTACCGCATCCGTCCGGGCGGCCGGAAATGATGTCATCGCCGACCCCCGTCACATGATCGGGGGTCGGCGATGCGTCTCCATTGTAACCATAGAGGTCCTTGAGACCTCTATGGTTACTGATCGCCGGTGGCTGTGAGCGCCACCCTGTGGTCGGCGCTCACAGCACACCTCTATTTCTGCTACATAGCAGCGATCAGCAGATCGCTGCTATGTAGCAGAGGCGATCGAGTTGTGCCTGCTTCTAGCCTCCCATGGAGGCTATTGAAGCATGGCAAAAGTTAAAAAAAAAAGTTGAAAAAAATGTTAAAAAAATAAAAAAAATATAAAAGTTTAAATCACCCCCCTTTCGCCCCAATCAAAATAAATCAATAAAAAAAATATAAAATCTACGCATATTTGGTATCGCCGCGCTCAGAATCGCCCGATCTATCAACTAAAAAAAAGCATTAACCTGATCGCTAAACAGCGTAGCGGGAAAAAAATTCGAAACACCAGAATTACGTTTTTTTGGTCGCCACGACATTGCATTAAAATGCAATAACGGGCGATCAAAAGAACGTATCTGCACCGAAATGCTATCATTAAAAACATCATCTTGGCACGCAAAAAATAAGCCCTCAACCGACCCCAGATCACGAAAAATGGAGACGCTATGGGTATCGGAAAATGGCGCAATTTTTTTTTTTTTAGCAAAGTTTGGAATTTTTTTTCACCACTTAGATAAAAAACAACCTAGTCATGTTAGGTGTCTGTGAACTCGTACTGACCTGGACAATCATAATGGCAGGTCAGTTTTAGCATTTAGTGAACCTAGCAAAAAAGCCAAACAAAAAACAAGTGTGGGATTGCACTTTTTTTGCAATTTCACCACACTTGGAATTTTTTTCCCGTTTTCTAGTACACGACATGCTAAAGCCAATGATGTCGTTCAAAAGTACAACTCGTCCCACAAAAAATAAGCCCTCACATGGCCAAATTGACGGAAAAATAAAAAAGTTATAGCTCTGGGAAGGAGGGGAGTGAAAAACGAACACGGAAAAACGAAAAATCCCAAGGTCATGAAGGGGTTAAAGCAAAGAAGTGGAATATTCTTGAATGGCCAAGTCAGTCACCTGATCTCAACCCAATTGAGCATGCATTTCACTTGTTAAAGACTATACTTCAGACAGAAAGGCCCACAAACAAACAGCAACTGAAAACCACCGCAGTGAAGGCCTGGCAGAGCATCAAAAAGGAGGAAAGACAGCGTCTGGTGATGTCCATGAGTTGAAGACTTCAGGCAGTCATTGCCAACAAAGGGTTTTCAACCAAGTACTAGAAATGAACATTTTATTTAAAATTATTTAATCTGTCCAATTACGGTACTTTTGGACCCTTTAAAAACAGGGTGGCACATGTTAAAGAGCTGAAACTCCTAAACCCTTCATCCAATTTTAATGAAAGCTGAAAGTCTGAACTTCAACTGCATGTGAATTGGTTTGCTTAAAATTCATTGTGGTAATGTCTATAACCAAAATTAGAAAAATGTTGTCTCCGTCCAAATATATATGGACCTAACAGTGAAGTACTTCGGTTCCGGGAGAAAGCAAAAATCCCGACAAGGCAACAATATCACGTGATCATTAAGGTGAAGAGCCTGTTTGGTCAATGGAAGAGTCTCAAGCAGAATGCTAAACAGCAAACCAAAACACAAGAATCCAATGAGAAGGAATTTGTTAATAAATTTGATGATTTGTTTGATGTTGCTCATGCTGATGCCATGAAACTTATAAAACTTCAGGAAGACTGTTATTTCTTGCTTGCTCAAAGAAAAAAGATTGTCCTGGGACCATTAGACTGAAAGCTAGCTAAGGTCGAGAAAGGTAGATTTATGAGAGAATTACAGGCAGAGAAAATAAGAAAAAAGCAAACGGAGCAGGTTAAGTAGTCGAAAGTATCGGCTGAATTTTGCAGTAATAATGCAGTACAGTCCGATCCGGGTGTATGCTGTGTGACAGGAAGGAAAGTGCAGGGAAAGAAGAAGAGATGTGTAATGTGAATCCTGTTGTAAATGTTGTGAAGAACCTGGATGTGCTGCATAAAGAAAATAGAAAAATTGTTCATTTGAAAGTTGAAATGGACTGTGTCTCAATCTGTGAAAAACCATCTAAAGGAAGCCTGCAGCAGAGCAGAGGAGACCCTGAGACGCAGAAAGCGGAGCTACAGGTATACAAGGTAATGGACATTATTTTCATGTGATGGAAGGCTAGGGCACAGATGCCCAGGAGTCCTCGGCCATGATTACGACCCTGGCTCTCTCACACAATACTTAACTGCATATGAACAGCACAAGCTAAGGCTGTATTAGAGGTTCTGCAGGATTGGTAGCTTTTGGATAAAGCAAAGTTTATGTCATTCAAAACGACTAGTAATATCACTGGCACAAAGGCTGGTGCGTGCGTCCTTTTGCAAAAGAAACTGAAGAAAGAACTACCAGGTTTGCCATGTAGGCATCACATTCATGAGCTAATTATTGCAAGCATGTTTGATAAATTGTGGCTGGCATCAACAGGTACAAATATAAAATTGTTTGAGATATTTTAGACTGCCTGGAATCAACTGAATAAAACCAAGTTTTCAGCTGGAATGGAAGATGGCATAGTTTCAAATGAGCTAGGTCCACTTAAGGAGTGTCTAATTGAATTTTGCACCAACCAGCTTGCACAATGACATCCAAGAGATGATTTCAAGAGATTGTTAACCCTGGCACTCCTGTTCCTTGGTTCGCCAGCAAACCCAGACGTAAACATAGGGTCACGATGGAGGGCCAAAGTGCTATATGCTCTAAAGATCTTCATGTTTCGTCACCAATTAAGTATAACTTTGACCGAGTTAAAAAATCTCTCTCAAATTTGCACTTTTACGGTATACTTATGCTTGAAGGCTTGGTAGCTTTGTCAGATCACAGCCATATCGACTTGACATTACTGTAAGAACTTGTCGCTTACAAAGGAATCAAAAAGCCTGTTGCTGAGCCAGCAATAATAACTTTCAACAGACACCTGTAGTACCTCAGTGAGATTATGTTGGGTCTGCGTCTTTGTGACAGTGAGGTTACAACTGAAATGGTTGAGATGCTCCTGGATCTGCAGAACGAAGGCAACGATGTCTGCTCAACTGGCGTGCAGCTTGCCAAAGACCTGGTGTCACACATGAAGCTTAATTACGTCATGTCGTACAACACAAAAAAATGGAAATAAACCAAGATTTCCTTCATTAAGATCCTTGTCTGTGGCACACTAATGCAAGTTACAGCATTGCATCCTCAAAAGTTGTGGGATTGAAAATCGTGACTGATGCCTGTGGAGACACAGGGGGTCGGCGGACGCCCAGGTCCGCTAGCCACAACCGCATGGACCAGGGATCGTCCTGCATAATGCCCGCTCTCTCGTTAAAGTGGGCATAATTCTACTCAGACAACACAGGGTGAGGGTAAAATTGTGGCAATACTTTATTGAACCACAAAACAGGCAGATAACGCATAGAACAGTCCCAGCAAAATTTCCCAAGATGGCGCACATTACAGAGTCTCACCCTTCTGCTGACCCACCAGGATAATGGCAGATGTTACGTCAGTGCTTCCAGGGTCGGCTACCCCACCTGTGGTACACACACAGAGAGGAGGTAACGACAAGTGCAGGAAGACGACAGTCCATTGAGTCCATACGAGGTACAAGGCCAGCTGACACTAGAGTCACAACCTGGCTTATCAGAACATCTCCATGGAGCCAGGTGACCAGCGGGTCCCAATCCTGGCTTTCTGCAAATGTATCCATGGTCGAGCAATGGTCAATGGTGCAGATCTGTATTCTTCAAGCCGGAGCCGAAAACCCCTAGGTTGTTTCCTGTAGAATGATAGATCCGTGTCCCTCGAGATGGTGCCATAATATTGGCTGCTACCTTGTCTCTGATCCTTTGGATGAATAAATCTTGGCAGAATCTCTGGCTGTCTCTCTGTCTCTGAGTCTCTTTATACAGAAGCATGTAACCTATATTTAGATTTACCCCATGTCCTTCAGTCCAGCAGCAAGATAAAGGGAACAATCGTGATGAGATCAAATAGCATTACTTGATTATTTCATCTATTTGCATAGTTTTTCCCTCTCTGCTTTCGAAGTCAACAAACTGGCTCCATAACACAATGCATAATTAGCATATCAGCAAACATCACTAGTCATCAAAGATAAGCGCACACTATATTATATGAAATAGCAGTTTACAAGTCACTATTACAGGCTTACGCAAGCAAAAGTATAGGTAACAGCATATTCTTCTTGGTTTGCTAAAAATAGTTGTCTGAGTAATTAAGATATAATACGGTTTCTTCACAATGCCACCAAATCCTCCATTGCACTCATGAGTGCATTCCATTTGTCACAGAGCACTGAAGAAAACCAGAAACAGTTTATTCTCCAGTGTATGGAGAAGCATCCCCATGGCTATCCTAAACCAAACAAAGCGTGTTTCGTTAAAAGAAGTGAAACCGTGAAACTACTGTAAATTGTACATTTACTTTGCTGAAAGACAATTATTACAAATAATTGTTAGTTTTGTTATGACTGAGCCACCAGTAAACAATGTTGCAATGTTACAAAATTGTGTGTATGTTTTAATCACACAAAAGGGAATTATTCCCAAGGGTGAGACCTAAAATCTGCACAAAATTTTTTTTGATTGTCACCCTACTGGGCATAGCCCTCAAGAATATAGCCACTGAATGTTAGGAGTCGAGTTTCCTCTGCTGCACAGAGGGAATCTCGATCCGTGTCTGCTGCGGTCTCCCATTCTGCTTCGGCCGCAGTGGGCTCTGCTCAGCGGAGGCGTCGCTCCCAGCGTCTCGCTGCGACTGATTCTGTGCAAAGGGTTAATGCTGCCTTTTCCGGCTCTCCTGTTGTACCCTGCACTGATCTGCGGCGAGCGGGCTTCCCTGGGACTAAGTCCTTATTTGCACACACTGAGCATGCCCAGGACAGGATCTCCCGTTGGAGATCGAGGGTCACATGCTCAGGTGCTGCAGCACATCCCATTGGTCCTCTTGGCAGGTCCTGAAAGGGCAAAACTTCTGTAGCAGCTTCCTGTGCTGCAACTATATAAACTGCGCATGACCGCACGGCCATGCGCTAGTATTGTCTTGATAATATGTGTGTGTGTTGTGAGTGAAAGTCGCTCTTTAACCCCTTAGTGACAGAGCCAATTTGGTACTTAATGACCAGGCCAATTTTTGCAATTCTGACCACTGTCACTTTATGAGGTTATAACTCTGGAACGCTTCAACGGATCCCGCTGATTCTGAGATTGTTTTTTCGTGACATATTGTACTTCATGTTAGTGGTAACATTTCTTCGATATTACTTGCGATTATTTATGAAAAAAACGGAAATATGGCGAAAATTTTTAAAATTTTGCAATTTTCAAACTTTGTATTTTTATGCCCTTAAATCAGAGAGATATGTCACGAAAAATAGTTAATAAATAACATTTCCTACATGTCTACTTTACATCAGCACAATTTTGGAAACAAAATTTTTTTTTGTTAGGGAGTTATAAGGGTTAAAAGTTGACCAGCAATTTCTCATTTTTACAACACCATTTTTTTTTAGGGACCACATCACATTTGAAGTCATTTTGAGGGGTCTATATGATAGAAAATAATGAAGTGTGACACCATTCTAAAAACTACACCCCTCAAGGTTCTCAAAACCACATTCAAGAAGTTTATTAACCCTTTACGTGCTTCACAGGAACTGAAACAATGTGGAAGGAAAAAATGAACATTTAACTTTTTTTTGCAAACATCTTAATTCAGAACCATTTTTTTTATTTTCACAAGTGTAAAAACAGAAATGTAACCATAAATTTTGTTATGCAATTTCTCCTGAATACGCCAATACCCCATATGTGGGGGTAAACCACTGTTAGGGCGCACCGCAGAACTTAGAAGTGAAGGAGCGCCGTTTGACTTTTTCAATGCAGAATTGGCTGGAATTGAGATCGGACACCATGTCACATTTAGAGAGCCCCTGATGTACCTAAACAGTGGAAACTCCCCACAAGTGACACCATTTTGGAAACTAGACCCCTTAAGGAACTTATCTAGATGTGTGGTGAGCACTTTGAACCCCCAAGTGCTTCACAGAAGTTTATAACGTAGAGCCGTGAAAATAAGAAATCGCTTTTGTTTACACAAAAATGACCTTTTCGCCCACAAATTCTTATTTTCACAAGGGTAACAGGAGAAATTAGACCACAAAAGTTGTTGTGCAATTTCTCCTGAGTACGCTGATACCCAATATGTGGGGGTAAACAACTGTTAGGGCGCACCGCAGAGCTTGGAAGAGAAGGAGTGCCGTTTTACTTTTTCAATGTAGAATTGGCTGGAATTGAGATTGGACGCCATGTCGCGTTTGGAGAGCCCCTGATGTGCCTAAACAGTGGAAACCCCCCACAAGTGACACCATTTTGGAAACTAGACCCCTTAAGGAACTTATCTAGATGTGTGGCGAGCACTTTGAACCCCCATGTGCTTCACAGAAGTTTATAACGTAGAGCCGTGAAAAAAAAAATTGCATTTTTTCTACAAAAATGATCTTTTTGCCCACAAATTTTTATTTTCACAAGGGTAACAGAAGAAATTAGACCACTAAAGTTGTTGTGCAATTTCTCCTGAGTACGTCGATACCCAATATGTGGGGGTAAACCACTGTTTGGGCGCACCGCAGAGCTTGGAAGAGAAAGAGTGCCGTTTTACTTTTTCAATGTAGAATTGGCTGGAATTGAGATCGGACGCCATGTCGCGTTTGGAGAGCCCCTGATGTGCCTAAACAGTAGAAATCCCCCACAAGTGACCCCATTTTGGAAACTAGACCCCCCATGGAACTTATCTAGATGTGTGGTAAGAACCTTGAATGCCCAAGTGCTTCACAGAAGTTTATAATGCAGAGCCGTGAAAATAAAAAATATTTTTTTTTTCCACAAAAAAGATTTTTTAGCCACCAAATTTTTATTTTCACAAGGGTAACAAGAGAAATTGGACCCCAAAAGTTGTTGTCCAATTTGTCCTGAGTATGCTGGTACCCCATATGTGGGGGTAAACCACTGTTTGGGCGCACGGCAGAGCTCGGAAGGAAGGAGCGCCGTTTTGGAATGCAGACTTTGATAGAATGGTCTGCGGGTATTATGTTGCGTTTGCAGAGCCCCTGATGTACCTAACCAGTAGAAACCCTCCACAAGTGACCCCATTTTGGAAACTAGACCCCCCAAGGAACTTATCTAGATGTGTGGTGAGAACTTTGAATGCCCAAGTGCTTCACAGAAGTTTAGAATGCAGAGTCGTGAAAATAAAAAATATTATTTTTTTCCACAAAAAAGATATTGTAGCCCCCAAGTTTTTATTTTCACAAGGGTAACAGGAGAAATTGGACTGCAATAGTTGTTGTCCAATTTATCCCGAGTACGCTGATGCGCCATATGTGGGGGTAAACCACTGTTTGGGCGCACGGCAGAGCTCGGAAGGGAAGGAGCGCCTTTTTGGAATGCAGACTTTGATAGAATGGTCTGTGGGCATTATGTTGCGATTGCAGAGCCCCTGATGTACCTAAACTGTAGTAACCCCCCACAAGTGACCCCATTTTGGAAACTAGACCCCTCAAGGAACTTATCTAGATGTGTGGTGAGAACTTTGAATGCCCAAGTGCTTCACAGAAGTTTAGAATGCAGAGTCGTGAAAATAAAAAATATTATTTTTTTCACAAAAAAGATTTTGTAGCCCCCAAGTTTTTATTTTCACAAGGTTAACAAGAGAAATTGGACCCCAGAAGTTGTTGTCCAATTTATCCCGAGTACGCTGATGCCCCATATGTGGGGGTAACCCACTGTTTGGGCGCACGGCAGAGCTCAGAAGGGAGGGAGCACCATTTGACTTTTTGAGCGCAAAATTGGCTGTCGTATTTGGAGACCCCCTGATGTACCTAAACAGTGGAAACCCCCCAATTCTAGCTCCAACCCTAACCCCAACACACCCCTGACCCTAATCCCAACCTCATCCATAATCCTAATCACTAACCCTAACCATAATCACAACCCTTACCCCAAAACAACCCTAATGTCAACCCTAACCATAACCCTAATCAAAACCCTAAATCCAACACACCCCTAATCCTAATCTCAACCCTAACCTCAAACCTAACCCTAATCCCAATACACCCCTAATCACAACCCTAACCTTAACCCTAATCCCAAACCTAACCCTAATCCCAAGCGTAACCCTAATGCCAACCCTAACCCTAATACGAACCCTAATCCAAACCCTAACCCTAATCCCAGCTCTAACCCTAACTTTAGCCCCAACCCTAGCCCTAACTTTAGCCCCAACCCTAACCCTAGCCCTAGGGCTACTTTCACACTTGCGTCGTTTGGCATTCCATCGCAATCCGTCGTTTTGGACAAGAAACGGATCCTGCAAATGTGCCCGCAGGATGCGTTTTTTGCCCATAGACTTGTATTGCCGACGGATCGTGACGGATGGCCACACGTCGCGTCCGTCGTGCACTGGATCAGTTGTGTTTTGGCGGAGCGTCGGCACAAAAAAAGTTCAATGAAACGTTTTTTTGTACGTCGCATCCGCCATTTCTGACCGCGCATGCGTGGCCGTAACTCCGCCCCCTCCTCCCCAGGACATAGATTGGGCAGCGGATGTGTTGAAAAACTACAGCTGCTGCCCACGTTGTGCACAATTTTCACAACGTGCGTCAGTATGTCGGGCCGACGCATTGCGACGGCCCCGTACCGACGTAAGTGTGAAAGAAGCCTAACCCTAAGTTTAGCCCCAACCCTAACCCTAAATTTAGCCCCAACCCTAACCCTAAATTTAGCCCCAACCCTAGCCCTAACCCTAGCCCTACCCCTAACCTAACCCTACCCCTAACCCTACCCCTAACCCTAACCTAACCCTACCCCTAACCTAACCCTACCCCTAACCCAACCCCTAACCCTACCCCTAACCTAACCCTACCCCTAACCCTAACCTAACCCTACCCCTAACCTAACCCTACCCCTAACCCTACCCCTAACCCTACCCCTAACCCTACCCCTACCCCTAACCCTAACCCTACCCCTAACCCTACCCCTAACCCTAACCCTACCCCTAACCTAACCCTAACCCTAACCCTAACCCTACCCCTAACCCTACCCCTAACCCTAATTTTAGCCCCAACTGCTGTTCTCCTGCCGGCCGGCAGATGGAGACAGATGGCGGGCGCACTGGGCATGCGTCCGCCATGTTCTGCTGCCGGCGGCCAGGAGGAGCAGCAAGAGGATCCAGGGACCTAGGTGAGTATGCTAGGGTCCCCGAATCCCCCTATTTCTCTGTCCTCTGATGTGCGATCACATCAGAGGACAGAGAATTACACTTTACTTTTTTTTTTTTTTTTTGCGGTCGCCGGTAAACAGTTAATTACCGGCGATCGCAAAACAGGGGTCGGTAATACCGACCCCGATCGTGCTCTTTGGGGTCTCGGCTACCCCCGGCAGCCGAGACCCCAAAGATTCTCCCGGTGCCGGCCGGCGGGCGCACTGCGCATGCGCCCGCCATTTTGAAGATGGCGGCGCCCACCGGGAGACACGAGGAGCATCGGGGGAGCTAGGTGAGTATTGGGGGGCCACCTGGGACCCCTTTTCTCTGTCCTCCGATGTGCGATCACATCGGAGGACAGAGAAATTAAAAAGAGATTGCATTTTTTTTTTTTTTGCGATCGCCGGTAAACGGTTAATTACCGGCGATCGCAAATGCGGGGTGGGTTAAAAACCCCCCGAATCATGTTCTCTGGGGTCTCGGCTACCCTCGGTAGCCGAGACCCCGGAGAAAATCGGCCTCTGGGGGGCGCTATGGACTTTTTCCACAGCGCCATTAATTAACGGCGCTGTGGTTTAAGTACCCTTAGCGGCCGCCGTTAAAAGGCGTATCGGCGGTCGCTAAGGGGTTAAAATACCCTCCCTATTGGATGACTGTTCGCGGAAGGTGTATGTTTGCTATCTAGCGCCCGACTTATCCAACAGCACGTTACACACATAACAGCGTCTAGTTGCTGTGACCGCCTGTACGGGGCCGTGCGCTTCCTCTGCGCTTTCCTTACCCAAGCCTGGGTGGTTAGTGGCGTCCGTCAGTGCGGCACTGCATGCAATCTCGTGCCTTTATATACTATTTTAATAGTTTCCTTACACACCCAGTTGCGGTGTTGTGCCAGCAAGTGGTCTAATCGAACTTTAATCCTGTGTTGGGGTTGTGTTCGCTGACTTCTTGCTCGTGCTCTATGTGCGGTACCGCGGTCCTGTGACTCAACAGGATCGCTTCCTTCAAGCAGGGTGAAGTTAACCCGTGCGTATATACTTATAGTACCGTCACATAGTCCGTCTTAGTAGCAGCAGGGTTTTTACCTGCACGGTGGACCTCGGACTGCGAACGCACCTAGTTTCATATCATCTATACTTGGTGCGTTCCGCCAGTCCTTAACATAATACTAGCGCCAATGTCTGGCTAGTAATGACGGACGATCAGCGTTTACAGCGGTACATCCAGCAGCTGGAGGGAAGGTTGGCGTCTCTAGAGCGTTCAACCTCAGCTGTGGATGTTACTGCTGTCGCTGTTCAGGCTGCAAGTGTGGCTGCAGCTACTTTGTCCACTGCCACCCCTGTACCGACGCTATCTCGCCTCCCGCTACCAGAGAAATATTCTGGTGACAGTAAGTCCTGTAGGGGTTTCGTGAGTCAGTGCTCAATACATCTCGAGCTTCTGGCCTCTCGTTTCCCTACAGAGCGGGCTAAGGTGGGCTTTATCATATCCTTATTGTCGGACAGGGCGTTGCAGTGGGCTACGCCGCTGTGGGAGCGTGGCGATCATGTGGTGCAGAGTGCTCCATTATTCCTGAGCACTCTGAAACAGGTCTTTTTAGGACCTCGTGTCACCCATGATACGGCGCTCCAACTGTTGGCATTGACTCAGGGCTCGTCCATGGTCAGTCTTTTTGCCGTCCACTTCCGCACTCTAGCATCTGAGCTGGAGTGGTCGGATAAAGCCCTTATCCCTATATTTTGGAGGGGGCTGGCTGACCACGTTAAGGACGCCCTGGCCACTAGGGAGATTCCCGCCACACTGGAAGAATTAATGACAGTATCTACTCGTATTGACCTCCGTTTTCACGAGCGGAGGTTAGAGCGAGTCCAGTGTAGGCAGAGGTTTCGGCTGGCTCCCACCTTCGCCAAACCTTTGGAATCTCCAGTCCAGGCTCCTGAGCCCCATGAACCTAAGGTAGTGTCACGAGCGGGATCTAAGTCCCGGACCGCTCGTGCACCCCAGGTTTGCCATGTATGCCAACAGTCAGGACATCTTGCCACCAGATGTCATCAGCGGTCGAGGAAACGTCAGCGTCTAGTGGTAGTAGTTGGAGGTGCACTAGACACTGCGACGTTTGCCTCCAAATTGTCCTTTAAGGGGACAATTACTTTTGGCTCATCCTCCCACTCGGTAGAGCTCTGCGTGGATTCTGGGGCGGAGGGCAATTTTATGTCTTCTGCTTTCGCCCAACGTCACGCAATACCCCTGGTTATGCTACCTCAACCAGTAACGGTACGAGTGGTGAATGGGTCGACACTCCCCGCACAGATAACACATCAGACCATCCCTTTTACTCTGTCCATGTCACCATCCCATCAGGAGATTATATCTCTGCTCATCATTCCTGAGGGGATTGATGAGGTCCTGTTGGGGATACCTTGGTTACGGTACCACTCTCCTCACATCGAGTGGTCCTCAGGCAGAATTCTGGGATGGGGTGAATCATGTGGGGGTAGGTGTCACCGAGAGTGTGTTCAGGTTGCTACTACTGAGGTACCCGCAGATCTATCCTCTCTCCCCAAGCAATATTGGTCTTACACAGACGTGTTCTCCAAAAAGGCGGCGGAGACCCTTCCGCCCCATCGCCCCTATGACTGTCCTATCGATCTCTTGCCTGGTGCGGAGCCTCCCGGGGGTCGAGTTTATCCATTATCTCTCCCGGAGACGGAGGCCATGTCTCAGTACATTCAAGAGAATCTGGCAAGAGGATTTATCAGGAAGTCAGTGTCACCTGCTGGGGCAGGGTTCTTCTTCGTGCAGAAGAAGAATGGGGAACTACGTCCATGCATAGACTACAGGGGTCTTAACGCTATCACCGTTAAGAACAAGTATCCTTTGCCCTTGATATCCGAGCTCTTCGATAGGCTTCGGGGAGCTAGAGTGTTTACTAAATTAGATCTGCGGGGTGCTTATAACCTGATTCGCATCCGTGAGGGGGACGAATGGAAAACGGCGTTTAACACCAGAGATGGGCACTATGAGTATCTGGTGATGCCCTTCGGGCTCTGTAATGCCCCAGCCGTTTTCCAAGACTTTGTCAACGACATCTTCCGGGATATGCTTTCCACCTCAGTTGTAGTCTATCTGGATGATATTCTCATCTTTTCTCCAGATATAGACTCCCACCGGAGAGATGTTGGCAGAGTCTTCGACCTCCTACGGGCAAACTCTCTTTATGCTAAGTTGGAGAAGTGTATGTTTGAGCAGGAGTCTTTACCGTTCCTGGGCTATATCATCTCCGCCCAGGGATTGGCTATGGATCCTGCCAAACTACAGGCTGTGATGGACTGGCAAGAGCCCCATTCTCTTAAAGCGGTGCAGCGCTTTATGGGGTTCATTAACTATTACCGCCAGTTCATTCCCCACTTCTCAACTCTGGTAGCTCCCTTGGTAGCCCTCACCAAGAATGGAGCGAATCCCAAATTGTCGTCGGAAGAGGTCTCCAAGGCCTTCACTTCTATTAAGTCCCACTTTGCTAGCGCTCCCATCTTACATCGTCCCGATGTGGATAAGCCATTCCTAATGGAGGTGGATGCCTCATCCGTTGGTGCTGGAGCAGTCCTCTATCAAAAGGATGCTCAAGGTCGGAAGCATCCATGCTTCTTCTTCTCTAAGACCTTCACGCCAGCGGAGAGAAACTACTCCATCGGGGATAGGGAGTTGCTAGCAATGAAATTGGCCTTTTCAGAGTGGAGACACCTTCTGGAAGGTGCGCGGTTTCCCTTCCAAGTTTACACGGACCACAAAAATTTGGTCTACTTGCAAACAGCCCAGCGGCTAAATTCTCGCCAAGCCAGATGGTCCTTGTTCTTTTCCCGGTTCCACTTTTCCCTTCATTTTCTCGCCGGGGAGAAGAATATTCGTGCTGACGCTCTCTCTCGCTCCCTTATGTCAACTGAAGAGGAGGAAGAGGAGCCTCGGCTTATTGTCCCTTCTGAGAGCCTGAGAACCGTAGCGCCGGTTTCGCTGGAGTCTGTGCCTCCGGGCAAGACTTTTGTGCCCATTAATTTGCGACCGGAGGTTCTCTCTTGGGCTCATTCGTCCAGGGTGGGTGGACACTTTGGGACAAAGAGGACATCTGAGCTTCTGGCGAGGACGTACTGGTGGCCGCATATGGTCCGGGATGTCAGGGATTATATTCTGGCGTGTGTCTCCTGCGGCAAAAAAAATCTCCGCGGCAAAGGTCAGCTGGGTTGCTCTATCCCTTGCCGGTGGCAGATAGGCCCTGGGAGATGGTCGGGATGGACTTTGTCGTGGGTTTACCCAAATCTCGCGGCTGTACCATCATTTGGGTCATCACCGATCATTTCTCAAAAATGGTGCATTTGGTGCCGCTACCACGGTTACCTTCTGCACGGGCCTTGGCAGCGTTGTTCATTAAACACATCTTCCGCCTACATGGTATGCCTGAAAAAACTGTCAGTGACCGGGGTCCCCAGTTTGCGTCTCGGTTCTGGAGAGAGCTTTGTCGTCTTCTCAGTATTGAGTTGAATCTCTCTTCCGCTTATCATCCCGAGACGAATGGGTTAGTAGAGAGGGCCAACCAGACCTTGGTCACATACCTGCGACATTTTGTTTCAGCCAGGCAGGATGACTGGGCATCCTTGCTATCGTGGGCAGAGTTTGCGCTGAACAACGCCGTAGCCGACTCCACTGGACAAACCCCATTCCTCCTCAACTATGGTCAGCATCCACGGGTACCTGTGCCTATGCCCGTGTCTTCCGCAGACTCCAGGGTGGCAGACTGGGCTGTGGAGGCACGGGATATTTGGGACCGCACTCAGGATGCCATTCGGGCCTCTAAGGAGAGAATGAGGTCCTCCGCCGATGCTCATCGGCGCCCAGCTCCGACCTTTGCTCCTGGCAACTTGGTGTGGCTCTCCGCCCGTAACATCAGGCTGCGAGTTGAGTCCACTAAGTTTGCTCCTCGCTACTTGGGTCCCTTCAAGGTCCTCGAACAGGTTAATCCTGTGGTCTACCGTCTGGCCCTTCCTCCACGCCTTGGTATCACCGACACCTTTCATGTGTCCCTCCTTAAGCCCGTATACATGTCCCGGTTTTCTGAGTCATCTGCCGAGACATCGGGTTCGTCTACGGATGATTTCGAGGTGAACACTATCTTGGGGTGCAAGGTGGTACGTGGCAAAAAAATTTTTTGGGTGGACTGGAAGGGTTACGGCCCTGAGGATAGGTCCTGGGAGCCTGCTGAGCACATTCGGGCTCCGCAGCTTATTGCTGCCTTCGAACATAGCGAGGCCCAAGGAGGGGGGGCTCTAGGAGGGGGGGGGGTAATGTTAGGAGTCGAGTTTCCTCTGCTGCACAGCTGGAATCTCGATCCGTGTCTGCTGCGGTCTCCCATTCTGCTTCGGCTCAGTGGGCTCTGCTCAGCGGAGGCGTCGCTCCCAGCATCTCGCTGGGACTGATTCTGTTACTGGGTAAAGGGTTCTGCTGCCTTTTCCGGCTCTCCTGTTGTACCCTGCACTGATCTGCGGCGAGCGGGCTTCCCTGGGACTAAGTCCTTATTTGCTCACACTGAGCATGCCCAGGACAGGATCTCCCGTTGGAGATCGTGGGTCACATGCTCAGGTGCTGCAGCACATCCCATTGGTCCTCTTGGCAGGTCCTGAAAGGGCAAAACTTCTGTAGCAGCTTCCTGTGCTGCAACTATATAAACTGCGCATGACCGCACGGCCATGCGCTAGTATTGTCTTGATAATATGTGTGTGTGTTGTGAGTGAAAGTCGCTCTTTAAAATACCCTCCCTATTGGATGACTGTTCGCGGAAGGTGTATGTTTGCTATCTAGCGCCCGACTTATCCAACAGCACGTTACACACATAACAGCGTCTAGTTGCTGTGACCGCCTGTACGGCGCCGTGCGCTTCCTCTGCGCTTTCCTTACCCAAGCCTGGGTGGTTAGTGGCGTCCGTCAGTGCGGCACTGCATGCACTCTCGTGCCTTTATATACTATTTTAATAGTTTCCTTACACACCCAGTTGCGGTGTTGTGCCAGCAAGTGGTCTAATCGGACTTCAATCCTGTGTTGGGGTTGTGTTCGCTGACTTCTTGCTCGTGCTCTATGTGCGGTACCGCGGTCCTGTGACTCAACAGGATCGCTTCCTTCACGCAGGGTGAAGTTAACCCGTGCGTGTATACTTATAGTATCGTCATATAGTCCGTCTTACTAGCAGCAGGGTTTTTACCTGCACGGTGGACCTCGGACTGCGAACGCACCTAGTTTCATATCATCTATACTTGGTGCGTTCCGCCAGTCCTTAACACTGAAGCATTGAGAATCAGACATATTTGGCTTAAAAGACTAGATAATACGCAGGGAAGAGAAAGCCATATCTCTGGAATGGAGAGGCTCAGAAATTAAAAAACATTGCCAGTTTCAAGGGAACAGTGTAAAAATTACACATCTGTGGCTAGTTATAGGTCCTATTTAAAGTCTATAGTATAATACACAGCATTTGCGCTTTTGATAAAATAAAATAAAAATGTAAGCAAAAAAGCATACATAATAATGAGATTAAAAGTACTGAAAGTACTGGAAGTCTTTAGATTGCACAAATTCGTAAGATTATTTTTGCCTCGATATTTATCAGGTAGTCAAGCAGTAGATGAGTCTGTTGCTTGAACACCCAGATCTTGGAGCTGAGACTAAAATGATGTTCCCTTGATGCCTTTTAGTATGCCATGACTTATGGACCCATGGTAGTTCGGGTTCTCATACCCGACTCGTTCTTTTTTCCAAAGTTTTGTTCGGGTACCAGAACTGTGCCCAAACCTGAAGCAAAGCCCAAACCCCATTGAAAACAATGGGGACCCAGACTTTTGAGCCGGAAAACTCTCTCTCCAAAACTCCGAACATTGCAACAGACTTCCATTTAATTCATATTAATTGTGCACTGTGATAACTGCATCTAAAAACCTTATGGCTATGATCACAATAAGTATTTTTACGTAGATTTTTGAGTGGATTCTGCCCCTAAATTATCATGAATGAATGCTTCAAAATTGTTTTGAATAAACTTGCTATTGATTTAAATAGGAAAATTCACCGTTCACGTGGTACTGTTATTCGTTCAATTTTTTTCAAAGCATAAAAGAAGCAGCATGTCAATATGTGAGAGTTTTTTATTGCTTGAATAAATGCTACAAACTTGACTACTGAACTAATTAAAGCAAAAAAACACCATAAGCAAAACAGCATAACAGCTAGCTGTCTTTGGGTTATACATTACTTGAATCAGATCTTTCCTTCACTTCCTACATCCGATCACTTGCCCTCTCATGTCATCTGCACTTCAAAAACATCACTTATCCTTGACTCTGCAAAATTTTTTACTACTGTTCTTATTCATTCTTGTCTGAAATACTGTGACTCTCTACTAACCAGTCTCCTTCTTACTAAACTCTCCCATCACCAATCCATCATGAATGCAGCAGCCAGGATTATAATCCTTTCAAACCATTACACCCATGTCTGTCCCCTTTGCCAGTCATTGCACTGGTTGTCCTTCCGCTATAGAGTCCAATCTAAACTTATCTCTTTCATCCACAAAGTTCTCCACAGTCCTAAACCACCCTACATCTCTTCCATCATCTCTGCCTACCAAACTACCCTCACCCTCTGTTTTGCTAATGTAAAAAGATTAACATTCTCAATAATCCAAACCTACCACTCCAGTCTCCAAGACTTCTCGTGTGCTGAACAAATTCTCTGGAATGTATTACCCCGGAAAATTAGATTAATTCCTAACACCCACAGTTTTAAGCGTGGCCCTAAAACCGCAGGCCTATCAGCTCACCTCACTTATGTAACCATTTGTGTTTTGCCCTTTCAAAACTTTTCCTTCAAATCTGGTCCCTTGTATCATCTGTTTACATACTCTCCATGCACTCAGTAGCCCTTTATATCAACACTTGTACTGATAGTGGCTTGTGATTGGTTCATGCAGCGTTATTTGAATACCCTATTTATGATATTGATGGTTGGACCATACAATACAAGCACTTTATGTTTACCTTTTTGTGTCACCCCTATTTCCTCATAGATTGTAAGCTTGCTATCAGGGCACTCACTCTTCTTGGTATCTGTTGAATTAAGTGTTTACTCTGTGTCTTTATTGTCCGTACAAGTACCACTGAATTGTTAAGTGCTGCAGAAAATGTTGGTGCTATAGAAGTAGAATTATTATTATAATTATGCTCCAAAATGCTTACATTTTTTAAGATTTTTTTTTGTGGATTTTACATCCAAAATAATCCATGTCAAAAACTTGGCGAGACTAACAGAACAGAAACAGTATCACTTATCCATGCTCTACTTAAATTTGAACCATACTCAAGTGAATTGGGCTGAGTGGCAATGCCAAATAAACGCAAATTGTCCTGACCTGAAAAATGAAAAGCTTTTTTCTTTTACATTCTAGACTATGCATTTTTGCTCCAGGAGAAGGAATCCCATGAATAATGTATATATGGAAGAGGGGTGGGGTCTCAGTGTTTCTAAATTACTTTTGAAATGATGGCCAGATTTACATTACCCCTACTTTCCCCTCTCGTAACATGTTTCTTTTTTACAGAAAAACAAATTGATTGTTCAGATGTCGATCTTTATACCTATTTCTCAGAGTTTATCAGACTTAAGGTTGAAGTAGCAGCAGTTAAAAGGTCTTTTTTAATACCTGAGGGTTTTGAGCTTCTGGCTTGATGCTTCTTCCTCCAGATGCTATTCAGGGCGTGGGCTGAGGTTGACTTTATGGTATTTCCAAGTTGTGTGAGACATAGATGTAGACAGTAAAATGTCAGAAAAAGCTGGTAACTTATGGACGTTTAAAGACGCATACCAATTGATGTAATGTCTCATCTGACTTGAAGGAGTTGCCTTGGAATCAGGTAAATCTTTGGTGTCAATGGAAGCATAGCACATCGGCAGCTCCTAGAAAACTAGGTTTATTTAATGCTCAATGTCATATGTGTTCATTGGCTTCTAACTGCAATAAAATATGGTCAGTCTGGAGGATTTAATTTGCAGTGCGGAGGTGGAAATATATATTGTGGAAGGTTCTCAAATTTAAAGAGGAAATGTAGCTGGCTCAGAAACTGCTACCTTAAATTAATTATCTATCAAATGCCTTGGCCCACAAGGGAAAAGGAACAATTTTACGAATTACATAAAATCTGAAAACTAACCTTTTTCAGTCAGATGTAATAAATATGCTGTCTAAAGAAAGAGATATAAATCCTTTCCAAGTGAATTCTCCCATTATCAATGTTCTAAAGGAGATGTATGACAATGGTGGTGTAGACTTCAAATAAAGTAGCACAAAGTTACAGCTCTTAGTAATGTTTGCTTAAAGAAAATCTAATGATGTTGGGAAATGTGTTGGCAGGTATCTAGTAACAGTGAAGCCCAGGACAAGACGCTCCAGGGAAGATGAGACCTGGCCTACTGATTTGCCTGCTGCTCTTGGAGTTGTCCTATGTGTATGGACAAGGTATGTATTCATTTTACAAGATGTCATCTTAATCTGGTAATATTTATACAAGGAGGATTATTTACACTTGTTACAGATGTCTTGAATAAATCAAGAACAAGGAACATAAATTCCAGATTAATCTACAGCCATTGGGGAAATATTACCATGTACATTGTGGGGATATCTTTCTCTCGCAGCTGTATGCAGCATGTTTCTTTCACACCTGTATTAGCTCAATGTCCTTATATTTTGGTTACATTAATATAGAATTGTGCAGCAATTCCCATCAGGAAATGATTAAGACTTGTAGAACTGATTGCTTGTTGATAATATTCATACTAAAGTGTCATCTAGCCTGACTGATTGCTGCAGACAATAATGAGACTTTGTCACTGAGCCAGTTTTGGATGTATAAAAATATCTTATGCTTGTGTCTAGAGCTCCTATGTAGAACTATGTGTCTTCATGGTAACAAGACCCTGTGCAAACATACTGCCAGCTCTTTATATGGTTTCTTCCACGCACAGGCTTAGTCACTCCAAGTACTAGATCTCAAGGGTTGCCCAGGTATTTATCCTGTAATCTGGATATGGATTTACACAGGAGCTCCTCATTCATGGCCATGGAGAAGGCTGCTGACCAGTGAAGCCACCTAGTGACAAGAAAGATTGTCATGTGAGGTCAATACAAAGAGCTCATGTCTGAGAAATAAACGGAAATTAAGCAGGTGGTCAAAATCTGGCCAGGGTCAGAAAATAGAATAATCCAAATAGCACCACAGAACCAACGAGCAGGAATGATGACCAGTGGGCTGAACTCAATTCATAGTGTGAAACAGGCATACAGGAATATATATAGTAGCTGCCCGCCTAGGGTTTATCAGCCGGAGCAAACACAAACAAGAAACAGAAGTCCAACTGAATTATTGCAGTCATATTTCAGAGAAAATATACTGTACTTTGAAAAGCTGGCTGGTGACGATGGGCAAAAATTCAACAAAGCTTTTATGCCAAATTGCAGGAGTGGGACAATCAGAGGAAAAGTATAACAGTGGTATTTTTCACCCACTCCTGGCAGATACTGATGTAAAATACTGACCGAATACTGAATGTGTGAACTTGATCTAAGACTGTTGTAAATGGTTAGAAATAGTTAAGCAGTTCTGTGTTCGCATAAAAACACCGGACCGCAAGTGCCATGTCAGGGTCGGAGAAACCATTGGTGCAACCTGTGCAGCCGCACAAGGGCCCAAGAAATAAGGGGTCCACTTTCACTGTCAAACCAGATAGCAGCTTCTGTCACAGACATATAAAGGGATGTGTTATTGGACTGCAAAGGGCTCATATATCGTTCTGGCACAAGGACCCTCTCCTTTCTGTGTCGGTTCCTGGGCCACATGCATTTATAAAGGTCATAAAACTGTGGCGTTTCTAATAATACATACTTCAGCTGCTGTAATATTTTGTGTTTATTATATTTTTATGCTTGTGTTTTTTTGTTTCTAAACTTTTCCTCTGATTCTTCCACTCCTTATTTTCGCTAAGGCTACGTTCACATTAGCGTTTCCCGACGCAGCGTCTGGAAACGCAGCGGCGACGCATGCGTCATGCGCCCCTATATTTAACATGGGGGGCGCATGGACATGCGTTGTGCTGCGTTGTGCGACGCATGCGTTTTTTTACCGCAAGCGTCGGGCAAAGAAAACGCAACAAGTTGCATTTTTTTGGCGTCGAAATTTCGGTTATAAAGGACGCATGCGTCGAAAATCGCAGCGTTTTAGCGTGCGTTTTGGTGCATTTTTATTTGCGTTGTGCGTTGCGTCGCCGACGCAGCGGCGCACAACGCAAATGTGAACGTAGCCTTACAAATACTGATGTAAAAATACTTACCAAATACTGAACATGTGAACGTGGTCTACAAAAGGTTGTATCCAATTTAGTCGTATATTGTGCATTGGAAATATACAAGAAAGCCCTATACTTGACTACTGTGTAGAATGACAGGGGAGGATGTGTTCACGTGCTTAATTATTTAGGGTGCAGTATATATGTCTTGATTTAGTTGTTCTCATGACAGAGCAGCTGTTGTGTGATTTCTAACACGGCAACCCATCCCTGGAATTCACCGCTTAGGAATTATTCTAAAAGCCCTGTTCCCACTGGATCTAACTATAGAATGCTTGAGATCAGGTTGCCACAGCTTTATTTTTGGGATCTTGACATTCATTGGATGTCAAATAATAGATGAAGAATTGTCTTCTTCAAACATATAATGTTGTGTGAGCCATCTTTAACGAACCTACTAGACCAGTCTAAGGTGGAAAGTCTCTCCAACACTGGTTATTATTTTATTCTAACCAGTACATGAATTTGTATGGTTTAAAACCTATACACGCATTGTTTGTTTCTTATATTTAAAATTGGCCAAAGTGTTGTGCTTTTTGTTTAGTGCTGAATATATAAGATGGATAACTCTTTCAACCCACTTTACATTTAAAGCTAATAGGTTTCACACAGATGTAGTTCACCAACATTTCTGATAAATTTCAGAGAATCGAGTGAGAATTCCAAGAGTCAGCTCTGTAGCAGCAACAGTCCTGAGGCAGGAGAAATGCATCCCAAAGATAGGAGCACATCTCTTTCTTGGAACTCTCCACAGCTTCCTCTTGAGGATCTCGAAAAATCTGTTTTCTTTTATAAATAATCCTCCATTAAATGAACAAATCCTTATTGGAAATTAGACCTACAGCAACATATGGAATGTATAACTACAACGCAGCTCTCGTCAACTGAAGAGTAACAGAAAATGCTTCTACGTGCATGGCCAAGTTGTCACTTTATCTATAAATGTTAGTAGTTTTTACAAATTGATCATACTCCAATAAAATTGTTCTGATTTGTAGGACCCCGGAAAGGAGATGCTGTGCTAAATCATTCCACAAGGAGAATTCGCACTGGGAAAAAAATCAACACAGCTCCAGCAAAAGTCAAACTTGACGGTAAAGATATTTTTTCTATAACCACCTATAGTATCAAATTAAAGATACAAATTGAGGCAAAAATATCACAGGGGATAATTATAGAAAATATACATTTTTATATGAAATCTAAGGTTGTGCTTCAGATATACCGTAAGTGGATATTTTGAAATTCTAATTTCCAGTCTTCTCAATTGTTTCCCTAAGTACGGTAATTTTATTTGAGCAAATCTCATAATTAAAAATGTCTCTAATTGTCTGGAAAATATGTATAACATCCTGAAGTCCCATTGGAGTCTATTGCACCCATTTTGAACTTTTTAATGCAAATTCAGCCTTTATAATGTCCAAGTGACTTCAACCTAAAAGGTTAGGGGAAAAGAGATGGTGACCAGTGGTAACCAGCAGCCTATTTAACCACACACAATAGTTTCAGACTTTTTAGGCTACTTATATTGTATAAAAAGTACAAAAGTTATCTCTTTGGAGGGTAAATGCATAAATGCATGCCATGCTGTTGTTTATGCATAGGAGGTGCAAACAGATGCTTTTTGCACAAGTATACCAAAAATTATCTCCTCTAATTAGGGAAACAATGTATATTCTTTTCAACATGAAGAAGTCATTGTTTCTCAAATAGGAGTAAACAATTACCCGATTTTTAGGGTCCACAACTGGCTTGCTATTCACAAATTGATTAGGCCATTGCAAAGGATTTTTATCAAACCATCCAAAAATTATCCCTTTTTTCCGTGAAGCAAAACAGGTGTAATATTTTGAATGTGAAGAAGTTATTGTTTCTCAATTAGGAGTGGAAAAATTATTTTTGACAATTACAAAGGCTTTTTATCAAGCTGTTCAAAAATTATCCCCTTTTTTTAAAGAGACAAAGCATGAGTACTGTTTTCAAAGTGAAAAAGTTATGGTTTGTTGTCACTTTTCCTATGAGAAATATAGACCTATTTTAGGAGCTGTTTTAAAAGAGTACTTTTTTTCCAGCAGCAGTAGTACTATCTAGTACTACAACACACAGTGCTCAACCAGGAGATGTGTGTCTGGTGTAGCTGTGCAGTGGCTGTGGCAGAAGCAGCATGGCAGAGACTTAGGAAAGGCAGGCAAGGAGATGTCTGGCAATTTACGACCAGTAACAGCTGCCCCGGCAGCAGCAGTACAATCTAGCACTATGAAATACAGTGGGTAGTAAAGAGATGTGTGACTGGCAAGAGTGTGTGGTGGCAAAGGCAGGCGCAACATTGAAGGGGCAGGCAGTCTATATATGACTCAACCTGGCTGTTCAGGCAGTGCGTCTGTCTTTGCTGAAGTGCACCAGGTTGTCGCAATGGCAAATAAATATTTTGTCTTTCATTTCAAATGTACTGAAGTTACTGCTGCTGCTGCTCCCTTGGCTATTTGCAGTAGTCCTAACAATGGCACAGGCAGAGGAGCGTTGTGTCTCTGTGGATTGTAGAGGGGTTTGCTGGGGTCAGTCACGTGGGTGGTAAAAGCTTCGGGGAGCAGGTAACAAAGCTGGAAACAAATTCACCAATGATGCTCTTATAGCTGACACCCGGCACCCCCATCAACTAGCTGTTAGCTTCTGCAGCCACCAGCCAGAATTACTCACTTGCAAAGCTGTCCGTCTTCTGATAGTGGCTATCACAGGGTACTGCACATCCGCCTTCTATTGATTTAAATAGGAGGAAGTTGTGAAATACGAAGCCTTGGCCACAACCAGAAGATGAAGCAGCTCGACAAGTGAGTACTCCCGGTCAGCGGTGGAAGCCGCCGACAACAAATTTCAGATGATTGACATAGGTATTGGGTGTCTGACCCTGGCCAATTAGACATTGATGACCTATCCTAAGAATAAGTCCTCATCATCAATGTAAAAGTTCTGGACAACATCTTTAAGTGTGGATCTTGACTGACAAAAAGGCTAGCATGACAAGAAGAAGAACAGGACAACTTGAGGGTTGCTCTGATTGCTGATGGGTGTAACTTTACCAAATGAACATGTGATATAATTTTAAATGGTGAAGGAGAGCTGTAGTTCCTGATCTAAAAGAGCTGCGATGTTCATGACTTATTTTCCTGTTGCAAAGGTTGTAGAGTAAAAAACAGCAGAAAAAAAGCAGCGATGTTTACCTGCTCAAGCCTTCAAACAGGATGCAGCGGACCCATGTAGCTAAGATGGCGGCAACACAGGTGCAAAAAATACCGATGAGACAACCACTCACGGCCAACAAATCCATGGAGGGCGTGGTTGCTTGGTATATTAACCCCTTTAACCCTGGGAGCGTTTTTTGCGTTTTTGTTTTTCACTCCCCTTATTCCCAGAGCCATAACTTTTTTAATTTTCTGTCAATATGGCCATGTGAGAGCTTGTTTTTTGCGGAATGAGTTGTACTTTTGAACCACATCATTGGTTTTACCATGTCATGTACTAGAAAACGGGAAAAAAAATTCCAAGTGTGGTGAAATTGCAAAAAAAAAGTGCAATCCCACACTCGTTTTTTGTTTGACTTTTTTACTAGGTTCACTAAATGCTAAAAATGACCTGCCATTATGATTCTCCAGGTCATTACGAGTTCATAGACACCAAACATGCCTAGGTTCTTTTTTATCTGCTGATAAAAAATTCCAAACTTTGTTTAAAAAAATTGCTCTATTTTCTGATACCCGTAGCATCTCCATTTTTCATGATCTTGGGTTAGGTGAGGGCTTATTTTTTGCTTGCAGAGCTGATGTTTTTAATTATACCATTTTGGTTCAGATACTATCTTTTGATCGCCTGTTATTGCATTTTAATGCAATGTCGCGGCAACCCAAAAAATGTAATTTTGGCGGTTTAACTTTTTTCTCGCTATACCATTTAGCGATCAGGTTAATCCTTTTTTAATGATAGATTGGGTGATTCTGAACACGGCGATACCAAATATGTGTTTGATTTTATTTTTATTGCTGTATTTTGAATGGGGTGGGTGAAAGAGGGTGATTTGAACTTTTATATATTTTTTTATATTTTTAAAAACATTTTTTTTTACTTTTGGCAAGCTTCAATAGTCTCCATGATCCATGGGAGGCTAGAAGCTGCCACAACTTGATTGGCTCTGCTACATAGAGGCGATGGTCAGATCGCCTCTATGTAGTAGAATTGCTGACTTGCTATGAGCGCCGACCACTGGGTGGCGCTCACAGCAATCCGCCACTGTCAACCATAGAGGTCTCCATGACATCTCGTGTTGTCATGCCGACACAATGGTGACCCGCGATCAAGTGAAGCAGGTCACTGGTGTGCTTCTTTCCGGCGCGATTGCTGGAAGCACCATTTAAATGCTTCTTTCAGCGTTTGACAGCGGCATTTAACTAGTTAATAGCTGCGGGTGGATCACGATTCCACACGCGGCTATTGCAGGCACATGTCAGCTGTTCAAAATAGCTGACATGTCCCAGGAAAGATGTGGGCTTACCGTCGGAGCAAACATCAAAGGGAGGGAGTCCAACATCAGCGTAAATATGCGCCCGATGTCGGTAAGGGGTTAATGCACAATAGAGGCTTGTATGGGGTCCTGTACACATACAGGTTATGCACAGCATCCCTATTAACAGCCTATTAGTGATGCCCATACTATTCGATCAGACAGGCTGCCCAGCGTTATCCAAATGCATCCCATGTGAATAGATACCTCAGTTTACAAGACCAAATGGGCCTGGCTGGACCCTGAGAAATAAAATGCAGAAAATACTTATAAAAATGTGAGGTATTAGTCAATATTTTGGCCAAGATGTGCAAGCTCGCAACCCGCTATAGAGTACCAAACAATCATGTGGCAGCAATGTGCGAAAGAACTCCCACATGCAAGAATCCTATACTTACATCTAGCCACCACTGCAACCAGACCTTTGTATCACCAATGCAAGCAATCTCCTCCTCTGATGTCCTCACCTTCTCATCACTCCTGTCTGGTTCACAGGATTTATTCACCACAGAATCATCATCATCATCTTCTTCTTCTTCATCGTCACCCCAAATTTTGCTGACAGGTGTCTTAGTGTGGAAAATGGTCAGCACTCCTTGCGCTCCACCTCATTCCCACCCTGAGGTTTGCTGTGGCTCAAAATGCTACTACCACAAACAATATCCCTACCACCCTGGCTTGCAGAGCCTGAAATACAGATTGGTATCAGACTCATGTTGTCTATCTACTCAGGCACCATGTCTTCTAAGAACAAAGGCTGACTGCTCATCTCTTCAAAAAAAAAATCAACTGGAAGCAGATGTTTTCTGGCACAGTCTGTTCCTTATTCTTCCAGGGTGCTGTGGGTTAGGGGTCTATGGGGAAAAACAGAAACGTGTAATTGGCGAATTGGAAATTCTGCTCTATACATTAAGTATTATAGCAGTAAAAGAGGTGGACTGAGCAAAACATTGACTTCAGCTGATAGTGTCGCTGTCAAAGCCAGCATTATGCTGCTGAGGTGGAAGTGAGTGAAAGGACATATCAACAATCATTCCCTCAGTATCCTCCTCGCTAATACTCTTGCCAAAGGGTACCGTCTCACAGTGGCACTTTGGTCGCTATGACGGCACAATCCGTGACGCTCCAACATCGCTCCAATATCGCTCCAGCGTCGTAGACTGCGGTCACACTTCGCAATGCACGACGCTGGAGCGATAACTTCACGACGTATTTGTGATTTAGAAGCTGTTGGTTACTATGCGCACATCGTATACAATATCGTGCACACCTTTGTTACACCATGCGATCATGCCGCCACAGCGGGACACTAGACGACGAAAGAAAGTTTCAAACGATCTGCTATATATATACGTAAGTATATCGCTGGAACGTCACGAATCGTGCCATCGTAGCCATCAAAATGCCACTGTGTGACGGTACCCAAAGGCAAAGGAGGCCAAATGTGACATGCCTTTTTGTACTATTACTGCGGGAAGTGCCGGTGGTGGTGCTGATATAGCAGCAAACACATTCTTATACGTGACATTAGTTTTCTTTCCTGTTGCATCAACAAGTCCATTGCCGATGCCCTTTGTTGAGTTTAGTTACATTTTGAACATAAGTATGATATTTAATTTGTGTCCATATTTTGATGAAAAAAAATAAAACATAGACCAGATATGCTAGACAATGGCAGGATTAATGTGGAAGGCAAAAAGGTTTAACTCAACAACTGCCCGCCCATACTATCAGTGTCACATGTCTGTGTTTTCAGTTCGACAATTTAAACAGGTATGGCAAAATTGACCCGCACAGTTAAATGTCTTAATTTGCTGTAATAATATACAGTATTTACAAAATTTTGGCATAGTGCACAGGAATTCCAACTGGTCAAAAAGGACCACATAAAAACTACTACCTAAAAATGCATCAAGTTTGTGTTTAGATATAAACTGGAATACTGGCAATAGGGTCTTATCCGGATTACAAAGGAAAGAGTAAAATGGGGTTTGCTCACCTGTGGGAGGTGGTGAAAATCACAACCTCTTTATTAGCTTTAAGCAAAGAAGTCTGCTGCAGATCCACCAAACAGATAGGATGTAAACTTGGAGATGAAAGTGTATATAAAACCCGCTCTGCGAGGAGCCAATATACGAAAGGAAACCAGATGTGGTTTTATTTGTCAACGCGTTTCGAGATGATCATACCTCTTCATCAGGGCAAACCACAATGATGAAGATGAAAAGGTATGATCACCTCGAAACACGTTGACAAATAAAACCGCTTCTCCTATAGAATATTGGAGCTTGGGTTTTATATCCACTTTCATTTACAAGTTTTCCAAAAATGCATCAACAGATCACAGTATGTTTTGTGATGTTCCATTGCCAAACTAGAATATTGAAAAAGGAAGGTAAAATATACAAAACATGTAACAGTTTTTTTTTTTTTTACTGTTTTGGGGAAGATATTTTTGTTTCATATTCTCCAATCCTTAAAGTGAACCTGTCAGCAGGATTGTGCTTAGTAACCTACAGACACTACCAGGTTCCGTCAAAGTAATGTAGCACACTGCTTTATTCTATACGGCATATGGACGTCATCAATGAAGGTCCCTCATTCGGATATGGTTTTCATTTTTTACAGTGATAGTTTCTTTACCTCTGGCATATGTGAGATACTATTTCCTTTATTCTGTTACTGCTCAGAATTTCAGCAATGGACAACGTGGTTCAACATTGATCACCCAGGCGGCAATGGAGATTATGAGCGCCTGGATGCCATTAGGTTCTACTATCCTAACAGAGTTTGCCCAAAACCTCGACGTATGGAAGCACGGACAACAGAGTGGATTCCAGCAGGAAAGACTGGAGAAGTGGTACATTACAGCCTGACTAAGGGATTCTGGTGTATCAATACAGAGCAAGAAGAAGGCAAAAATTGTTCTAATTATTCAGTTCGCTTCTTGTGTCCCATTGGTGAGTTCACCGTTTCTATATTTTTTGTCATTTACAAAACAGTTGTATTTTTACGATGTGTAAAGCTTGAGATCATCTGGGATAGAAAAGTGTATGTAGCATAAAACATTTGACGAAGTGTGGAATTTTACAATTTCATATTGCATAAAAAATTTAGTGATTTCAACTCTATTATATTTTCACTGGAGTTCCAAAACATCCATAACTTACATATAAAAGTACTAACATCAGCGTCGATATCACCATTTTTCCCTTTACTGTAGTTTATAGTACTGCTCTATTTTCCAAGATGAGTTAATTTGGATATACAGATTTAAAATTTTTGAGGCATGAAAATCCTGGATGATGACCCCTAAGGGTACATGCACACATTGTGGATTTAATAGCGGTTTCTTGCTGCATTTCCGCAGTATGTCTGCAATGTTTCCGCAGACTTTCCACTGCATTCCTGCATCACGTGTTACATGCAGATTTTGTTGCAGATTTAATTGAGAATTTTCCCATATTGCAATAGTGAAATCGACAATGAATTCGCAAATCATCAAGATCCGCTTCTGAAAGCTCTTTTTTTAATTACTGACCATTGATGTCCCAGATATGTTTGATGGGAGACATGTATGGAGACGTTGCAGGCCATGGCAACACTCTGAAGCCATGTATCCTACTCACAATAGCACAAGCAACATGCAGCGCGTTGTTGTCATGTTCAAAATTTGCTTCTGGGACGCTTTGGAAAAATGTCCGTTCAACTGGTTCTATGACTAAATCAATGTATGTCGAGCTATATCTGGAATTAAGACTAGAGGCGTCCGCCTATTGTACTTTATGCCACACCACACCATAATAATAGAACTAGGAGTGGTGTTGTATTTCCTTATGAAGGTCAGTTCATTGACCTCGGCTCACACCAACACTCTCAAAGGCTAGAAAAGTGCACATCAAGACAGCAACACAGGCTGGAATGAAGGTCTACCCTCTTCGTTGATGAGTTCCTCTTTTATCTTGGATGCAATAATAACTGGATACCGGTCTGGACACCACATGGGCAACGTCATGAAGAGGTATTCACAAGGGAATGTGAAATATTCTAGGAGCCGTTTTTCAACATGATAATGCCAGGCCACATGTGGCTTTTGCTACTGTGAGCAGCCTACTTGGCCTGAACATTCTACTAGCCTCTCCACCCTTGTCTCCAATTGAATACATCTGGGACTTCATTAGTCGGAAATTGCAAAGGGAGCTGCCAGCAGCAGAATTGATGATTTGCGTGCCCAAGTGCATTAACCGTTCAGCATTCAGAACATTCCTCAGATAACCATTAATAGCCTCACTAATAGCTGCCAAGATACGTAAATGCCGGAATTTCTGAACATGGTGCTCATAATCGATATACTTATTTGCATATACTTAACATGTCTATCCATCTGGTGATTTTTATAATTCCACGACTTTTCCTTCCTCAGGTTGCAGTTTCAGTGATGCACCAACTGAAATAATATTTCCCATGAAAACATGTTCACATCATGTCAATATCTATTATGTGTATTGTTGCACATGAGTTTTATCAACCAAACAAGTCCATCAAGCGCCACCTTTCATTCTTTCATACAAAATCCCAATCAGAAAAAAGCCCGAGCTCAACCTTGAAAGTTATAGCAACATTTTTTTCATATCAGAGCTATAACTAATTAAATAAAACCTGTAATTTGCTATGTATGTATTTTCCTATACCTCATATTTATGTCGATGCTGCTCCCCTCTCCCAGCGCGGTCATGTCAGTACAGAAGAGAGATGAAACATCAGAGCAGTGAAGATGATCATGCGTGCAGCGTTTGGTAAATACAAAGCTCTGGAGCTATCAAAGGAAATGAGGCATCATTCTCACATACCTTAGATAGGTCCAGACCATTGTATTAACACCATTACAGAACAGCCATGAGTGAGCATAAGGTTAGACACATCTGTCTATCCAGATCACATTTAAAAAACCTGTTTTCGCCTTCTCTGGGGGCATTTGATTTTTTTTTACCTAAATAAGCCTGCCGTTTTGTGATTGGGAAAGGTGAAATAGTAAACGCACCCATAGAAAAGAAGACTTGAACTTTCATGTGGAACACAGGCCTGGGAAGCTGCACAGAAATGCAGATGCCCTGTCTATGCTTCCCTATTTGGTGACTGAAGGTACCAAAACCCCCGGATTTGGGAAGAGGGGGGGGGGAAATGTGACAAAGTCACTTGAAAAGTACTAGAGGGTAGATATGTAGCACTGAGGTTGTTAGCTTCAGTAATATAAACCTAGGAAAAATCATCCAGCACACTAAGTGATGAGAGGGGATAATCAGCCATGTTTAGGATGATTGGACAGCTGTAGAGTGGGAGGATTCAAGAGGATAAATACCCAGCTTTCTAGAGAATTTGAGTGTGGATGGGTTTGTTGGTGAAAGCTCTGGAGATGTGCTTTTGTGTTAAGGAAAGCTGGTCGTATGGAGATTGCAGGTCTACTGGACTGAATGTTCTTTGCTAACGAACATGGAAGCTGGAATCTAAGCCAGGTTGGCTAATCAGCACTACTGTATGGGCTTGTTACTTTATGTTTTACATTCTGCCAGACAAAAGCTGTATTTGCATTTTCTGGTGATGTGGTTTATGAGGATTGCAATATTACAATATTACTGTACTTCTATTACAGTTTTTCAACCCACTGTTCCGAAAGATCCATGGTCAGAATGGTCACCATGGAGCACATGCTCAGCCAGATGTGGAAGTAATGGCATGCAAATTCGGAGAAGAACCTGTTTAGCAGAGGATCAGTGGCAAGATCACTGTAATGGACCCACTGAAGAGGGGCGCAGGTGTACTGGTGCTCCATGTACAGGTAAAAAATATTAACTCTACTTAATTTTATCATTTCAGATCAATAACTAATTTATAAATAAAAAATAGAACTATTGTTAACACTTATCTCGTAGTCATAAAGTTTGCTTTCATCCTTAATTTTCTTCATAGTGTGCAGCCTCACCTGTCCTATGGGTAAAGCAAGCGCAGACTGCAGTGTGTGTGAATGCAAGAACCAAATACTGTACGGCACGGTCACACTTCCAGACGGAGCGCCCGCTGCTGGTGTAAATGTGTATATTATTTCTAAGAAACCCAAAGTGAAAGCAGTATCTGATGGCCAAGGCCAGTTCCGTGTGGTTGGGTTGTGTCCCAACAGCACTTTGCAGTTGAAATTAGAAAAATACTCTGTGCTCAATGTAAAAATTCCTCAAAGCAATGGATCATCCTCATCCATCAATATTAGAATGAAGAGGAAAGGTAAGAGTAACGTCACTATATTATATTTTCTTTGTGTTCTGAATGTCAGGGGTGTTAATACCGATTCTTGAATGCTGGGTCAAGTGCATCAAATGAAAAAAACTGAACTCAATACTACGTATGACTTAATTGAGTCAAATTCTTATAACTACAAACAAAGATGCCAAGAATGAACTAAAGTTATGCCAACAGTGAGGCTCACCTTGCTACGCAGTTTCTGTAACCCCCATTTAATGGAATTTATGCAAACAGCGTAGCACAACTTCTCTCAGCTGTTTTCATAACCCTATCTCTGATGACTGAGACCTCAAAGCTGTTATTCTCATCTCGTCCAAGGAAGACAGGCATGGGAATAACAAATAAGTGTTGAAAAAGGGCAACATGGTGGCTTAGCTGTGGGTTCAGATACTGCTGAGAGCAACATACAGAATTTTTGCTTTTTCAACCTTTTTTCAGAGAATCTGAATTAAAACACCAAAACTTTTCCTCCACTCATGGTTAGTGGTTGGGTGAAGCCATTTATTGTAAAACTACTGTGTTTTCTATTTTAAATCATAATGACAACCCAAAACGTCCAAATGATCCTGATCAAAGTTCACATAACCCATTTCTTAATGCCGTATATTGCCCCATCTTACATCAATGACAGCTTGAAGTCTTTTGTGGTAGTCGTAGATGAGGTTCTTTATTTTCTAAGATGGTAAAGCTGCCCACTCTTCTTGGAAAAAGCCTCCAGTTCCTGTGAATTCCTGAGCTGTCTAGCATGAACTGCGTGTTTGAGATCTCCCCAGAGTGGCTCAATGATATTGAGGTCAGAAGACTGAGATGGCCACTCCAGAAACTTCACTTTGTTCTGCTGTAGCCAATGACAGGTCAACTTGGCTTTGTGTTTTGGATCGTTGTCATTTTGGAATGTCCAAGTATGTCCCATGCTCAGCTTCCAGGCTGATAAGTGCAAATTTGCCTCCAGTATTTGCTGATAACGCGCTGCATTCATCTTTCCTTCAACTTTGACCAAGTTGCCTGTGCTTTTACAGCTCGCACATCCCCAAAACATTAGTGATCCACCTCCATGCTTTACAGTAGGAATGGTGTTCCTTTCATCATAGGCCTTGTTGACCTCTCTCCAAATGTAACGTTAACGGTTGTAGCCAAAAAGTAAAATTTTGGTCTCATCACTCCAAATTACCTTGTTCCAGAAGTTTTGAGGCTTGTGCTGTTTTGCATATTGTAGGCAAGATACTTTGTGGCACTTGCGCAGTAATGGCTTGCTTCTGGTGACTCGACCATGCAGCCCATTTTTCTTCAAGTGTCTCCTTATTGTGCATCTTGAAACAGCCAGACCGCTAGGTTTCAGAGAGTCCTATATTTCAGCTGATGTTGTTTGTGGATTTCTCTGTGCATCCCGAACAATTTTCGTTGTATTTGAGAACGCTGCCAACTGGCATTATCAATTCCTTGGATATCTTTTTGTATCCCTTTCCTGTTTTATACAGTTCAACTACCTTTTCCCGTAGATCAATTGACAATTTTTTTGCTTTCCCCATGACTCACAATCCAGAAACGTCAGTGGCTGGATGATAGATGCAAGAGTCTGTCTGGATCCCAGAAAGTCATTCAGCTTTTATGCGCACACACTGATCACAGGCAAACAGGTCACAGATGAGGATGTTACCTTTAGTAGCCATTGAAACCCATTTGTGTCAACTTCTGTGCATGTTATCAGGCCAAAATCACCAGACTATGTGAACTTTGATGTTTTGGGTTGTCATTATGATTTAAAAAGAGGAAACACAGTAGTTTGATAATAAATGGCTTCACCCAACCACTAACTATGAGTGCTATCATTCATATTCTCTGAAAAAAAGCCAAGAAAGCAAAAATTCTGCAGGGATATGTAAACTTTTGAGCACAACTGTATGCAAAGAGTTTGTGTTCTCCAATGTTTGTGTGGGTTCCCTCCTGACAATTCAATAACATACTGGGAATTTAGAATGCTATCCCCAGTGAATACAGGAATGATGATGTCTGTAAAGTGCTGTGGAATATGATGGCACCAAGTTAGTAAAATAAGGAAAACACAAATCCAATAGCAGGAACAGTGTAAGGTCTACTGCATACACTGAAGTTTGCTAAGGTAGGACAATTCCAAATGTTTTTTTTACAATTGTGTCCCCTTTGTGATCCTTATCTCCACAGAAAAGCCTTACATGCTAGAAAATCCTGAAGCTAAGGTGAGGAGAGTGGGGCAAAGTGTCACATTCTGCTGCAATGCTGTGGGAGAGCCAGCCGTAGAGCAATATCTATGGTAAGCGGCACTGACGAGTCTACCCACATATTTCAATTAAAGGGAACCTGTCACCAGTTTTGGCCGAAATAAGAAAAGGCCATCACCTTTCAGGGCTGATATACCACATTTTATAAAGCTGTATATAAGCCCCAACCTGACCTGCAAGAGAAGAAAAATAACTTTTATTATAGTCACCTGCGGGGCGGTCTGGTCCGAGGGGTGTCGCTCTTCTTTGTCTGGTGCCTCCCATCTTTTTGTGATGCTGTCCTCCTGCTTGCTTCGTGTGGATGCCATATCGCCGCATCATCCACGCAGTCTCCTCGGCATCGCGCTCCTGCGCAGGCGTACTTAACTGCCCTGTTGAGGGCAGAGCAAAGTACTGCAGTGCGCCGGGGCTCTTTAACCTTTCCTGGCACCTGCGCATTGCAGTACTTTGCTCAGCCCTCAACAGGGTAGATAAGTATGCCTGTGAAGGAGCGCAGTGCCGAGGAACCTGTGTGGATGATGCAGCGACAAGTCATCCCCACGAAGCAAGCAGTAGGACGGTGATCGTAAGAAGATGGGAGGTGCCGGATCAAGAAGAGCAACACTCCTCGGACAAGATCACCCCGCAGGTGAGTATAATAAAAGTTATTTTTCTTTGCATCAAATTTGCATCAAATAGTTATTTCCCCTACTGTATATCTATATATTTGCAGGAAAAGATTCAGGGACTAATTTATCCAATAGGTTTCATAAAAAAAATTTTTATACAACTTATTTCCACAGAAATGTCATCAGTATTGGTGCTTTTACATATTTTAGCCAGGTTAACACACTTTTTAAAAGTGAGCAAAGCTTTGTGGCAAAGAGCTTTGCACACTAGAAAAATGAATTTTAATTTACACCAAAAAGTAGAATAAATTACTACAGAAATGTATACAGTTAACATCTGGAAAAGATTTCTTTTGATGATGCATCTTACTCCAGTGCTCCCTTTATTAAGACTGGTGTACAAAATGCTAGTATTGATCAATCAATATCTATTGTAGTTTAGCAATTATTACCCCTGCTCTTCCTATGCATAGGTGATCCGTCCTATTTAGATTGATAGCCTTCACTGGGCATACAGAAATAGCTGTCAGTCATTAATTAGGACCTTCCACTTGACGCATAAAAAAATGGAGATTATAAAGAAAATGTGAGTTACACTGAATCTTTTTTCCCAAATTATTATATCAATTTAGCCATCTCCTCCTTTGTTTTAGCATGCTGTGGGTACCTTTAGATTGCATTAGATGCAACATTTTCCATATAGGTATTTTAGTAGCATGCTTTCACACTGTAGTGTAGTTACGGAACTTATTTTTTACAATTGTATAATTTATTTTCAGGTACCATAATGGAACACTTTTGGACCAAAATATCCATAAATCCAGTAACCAGCTGATCCTTCGCAAGCTCAAGCCAAGCCAAGTGGGAGAGTACTACTGTAAGGCTAAAAATGATGCAGGATTTGTAAAATCCAGTCACGCTAAACTCACTCTTATTGGTAAGTTACAATTTAACAATAGAAAAATACTTATAGTTTATAAAACCTTACAAAACCTTACAGAATTGTACTTAAAGGGAACCTGTCAGCAGATTTTGCCGCTATAAGATGTGGCCACTGCCTTTCAGGGCTCATCTACAGCATTCTATAATTATGTAGATAAGTCCCTAGTCCGACCTGCAAGTGAAGAAAAATATGGGCTTCTCTGACCTTTCCCAGCGCCTGCGCACTGCATTACTTTACTCTGTTGCCCTCAACAGGGCAGATAAGTACGCCTGCGCAGGATCGCTGATGCCGGGAAGCGATGAAGAAGCAGGAGAGTGGCATCGCAAGAAGATGGGAAGTGCCAGACCCGGACCTGTGACACCCATCGGGCCGGACCACCCCCCGGGTGAGTATAATAAAACTTATTTTTCTTCACTTGCCGTTCGGACAAGGGACTTGTCTATAGCATTATCGAATGCTGTAGATAAGCCCTGAAAGGCAGTGGCCGCATCTTATAGCGGCAAAATCTGCTGACAGGTTCTCTTTAACTCAATAATCTTAACAGTACAGCTTTTAAGTTGAACACATTTCATAAAGAAAATGGGATGAATTTATTAAGCAAAATGCACAACAATTCTGCTTCAAATTGAAATAAAAAACCTGTTGTACACGCCATGTATTATTATTATTTGTGATATATGATCATATGTTCATTTTCTATCATAATCATTCATTTCACTTGTATCTATCAGTTTTTCTCAAGTCACTTGTTATCATTTAATGGTTTAACCTTCAATGAATCTGTGCAGCTTTAGTGTGATAAATGTCAAGTAATAACTTATCAGTGCAGTTTTATCATTAGTAAAAAGGATTTTTATCTCTACAGCTCAAGATGATCATGCCTGTAATCCAAACCCAGAAAATCATCTCATCCAACTTCCTCAAGATTGTTTGCAAAATGCCACTAATTCACTGTACTACAATGTGGGGAAATGTCCCTCTACATCTTGCCCCGGGGATCTGGACAATGGACTGCGATGCAAGGACACAGTGCCCTACTGCTGTGGAATTACTAAGACAGAACTAAAAGAAGTCTCCTGTCAGGGTTATGTACTCCCCATTAAAGTTGCTGTGCAATGTGGTTGCTTAAAGTGTGTGGACACCAAAATAATTGTCCGTGGAAGAGCAGTGGCATCTGATACTGGAGAACCAATGCGATTTGGACACATTTACATGGGAAATACCAGGGTTAGCATGACAGGTTATAAAGGCACCTTTTCTATTCAGGTTCCTGCAAAAACAGAAAGGTTGGTTCTTACTTTCGTTGACCGACTGCAAAAATTTGTTAATACCACAAAGGTTCTTCCCTTCAATAAAAAGGGAGGTGCTGTATTTCATGAAGTTCTTCTTCTGAGGAAAAAAGAACCAGTAATATTGGACTCTATGAGTACAAACCAGATATTATTAGGAGATGTAGAAAACAATGATCCTATAGCTGAATTGGAAATTCCACCAAATTCTTTCTATCGACAAAATGGAGAGATCTACAATGGAAAAGTAAAGGCAAGTGTTACGTTTTTAGACCCAAGAAACATATCTACAGCAGCAGCTGTACAAAGTGACTTAAATTTTGTCAATGATGAAGGTGACACCTTGCCACTACGTTCATATGGAATGTTCTCAGTAGACTTTACTGATGAAAAAGCCACTGAGTCTTTGAATGCTGGAGCAGTTAAAGTATACCTTGACTCTTCCCAGGTCAAAATGTCAGAACACCTTGAAACCATGAAATTATGGTCTCTAAATCCAGAAACTGGTCTTTGGGAAGAAGAAGGAAACTTTCAACAATCAAAAGTTCAAAGAGGTAAAAGAGAAGAGAGAACCTTTCTTGTGGGCAACATGGAAATAAGGGAGAGAAGACTGTTCAACCTCGATGTTCCTGAAAGTCGAAGATGTTATGTGAAAGTTCGTGCATATAGAAGTGAAAGATTTTTGCCAAGTGAACAAATAGAAGGTGTAGTAATGAACCTAATCAACATGGAACCTGAGTCAGGATTTTCATCCAATCCTCGAGCTTGGGGACGATTTGACAGTGCAATAGCTGGTTCCAATGGGGCATGTTTACCTGCATTTTGTGATGACAAAACCCCTGATGCTTACTCTGCATTTGTAACGGCTACATTAGGAGGAGAAGAGTTGGAATCAGTTGAATCTTCTCCAAAGTTTAATCCAAATTTAATCGGTGTTCCACAACCCTACCTAAACAAACTGAATTACAGAAGAACAGATCATGATGATCCTAAAGTCAAGAAGACAGCTTTCAGCATCAATGTGGCCAAACCAACTCCAAATGTTGCAGAGGAAAGCAATGGCCCTGTTTATGCCTATGACAAACTGCTAGACTGTGAAGAGGCCCCCCATAGTTCCGCACATTTTAGATTTTACAGAGTAGAAGGTGACAGATATGACTTCAATACTGTATCGTTTAATGAAGATGACCCAATGAGCTGGACTGCGGACTACTTAGCCTGGTGGCCCAAGCCAATGGAGTACAGGGCTTGTTTTATGAAAGTTAAAATTGTTGGGCCTCAGGAAATTATTGTAAGGTCTCGAAATATGGGTGGCACACACCCTCAAACAGTTGGCCAACTCTACGGAATTCGAGATGTACGGAGCACAAGAGACCTAGAAGAATCCAGCACTTCTACAGCATGTGTGGAATTCAAATGTAGTGGTATGCTGTATGATCAAGACAGGGTAGATCGTACACTTGTAAAGATTGTTCCTCAAGGAAGCTGTCGAAGGGATTCCATAAACAGCATGCTTCATGAGTATCTTGTAAATCATCTTCCAATGGCAGTTAACAATGACACCAACGAGTATACTATGCTTGCTCCTCTTGACCCACTTGGACATAACTATGGCATTTATACAGTTACTGACCAGGATCCAAGAACAGCTAAGGAGATTGCCCTTGGTAGATGCTTTGATGGCTCATCTGATGGGGCTTCAAGGGTGATGAAGAGTAATGTAGGGGTAGCACTTACTTTTAACTGCTTAGATAAAGATGTCGGACATCAAAGTGTATTTCGTGGTGGGAATGGACTAGCAGCTTCAAGTGCCGCTAGACAAGGAGGTAGGCTTGGAAGGCAGGAAAGAGCAAGTAGTAGAAACAGATCAGCAAGCAGAATAACCTCTCTTTTAACAACAAGACAACGCAGCTCAGATCAGTAGGACATGAACAAATGCCAGAACAGACTGCCAGTACACTCCATGGGTATTGCAGAGTTTTCGGAAAATTCAATATTTAAATTTCTTTATGCCATTTTTAAAGACCTCTACCCAAGTGAAGTGTAAAGATTTATAGCTGAATGTATCTACATATCATTATTTTTATTCTCAGTTTCTTCTTTATTAGTAGCAGAACAGCGAGAAGTATCCTAATAAAACTGCTGACAATGACATCTAACATACAAAACAAGTCCAAGATATCACATAACTGTTATCTATTACAGCAACCATCATTTTAGAGAACATTGCCTCTTTTTTCCCTTTGTCATTTAGTATGCTAAAACATTATGGCACACATGCTTTTTACCTACTTACATGCTTATTTCATATGAGTTATGTATCAGACTTAATGGCTTCCTTCCTTCTGTCATATTTTAATTTGTACCTTTAAGCAGTCAAAATCAACCCCTTATTTGTGGGAACTGGTTTAAATGGTATTTTATATTTCCCACTTAAACTAGTACAAAGCAATAATACATTATCTTTCCAGATGTGAGTCCCACTGAGGATGTAATGTGGAAAGCAGAACTAGAATGTGACCAATATTTTACACATTGGGAAGCAAAAATGACATCTACGATATTTTACTGAAATCTTATAGAAAAATCCTAGTGCAAAATGCCTTTTGTTTGCCTATCTAGTAATATTGACTGCATACTAAAGGTTCAAAACCAGAGCACAAGTGTTATATAAAATCCATAAGGGCAATATCTTATCATTTATATTTTTTTAAAGTCTTAAATTATTTTCCTGACAAAGAAATCTGTAAAAAAAATTATTATGCATCGAGATCTGTTTTGGTGATGAATTATGTTTATTCCCAATAAAAAAAGGTGCTTTCTGTTACTGACACGAAAAAAGGTGAACTGGACTCAAACTGAATTTATAGTGAACAGAGAAAGTCCTGGGCTTAACGTCAGGAGTGAGGTGGCTGTATGCCAACACTACTAAGAAGGAAATATGGTTTCAATCAATGTTCAGTGAAAATGTGTTGTCTATCAGTTGAATTGTGCATATTAGTTGCTTCCTTTCTTGAATTGGCTATTCCCCAGAGAAGGAATAAATTCCAAACTGTAATACTGTACTTGAAAATGTAAATAACATTTTATTTATTTTCTTTTTTATTATTTCTTGTAATTGTAACTGAATCTAATTTTTTTTTTTTGCTTTACTGGATAATGTTGAAGCAGTAAAATGTTACTGTAATTATTATAACAGCTAAGTATTAAATATGCCTTGACTAAAAAAAAAAATCTGTTGTTAGCCTGTAAAAGTCAAACTGTGTTTAGACTCTTTGCGATTATTTTTGGCTGAGAGGTAAGGAAAATACCATCATATGGTTAAAGTATTAGATTGCAGATTCCAGCATGAAAAAAATGTACAAATAACCAATTGCTTTGCAGAGATTTATTCTTGTTTGCCTGGGGTTTCTGAACATATTTTATACTTTTTACTATAACAAAACTGTAAATTCTATAAAAATAAAAAAAGTAAAAAAAAAACAATCAAATTTTTCCACTAAGCATTATAGATGAGCGGATCTTTTGAAATTTGATTTTGCCAGCTTTGCCAAATTTTCCCAAAATATTTAATTTACAAATTTGCATGAATGTCAAAATTGAAACGCTTTTAATTGCTCGAAAATACATGTGAGTTAGAAGATAAAAAGAGAGATAGTGTACCAAACTGACTATAAGAGCTTACAGTCATGGCCAAAAGTATTGACACCCCTGCAATTCTGTCAGATAATACTCATTTTCTTCCTGAAAATGATTGCAAACACAATTTGGTATTATTATCTTCATTTAATTTGTCTTAAATGAAAAAACACAAAAAGAATTGTCCCAACGCCAAATTGGATATAATTCCCCACCAAACATAAAAAAGGGGTGGACAAAAGTATTGGCACTGTTCGAAAAATCATGTGATGCTTCTCTAATATGTGTAATTAACAGCACCTGTAACTTACCTGTGGCACCTAACAGGTGTTGGCAATATCTAAATCACACTTGCAGCCATTTGACATGGATTAAAGTTGACTCAACCTATGTCCTGTGTCCTTGTGTGTACCACATTGAGCATGGAGAAAAGAAAGAAGACCAAAGAACTGTCTGAGGACTTGAGAAACCAAATTGTGAGGAAGCAGGAGCAATCTCAAGGCTACAAGTCCATCTCCAAAGACCTGAATGTTCCTGTGTCTACCGTACGCAGTGTCATCAAGAAGTTTAAAGCCCATGGCACTGTGGCTAACCTCCCTAGATGTGGACGGAAAAGAAAAATTGACAAGAGATTTCAAAGCAAGATTGTGCGGATGTTGGATAAAGAACCTCGACTAACATCCAAACAAGTTCAAGCTGCCCTGCAGTCCGAGGGTACAACAGTATCAACCCGTACTATCCGTCAGCATCTGAATGAAAAGGGACTGTATGGTAGGAGACCCAGGAAGACCCCACTTCTTACCCCGAGACATAAAAAAGCCAGGCTGGAGTTTGCCAAAAATTACCTAAAAAAACCTAAAACATTTTGGAAGAATGTTCTCTGGTCAGATGAGACAAAAGTAGAGCTTTTTGGGCAAAGGCATCAACATAGAGTTTACAGGAGAAAAAAAGAGGCATTAAAAGAAAAGAACACGGTCCCTACAGTCAAACATGTCGGAGGTTCCCTGATGTTTTGGGGTTGCTTTGCTGCCTCTGACAATGGACTGCTTGACCATGTGCATGGCATTATGAAGTCTGAAGACTACCAACAAATTTTGCAGCATAATGTAGGGCCCAGTGTGAGAAAGCTGGGTCTCCCTCAGAGGTCATGGGTCTTCCAGCAGGACAATGACCCACACCACACTTCAAAAAACACTAGAAAATGGTTTGAGAGAAAGCACTGGAGACTTCTAAGGTGGTCAGCAATGAGTCCAGACCTGAATCCCATAGATCACCTGTGGAGAGATCTAAAAATGGCAGTTTGGAGAAGGCACCCTTCAAATATCAGGGACCTGGAGCAGTTTGCCAAAGAAAAATGGTCTAAAATTCCAGCAGAGCATTGTAAGAAACTCATTGATGGTTACCGGAAGCGGTTGGTCGCAATTAGTTTGGCTAAAGGTTGTGCAACCAAGTATTAGGCTGAGGGTGCCAATATTTTTGCCTGGCCCATTTTTGGAGTTTTGTGTGAAATGATCAATGTTTTGCTTTTTGCTTCATTCTCTTTTGTGTTTTTTCATTTAAGACAAATTAAATGAAGATAATGATACCAAATAATTTGTGTTTGCAATCATTTTCAGGAAGAAAATGAGTATTATCTGACAGAATTGCAGGGGTGTCAATACTTTTGGCACTTCTCTTGTGCTCCTTCTCCCTTCACAGACTGCTCTGTCTCTCTCTTTTCACCTTCCAGGAGCTGCAGAACCTCATGTCTGCATGGCCACAGCTTTCCACTCCTCACTCCTCTCTCTCTCAAACTTCCTCCCTGACAGACTCCTTAACTCCTCCTCCAGCCAGAATATATGTAGGGAAGTTCCCCTGAAACCGGGTCTCGAGCTCCCCCTTCTGGTCTGGAATCAGAACAGTGTTGTATGTACTGGTTACCTGTTAAAGGGATCTTTGTCGCTTCCAAGCATGGCATCACCCTCCCCATGAGGAAGGCAACACTACTGTGTCAGCCGAACTCCTGGGGTGTCACACTCACTTGGCACTTCCTGAACGTGGCATTAATTCTTGGTTCTACCTCCCCTAACTGGGCAGCCCAATACAGTTACCACTACTTAGGCTAGACTGCAGCTACAGTGGGTGTTACCCTAGACAACATGTATATATTAAATAGATTTAACCATTAGGGATATCAAGAAGTAGCACAACAACTGCACCACACCCACACTTACACACTAAAGAAAATAGAGAGAACCTTGTTGTCCATAAGAATTTACACTGTACAGGAGAGAGGACCCAGAAGATCATAAGTGTTTACACTATACAGCAGAAAGAGAGAGGACCCCGCTGACCATAAGAGCTTACACTCTACAGAGGAATGAGAGAGGACCCTGCTGACCGTAAGAGCTTATGCTTTATATGAGAGAGAACTCTACTGACTATAACAGCTTACACTCTACAGGAGAGACAGACAACCCTGCTGATCATAAGAGCTTACAGTCTAGAAGAGAGAGAGGACCCCACTGACCATAAGAGCTTACTCTCTACAGAAGAAAAATAGAGGACCCTGCTGATCATAAGAGCTTACAATCTACAGGAGAGAGAGGATCCTGCTGACCATAAGAGCTTATACTCTACAGGAGAGAGAGAGGATCCTGCTGACCAGAAGAGCTTACACTCTACATGAGAGAGAAAGGATCCTGCTGATCATAAGAGCTTCCACTCTACAGGAGAGAGAGAGGATCCTGCAGACCATATGAGCTTTCACTCTACAGGAGAGAGAGGATCCTGCTGATCATAAGAGCTTACACTCTACAGGATAGAGAGAGAGTATCCTGCTGACCATAAGAGCTTACACTCTACAGGATAGAGAGAGGACCCCACTGACAATAAGAGATTACACTCTACTTCTAGCCTAAAGTAGTACTATAGGACTATAGGCATAAAGGGAAACACAAAGCCAATAGAATTATTCCCATGAGAAAAAAAGAATTTAAAACTAAATCTTTATTGAAACAAATAAAAAACATAACAAAAATGCATAAAATCACATACTGCAGAGAAAAATTGAGAGACTATGAAACAATTATGTATTTTCAAAAAAATGCTAATCACAATGACAAATTCATAAATAATACTAAAAGTAATTTTTAGTTGAAATTAGAAACTTTGTAGCATTGAGAATGAGATGTGTGGCAAATGTATTTACGTCTAATCAAAATTTGGAGAAAAATTAATTGAAGCAGTTAATTCGCATTTCAAAAGATTTGCTCTTATTTTGTACACAACTCTAAAAACCTTTAGGCTATGTGCACACGTCCGGAATTTCCGCGGAAATTTCCGCGGCAATTCCGCAACTGTGCCGCGGGTAAAACGCATTCGGAATTGGCATGTGTTTTCCCGCTAAACACTAGCGTTTTACAAGCGTAAGTAGCATCGCTTGGAAAACTGATTGACAGGTTGGTCACACTAGTCAAAGATAGTGTTTGACAAGTGTGACCAACTTTCTACTATTGATGCTGCTTATGCAGCATCAATAGTAAAAAGATCTAGTGTTAAAATAATAAAAAAATTTAAAAAATCGTGATATTCTCAACTTCCGGTGTCCCCAGCAGTCTTCCCACTCCTTGCGATGTTCCCGTTCCCAATAATGCCTAGCGGCAATGACCTCAGATGACGTAGTGGTATCGCGAGACTCACGGCATCACAGGTCATTGCCGCAAAGCATCACGGGTAACGGAAGCATTGCGAGGAGCGGGAACACTGCGAGGGACACCGGAAGGTGAGAATATCACGATTTATTATTTTAATTCATTTTTTTGTTTAAATTATATGGTTCCCAGGGCCTGGAGGAGAGTCTCCTCTCCTCCACCCTGGGTACCAACCGCACATGATCCTCTTACTTCCTGCATGGTGGGCATAGCCACATGCGGAAAGTAAGCCGATCAATGCATTCCTAGGTGTGCGCGATTCCGCACAAGGAATGAACATGCTGCGTTTTTTTCTAGAATGCGATTCCGCCGCGGAAAAAAACGCAACATGTGCACAGACATTGCGGATTGCATTCTAATAATAGGATGCTTAATGTATGTGTTTTTTTTCTTGTTTTTATAGCGGGTTTTTTTAGCGAAAACGTATGCACACAGCCTTAAGGTCTTTTAAAATCTTTAATGACTTGTCCAGGTTTTAAAATTTAATAACTCTAATTATTTCATTACTACTGCTACTAGTCTCTATTAACATCACTACAGACTGTCAGCTTGAGATTAAGTTTATTACCCAGAGAGGTTAAAAAATTAGCAAAACCAATTTGAGGACTTATCTCTTAATGCAGCGCTTCTGGTTAAAGTTTTCACAGGAGACATTAGCAGAAAAAGTTCTGTTTTATTTAGAAGTATGTTGATTGCAACCTACACTGAGTATGTGATGATGAGCAAAGCAGTTAACATATGTCATCCCAGACCTGGACCTGGAATACTTTACTTGTCTTAATCTTGAAGTCCATTAAATTGAGGATGAGAATAGAATTCTTCAAAATGGGAAAACATTTTCAGGAATTCTAGAATGGTTACAATGTTGAAAATCGCTTGTCTATGTCATAAGAGTGGGAGTCCTGTTACCTTAAAATCTCTATCGTCTATGTACAAATGACTGTATTTTCTGTCCGGCTGCTTTTTGTGGAAAAAGCGCTTGGAATAATGTTATTCAATGGGGCTATTCAGAGGACCGTTTTCTTTACACAGACAGGGTATCAGCGTGAAAAAAAAATCTCGGCATGCACTATTCTCCATATTTCAGATGGCACTCGCCTATTCAAGTCTATGGGTGAGCAAAAAAAAATGGGATCCTGTACAAATCAACCTTATATCATCCGATTTTTACAGATGCATTATTAACTTATGAAACTATTTTTGGTCTTATACATTTTATTCACTGCTGTAAAAACGAGTACAATGCAGATTGCATATGAATGCCATACGGATGACGATACAGATGAAAAATCGTCCATATTTATATCATATTTGATATGCTCGTGTGATCTTAGCCTCAGTGCGAGATCACAGCCTTTATTTTTCTGATCTCTTTTCTATTTATATATGACCTCCAGGATATAGTGTATACAATTATTCACATTCTGCTCTAGAAATAGGCTTTTGAAAAAGGAAGCGGAGCTTGCGTGAAGGATATTTACAACGCAACCTTGTCATTCAACTCTAGAAGCAGCTTCTTCTTTTAGAGAGCATTGCTAACATGATTTCCAATTGCCAGAATGCCTTCTTTACTCTGCTCATTGTTGCAACATTTCTTTTTTCTGCTATGGAAAACACAGAAATGACGCAGTCCTTTGGAATGGTGTATGCTTTTTTTTATTACATAAATGTTTAATTCTCTATAGAAAATATCAAAGTTCCTTCATGTGAGATAGCATCAGGCAAACAAGTGTTAAGCTGCTTTCACATATGGCTGTTAGGGTGCATTTTTTTTTGTCACCATAGTTTTTATGCAAGTTTTGAAAAAAGAAAACAATATGATATGACTGCACTGTGTGACTGTCAATTTAGATAAGCAGTAGTTAAGAGCCATTCTCATGAATCATTCAGGTCTCCCAACACATTGTTGAAAAGATGATTGAACATGACGGTTTGTATGGGGGCTTGCCAACTCTCTCCCGCAGATAATGTCATGGGTATGAAGGACTGGCATGTTGAAAGTCTGGCACTGGCTTAATCCCCTCTATTCATTGAAAACTCATATAGTTTGGAGTGTACAGTCCTATACAAATCTCTATGTTTCCATGTTTCCGTGGTAAGAAATAACAAGTGTACCCTGTATAGGCCAATCCTGCAGTCATAGCATCTTTCATATTTCCTTTAGTCCTACTTTCCTATCGTATGTACAGCATGTCAGCAATGAGAAACTAATGAGTTGCTTCACTGTTAATCGAATTAATGTTGAATTTTATGATATTCGCAGGACCATTAGAACAATTTGCAATTCAGTTGGCTCAAATAGCTAAAAAAAATGCCCTCTGCCATTTTACACAAAGCAGCAAACTACATCAGTCGCAGCATGTGCACAGCGTGCATAAAAGCTGAGGCAGGGAATGCAGCAGCCTTTTTATCGCGAATCTGGATAGTGAGAAGGTGTCAGAGCTCATAGCTAAGCAATTGAGGTAGGGAGAGAGATGTAAAATATTGGACAAATATTAAAGTGTGTGTTGTACAACTCCAGCAATGAAGAAGATGAGTATAGAAATCTGCTAATAATACAGAGATTCAATTGATAGAGAAAAAGATAGAGAGATAGATAGATAGATAGATAGATAGATAGATAGATAGATAGATAGATAGATAGATAGATAGATAGAGAGATAAATAGGAGAGGTACCAGCAGCATCACGAGAGTGATTGAACAGTCATTGATTTATTGTAGTGTGCAGTCTTGTTGCTTTTGAATTACACTTTTTTTTATTTTTCATGAACAAAAGAAACAAGTAAGGATAATAATTCTTAAATAAAACAGTTTTAACTCTGTGTCTGTTAGAGAAAATGTATTTGTCACAGAAGACTATACTCTCCTCTTTTTGCAAAGAATATAATTGTGTTAAAAATAAAATGCATCCATTTAACTGCAACTGACTACCTGAGAAAGTACCGTTTATACTCGAGTATAAGCCGAGATTTTCAGCCCACTTTTTTGGGATGAAAGTAACCATCTTGGCTTATACTCGAGTCATTGGCATGTTTGGCAGGGGAGGGGGAGCGGAGCTGTGTAATAATACTCACCTGCGCCTTGCGCAGTCCCTGCACGTCTTTTCCCCGGCGCCGGCAGCTTGTTCCTGTAGTGTGCGGTCACATGGTACTGCTCATTACAGTAATGAATATGGACCCGACTCCACTCCCATAGGGGTGGAGCCGCATATTCATTACTGTAATGAGCGGTACCATGTGACTGGTCACTACAGGAAGAAGCTGCCGGGCCAGGGAACAGACGTCCAGGGACCGCGCCAGGAGCAGGTGAGTATAACACAGTGCGCTATATTCACCTGCTCCCCGTTCCAACGTTGGCACCGCTGCATCTTCCGCATCCTCTGCAGTGGCTCAGGTCAGAGGGCGCGGTGATGCGATTAGTATGCGCGCCGCCCTCTGCCTGAGCATCAGTGCACAGGACAGAGAAGACACAGCAGCGGTCGGCGATGGAACGTGGAGCAGGTGAATATAGCAAGTGTAGGGGGCCTGAGAGGTGAGTAAGTGATTTTTTTTAAAATTGCAGCAACAGCATATGGGGCAAATATCTGTATGGAGCATCTTATGGGGCCATGTGCAGCGTTATATGGGGCAATTATCTGTATGGAGTATCTTAGGGGACCATGTACAGAATTATATGGGGCAATTATCTGTATGGAGCATCTTATGGGGCCATGTACAGCATTATATGGGGGCAAATATCTGTATGGAGCATCTTATGGGGCCATGTACAGCATTATATGGGGCAATTATCTGTATGGAGCATCTTATGGAACCATGTGCAGCGTTATATGGGGGCAGATATCTGTATGGAGCATCTTATGGGGCCATGTGCAGCATTATATGGGGCAATTATCTGTATGGAGCATCTTATGGGGCCATGTGCAGCGTTATATGGGGCAATTATCTGTATGGAGTATCTTACGGGACCATGTACAGAATTATATGGGGCAATTATCTGTATGGAGCATCTTATGGGGCCATGTGCAGCATTATATGGGGGCAAATATCTGTATGGAGCATCTTATGGGGCCATGTGCAGCATTATATGGGGCAATTATCTGTATGGAGCATCTTATGGGGCCATGTGCAGCATTATATGGGGCAATTATCTGTATGGAGCATCTTATGGGGCCATGTGCAGCATTTTATGGGGCAATTATCTGTATGGAGCATCTTATGGGGCCATGTGCAGCATTATATGGGGCAATTATCTGTATGGAGCATCTTATGGGGCCATGTGCAGCACTATATGGGGAAATTATCTGTATGGAGCATCTTATGGGGCTATGTGCAGCATTATATGGGGCAAATATCTGTATGGAGCATCTTATGGGGCCATGTGTTGTGAATTCCGCTCTTGGGCTCCCTCCGGTGGTTGCAAGTGGCACTTTTGTGAGTTCTGCTCTTGGGCTCCCTCCGGTGGTTTTAAGTGGAATGGCTGCTCCTTGGATTTAGCAGTCAGCAGCTGTTTCCACTGATTGTCTATTCTGCTTGGCTATTTAGCCTGGCTCTTTCCTTCAGCTTGTGCCACTTGTCAATGGTTCCTGGTTAGATTCACATCTCTTTGGATTTCCCTGTTATCCTGACCAGTTCAGCAAAGCTAAGTCCTTGCTTGCTCTTTTCTGTCCACAGGTTGTGGACTTATCCATTCTGTGCTTTCTATGTTTGTCCAGCTTGTCAGTATGAATTAATTTTGTGTAGCTGGAAGCGCTGGGAAGCAGATTTACCCTCCACATCTATAGTCAGGTGTGGAGATTTTTGTAAACTCTGTGTGGATTTTTTGTAGTGTTTTATACTGACCGCACATTATTCCATCCTGTCCTATCTATCTAGCTAGACTGGCCTCCTGTGCTCATCCTGGTTTCATTCTATGTATGTCTTTTCCCTCTCCACTCACAGTCATTACTTGTGGGGGGCTATCTATCCTTTGGGGATTTTCTCTGAGGCAAGATAGTTTAACTGTTTCTATCTTTAGGGGTAGTTAGTTCTCAGGCTGTAACGAGGTGCCTAGAGAGTGTCAGGAGCATCCCACGGCTACTTCTAGTGTTGTGTTGAGCTTAGGGACTGCGGTCAGTACAGTTACCACTTCCTTCAGAGCTCGTCCCATGTTGCTCCTAAACCACCAGATCATAACAGTACAAGTGGCCAAAAATGAATTAAATGCATCTCAAAAAAAGGAAAAAATTCTGAGCCATTTTTTTTTCTGTGCTCTGTTCTGTCTTTTTTTTTCCTCTTGATCTCTGGGTGGTTCAGGATTTATGCTCTGGCATGGATGTTCAGGGTTTGTTTTCTCGTGTGGATCAACTTGCTGCAAGAGTACAGAGTATCCAAGATTATGTTGTCCAGACTCCGGCTTTGGAGCCTAGAATTCCTACTCCTGATTTGTTTTTTGGGGACAGATCCAAGTTTTTGAACTTTAAAAATAACTGCAAATTGTTTTTTGCTTTGAAACCCCGTTCTTCTGGTGATCCCATTCAGCAAGTTAAAATCATCATATCCTTGCTGCGTGGTGACCCTCAGGACTGGGCATTCTCCCTTGAATCAGGATCCGGCATTGCTGAATGTAGATGCATTTTTTCAAGCGCTCGGATTATTGTATGACAAACCTAATTCTGTGGATCATGCAGAAAAAACCCTGTTGGCCTTGTGTCAAGGTCAGGAAGCAGCAGAATTATACTGCCAGAAATTTAGAAAATGGTCTGTATCTTACGGGACCATGTACAGAATTATATGGGGCAATTATCTGTATGGAGCATCTTATGGGGCCATGTGCAGCATTATATGGGGGCAAATGTTATGAACTGGTGGTTCAGAAACACAATGGACCTGGTGGTTAAGAGCACACAAAGTGACCTGATAGTTACTAATAACATAGGACGAGCTCTGAGACGTGGGAACTCTGCTGACCGCAATCCCTAATCCTATCACACCACACTAGAGGTAGCCGAGGAGCGCTCCTGACCAGACCTAGGCGCCTCGGGCACAGCCTGAGAAACTAGCTAGCCCTGAAGATAGAAAAATAAGCCTACCTTGCCTCAGAGAAATTCCCCAAAGGAAAAGGCAGCCCCCCACATATAATGACTGTGAGTAAAGATGAAAATACAAACACAGAGATGAAATAGGTTTTAGCAAAGTGAGGCCCGACTTACTGAATTGACTGAGGATAGTAAAGATAGCTTTGCGGTCAGCACAAAAACCTACAAACAACCACGCAGAGGGCGCAAAAAGACCCTCCGTACCGACTAACGGCACGGAGGTGCTCCCTCTGCGTCCCAGAGCTTCCAGCAAGCAAGAAAAACCAATATAGCAAGCTGGACAGAAAAAATAGCAAACAAAAGTAACACAAGCAGAACTTAGCTTATGCAGGGCAGACAGGCCACAAGAACGATCCAGGAAAGAGCAAGACCAATACTGGAACATTGACTAGAGGCCAGGAACAAAGAACTAGGTGGAGTTAAATAGAGCAGCACCTAACGACTTAACCTCGTCACCTGAGGAAGGGAACTCAGAAGCCGCAGCCCCACTCATATCCACCAGAGGAAGCTCATAGACAGAACCAGCCGAAGTACCACTCATGACCACAGGAGGGAGCTTGACCACAGAATTCACAACAGTACCCCCCCTTGAGGAGGGGTCACCGAACCCTCACCAGAGCCCCCAGGCCGACCAGGATGAGCCAAATGAAAGGCACGAACCAGATCGGCAGCATGAACATCAGAGGCAAAGACCCAGGAATTATTTTCCTGACCATAACCCTTCCACTTAACCAGGTACTGGAGTTTCCGTCTCGAAATGCGAGAATCCAAAATCTTCTCCACTATATACTCCAACTCCCCCTCAACCAAAACCGGGGCAGGAGGATCAACGGATGGAACCAGAGGTGCCACGTATCTCCGCAACAATGACCTATGGAATACATTATGGATGGAAAAAGAAGCTGGAAGGGTCAAATGAAAAGACACAGGATTAAGAACCTCAGAAATCCTTACGGACCAATGAAACGAGGATTAAACTTAGGAGAGGAAACTTTCATAGGAATATAACGAGACGACAACCAAACCAAATCCCCAACACGAAGTCGGGGACCCACACAGCGCCTGCGGTTAGCGAAACGTTGAGCCTTCTCCTGGGCCAATGTCAAATTGTCCACTACATGAGTCCAAATCTGCTGCAACCTATCCACCACAGTATCCACACCAGGACAGTCTGAAGACTCAAACTGCCCTGAAGAGAAACGAGGATGGAAACCAGAATTGCAGAAAAACGGCGAAACCAAAGTAGCCGAGCTGGCCCGATTATTAAGGGCGAACTCAGCCAACGGCAAAAAGGACACCCAATCATCCTGATCAGCAGAAACAAAACATCTCAGATATGTTTCCAAGGTCTGATTGGTTCGTTCAGTTTGGCCATTTGTCTGAGGATGGAAAGCCGAGGAAAAAGACAAATCAATGGCCATCCTAGCACAAAAGGCTCGCCAAAACCTCGAAACAAACTGGGAACCTCTGTCAGAAACGATGTTCTCCGGAATGCCATGTAAACGAACCACATGCTGGAAAAACAATGGCACCAAATCAGAGGAGGAGGGCAATTTAGACAAGGGTACCAAATGGACCATCTTAGAGAAGCGATCACAAACCACCCAAATGACCGACATCTTTTGAAAGATGGGGAGATCTGAAATAAAATCCATAGAGATATGTGTCCAGGGCCTCTTTGGGACCGGCAAGGGCAAAAGCAACCCACTGGCACGAGAACAGCAGGGCTTAGCCCGAGCACAAATCCCACAGGACTGCACAAACGAACGCACATCCCGTGACAGAGACGGCCACCAAAAGGATCTAGCCACCAAATCTCTGGTACCAAAGATTCCAGGATGACCAGCCAACACCGAACAATGAACCTCAGAGATAACTCTACTCGTCCATTTATCAGGGACAAACAGTTTCTCCGCTGGGCAACGGTCAGGTCTATTAGCCTGAAATTTTTGCAGCACCCGCCGCAAATCAGGGGAGATGGCAGACAAAATTACCCCCTCTTTGAGAATACCCGCCGGCTCAGGCAAACCCGGAGAGTCGGGCACAAAACTCCTAGACAGGGCATCCGCTTTCACATTTTTAGAGCCCGGAAGGTACGAAACCACAAAGTCAAAACGGGAGAAAAACAGCGACCAACGAGCCTGTCTAGGATTCAACCGTTTGGCAGACTCAAGATAAGTCAAGTTCTTGTGATCAGTCAAGACCACCACGCGATGCTTAGCTCCTTCAAGCCAATGACGCCACTCCTCGAATGCCCACTTCATGGCCAGAAACTCTCGATTGCCAACATCATAATTACGCTCAGCAGGCGAAAACTTCCTTGAAAAGAAGGCACATGGTTTCATCACCGAGCCATCAGAACTTCTTTGCGACAAAACAGCCCCTGCTCCAATCTCAGAAGCATCAACCTCGACCTGGAACGTGAGCGAAACATCCGGTTGGCACAACACAGGGGCAGAAGAAAAACGACGCTTCAACTCCTGAAAAGCTTCCACAGCAGCAGAAGACCAATTGACCACATCAGCACCCTTCTTGGTTAAATCAGTCAACGGTTTAGCAATACTAGAAAAATTATTGATGAAGCGACGATAAAAATTAGCAAAGCCCAGGAACTTTTGCAGACTCTTCAGAGATGTCGGCTGAGTCCAATCATAAATGGCCTGAACTTTAACAGGGTCCATCTCGATAGTAGAAGGGGAAAAAAGGAAACCCAAAAATGAAACCTTCTGAACACCAAAGAGACACTTTGACCCCTTCACAAACAAAGAATTCACACGCAGGACGTGGAACACCATTCTAACCTGCCTCACGTGAGACTCCCAATCATCCGAGAAGACCAAAATATCATCCAAGTATACAATCAGGAATTTATCCAGGTACTCTCGGAAGATGTCATGCATAAAGGACTGAAATACTGATGGAGCATTAGAAAGCCCGAATGGCATAACCAGGTACTCAAAATGGCCCTCGGGCGTATTAAATGCTGTTTTCCATTCATCGCCCTGTTTAATACGCACAAGATTATACGCACCACGAAGATCTATCTTGGTGAACCAACTAGCCCCCTTAATCCGAGCAAACAAATCAGACAGCAGCGGCAAGGGGTACTGAAATTTGACTGTGATTTTATTTAGAAGGCGGTAATCAATACAAGGTCTCAGCGAACCATCCTTCTTGGCCACAAAAAAGAACCCTGCTCCCAATGGCGACGACGATGGGCGAATATGACCCTTCTCCAAGGATTCCTTTACGTAACTCCGCATAGCGGCGTGCTCAGGCACAGACAAATTAAACAGTCGACCCTTAGGAAACTTACTACCAGGAATCAAATCGATAGCACAATCGCAATCCCTATGCGGAGGTAGGGCCCTGGACTTGGGCTCATCAAATACATCCCAGTAATCCGACAAGAACTCTGGGACCTCAGAAGGGGCGGATGACGAAATAGACAGAAATGGAACATCACCATGTACCCCCTGACAACCCCAGCTGGGCACAGACATTGATTTCCAATCCAATACTGGGTTATGGACTTGTAGCCATGGCAACCCCAACACGACCACATCATGCAGATTATGCAACACCAAAAAGCGAATATCCTCCTGATGCGCAGGAGCCATGCACATGGTCAGCTGGGTCCAGTATTGAGGCTTATTCTTGGCCAAAGGCGTAGCATCAATTCCTTTCAATGGAATAGGATACTGCAAGGGCTCCAAGAAAAACCTACAGCGCCTAACAAACTCCAAGTCCATCAAATTCAGGGCAGCGCCTGAATCCACAAATGCCATGACAGAATAGGATGACAAAGAGCAGATCAAAGTAATGGACAAAAGAAATTTCGACTGTACCGTACCAATGGTGGCAGACCTAGCGAACCGCTTAGTGCGCTTAGGACAATCGGAGATAGCATGAGTGGAATCACCACAGTAAAAACACAGCCCATTCCGACTTCTGTGTTCTTGCCGTTCAGCTCTGGTCAAAGTCCTATCACATTGCATAGGCTCAGGTTTATGCTCAGGTAATACCGCCAAATGGTGCACAGTTTTACGCTCACGCAAGCGTCGATCGATCTGAATGGCCAAAGACATAGACTCATTCAGACCAGCAGGCATAGGAAATCCCACCATGACATCCTTAAGGGCTTCAGAGAGACCCTTTCTGAAAATTGCTGCCAGCGCACATTCATTCCATTGAGTAAGCACAGACCACTTCCTAAACTTCTGACAATATATCTCGACCTCATCCTGACCCTGACACAGAGCCAGCAAATTTTGCTCTGCCTGATCCACTGAATTAGGTTCATCATAAAGCAATCCGAGCGCCAGAAAAAACGCATCAATATTACATAATGCAGGATCTCCTGGCGCAAGGGAAAATGCCCAGTCTTGAGGGTCGCCACATAATAAAGAAATAATGATCTTAACTTGTTGAACTGGGTCACCAGAGGAGCGGGGTTTCAAAGCCAGAAACAGTTTACAATTATTTTTAAAACTCAGAAACTTAGCTCTATCTCCAGAAAACAAATCAGGAATAGGAATTCTTGGTTCTAACATAGAATTCTGAACCACAAAGTCTTGAATATTTTGTACTCTTGCAGTGAGATGATCCACACAAGAAGACAGACCTTTAATGTCCATCACTACACCTGTGTCCTGAACCACCCAAATATCTAGGGGAAAAGAAAGACAAAACACAGTGCAGAGAAAAAAAAATGGTCTCAGAACTTCTCTTTTCCCTCTATTGAGAAGCATTAGTACTTTGGGCCTCCAGTACTGTTATGAACTGGTGATTCAGAAACACAATGGACCTGGTGGTTAAGAGCACACAAAGTGACCTGATAGTTACTAATAACATAGGACGAGCTCTGAGACGTGGGAACTCTGCTGACCGCAATCCCTAATCCTATCACACCACACTAGAGGTAGCCGAGGAGCGCTCCTGACCAGACCTAGGCGCCTCGGGCACAGCCTGAGAAACTAGCTAGCCCTGAAGATAGAAAAATAAGCCTACCTTGCCTCAGAGAAATTCCCCAAAGGAAAAGGCAGCCCCCCACATATAATGACTGTGAGTAAAGATGAAAATACAAACACAGAGATGAAATAGGTTTTAGCAAAGTGAGGCCCGACTTACTGAATAGACCAAGGATAGTAAAGATAGCTTTGCGGTCAGCACAAAAACCTACAAACAACCACGCAGAGGGCGCAAAAAGACCCTCCGTACCGACTAACGGCATGGAGGTGCTCCCTCTGCGTCCCAGAGCTTCCAGCAAGCAAGAAAAACCAATATAGCAAGCTGGACAGAAAAAATAGCAAACAAAAGTAACACAAGCAGAACTTAGCTTATGCAGGGCAGACAGGCCACAAGAACGATCCAGGAAAGAGCAAGACCAATACTGGAACATTGACTGGAGGCCAGGAACAAAGAACTAGGTGGAGTTAAATAGAGCAGCACCTAACGACTTAACCTCGTCACCTGAGGAACGGAACTCAGAAGCCACAGCCCCACTCACATCCACCAGAGGAAGCTCATAGACAGAACCAGCCGAAGTACCACTCATGACCACAGGAGGGAGCTTGACCACAGAATTCACAACAGGCAAATATATGTATGCAGCATCTTATGGGGCCATGTGCAGCATTATATGGGGCAATTATCTGTATGAAGCATCTTATGGAACCATGTGCAGCGTTATATGGGGGCAAATATCTGTATGGAGCATCTTATGGGGCCATGTGCAGCATTATATGGGGCAATTATCTGTATGGAGCATCTTATGGGGCCATGTGCAGCGTTATATGGGGCAATTATCTGTATGGAGTATCTTACGGGACCATGTACAGAATTATATGGGGCAATTATCTGTATGGAGCATCTTATGGGGCCATGTGCAGCATTATATGGGGGCAAATATCTGTATGGAGCATCTTATGGGGCCATGTGCAGCATTATATGGGGCAATTATCTGTATGGAGCATCTTATGGGGCCATGTGCAGCATCATATGGGGAAATTATCTGTATGTAGCATCTTATGGAGCCATGTGCAGCATTATATGGGGCAATTATCTGTATGGAGCATCTTATGGGGCTATGTGCAGCATTATATGGGGCAATTATCTGTATGGAGCATCTTATGGGGCCATGTGTTGTGAATTCCGCTCTTGGGTTCCCTTCGGTGGTTGCAAGTGGCACTTTTGTTAGTTCTGCTCTTGGGCTCCCTCCGGTGGTTTTAAGTGGAATGGCTGCTCCTTGGATTTAGCAGTCAGCAGCTGTTTCCACTGATTGTCTATTCTGCTTGGCTATTTAGCCTGGCTCTTTCCTTCAGCTTGTGCCACTTGTCAATGGTTCCTGGTTGGATTCACATCTCTTTGGATTTCCCTGTTATCCTGACCAGTTCAGCAAAGCTAAGTCCTTGCTTGCTCTTTTCTGTCCACAGGTTGTGGACTTATCCGTTCTGTGCTTTCTATGTTTGTCCAGCTTGTCAGTATGAATTGATTTTGTGTAGCTGGAAACTCTGAGAAGCAGATTTACCCTCCACACCTTTAGTCAGGTATGGAGATTTTTGTAAACTCTGTGTGGATTTTTTGTAGTGTTTTATACTGACTGCACAGTATTCCATCCTGTCCTATCTATCTAGCTAGACTGGCCTCCTGTGCTCATCCTGGTTTCATTCTGTGTATGTATTTTCCCTCTCCACTCACAGTCATTACTTGTGGGGGGCTATCTATCCTTTGGGGATTTTCTCTGAGGCAAGATAGTTTTCCTGTTTCTATCTTTAGGGGTAGTTAGTTCTCAGGCTGTGACGAGGTGCCTAGGGAGTGTCAGGAGCATCCCACGGCTACTTCTAGTGTTGTGTTGAGCTTAGGGACTGCGGTCAGTACAGTTACCACTTCCTTCAGAGCTCGTCCCATGTTGCTCCTAAACCACCAGATCATAACAGTACAAGTGGCCAAAAATGAATTAAATGCATCTCAAAAGAAGGAAAAAATTCTGAGCCATTTTTTTTTCTGTGCTCTGTTCTGTCTTTTTTTTCCTCTTGATCTCTGGGTGGTTCAGGATTTATGCTCTGGCATGGATGTTCAGGGTTTGTTTTCTCGTGTGGATCAACTTGCTGCAAGAGTACAGAGTATCCAAGATTATGTTGTCCAGACTCCGGCTTTGGAGCCTAGAATTCCTACTCCTGATTTGTTTTTTGGGGACAGATCCAAGTTTTTGAACTTTAAAAATAACCGCAAATTGTTTTTTGCTTTGAAACCCCGTTCTTCTGGTGATCCCATTCAGCAAGTTAAAATTATCATATCCTTGCTGCCTGGTGACCCTCGGGACTGGGCATTCTCCCTTGAATCAGGATCCGGCATTGCTGAATGTAGACGCATTTTTTCAAGCGCTCGGATTATTGTATGACGAACCTAATTCTGTGGATCATGCAGAAAAAAACCCTGTTGGCCTTGTGTCAAGGTCAGGAAGCGGCAGAATTATACTGCCAGAAATTTAGAAAATGGTCTGTGCTCACTAAATGGAATGAGGATGCTCTGGCTGCTATTTTCAGAAAAGGTCTTTCTGAAGCCCTTAAAGATGTTATGGTGGGCTTCCCTGCGCCTACTGGTTTGAGCGAATCTATGTCTCTAGCCATTCAGATTGATCGGCGTCTGCGCGAGCGCAAAGCTATGCACCATATGGCAGTGTCCTCTGAGCAGAGTCCTGAACCTATGCAATGTGATAGGATTTTGACTAGAACAGAACGGCAGGAATTCAGACGTCAGAATAGGCTGTGTTTTTACTGTGGTGATTCTGCTCATGTTATTTCTGATTGCCCTAAATGTACTAGGAGGGTCACTAGGTCTGTTACCATTAGTACTGTACAGCCTAAATTTCTTTTATCTGTGACCCTGATTTGCTCATTGTCATCCTTTTCTGTCATGGCATTTGTGGATTCAGGCGCTGCCCTGAACTTAATGGACTTAGACTTCGCCAGGCGCTGTGGTTTTTCCTTGCAGCCTTTGCAGAGCCCTATTCCTTTGAGGGGCATTGATGCTACACCATTGGCCAAGGATAAACCTCAGTACTGGACGCAGATGACCATGTACATGGCTCCTGCACATCAGGAAAATTGCCGTTTTCTGGTGTTGCATAACCTGCATGATGTTGTTGTACTGGGTTTTCCATGGTTACAGGAACATAATTCGGTGCTGGATTGGAAAACTATGTCTGTGACTAGTTGGGGTTGTCAAGGGGTCTAAGTGCCTATTCGGAGTTCAGAAGGTCTCTTTTTTGGGTTTTATTTTTTCTCCCTCGTCTATGGAAATGGATCCTGTTAAGGTCCAAGCTATTCATGACTGGATTCAACCCACATCTGTGAAGAGCCTTCAAAAATTTTTGGGCTTTGCTAATTTCTATCGCCGTTTCATTTCCAACTTTTCCAGTGTGGTTAAGCCCCTTACTGATTTGACGAAGAAAGACGCTGATGTAACGAATTGGTCCTCTGCGGCTGTTGAGGCCTTTCGGGAGCTTAAGCGCCAATTTACTTCTGCCCCTGTGTTGCGTCAGCCGGATGTTTCTCTTCCTTTTCAGGTTGAGGTTGACGCTTCTGAGATTGGGGCAGGGGCCGTTTTGTCTCAGAGGGATTCTGATGGTTCTTTGAAGAAACCGTGTGCTTTTTTTTCCAGAAAGTTTTCGCCTGCGGAACGCAATTATGATGTCGGCAATCGGGAGTTGTTGGCTATGAAGTGGGCGTTTGAGGAGTGGCGACATTGGCTTGAGGGAGCTAAGCACCGCGTTGTGGTCTTGACTGATCATAAGAATCTGATTTACCTCGAGTCGGCCAAGTCGCTGAATCCTAGACAGGCTCGATGGTCCCTGTTTTTCTCCCGTTTTGATTTTGTGGTCTCGTATCTTCTGGGATCTAAGAATGTTAAGGCTGATGCCCTCTCTAGGAGTTTTTCGCCTGATTCTCCTGGAGTCCTTGAGCCGGTTGGCATTCTTAAGGAAGGGATGATTCTTTCTGCCATCTCCCCTGATTTGCGGCGGGTGCTTCGGGAATTTCAGGCTGATAGGCCTGACCGCTGTCCAGTGGGGAAGCTGTTTGTTCCTGATGGATGGACAAGTAAGGTGATTTCTGAGGTTCATTGTTCAGTGTTGGCTGGTCATCCTGGGATTTTTGGTACCAGAGATTTGGTTGCTAGGTCCTTTTGATGGCCTTCCTTGTCGCGCGATGTGCGTGCTTTTGTGCAGTCCTGTGGGACTTGCGCCCGGGCCAAGCCTTGCTGTTCCCGCGCTAGTGGGTTGCTTTTGCCTTTGCCGGTCCCTGAGAGGCCCTGGACGCATATTTCCATGGATTTTATTTCGGATCTTCCTGTTTCCCAGAAGATGTCTGTTATCTGGGTTGTTTGTGACCGGTTCTCTAAAATGGTCCATCTGGTACCTTTGCCTAAGTTGCCTTCCTCCTCAGATTTGGTTCCATTGTTTTTTCAGCATGTGGTTCGTTTGCATGGCATTCCGGAGAATATTGTGTCTGACAGAGGTTCTCAGTTTGTCTCTAGGTTTTGGCGGACCTTTTGTGCTAGGATGGGCATTGATTTGTCTTTTTCTTCGGCGTTTCATCCTCAGACTAATGGCCAAACTGAGCGAACTAATCAGACCTTGGAGACCTATTTGAGATGCTTTGTGTCTGCTGATCAGGATGATTGGGTGGCTTTCTTGCCGTTGGCCGAGTTTGCCCTTAATAATCGGGCTAGTTCGGCTACTTTGGTTTCACATTTCTTTTGTAATTTTGGTTTTCATCCTCGTTTTTCTTCCAGGCAGGTTGAGCCTTCTGATTGTCCTGGTGTGGATTCTGTGGTGGACAGGCTGCAGCAGATTTGTACTCATGTGGTGGACAATTTGACGTTGTCTCAGGAAAGGGCTCAACGTTTTGCTAACCGCCGTCGGTGTGTTGGTCCCCGGCTTCGTGTGGGGGATTTGGTTTGGTTGTCTTCTCGTCATGTTCCTATGAAGGTTTCTTCCCCTAAGTTTAAGCCTCGGTTTATTGGTCCTTATAAGATTTCTGAAATTATCAATCCAGTGTCTTTTCGTTTGGCTCTTCCAGCCTCTTTTGCCATTCATAATGTTTTTCATAGATCTTTGTTGCGGAGATATGTGGTGCCCGTTGTTCCCTCAGTTGATCCTCCTGCCCCGGTGTTGGTTGAGGGAGAGTTGGAATATGAGGTTGAGAAAATTTTGGATTCTCTTTTTTCGAGGCGGAGGCTTCAGTATCTTGTCAAGTGGAAGGGTTATGGCCAGGAGGATAATTCTTGGGTTGTTGCCTCCGATGTCCATGCCACCGATTTGGTTCGTGCTTTTCACTTGGCTCATCCTGATCGGCCTGGGGGCTCTGGTGAGGGTTCGGTGACCCCTCCTCAAGAGGGGGGGGTACTGTTGTGAATTTCGCTCTTGGGCTCCCTCCGGTGGTTGTAAGTGGCACTTTTGTGAGTTCTGCTCTTGGGCTCCCTCCGGTGGTTTTAAGTGGAATGGCTGCTCCTTGGTTTTAGCAGTCAGCAGCTGTTTCCACTGATTGTCTATTCTGCTTGGCTATTTAGCCTGGCTCTTTCCTTCAGCTTGTGCCACTTGTCAATGGTTCCTGGTTGGATTCACATCTCTTTGGATTTCCCTGTTATCCTGACCAGTTCAGCAAAGCTAAGTCCTTGCTTGCTCTTTTCTGTCCACAGGTTGTGGACTTATCCGCTCTGTGCTTTCTATGTTTGTCTAGCTTGTCAGTATGAATTAATTCTGTGTAGCTGGAAGCTCTGGGAAGCAGATTTACCCTCCACACCTTTAGTCAGGTGTGGAGATTTTTGTAAACTCTGTGTGGATTTTTTGTAGTGTTTTATACTGACCGCACAGTATTCCATCCTGTCCTATCTATCTAGCTAGACTGGCCTCCTGTGCTCATCCTGGTTTCATTCTGTGTATGTCTTTTCCCTCTCCACTCACAGTCATTACTTGTGGGGGGCTATCTATCCTTTGGGGATTTTCTCTGAGGCAAGATAGTTTTCCTGTTTCTATCTTTAGGGGTAGTTAGTTCTCAGGCTGTGACGAGGTGCCTAGGGAGTGTCAGGAGCATCCCACGGCTACTTCTAGTGTTGTGTTGAGCTTAGGGACTGCGGTCAGTACAGGTACCACTTCCTTCAGAGCTCGTCCCATGTTGCTCCTAAACCACCAGATCATAACAGCCATGTGCAGCATTATATGGGGCAATTATCTGTATGGAGCATCTTATGGGGCCATGTGCAGCACTATATGGGGCAATTATCTATATGGAGCATCTTATGGGGCCATGTGCAGCACTATATGGGGCAATAATCTGTATGGAGCATCTTATGGGGCTATGTGCAGCATTATATGGGGCAAATATCTGTATGGGGCCATGTGCAGCATAATATGGGGCAAATATCTGTATGGAGCATCTTATGGGGCAAATATCTGTATGGAGCATCTTATGGGGCCATGTGCAGCATTATTTGGGGCAATTATCTGTATGGAGCATCTTATGGGGCCATGTGCTGCACTATATGGGGCAATTATCTGTATGGAGCATCTTATGGGGCTATGTGCAGCATTATATGGGGCAAATATCTGTTTGGGGCCATGTTACATAGTTACATAGTTACATATTAATTTTGTTATGAAGGTTGAAGGAAGACTATAAGTCCATCTAGTTCAACCTATAGCCTAACCTAACATGCCCTAACATGTTGATCCAGAGGAAGGCAAAAAAAAACCACGTGGCAAAGAGTAAGCTCCACACTGGGGAAAAAAATTCCTTCCTGACTCCACATACGGCAATCAGACTAGTTCCCTGGATCAACGCCCTATCAAGGAATCTAGTGTATATAACCTGTAAGATTATACTTTTCCAGAAAGGTATCCAGTCCCCTCTTAAATTTAAGTAATGAATCACTGTGCAGCATTATATGGGGCAAATATCTGTATGGAGCATCTTATGGTGCTATGTGCAGCATTATATGGGGCAAATATCTGTTTGGGGCCATGTGCAGCATTATATGGGGCAAATATCTCTGGAGCATCTTATGGGGCCATAATCCACATTTGTGGAGCATTATACTGGGAAAATGTGTCTATGGCAGGGGTGTCAAACTGCATTCCTCGAGGGCCTCAAACCATGCGTGTTTTCAAGATTTCCTTAGCATTGCACAAGGTGCTGGAATCATTCTCTGCAGGTGATTAAATTATCACCTGTGCAATGCAAGGAAATCCTGAAAACATGACCTGTTTGCAGCCCTCGAGGAATGCAGTTTGACACCCCTGGTCTATGGAGCATCTTATGGGGCCATAATCAGCATTTGTGCAGCATTATATGGGGCGTATTTTGTATGGAGCATTATATAGGGCTCCTGATTCAATATGGATATTCAAAAACACTTAAACTTCTGATGTCTCAATTAATTTTACTTTTATTGGTATCTATTTTTATTTTTGAAATCTACCAGTAGCTGCTGCATTTTCCACCCTAGTCATTAAATTTTCCCATTTTTTGTGGCAAAATTAGGGGGGTCGGCTTATACTCGAGTATATACAGTATGTGTCATAAAATACAGAGTACTATGCAATGGTTAAAGGCAGGTATGGAAAAAATGCTGCAAAGTAGGAATGCTTTCCATGATAGAAGTGCTAATAATTTATTTTTATCAATTAACAAAATTCTAAGTGAATAAACAAAATAGAAATCTAAATCAATATTTGGTGTGATTACCCTCATGAGATGGTGCCTTGTCATGCATGAAGATGATTTTGCTCCTGTAGGCATGTTTCTGCTTTTTATACCATGGAAGAAATTGTCAGTCATAAACTCTATATACTTTGCAGAGGTTATTATCACACTTTCAGGAACCTTAACCCCTTCACGACCTTGCCCTTTTCCGTTTTTGCGTTCTTGTTTTTCGCTCCCTCCTTCCCAGAGCCATAACTTTTTTATTTTTCCGTCAATATGGCCATATGAGGGCTTGTTTTTTGCGGGACAAGTTGCACTTTTCAACGACATCATTGGTTTTAGCATGTTGTGTACTAGAAAAAGGGAAAAAAATTCCAAGTGCGGTGAAATTGCAAAAAAAGTGCAATCCCACACTTGTTTTTTGTTTGGCTTTTTTGCTAGGTTCACTAAACGCAAAAATTGACCTGCTATTTTAATTTGCCAGGTCATTACGAGTTCATAGACACCAAACTCGACTAGATTATGATTTATCTAAGTGGTAAACAAAAATTCCAAACTTTGCAAAAAAAAAAACATAAATTGCGCAATTTTCCGTTACCCGTAGCATCTTCATTTTTCGTGATCTGGGGTCAGGTGAGGGCTTATTTTTTGCGTGCCGAGCTGACGTTTTTAATGATACCATTTTGGTGCAGATACATTTTTTTGATTGCGTGTTATTACATTTTAATGCAATGTCGCGGCGACCAAAAAAAGTAATTCTGGCGTTTTGAATTTTTTTCTCGCTACGCCGTTTAGCGATCAGGTTAATGCTTTTTTTTATTGATCGATTGGGCGATTTTGAACGCGGCGATTCCAAATATGTGTAGGTTGGATTTTTTTTTCGTTATTGTTTTATTTTGGATGGGGCGAAAGGGGGGTGATTTAAAGGGACACTGTCACCTGAATTTGGAGGGAACAATCTTCAGCCATGGAGGCGGGGTTTTTGGGTGTTTGATTCACCCTTTCCTTACCCGCTGGCTGCATGCTGGCTGCAATATTGGATTGAAGTTAATTTTCTGTCCTCCGTAGTACATGCCTGCGCAAGGCAATCTTGCCTTAAACTTTGATTTTTTTTATTTTTTTCATATTTTTTAAAACTTTTTTTAACTTTTGCCATGCTTCAATAGCCTCCATGGGAGGCTAGAAGCTGGCACCACTCGATCGGCTCTGCTACATAGCAGTGATCATCAGATCGCTGCTATGTAGCTGAAATGCAGGCTTGCTATGAACGCCGACCACAGGGGGGCGCTCACAGCAGGCCGGCATCAGTAACCATAGAGGTCTCAAGGTCCTCTTTGGTTACCATCGTGACACATCGATGACCCCCAATCATGTGACGGCGGTCGGCGATGCGATCATTTCCGGCGCCGGAAGCGCTGGTTAAATGCCGCTGTCAGCATTTGACAGCGGCATTTAACTGGTTAATAGCGGCGGGTGAATCGCGATTTCACCCGCCGCTATTGCGGGCACATGTCAGCTGTTCAAAACAGCCCAACTTTGAGGTGGGCTCAGTGCCAAAGCCCACATCAAAGCAGGGGGCCCGACCTTCGCAGTAATAGTACGGCGGAGGTCGGGAAGAGGTTAAAGGTCCCTACCAGCTGTTTGCCCATGAGTCCAAAACATGACTCCTCCACCTCCTTGCTGATGTAGCAGCCTTGTTGGGACATGGTGGCCATCCACCAACCATCTGAGTCGCCCACCAGGACAGTGGGGTACTCGGTACCGGGTCCAGTACTTAAGGGGACGTGTCATGGCGGTGACCCGGTCCGCGGCCCTGGGTGCCCATGTAAAAGGGATATTGATTACAGTTTATGTTCGTGACGCCACCTGTGGTATTCGGTCAGTAGGGACCGATGCTGCTTAAAGGGGACCTCTGGGGTGATGTTATGGAAGCTAGATGGTATAACTTCCCACAGGTGAAGTATGTCCCCAGGGCTCCCGGTGAGTAAGTGAAGATGGTGAGAGGTGCAGTGAAGAACAGGTTTACAGTCACACAGGTTTACAGGACACAGGTTTACAGTCTCTTTACCTGGTTTACTGAAACTTCAGGCAACCGCAGTCCAGGGCACCAGATCACAGGACAGGCAGGGTCCGGCTGGCTTGGAAGAAAATCCAGAGTCCCCTTCACCAGGTGGAGATAATATAATAATAATAATAATAATTAATAATAATAATCTTTATTTTTATAAAGCGCTAACATATTCCGCAGCGCTTTACAGTTTTGCACACATTATCTTCGCTGTCCCCGATGGGGCTCACAATCTAGAATCCTTATCAGTATGTCTTTGGAATGTGGGAAGAAACCAGAGTACCCGGAGGAAACCCACGCAAACACGGAGAGAACATACAAACTCTTTGCAGATGTTGTCCTGGGTGGGATTAGAACCCAGGACCCCAGCGCTGCAAGGCTGCAGTGCTAACCACTGCGCCACCGAGATGAAAGCCTTCCTCAAAGCGTGGTAGTGTTGTAGTCCCTTACTGTCTATTGCTTCTAATAAGGTCCTCACAGTTCCTCTCTGTCCCCCATAAAGGTTAGGACATAACCTGTATGACAGGTGAAGCAGGCCTTTTTATAGGGTTTCTATCACGACCTGGGCCCTATAAGTATCACTGTGTCTCCTGGGTGTAAAGGCAAACAGGTAACTTGAAGTTCAGCTGTCCTGCCGGTTTCAGCTATGCCACTTAGAGTTCAGCACAGCCACAGTCTTCCGGCTACCGGAATCTGCGTCAGCTAGGGAGGTAGCTGATTCCCTGCTCTGCTTCGCTGGTATCACTCTCCTGTGCCTTTTCTGTCCTGCACACTTTCCACAAGTTGTTGTTTCCTTCTGTTCTCTTTCTCCAGTGGCTGTAGTACCTCAGACTACAGGGCCCCTTCAGACCTCCTGACATTCTATGTCTGTCTGTTCTCTCCTCTGTCTGTATCAGACTGCTGTCTGGCACTTACTGAACTGAACTCCTTCCCTCCAGACCAGAATGTATTTATAGGGGAGTTCACCCTAAACCAGGTTTACAGCTCCCCCTTCTGGCCTGGAGTGTGAACGTGTTGTATGTAGTGTTTACCTGGTGAAAGATATCCTTCATCGCTCCCAAGCGTGACATCACTCTCCCCGTGAGGAAAGCAATGCCACTGTGATGACCAGGACCCTGGGGCACCACACATCCACTACTCCATCCATCTAGACCATCCAGGGTTATTCGACACTCATCAGTAAACAAGACTGTTTGAAACTTATTCTTCATGTATGTCTGGGCCCACTGCAACCATTTCTGCTTGTGAACACTGTTTAGGGGTGGCCGAATAGTAGGTTTATGCACCACAGCAAGCCTTTGATGGATCCTACACCTTGAGGTTCGAGGGACTCCAGAGGCACCAGCAGCTTCAAATAACTGGTTGCTGCTTTGTAATGGTATTTTGGCAGCTGCTCTCTTAATCCAATGAATTTGTCTGTCAGAAACCTTATGCCTTTATATGCATGAACTCTGTGCTCTGTTTCAGTCACAAATCTCTTCACAATATGATGATCACTCTTAGGTTTTCATGAAATATCTAATGTTTTCATACCTTGTACAAGGCATTGCACTATTTAACGCTTTTCAGCAGCAGAGAGATACTTTTTATTTCCCATATTGCTTGAAACCTGTGGCCTGCTTATTAATGTGGAACATCATTTTTAAGTAGTTTTCCTTTAATTATAATCACCTGGAAAACTAATTATCACATGTGTTTAAGACTGATTTCAGTGATCCATTGAGCCCTGACACACAATACCAGCCGCGAGTTTATTTGAAAAACAAAACAAATAAATCTTTATGACACTTAAATCCAATTTGCATAATAATTTGGAGCACAGTGTACAAAGCCGTCCACAACGGGTCTCCTCCATACATCTGTGGCATGGTCTCCAGCTAACTAACCACAAGCAACTTTCGATCCTCTCAAGATCTCCTCTACTCCCCTCTTATCTCATCTTCCCACAATCGCATACAAGACTTCTCCCGTGCTTCCTCCATACTCTGGAACTCTCTACCCTAACACGTCAGACTCTCGCCTGCCACGGAAACTTTCAAAAATAACCTGAAGACCCACCTCTTCCGACAAGCCTACAACCTGCAGTGATCCTTAGTCTGGTGAACCACTGCACGACCAGCTCTACCTCTCCTAGTGTATCCTCACCCATCCTCTGTAGACTGTGAGCCCTCGTGGGCAGGGTCCTCTCTCCTTCTGTACTTGTGTGTGCCTTGATTTGCTCATGTTTATTGTACTTGTCTATATTTGCCCCTTTCATGTGTAAAGCGCCATGGAATAAATGGTGCTATAAAATGTATAATAATAACAAATAATAATAATAATAATAATAATAATAATTAGGCGTTAGATGGGAATAACTGTTTGTTATTTTTTTTTTTAAATGGAAAATTGTGTTTAATCTTATTTCCAGTAAAAGACTATATTCTGGCTTTGTCTTTATACAGTGGGGCAAAAAAGTATTTAGTCAGTCAGCAATAGTGCAAGTTCCACCACTTAAAAAGATGAGAGGCGTCTGTAATTTACATCATTGGTAGACCTCAACTATGGGATACAAACTGAGAAAAAAAAAATCCAGAAAATCACATTGTCTGTTTTTTTATCATTTTATTTGCATATTATGGTGGAAAATAAGTATTTGGTCAGAAACAAACAATCAAGATTTCTGGCTCTCAGAGACCTGTAACTTCTTCTTTAAGAGTCTCCTCTTTCCTCCACTCATTACCTGTAGGAATGGCACTTGTTTAAACTTGTTATCAGTATAAAAAGACACCTGTGCACACCCTCAAACAGTCTGACTCCAAACTCCACTATGGTGAAGACCAAAGAGCTGTCAAAGGACACCAGAAACAAAATTGTAGCCCTGCACCAGGCTGGGAAGACTGAATCTGCAATAGCCAACCAGCTTGGAGTGAAGAAATCAACAGTGGGAGCAATAATTAGAAAATGGAAGACATACAAGACCACTGATAATCTCCCTCGATCTGGGGCTCCACGCAAAATCCCACCCCGTGGGGTCAGAATGATCACAAGAACGGTGAGCAAAAATCCCAGAACCACGCGGGGGGACCTAGTGAATGAACTGCAGAGAGCTGGGACCAATGTAACAAGGCCTACCATAAGTAACACACTACGCCACCATGGACTCAGATCCTGCAGTGCCAGACGTGTCCCACTGCTTAAGCCAGTACATGTCCAGGCCCGTCTGAAGTTTGCTAGAGAGCATTTGGATGATCCAGAGGAGTTTTGGGAGAATGTCCTATGGTCTGATGAAACCAAACTGGAACTGTTTGGTAGAAACACAACTTGTCGTGTTTGGAGGAAAAAGAATACTGAGTTGCATCCATCAAACACCATACCTACTGTAAAGCATGGTGGTGGAAACATCATGCTTTGAGGCTGTTTCTCTGCAAAGGGGCCAGGACGACTGATCCGGGTACATGAAAGAATGAATGGGGCCATGTATCGTGAGATTTTGAGTGCAAACCTCCTTCCATCAGCAAGGGCATTGAAGATGAAACGTGGCTGGGTCTTTCAACATGACAATGATCCAAAGCACACCGCCAGGGCAACGAAGGAGTGGCTTCGTAAGAAGCATTTCAAGGTCCTGGAGTGGCCTAGCCAGTCTCCAGATCTCAACCCTATAGAAAACCTTTGGAGGGAGTTGAAAGTCCGTGTTGCCAAGCGTAAAGCCAAAAACATCACTGCTCTAGAGGAGATCTGCATGGAGGAATGGGCCAACATACCAACAACAGTGTGTGGCAACCTTGTGAAGACTTAAAGAAAACGTTTGACCTCTGTCATTGCCAACAAAGGATATATTACAAAGTATTGAGATGAAATTTTGTTTCTGACCAAATACTTATTTTCCACCATAATATGCAAATAAAATGATAAAAAAACAGACAATGTGATTTTCTGGATTTTTTTTTCTCAGTTTGTCTCCCATAGTTGAGGTCTACCTATGATGTAAATTACAGACGCCTCTCATCTTTTTAAGTGGTGGAACTTGCACTATTGCTGACTGACTAAATACTTTTTTGCCCCACTGTATACAATACAACTATAGAATTAGTAATGGATAGGTGTCTTATAGATGCCTCTCCATTACTAAGCCATGGGCTTGATGTCACCAGACAATACAAAAGTGACATCAACCCCACAAATATGAACCCCACTTGCCACCGTTACAGGGCAAGTGGGAAGAGTCGAGCAAAGCACCAGAATTGGCGCATCTAATAGATGTGCCTTTTCTGGGCAGCTGTGGGCTGCTATTTTTAGGCTGGGGACCAATATCAATGACCCCTTACCGTCTGAGAATACCAGTCCCAGCTGTCTGCTTCAGCAAGGCTGGTTGTCAAAAATGGGGGGACCCCTATGCCATTTTTCAATTTATCTATTTAAATAATTAAAAAATACGGCATGGGGACCCCTCTATTTTTGATAGCCAACCTTGTTGAAGCTGACAGCTGAAGGTTGCAGCCCCATCTGTGAGTTTTGCCTGGCTGGTTATCAAAAATACAGGGGAACCCATGCAATTTTTTAAAAATTATTTACAGCGCGGAAGCGGCTGATGAATACTCCCATCTGCTGCAGGTGTCGGATGATGGGAGCTGTAGTCCCATCAGCTGACACCAGTTACCAGAGATAAACTTTCTACCTCCGATCACAGCTGAGCACTTATGTTTTCTGACAGCGTGGGAACGGCCGGGATGAATTCACCGCCAATCAGAAGCGATATGCCAGTGTTTCCCACACTGTCACACAGCGTGGGAAACACCGGCTTTTGTGTTTTGCGTATGTTTGGCTATATTCGGTGATTAAATTGGTGAATATTGCAAATTCAGCGATTGTGAGTCAAACCGAATATTGAAATATTCACTCATCTCTATTCAGAAGTGAGTAGAGGGAACAGTTATCTGGCAGGTAGGCAGGACCTACAATAATTTAGGGTCTCCCGGTAACACCTCTGGCAATAGAACCTCTGAATTTTCTCTACTCCCAGATGTCCCCCCAAAACATGTGCATGGGCCATGACTAAAACCCTCCGCCAGTAGGGACCTGGAACAAATAGCTGCTCCACTATCTCACCTCCCCTCAGTGTGCGAGCAGCAGCCAGCAATAGTGGAGTTTCAGTTGCAACACATTTGGGTGAGTTCCTCTGCAGAACAATACCACTTCACCACCAAAGAGTGGGCCTCCATGCAGGATGTGTGTGCAATGGTGCGATGCTTCGAATACTCCACAAATATGGCCAGCACTGATGATGACACCATGATGAGCATTACTATACCACTTCTATGTTGGAAATAACACTTCAAGTGATGATGGATGCTGTGGTGACACAGGAGGAATTGGAGCAGGAGGAACAGTGACCATTCACATAGTCCACATTGGTTCAGTTTGTGGGTTACTGTACCAATAGCGGCCAGGCACACAACTGTCCTGCCAGTGGACAGTTTAGGAGAAGGAACCATGTTCACAGCAGGGTGGCACTCAAAGCAACTCTCCGGCATCACTGCAGCATGGATGGGGGGATGCAGAGGACCCAGACTATACACCTCCCACCGAGGACAGCTTATCATTGGTTCTGGGCAGCTTGGCTCACATAATCTAATACATGCTTCTGTGCCTGCGCAACAACTGCCAATTTGTACAAATTGTTACTACTGATGATTGCTGGGTGACCAGCCTACTGGATCCGCTCCCACATGTTATCATTACTTCAGTCACTGGAGTGGGATCGCCAAAGTGCATGAATACAGGAGAGGTTATGCTAGACAGCAAGCATGCAAGCAGAGTGGGAAACACTAAAACAGACAGGAAATTGCAGAAAATATTTTCAATGTAAGATGAATATTCTCTAAATAAATTGGTAATGCAAACTTGGAGGCCCCAAACTTGGGGGCTTCTGATGTGGAGACTGCTTTAGGACCTTTGGTGACATCACAATTATGTGACCAGTCATCTGACCACGGTGCCATCTGTTATGATCTGGTGGCCTTGGAGCAGCATGATACGTACTCTGGAGAAGGTGGAACCTGTACTGACCGCAAACCCTGAACTTAGCAGCGCAACTAGAAGTAGCCGTGGGGGGTACCTAACACTCCCTAGACCCCTCGACACAGCCTAAGAACTAACTACCCCTAAAGACAGAAACAGGAAACCTATCTTGCCTCAGAGAAAATCCCCAAAGGAAAGACAGCCCCCCACAAATATTGACTGTGAGAGGAGAGGGAAATAACATACGCAGAGATGAAATCAGGATTTAGCATAGGAGGCCATACTAGCTAAAAAGAAAGAATAGAACAGAGTACTATGCGGTCAGTTTTAAAACACTAGAAAATATCCACCACAGAAAATACAAAACACCACATCTGACTAAAGACATCGAGGGTATATCTGCATCTCCAGAGAAATAGCTAGGCTGCAAAAAATCCTTCACAGACAAAGCTGGACAAGACAAAAAACATGAAAATGCACAGAACTATAAGGTCCACAGCAGGTGGACAGCAAAAACAAAGCCAGGACTTATCTTTGAAGAAAAGCGCAGCAAACAGGAGAGACCAGAAGAGATGTGAATCCTCCAAAAACAATGGACAACTGGCACTGACTAAAGGATCAAGCAAGGCTATATAGCCCAGCCCAAATTGCAAAAAATAGATACACCTGATAAATGCTGCGATCCAACTACCGCAGCACTACCACTCATAACCACCGGAGGGAGCCCAAGAGCAGAATTCACAACAGCCATCGCAGGTCATGTAACCTGTGTGAGTCAGAAGAGTGAAAAGGCAATAGACTAGTGGTAAATTCTCCATTGTCTGCGTATTTGTCTATCTCTCTGTGTCTTTCTCTGTCTGTCTGTCTATGTATCTGTCTGTGTGTGTCTATGTGTGTGTCTCTGCTGGTGATATATTAGTAAAGACATCGGAGTGTATGGGCCCCTGGTATATTAGTGAATACATCAGAGTGTATGGGCTCTTGGTAGAAAAATATTTAGAGTTGAGAGTCCTCAGTGATTGATACCTTTTAATGGCTAACTGAAAAGTTGGTAACAAATTGCAAGCTTTCGATACTACTCAGGGCTGTTCATCAGGCATAGACTAATAGAAATTCTGAAGAGTCACATATTTATGCACAACACAGCACAGAAATAATGCCATAGATAAGATAGGTGACATGAAGCAGAACTACCATTATGTGAGTGATAAACAGTTATGTCCATAAATATTGGAACAGTTCATAGATAAGGAGTGTGGATGTTTTATTGTCCTCTGATTGGGGTCTGGTTCTATGTTATGATGCCCCCACATGGTCTGAGTAGCAAATTCTTTAATTGATGTAAAAAGACATAAATCCATGCAACACATTCATTCCTGCATTGAGAGTGTCAAAGGTCATCATCAGAATATATTCCCAGACTCTTCTGTCTCTCTGAGATTTGAAGTTACCTTCATGTCCATAATGCTGTGATTAGGGAGACAAAACTGTATTGCCACAGGTAATACTCCTGGGCTCCTGGTAGGTATATATTGGTGAAGACATCACAATGTATTGGCTCCTGGTGGTATATATGTCTACATGTATGTGCTTTTTGTATAAATGAGACTGTATGAAGGTGCTCTGTGTATACACATGTCTATATGTATGTGCTCGGTGCATGCATGTGACTGTATTTATGTGCTGGGTGTATGCATGTATTTGTATAAATGTGCTCTATGCATACATATATGTCTATGTATGTGCTCTGTTTTTACTCTTTTTTACTTGTGTATATGTATGTGTGTATATATGCTAGGTGTCTACATTATGTGTGCTCTGTGTGTGAATACATATGTAATGTATGTATAACATAAATTGTTTGTTACATACTGTGTGTATAGCATCAACATTTATAAATTCTGGCAGTACAGACAAGAGTTCATAGGTGTAAACATGTTGGCAATCGCCCAACAAATAAGCAAAATGCTCATTCATCCGATGTCACGAATCTGTTGTCGGGTGTCCCGAGACCAGAGCACCTTCCTTGTCCCTAATGCTAGGGGCGCCCTAGCTCACCCTGTCCCCCAGATTACTTCTGATGGTGAAGATGCTGGAGTCACGTACCTTGCCTTAGCTCCTAAATCTGCCCTCAGCCCGTACCTTTGCCCCACCCAGCAAAGAGAGTAGTAGTGTACCATAATACATCAAACAGACTAACAAGGTAATACGAACAGGGATAAAGGAAAATACCAATCATACAAATATACTCAAACAAACTGAGGTATGCACCGGGGAGTGGAGGATGGAATAACACCAAAGTAGGAGAAGGGGAAATAGCACACACCCAAACCCTAGCAACAGTTACAAATAAATCCACCAACCACATTCTCAAATAACAACCAGCAACCTCTAGCCCTGCAGCAAAAGCTATCTCTGACAATGAGTTCTTGCCAGGACCCAGATTATATAGGAGATGAGAGTGGCTAACAGTGAACAGCTGAGTCTTAATGCAGAGAAGCTTTCAGGGGCTCTCAAATGAGACAATTAACCTGTGCACTGCTAAAAGAAACCTGTACCATTTAATATAAAGGTCAAGTGCTTCTAATCAGTGCAGGAGTAGGAGAAATCAGATGCTGTGGTCTTCTGGCTCCTCTCTGTCGCTGTAAACCCGTGACATTGGGAGATTGCATTGTTTATGGCAGAACAAAAATCATTGTTCTCAACATCACTTCACCTGGTGTAAACTGCAGATATGCTGCTGATAACATGATACTGTACGGTGATAGTGGAACGCCCGCCAGGGCCGTGGGGTACTTGGTACCGGGTCCGGTACTTAAGGGGATGTGTCACGGTGGCTGCGACCCGGTCCGTGGCCCTGGGTACCCATGTAAAATGGATATTGTTTAAAGTTTATGTTCGTGACACCACCTGTGGTATTCGGTCAGTGGGGATCGACACTGCTTAAAGGGGTCCTCTGGGGTGGTGTTATGGCAGCTAGATGGTATAACTTCCCACAGGTGACATAGGTTCCCAGGGCTCCCGGTGTATAGGTGAAGTTCAGTGAAGAACGCTGGACACGGGCTTGCAGTCTTTTACCTGGTTTATTGAAACTCCAGGAAACCGCAGTACAGAGCACCAGATCACAGGTACAGGCAGGGTCCGGCCAGCTTGGAAGTGAATCCAGAGTCCCCTTTATCAAGTGGAGATGAAAGCCTTCCTCAAAGTGCGGTGGTATTGTAGTCCCTTACTGCCTATGGCTTCTGATAAGGTCCTCACAGTTCCTCTCTGTCCCCCATATAGGTTAGGACAGAAACCCATATGACAGGTGACTCAAGCCTTTTTACAGGATCTCTATCATGACCCGGGCCCTATATGTCACTGTGCCTCCTGTGTGTAAAGGCGGAGATGTAACTTAAAGTTCAGCTGTCCTGCCGGTTTCAGCTATGCCTCTTAGAGTTCAACACAGCCTCGGTCTTCCAGCTACCGGAGTCTCTGCTAGCCAGGGAGGTAGCCAAATCACTGCTCGGATCCCCTGGTGTCACTCTCCTGTGCCTTTTCTCTCCTGCACACTTTCCACAAGCTGTCCTTTCCTTCTCTGTTTCTCTTCTCCAGGAGCTGTAGCGACTCTGCCTACACTGCCCCTCCATTCCTTCCGATACTCAAGGTCTGACTGCTCTCTTCTCTGTCCTCTTACATACTGCTCAGTCTGCTGTCTGGCACTAACTGACTTTCCCTCCAGACCAGAATGTATTTATAAGGGAATTCACCCTAAACCAGGTTTAGAGCTCCCCCTTCTGGCCCGGAGTGTGAACATGTTGTGTGTATGTGATTACCTGATAAAAGAGATCTTTCATCGCTTCCAAGGGTGACATCACACTCCCCGTGAGGAAAGCAATGCCACTGTGACAACCAGGACCCTGGGGCCTCACAAACAACAGAATGATCTACTAGTGATTGTTCTGCGCCTATCATTCTGAGTCAACCTGTCTAAAAAGGCCAGTAAACAAGCGCCGGATGACAACAATATTGTCTATCGCGCTCATTTAACAGTCTGAACTCAGCACATGTAAATGCAACCTAAATGTTTGAGTGCGATGGTGCAATATGTTAACATTTAGGGGCCTACTTAAAACATTTGACCAGGGCCCTGCTTTGCCTAAGCCAGCCCTGCAACCAGGTCTGAGAAATAATAGATGCAAGTTGTAGAAACCACAGAAGAATGCAGAGATGATATGAATAGCTTCAAAATAACATTTGCTTATAATGCTGATACCAACTGATCAGATAGCCAGTTGGCCTGAGGAGCAGTGGATACAAGTTGTAGAAATCACAGGAGTTTGAAGGGATGATTTGCACCTAGAGGAACAGAATGATGGCAAACTCGAAGACAAATGACAACTGAAGACCACACTGTCTGCACACTCAAATACCACGTGTGTCAAAGTGGACCTTAATAAGCCTTAGATGATTATGTCAATGAGGTACGCTTAGCAACTTGTGACACCTGGCCTGGAACTCAGCAAAGGGTGAAAGAGATAGGGGAGTGGAGTCAGACTCAAGACAGTTGCCTAAAACATCAATCAATATCCAGCAGACAAAATCACATGACGATTGAAGTCAATCAGTGGCTGTGGATCATCTACAGAACCTTCTCATTTAATTTGAACTGCAGTCTCCTTCTTGGACAGAATGACAGTGGCCACGGATTGGCATCACAGGTCCAAACATGAATCTCCCATTCAGATGGAATTAGAAGGCTGCAGCCTATCAGGGGTCACTGATTGGCTACAGCAGTCACATTGTGCACTACAACGGATGTTGCTGTCAGCAGAATGGTGAGGTTTGCAATAGCGAGTACAGAGAAGCAGCACCACTCCAGGAGGAGAGTATAGTTTTTTGGTTTTACTTAAAACACCTTGTGTCCATTAGGCATAACTTGTGAAGAAGGGGACAACTCCTTTAATCTCACACCAGTCTACATGTCTCCTGTTGTAACTATGAATACATTTTGCAGTCTGTCCCAGTTCAAACACATTTAAAATAGATCACAGTAAGAATATGGAAAAACACATCAAGAAACTGGAAAGAATGTAGTCAGTCAACTGCGTCTGTAATACTGAAATGTCACCAAATTGACAGTAATAAATACTGCAGACTAGTTGGAAATGTTATTGTTCATGAGGATTAATCAAAATCAATTCTTTCCACATTTCCACATAAGTATGAGCAGTGTACCAGGAGACACAGAGATCTGGATGTATTGCCTTATAGTCAGACCTAAAGCTGTCAAACAAGACCCAAATAAAGATTTATCATGTGCTGAGCACCTTACTTGATTAAGTGGAGTCTGCTTAAATTCTTATGAAATACCTCAAGTGGTGACAGCATAATGACATCATGTTTGTACGGTGACACAGACTCACTGTAGTATCTGTTTCCTATTTTCAGTCTAACAGCTATAAACACCAGAGATATTTCAGTCTGGTTAGATATATCACATTTCACTTTAACTAAAGTATAAAGCATATCCAAAAATAAATCTACTGTGGAATTTTACTTTTACTATTTTGAAGCAAGTAACATCACTGCTTAGTATCAAAAATGGAAGGGTTCTCTATGCCCAATGCCTCCCAACCTGTTGTAGAGCATGCTTTACTTATGACTACAGATGAGCAAACCTTTTAAGGTCCGGATCGGTTCGGATTTGCTGAGTGGATCAATGTTCATCGAACGGATCGATGTTCGTGGAACAGTTTGTCGAACATATCCAAACCTCATTGAATTCAATGGGAGGCAAAATCAAATGCATAGACAACACTTTCGGGGGGGGCAAAAAGCTCAAATTAGGGGCAGACACAATGAAAAACAGTCAGCCATGGCCCATGCATGAGGCATCAGGGTTTGGTCCAGCATATACAGCTTTAAATTTAAGTTTTAATGAGGTGGTGGTTAAGGGAGCGGTGTAAGCCTTCGTAGCTGGGAGACCCGATACCTCATGCACCACCTCCATTTGTTTTTTTTTATTCCAGCCACACTCAGATGGCTGGAAGAAAATGTAGTTGACTGGCTGCCTGTCTGAGAGCTCTACTCACACAGGCAACCCACCAGATGGAGACCCAACTTTGAGTCTCCACATTTCAAAAAATAATTGTCACACAGCACTAAACTGGCAACAGTTTCCACAGAGAAGAAACAGTATAAAATTCCTCTGACATACCTTCCACCACAGGCAACCCACCTGATGGAGACCCAACGTTGAGTCTCCACATTTAAAAAAAATCATTTTCACACTGCATTAAAGTGGCATAAATTTTCACAAAGTAGAAACAGTATAATAGGCCTCTAACACACCTTCCACTACAGGCAACCCACCAGGAGACCCAACTTGGAGTCTCCACATTTAAAAAAGTACTGTAAATACTCGAGTATAAGCCGACCCCCCTAATTTTGCCACAAAAAACTGGGAAAACTTAATGACTCGAGTATAAGCCTAGGGTGGAAGATGCAAATCCAGTAAATGTCAAAAATACAAATAGATACCAATAAAAGTAACATGAATTGAGACATCAGTAGGTTAAGTGTTTTTGAATATCCATATTGAATCAGGAGCCCCATATAATGCTCCATACAGTTCATGATGGGCACCATAAGATGCTCCATAATAAAATATGCCCCATATAATGCTGCACAAATGTGGATTATGGCCCCATAAGATGCTCTATAAAGATATTTGCCCCATATAACGCTCCACAAACGTTGATAATGGCCCCATAAGATGCTCCATAAAGATATTTGCCCCATATAAACCTGCACACGGGTCCATAAGATGCTCCATACAGACATTTGCCCCATATAATGCTCCACAAACGTTGATAATGGCCCCATAAGGTGCTCCATAAAGATATTTGCCCCATATAAAGCTGCACAAACATTGATTATGCCCCATAAGATGCTCCATAGATTATGCCCCGTATGCTGTTGCTGTGATAAAAGGAAAACAAAATCACATACTCACCTCTCGTCGCTCAGGCCCCCGGCATGCACTTGCTATATTCACCTGCTTCCCATTCCACCGCCGCTGGCCACCGCTGCGTCTTCCACGTCCTCTGCACTGACTGTTCAGGCAGAGGGCGGCGTGCACACTAATCGCTTCATCGCGCCCTCTAACCTGAGTGTCAGTGCAGAGGATGCGGAAGACGCAGCGGTGGCTGGCGGCGGTGGAACGGGGAGCAGGTGAATATCGCGCACTGCATTATACTCACCTGCTCCTGGCGCGGTCCCTGGTTCCCCGGTGCCGGCAGCTTCGTCCTCACTCTATTGAGCGGTCACATGGTACTGTTCATTACAGTAATGAATATGCGGCTCCACCCCTATGGGAGTAGAGTGGGGTCCATATTCATTACTGTAATGAGTGGTACCATGTGACCGCTCACTACAGGAAGAAGCTGCTAGCACTGGGGAACCAGGGACCGCGCCAGGAGCAGGTGAGTATGATTACACAGCTGCTGCTCCACCTCCCCTACCGACCCCTGGGCATGACTCGAGTATAAGTCGAGAGGGGCAATTTCAGCCTAAAAAAATGGCTGAAATTCTCGGCTTATTCTCGAGTATACGGTAATTGTCATTCACCACCAAAGTGGCAATTTCCACAGAGTAGAAACAGTATAATAGGTCTCTGACACATCTTCTACAACAGGCAAACCACCAGATGGAGACCCAACTTTGGGTCTCCACATTTCAAAAAATTGTTTGTAACATCAGCAGCTGTAGCAACAGGAGGCACAGAAGACACCAGAAAGATGGAACAGACTGCAATAACGTGAGATCAATGCATGACACTAAGAACGACACCATTGCCTATGCTGCCCAATCTAAGACAGGGGTGCAAAAGTTATCGGAGATCCGTGACTTGTTCATTTTGATGTTTTGATGAAAGTTAGGCAGTCTACATTTTCAGGGGACAGCCGGATGTGCTTATCCGACAGGACACCAACAGCAGCGCTGAAGACAAATTTTGAGAGAATGCTGGCTGCCGGGCATGACGAAACCTCCAAAGCGTGACAGGCAAGTTCACGCCACTCTTCCATATGTAAAAGGGTCCAATGCCCCCCGGTGACATTGATATTGAGCTCCAGATACTCCTGCATCATCCTCTCCAGTCAAAACAATAGAGGGAAAATAGTGGGGAAAAAACGTCAACTCACCATCTGTTGCAGCACCTTACCGGATGAAGTAGCATCGCCCGAAGCCATAACCTTTCCATGATTAAGGCTCTTAGCTGAAACATGTTGGTTATTCATCCCAGGTTGTGGTGATCAGGATCTATGTCTTTTTTAATGTACTACTGTACCAAATAAAAGTTATTTCATTTTTTTACAAAAAATATAACTTTCCTTCTTGATTTAATCGCTGGAGGTTTCTTCCCCCAACTTTTTCTATCCTCTCCAGTCGTTCACAACGTGTCAGGCTGGTACTCTGTTCTGGTGGTGCACGGGCTCGTCTAAAAAATGTGTTAAACAACTCACAGAAATTGCTTATGCCACTTACACTGCTGCAGCTAATGTTTTGGCGATGACGCCTTAATGTTCCCGAGGTTGGAAGTCTAGAACTGGAAAGCTTACCGTGTGCCTCACTGCTCTTTTGGGGAAAACCACTCTTAGGATTGTCTACAAGCGTATTTTGATACTCCAGCATGCGCACATCCCTTTCTAGAGGGGAAGCATCTGGCTAAATTTATTCTTGTACCGTGGATATAACAGAGTGGCAACCCAGTAGTTAGCACTAATTCTACCACTATGAATGCAGGCATCATGTTGAAGATAGTGCAGCAAGAAGACGCTCATTTGTCGGGTACTTCCATGAGGTCCAAGTCCATGCTGTGTTGGTAGTGGGATGACACTCAAGGTTGCTTCTTCTGCCACTCCATCCAACCACGGACAACAGAAAGCGGATCATTATCCTCTTCATCTCCTGACTGTTGCACGTCCACACCCCATCCTCCTCCATTTGTTCCTCGGCTCCAGCCCCAAAAGAGCAGGAAGTTCCTGCTCCCGCTTCAGTGCCTTGGGCAGGTGCTCCACCGTGGTCGGGAGCTTGCCAAACCCCAGGAGGGGGACAGCAACTGCTGCCCAGGACCCACGGGCAGTGAAGTGGGCACAGGACAGAGTAGTGCCCTGCCGAGGACTATAAGCATCCAGAAATCTGCTTGAGGACTATGACTGTAGCTGTTGCTGCCAGTGATAGGGCAGTGAGGAATACTAGGGAAAGAGCAGGAAGTTTCGTTCCATTTACTGCATCCACTTTTTCTACTTCTTTTGTTCTACAATTGTTTTCCTTTTGAATTACAACTGTGTACCTGGATCCTAATTACCCGTAATGCAGAGACTGTGGAGAAGAGGTAAATTTGCCTGAGGTTACATCTGTCCTGTCTGTTTTATGTGCAAGGGGCCGGGATGCTTGTGGACGGTTGCTTTGGGTGGCCTCGCCTGTGACTACCACCCCGTGCCACTTTGTTACACATGCAGCACAATTCAAAATATGTGCCAAGACTAATGAGACAAGGGGAAATAGTTTGTATTGTGGTAAATATGACTTTTTATGAACCAACTCTGTGTCCGATGGCAAAAAAAAAGACCACTCATCAGATCAAGGTGGAAATCTTCACAGTTATGGTCAGCTTTAAATTCAGCTCAATGTTTTTGTTTGATAAAACATAATTCTTTCCAAATTATTACTGCATCTTATTTGAAGGGGTTATCCGCCCTTAGTCTACAAGTCTGCAGTCACTCTATGTCTCACAAGGGGACTCATAGTTTCCCATTGTGTAATTATTACTCTTCATCATCTATATTTGTCCACTTACCTGACATTCACATTGCTGTATGACCAGGGCTGGCTATTTGATTATAGCAGATATTTAGGTGTTCATTCATATCGCAGAAATTATATTTTCTTCTAAGTACTTACCTGTTTACATTGCATCTTTAGATGGGTTAGCATCACTTGACTCCATCTATATAGTGCCCCTTTTTTTGTTTCTCTGCCTTCACCTTTTTGCTCTATCAGGACTCAGTGGCATCCCTACATTAGGCACCCTGTTATTTTATCAATTTGTATTATATTTTTTGCTATTCCTAATAAAGATTCATTCATTTCACTAGTATGGTTCTCTTCATTACTCCTGCTGTTTAGCTTGTGTTTGGTTGATTATACTGTTGCTAAACCCGCCTAGTCTGAACCCGAACATGTTCCTGTTATCCGTGGTACCTGAGCCTGAAACCACTCCTGCGGCACCAAAACCTGCAGCCTCTCCGGCAGTGTCTGCACAAGTACTAGTGACAGCCATATGAAATATTTCAGGAACCACACTCTCTTAAACAGCATCAGTATTCGATCTTGCCTTGGATTCAGAGTCTGTGTCTGCGATCCTGACCCTTGGGGTCAGCTGCCACAGTATCGGGGACTGCCCTTGGAGTGGTACACGTTGGCCACCTGAAGCTCAAGCCTAACTTAGGCACATCCTTTCAAGAGTAAGCACAGACGGCACAGTGGGTCCACGATCCATGAGCGTAATCGTTATTCTTAGCATTTTAAAGCTTTTGATGAACAACTGAAAGGGACTGGAAATATCCCAGAGCATTTAGATACAGGGCTGGGCAGCAAATAAAATATATGCCCTAGGTGAACAAAGTCTTTCAATATCAGAATAAGAGTCCAATGGGTTTGTAAAGAAGCAACAACGTATCCTACTGAAATAAACTTTCATTTATTCCTCTTAGCAGGTCAATGAAAATGCATGAATCAGCACAAACAACAATAGGAAGCACACCTCAGGGTGAAAATAATCTGGGAAGCATGACAGGAGAAATTTAAATTGGGCAGGGAAAAAGAAATTGACAGGAGGAAATTGCAAAATTGACTATATTTTGTCCTTATTATTCAACTTAATAATGCTTAATGATGTTAACATGAGGCCAGTTGCAGTTGTTTTTTTTAATAAAATCTTACAGCCTCTGGTTATTGCCGATATCTACATAAGCAATTGTGCTACTCTAATAAAATGTTAATCCATAAAAGAAGAAGATTGTTTTTATTTCTACTGGCAGCTACAATACTGAGTCGGAAGCCGTTAGGTGTGATATTGGCTGAATGTCAGTGCCCCAATTCATTATTGGTTTTTCTCCAGTTTTCTGCAGTAACTTGCTTCTTTTCAGTGACTCCAGCATTTGCACCTTATTCCTTATTCTTTATATGTTTTGTTTCTTTTTTAGTTTGTCTTTCCTTTTCAAGTCTTTTTTGATTTTTACCTCTACAACTTTTCTTCTCCAGATAATTTTTAACAGATTTATGAAATGTGACTTTTACCAAATGTCCCTTTTCAAAAAAATTTTTTAAAGAATTTGCAACTATTGATGCTGAAGAGTTACAAAAATTTGTAGAAGACAAAAATAAAGGGGGTTTTGGAATGTCTGCCAAATTCTTGAAATGCGTTCACCATTTTTAAGAACTAGATGCAAAAAATGTCATTGAATAAAAGACAAAAAAAAGAAAAGTGACTATAAGAAATCACAAATGATGAATTGGACCCAGTATTTGGCAACTCTAAGTTCATGTGTATATGACATTGTGGCTTCTCTGCATCCTACTTGTACCATCAGAAGGTGATGGAAATTTACACCTGCCTTTGTATCTTCATATTAATATGGCCAGTACTTTTCCATTTCCTGGATTCCGCCCGGAAAATATTACTAGTGCTATCATATACAGCCCAGCTAAGGAATCACTCCACGTTCTACAGTTTGATGCCAGAGCACAGAGTATTAAGAAAAGTAAGGCTAACGTGTTCTAAGGGATCTCCTAAAGGAAATGCATAGTTAGCAAAATGACCACCATGGGACAGCATAAAAAAGTATATGAATATCATGGTTTGAGAGCCTGCAACCCAGCTCATCACCACCTCCACCAGAAAAAAAGACGTTGAGGAGACCTAGCATGTCATAGTCGCACACAGTTTGACTCTCACACTGTATAGTAAGGCATCCTGAATGAATGATAACCAAATCAAATACATGGTTCAAATGTCAACATAGCGTGAGAACACAGCCTGACAAGTTTCATAGTTTTAAAGTTGGAAGAAAATACAAATCTCTTAAGCTCAACCTATAGCCCAACATGTTGATAGAAAGGAAAACAAAACCCCTTGAGGCACAGTGCCCCATTTTAGGGGAAAAGTTCCTTCCTGATTCAACATATAACAATCAGATTAGTTCCCTATAACTTTGCACTGTCCCTTCATATATTTGTATGTTGTAATAAAAGTTCACCCATTTTACTAAGCCCTTCAGCCCTCAAGCTTGTTTTCACCTTCATGACGAGGCCACATTTTACAATTCTGACCAGTGTCACTTTATCTGGCAACAACTCTGGGATGCTTTAACAGATCCCACAGACTCTGAGACTGTTTTTTCATGATGAATTGTACTTCAAGACAGTGGTAAAATGTCTTAATTATAACTTGTGTTTATTTGTGAAAAAAATGAAAATTTAAATTTTTTTTTTAATTTTGCCATTTTCAAAATTTTAATTGTTCTGCCTTTAAATCAGAGAGATATGTCACACAAAATAGTCAATAAATAACATTTCCTACATGTCTACTTTACATCAGCACAGGTTTTGAAACATTTTTTTTATTAGGAAGTTATTTGGGTTTAATGTTGACCAGCGATTTCTAATTTTTCCAACAAAAATTTCAATTAGAAAAGCATTTGTTTTAGGGACTACATCACATTTGAAGTGACTTTGAGGGGTCTAAATGACAGAATATACCCAAAATTGACACCATTCTAAAAACTACACCTCTCATGGTGCTCGAAACCACATTCAAAAACTTTATTAACCTTTTAGTTACTTCACAGAAATTTTTGGAATGTGGAAGGAAAAAATGAAGATTTAACTTTTTTCACAAAAAAATTAATTTACACCCCAAGATTTTTTAATTTACCCAGGGGAAACAGGAAAAATGTACCCAAAATTTGTTGTGCAATTGCTCCTTAGCATGCCGATACTGCATATGTGGGGGAAAACTACTGTTTGGGCACAAGGCAGGGATCGGAAGGGAAGGAGTGCCATTTGACTTCTTAAATGCAAAATTTGCTGAGATAATTAATGGATGCCATGTCATGTTTGGAGACCCTAAAAAGGGTGGAAACCCACTACAAGTGAAACCAATTTGGAAACTAGACCCCTCAGGGAACTTATCTAGATGTGTGGTGAGCACCTTGAACTCCAAGTTACTTCACAAAAGTTTAAAACCAGGGAAAACCAGGGATTCAAGCTTCAGGAGGCTAATTTGCATATTCCAGGTGCCTTCTGGGAGAAGCGAAGTCTCCCTAAGCTAGAAGATCGTTGGGTACAGCCGGGACCAGCTGCTTCGAAAGCATCACCAAACCAGGGATTCAAGCTTCAGGAGGCTAATTTGCATATTCCAGGTGCCTTCTGGGAGAAGCGAAGTCTCCCTAAGCTAGAAGATCGTTGGGTACAGCCGGGACCAGCTGCTTCGAAAGCATCACCAAACCAGGGATTCAAGCTTCAGGAGGCTAATTTGCATATTCCAGGTGCCTTCTGGGAGAAGCGAAGTCTCCCTAAGCTAAAAGATCGTTGGGTACAGCCGGGACCAGCTGCTTCGAAAGCATCACCAAACCAGGGATTCAAGCTTCAGGAGGCTAATTTGCATATTCCAGGTGCCTTCTGGGAGAAGCGAAGTCTCCCTAAGCTAGAAGATCGTTGGGTACAGCCGGGACCAGCTGCTTCGAAAGCATCACCAAACCAGGGATTCAAGCTTCAGGAGGCTAATTTGCATATTCCAGGTGCCTTCTGGGAGAAGCGAAGTCTCCCTAAGCTAGAAGATCGTTGGGTACAGCCGGGACCAGCTGCTTCGAAAGCATCACCAAACCAGGGATTCAAGCTTCAGGAGGCTAATTTGCATATTCCAGGTGCCTTCTGGGAGAAGCGAAGTCTCCCTAAGCTAGAAGATCGTTGGGTACAGCCGGGACCAGCTGCTTCGAAAGCATCACCAAACCAGGGATTCAAGCTTCAGGAGGCTAATTTGCATATTCCAGGTGCCTTCTGGGAGAAGCGAAGTCTCCCTAAGCTAGAAGATCGTTGGGTACAGCCGGGACCAGCTGCTTCGAAAGCATCACCAAACCAGGGATTCAAGCTTCAGGAGGCTAATTTGCATATTCCAGGTGCCTTCTGGGAGAAGCGAAGTCTCCCTAAGCTAGAAGATCGTTGGGTACAGCCGGGACCAGCTGCTTCGAAAGCATCACCAAACCAGGGATTCAAGCTTCAGGAGGCTAATTTGCATATTCCAGGTGCCTTCTGGGAGAAGCGAAGTCTCCCTAAGCTAGAAAGATCGTTGGGTACAGCCGGGACCAGCTGCTTCGAAAGCATCACCAAACCAGGGATTCAAGCTTCAGGAGGCTAATTTGCATATTCCAGGTGCCTTCTGGGAGAAGCGAAGTCTCCCTAAGCTAGAAGATCGTTGGGTACAGCCGGGACCAGCTGCTTCGAAAGCATCACCAAACCAGGGATTCAAGCTTCAGGAGGCTAATTTGCATATTCCAGGTGCCTTCTGGGAGAAGCGAAGTCTCCCTAAGCTAGAAGATCGTTGGGTACAGCCGGGACCAGCTGCTTCGAAAGCATCACCAAACCAGGGATTCAAGCTTCAGGAGGCTAATTTGCATATTCCAGGTGCCTTCTGGGAGAAGCGAAGTCTCCCTAAGCTAGAAAGATCGTTGGGTACAGCCGGGACCAGCTGCTTCGAAAGCATCACCAAACCAGGGATTCAAGCTTCAGGAGGCTAATTTGCATATTCCAGGTGCCTTCTGGGAGAAGCGAAGTCTCCCTAAGCTAGAAGATCGTTGGGTACAGCCGGGACCAGCTGCTTCGAAAGCATCACCAAACCAGGGATTCAAGCTTCAGGAGGCTAATTTGCATATTCCAGGTGCCTTCTGGGAGAAGCGAAGTCTCCCTAAGCTAGAAGATCGTTGGGTACAGCCGGGACCAGCTGCTTCGAAAGCATCACCAAACCAGGGATTCAAGCTTCAGGAGGCTAATTTGCATATTCCAGGTGCCTTCTGGGAGAAGCGAAGTCTCCCTAAGCTAGAAGATCGTTGGGTACAGCCGGGACCAGCTGCTTCGAAAGCATCACCAAACCAGGGATTCAAGCTTCAGGAGGCTAATTTGCATATTCCAGGTGCCTTCTGGGAGAAGCGAAGTCTCCCTAAGCTAGAAGATCGTTGGGTACAGCCGGGACCAGCTGCTTCGAAAGCATCACCAAACCAGGGATTCAAGCTTCAGGAGGCTAATTTGCATATTCCAGGTGCCTTCTGGGAGAAGCGAAGTCTCCCTAAGCTAGAAGATCGTTGGGTACAGCCGGGACCAGCTGCTTTGAAAGCATCACCAAACCAGGGATTCAAGCTTCAGGAGGCTAATTTGCATATTCCAGGTGCCTTCTGGGAGAAGCGAAGTCTCCCTAAGCTAGAAGATCGTTGGGTACAGCCGGGACCAGCTGCTTCGAAAGCATCACCAAACGAATTTTTGCCTGTAGGACATTATTGCAAGAGAGCTTGGCTGAGTAGATTACACAAGAAGGAAAACACACAGCAAGTCAGCAGGATCTAGGAGCAACATGGCAGATGTGACAACCTACATGGTGAGCTGCAGCATGTGCTACATGTTCACAGATCGACCAGAAGAAGAATCCAATTTCACCTGTCAGAAGTGTAGACTAGTGGCCCTTTTAGAAGAAAAGGTGCGGGGTCTGGAACAAAGAATAGCAACTTTGAAACTCATCAAAGAGAATGAAGACTTTCTAGACAGAACAGAAGCATCTCTACTGGTCACAGAAGGTGCAAAAAGTGTCAGAGAACCTCCAAAAGCAGATGAGTGGAAGCATGTGACCAAAAGAAGCAAGAAGACCATGGAGAAATCACCAACCACACAACTGAATAACCGATATCAAATCTTTGTAGAGGATGAAGATGGCACACCTAAGAATGAAGCAATACCAGCAAGCAAAAAAGAAAAGGGCACACAGCAACAAGTGACAGCAAAAAGTACAGCCAAGAAGCAACGAAGAGTGGTGGTGGTGGGAGACTCACTACTGAGAGGCACCGAAGCAGCCATCTGCAGACCGGACATAACTGCAAGAGAAGTATGCTGCCTTCCAGGTGCGATGATCAAGGATGTGACCGATAGGATACCAAAGCTCTTCAGCTCCAAGGACGTCCACCCATTTCTTCTGATACATGTTGGCACCAATGACACGGCAAGGAAGGACCTACCGACAATCTGCAAGGACTTTGAAGAGTTGGGGAAGAAAGTAAAGGAACTGGATGCACAGGTAGTTTTTTCTTCTATCCTTCCAGTAGACGGGCATGGCACCAGGAGATGGAACAGGATCCTTGATGCAAACAACTGGCTAAGACGATGGTGCAGACAACAAGGATTTGGATTCCTGGACCACGGTGTGAATTACTGGTATGATGGACTCCTCGCCAGAGACGGACTACACCTCAACAAACCTGGGAAACACACATTCGCCAGAAGACTCGCTACACTCATCAGGAGGGCGTTAAACTAGAAGAAGAGGGGACGGGAAGAAAAACATTAGACTCGAACAAAGACGACCCAGGAAAACATACTCAGAAGGGAGGTAAGAACATTTCTAAAACAATCCACAGTGAGGAGATTGGAACAAAACAAAATCCTCTAAACTGCATGCTCGCAAACGCCAGAAGCCTGACAAACAAGATGGAAGAACTAGAAGCAGAAATATCTACAGGTAACTTTGACATAGTGGGAATAACCGAGACATGGTTAGATGAAAGCTATGACTGGGCAGTTAACTTACAGGGTTACAGTCTGTTTAGAAAGGATCGTAAAAATCGGAGAGGAGGAGGGGTTTGTCTCTATGTAAAGTCTTGTCTAAAGTCCACTTTAAGGGAGGATATTAGCGAAGGGAATGAGGATGTCGAGTCCATATGGGTTGAAATTCATGGAGGGAAAAATGGTAACAAAATTCTCATTGGGGTCTGTTACAAACCCCCAAATATAACAGAAAGCATGGAAAGTCTACTTCTAAAGCAGATAGATGAAGCTGCAACCCATAATGAGGTCCTGGTTATGGGGGACTTTAACTACCCGGATATTAACTGGGAAACAGAAACCTGTGAAACCCATAAAGGCAACAGGTTTCTGCTAATAACCAAGAAAAATTATCTTTCACAATTGGTGCAGAATCCAACCAGAGGAGCAGCACTTTTAGACCTAATACTATCTAATAGACCTGACAGAATAACAAATCTGCAGGTGGTTGGGCATTTAGGAAATAGCGACCACAATATTGTGCAGTTTCACCTGTCTTTCACTAGGGGGACTTGTCAGGGAGTCACAAAAACATTGAACTTTAGGAAGGCAAAGTTTGAACAGCTTAGAGATGCCCTTAATCTGGTAGACTGGGACAATATCCTCAGAAATGAGAATACAGATAATAAATGGGAAATGTTTAAGAACATCCTAAATAGGCAGTGTAAGCGGTTTATACCTTGTGGGAATAAAAGGACTAGAAATAGGAAAAACCCAATGTGGCTAAACATAGTAACATAGTAACATAGTTAGTAAGGCCGAAAAAAGACATTTGTCCATCCAGTTCAGCCTATATTCCGTCATAATAAATCCCCAGATCTACGTCCTTTTACAGAACCTAATAATTGTATGATACAATATTGTTCTGCTCCAGGAAGACATCCAGGCCTCTCTTGAACCCCTCGACTGAGTTCGCCATCACCACCTCCTCAGGCAAGCAATTCCAGATTCTCACTGCCCTAACAGTAAAGAATCCTCTTCTATGTTGGTGGAAAAACCTTCTCTCCTCCAGACGCAAAGAATGCCCCCTTGTGCCCGTCACCTTCCTTGGTATAAACAGATCCTCAGCGAGATATTTGTATTGTCCCCTTATATACTTATACATGGTTATTAGATCGCCCCTCAGTCGTCTTTTTTCTAGACTAAATAATCCTAATTTTGCTAATCTATCTGGGTATTGTAGTTCTCCCATCCCCTTTATTAATTTTGTTGCCCTCCTTTGTACTCTCTCTAGTTCCATTATATCCTTCCTGAGCACCGGTGCCCAAAACTGGACACAGTACTCCATGTGCGGTCTAACTAGGGATTTGTACAGAGGCAGTATAATGCTCTCATCATGTGTATCCAGACCTCTTTTAATGCACCCCATGATCCTGTTTGCCTTGGCAGCTGCTGCCTGGCACTGGCTGCTCCAGGTAAGTTTATCATTAACTAGGATCCCCAAATCCTTCTCCCTGTCAGATTTACCCAGTGGTTTCCCGTTCAGTGTGTAATGGTGATATTGATTCCCTCTTCCCATGTGTATAACCTTACATTTATCATTGTTAAACCTCATCTGCCACCTTTCAGCCCAAGTTTCCAACTTATCCAGATCCATCTGTAGCAGAATACTATCTTCTCTTGTATTAACTGCTTTACATAGTTTTGTATCATCTGCAAATATCGATATTTTACTGTGTAAACCTTCTACCAGATCATTAATGAATATGTTGAAGAGAACAGGTCCCAATACTGACCCCTGCGGTACCCCACTGGTCACAGCGACCCAGTTAGAGACTATACCATTTATAACCACCCTCTGCTTTCTATCACTAAGCCAGTTACTAACCCATTTACACACATGTTCCCCCAGACCAAGCATTCTCATTTTGTGTACCAACCTCTTGTGCGGCACGGTATCAAACGCTTTGGAAAAATCGAGATATACCACGTCCAATGACTCACCGTGGTCCAGCCTATAGCTTACCTCTTCATAAAAACTGATTAGATTGGTTTGACAGGAGCGATTTCTCATAAACCCATGCTGATATGGAGTTAAACAGTTATTCTCATTGAGATAATCCAGAATAACATCCCTCAGAAACCCTTCAAATATTTTACCAACAATAGAGGTTAGACTTACTGGCCTATAATTTCCAGGTTCACTTTTAGAGCCCTTTTTGAATATTGGCACCACATTTGCTATGCGCCAGTCCTGTGGAACAGACCCTGTCGCTATAGAGTCACTAAAAATAAGAAATAATGGTTTATCTATTACATTACTTAGTTCTCTTAGTACTCGTGGGTGTATGCCATCCGGACCCGGAGATTTATCTATTTTAATCTTATTTAGCCGGTTTCGCACCTCTTCTTGGGTTAGATTGGTGACCCTTAATATAGGGTTTTCATTGTTTCTTGGGATTTCACCTAGCATTTCATTTTCCACCGTGAATACCGTGGAGAAGAAGGTGTTTAATATGTTAGCTTTTTCCTCGTCATCTACAACCATTCTTTCCTCACTATTTTTTAAGGGGCCTACATTTTCAGTTTTTATTCTTTTACTATTGATATAGTTGAAGAACAGTTTGGGATTAGTTTTACTCTCCTTAGCAATGTGCTTCTCTGTTTCCTTTTTGGCAGCTTTAATTAGTTTTTTAGATAAAGTATTTTTCTCCCTATAGTTTTTTAGAGCTTCAATGGTGCCATCCTGCTTTAGTAGCGCAAATGCTTTCTTTTTACTGTTAATTGCCTGTCTTACTTCTTTGTTTAGCCACATTGGGTTTTTCCTATTTCTAGTCCTTTTATTCCCACAAGGTATAAACCGCTTACACTGCCTATTTAGGATGTTCTTAAACATTTCCCATTTATTATCTGTATTCTCATTTCTGAGGATATTGTCCCAGTCTACCAGATTAAGGGCATCTCTAAGCTGTTCAAACTTTGCCTTCCTAAAGTTCAATGTTTTTGTGACTCCCTGACAAGTCCCCCTAGTGAAAGACAGGTGAAACTGCACAATATTGTGGTCGCTATTTCCTAAATGCCCAACCACCTGCAGATTTGTTATTCTGTCAGGTCTATTAGATAGTATTAGGTCTAAAAGTGCTGCTCCTCTGGTTGGATTCTGCACCAATTGTGAAAGATAATTTTTCTTGGTTATTAGCAGAAACCTGTTGCCTTTATGGGTTTCACAGGTTTCTGTTTCCCAGTTAATATCCGGGTAGTTAAAGTCCCCCATAACCAGGACCTCATTATGGGTTGCAGCTTCATCTATCTGCTTTAGAAGTAGACTTTCCATGCTTTCTGTTATATTTGGGGGTTTGTAACAGACCCCAATGAGAATTTTGTTACCATTTTTCCCTCCATGAATTTCAACCCATATGGACTCGACATCTTCATTCCCTTCGCTAATATCCTCCCTTAAAGTGGACTTTAGACAAGACTTTACATAGAGACAAACCCCTCCTCCTCTCCGATTTTTACGATCCTTTCTAAACAGACTGTAACCCTGTAAGTTAACTGCCCAGTCATAGCTTTCATCTAACCATGTCTCGGTTATTCCCACTATGTCAAAGTTACCTGTAGATATTTCTGCTTCTAGTTCTTCCATCTTGTTTGTCAGGCTTCTGGCGTTTGCGAGCATGCAGTTTAGAGGATTTTGTTTTGTTCCAATCTCCTCACTGTGGATTGTTTTAGAAATGTTCTTACCTCCCTTCTGAGTATGTTTTCCTGGGTCGTCTTTGTACGAGTCTAATGTTTTTCTTCCCGTCCCCTCTTCTTTTAGTTTAACGCCCTCCTGATGAGTGTAGCGAGTCTTCTGGCGAATGTGTGTTTCCCAGGTTTGTTGAGGTGTAGTCCGTCTCTGGCGAGGAGTCCATCGTACCAGTAATTCACACCGTGGTCCAGGAATCCAAATCCTTGTTGTCTGCACCATCGTCTTAGCCAGTTGTTTGCATCAAGGATCCTGTTCCATCTCCTGGTGCCATGCCCGTCTACTGGAAGGATAGAAGAAAAAACTACCTGTGCATCCAGTTCCTTTACTTTCTTCCCCAACTCTTCAAAGTCCTTGCAGATTGTCGGTAGGTCCTTCCTTGCCGTGTCATTGGTGCCAACATGTATCAGAAGAAATGGGTGGACGTCCTTGGAGCTGAAGAGCTTTGGTATCCTATCGGTCACATCCTTGATCATCGCACCTGGAAGGCAGCATACTTCTCTTGCAGTTATGTCCGGTCTGCAGATGGCTGCTTCTGTGCCTCTCAGTAGTGAGTCTCCCACCACCACCACTCTTCGTTGCTTCTTGGCTGTACTTTTTGCTGTCACTTGTTGCTGTGTGCCCTTTTCTTTTTTGCTTGCTGGTATTGCTTCATTCTTAGGTGTGCCATCTTCATCCTCTACAAAGATTTGATATCGGTTCTTCAGTTGTGTGGTTGGTGATTTCTCCATGGTCTTCTTGCTTCTTTTGGTCACATGCTTCCACTCATCTGCTTTTGGAGGTTCTCTGACACTTTTTGCACCTTCTGTGACCAGTAGAGATGCTTCTGTTCTGTCTAGAAAGTCTTCATTCTCTTTGATGAGTTTCAAAGTTGCTATTCTTTCTTCCAGACCCCGCACCTTTTCTTCTAAAAGGGCCACTAGTCTACACTTCTGACAGGTGAAATTGGATTCTTCTTCTGGTCGATCTGTGAACATGTAGCACATGCTGCAGCTCACCATGTAGGTTGTCACATCTGCCATGTTGCTCCTAGATCCTGCTGACTTGCTGTGTGTTTTCCTTCTTGTGTAATCTACTCAGCCAAGCTCTCTTGCAATAATGTCCTACAGGCAAAAATTCGTTTGGTGATGCTTTCGAAGCAGCTGGTCCCGGCTGTACCCAACGATCTTCTAGCTTAGGGAGACTTCGCTTCTCCCAGAAGGCACCTGGAATATGCAAATTAGCCTCCTGAAGCTTGAATCCCTGGTTTGGTGATGCTTTCGAAGCAGCTGGTCCCGGCTGTACCCAACGATCTTCTAGCTTAGGGAGACTTCGCTTCTCCCAGAAGGCACCTGGAATATGCAAATTAGCCTCCTGAAGCTTGAATCCCTGGTTTGGTGATGCTTTCGAAGCAGCTGGTCCCGGCTGTACCCAACGATCTTCTAGCTTAGGGAGACTTCGCTTCTCCCAGAAGGCACCTGGAATATGCAAATTAGCCTCCTGAAGCTTGAATCCCTGGTTTGGTGATGCTTTCGAAGCAGCTGGTCCCGGCTGTACCCAACGATCTTCTAGCTTAGGGAGACTTCGCTTCTCCCAGAAGGCACCTGGAATATGCAAATTAGCCTCCTGAAGCTTGAATCCCTGGTTTGGTGATGCTTTCGAAGCAGCTGGTCCCGGCTGTACCCAACGATCTTCTAGCTTAGGGAGACTTCGCTTCTCCCAGAAGGCACCTGGAATATGCAAATTAGCCTCCTGAAGCTTGAATCCCTGGTTGTACAAACAAAGAAGTAAGACAGGCAATTAACAGTAAAAAGAAAGCATTTGCACTACTAAAGCAGGATGGCACCATTGAAGCTCTAAAAAACTATAGGGAGAAAAATACTTTATCTAAAAAACTAATTAAAGCTGCCAAAAAGGAAACAGAGAAGCACATTGCTAAGGAGAGTAAAACTAATCCCAAACTGTTCTTCAACTATATCAATAGTAAAAGAATAAAAACTGAAAATGTAGGCCCCTTAAAAAATAGTGAGGAAAGAATGGTTGTAGATGACGAGGAAAAAGCTAACATATTAAACACCTTCTTCTCCACGGTATTCACGGTGGAAAATGAAATGCTAGGTGAAATCCCAAGAAACAATGAAAACCCTATATTAAGGGTCACCAATCTAACCCAAGAAGAGGTGCGAAACCGGCTAAATAAGATTAAAATAGATAAATCTCCGGGTCCGGATGGCATACACCCACGAGTACTAAGAGAACTAAGTAATGTAATAGATAAACCATTATTTCTTATTTTTAGTGACTCTATAGCGACAGGGTCTGTTCCGCAGGACTGGCACATAGCAAATGTGGTGCCAATATTCAAAAAGGGCTCTAAAAGTGAACCTGGAAATTATAGGCCAGTAAGTCTAACCTCTATTGTTGGTAAAATATTTGAAGGGTTTCTGAGGGATGTTATTCTGGATTATCTCAATGAGAATAACTGTTTAACTCCATATCAGCATGGGTTTATGAGAAATTGCTCCTGTCAAACCAATCTAATCAGTTTTTATGAAGAGGTAAGCTATAGACTGGACCACGGTGAGTCATTGGACGTGGTATATCTCGATTTTTCCAAAGCGTTTGATACCGTGCTGCACAAGAGGTTGGTACACAAAATGAGAATGCTTGGTCTGGGGGAAAATGTGTGTAAATGGGTTAGTAACTGGCTTAGTGATAGAAAGCAGAGGGTGGTTATAAATGGTATAGTCTCTAACTGGGTCGCTGTGACCAGTGGGGTACCGCAGGGGTCAGTATTGGGACCTGTTCTCTTCAACATATTCATTAATGATCTGGTAGAAGGTTTACACAGTAAAATATCGATATTTGCAGATGATACAAAACTATGTAAAGCAGTTAATACAAGAGAAGATAGTATTCTGCTACAGATGGATCTGGATAAGTTGGAAACTTGGGCTGAAAGGTGGCAGATGAGGTTTAACAATGATAAATGTAAGGTTATACACATGGGAAGAGGGAATCAATATCACCATTACACGCTGAACGGGAAACCACTGGGTAAATCTGACAGGGAGAAGGACTTGGGGATCCTAGTTAATGATAAACTTACCTGGAGCAGCCAGTGCCAGGCAGCAGCTGCCAAGGCAAACAGGATCATGGGGTGCATTAAAAGAGGTCTGGATACACATGATGAGAGCATTATACTGCCTCTGTACAAATCCCTAGTTAGACCGCACATGGAGTACTGTGTCCAGTTTTGGGCACCGGTGCTCAGGAAGGATATAATGGAACTAGAGAGAGTACAAAGGAGGGCAACAAAATTAATAAAGGGGATGGGAGAACTACAATACCCAGATAGATTAGCGAAATTAGGATTATTTAGTCTAGAAAAAAGACGACTGAGGGGCGATCTAATAACCATGTATAAGTATATAAGGGGACAATACAAATATCTCGCTGAGGATCTGTTTATACCAAGGAAGGTGACGGGCACAAGGGGGCATTCTTTGCGTCTGGAGGAGAGAAGGTTTTTCCACCAACATAGAAGAGGATTCTTTACTGTTAGGGCAGTGAGAATCTGGAATTGCTTGCCTGAGGAGGTGGTGATGGCGAACTCAGTCGAGGGGTTCAAGAGAGGCCTGGATGTCTTCCTGGAGCAGAACAATATTGTATCATACAATTATTAGGTTCTGTAGAAGGACATAGATCTGGGTATTTATTATGATGGAATATAGGCTGAACTGGATGGACAAATGTCTTTTTTCGGCCTTACTAACTATGTTACTATGTTACTATGTTACTATGAGCTGTAAAAAAAAATCAGTCCCAAATTTTGCATGATGCCCTATATGTGGGGGGGGGGGGGAACTACTTTTTGGTGGCATGGCAGGGCTCAGAAGGGAAAGAGCGCCATTTGACTTTTTAAATGTAAAATTTGCAAGAATAATTAGCAGATGCCATGTCACGTTTGGAGAGCCCCTGATGTGCATAAACAGTGGAGACCTGTTGTGAATTCTGTGGTAGAGCTCCCTCCTGTGGTCACAAGTGGTACTTCGGCTGATTCTCTCTGTGAGCTTCTGTTGGTGGAGGGAAGTGGTACTGCGGCTTCTGAGTTTCCTCCCTCAGGTGATCTGGTGAGGTCGTTAGGTGCTTCTCTACTTAACTCCACCTAATGCTTTGATCCTGGCTTCCTGTCAATGTTCCAGTGTTGGACTTGCTTTTCCCTGGATCATTCCTGTGGCCTGCTGCTCTGCATAGCTAAGTTCTTCTTTGCTATTTGTTTGCTATTTTTTCTGTCCAGCTTGTCTAATTTGTTGCTGGAAGCTCTGGGACGCAAAGGGTGTACCTCCGTGCCGTTAGTTCGGTACGGAGGGTCTTTTTGCCCCCTTTGCGTGGTGTTCTTTAGGGTTTTGTGTAGACCGCAAAGTTACCTTTTCTATCCTCGATCTGTTAAGAAAGTCGGGCCTCACTTTGCTGAATCTATTTCATCTCTACGTTTGTCTTTTCATCTTAACTCACAGTCATTATATGTGGGGGGCTGCCTTTTCCTTTGGGGTATTTCTCTGAGGCAAGGTAGGCTTATTTTCTATCTTCAGGCTAGTTAGTTTCTCAGGCTGTGCCGAGTTGCATAGGCCGAGTTAGGCGCAATCCACGGCTGCCTCTAGTGTTGTTTGGAGAGGATTAGGGATTGCGGTCTGCAGAGTTCCCACGTCTCAGAGCTCGTTCTATGATTTTGGGTTATTGTCAGATCACTGTATATGCTCTGACCGCTATGTCCATTGTAGTACTGAATTGCCTTTCATAACAGAGACTCCCCACAAGAGATACCACTTTGGAAATTAAACTTCTCAGAGAACTTATCTTGCTGTGTAGTTAACACCTTGAACCCCCAAGTACTTCACAAAAGTTTATGACATTGAGCCATGAAAATAAAAAAATAAAAATGTTGCTAGAAAAATGTTTTTAGACCCAAATTTTGCATTTTCACAAGGGTTACAGAAGAAATTACACCTAATCAATTTGTTGTGCAATTTTTCCTCAGTATGCCGATACCCCTAATGTGGGGAAAACTACTGTTTCGGCACATGGCAGGGCTCTGAAGGGAAGGAGTGCATTTGAATTTTTGAATGTAAAATTTGCTGGAATAATTAGCGAACTCCATGTTGCGCTTGGAAAGCCCCTGATGTGCCTAAACAGTGGGAATGCCGTACAAGTGACACCATTTTTGGAAAATAGACTCACCAGGAAGCTTCTCTAGATGTCTGCTGAGCACCTTGAACCCCCAGGTGCTTCACAGTTTATAACATAGAGCCGTGAATTTAAAAAAAATCTAAGTTTCTCCACAAAAATTTTTAGTCCCAAATTTTTTTTATTTTCACAAGGTAACAGGAGAAAATTGTCCCGCAAAATTTGTTGTCCAATTTCTCCTGAATACGTAAACACTCCATATGTGGTGAAAAACTACTGTTGCAGGGCTCAGAAAGGAAGGAGTGATATTTTGGAATGCAGATTTTGATGGAATGGTCTGCAGGTGTCATGTTGTGTTGGGAGAGCCCCTGATATTTCTAAACAGTGGAAACACCTAACGAGTGACCCATTTTGGAAACTAGACCCCTCAGGGAACTTATCTAGTTTTGTGGTGAGCACCTTGAAACCCTAGGTGCCTCACAGAGGTTTATAACTTAGAGCCATGAAAGAAAAAAATCTTTCCCATAATACAAGAAGTATTGTTTCTCCTTGCGGTGAGCAACATATTAAGCATGCCGAGATGATTAGATTCCTCTGGGAAATATGCAAATTGTCTCTTCAAAGATGAAGAGAACTAGAACTCTATTGCCACCTATTGGAAGCAGCAATCCTAACAGTCAAAGTGAACCCTTTAATGAGTCTTGTCACATGACTTAGGATAAGAGCCAAACCAGATCTCAATTTGCAGACACTGTGTTTTGGAGTACCGCCCCTCGTCAGTGCAAAGTGTGAGATCTTATTTGGCTGTGTGAGAGGCGTCTGATTGGGATCCAAGACGTAGCATTTCTCCTTCCAGAGAGTGATATGTTAAGGGAATCATGGTGGCTCAGTGGTTAGCATTGCAGCACTGGAGTCCTGGGTTCAAATCCTACCAAGCACAACATCTGCAAGTATTTTGTATGTTCTCCCCATGTTTGCTTGGGTTTCCTCTGGGTTCTCTGGTTTTCTCCCACATTCCAAAGACATACTGATAGGGAATTTAGATTGTGTGCCCCATTGGGGACAGCAATGATAATGTGTGCAAAAAACAAACTGTAAAGCGCTGTGGAATACCGGTATGTTGGCGCTTTATAAATAAAGAGATTATTATTATTAGCCCTGTTCCTCTCTGAAGGCAATTTGCATTTTCCCCACAAAAATGTTCTTACTCTTCTGAATAAGCTAATTCCCCACATGTGGTCGAAAACTACTTTTGAGGCACAGAGCAAAGCTCAGAAGGGAAGAAACACTATATTGGAACTCAGATTTTGCTGAACTCATTTGAAGGTGCCATGTCACATGAGCAGAGCCCCTGAGGTGCCAGAACAGCAAAAAAAAATAAGATACCCCATCTTACAAGCTACAACTCTCAATGAATTCATCTAGGGGTGCAGTGATCATATTGACACCACAGGTCAGTCACAGAACTTTATACAATTGGTCTGTGAAGAGAAAAAAAAAATCACATTTTTACCACCAAAATGTTGTTTTAGCCCCAGATTTTGCATTTTCACACTGGGAAATGGGTAAAATGGCAGTAAAATGTGTCCCACAATTTCTGTTGAATTTAAAAATACCCCATATGTGGCTGTACAGTACTGCTTAGTCATATGGCGAGACTTTGGCGGGACGGAGCGCTATTTGCCTCCTGGAGCACAGATTTTCCAATAATAGTTTGCGAACTCCATATACAGAGTCCTTTAAGTGCATGCAGAGCAGAACCCCCCCTCAATTGACCCCATTTTGGAAATTATACCCATTAGGGAATTTATCTACAAGTGTAGTGACGATTTTGACTCCATAGCTGCTTTCCAGAAACAAGCAGCAGCAGGTGTTGCTAAGTGAAAATTGAAAATTGCCGATGTAGTGACCAGTACACTGTAGTGACCAGTGCGTTGTGCCCAGCTCATGCATCTGGAGACACGCACCCATAAATTAGGCGGGCTCTCATCATTATAGAAATGCAAAACATGTGGACTCTAAATGTGGTTTAGGCACGCTGTGGGGCTCAGAAGAGAGGGGGCATTTGGATTTAGGAGCGCAGAATTTATTGGATTTCTTTTGAGGGCAAAGAGACATTTTGCATTTCCAGAGCCTTTATTCTAACAGTAATGTGAAAGCCCCTATATTTCCATTGACAGATGATGGACCGGTTTGGGGACTTGCTTTTTCTGTGGATTGATTTGAAGCTTTTGTTAGGAACATTTTGCATAACATTTGGGATCACATTTATCCTGTGCTCTATACTGAGCACTTACTTTGGAATTTCCATTCAAATCTCCATCTGGTGTGATTCATATGAAATCTCAGAAGTATCTATTTACTATAATGAGGCAGCAGAGTTACTCTGGACTCCGTCTGACCTCTGTTCAGCATTGTGCTTATTTTCAGAGGTGCACAAAACTGTGGCTAACAGCACTTTTATGGAATCCTAAAAAGACAGAGACCATTGGATCATATAAAACTTACAAGAGAGAAAATTAGCAAAAACCCTGCTGTAAATAAGTAAAAAGCAAAAAGTGCATCTAACTAACACAGAGTTTTTAGTAATACTGTTTTTGATCAAAAATAGCATAAAGGCTATCCCATCACGACACGGTAACTCTGATCAGGATGGTCCTACACTGTCTAATATAACAAACTTACCATGTGTCTATGTCGACTTCAGTGTGAATAAGGGCAGACAAAAGTACTTGGGCCCAACCAGTAGAACACCAGCCTGTGGGAACTTTATATACAATCTCCAGCTCAGAAAAGGGTGGCCGCACCCAGGCTTGCACAGAACGCAATAATACAAAGAAAAAACACAAAAATCGAGTGTGACTTAAGTTCGTACACATGCAGCACATAAATGCAGGTTCACATCGGCCATAAAACACATAAAACCTACAAGAGAAAAAAAAGAGCAAAAACTCTGCTGCAAATAAGTAAAAAAAATGTTTAAAAATAGCATAAAAGCAAATTGTCATGGTCTGTATGGAAGTTCTTGTCCAGTGTTTCAGGATTTAATGCTGTTGGCCTCCCTCTGGCTGTGGGAGGGCTTTAAATAGCCTCTTCTGAGCTCTGTCCATTGCCAGTGATACTTTTGACCTCGGCTGAGTTCCTGATCCCCATGTATCTGAGGATACTGCCTGTTTGTGTGTGAGTGCTTGTGTATAACCCGGTCCGTTCCTGTTTCTGAGTTTGCTACCTGATTCTGTACTCTCTTAGTCTCTCGGCTTTGACCTTTGCTTGTCCCTGACCTTCACCTGACCTTATCTCCTGGTTTACCCACTTTGGCTTCTCTAGCCCAAGCTCCAGTCCCAGTAGTCCAGGGCTTATCTCCACCCCCTGACATTTCCCTTGCGGTCACGTGCCTCAGGTCCTCTTTACCTGAAGCAAGCTTCCCCACAGCGGCTGTCCCATTCCTCTGGAATCTCTGGGCAACATCCGCTCAACTCAGGACACGTGCACTGGCTCGGTAAGCAGGGGCAATCCGGTGTCCTTAACAGCATCCCACCACGACACGGTAACTCTGATCAAGACGGTCCTACACTGTCTAATTAGGGAAAACAAAAGGACTGGGCCCAACCAGTAGAGTCCTTTTGTCTGCCCTTATCCACACTGAGGTCAACATTGACACATGGTTAGGTTTTTAATATTAGACAGTGTAGGACCGTCCCGATCAGAGTTACCGTGTCGTGGTGGGGTGGCTTTTATGCTATTTTTGATCAAAAACAGTATTACTAAAAACTCTGTTATTTAGATGCACTTTTTGCTTTTTACTTACAGCAGGGTTTTTGCTCATTTTTTCTCTAGTAGGTTTTATGTGTTTTATGGCCAATGGGAACATGCGTTTATGTGCTGCATGTGTACCAACTTAAGTCAAGATCAGTTTTCGTGTTTTTTCATTGGATCATAGGCCAGACAGCGTTCACAGCACCTCCATCTGTCTTATTATAGGGATTCTTCCGCTGGGAGTTCCATCTAAATCACGTATTTCAGAGATTTATATGGAAACCCTGGTGTAAGCGCTCAGCGTACAGAGCTCAGGATAAATGTGTGCCGTGTCTTACTGCGATCTCTGGTTGACAGAATGAAAAAATTAACGGCAGGTGAAAAATTGATTTTATTTATTTTTTACCCGTTTCTGGTGTGATATCAGTGATTAAACAACTTTATTCTTTGAGTCGGGGCGAGATACCAGATTTATATCAGTTGTTTATGTTTGGCTGCTGTCACACACTAAAAGATGCTTTTAAAATAAAAGTTTTTCATCGCTATATTTTGAGAGCTATACTTTTTCTATATTTCTGTCGACAAAGTCACATGACCACTTGTTTTTTGCGGGTTGAGTTGATGTTTTTATTTGTACCTTTTTCAGGCACATGACATTTTTTTGATCGCTTTCTATTTCGATTTTTGGGAGGCAGAACATACATCAGCATTTCAGGAATTGTTTTCTAGGAGAGTTTTGTATGCCGTTCTGTGTGTGGTAAAATTGATAAGGCAGCTTCATTCTTTGGTTCACTACGATTACAGTGATGCCACATTTATATATTTGATTGTGTTTTGGCAATTTTACACAATAAAGTTATTTTATAGAAAAAATAACTATTCTTGTATCGCTTTATTCTGAAAGCTATAACTTTTTAATTTTTCTTGCTGATTGAGTTCTATGGCTGGCAGCTTATTTTTTGCAAGACAAGATGAAGTTTTCAGCGATACCATTTTTATTTACATTCATCTTTTTGATCTCGCTTTATTCCATTTTAGGGTTGTATGATGAAATGATGAAAAAGCCTCGTTTTTTTTTTACAGGGTTCACTGAAGGGGTTAACAGGTCTGACAGTTTTATAGACTGGCTCGTTCCGGACGTGGCGATAACAAATATGTGTACTTTTTTTCATATAATTATTTATTTATGGGTACAATACATTTAAATTTTTTTACTATTCTTTCGTGATTTTTAAAAAATATTTTTACAATTTTTTACTAAATCCCTCCATGAGACTTTCACTTTCTGCAGTCTGCTCACTTTTGTAATGCATTACAATACACCAGCATTGTTCTTCTAAAAAACTGTACATGATCTAACAACTTTGCTAGAGCCAGGTGACCCAGATGTCGTCATGACAATGTTAGATAAATCTAATATTACAACTACAACTACAAGTCTAAGTGTAATGCTGGTGGGTGTGGACCCACTGTGCCGTGGGCTTACCCTGTAGGGGCCTGACTAAGTTTCTACCGGATCTTCACTAGGGCCTCTATTGGTGAGGATAAGCTGGGATGCCGGTAGACACCAGATACCACTCTAGGGCTGTCCCCTGGACTGCAGCAGCTAAATGAAGGGTTAGAGGCACAGGTATGAAGTAAAGGAGAGTAAGACAAAAGTGTAGTCAGATGGTCCGAGGTCTGGGCAGGCAGCATGGGTTGACAAAACAAAGCTGGGATCAGGGATGGAGAAGTCAAACTGAGCAGGTAAACAGGCTGGGTGAAAAATGTGAGTCAGAATACTGAGAAATGCATAAACGGGTGCTAGCAGGCTAGGAACCAACATTCGGGTAAGGAATGGAGGGTGGAGCTGCCTGATATATCACCTGCTAGCAGGTGATAGGCTGGAGAAACAAATTTCTGCAGGACAAGGTGGGGATCGCAGAGTTTGGCTGCGCCCCCCCATATGACTCACAGAAAGCACAAGGCAACTCAGAGCGATGGTCCAGGGTGGAGCAGAACGAAACACACAGTGAGTAGGGCGGCACTTAGAAAGTGTACGGTATATCACTAAGTTTACAATTTTGGCACATTTTTGGGTGTTAGACCACGTCACATTGACAATGACCCTTGTGGAAAAATTTGTACAAAGTGTCTAAAATGCATAACCAATATAGTGCAAGTCAGGAAATACTGGGTTTTTAAATGCAAATTGCACAAGAATTCATCTATCCAGGTGAATATGTCCAGATAAGTATGACTTGACATGTAGAATGTGTAGAGAACTTGTAGAGAGGCAAAACTATGTTTTTTCATAAGTATGTATGCCCTCTTTCATACATCCCTATATTTTATTGAAGTAAAGGAGAGGACGGTGACAGATCCCGCCTGAGAGGTGAGATCAGTGACAAGATCCGGCAAGCAGCAGCTTTTTCCTCACAGCACATCTCTGACATCCGGAACAGAAGTGCATATCCAAACTGTTTAGAGACTAGAGGCAGTTATAAACAACGGTCCAGTATATAATTTTAGGTATGACATTAAGTAGGTAGAAAGGGGGTTCTTATGATACAGAAAGGCCTCATGGAGTCGTCTATGGATATCAGTCTGATTGCAGCCTACAATGCATGGACTCTACACGTGCCTCCTGACCGGAGTGTGACAGCCTCATAAAAATACACTGCCACACAAAAATTATAAGGATCATTCTGAATTTGCCAAAACACATGTGGGACATTCCCCAAATGCATGGAAGGTGTTATGGTCAGATGAGACTAAAATTGAACTTTTTGGCCACCCACGTAAACGCTATGTCTGGTGCCAAACCAACACAGCTCATCAGCACAAGAACACCATCATCACAGTGAAACATGGTGGTGGCATCATTATGCTTTGGTAAAGTTTTTCGGGAGCAGGGACAGGGAAAATGGTCCGAGTCGAGGGTGAAGATGGATAGTGTGAAATACAGGGATATTCTTGAGCAAAGTCTGTTTCAGTCTGTCAGTGATTTGAGACTGGGACGGAGGTTTACCTTCCAACTAAACAATGACCCGAAGCTTACATACAAATGTTGTTTAAGGGGAAATGTGTAAATGTTTTGGAGTGACCTAGTCAAAGCCCAAACTTTAATCGAATTCAGAATCTGTGGTCAGACTTGAAGATTGCTGTTCACAGAGGAAACCATGTAACTTGAAAGAGCTGGAGCAGTTTTGCCTTGAGGAATGGGCAAAAATCCCAGCAGTAAGTTGTGGAAAGCTCATAGAATCTTACCCAAAGCAACTAGCAGTTGTAATTGTAGCAAAAGGAAGCTCTACAAAGTACTGACTTTAAGGAGGTGAATAGTTGTGAACACTGAAGTTTACAGTTATTTTGTCCTATTTGTTGTTTGCTTCACAATAAAAAGAAAATCAAATGTTCACAGTTATAGGCATGTTCTTTACTTGAACTGATACAAAACCCTCAAAAGAACCAGTGAAATTCCAGGTGGTGAAGTAGCCAAAAGTGAAAAATGACAAGGGTTCATGCTTTTCTCAAGCTACTTTATATGAAGCTGTCATGCTACAGTTAGCACCTGTTCACACTGAGTCTATGTTTGGATGTGCAGGTCAGGTTTTTGAAATGTATTCTCTAGCCTTCTGATCGTGCACTCCGCCTCCTAGCCTACAGGTGTTTTAATTACAGCAGGTCCAATACCGCTCCACAGAGAGAGAGAATTCTAGTACTGTGTCCAGTTTTGGGCACCGGTGCTCAGGAAGGATATAATGGAACTAGAGAGAGTACAAAGGAGGGCAACAAAATTAATAAAGGGGATGGGAGAACTACAATACCTAGATAGATTAGTGAAATTAGGATTATTTAGTCTAGAAAAAATACGACTGAGGGGCGATCTAATAACCATGTATAAGTATATAAGGGGACAATACAAATATCTCGCTGAGGATTTGTTTATACCAAGGAAGGTGACGGGCACAAGGGGGCATTCTTTGCGTCTGGAGGAGAGAAGGTTTTTCCACCAACATAGAAGAGGATTCTTTACTGTTAGGGCAGTGAGAATCTGGAATTGCTTGGCTGAGGAGGTGGTGATGGCGAACTCAGTCGAGGGGTTCAAGAGAGGCCTGGATGTCTTCCTGGAGCAGAACAATATTGTATCATACAATTATTCGATTCTGTAGAAGGACGTAGATCTGGGGAATTGTTATGATGGAATATAGGCTGAACTGGATGGACAAATGTCTTTTTTCGGCCTTACTAACTATGTTACTATGTTACTATGTTACTATGTTAGTCTAGGAAGAGGTTTCACATATACCCATTCAGATGGAGACGTTTATTCTCAGCGATGTAAGGCAAGCGTAGGACCTGGTATAAGAGAGATGCCGTAAAGGGGCTACAAGGTACACATAAAATTGGCCATTTTTATGCGCTAAACGCTCTCATTTTTCATATTTCTAGTGCAGTAATGCAGTTCAAATTTCGTATTTCAAGTTTGTATGTTCTAGCGCTGCAGTGTGCTGCCTTATTTACTTAACTATATATGAGTTGGCGACTCTAGGTTCAGCACCTGTTCACACTGAGTCTATGTTTGGATGTGCAGGTCAGGTTTTTGAAATGCTACAGTTAGGAGACTCGCGGCCAAAATGTGCATGTGGTCTGTGAGCGGACAGAAATACCAGTTAGTAGTTGATTTTCCCTAATTCACTTAAATGAATGGGTGAGAGATATTTGCAAGAAGAAATAAACACAACGTTCGTCTTGTTCTACCAATCGGTGGACAGTAACTGCAAGCATAGACATGTGAAAAGTAAAAAATGGGCACAGTATCAGTTCACTCTTACAATAAGTGGGGGTTAAAGCCTCCAGATTTCCATCAATCACAACTTTTATGAAATGTGATACAGTAATTAACAAAGTACAGAATAGCTGCAAGATGGTCCAAGCTACAATTTACTAGATAAATATAGGTAATGAAAGCTGAATATTCTTCTGTTTCAGCTCTTTTGGTTATTCATAAGACAAGTAACTGAAGCAAGGATAATGGATACAGCGGATATAGAACAAACCACAGTGCGTTACAGGAATTTTCCTCACGTCATACAGAATCATAAAAAATAAAGCCTCCTATGTTATGTAACTACTGGCTTAAAAGACACACAATATTAATACGTGAATGACACATTCAAGTAGATGAGGCTGAAAAACATACAAGCAATTATAAGCAGATGTAAACACTGTTACCATATTATGTTCCTTCATATGGGATACACCCCCGACTACTGCAGGAATTAAGTACAGTCATTGATAGACCATTATTTTTAATCTTTAAAGACTTCATAATAACAGGGTCTGTACTGCAGGAGTGGCGTATAGCAAATGTGGTGCCAATATTCAAAAAGGGGACAAAAACTGAACTCGGTAATTATAGGCCAGTAAGCTTAACCTCTACTGTGGGTAAAATCCTGGAGGGCATTCTAAGGGATGCTATGCTGGAGTATCTGAAGAGGAATAACCTCATGACCCAATACCAACATGGGTTTACTAGGGACCGTTCCTGTCAGACTAATCTCATCAATTTCTATGAAGAGGTAAGTTACGGACTGGACCAAGGGAACCCAGTGGACGTAGTGTATATTGACTTTTCAAAAGCTTTTGATACGGTGCCACACACAAGGTTGATACATAAAATGAGAATAATGGGGATAGGGGAAAATATGTGTAAGTGGGTTAAGAGCTGGCTCAGGGATAGGAAACAAAGGGTGGTTATTAATGGAGCACACTCGAACTGGGTCGCGGTTATCAGTGGGGTACCACAGGGGTCAGTATTGGGCCCTCTTCTTTTTAACATATTTATTAATGACCTGTATGGGGTGCATACAGAGTGGAATTTCAATATTTGCAGATGACACTAAACTCTGCAGGGTAATCAATACAGAGGAGGACAATTTTATATTACAGGATGATTTATGTAAACTAGAAGCTTGGGCTGATAAATGGCAAATGAGCTTTACTGGGGATAAATGTAAGGTCATGCACTTGGGTAGAAGTAATAAGATGTATAACTATGTGCTTAATTCTAAAAATCTGGGCAAAACCGTCAATGAAAAAGACCTGGGAGTATGAGTGGATGACAAACTCACATTTAGTGGCCAGTGTCAGGCAGCTGCTACCAGCGTCGGACTGGAGCACCTTGGGCCCACCAGAGAAAATCATTCTTGGGGCCCACTATGTAGCTACATAGAAATACATTCAAGACCATCAATTGTGTGGTAAAACATGCTAATATCAGGGCATGTTATAAGGTAGGACATGTCTTAATTATGTAGCAGGGGTTGGGGTAGCCCCCTCATAGAATATAAAGTAGCCTCCCACAGAACATAATGCAGCCCCCCATAGGATATAATGCAGATCCCTCATAGAATATAATGTAGCCTCCCTCATGGAATATAATGCTGCCCCCCCATAGGGTATAATACAGCACCCCACAAAATATAATGCAACCCCCTCATAAGGTATAATGCAGCCCCTCCATAGAATATAATGTAGCTCCCTCATATGGCATAATGCAGCCCCTCCACAGAATATAATGTAGCCCCTCAGAGTATAATGCAACCCCCCATAGAATATGCTGTAGCCCCCTCATAGCGCATAATGCAGCTCCCCTCATATAGTATGATGTAGCCACCTGAGAGAATAATGCAGCCCCCACATGTAATATAATGCAGCCCCTCCACAGTATATAATGTAGCCCCCTCAGAGTATAATGCCAACCCCTCATAAGGCAACCCCCCATAGAATATACTGTAGCCCCTCATAGGGCATAATGCAGCTCCCCTCATATAGTATGATGTAGCCCCCTCAGAGAATAATGCAGCCCCCACAGAATTATAATGTAGCCCCCTCATAGGGCATAATGCAGCCCCCCTGAAAGGGTATAATGCAGCCCCCTCCACCATCATCATTTTTCTCCCCCTTCACCATTGTACTCATTACCACCTCCATCATTGCCTCCTTCCCCACCACCATTGTCCTTTCCACCACTACCATCTTTGTCCTTTGCACCACAACCACAACCCCACCACCATCATCATCATCATTGCCTCCAGCACCATCATCATTGCCCCCACCACCATCATCATCATTGCCTCCAGCACCATCATCATTGCACCACCATCATCATCATCATTACCTCCAGCACCATCATCATTGCCTCCAGCACCATCATCATTGCCCCCAACACCATCATCATTGCCTCCAGCAGCATCATCATTGCCCCCACCACATCATCATTGCCTCCAGCACCATCATCATCATTGCCTCCAGCACCATCATCATCATCATTGCCTCCAGCACCATCATCATCATCATTGCCTCCAGCACCATCATCATTGCCTCCAGCACCATCATCATTGCTTTCAGCACCATCATCATCATAATTGCCCCACCACCATAATCAGTGCCTCCAGCACCATCATCATCATCATCATTGCCTCCAGCACTATCATCATTGCTCCCACCACCATCATCATTGCCCCCACCACCATCATCATTGCCCCCAGCACCATCATCATCATTGCCTCCAGCACCATCATCATCATTGCCTCCAGCACCATCATCATTGACTCCAGCACCATCATCATCATCATTGCCTCCAGCACCATCATCATTGCCTCCAGCACCATCATCATCATCATTGCCTCCAGCACCATCATCATTGCCCCACCACCATCATCATTGCCCCACCACCATCATCATAGCCCCCAGCACCATCATCATCATTGCCTCCAGCACCATCATCATCATTGCCTCCAGCACCATCATCATCATTGCCTCCAGCACCATCATCATCATTGCCTCCAGCACCATCATCATCATTGCCTCAGCACCATCATCATCATCATTGGCTCCAGCACCATCATCCTCATTGCCTCCAGCACCATCATCATCATTGCCTCCAGCACCATCATCATCATTGCCTCAGCACCATCATCATCATCATTGCCTCCAGCACCATCATCATCATTGCCTCCAGCACCATCATCATTGCCTCCAGCACCATCATCATTGCCTCCAGCACCATCATCATCATTGCCTCCAGCACCATCATCATCATCATTGCCTCCGCACCATCATCATTGCCTCCAGCACCATCATCATCATCATTGCCTCCAGCACCATCATCATCATCATTGCCTCCAGCACCATCATCATCATCATTGCCTCCTGCACCACCATCATCATTGCTTCCAGCACCATCATCATTGCCTCCAGCACCATCATCATCATCATTGCCTCCAGCACCATCATTATTGCCCCCACCACCATCATCATTGCCCCCAGCACCATCATCATCATTGCCTCCAGCACCATCATCATCATTGCCTCCAGCACCATCATCATCATTGCCTCCAGCACCATCATCATCATCATTGCCTCCAGCACCATCATCATTGCCTCCAGCACCATCATCATTGCTTTCAGCACCATCATCATCATAATTGCCCCACCACCATAATCAGTGCCTCCAGCACCATCATCATCATTGCCTCCAGCACTATCATCATTGCTCCCACCACCATCATCAGTGCCCCCACCACCATCATCATTGCCCCCAGCATCATCATCATCATTGCCTCCAGCACCATCATCATCATTGCCTCCAGCACCATCATCATTGACTCCAGCACCATCATCATCATCATTGCCTCCAGCACCATCATCATTGCCTCCAGCACCATCATCATCATCATTGCCTCCAGCACCATCATCATTGCCCCACCACCATCATCATTGCCCCACCACCATCATCATAGCCCCCAGCACCATCATCATCATTGCCTCCAGCACCATCATCATCATTGCCTCCAGCACCATCATCATCATTGCCTCCAGCACCATCATCATCATTGCCTCCAGCACCATCATCATCATTGCCTCAGCACCATCATCATCATCATTGGCTCCAGCACCATCATCCTCATTGCCTCCAGCACCATCATCATCATTGCCTCCAGCACCATCATCATCATTGCCTCAGCACCATCATCATCATCATTGCCTCCAGTACCATCATCATCATTGCCTCCAGCACCATCATCATTGCCTCCAACACCATCATCATTGCCTCCAGCACCATCATCATCATTGCCTCCAGCACCATCATCATCATCATTGCCTCCAGCACCATCATCATTTCTTCCAGCACCATCATCATTGCCCCCACCACCATCATTATTGCCTCCCACCATCATTATTGCCTCCAGCACCATCATCATTGCCTCCAGCACCTTCATCATTGCCTCCAGCACCATCATCATTAGCTCCAGCACCATCATCATTGCCCCCATCACCATCATCATTGCCTCCAGCACCATCATCATTGCCTCCAGCACCATCATCATCATTGCCTCCAGCACCACCATCATTACCTCCAGCACCATCATCATTGCCTCCAGCACCATCATCATTGCCCCCACCACCATCATCATTGTCTCCAGCACCATCATCATTGCCTCTAGCACCATCATCATTGCCTCCAGCACCATCATCATTGCCTCCAGCACCATCATCATCATCATCATTGCCTCCAGTACCATCATCATTTCTTCCAGCACCATCATCATCATTGCCCCACCACCGTCATCATCATTGCCCCCACCACCATCATCATCATTGCCCCCACCACCGTCATCATCATTGCCCCCACCACCATCATCATTGCCTCCCCCCACACACACAGCTGCACACATGGAGGCAGAGACGCACATACGCAGGCACACACACACAGCCGCACACACGCAGGCACACTCGTGCGCGCAAACACACACACACACACACAGCACCCACTCACCTCTCCGCACATTCCCAGCAGCCACAGCACATCCCAGCAACTTTCTGTCTGAAACAGCCACGCTGAATGATGACGTCATCCAGACACGCTGATTCAGACAGGAAGTGCTGGGCAGGAAGGAGGACGGCGTGGATCCCTGCAGCTCCGCTCTGGTCCCAAGCTGCAGGGATCGCAATCAAGAATCGCTGCCCTTTAGGTGCCCACCTCCAGGGCCCCCCATTCAGCAGCAGCGGCGGGCAGTGTTAGCCTCAGCCTGCGGCTAACGCTGCCCGCCATTAAAGTGAAATGGTATTCATGCCTCTCCACGCCCATTGGGGGCATGGGGAAGCATGAATATTCATTTCTGTTTAGCAGCGGGGACAGGCTCCTGTCCATCTGCTGCTCTCTGGCACCAGAAGGGCCCCCTTTGACTCAGGGGCCCCATAGCAGCTGGGTGTGCCGCTATTAGCGACACTCCACTGGCTGGGGGGCCCCTGGAGCAGTGGGGGCCCTAGGCAGCTGCTGGCCAATATGCCAGCAGGTGTCAGTGCCTGGGCCCACCGGAGAATCCTCCGGTTCTCCGGTGGGCCAGTCCGACCCTGGCTGCTACAAAGGCAAATAAAATAATGGGATGCATTAAAAGAGACATGCTCATGAGGAGAACATAATTTTACCTCTATACAAGTCACTAGTTCGACCACACTTAGAATACTGTGTTCAGTTCTGGTCTTCAGTGTATAAGAAAGACATAGCTAAACTGGAGCGGGTGCAGAGAAGAGCGACCAAGGTTATTAGAGGACTGGGAGGTCTGCAATACCAAGATAGGTTATTACACTTGGGGCTATTTAGTTTGGAAAAACGAAGGCTAAGGGGTGATCTTATGTTAATGTATAAATATATGAGGGGACAGTACAAAGACCTTTCTGATGATCTTTTTTATCATAGACCTGAGACAGGGACAAGTGTTATGATCTGGTGGCCTAGGAGCAGCATGAGACGGACTCTGGAGAAGGTGATCCCTGTACTGAACGCAAACCCTGAACCTAGCAGCGCAACTAGAAGTAGCCGTGGGGGGTACCTAACACTCCCTAGACCCCTCGACACAGCCTAAGATCTAACTACCCCTAAAGACAGAAACAGGAAACCTATCTTGCCTCAGAGAAAATCCCCAAAGGATAGCTAGCCCCCCACAAATATTGACTGTGAGAGGAGAGGGAAATAACATACGCAGATATGAAATCAGATTTTAGCATAGGAGGCCATACTAGCTAAAAAGAAAGAATAGAACAGAGTACTATGGGGTCAGTATTAAAACACTAGAAAATATCCACCACAGAAAATACAAATCACCACATCTGACTAAAGACATGGAGGGTATATCTGCATCTCCAGAGACACAGCTTGGCTGCAAAAAATCCTTCACAGACAAAGCTGGACAAGACAAAAACATGAATATGCACAGAACTATAAGGTCCACAGCAGATGGACAGCACAAAACATAGCCAGGACTTATCTTTGTAGAAAAGCACAGCAAACTGGAGAGACCAGCATGGAAGTGAATCCTCCAAAAACAATGGACAACTGGCAGGGACTAAAGAGTCCTGCAAAGCTATATACCCCAGTTAGTTTTGCAATTAGTAGATACACCTGTCCAATCCTGCCGTCCAGGCACAACTGCATTACCCTCTACAGCCACCGGAGAGAGCCCAAAAGCTGAATTCACAACAGACAAGGGGGCATCCTCTACGTCTGGAGGAAAGAAGGTTTAAGCATAATAACAGACGCAGATTCTTTACTGTAAGAGCAGAGAGACTATGGAACTCTCTGCCGTATGATGTTGTAATAATGAGTGATTCATTACATAATTTTAAGAGGGGACTGGATGCCTTTCTTGAAAAGTATAATGTTACAGGTTATATATACTAGATTCCTTGTTAGGGTATTGATCCAGGGAACTAGTCTGATTGCCGTATGTGGAGTCGGGAAGGAATTTTTTTCCCCAAGGTGGAGCTTACTCTTTGCCACATGGGTTTTTTCCCTTTGTCTGGATCAACATGTTAGGGCATGTTAGGTTAGGCTATGGGTTGAACTCGATGGACTTATTTAAAGTCTTCCTTCAATTTTAATAACTATGTTACTATTTTACTATGTTACTATATACATTTGACATTACTCTGCCAATTCATAGTCTCTCTACAGGGGTCATCCAGTCTAAGAAGAAATATCTGCAATAACTCTGCTTGACTGAAGACTGCTGGATGCAATGTGCACACTTTCAAGATTTCAATCTATTCTCCAAGTGGGGTGACAGTTACGTGACCATATGACTGAAATATGCACGTGCTAACTAGACTTTTCTCAGCTTATGCATGTTCTAATGGAGGAAAGTCTAGTTGGCAAGTAACTGCAAGTATGTAAATCGCATATATGAGGTCACGTGCACCCACAGGATCACACACAGAATATAAGAGAATCATGACAGTTGGCTTTCTAAGAGATTCTATTCAGGAGAATCAGCAGATTTTAAACTACCATATGTTTGGCAGCAGTATTTTAGCGTTAGATCGGGCAGCATATATCAGCTATCAGTAGGGTTGAGCGACTTTTCCTTTTTTGGGGTCGAGTCGGGTTTTGCGAAACCCGACTATGTCAAAAGTCGAGTCGAGTGAAATCGGCCGATTTTCTCGAAAAGTCGGGGATCAACCGAAACACAAAACCCAATGCAAGTCAATGGGGAATCATAGTCGGCAGTGAGTGGGGGCCAGGAAAACACCTACAGTGCCCATTTTAATGGCAAAAACATCCATTCTTGTTACTGAAGCTTGCCAATCTTAATTTACCTTATAATAATAGTAAGGCATTGGAAATTGGGGGTCATTTGGCTAAAGTTGTGGGGGGTAGAGCTGGTTCAAGTATTTAGTGGGCCCAGGAAATCTGGACCACGTCACGGCAGTGGAGCAGGGAGAGGTAAGTATTTCAACTTTGCAAGTGCTGTGATCCTGAGCAAGCAGGGGGGGCCCACTCGTTGGCATTGGCACTGCCACAGGGCCCCTCAAAGTACGGCGGTGTGTTTGCACGGCAGGGGCGCCTCCCACCGGCAGCGACACTTTTGCGTACTATGAGGGGCCCGTGTAAGGTGGTATGGTATGCGGAAAGGGGAACCTGACTTTCAGCAGGGTCACATTCTGGCTGCGTAGCGTGCATGGGGAATGTAGCGTTCTGGGTCAATGTACCAGCAGACTCATCTATCACTGGCTGGGCAATGGGCAGGATGAGGAGGAAACACAGATATAGGCCCAAATAATAAAGTGGGCTAAATGCAGTTCAAAATTGGTAACAGGACTAACCAGGGGGCATTGCTTTGTTCAGTGGAGTACAACTGTAAAGAGAGGCTGACACAGTGAGTAGGCCCAAATCAGTAAGTAGGCTAAATGCAGTTCAAAATTGGTAACAGAAGTAAACAGGCGACACTGGTTTGTTCAGTGGAGGAGAACAGCAAGGAGTGGCAGACACCGTTAGTAGGGCCAACAAAACAAGTAGGCCAAATGCAGTGTTATATTAAAAACAATTTAACGAGAGCCTGAAGATAGAAGCAAGGGAAAGGCAACCTGGAGAACACCTTGGAGCGGAAGACACCGTTTGTAGAACCCAGACCCAACTTGTAGGCCTAATGCAGTGTTGTATCAACAACTACTTAACGAGAGCTACAAGATAGAAGCTAGAGAGAGGCAACCTGGTGAACACCTTGGAGCGGCAGACACCGTCTCTACAACCCAGACCCAACTTGTAGGCCTAATGCAGTGTTGTATCAACAACTACTTAACAAGAGCTTCAAGATAGAAGCTAGGGAGAGGCAACCTGGAGAACACCTTGGAGCGGCAGACACCGTCTCTAGAACCCAGACCCAACTTGTAGGCCTAATGCAGTGTTGTATCAACAACTACTTAACGAGAGCTTCAAGATAGAAGCTAGGGAGAGGCTACCTGGAGAACACCTTGGAGCGGCAGACACCGTCTCTACAACCCAGACCCAACTTGTAGGCCTAATGCAGTGTTGTTTCAACAACTACTTAACAAGAGCTTTAAGATAGAAGCTAGGGAGAGGCAACCTGGAGAACACCTTGGAGCGGCAGACACCGTCTCTAGAACACAGAACCAACTTGTAGGCCTAATGCAGTGTTGTATCAACAACTACTTAACAAGAGTTTTAAGATAGAAGCTAGGGAGAGGACACCTGGAGAACACCTTGGAGCGGCAGACACCGTCTCTACAACCCAGACCCAACTTGTAGGCCTAATGCAGTGTTGTTTCAACAACTACTTAACGAGAGCTTCAAGATAGAAGCTAGGGAGAGGCAACCTTGAGAACACCTTGGAGCGGCAGACACCGTCTCTACAACCCAGACACAACTTGTAGGCCTAATGCAGTGTTGTTTCAACAACTACTTAACGAGAGCTTCAAGATAGAATCTAGGGAGAGGCAAACTTGAGAACACCTTGGAGCGGCAGACACCGTCTCTAGAACCCAGAACCAACTTGTAGGCCTAATGCAGTGTCGTATCAACAACTACTTAACAAGAGCTTCAAGATAGAAGCTAGGGAAAGGCAACCTTGAGAACACCTTGGAGCAGCAGACACCGCCTCTAGAACCCAGACCCAACTTGTAGGCCTAATGCAGTGTTGTTTCAACAACTACTTAACGAGAGCTTCAAGATAGAAGCTAGGGAGAGGCAACCTGGAGAACACCTTGGAGCGGCAGACACCGTCTCTACAACCCAGACCCAACTTGTAGGCCTAATGCAGTGTTGTTTCAACAACTACTTAACGAGAGCTTCAAGATAGAAGCTAGGGAGAGGCAACCTTGAGAACACCTTGGAGCGGCAGACACCGTCTCTACAACCCAGACCCAACTTGTAGGCCTAATGCAGTGTTGTTTCAACAACTACTTAACGAGAGCTTCAAGATAGAAGCTAGGGAGAGGCAACCTTGAGAACACCTTGGAGCGGCAGACACCGTCTCTACAACCCAGACACAACTTGTAGGCCTAATGCAGTGTTGTTTCAACAAATACTTAACGAGAGCTTCAAAATAGAAGCTAGGGAGAGGCAACCTGGAGAACACCTTGGAGTGGCAGACACCGTCTCTACAACCCAGACCCAACTTGTAGGCCTAATGCAGTGTTGTTTCAACAACTACTTAACGAGAGCTTCAACATAGAAGCTAGGGAGACGCAACCTTGAGAACACCTTGGAGCGGCAGACACCGTCTCTAGAACCCAGACCCAACTTGTAGGCCTAATGCAGTGTTGTATCAACAACTAATTAACGAGAGCTTCAAGATAGAAGCTAGGGAGAGGCAACTTGGAGAACACCTTGGAGCGGCAGACACCGTCTCTACAACCCAGACCCAACTTGTAGGCCTAATGTAGTGTGGTTTCAACAACTACTTAACGAAAGCTTCAAGATAGAAGCTAGGGAGAGGCAACCTGGAGAACACCTTGGAGCGGCAGACACTGTCTCTACAACCCAGACCCAACTTGTAGGCCTAATGCAGTGTTGTTTTAACAACTACTTAATGAGAGCTTGAAGATAGAAGCTAGGGAGAGGCAACCTGGAGAACACCTTGGAGCGGCAGACACCGTCTCTACAACCCAGACCCAACTTGTAGGCCTAATGCAGTGTTGCTTCAACAACTAATTAACGAGAGCTTAAAGATAGAAGCTAGGGAGAGGCAACCTGGAGAACACCTTGGAGAGGCAGACACTGTCTCTACAACCCAGACCCAACTTGTAGGCCTAATGCAGTGTTGTTTTAACAACTACTTAATGAGAGCTTGAAGATAGAAGCTAGGGAGAGGCAACCTGGAGAACACCTTGGAGCGGCAGACACCGTCTCTACAACCCAGACCCAACCTGTAGGCCTAATGCAGTGTTGCTTCAACAACTAATTAACGAGAGCTTGAAGATAGAAGCTAGGGAGAGGCAACCTGGAGAACACCTTGGAGCGGCAGACACCGTCTCTAGAACCCAGAACCAACTTGTAGGCCTAATGCAGTGTCGTATCAACAACTACTTAACAAGAGCTTCAAGATAGAAGCTAGGGAGAGGCAACCTTAAGAACACCTTGGAGCGGCAGACACCGTCTCTAGAACCCAGACCCAACTTGTAGGCCTAATGCAGTGTTGTTTCAACAACTACTTAACGAGAGCTTGAAGATAGAAGCTAGGGAGAGGCAACCTTGAGAACACCTTGGAGCGGCAGACACCGTCTCTACAACCCAGACACAACTTGTAGGCCTAATGCAGTGTCATATCAACAACTACTTAACAAGAGCTTCAAGATAGAAGCTAGGGAGAGGCAACCTTGAGAACACCTTGGAGCGGCAGACACCGTCTCTACAACCCAGACATAACTTGTAGGCCTAATGCAGTGTTGTTTCAACAACTACTTAACGAGAGCTTCAAGATAGAAGCTAGGGAGAGGCAGACACTGTCTCTACAACCCAGACCCAACTTGTAGGCCTAATGCAGTGTTGTTTTAACAACTACTTAATGAGAGCTTGAAGATAGTAGCTAGGGAGAGGCAACCTGGAGAACACCTTGGAGCGGCAGACACCATCTCTACAACCCAGACCCAACTCGTAGGCCTAATGCAGTGTTGCTTCAACAACTAATTAACGAGAGCTTGAAGATAGAAGCTAGGGAGAGGCAACCTGGAGAACACCTTGGAGCGGCAGACACTGTCTCTACAACCCAGACCCAACTTGTAGGCCTAATGCAGTGTTGTTTTAACAACTACTTAATGAGAGCTTGAAGAAAGAAGCTAGGGAGAGGCAACCTGGAGAACACCTTGGAGCGGCAGACACCGTCTCTACAACCCAGACCCAACTTGTAGGCCTAATGCAGTGTTGCTTCAACAACTAATTAACGAGAGCTTGAAGATAGAAGCTAGGGAGAGGCAACCTGGAGAACACCTTGGAGCGGCAGACACCGTCTCTAGAACCCAGAACCAACTTGTAGGCCTAATGCAGTGTCGTATCAACAACTACTTAACAAGAGCTTCAAGATAGAAGCTAGGGAGAGGCAACCTTAAGAACACCTTGGAGGGGCAGACACCGTCTCTAGAACCCAGACCCAACTTGTAGGCCTAATGCAGTGTTGTTTCAACAACTACTTAACGAGAGCTTGAAGATAGAAGCTAGGGAGAGGCAACCTGGAGAACACCTTGGAGTGGCAGACACCGTCTCTACAACCCAGACCCAACTTGTAGGCCTAATGCAGTGTTGTTTCAACAACTACTTAACAAGAGCTTTAAGATAGAAGCTAGGGAGAGGCAACCTGGAGAACACCTTGGAGCGGAAGACACCGTCTCTAGAACACAGAACCAACTTATAGGCCTAATGCAGTGTTGTATCAACAACTACTTAATGAGAGCTTCAAGATAGAAGCTAGGGAGAGGCAACCTGGAGAACACCTTGGAGCGGCAGACACTGTCTCTACAACCCAGGCCCAACTTGTAGGCCTAATGCAGTGTTGTTTCAACAACTACTTAACGAGAGCTTCAAGATAGAAGCTAGGGAGAGGCAACCTTGAGAACACCTTGGAGCGGCAGACACCGTTTCTACAACCCAGACACAACTTGTAGGCCTAATGCAGTGTTGCTTCAACAACTAATTAACGAGAGCTTGAAGATAGAAGCTAGGGAGAGGCAACCTGGAGAACACCTTGGAGCGGCAGACACCGTCTCTAGAACCCAGAACCAACTTGTAGGCCTAATGCAGTGTCGTATCAACAACTACTTAACAAGAGCTTCAAGATAGAAGCTAGGGAGAGGCAACCTTAAGAACACCTTGGAGCGGCAGACACCGTCTCTAGAACCCAGACCCAACTTGTAGGCCTAATGCAGTGTTGTTTCAACAACTACTTAACGAGAGCTTGAAGATAGAAGCTAGGGAGAGGCAACCTGGAGAACACCTTGGAGTGGCAGACACCGTCTCTACAACCCAGACCCAACTTGTAGGCCTAATGCAGTGTTGTTTCAACAACTACTTAACAAGAGCTTTAAGATAGAAGCTAGGGAGAGGCAACCTGGAGAACACCTTGGAGCGGAAGACACCGTCTCTAGAACACAGAACCAACTTGTAGGCCTAATGCAGTGTTGTATCAACAACTACTTAATGAGAGCTTCAAGATAGAAGCTAGGGAGAGGCAACCTGGAGAACACCTTGGAGCGGCAGACACCGTCTCTACAACCCAGACCCAACTTGTAGGCCTAATGCAGTGTTGTTTCAACAACTACTTAACGAGAGCTTCAAGATAGAAGCTAGGGAGAGGCAACCTTGAGAACACCTTGGAGTGGCAGACACCGTTTCTACAACCCAGACACAACTTGTAGGCCTAATGCAGTGTTGTTTCAACAACTACTTAACGAGAGCTTCAAGATAGAAGCTAGGGAGAGGCAAAGTTGAGAACACCTTGGAGCGGCAGACACCGTCTCTAGAACCCAGATCCAACTTGTAGGCCTAATGCAGTGTCGTATCAACAACTACTTAACAAGAGCTTCAAGATAGACGCTAGGGAGAGGCAACCTTGAGAACACCTTGGAGCAGCAGACACCGTCTCTAGAACCCAGACCCAACTTGTAGGCCTAATGCAGTGTTGTTTCAACAACTACTTAGCGAGAGCTTCAAGATAGAAGCTAGGGAGAGGCAACCTGGAGAACACCTTGGAGCGGCAGACACTGTCTCTACAACCCAGACCCAACTTGTAGGCCTAATGCAGTGTTGTTTCAACAACTACTTAACGAGAGCTTGAAGATAGAAGCTAGGGAGAGGCAACCTGGAGAACACCTTGGAGCGGCAGACACCGTCTCAAGAACCCAGAACCAACTTGTAGGCCTAATGTAGTGTCGTATCAACAACTACTTAACAAGAGCTTCAAGATAGAAGCTAGGGAGAGGCAACCTTGAGAACACCTTGGAGCGGCAGACACCGTCTCTAGAACCCAGACCCAACTTGTAGGCCTAATGCAGCGTTGTTTCATCAACTACTTAACGAGAGCATGAAGATAGAAGCTATGGAGAGGCAACCTGGAGAACACCTTGGAGTGGCAGACACCGTCTCTAGAACCCAGAACCAACTTGTAGGCCTAATGCAGTGTCGTATCAATAACGACTTAACAAGAGCTTCAGAGCTGTTGGAGGGCAACAAAATTAATAAAGGGGATGGGAGAACTACAATACCTAGATAGATTAGCGAAAATAGGATTATTTAGTCTAGAAAAAAGACGACTGAGGGGCGATCTAATAACCATGTATAAGTATATAAGGGGACAATACAAATATCTCGCTGAGGATCTGTTTATACCAAGGAAGGTGACGGGCACAAGGGGGCATTCTTTGCGTCTGGAGGATAGAAGGTTTTTCCACCAACATAGAAGAGGATTCTTTACTGTTAGGGCGGTGAGAATCTGGAATTGCTTGCCTGAGGAGGTGGTGATGGCGAACTCAGTCGAGGGGTTCAAGAGAGACCTGGATGTCTTCCTGGAGCAGAACAATATTGTATCATACAATTATTAGGTTCTGTAGAAGGACGTAGATCTGGGGATTTATTATGATGGAATATAGGCTGAACTGGATGGACAAATGTCTTTTTTCGGCCTTACTAACTATGTTACTATGTTACTATGTAACATAGAAGCTAGGGAGTGGCAACCTTGAGAACACCTTGGAGCGGCAGACACCGTCTCTAGAACCCAGTCCCAACTTGTAGGCCTAATGCAGTGTTGTATCAACAACTACTTAACGAGAGCTTCAAGATAGAAGCTAGGGAGAGGCAACCTGGAGAACACCTTGGAGCGGCAGACACTGTCTCTACAACCCAGACCCAACTTGTAGGCCTAATGCAGTGTGGTTTCAACAACTACTTAACGAGAGCTTCAAGATAGAAGCTAGGGAGAGACAACCTGGAGAACACCTTGGAGCGGCAGACACTGTCTCTACAACCCAGACCCAACTTGTAGGCCTAATGCAGTGTTGTTTTAACAACTACTTAATGAGAGCTTGAAGATAGAAGCTAGGGAGAGGCAACCTGGAGAACACCTTGGAGCGGCAGACACCGTCTCTAGAACCCAGAACCAACTTGTAGGCCTAATGCAGTGTCGTATCAACAACTACTTAACAAGAGCTTCAAGATAGAAGCTAGGGAGAGGCAACCTTGAGAACACCTTGGAGCGGCAGACACCATCTCTACAACCCAGACCCAACTTGTAGGCCTAATGCAGTGTTGTTTCAACAACTACTTAACGAGAGCTTGAAGATAGAAGCTAGGGAGAGGCAACCTGGAGAACACCTTGGAGTGGCAGACACCGTCTCTACAACCCAGACCCAACTTGTAGGCCTAATGCAGTGTTGTTTCAACAACTACTTAACAAGAGCTTTAAGATAGAAGCTAGGGACAGGCAACCTGGAGAACACCTTGGAGCGGAAGACACCGTCTCTAGAACACAGAACCAACTTGTAGGCCTAATGCAGTGTTGTATCAACAACTACTTAACGAGAGCTTCAAGATAGAAGCTAGGGAGAGGCAACCTGGAGAACACCTTGGAGCGGCAGACACCGTCTCTACAACCCAGACCCAACTTGTAGGCCTAATGCAGTGTTGTTTCAACAACTACTTAACGAGAGCTTCAAGATAGAAGCTAGGGAGAGGCAACCTTGAGAACACCTTGGACCGGCAGACACCGTCTCTACAACCGAGACACAACTTGTAGGCCTAATGCAGTGTTGTTTCAACAACTACTTAACGAGAGCTTCAAGATAGAAGCTAGGGAGAGGCAAAATTGAGAACACCTTGGCGCGGCAGACACCGTCTCTAGAACCCAGATCCAACTTGTAGGCCTAATGCAGTGTCGTATCAACAACTACTTAACAAGAGCTTCAAGATAGACGCTAGGGAGAGGCAACCTTGAGAACACCTTGGAGCAGCAGACACCGTCTCTAGAACCCAGACCCAACTTGTAGGCCTAATGCAGTGTTGTTTCAACAACTACTTAGCGAGAGCTTCAAGATAGAAGCTAGGGAGAGGCAACCTGGAGAACACCTTGGAGCGGCAGACACCGTCTCTACAACCCAGACCCAACTTGTAGGCCTAATGCAGTGTTGTTTCAACAACTACTTAACGAGAGCTTCAAGATAGAAGCTAGGGAGAGGCAACCTTGAGAACACCTTTGAGCGGCAGACACCGTCTCTACAACCCAGACCCAACTTGTAGGCCTAATGCAGTTTTGTATCAGCAACTACTTAACGAGAGCTTGAAGATAGAAGCTAGGGAGAGGCAACCTGGAGAACACCTTGGAGCGGCAGACACCGTCTCTACAACCCAGACCCAACTTGTAGGCCTAATGCAGTGTTGTTTCAACAACTACTTAATGAGAGCTTGAAGATAGAAGCTAGGGAGAGGCAACCTGGAGAACACCTTGGAGCGGCAGACACTGTCTCTACAACCCAGACCCAACTTGTAGGCCTAATGCAGTGTTGTTTCAACAACTACTTAACGAGAGCTTGAATATAGAAGCTAGGGAGAGGCAACCTGGAGAACACCTTGGAGCGGCAGACACCGTCTCAAGAACCCAGAACCAACTTGTAGGCCTAATGTAGTGTCGTATCAACAACTACTTAACAAGAGCTTCAAGATAGAAGCTAGGGAGAGGCAACCTTGAGAACACCTTGGAGCGGCAGACACAGTCTCTAGAACCCAGACCCAACTTGTAGGCCTAATGCAGTGTTGTTTCAACAACTACTTAACGAGAGCATGAAGATAGAAGCTATGGAGAGGCAACCTGGAGAACACCTTGGAGTGGCAGACACCGTCTCTAGAACCCAGAACCAACTTGTAGGCGTAATGCAGTGTCGTATCAATAACGACTTAACAAGAGCTTCAGAGCTGTTGGATGGCAACAAAATTAATAAAGGGGATGGGAGAACTACAATACCTAGATAGATTAGCGAAAATAGGATTATTTAGTCTAGAAAAAAGACGACTGAGGGGCGATCTAATAGCCATGTATAAGTATATAAGGGGACAATACAAATATCTCGCTGAGGATCTGTTTATACCAAGGAAGGTGACGGGCACAAGGGGGCATTCTTTGCGTCTGGAGGATAGAAGGTTTTTCCACCAACATAGAAGAGGATTCTTTACTGTTAGGGCGGTGAGAATCTGGAATTGCTTGCCTGAGGAGGTGGTGATGGCGAACTCAGTCGAGGGGTTCAAGAGAGACCTGGATGTCTTCGTGGAACAGAACAATATTGTATCATACAATTATTAGGTTCTGTAGAAGGACGTAGATCTGGGGATTTATTATGATGGAATATAGGCTGAACTGGATGGACAAATGTCTTTTTTCGGCCTTACTAACTATGTTACTATGTTACTATGTAACATAGAAGCTAGGGAGTGGCAACCTTGAGAACACCTTGGAGCGGCAGACACCGTCTCTAGAACCCAGACCAAACTTGTAGTCCTAATTCAGTGTTGTTTCAACAACTACTTAACGAGAGCTTGAAGATAGAAGCTAGGGAGAGGCAACCTTGAGAACACCTTGGAGCGGCAGACACCATCTCTAGAACCCTGACCCAACTTGTAGGCCTAATGCAGTGTTGCTTCAACAATTACTTAACGAGAGCTTGAAGATAGAAGCTAGGAATATGCAACATGGAGAACTCCTTGGAGCGGAAGACTCAGTTTGTAGACCCCAACGAAACTTGTGGCCCCAATGCAGTTTTAAAATTCAGACAGGCTGAGAACCAGACAATTGCAGCTTTTTTTTTTTTAGAGGTGGACAGCTGCATTGAGTGGCGCAGACAGACACTGCTAGTAGGCCTTACACCACAAAGTTGGCTGGCTGCCGGTTTAAAAAAGGTTACATGGGTACACGGGCAGCATTGGTGTGGTCAGCGGAGGACAATTGGAAGGAGGGACCACAGACAGACTTAGTAGGCCTAAAATAAAAAATTAGGCTCAATGCAGTTAGAATTATGTGGTAGGGGTACACAGGCAGCATTGGTGTTGTCAGCGGAGGACAATTTGAAGGAGGGACCGCAGGTCGACTTAATAGGCCTAAAACAACAAAATAGACTCAATGCAGCTTCAATTATGTGGTAGGGGTACACAGGCAGCATTGGTGTGGTCAGCGGAGGACAATTTGAAGGAGGGACCGCAGATCGACTTAGTAGGCCTAAAACAACAAAATAGGCTCAATGCATCTTCGATTATGTGGTAGGGGTACACAGGCAGCATTGGTGTGGTCAGCGGAGGACAATTTGAAGGAGGGACCGCAGACAGACTTAGTAGGCCTAAAATAACAAAATAGGCTCTATGCAGCTTCGATTATGTGGCAGGGGTACACAGGCAGCATTGGTGTGGTCAGCGGAGGGCAATTTGAAGGAGGGACCGCAGACAGACTTAGTAGGCCTAAAATAAAGAAATTAGGCTCAATGCAGCTTCTATTATGTGGTAGGGGTACACAGGCAGCATTGGTGTGGTCAGCGGAGGACAATTGGAAGGAGTGTCTGACACAGTTAGTACTCCCAAAAAATAAATAGATGTTAATGTCTCGCAAAACAACAAAACAAACAAAAAAAAGGTGGCATACTTAGGCACAGGGGTGGGCTCCTCTGCTGACTTTCAGACATAGTAATTTGGCGCAAAGTATTTACTGGTGTAAATATAGGACACGGCCCCTGATTATTTTAACTAGCATCATACATGTCAACAAATTGGTATTGTCAGTGCCAGGCATTGAAGGATTTCAGCACATAGACTAAACATTGGTGGAGCTGTGAGATAATTTTGCAAGTGGTAGAGCACTGTTTGAGCTGGGGGGGACACTCTCTTGCGGCCGGCGGCACAGGCCCAGGGCCCCTCATGTTACAACGGTGTGTCTGACGTTGGGTGCGCGCCACCACCGCCAGAGACACTTCATTGTACTATGAGGGACCCAGTGGCAGTGCCGTCGACCAAAAGTGGGCACACCCACCTCTTCAGACAAACGGCACTCTCACGGGTGCTTGCACCAAGTGGCGAGACCACGGCCCCGTGGGGGGAGTTAGCCCATTTAGGGAGGTGTAAACATGTCATATGCTGGACAAACGGCAGCTGCAAATTAAGAGATTGGAACAGTCAGTAAGACCAGTCCACACGAAAGACCTTTTTATAGGAAAGCTAGGTGTCAGCCGGGAAAGGTGGGGCAAAATAATTAGAAATCCATGAGTAGTTCATTTTAATGAAGGTTAGATCATCAACATTTTGGGTAGCCAGACTAGTCCTTTTTTCGGTCAATATTGAACCAGCAGCACTGAATACTCTTTCTGATAGCACACTAGCTGCTGGGCAAGCAAACTCCTGCAATGCATATTCGGCCAATTCAGGCCAGGTGTCTATTTTGGATGCCCAGTAATCAAATGGAAATGATGGTTGAGGGAGAACATCGATAAGGGATGAAAAATAGTAACCATACTGGACAAATGTTGTCTCTTGTCACTTTGAATTGATGATGCAGTACCTGTCCTGTCTGTGGTCATTGCGAAATCACTCCACATCCTGGTCAGAAAACCCCTCTGTCCAACGCCACTTCTGATTTGTGCACCTCTAACACCTCTGCCCTGTTGCCCGCTGCAGCTCGTGTGAGAACCATCACCAGCGCTGTGTGCTGGGAATGCCTGAATCAAATGGTCTACAAGACTTGCTTGTTTGGTTGCCAATATTTGTTTGAGGTTCTCATGTGGCATGATATTTTGCAATTTGCCTTTATAGCGAGGATCAAGGAGGCAGGCCAACCAGTAATCGTCATCGGTCATCATTTTTATAATGGGTGGGTCCCTTTTGAGGATGCGCAAGGCATAATCCGCCATGTGGGCCAATGTTCCAGTTGTCAAATCTGCGCTTGTGCTGGGTTGAGGGGCAGTTTCTGGCAAATCAATGCCACTTGTCTCCCTCAAGAACCCTGAACCCGGTCTTGCAAAGCCACCAGTTTCTATTGCCCCCTGAGAAGATGCCTCATCCAAAAAATACTCATCCCCATCATCCTCCTCGTCCTCCTCCTCTTCGCCCACCACCACGTCCTGAAGACTGCCCTGACCAGACAATGGCTGACAGTCATCAAGGCTTCCCTCGTCCTCGGCGGCAGACGCCTGCTCCTTTATGTGCGTCAAACTTTGCATCAGCAGACGCATTAGGGGGATGCTCATGCTTATTATGGCGTTGTCTGCACTAACCAGGCGTGTGCATTCCTCAAAACACTGAAGGACTTGACACAGGTCTTGTAGCTTCGACCACTGCACACCTTACAACTCCATGTCTGCCATCCAACTGCCTGCCAGTGAATGTGTATCCTCCCACAAATACATAACAGCATGCCTCTGTTCGCACAGTCTCTGAAGCATGTGCAGTGTGGAGTTCCACCCTGTTGCAACGTCGATGATTAGGCGATGCTGGGGAAGGTTCAAAGACCGCTGATGGTTCTGCATACGGCTGGAGTGTACGGGCGAATGGCGGATATGCGAGCAAAGTCTGCGCACTTTGAGGAGCAGGTCGGGTAACCCCGGATAACTTTTCAGGAAGCACTGCACCACCAGGTTTAAGGTGTGAGCCAGGCAAGGAATGTGTTTCTGTTGTGAAAGGGCTATGGCAGCCATAAAATTCCTTCCGTTATCACTCACTACCTTGCCTGCCTCAAGATGTACAGTGCCCAGCCTTGATTGAGTTTCTTTCTGCAAGAACTCGGACAGAACTTCCGCGGTGTGTCTGTTGTCGCCCAAACACTTCACTGCCAATACAGCCTGCTGACGCTTGCCACTAGCTGTCCCATAATGGGACACCTCGTGTGCAACAGTGGCAGCTGTGGATGGAGTGCTCGTGCGACTGCGGTCTGTGGACGAGCTCTCGCTTCTGCAGGAGGACGACGAGGAGGAGGAGGGGGGCGAACGCCTACAGCCAACTGTTTCCTAGACCGTGGGCTAGGCAGAACTGTCCCAATATTGCTGTCCCCTGTGGACCCTGAATCCACCACATTAACCCAGTGTGCCGTGATGGACACGTAACGTCCCTGGCCATGCCTACTGGTCCATGCATCTGTTGTCAGGTGCACCTTTCTACTCACAGATTGCCTGAGTGCATGGACAATGCGGTCTTTTACATGCAGGTGGAGGGCTGGGATAGCTTTTCTTGAAAAGAAGTGTCGACTGGGTAGCTCGTAGCGTGGTACAGCGTAGTCCATCAGGGCTTTGAAAGCTTCGCTTTCAACTAACCGGTAGGGCATGATCTCTAACGAGATTAGTCTAGCTATGTGGGCGTTAAAACCCTGTGTACGCGGATGCGAGGATGAGTACTTCCTTTTCCTAACGAGAGTCTCATGTAAGGTTAGCTGGACTGGAGAGCTGCAGATGGTGGAACTAGCGGGGGTGCCGGTGGACATGGCAGACTGAGAGAGGGTTGGAGATGGTATTCTTGCTGGTGCCCTACATACAGTGTTTCCTACCACGAACCTGGTGATTCCCTGACTGCTTTGGCCTTGCGACGAAACCTCCACATTTACTGCAGGTGGTGCGGTAAACGGTGGGCTTACAGTGAGGGAAGGGATGTAGCGTTTCTGACTAGCTTCATTGGCAGAGGGTGCTACAACCTTAAGGGACGTTTGGTAGTTAGTCCAGGCTTGCAAGTGCATGGTGGTCAAATGTCTACGCATGCAACTTGTATTTAGATTTTTAACATTCTGACCTCTGCTGAAGGTCCTTGAACATTTTTTACAGATGACTTTGCGCTGATCATTTGGATCTTGTTTAAAAAGATGCCAGACTGCACTCTTCCTACTATCGGATACCTTTTCAGGCATTGCAGACTGAGCTTCTTTAACCGATTGGCCACGCTGTCCTACAACTGGTTTTGGTTTTGCCACACGTTTTTGGCCAAATACGGGCCTGGCAGATGGAACCTGTTGCGATGTTGATGCCAGCTGCGGCTCCTCCTCCTCCGCTTCAGAGCTACTGCCGCCTGCACCCTGTTCCCCCAATGGCTGCCAATCGGGGTCAACAACTGGGTCATCTATGACCTCCTCTTCTATGTCGTGTGCAACTTCCTCTGAGTCACCGTGTAAGCCGGTGCTATAGCGTTCGTGACGGGGCTCTATAGTCTCATCAGGGTCAGATTCTGGATCAGTTCACTGCGAGGGAAATGTTCTGATCTGAGTCAAAGGAACAGCATAGTAATCTGGCTGTGGCTGTGCATCTGTGCACTCCATGTCCAATTCATCTTGTAAAGGGCATGGCCTGTTAACAATTTCCCTTTCTAACCCAGGAACGGTATGTGTAAAGAGCTCCATGGAGTAACCCGTTGTGTCGCCTGACGCATCCTTCTCTGTTGTTCTTGGTGAAGAAGACAAGGAAGCGACTTGTCCCTGACGGGGAACATCCACTGACGACGTGCTGCTTTTACATTTAGCAGTTTCCGAAGAGGAGGCGAAAGAGCTAGAGGCAGAGTCAGCAAGGAAAGCCAAAACTTGTTCCTGCTGCTCCGGCTTTAAAAGCGGTTTTCCTACTCCCAGAAAAGGGAGCGTTCGAGGCCTTGTGTAGCCAGACGATGATGCTGGCTCAACAACTCGAGACGTAGGTGCTATATTGATTTTCCCATGACCACCTGATGCTCCGCCACCACTACCATCATTACCAGCTGGCAATGACTGCCCACGGCCACGACCTCTTCCACCAGACTTCCTCATTGTTTAAAAAACGTAACCAAACAAACAAACGGTATTAGTTACTGTAAAACCAGTTACAAGGTGTACTCAAACTTGTGGTGAATTTATATCTCCGTTTATAGGTGGGTGAGACTGCAGGGAAAATCAGGCCCACTGTATAACAGTACACAGCTTAAGTGGCAGACAGATATGCCACTAACAGGACTGACGCAGATGCACACACTACTAATAAAAATCTCCCCCTTTTTATTTTTTCTCGGAGAATATTGAAGAAATCAGGCCCTCTCTTATACAGTAGGTTTTCTGTGGCAGAAAATGAAAGACAGATGCCACAGACAGGACTGGCAGTGATGCAGATTTGCCAATCTTAATCTCCCACTTGTTTTATTTTTTTCTGGGAGAATTGTGAAGAAATCAGGGCCACTGTATTAGAGTATATTTTCTGTGGCAGAAAATGAAAGACAGATGCCACAGACAGGACTGTGTTGTGAATTCAGCTTTTGGGCTCCCTCCGGTGGTTGTAGAGAGTAATGCAGTTGTGCCTGGACTGCAGGATTGGACAGGTGTATCTGCTAATTGCAAAACTGACTGGGGTATATAGCTTTGCAGGACTCTTTAGTCCCTGCCAGTTGTCCATTGTTTTTGGAGGATTCTCTTCCCTGCTGGTCTTTTCAGTTTGCTGTGCTTTTCTACAAAGATAAGTCCTGGCTTTGTTTTTGCTGTCCACCTGCTGTGGACCTTATAGTTCTGTGCATATTCATGTTTTTGTCTTGTCCAGCTTTGTCTGTGTATTTTTTGCAGCCAAGCTGTGTCTCTGGAGATGCAGATATACCCTCCATGTCTTTAGTCAGATGTGGTGATTTGTATTTTCTGTGGTGGATATTTTCTAGTGTTTTAATACTGATCGCATAGTACTCTGTTCTATTCTTTCTTTTTAGCTAGTATGGCCTCCTATGCTAAAATCTGATTTCATATCTGCGTATGTTATTTCCCTCTCCTCTCACAGTCAATATTTGTGGGGGGCTATCTATCCTTTGGGGATTTTCTCTGAGGCAAGATAGGTTTCCTGTTTCTGTCTTTAGGGGAAGTTAGATCTTAGGCTGTGTCGAGGGGTCTAGGGAGTGTTAGGTACCCTCCACGGCTACTTCTAGTTGCGCTGCTAGGTCCAGGGTTTGCGGTCAGTACAGGGACCACCTTCTCCAGAGTCCGTCTCATGCTGCTCCTAGGCCACCAGATCATAACAGTACAACTGGCCAACAATGAGTTAATTGCATCTCAGAAGAAGGGAGGGAAGCTTTTGAGCCATTTTTTTTCCTTAGCCTGTTTTATGTTATCCTCCCTCTTAATCTCTGGGTGGCTACCGAATCTAGTATTAACATGGATGTTCAGGAGTTAGTTTCTCGGGTGGATCAGCTTGCTGCTAGGGTGCAGGGTATTTCAGATTATATTGTTCAGACTCCTGCCTTAGAGCCTAAGATTCCCACTCCTGATTTATTCTTTGGTGACAGATCCAAATTTTTGAGTTTCAAAAATAACTGTAAACTGTTTTTTGCATTGAGACCCCGGTCTTCTGGTGATCCTATTCAGCAGGTTAAAATAATCATATCTCTGCTGCGTGTTGACCCACAGGATTGGGTATTTTCCCTGGAAACTGGCAATCCTGCTTTGCTTAATGTTGATTCTTTCTTTCAGGCATTGGGGTTGTTGTATGATGAGCCTAATTCTGTGGATCAGGCTGAGAAAATTTTGTGGGCCCTGTGTCAAGGTCAAGAAGCGGCAGAATCGTATTGCCAGAAATTTAGAAAATGATCTGTACTGACTAAATGGAATGAGGATGCCTTGGCGGCAATTTTCAGAAAGGGTCTTTCTGAATCCGTTAAAGATGTTATGGTGGGGTTCCCCACGCCTGCTGGTCTGAGTGACTCTATGTCTCTGGCCATTCAGATTGATCGGCGCTTGCGCGAGCGCAGAGTTGTGCACACTGTGGCATTGTTCTCTGAGCGGAGCCCTGAGCCTATGCAGTGTGATAGGATTTTGTCTAGAGCTGAACGTCAAAGATTCAGGCGTCAGAATAGGTTTTGTTTTTACTGCGGCGATTCTGCTCATGTTATTTCTGATTGCCCTAAGCGTACAAAGAGAATCGCTAGTTCTGTTACCATCAGTACTATACAACCTAAATTTCTGTTATCTGTGACCTTGATCTGCTCATTATCATCATTTTCTGTCATGGCATTTGTGGATTCAGGCGCCGCTCTGAACTTAATGGACTTAGAATTTGCCAGACGTTGTGGTTTCCCCTTGCAGCCTTTGCAGAACCCTATTCCTTTGAGGGGCATTGATGCTACACCGTTGGCTAAAAATAAACCTCAGTTTTGGACACAGCTGACCATGCGCATGGCGCCAGCCCATCAGGAAGATTGTCGTTTTCTGGTGTTGCATAATTTGCATGATGATATTGTGCTGGGTTTTGCATGGTTGCAGCTACATAATCCGGTGTTAGATTGGAAATCCATGTCTGTGACTAGTTGGGGTTGTCAGGGGGTTCATGATCATGTTCCTTTGATGTCAATTTCCTCTTCCCCCTCTTCTGAAATTCCTGAGTTTTTGTCAGACTTCCAGGATGTATTCGATGAGCCCAAATCCAGTTCCCTTCCACCGCATAGGGACTGTGATTGTGCTATTGACTAGTGTTGAGCATTCCGATACCGCAAGTATCGGGTATCGGCCGATATTTGCGGTATCGGAATTCCGATACCGAATTCCGATACTTCCCGCGTATCGGATACCGGAATCGGAAGTTCCCAGAATTCAAACTGAACGCAGCAGCCAATGAGGAATGATTGGAAGTGTGGGCACATCCTGTTTAGCATGGTGGGCATGTAACTACTGGCAAGGCTGTGATTGGCTGCTGAAATGATGTCACTCTGCACTATAAAAAACGCTGCCGCCATTTTGCGCTCACTCTGCTGTGATTTCAGTTAGGGACAGGACGCTGTGTTCTAACTGAGGGCCAGTTGAGATAGCTAATTGTTTTATTTTCCTTTCCCAAGGCTACCGTATATACTCGAGTATAAGCCGACCCGAGTATAAGCCGACCCCCCTAATTTTGCCACAAAAAACTGGGAAAACTTATTGACTCGAGTATAAGCCTAGGGTGGAAATGCAGCATTTACCGGTGAATTTCAAAAATAAAAATAGATCATTATTTCCGCATAGCTGTGCCATACAGTGCTCTGCACCGTTCATATTTCCCCATAGCTGTGCCATATACGGTGCTCTGCACCGTTCATTGTGCCCCATAGATGTGCCATATACGGTGCTCTGCACCGTTCACTGTGCCCCATAGATGTGCCATATACGGTGCTCCGCACCGTTCACTGTGCCCCATAGATGTGCCATATACGGTGCTCTGCACCGTTCACTGTGCCCCATAGATGTGCCATATACGGTGCTCCGCACCGTTCACTGTGCCCCATAGATGTGCCATATACGGTGCTCCGCACCGTTCACTGTGCCCCATAGATGTGCCATATACGGTGCTCCGCACCGTTCACTGTGCCCCATAGATGTGCCATATACGGTGCCCTGCACCGTTCACTGTGCCCCATAGATGTGCCATATACGGTGCCCTGCACCGTTCACTGTGCCCCATAGATGTGCCATATACGGTGCTCTGCACCGTTCACTGTGCCCCATAGATGTGCCATATACGGTGCCCTGCACCGTTCACTGTGCCCCATAGATGCTCCACATAAATCTCTGCCGCCGCCGCCGCTGCTGCTGCTGCAATAAAAAAAAAAAAACACATACTCACCTCTCTTGATTGCAGCTCCCGGCGTCCGGTCCCGGCGCCTCCATCTTCCCGGCGTCTCTGCTCTGACTGATCAGGCAGAGGGCGCCGCGCACACTATATGCGTCATCGCGCCCTCTGCCTGAACAGTCAGAGCGCAGACGCCGGGAAGATGGAGGCGCCGGCCGGGAAGATGGAGCGACGCTCGGCGGCTGGAACGAGGACAGGTGAATATGCTATACTTACCTAGTCCTGGCGATCCTCGCGCTGTCCCTCTGCCTGGTCTTCGGTGCCGCAGCTTCTTTCTCTATCAGCGGTCACCGGCACCGCTGATTAGAGGAATGAATAGGCGGCTCCACCCCTATGGGAGGTGGAGCCGCTTATTCATTTCTCTAATGAGCGGTCCCACGGGACTGCTGAAGAGGGGAAGAAGCTGCAGCACAGAAGACCGTGGGACGGCAGGGACAGCGCGAGGATCGCTGAGACTAGGTAAGTATGCCTCAGCGCCCTCACCCCCTCACCCGCCGACCCTGCCACCCACCTTGACTCGAGTATAAGCCGAGAGGGGCACTTTCAGCCCAAAATTTTGGGCTGAAAATCTCGGCTTATACTCGAGTATATACGGTAATTTAGCAAAACGCTGTGTGTTCTTCACTGTTCACCTTGCTCTTGCCTTGCAGCGCTGTTTTAACAGCGTTCTGCAAGGTCTCTGTGTGTGTGTGTGCAGCTCACTCTGTAGTCTGTGTGCAGCCATATACCCGGTTGTATTCAGCTCAGGGGGGGTTCACACTGCCTCACACAGTTGTCCTTTTTTGCTCATAGTGCAGCCTGCTGCACATTTTTTCTAAAATTTCCTATTAGTGTTTTTCCACCCGTCTCCAGCTAAATTGTGGAAAAACACTACATAGGATAACCTAGAGGGGGGTTTTTGGGCCTTGCAGCGCCGTTTACGGCTGTCTGCACGGTCTCCGTGTGAGCCCAGCTCGCCCTGTAGTCTGTGTGCAGCCATAGCCGGTTGGATTCAGCTCAGGGTTCGTTACTGCCTCATACCTTGAAAAAAATTTTCCTTTTTTTTCAAATAGTGCAGCCTGTTTAAAATTTAAAAAAAAAATTTCCTATTAGTGTTTTTCCACCCGTCTCCAGCTAAATTGTGGAAAAACACTACATAGGATAACCTAGAGGGGTTTTTTTGGGCCTTGCAGCGCCGTTTACGGCTGTCTGCACGGTCTCTGTGTGAGCACAGCTCGCCCTGTAGTCTGTGTGCAGCCATAGCCGGTTGGATTCAGCTCAGGGTGCGTTACTGCCTCATACCTTGAAAAAAAAATTTCCTTTTTTTCAAATAGTGCAGCCTGTTTAAAATTTAAAAAAAAAATTTCCTATTAGTGTCTTTCCACCCGTCTCCAGCTAAATAGTGGAAAAACACTACATAGGATAACCTAGAGGAGGGTTTTTGGGCCTTGCAGCGCCGTTTACGGCTGTCTGCACGGTCCCCATGTGAGTTAAACTTGCTCTGTAGTCCGATCTGCAGAAACAAAAAAAAAAGGAAAGTTCACCAAACACAACTTAACACTTGTGTAGGCCACATTTGAAAAATAATAAAGTTTAGTCCACACTTTACAACATTAGTGTTTCTTACACCTGTTAGGAGGAGCATTTCAGGAATAAGCACACTAAGGCCTTAGTACTTTTCTGCTTATCTTTATCTGTCAACCAAGATGAAGAGGGCAGGGAGTAAGGCACGTGGGCGTGGAGCAGGGAGAGGAGCAGGGAGAGGACGTGGTGATTCTGTGCCTGCTGCGGGCACCGGTGACTCGTCATCACTCAGTTTCAGCAGGGAACAGTCCTTCATGCGCAGCTTTGTCGGAGAGCGCCGTGCACCGCTGCTGCGTGAAGACCAAATTGAAGCCGTTGTCGGGTGGATGGCAGCTAACGCCTCGGCATCGACTTCAGTTAGTGCCACATCCTCTCAGGCACAGAGCACTGGAGAGCAGCCATCTGTCTCTTCACCACCTGCCAAATTGGCCAGGCAGTCAGAGAGCCCAGGACAGGAGTCGTCTCTACTTCTGTTCTCTGAATCTCTTGGCTTGGAAACAGGGGGCCAGCCAAGCAGCATTGGAGAAATGGAAGAAGAGGCAGTGTGCAGTGATGCCCAACAGCTTTGTCTCTCTGACTCTGAAGAGGCGGGTGGGCCAGTGCCTCCGGTGACCACAGCGCAGTACGCATCTGATGATGAAACTCAGGTGCCGCTTTCTGGTGCGTACTGTGCTGCCGAGACTACCCAGGAGGAGCAGTTGGTGGCAGAGGATAGTGGAGATGATGAGGTCGTTGACCCATCGTGGCGTGAGGAACAGGAAGGTGGTGGAGCAGCTCTGAGGAAGAGATTCCCCTTACGGGCCAAAGAGGGAGAGGGAGGGGGAAGACTGCGGAGCCTGTAGCCTCCACTTTGGCACCTGTTAGGAGCCTGTCTCTTTCCAAAGCCAAAAAGGGCGCTCCCAAGACTTGCAGTGCCTGGTCCTTTTTTGACACAGTTGCAGATGACATTTGTTTTGTCAAATGCAAGCTGTGTCATCAGAAAGTAAAAAGAGGGAAAAATGTCAGCAACCTCAATACCACAAATATGTGGAAACATGTGCGGACCAGGCACGCGGTGGAGTTACAGAAACACACTGAAGATGTAGGCCAACCAACAGCGGCAGCTACCACCTCTTCAGCTCGTGTTGCCTCTTCCTCCAGCTCACGCACAGCTGGTTTGGCTTCCTCCCAGGATCGCCATGGAAGAACCTCTGGCACTGTTGTCCAGAGACCTTGTGTAATTCCACCCACAGCACCACCTTCCCAGTCATCCTCACACTCCCAGTCTACTCTACAGCAATCGGTAGTACAGGCATGGGAGAAAAGGCGGGCATTCTCGGCCAACCACCCCCGAGCACAGGCTCTGAATGCAGGCATTGCCAAACTGTTGTCCCTGGAAATGCTCTCATTCAGGCTGGTGGAGACTGACAGCTTCCGTGACTTGATGGCATTGGCAGTCCCACAGTACAAGGTGCCCAGCCGCTTTTACTTCAGCAGGCAAGCTGTCCCTGCCCTGCACAGGCATGTTGAGGGAAACATAAAACATGCGCTACTGAACGCCGTCAGTAGCAAGGTCCACCTCACCACCGATGCGTGGACCAGTCAGCATGGACAGGGGTGATACGTTTCCCTCAATGCCCATTGGGTTAATGTTGTTGAGCCAGGTACAGATCGTGCGAGTGGCGCAGGACGTGTCCTGCCCACTCCAAGGATTGCAGGAATCCAGTCTGTACGCATTGACTCCTCCTCTTACACAAGTTCCTCAGAATCATCTCTGCAGGAGCCGTCACAGTCCACCTCCACATGGACCCGTGAACGTTTACCTATGACCGACATGAGCACAGCCGTGGCCAAACGCCAGCAGGCCGTCTTGAAACTAGTTTCATTGGGGAATCGAAGCCACACAGCGCAGGAGCTCTGGAATGCCATCAAGCAGGAGAGCGATGTGTGGTTACTGCCAGCGAATCTCCAGCCAGGCATGGTAGTGTGTGACAATGGCCGAAATCTGGTGGCAGCTTTGGCCCTTGGCAACCTCACTCACATCCCATGTCTGGCACATGTGCTCAATTTGGTTGTGCAGAGTTTTCTGAGGGACTATCCGGATCTTGATGCCCTGCTGCACAAGGTCCGCCTAGAGTGTGCTCAATTGCGGCGTTCCAGCTTGGCAAGATCCCGCATTGCTGCTCTGCAGCGCCGATTCCGCCTTCCGGAACACCGCATCATATGTGACCTACCTACCCGGTGGAATTCCACGTTACATATGTTGGAGCGGTTGTGTGAGCAGCAGCAAGCAGTTATGGAGTACCAGCTGCATCAGGCGCAAAGAAGTCGCAGTCAGCGCCGATCAGACTTCACAACCACAGAGTGGGCCACTATGAAGGACGTCTGCCAGGTTTTGCGTCCTTTTGATTATTCCACGCGGATGGCAAGTGCAGATGATGCACTAGTCAGCATGACTGTCCCCCTTATCTGCCTGCTTCAGCAAACTTTGCAAGGGTTAAGGGATGATGTTGTGGAAGAGGTGGAGGATGAGGAGTCACCTTTTCCATCAGCTTCTGGAGAGTCAGCGCCACGTGGTTCCTCACAAAGGGGTACGCAGGGGCCACTTTGTGAGGAGGATGAGGAGGAGTCAATGGAGGAGGAAGAGCTCCGTCCAGAGGAGGGAGCGACACAATTGTCCAGTGGTCAGTGTGTACAGCGAGGGTGGGGTGATGACGAGCGGGCAGAGATCATGTCTCAAGCAGGGGACAGCGTTTCTGGGCCAGTTGGCAGTCTACAGCACATGGTGGATTTCATGCTGCAGTGCCTGAGAAACGACCGCCGCATCGACCACATTCTCAACATGCCTGATTATTGGGTGTTCACCCTCCTCGATCCTCGCTACCGGGACAACGTCCAAAACCTCATCCCAGCGTTGACCCGGGAGCGTAAATTGCGGGAGTACCACGACACACTGGTGAATTCCATCATCTTCTCCAGTCCAACTGAGAGGAGTGCTGCTAGTGCTTTACAAAGCAGCTCAGTGCGTCGAGGCAGTGGGGGAGGCTCTGCCCAAAGAGGGAGCAGAAGCAGTGCCTCTGCCCAAGGCAAGCCCAGTATGGCACAACTCTGGCACACTTTTGTGTGCCCGCCCCAAATGTCTACACCATCACCGGCGGCTCCAGTCAGCAGGAGGCAACGGTTCCGTCAGATGGTGACAGACTACATGGCTTGCCCTCTTACTGTACTCCCAGACGGCTCTTCCCCGTTCAAGTTTTGGGTCTCTAAGCTGGATACATGGCCAGAGCTAAGCCAGTATGCATTGGAGGTGCTGGCTTGCCCTGCGGCTAGTGTCTTATCGGAACATGTCTTTAGTGCCACAGGTGGTGTACTAACAGACCGTCGCATGCGACTATCCTCCGATAAAGTTGACCGGCTTACTTTCCTGAAAATGAACCAGGCCTGGATCTCGCAGGAATTTGCCACTCCTCTGCCTGATTAAGTAATTGGGTGTCATCCAGGTCTCCTGATGTGTTCATCTTTCTACCACCTGAACTGCTATTCCTGGGCTCCGACACCGCCAGTTGTGGCTCAGAAGTGCAGGCTGCACAGTAAAAACATACGACCCAGTGTTATTGGGTTTCAGTAACGTCAGCTGATCCCCAGCTGTGTAGCCGGCAATGTGTCCTGCGACCGCCATGCTGGCACAACAACCTAAATGTAAGGGAACCTGTCCCCCCCCCCCCCCGTCGTTTGTTACTGAAAGAGCCATCTTGTGCAGCAGTAATGCTGCACAAGGAAAAGGTAGCTCTTTTAGTTTAGCTCCTTGCACACGCAGAACTTAACACTTATAAAATGTGTTCACTGATACCGTTATACCGTCTGGGACTTTCCTTCGTAATGTGACGCAGCACAGCCGTCATTCCTACCCCCTTGGTGCCATGCGCTGCCTCCTCAGCGTTGTTTTAAGCTGTCACGGAGCCTGCGCTGTTCTGTTATCCCTTGGCCATGCCCTATTTGCGCTGCCTTTCTTCTGACATAATTTGGTGTCAGGCTGGCTGCGCCTGTGCGGCCGCGCTGCCCGAGATCCCGCCTCGCAGTGTCTTCTGATTGAATCACACTGCGGGCCTGGGATCCATGGGCATGCGCAGTGCATATCTTCCCCTCGGGCTCTCGCTCATCTCCCTCCGCCTTCTTTAGACTGTGCGCCGTCATCTGATCCCTAATAGCATGCCACGGCCGTGACACCGCACAGTCTGAAGAAGAGGGAAGGAGGGGAGTGAGAGTCGAGGATATGCACTGTGCATGCCCATGGATCCAAGGCCCGCAGTGGGATTACGTTAGACGACACTGCGAGGTGGGATCTGGAGCAGCGTGGACGCACAGGCACTGACAGCCTGACACCAAATTATGTCAGAAGACAGGCAGCGCTAATTGGGCATGGCCAAGGGATAACAGAACAGCACAGGCTCCGTGACAGCTTAAAACAACGTTGAGGAGGCAGCGCACGGCACCAAGGGGATAGGAATGACAGCTGTGCTGTGTCCCATTACGAAGGAAATTCGCACCTCCGGGATGGTTTAACGGTATAAGGGGACACATTTTTAGTGTTTACTTCTGTGTTTGCAAGGAGCATAATTAAAAGAGCAACCTTTTCCTTTTGCATCCTTAGTGCTGCACAAGATGGCTCTTTCAGCTACAAACGTCTTGGGGGGGGAGTTAAAGGTTCCCTTTCAACTTGCTCCAATCAGGCTTCGGCCTACACTCTGTTCCTCTGCTCCTCCTGCTGTCCCTGGGCTCTAACACCGCCAGTTGGTGCCTGGAAGTGCTGTCTGCACAGTCAACAGTCGCTCCTCTGTTATTGGGGTTCAGTAACGTCAGCTGATCCCCAGCTGTGTGTGCGGCAATACCTCCAATCTGCTCCTCCTGCTGTCCCTGGGCTCTAACACCGCCAGTTGGTGCCTGGAAGTGCTGTCTGCACAGTCAACAGTCGCTCCTCTGTTATTGGGGTTCAGTAACGTCAGCTGATCCCCAGCTGTGTGTGCGGCAATACCTCCAATCTGCTCCTCCTGCTGTCCCTGGGCTCTAACACCGCCAGTTGGTGCCTGGAAGTGCTGTCTGCACAGTCAACAGTCGCTCCTCTGTTATTGGGGTTCAGTAACGTCAGCTGATCCCCAGCTGTGTGTGCGGCAATACCTCCAATCTGCTCCTCCTGCTGTCCCTGGGCTCTAACACCGCCAGTTGGTGCCTGGAAGTGCTGTCTGCACAGTCAACAGTCGCTCCTCTGTTTTTGGGGTTCAGTAACGTCAGCTGATCCCCAGCTGTGTATCCGGCAATGTGTCATGCGACCGCCACGCTGGCACAACTAAAATGTAAGGGGACCTGTCCCCTCCCGCCCCTAGGCGTTTGTTACTGAAAGAGCCACCTTGTGCAGCACTAATACTGCACAAGGAAAAGGTCGCTCTTGAGGTTGGATCTCGGGCAGCTTGGACGCACAGGCACTGCCAGCCTGACACCTAAATGATGTCAGAAGACGGGCACCGCTAACTGTGCATGGCCAAGGGATAACATTACAGCGCGGGCTCCGTGACAGAACCAAACAACGTTGAGGAGGTGGCGCACGGCACCAAGGGGGTTGGAATGATGGCTGTGCTGTGTCACATTACAAAGGAAAGTCCCACTTCTGGGACGGTTTGACGGTGTGAGGGGACACATTATATGAGTGTGTACTTCAGCGTTTGCAAGGAGCATAATTTTCGGAGCCACCATTTTCCATGTGCAGTATTACTGCTGTACAAGATGGCTCTTTCAGCAACAAATGCCTGGGGGGGGGGTTAAAGGTTCCCTTTCAACTTGCTCCACTGCAGGCTTTGGCCTACACTCTGCTCCTCTTTGATTCCCTTGTTTTCAACACTGTCAGTTGCCACCTGGAAGTGTTGTCTACACAGAAAAAACACTAGCTAATGTGTCAGTGGGGTTCAGCACCGCCAGCTGTTCCCCTGCTGTGTAGTCGGCAACGTGTCCAGCACAAGCCACGCTGGCACAACAGAACAAAAGCTGCCACCAGTGCAGGCTTCGGCCTACACTCTGCTCCTCTCCTCCTGCTGCTGCCCCTGGGCTCAAACACCGCTAGTTTTTGCACGGAAGTGCTAGCTGCACAGAGAAAAACACCAGCCAATGTGTTAGTGGGTTTCAGCAACGCCAGCTGTTCCCCTGCTGTGTAGCTGGCAACGTGACCTGCAAACGCCACGCAGGCACATGAACTGAAATTAAAGGGACCCTGCCACCCACCCCAAGGTGTTTCTATGTATAACAGCTACCTTGTACAGCAGTAATGCTGCATTTGTACAAGGTGGCTGACTTTTTCTCCTTGCCAACGTGGAACTCAACACGTACAAAATGTGTCTCATTGAGACCATTCCACTGTCCCTGAAGTGTGACTTTCCTTTCTAATGACACGCATCACCCCCATTGTTAGCGCTGCCCGTCTTCTGACATCATTGGTTGGCTGGCTGTGCCTGTGCGTCCGCCCTGCCCGACACAACGCCCCTCGTTGTCTCATATATTATGACTGCGAGGGTGTGATTGCTGGGCACGAGCAGTGCATATCTTCGCCTGTCTTCACTCCCCTCCTTCCGCCTTCTTCAGACTGTGCGGCCTCATGGCCGTGGCAGGCGATAAGGGATCAGCTGAGGCCGCCCAGTCTGAAGCAGGTGTAAGGACATGTGTGAGCGGCGAACATATTTACTGCACAAGGCCACGAATCCCAGCACCGCAGTGTGACTTTATGAAAAGGCACTGTGGTTCTGGGATTTGTGGCCATCGTTAACCGCACCGGCCAACATGAAATTAGGTCATAAGACGGCCTGCACTAACAGGGTATTGCCAAGGGATAACACAAGAGCGCAGTCTCCTGTACTGCAAATAACAACGGTAAGGAATCAGCGCCCAGCACCTAGGTGTAAATTTTGACACCTGTGCTGCGTCTTCTTCAAAAGAAAAGTCACGCCTCCACTACTGTTTGACAGTATAATGGGCTAAATAGTGTACGTGTTTTATTCAGCGTGTGCAAGGAGCAAAATTAAGAGAGCAACCTTTGACTTGTGCAGCATTAATGCTGTTCAAGGTGTGGCTCTTGTACCTTGCAACACCTGAGGGGGGGTTAAAGGTTACCTTTTAAATTGGTTCAACTAGGCTTCGGCCTACAATCTGCTCCTCTCCTCCTCCTGCTGACCCTGGGCTCTAACACCGCTAGTTTTTGCCCTGAAGTGCTAGCTGCACAGAGAAAAACACCAGCCAATGTGTTAGTGGGGTTCAGCATCGCCAGCTGTATCCCTGCTGTGTAGCCGGCATCGTGTCCAGCACAAGCCACGCTGGCACAACCGACCAAAAGCTGCCACCAGTGCAGGCTTCGGCCTACACTCTGCTCCTCTCCTCCTGCTGCTGCCCCTGGGCTCAAACACCGCTAGTTTTGGCCCGGAAGTGCTAGCTGCACAGAGAAAAACACCAGCCAATGTGTTAGTGGGGTTCAGCAACGCCAGCTGTTCCTCTGCTGTGTAGCCGGCAATGTGACCTGCAAACGCCACGCAGGCACATGAACTGAAATTGAAGGGAGCCTGCCCCCCACCCCCAGGTGTTTCTATGTATAACAGCTACCTTGTACAGCAGTACTGCTGCATTTGTACAAGGTGGCTGACTTTTTCTACTTGCCCACGTGGAACTCAACACGTACAAAATGTGTCTCATTGAGACCATTACACTGTCCCTGAGGTGTGACTTTCCTTTCTAATGATACGCAGCACCACCCTTGGTAGCGCTTCCCGTCTTTTGACATCATTGGTTAGCTGGCTGCGCCTGTGCGTCCACCCTATTCCAAACGACGCCCCTCGGTTTCTTATTTATTTTGTCAGCGAGGGTGTGGTTTATGGGCACGAGCAGTGCATATGTTAGCCTGTCGTCACTCATCTCCTTTCGCCTTCTTCAGACTGTGCAGCCTCACGGCCGCGGCATGCGAGAAGGGATCAGCAGAGGCCGCCCAGTCTGAAGCAGGTGTAAGGACGTGTGTGAGCGGCCAAAATATTTACTGCTCAAGGCCACGAATCCCAGCACCGCAGTGTGACTTTATGAAAAGGCACTGTGGGTCTGGGATTTATGGCCATCGTTAACCGCACCGGCCAACATGAAATGAGGTCATAAGACGGGCAGCGCTAACAGGGCATTGCCAAGGGATAACACAAGAGCGCAGACTCCTGTACAGCAAATAACAACGCTCAGGAAGCTGCGCCAAGCACCAAGGCGTTATTTGGGACACCTGTGCTGCGTCTCCTTAAAAAGACAAGTCACGCATCCACTACAGTTTGACTGTAGAATGGTCTAAATTGTGTACGTCTTTCATTCAGCGTGTGCAAGTAGACAAATTAATAGAGCAACCTTTCACTTGTGCAGCATAAATACTGCACAAGGTGTGTCTCTTGTACTTTGTAACACCTGAGGGGGGGTTAAAGGTTTCCTTTGAAATTGGTTCAACTAGGCTTCGGCCTACACTCTGCTCCTCTCCTCCTCCTGCTTCACCACGGGCTCTAACATCGCTAGTTTTTGCCCGCAAGTGCTAGCTGCACAGAGAAAAACACCCGCCATTGTGTTAGTGGGGTTCAGCAACGCCAGCTGTTCCCCCACTGTGTAGCCGGCAAAGTGTCCTGCAAACGCAACGCAGACACAAAGCTGCCTCCAGTGCAGGCTTCGGCCTACACTCTGCTCCCCCTGCTTACCCTTTGCTCCAGCACCGCTAGTTGGGGCTCTAGGAAGACAATCTTTAATAGGCAACGCATCTGGGTTCCAGCACCGCCAGCTGGTTCTCGGCAGTGTTTTTGTCACAGGTACTCCCTCGTGCCAAACCTGGTTTCCGGGTACTGTCAAACTCACTGAGACACCTATGCGTCGCCCCGTCGTGTTGCGGTGGAGTTAGCCAACTCCAGGGTGCCTCCAGTTTAGGAGCTTCCTATGTGGGCTGCATGAATTGGTAGTCAAGGCTGGTTCTGTAGTGCCAGTAGGCCCAGCTCCCCCTGTAGGACTGTTGGGGTTCGGTAACTGCGGCTGCCTCACGGCCTAGCTGTTCTCTCCTCTCCTGTGGGCCTTCGGGTCCACCACCTGGTTCCAGCACCGTCAGCTGGTTCCGGGCCGAGCCTTTGGCTTAGGTGCCTCCTCCTGGGTATCCGAGTTCCGCCAACGCCAGGCGGTCCTTGGTAGTGCTTTTAAGCGCTGGCACCTACAGCTTAGTAACCGGGTTCCAGCACCGTCAGCTGGTCCTCGGTCGTGCCATTGGCTCTTGCACACTGGGGCAACGCATCTGGTTTCCAGCACCGCCAGCTGGTTCTCGGCAGTGTTTTTGTCACGGGTACTCCCTCGTGCCCAGCCTGGTTCCAGCACCATCAGCTGTTTCCGGGTACTGTCAAACTCACTGAGACACCTATACGTTGCCCCGTCGTGTTGCGGTCGAGTTAGCCAACTCCAGGGTGCCTCCAGTTTAGGAGCTTCCTATGTGGGCTGCATGAATTGGTAGTCAAGGCTGGTTCTGTAGTGCCAGTAGGCCCAGCTCCCCCTGTAGGACTGTTGGGGTTCGGTAACTGCGGCTGCCTCGCGGCCTAGCTGTTCTCTCCTCTCCTGTGGCCCTTCGGGTCCACCACCTGGTTCCAGCACCGTCAGCTGGTTCCGGGCCGAGCCTTTGGCTTAGGTGCCTCCTCCTGGGTATCCGAGTTCCGCCAACGCCAGGCGGTCCTTGGTAGTGCTTTTAAGCGCGGGCACCTACAGCTTAGTAACCGGGTTCCAGCACCGTCAGCTTGTCCTCGGTCGTGCCATTGGCTCTTGCACACTGGGGCAACGCATCCGGGTTCCAGCACCGCCAGCTGGTTCTCGGCAGTGTTTTTGTCACAGGTACTCCCTCGTGCCAAACCTGGTTTCAGCACCGTCAGCTGTTTCCGGGTACTGTCAAACTCACTGAGACACCTATGCGTCGCCCCGTCGTGTTGCGGTGGAGTTAGCCAACTCCAGGGTGCCTCCAGTTTAGGAGCTTCCTATGTGGGCTGCATGAATTGGTAGTCAAGGCTGGTTCTGTAGTGCCAGTAGGCCCAGCTCCCCCTGTAGGACTGTTGGGGTTCAGTAACTGCGGCTGCCTCGCGGCCTAGCTGTTCTCTCCTCTCCTGTGGCCCTTCGGGTCCACCACCTGGTTCCAGCACCGTCAGCTGGTTCCGGGCCGAGCCTTTGGCTTAGGTGCCTCCTCCTGGGTATCCGAGTTCCGCCAACGCCAGGCGGTCCTTGGTAGTGCTTTTAAGCGCGGACACCTACAGCTTAGTAACCAGGTTCCAGCACCGTCAGCTGGTCCTCGGTCGTGCCATTGGCTCTTGCACACTGGGGCAACGCATCCGGGTTCCAGCACCGCCAGCTGGTTCTCGGCAGTGTTTTTGTCACAGGTACTCCCTCGTGCCAAACCTGGTTTCAGCACCGTCAGTTGTTTCCGGGTACTGTCAAACTCACTGAGACACCTATACGTTGCCCCGTCGTGTTGCGGTCGAATTAGCCAACTCCAGGGTGCCTCCAGTTTAGGAGCTTCCTATGTGGGCTGCATGAATTGGTAGTCAAGGCTGGTTCTGTAGTGCCAGTAGGCCCAGCTCCCCCTGTAGGACTGTTGGGGTTCGGTAACTGCGGCTGCCTCACGGCCTAGCTGTTCTCTCCTCTCCTGTGGGCCTTCGGGTCCACCACCTGGTTCCAGCACCGTCAGCTGGTTCCGGGCCGAGCCTTTGGCTTAGGTGCCTCCTCCTGGGTATCCGAGTTCCGCCAACGCCAGGCGGTCCTTGGTAGTGCATTTAAGCGCTGGCACCTACAGCTTAGTAACCGGGTTCCAGCACCGTCAGCTGGTCCTCGGTCGTGCCATTGGCTCTTGCACACTGGGGCAACGCATCTGGTTTCCAGCACCGCCAGCTGGTTCTCGGCAGTGTTTTTGTCACGGGTACTCCCTCATGCCCAGCCTGGTTCCAGCACCATCAGCTGTTTCCGGGTACTGTCAAACTCACTGAGACACCTATACGTTGCCCCGTCGTGTTGCGGTCGAGTTAGCCAACTCCAGGGTGCCTCCAGTTTAGGAGCTTCCTATGTGGGCTGCATGAATTGGTAGTCAAGGCTGGTTCTGTAGTGCCAGTAGGCCCAGCTCCCCCTGTAGGACTGTTGGGGTTCGGTAACTGCGGCTGCCTCGCGGCCTAGCTGTTCTCTCCTCTCCTGTGGCCCTTCGGGTCCACCACCTGGTTCCAGCACCGTCAGCTGGTTCCGGGCCGAGCCTTTGGCTTAGGTGCCTCCTCCTGGGTATCTGAGTTCCGCCAACGCCAGGCGGTCCTTGGTAGTGCTTTTAAGCGCGGGCACCTACAGCTTAGTAACCGGGTTCCAGCACCGTCAGCTGGTCCTCGGTCGTGCCATTGGCTCTTGCACACTGGGGCAACGCATCCGGGTTCCAGCACCGCCAGCTGGTTCTCGGCAGTGTTTTTGTCACAGGTACTCCCTCGTGCCAAACCTGGTTTCAGCACCGTCAGCTGTTTCCGGGTTGTGTCAAGCTCGCTGAGACGCCTATGCTTGCCCCGTCGTGTTGCGGTCGAGTTAGCCAACTCCAGGGTGCCTCCAGTTTAGGAGCTTCCTATGTGGGCTGCATGAATTGGTAGTAAAGGCTGGTTCTGTAGTGTCAGTAGGCCCAGCTCCCCCTGTAGGACTGTTGGGGTTCGGTAACTGCGGCTGCCTCGCGGCCTAGCTGTTCTCTCCTCTCCTGTGGGCCTTCGGGTCCACCACCTGGTTCCAGCACCATCAGCTGGTTCCAGGCCGAGCCTTTGGCTTAGGTGCCTCCTCCTGGGTATCCGAGTTCCGCCAACGCCAGGCGGTCCTTGGTAGTGCTTTTAAGCGCGGACACCTACAGCTTAGTAACCGGGTTCCAGCACCGTCAGCTGGTCCTCGGTCGTGCCATTGGCTCTTGCACACTGGGGCAACGCATCCGGGTTCCAGCACCGCCAGCTGGTTCTCGGCAGTGTTTTTGTCACAGGTACTCCCTCGTGCCAAACCTGGTTTCAGCACCGTCAGCTGTTTCCGGGTACTGTCAAACTCACTGAGACACCTATGCGTCGCCCCGTCGTGTTGCGGTGGAGTTTGCCAACTCCAGGGTGCCTCCAGTTTAGGAGCTTCCTATGTGGGCTGCATGAATTGGTAGTCAAGGCTGGTTCTGTAGTGCCAGTAGGCCCAGCTCCCCCTGTAGGACTGTTGGGGTTCGGTAACTGCGGCTGCCTCACGGCCTAGCTGTTCTCTCCTCTCCTGTGGGCCTTCGGGTCCACCACCTGGTTCCAGCACCGTCAGCTGGTTCCGGGCCGAGCCTTTGGCTTAGGTGCCTCCTCCTGGGTATCCGAGTTCCGCCAACGCCAGGCGGTCCTTGGTAGTGCTTTTAAGCGCTGGCACCTACAGCTTAGTAACCGGGTTCCAGCACCGTCAGCTGGTCCTCGGTCGTGCCATTGGCTCTTGCACACTGGGGCAACGCATCTGGTTTCCAGCACCGCCAGCTGGTTCTCGGCAGTGTTTTTGTCACGGGTACTCCCTCGTGCCCAGCCTGGTTCCAGCACCATCAGCTGTTTCCGGGTACTGTCAAACTCACTGAGACACCTATACGTTGCCCCGTCGTGTTGCGGTCGAGTTAGCCAACTCCAGGGTGCCTCCAGTTTAGGAGCTTCCTATGTGGGCTGCATGAATTGGTAGTCAAGGCTGGTTCTGTAGTGCCAGTAGGCCCAGCTCCCCCTGTAGGACTGTTGGGGTTCGGTAACTGCGGCTGCCTCACGGCCTAGCTGTTCTCTCCTCTCCTGTGGGCCTTCGGGTCCACCACCTGGTTCCAGCACCGTCAGCTGGTTCCGGGCCGAGCCTTTGGCTTAGGTGCCTCCTCCTGGGTATCCGAGTTCCGCCAACGCCAGGCGGTCCTTGGTAGTGCTTTTAAGCGCTGGCACCTACAGCTTAGTAACCGGGTTCCAGCACCGTCAGCTGGTCCTCGGTCGTGCCATTGGCTCTTGCACACTGGGGCAACGCATCTGGTTTCCAGCACCGCCAGCTGGTTCTCGGCAGTGTTTTTGTCACGGGTACTCCCTCGTGCCCAGCCTGGTTCCAGCACCATCAGCTGTTTCCGGGTACTGTCAAACTCACTGAGACACCTATACGTTGCCCCGTCGTGTTGCGGTCGAGTTAGCCAACTCCAGGGTGCCTCCAGTTTAGGAGCTTCCTATGTGGGCTGCATGAATTGGTAGTCAAGGCTGGTTCTGTAGTGCCAGTAGGCCCAGCTCCCCCTGTAGGACTGTTGGGGTTCGGTAACTGCGGCTGCCTCGCGGCCTAGCTGTTCTCTCCTCTCCTGTGGCCCTTCGGGTCCACCACCTGGTTCCAGCACCGTCAGCTGGTTCCGGGCCGAGCCTTTGGCTTAGGTGCCTCCTCCTGGGTATCCGAGTTCCGCCAACGCCAGGCGGTCCTTGGTAGTGCTTTTAAGCGCGGGCACCTACAGCTTAGTAACCGGGTTCCAGCACCGTCAGCTGGTCCTCGGTCGTGCCATTGGCTCTTGCACACTGGGGCAACGCATCCGGGTTCCAGCACCGCCAGCTGGTTCTCGGCAGTGTTTTTGTCACAGGTACTCCCTCGTGCCAAACCTGGTTTCAGCACCGTCAGCTGTTTCCGGGTTGTGTCAAGCTCGCTGAGACGCCTATGCTTGCCCCGTCGTGTTGCGGTCGAGTTAGCCAACTCCAGGGTGCCTCCAGTTTAGGAGCTTCCTATGTGGGCTGCATGAATTGGTAGTAAAGGCTGGTTCTGTAGTGTCAGTAGGCCCAGCTCCCCCTGTAGGACTGTTGGGGTTCGGTAACTGCGGCTGCCTCGCGGCCTAGCTGTTCTCTCCTCTCCTGTGGGCCTTCGGGTCCACCACCTGGTTCCAGCACCATCAGCTGGTTCCAGGCCGAGCCTTTGGCTTAGGTGCCTCCTCCTGGGTATCCGAGTTCCGCCAACGCCAGGCGGTCCTTGGTAGTGCTTTTAAGCGCGGGCACGTACAGCTTAGTAACCGGGTTCCAGCACCGACAGCTGGTCCTCGGTCGTGCCATTGGCTCTTGCACACTGTGGCAACGCATCCGGGTTCCAGCACCGCCAGCTGGTTCTCGGCAGTGTTTTTGTCACAGGTACTCCCTCGTGCCAAACCTGGTTTCAGCACCGTCAGCTGTTTCCGGGTTGTGTCAAGCTCGCTGAGACGCCTATGCTTGCCCCGTCGTGTTGCGGTCGAGTTAGCCAACTCCAGGGTGCCTCCAGTTTAGGAGCTTCCTATGTGGGCTGCATGAATTGGTAGTAAAGGCTGGTTCTGTAGTGCCAGTAGGCCCAGCTCCCCCTGTAGGACTGTTGGGGTTCAGTAACTGCGGCTGCCTCGCGGCCTAGCTGTTCTCTCCTCTCCTGTGGCCCTTCGGGTCCACCACCTGGTTCCAGCACCGTCAGCTGGTTCCGGGCCGAGCCTTTGGCTTAGGTGCCTCCTCCTGGGTATCCGAGTTCCGCCAACGCCAGGCTTTCCTTGGTAGTGCTTTTAAGCGCGGACACCTACAACTTAGTAACCGGGTTCCAGCACCGTCAGCTGGTCCTCGGTCGTGCCATTGGCTCTTGCACACTGGGGCAACGCATCCGGGTTCCAGCACCGCCAGCTGGTTCTCGGCAGTGTTTTTGTCACAGGTACTCCCTCGTGCCAAACCTGGTTTCAGCACCGTCAGCTGTTTCCGGGTACTGTCAAACTCACTGAGACACCTATGCGTCGCCCCGTCGTGTTGCGGTGGAGTTAGCCAACTCCAGGGTGCCTCCAGTTTAGGAGCTTCCTATGTGGGCTGCATGAATTGGTAGTCAAGGCTGGTTCTGTAGTGCCAGTAGGCCCAGCTCCCCCTGTAGGACTGTTGGGGTTCGGTAACTGCGGCTGCCTCACGGCCTAGCTGTTCTCTCCTCTCCTGTGGGCCTTCGGGTCCACCACCTGGTTCCAGCACCGTCAGCTGGTTCCGGGCCGAGCCTTTGGCTTAGGTGCCTCCTCTTGGGTATCCGAGTTCCGCCAACGCCAGGCGGTCCTTGGTAGTGCTTTTAAGCGCTGGCACCTACAGCTTAGTAACCGGGTTCCAGCACCGTCAGCTGGTCCTCGGTCGTGCCATTGGCTCTTGCACACTGGGGCAACGCATCTGGTTTCCAGCACCGCCAGCTGGTTCTCGGCAGTGTTTTTGTCACGGGTACTCCCTCGTGCCCAGCCTGGTTCCAGCACCATCAGCTGTTTCCGGGTACTGTCAAACTCACTGAGACACCTATACGTTGCCCCGTCGTGTTGCGGTCGAGTTAGCCAACTCCAGGGTGCCTCCAGTTTAGGAGCTTCCTATGTGGGCTGCATGAATTGGTAGTCAAGGCTGGTTCTGTAGTGCCAGTAGGCCCAGCTCCCCCTGTAGGACTGTTGGGGTTCGGTAACTGCGGCTGCCTCACGGCCTAGCTGTTCTCTCCTCTCCTGTGGGCCTTCGGGTCCACCACCTGGTTCCAGCACCGTCAGCTGGTTCCGGGCCGAGCCTTTGGCTTAGGTGCCTCCTCCTGGGTATCCGAGTTCCGCCAACGCCAGGCGGTCCTTGGTAGTGCTTTTAAGCGCTGGCACCTACAGCTTAGTAACCGGGTTCCAGCACCGTCAGCTGGTCCTCGGTCGTGCCATTGGCTCTTGCACACTGGGGCAACGCATCTGGTTTCCAGCACCGCCAGCTGGTTCTCGGCAGTGTTTTTGTCACGGGTACTCCCTCGTGCCCAGCCTGGTTCCAGCACCATCAGCTGTTTCCGGGTACTGTCAAACTCACTGAGACACCTATACGTTGCCCCGTCGTGTTGCGGTCGAGTTAGCCAACTCCAGGGTGCCTCCAGTATAGGAGCTTCCTATGTGGGCTGCATGAATTGGTAGTCAAGGCTGGTTCTGTAGTGCCAGTAGGCCCAGCTCCCCCTGTAGGACTGTTGGGGTTCGGTAACTGCGGCTGCCTCGCGGCCTAGCTGTTCTCTCCTCTCCTGTGGCCCTTCGGGTCCACCACCTGGTTCCAGCACCGTCAGCTGGTTCCGGGCCGAGCCTTTGGCTTAGGTGCCTCCTCCTGGGTATCCGAGTTCCGCCAACGCCAGGCGGTCCTTGGTAGTGCTTTTAAGCGCGGGCACCTACAGCTTAGTAACCGGGTTCCAGCACCGTCAGCTGGTCCTCGGTCGTGCCATTGGCTCTTGCACACTGGGGCAACGCATCCGGGTTCCAGCACCGCCAGCTGGTTCTCGGCAGTGTTTTTGTCACAGGTACTCCCTCGTGCCAAACCTGGTTTCAGCACCGTCAGCTGTTTCCGGGTTGTGTCAAGCTCGCTGAGACGCCTATGCTTGCCCCGTCGTGTTGCGGTCGAGTTAGCCAACTCCAGGGTGCCTCCAGTTTAGGAGCTTCCTATGTGGGCTGCATGAATTGGTAGTAAAGGCTGGTTCTGTAGTGTCAGTAGGCCCAGCTCCCCCTGTAGGACTGTTGGGGTTCGGTAACTGCGGCTGCCTCGCGGCCTAGCTGTTCTCTCCTCTCCTGTGGGCCTTCGGGTCCACCACCTGGTTCCAGCACCATCAGCTGGTTCCAGGCCGAGCCTTTGGCTTAGGTGCCTCCTCCTGGGTATCCGAGTTCCGCCAACGCCAGGCGGTCCTTGGTAGTGCTTTTAAGCGCGGGCATGTACAGCTTAGTAACCGGGTTCCAGCACCGTCAGCTGGTCCTCGGTCGTGCCATTGGCTCTTGCACACTGGGGCAACGCATCTGGGTTCCAGCACCGCCAGCTGGTTCTCGGCAGTGTTTTTATCACAGGTACTCCCTCGTGCCCAGCCTGGTTCCAGCACCGTCAGCTGTTTCCGGGTACTGTCAAACTCACTGAGACACCTATGCGTTGCCCCGTCGTGTTGCGGTCGAGTTAGCCAACTCCAGGGTGCCTCCAGTTTAGGAGCTTCCTATGTGGGCTGCATGAATTGGTAGTCAAGGCTGGTTCTGTAGTGCCAGTAGGCCCAGCTCCCCCTGTAGGACTGATGGGGTTCGGTAACTGCGGCTGCCTCGCGGCCTAGCTGTTCTCTCCTCTCCTGTGGGCCTTCGGGTCCACCACCTGGTTCCAGCACCGTCAGCTGGTTCCGGGCCGAGCCTTTGGCTTAGGTGCCTCCTCCTGGGTATCCGAGTTCCGCCAACGCCAGGCGGTCCTTGGTAGTGCTTTTAAGCGCGGGCACCTACAGCTTAGTAACCGGGTTCCAGCACCGTCAGCTGGTCCTCGGTCGTGCCATTGGCTCTTGCACACTGGGGCAACGCATCCGGGTTCCAGCACCGCCAGCTGGTTCTCGGCAGTGTTTTTGTCACAGGTACTCCCTCGTGCCAAACCTGGTTTCAGCACCGTCAGCTGTTTCCGGGTTGTGTCAAGCTCGCTGAGACGCCTATGCTTGCCCCGTCGTGTTGCGGTCGAGTTAGCCAACTCCAGGGTGCCTCCAGTTTAGGAGCTTCCTATGTGGGCTGCATGAATTGGTAGTAAAGGCTGGTTCTGTAGTGCCAGTAGGCCCAGCTCCCCCTGTAGGACTGTTGGGGTTCGGTAACTGCGGCTGCCTCGCGGCCTAGCTGTTCTCTCCTCTCCTGTGGGCCTTCGGGTCCACCACCTGGTTCCAGCACCGTCAGCTGGTTCCGGGCCGAGCCTTTGGCTTAGGTGCCTCCTCCTGGGTATCCGAGTTCCGCCAACGCCAGGCGGTCCTTGGTAGTGCTTTTAAGTGCAGGCACCTACAGCTTAGTAACCGGGTTCCAGCACCGTCAGCTGGTCCTCGGTCGTGCCATTGGCTCTTGCACACTGGGGCAACGCATCCGGGTTCCAGCACCGCCAGCTGGTTCTCGGCAGTGTTTTTGTCACAGGTACTCCCTCGTGCCAAACCTAGTTTCAGCACCGTCAGCTGTTTCCGGGTTTTGTCAAGCTCACTGAGACGCCTATGCTTGCCCCGTCGTGTTGCGGTCGAGTTAGCCAACTCCAGGGTGCCTCCAGTTTAGGAGCTTCCTATGTGGGCTGCATGAATTGGTAGTAAAGGCTGGTTCTGTAGTGCCAGTAGGCCCAGCTCCCCCTGTAGGACTGTTGGGGTTCGGTAACTGCGGCTGCCTCGCGGCCTAGCTGTTCTCTCCTCTCCTGTGGGCCTTCGGGTCCACCACCTGGTTCCAGCACCGTCAGCTGGTTCCGGGCCGAGCCTTTGGCTTAGGTGCCTCCTCCTGGGTATCCGAGTTCCGCCAACGCCAGGCGGTCCTTGGAAGTGCTTTTAAGCGCGGGCACCTACAGCTTAGTAACCGGGTTCCAGCACCGTCAGCTGGTCCTCGGTCGTGCCATTGGCTCTTGCACACTGGGGCAACGCATCCGGGTTCCAGCACCGCCAGCTGGTTCTCGGCAGTGTTTTTGTCACAGGTACTCCCTCGTGCCAAACCTGGTTTCAGCACCGTCAGCTGTTTCTGGGTTGTGTCAAGCTCGCTGAGACGCCTATGCTTGCCCCGTCGTGTTGCGGTCGAGTTAGCCAACACCAGGGTGCCTCCAGTTTAGGAGCTTCCTATGTGGGCTGCATGAATTGGTAGTCAAGGCTGGTTCTGTAGTGCCAGTAGGCCCAGCTCCCCCTGTAGGACTGTTGGGGTTCGGTAACTGCGGCTGCCTCGCGGCCTAGCTGTTCTCTCCTCTCCTGTGGCCCTTCGGGTCCACCACCTGGTTCCAGCACCGTCAGCTGGTTCCGGGCCGAGCCTTTGGCTTAGGTGCCTCCTCCTGGGTATCCGAGTTCCGCCAACGCCAGGCGGTCCTTGGTAGTGCTTTTAAGCGCGGGCACCTACAGCTTAGTAACCGGGTTCCAGCACCGTCAGCTGGTCCTCGGTCGTGCCATTGGCTCTTGCACACTGGGGCAACGCATCCGGGTTCCAGCACCGCCAGCTGGTTCTCGGCAGTGTTTTTGTCACAGGTACTCCCTCGTGCCAAACCTGGTTTCAGCACCGTCAGCTGTTTCCGGGTTGTGTCAAGCTCGCTGAGACGCCTATGCTTGCCCCGTCGTGTTGCGGTCGAGTTAGCCAACTCCAGGGTGCCTCCAGTTTAGGAGCTTCCTATATGGGCTGCATGAATTGGTAGTCAAGGCTGGTTCTGTAGTGCCAGTAGGCCCAGCTCCCCCTGTAGGACTGTTGGGGTTCGGTAACTGCGGCTGACTCGCGGCCTAGCTGTTCTCTCCTCTCCTGTGGCCCTTCGGGTCCACCACCTGGTTCCAGCACCGTCAGCTGGTTCTCGGCAGTGTCTTTTGCTCTTGTACCTTCTGCTCCCCATCCTGGTTCCAGTACCGTCAGCTGGTTCCGGGCAGAGCCTTTGGCTTAGGTGCCTCCTTCTGGGTATCCAAGTTCCACCAACGTCAGGTGGTCCTTGGTAGTGCTTTCAGGCACGGGTACCTCCTGCTTAGTAACCGGGTTCCAGTAACGTCAGCTGGTCCTCGGTAGTTCCATTGGCTCTTGGACCTTCGGCTACCCATCCGGGTTCCAGTACCGTCAGCTGGTTCTCGGCAGTGTCTTTTGCTCTTGTACCTTCTGCTCCCCATCCTGGTTCCAGTACCGTCAGCTGGTTCCGGGCAGAGCCTTTGGCTTAGGTGCCTCCTTCTGGGTATCCGAGTTCCGCCAACGTCAGGCGGTCCTTGGTAGTGCTTTTTAGCACGGGTACCTCCTGCTTAGTAACCGGGTTCCAGTAACGTCAGCTGGTCCTCGGTAGTTCCATAGGCTCTTGAACCTTCGGGTAGCCATCCGAGTTCCAGTTCCATCAGCTGGTTCTTGGCATTTTCTCAGCCTTCTTGTACCTTCTGCTACATTTCCAAGTTGAAGACCCTAACGTCGACGACCCGGAAGACCACCCCGATGACGACGACGACGACGGCGGAGACGACGACGGCGGAGACGACGACACTGGAGACGACGACCCTGGAGACGACGACATGGAAGACCGAGAAGCAGAAGAACAAGAGGCTGCAGAACAAAGAGCAGAAGAACATTAAGCATAACACTTAATATCAGAGCAAAATATATTATCTAAATTATATGCAGAAGAAGACTAAGCAGTGTATGGGGGTGAGTCCGTTCCTCCTCGTGGTGCCCCTGGATAAAGCCTGATGCTGCAGGCCAAACTGAACGCGGACAAATGTAACTTTTGTGACTGGCAGAACGGAAGGTGTAATCTTCCAACTTTTATAGATAACAACCACGGGAATGCCTGTCACAAATGAGAATATGATGAAGAAGTAGAATAGGAAGAATAATAACAGTTGAATAAAATGAATATGTAGAATAGGAAGAATAATAATAGTTGAATAAAATGAATATGAAGAATGTATTAAAAAAAAAAAGGTAAAGGATGAAGAAGAAGATGAATAAGGTGAAGAAGAAGTTGATGTCAAAGATGCTGATGATGATGAAGATGAAAGTGTGGGAAAAGTAAAAAAAAAAGAAGGGGAAGGGCGTGGAATAGTGAAACATCAATATCTGACAAAATAAAAAAAAAATTTACATAGTCAATATCTTTGTCACTCCGAACGTCTTTAAAAAAAAACAAAAAACATGCTATTCTATTTGATTGGGCTAAACCTCTATGACTTTAATGTCTCCGCCACCTCCCCAAATACATCCTGCATTATTCTTAGTTGTTTTCCTTCATGTAGAATGAACCTACAAGGAAAGAAAGGGTTTATTTTAATTCCGATATTTTGGTCCCATTGACTTGTATTGGGATCGGGTATCGGTATCGGCGATATCCGATATTTTTTGAATATCGGCCGATCCTATCCGATACCGATACTTTACGATATCGGAAGGTATCGCTCAACACTACTATTGACTTGATTCCAGGCTGTAAGTTCCCTAAGGGCCGACTTTTCAACCTGTCTGTGCCAGAACATGCCGCCATGCGGAGCTATATTAAGGAGTCTTTGGAGAAGGGGCATATTCGGCCATCTTCTTCACCGTTGGGAGCGGGGTTCTTTTTTGTTGCCACGAAGGATGGCTCCTTGAGACCCTGTATTGATTATCACCTCTTGAATAAGATCACGGTCAAATTTCAATAACCTTTGCCTTTGCTTACTGATTTGTTTGCTAGGATTAAGGGGGCTAGCTGGTTTACTAAGATTGACCTTCGAGGGGCATATAATCTTATTCGTATGAAGCAGGGTGACGAATGGAAAACTGCATTTAATACGCCCGAAGGCCATTTTGAATACCTTGTGATGCCATTCGGACTCTCTAATGCTCCATCTGTGTTCCAATCCTTCATGCATGATATCTTTCGGAGTTATCTTGATAAATTCATGGTTGTATATTTGGATGATATTTTGATTTTTTCCAATGATTGGGAGTCTCATGTGAAACAGGTCAGGATGGTATTTCAGATCCTCCGTAATAATGCTTTATTTGTGAAGGGGTCAAAGTGCCTCTTTGGAGTGCAGAAGGTTTCTTTTTTGGATTTCATTTTTTATCCCTCATCTATAGAAATAGATCCGGTTAAGGTTCAGGCCATTCATGATTGGATTCAGCCCACATCTGTGAAGAGCCTTCAGAAATTGTTGGGCTTTACTAATTTTTATCGTCGTTTCATTGCCAACTTCTCCAGTGTGGTTAAACCTCTGACCGATTTGACAAAGAAAGGCGCTGATGTGACGAATTGGTCCTCCGCGGCAGTTTCTGCCTTTCAGGAGCTTAAACGCCAATTTACTTCTGCCCCTGTGTTGCGTCAGCCAGATGTTTCTCTTCCATTTCAGGTTGAGGTTGACGCGTCTGAGTTTGGGGCAGGGGCCGTTTTGTCGCAGAGGAATTCTGATGGTTCCTTGATGAAACCGTGTGCCTTCTTTTCTCGGAAGTTTTTGCCTGCGGAACGCAATTATGATGTCGGCAATCGGGAGTTGTTGGCTATGAAGTGGGCATTTGAGGAGTGGCGACATTGGCTTGAGGTGGCCAAGCACCGTATTGTGGTCCTGACCGATCATAAGAATCTGATTTACCTCGAGTCTGCCAAACGGCTGAATCCTAGACAGGCTCGATGGTCCCTGTTTTTCTCCCGTTTTGATTTTGTGGTCTCGTACATTCCTGGTACTAAGAATGTTAAGGCGGATGCCCTCTCTAGGAGTTTTTTTCCTGATTCCCCTGGGGTTCTTGAGCCGGTCGGCATTCTGAAGGAAGGGGTGATTCTTTCTGCCATCTCCCCTGATTTACGACGGGTTCTTCAGGAATTTCAGGCTAATAAACCTGACCGCTGTCCAGTGGGGAAACTGTTTGTTCCTGATAGATGGACTAGTAAAGTGATTTCTGAGGTTCATTGTTCTGTGTTGGCTGGCCATCCTGGGATTTTTGGTACCAGAGATTTGGTTGATAGGTCATTTTGGTGGCCTTCTTTGTCGTGGGATGTGTGTTCTTTTGTGCAGTCCTGTGGGATTTGTGCGCGGGCTAAGCCTTGCTGTTCCCGCGCTAGTGGGTTGCTTTTGCCATTACCGGTCCCCGAGAGGCCCTGGACACATATTTCTATGGATTTTATTTCCGATCTTCCTGTTTCCCAAAGAATGTCGGTTATCTGGGTTGTCTGTGACCGATTTTCTAAGATGGTTCATTTGGTGCCTTTGCCTAAATTGCCTTCTTCCTCTGATTTGGTTCTGTTGTTTTTTCAGCATGTGGTACGTTTGCATGGTATTCCGGAGAATATTGTGTCCGACAGAGGTTCCCAGTTTGTTTCTAGGTTTTGGCGGGCCTTTTGTGCCAAGCTGGGCATTGATTTGTCTTTTTCTTCTGCATTTCATCCTCAGACAAATGGCCAGACTGAGCGAACTAGTCAGACCTTGGAGACCTATTTGAGATGCTTTGTGTCTGCTGATCAGGATGATTGGGTGGCTTTTTTTTTCCATTGGCCGAGTTTGCCCTTAATAATCGGGCTAGTTCGGCTACTTTGATTTCGCCTTTTTTTGTAATTTTGGTTTTCATCCTCATTTTTCTTCTGGGCAGGTTGAGCCTTCTGACCTTCCTGGTGTGGATTCTGTGGTCGACAGGTTGTAGCAGATTTGGGCTCATGTGGTGGACAATTTGGTGCTGTCTCAGGCGGAGGCTCAACGTTTTGCTAACCGTCGTCGGTGTGTTGGTTCCCGGCATCAGGTTGGGGATCTGGTTTGGTTATCTTCCCATCATGTTCCTATGAAGGTTTCTTCCCCTAAGTTTAAGCCTTGATTTATTGGTCCTTATAGGATTTCTGAGATTATTAATCCAGTGTCCTTTCGCCTGGCGCTTCCGGCCTCTTTTGCTATTCATAATGTCTTCCATAGATCTTTGTTGCGGAAATATGTGGAGCCCGTTGTTCCCTCTGTTGATCCTCCGGCCCCTGTGTTGGTCGATGGGGAGTTGGAATATGTTGTTGAGAAGATTTTGGATTCTCGTTTTTCGAGGCGGAAGCTTCAGTACCTTGTCAAATGGAAGGGTTATGGCCAGGAGGATAATTATTGGGTTTCTGCCTCTGATGTCCATGCCGCTGATTTGGTTCGTACCTTTCATCGGGCTCATCCTGATCGGCCTGGGGGCTCTGGTGAGGGTTCGGTGCCCTCTCCTCAAGGGGGGGTACTGTTGTGAATTCAGCTTTTGGGCTCCCTCTGGTGTTTGTAGAGGGTAATGCAGTTGTGCCTGGACTGCAGGATTGGACAGGTGTATCTACTAATTGCAAAACTGACTGGGGTATATAGCTTTGCAGGACTCTTTAGTCCCTGCCAGTTGTTTATTGTTTTTGGAGGATTCTCTTCCCTGCTGGTCTTTCCAGTTTGCTGTGCTTTTCTACAAAGATAAGTCCTGGCTTTGTTTTTGCTGTCCACCTGCTGTGGACCTTATAGTTCTGTGCATATTCATGTTTTTGTCTTGTCCAGCTTTGTCTGTGAAGGATTTTTTGCAGCCAAGCTGTGTCTCTGGAGATGCAGATATACCCTCCATGTCTTTAGTCAGATGTGGTGATTTGTATTTTCTGTGGTGGATATTTTCTAGTGTTTTAATACTGACCGCATAGTACTCTGTTCTATTCTTTCTTTTTAGCTAGTATGGCCTCCTATGCTAAAATCTGATTTCATATCTGCGTATGTTATTTCCCTCTCCTCTCACAGTCAATATTTGTGGGGGGCTATCTATCCTTTGGGGATTTTATCTGAGGCAAGATAGGTTTCCTGTTTCTGTCTTTAGGGGAAGTTAGATCTTAGGCTGTGTCAAGGGGTCTAGGGAGTGTTAGGTACCCCCCACGGCTACTTCTAGTTGCGTTGCTAGGTTCAGGGTTTGCGGTCAGTACAGGGACCACCTTCTCCAGAGTCCGTCTCATGCTGCTCCTAGGCCACCAGATCATAACAGGACTGGCAGTGATGCAGATTTGCCAATCTTAATCTCCCACTTGTTTTTTTTTTTTCTGGGAGAATTGTGAAGAAATCAGGGCCACTGTATTAGAGTATATTTTCTGTGGCAGAAAATGAAAGACAGATGCCACAGACAGGACTGGCAGTGATGCAGATTTGCCAATATTAATCTCCCACTTGTTTTATTTTTTTCTGGGAGAATTGTGAAGAAATCAGGGCCACTATATTAGAGTATATTTTCTGTGGCAGAAAATGAAAGACAGATGCCACAAACAGGACTGGCAGTGATGCAGATTTGCCAATCTTAAGCTCCCACTTGTTTTATTTTTTTCTGGGAGAATTGTGAAGAAATCAGGGCCACTGTATTAGAGTATATTTTCTGTGGCAGAAAATGAAAGACAGATGCCACAGACAGGACTGGCAGTGATGCAGATTTGCCAATCTTAATCCCCCACTTGTTTTATTTTTTTCTGGGAGAATTGTGAATAAATCAGGCCCACTGTAATACAGTATATTTTCTGTGGCAGAAAATGAAAAACAGATGCCACACACAGGACTGGCACTGATGCAGATTTGCCAATTTTAATCTGCCCCTTTTTTTTTCAGAGAGACTAGTGAATAAATCTGGGCCACTGTATTAGAGTATATTTTCTGTGGCAGAAAGTGGCTTGAAGAGATATAACAAAAAAAAAAAGGGACTGTACTACAATTACTATCTCCCTACATTAATCACAGAAAAGTATGGCAGGCAGCAATAAAAAGGAGTGGACTGCTGCACACAAAAGTCTAAAGTGTGGACAAACAAACAAGATAGCTGTGCAGAAAGGAAGGAGCAACAGGATTTGTGCTTTGAAAAAAGCAGTTGGTTTGCACAGCTGCGTACAAACAGCAATGCAGCTATCAGGGAGCCTTCTAGGGCAGCCCAATAAGCTACAGAGCTGATGAACAAAAATCTAGCCTCCACTGTCCCTGCAAACAAAAGGTGGTGTTGGACAGTGGAAATCGCTACAGCACAAGCGGTTTGGGGGTTAATGTACCCTGCCTAACGCTATCCCTGCTTCTGATGAAGCGGTAGCAACCTCTCCCTATACTCAGATCGGCAGCAGTAAGATGGCGGTCGGCGTGCACGCCCCTTTATAGCCCCTGTGACGCCGCAGAAAGCAAGCCAATCACTGCCATGCCCTTCTCTAAGATGGTGGGGACCAGGACCTATGTCATCACGCTGCCCACACTCTGCATCCACCTTCATTGGCTGAGAAATGGCGCTGAACGCGTCATAGAAACGCGACTTTGGTGCGAAGGTTGCCGAACACGTGGCCGACCCCACACAGGGATCGGATCGGGTTTCATGAAAGTCGGCGACTTATGAAAATGACCGATCGGTTTCGCTCAACCCTAGCTATCAGGTCTCCTTTAAAAAAAGGCATAGATTTTCATGAAAATGACATGGTATAACATATGGTAATTTTGTGCTCCAGTGTATTAGAAGGACATAGCTGAGCTAGAGCGGGTTCAAAGAAGAGTAACCGAGGTTATTATAACAGGTGAACTACTGGAACAAGACAGATTATTCAGTTTGGAAAAACAAAGGATAAGGTGTAAACTTATTGCAATGTACAAATATATGAAGGGACAATACAGAGATCTTTCGAATAATCTTTTTACACTTAGGCCTGCAGTGATGACAAGGCAGCACCATGTACATCTTAGTGGAAAGGCTTAATCTTTATCCCAGATGATGATTTTTTTTTTTTACTGCATAAGCAGTGAAATAAAGGAACTCTCTGCCACAACATGTTGAAATTTTGGACTTAAAGGGACACTGTCACCTGGATTTGGAGGGAACAATCTTCAGCCATGGAGGCGGGGTTTGGGGGTTTTTTATTCACCCTTTCCTTACCCGCTGGCTGCAATATTGGATTGAAGTTCATTCTCTGTCCTCCATAGCAGAGGTCCCCAACTCCAGTCCTCAAGGCCCACCAACAGGTCATGTTTTCAGGATTTCCTTTGCATTGCACAGGTGATGCAATTATTACCTGGGCAAGACTAAGGAAATCCTGAAAACATGACCTGTTGGTGGGCCTTGAGGACTGGAGTTGGGGACCTCTGCTCCATAGTACACGCCTGCGCAAGGCAAGATTGCCTTGTGCAGGCATGTACTACGGAGGACAGAGAATGAACTTCAATCCAATATTGCAGCCAGCATGCAGCGAGCGGGTAAGGAAAGGGTCAAAAACCCCAAAACCCCGCCTCCATGGCTGAAGATTGTTCCCTCCAAATCCAGGTGACAGTGTCCCTTTAAAACATGAGCTCATTAATGCCGTCCTCAAAAAGTATATAATATTACAAGTTAAAATACTGCAGTGGACCATTGATCCAAGGATTAATGTTAGAGGCCAGAACACGACTCTATGCAGAGAAGATTCTGGTGCTTAAACGGGTTTTCCCATGAACTAAGAACATTTTAATAGGTAGATCATGGAATAAAAATAAATTCTACAATTGGATGCGATTAAAAAAAATGTTCCTGTGCTGAGATAATCATATAAATGTGACCCCTGCTGTGTACTGTGTCATGGCTGTGTCTCATCATGCAGGAACATGGTCTGATCATACCACAGCTCCCGTGCAGGGCGGAAGCCAAAGAGGGTATACCAACATTACAGCAGGGGATCACAGCTGCTGCTTTCTGTGAGGTAAAATATTTCCCTGACTGTTTTTAGGCAATGTTTTACCTCAAACGAAAGAATCAGCTGAGATCCCATGATGTTATGTCTGTATAATCTTTTGCTTCCTCCGTGCCCAGGAGCTGTAGTATGATCAGACCATGTCCCTGTGCGGTCAGACACAGACATTACACAGTACACAGCAGGGGCACATTTATAAGATTATCTCAGCACAGGAACATTTTTTTTTTAAACACATCCAAATGTGGATCATATTATTATTTAAAGATCTATTGATTAAAATATTAAAATTCACTTTATTCGTCGGAAAACCCATTTAAGAAGAATCAACACCTTCCAATATAATAAAAAAGGACACCGCACTCAATTATAACTTGCTAATTAGGTGAGTTTATTGTTGCACAATCCAATAATATAACATGTGACATTTTGGTAATCTCATGTGACCGTCATCAAATATCGGATGGCAGATGGATTGATGGTATGTCGGTCTTAGGCTACGTTCACATTAGTGTTTTGCGTGTTTGCGTCAGGCGATGCAGCGGCGATGCATGCGTCATGCGCCCCTATATTTAACATGGGGGACGCATGGACATGCGTTGTGCTGCGTTGTGCGACGCATGCGTTTTTTTTGCCGCAAGCGTCGGGCGCAGAAAACGCAACACGTTGCATTTTTCTTGCGTCCAAATTTCGGCAAAAAAGAACGCATGCGTCGCAAAACGCAGCGTTTTTGCGTGCGTTTTGGTGCGTTTTTATTTGCGTTGTGCGTTGCGTCGCCGACACAGCGGCGCACAACGCAAATGTGAACGTAGCCTTAGTGCATGTGGATTGGTGGCAGTGCCAGATTACCAATTAGGCATAGTGGGCACTGATCTATGGGCCCTACGTCTTTTGCGGACCCAGTGCAACTGACAAAAAACAATATTGACTTTATTTTAAAAGAAATTTACAATCAGTGTTGACTGACTTTGCAAGCAGGTGGAGCAACCGAGCTCCAATGTGCAAGCAGCAGTAAAATTATGTTTTGGCTGTTGTCAGGTATATTCGAGAACTTCCAAGTAGACGAAGAGAGAAATCAGACGTAGCAACTGTGTGATTGGCCAGAACGAGGAGTGGGAGTGCAGGAGAGGTAAGTGGCAGCTATAGATGATAATAGAACATTCATGAGTAGGGATCACTCGTATTCAATGGTATCGGCAACCTGAGATACTGTTGAAATCAAAATACTCGTTAGAATGAGCGTGAGGGGGGATGCCGCATGGTACCGTCCCAACACATAGGCCCCTTAGTGGCTACGCTGTCTGATGCTATGGGCGGCACAATGTCTCCAACTTGTAGAGCATAATACCAAGAAAATAAAAAAATCACTACAAAGGCTACAAAGAAACAAGGCAAACATTCACATATAGTACCGGTGCTGCAGTGAATTTATAAGGAGGGCGGTTCTGTAGAATTTAGCTAATAGGGCAGAAATCCAAATAGCCCTCATTCCACACACATTAACAGTTTTTTTAGATAGATAATTTTTGCATTGCCTAAGTAAAACACCACAAGTACCATTTTAAGGAAAAGTAGGAAATAACTCCAGTAAAGGGGTCTTCTATCCAATAAAATGTATTCACAAGCGGTTAAAAGTAATACAAAATGATACCCTGAGCATCCCCCTACAGGTTCGGCTCTTGCTGGCTGGTCAGTGCTTCCCAGTCTCATTCTTGAGAAAAGAAATTCAGCCTTCTCCTCTGAACTATATTTGGGCCAGCAACTGAAGCTGAATTGCAAAAGTGGTCTCACTAGCACACTTGGGGTCCTAGATATGTTTAGCTACTACATTGCAGCTTAACTTTGGAGAATTATTTTGTGCATCATTATAAGCTGACAACAGATGGACTGAAAAGCTGTAAATAGCCCCGCAATGCTTTCATCTTGTACTGCGTCTGCTCCCCTAATATCTTTACTAAACTGTATGTCCTTCACTAAAGACATATGGAAAACTAGTTCCAAGGTATACCACCCTCCCAATCTTCCTAAAGTCCCCAATTACTTATTTACTCCTCACGCTTCTTCCAGGACACCAAAATGGCTCATTTCCTTTACGCAGAAAAACTCCAATCCCCCCATTTAAATTGGACAATACAAACTGCGTACTCTATTAAACTGATCTCTTAGACCTGATGAAGCTGGTGTCAGAGTGTCTGTAAGATCCTTTTCAAAAGTTTAATCACAATCTCTGCCCACAATGCCAGATTAATAGCTCCTCACTGTCCTTCCTCTCTGCTGCGATCTCACACTGCTCAGTAGCAGCTGCAGATGTTATCCAGGTTCAGTGGGTGGAGACTGATTTTATTTGAACTCATGAGTTATTTCATTCTATAGCAGAGCATTTTAAAGGGTTTGTCCACTACTAGGACAACCTTTACTTAATCCGTATGTTCGCCCCCAGTAAAATAACGATACCTGTACTCATCTCCGACGATGTCCCATCGGTGTCGGCACTGTCTATCACAAAGAGCACGTGCCATTGTTACGTCATGCAAGCCCTTCAGACATATCACAGATAGCAGCTCAAAGGTGAGGGGAGTCAAGCGGCCGCTGATTAACAACACGGTTCGCGTGACATAACAATGTAATAAGAACACCTGGAGAGACAGTGCCGACACTGCTGGAATGGCACTGTGACCGCAGGTGAGTATAAGAGGTGGACAACCCCTTTATCATCAGGAAAATATGGCCATTCTGAAATGGATTTTCAAACTAAGTGCACATGCCTCATCAGATCTCAGAGATCTATTTAATAATGCTTCAATCTATATTGATAACGGATCAGCTTTAATTTTGGTATTGAAGAACTCAGCCAATTCCTTTTTATTTTTCTGAATTTGTTGTTAAAATAATAGTATTTGGGGAACTAAGGAAAAGAGAGATCCCAAATCAATTCTCCGGACACTCAACTTTAACTGCATACAGTAGTTAAGATGCAGACACAATTGAGTCAATCACTGGTCGGGAGAAGGGGTCTCCACATGGCCAAGCAACCTCGTTAAGCACCTCAGACATGCAGACGGCAGCACAATGACATAATAAAGCCAACTACATCTATCCACAGGAGCCATGGCTTGTAAGACTAAAGGTACCTTCACACTAAACGATATCGCTAGCAATCCGTGACGTTGCAGCGTCCTCGCTAGCGATATCGTTTAGTTTGACACACAGCAGCGATCAGAATCCTGCTGTGATGTCGTTGGTTGGGGCTAGAGGGCCAGACCTTTCTTTGGTCGCTGGCTCTCCCGCTGACATCACTGAATCGGCGTGTGTGACACCGATTCAGCGATGTCTTCGCTGGTAACCAGGGTAAACATCAGGTTACTAAGCACAGGGCCGCGCTTAGTAACCCGATGTTTACCCTGGTTACCATCCTAAAAGTAAAAAAAACAAACGCTACATACTTACCTACCGCTGTCTGTCCCCGGCGCTCTGCTTATCTGGTCTGGCTGTGAGCACAGCGGCCGGAAAGCAGAGCGGTGACGTCACCGCTCTGCTTTCCGGCTGCCCGGCACTCACAGCCAGAGCAGAGAAGCAGAGCGCCGGGGTCAGACAGCGGTAGGTAAGTATGTAGTGGTTGTTTTTTTACTTTTAGGATGGTAACCAGGGTAAACATCGGGTTAGTAAGCGCGGCCCTGCGCTTAGTAACCCGATGTTTACCCTGGTTACCGGGGACCTCGGGAACGTTGGTCGCTGGAGAGCTGTCTGTGTGACAGCTCTCCAGCGACCAAACAGCGATGCTGCAGCGATCCGGATCGTTGTCGGTATCGCTGCAGCGTCGCTTAGTGTGACGGTACCTTAAGCCAGACCTGCATCACTTGATGACAACTTGGGAACTGGAAAAGGTGATTGTTTGTAACATGGAGCTGGGTGGTAGCTGTGGGTGAGGCACTAGTCTCTTGTGCCCGGCACGTAACATGAAGGTAACATGAAGGTGGGGGAGTCACGCTGCTGGTGTGGACTTTGTCTAAGGGAGAGCTACACCCTTGCAGGCCTCATGATGCTGGTGACATCGGCTGGCCAGGACCGAATGTTGAACAGTTCAATGAGGGAGACTGTTGTGAATTCTGTGGCAGAGTTCACTCCTGTGGTCACAAGTGGTACTTCGGCTGATTCTCTCTGGGATCTTCCGTTTGTGGAGGAAAGTGGTACTGCAGCTTCTGAGTTTTCTCCCTCAGGTGATCTGGTGAGCTCGTTAGCTTCTTCTCTACTTAACTCCACCTGATGCTTTGATCCATGCTTCCTGTCAATGTTCCAGTGTTGGACTGGTTTTTTCCCTGGATCATTCCTGTGGCCTGCTGCTCTGCAAAGCTAAGTTTTGCTTTTGTTATTTTGTTGCTATTTTTCAGTCCAGCTTGCTTTATTGTTTTTTTCTCGCCTGCTGGAAGCTCTGAGACGCAGAGGGACGACCTCCGTACCGTTAGTCGGTGCGGAGGGTCTTTTTGTCCCCTCTGCGTGGTTATTTATAGGTTTTTGTGCTGACCGCAAAGTTATCTTCCCTATCCTCGTTCTATTCAGCTAGTCGGGCCTCACTTTGCTAAATCTGTTTCATCTCTATGTTTGTGTTTTCATCTTACTCACAGTCATTATATGTGGGGGGCTGCCTTTTCCTTTGGGGAATTTCTCTGAGGCAAGGTAGGCTTATTTTTCTATCTTCAGGAATAGCTAGTTTCTCAGGCTGTGACGAGGCGCCTAGGTTCTGGTCAGGAGCGCTCCACGGCTACCTTTAGTGTGGTTTGATAGGATCAGGGATTGCGGTCTGCAGAGTTCCCACGTCTCAGAGCTCGTTCTTTAATTTTTGGTGTTTGTCAGATCACTGTATGTGTTCTGACCGCTATGTCCATTGTATTACTGAATTGGTTAACATAACAGTACAGGAAGCCATAAGTGCTAATGATTCTCAATAGAGGGAAAAAAGAAGTTCTGAGACCATTTTTTTTTTCTTTGCACTGTGTTTTGTCTTTTTTTTCCCCTAGACATTTGGGTGGTTCAGGACACAGGTGTGGACATGGAGATTCAGGGTCTGTGCTCTTCAATGGATAATCTCGTTATAAATGTGCAAAAGATTCAAGATTTGGTGGTTCAGAAGCCTATTTTTGAACCAAGAATTCCTATTCCTGATTTGTTTTATGGTGATAGAGTCAAGTTTGTGAATTTCAAAAATAATTGCAAACTGTTTTTTGCCTTGAAACCTCACTCCTCTGGTGACCCAGCTCAACAAGTGAGAATTATTATTTCTTTTTTGCGTGGCCACCCTCAGGATTGGGCATTTTCTCTTGCGCCAGGAGATCCTGCATTAAGTAATATTGATGCGTTTTTCCTGGCGCTCGGATTGCTGTACGATGAGCCTAATTCAGTGGATCAGGCAGAGAAAAATTTGCTGGCTTTGTGTCAGGGTCAGGATGAGATAGAGGTATACTGTCAAAAATTTAGAAAGTGGTCTGTACTCAGTCAATGGAATGAAGCTGCGCTCGCAGCGATTTTCAGAAAGGGTCTCTCTGAAGCCCTTAAAGATGTCATGGTGGGATTTCCTATGCCTGATGGTCTGAATGAATCTATGTCTTTGGCCATTCAGATCGGTCGACGCTTGCGTGAGCGTAAATCTGTGCACCATTTGGCGGTATTACCTGAGCTTAAACCTGAGCCTATGCAGTGCGATAGGACTTTGTCCAGAGTTGAACGGCATGAACACAGACGTCTGAATGGTCTGTGTTTCTACTGTGGTGATTCCACTCATGCCATCTCTGATTGTCCTAAGCGCTCTAAGCGGTTCGCTAGGTCTGCCACCATTGGTACGGTACAGTCAAAATTTCTTCTGTCCGTTACCTTGATCTGCTCTTTGTCATCGTATTCTGTCATGGCATTTGTGGATTCAGGCGCTGCCCTGAATTTGATGGACTTAGAGTATGCTAAGCGTTGTGGGTTTTTCTTGGAGCCCTTGCAGTGTCCTATTCCATTGAGAGGAATTGATGCTACACCTTTGGCCAAGAATAAGCCTCAGTACTGGACCCAGCTGACCATGTGCATGGCTCCTGCACATCAGGAGGATATTCGCTTTCTGGTGTTGCATAATCTGCATGATGTGGTCGTTTTGGGGTTGCCATGGCTACAAGTCCATAATCCAGTATTAGATTGGAAATCCATGTCGGTTTCCAGCTGGGGTTGTCAGGGGGTACATGGTGATGTTCCATTTCTGTCAATTTCGTCATCCACCCCTTCTGAGGTCCCAGAGTTCTTGTCTGATTACCGGGATGTATTTGATGAGCCCAAGTCCGATACCCTACCTCCGCATAGGGATTGTGATTGTGCTATCAATTTGATTCCTGGTAGTAAATTCCCAAAAGGTCGATTGTTTAATTTGTCCGTGCCTGAGCACACCGCTATGCGCAGTTATGTGAAGGAATCCCTGGAGAAGGGGCATATTCGCCCGTCATCGTCGCCATTAGGAGCAGGGTTCTTTTTTGTAGCCAAGAAGGATGGTTCGCTGAGACCTTGTATAGATTACCGCCTTCTAAATAAGATCACGGTTAAATTTCAGTACCCCTTGCCATTGTTATCTGATCTGTTTGCTCGGATTAAGGGGGCTAGTTGGTTCACAAAGATAGATCTTCGTGGTGCGTATAATCTGGTGCGAATTAAGCAGGGCGATGAATGGAAAACTGCATTTAATACGCCCGAGGGTCATTTTGAGTATCTCGTGATGCCGTTCAGACTTGCCAATGCTCCATCAGTGTTTCAGTCCTTTATGCATGACATCTTCCGAGAGTACCTGGATAAATTCCTGATTGTGTACTTGGATGACATTTTGGTCTTCTCGGATGATTGGGAGTCTCATGTGAAGCAGGTCAGAACGGTTTTTCAGGTCCTGCGTGCTAATTCTTTGTTTGTGAAGGGATCAAAGTGTCTCTTTGGTGTGCAGAAGGTTTCATTTTTGGGGTTCATCTTTTCCCCTTCTACTATCGAGATGGATCCTGTTAAGGTCCAAGCCATCCATGATTGGACTCAGCCGACATCGCTGAAAAGTCTGCAAAAGTTCCTGGGCTTTGCTAATTTTTATCGTCGCTTCATCTGCAATTTTTCTAGTATTGCTAAACCATTGACCGATTTGACCAAGAAGGGTGCTGATGTGGTCAATTGGTCTTCTGCTGCTGTGGAGGCTTTTCAAGAGTTGAAGCGTCGTTTTTCTTCTGCCCCTGTGTTGTGTCAACCAGATGTTTCTCTTCCGTTCCAGGTCGAGGTTGATGCTTCTGAGATTGGAGCAGGGGCTGTTTTGTCACAGAGAGGTTCAGGTTGCTCAGTGATGAAACCATGCGCTTTCTTTTCCAGGAAGTTTTCGCCTGCTGAGCGAAATTATGATGTGGGCAACCGAGAGTTGCTGGCCATGAAGTGGACATTCGAGGAGTGGCGTCATTGGCTTGAAGGAGCTAAGCATCGCGTGGTGGTATTGACTGATCATAAGAACTTGACTTATCTCGAGTCTGCCAAGCGCTTGAATCCTAGACAGGCTCGTTGGTCGTTGTTCTTTGCCCGTTTTGACTTTGTGATTTCGTACCTTCCGGGCTCTAAAAATGTGAAGGCGGATGCTCTGTCTAGGAGTTTTGTACCCGACTCTCCGGGCTTATCTGAGCCGGCGAGTATCCTCAAGGAAGGAGTAATTGTGTCTGCCATCTCCCCTGATTTGCGGCGGGTGCTGCAAAAATTTCAGGCTAATAAACCTGATCGTTGCCCAGCGGAGAAACTGTTTGTCCCTGATAGGTGGACGAATAGAGTTATCTCTGAACTTCATTGTTCGGTGTTGGCTGGTCATCCTGCAATCTTTGGTACCAGAGAGTTAGTGGCTAGATCCTTTTGGTGGCCCTCTCTGTCGCGGGATGTGCGTACTTTTGTGCAGTCCTGTGGGATTTGTGCTCGGGCTAAGCCCTGCTGTTCTCGTGCCAGTGGGTTGCTTTTGCCCTTGCCGGTCCCGAAGAGGCCTTGGACACATATCTCTATGGATTTTATTTCTGACCTTCCCGTTTCTCAAAAGATGTCAGTCATTTGGGTGGTCTGTGATCGCTTTTCTAAGATGGTCCATCTGGTACCCTTGTCTAAATTGCCTTCCTCCTCTGATTTGGTGCCTTTGTTCTTCCAGCATGTGGTTCGTTTGCATGGCATTCCAGAGAATATTGTTTCTGACAGAGGTTCCCAGTTTGTTTCGAGGTTTTGGCGAGCCTTTTGTGGTAGGATGGGCATTGACTTGTCTTTTTCCTCGGCTTTCCATCCTCAGACTAATGGCCAGACCGAGCGAACCAATCAGACCTTGGAAACATATCTGAGGTGCTTTGTTTCTGCTGATCAGGATGACTGGGTGTCCTTTTTGCCTTTGGCTGAGTTCGCCCTTAATAATCGGGCCAGCTCGGCTACCTTGGTTTCACCGTTTTTCTGCAATTCTGGGTTCCATCCTCGTTTCTCTTCTCGACAGGTTGAGTCTTCGGACTGTCCTGGTGTGGATACTGTGGTGGACAGGTTGCAGCAGATTTGGACTCAGGTAGTGGACAATTTGACCTTGTCCCAGGAGAAGGCTCAACGTTTCGCTAATCGCAGACGCCGTGTGGGTCCCCGACTTCGTGTTGGGGATCTGGTTTGGTTATCTTCTCGTCATATTCCTATGAAGGTTTCCTCTCCTAAGTTTAAACCTCGTTTTATTGGTCCGTATAGGATTTCTGAGGTTCTTAATCCTGTGTCTTTTCGTCTGACCCTTCCAGATTCTTTTTCCATACATAACGTATTCCATAGGTCATTGTTGCGGAGATACGTGGCACCTATGGTTCCATCTGTTGAGCCTCCTGCCCCGGTTTTGGTGGAGGGGGAATTGGAGTATATTGTGGAGAAGATTTTGGATTCTCGTGTTTCAAGACGGAAACTCCAGTATCTGGTTAAATGGAAGGGTTATGCTCAGGAAGATAATTCCTGGGTTTTTGCCTCTGATGTCCATGCTCCCGATATTGTTCGTGCCTTTCATGTGGCTCATCCTGGTCGGCCTGGGGGCTCTGGTGAGGGTTCGGTGACCCCTCCTCAAGGGGGGGGTACTGTTGTGAATTCTGTGGCAGAGTTCACTCCTGTGGTCACAAGTGGTACTTCGGCTGATTCTCTCTGGGATCTTCCGTTTGTGGAGGAAAGTGGTACTGCAGCTTCTGAGTTTTCTCCCTCAGGTGATCTGGTGAGCTCGTTAGCTTCTTCTCTACTTAACTCCACCTGATGCTTTGATCCATGCTTCCTGTCAATGTTCCAGTGTTGGACTGGTTTTTTCCCTGGATCATTCCTCTGGCCTGCTGCTCTGCAAAGCTAAGTTTTGCTTTTGTTATTTTGTTGCTATTTTTCAGTTCAGCTTGCTTTATTGGTTTTTTCTCGCCTGCTGGAAGCTCTGAGACGCAGAGGGACGACCTCCGTACCGTTAGTCGGTGCGGAGGGTCTTTTTGTCCCCTCTGCGTGGTTATTTATAGGTTTTTGTGCTGACCACATAGTTATCTTCCCTATCCTCGTTCTATTCAGCTAGTCGGGCCTCACTTTGCTAAATCAGTTTAATCTCTATGTTTGTGTTTTCATCTTACTCACAGTCATTATATGTGGGGGGCTGCCTTTTCCTTTGGGGAATTTCTCTGAGGCAAGGTAGGCTTATTTTTCTATCTTCAGGAATAGCTAGTTTCTCAGGCTGTGACGAGGCGCCTAGGTTCTGGTCAGGAGCGCTCCACGGCTACCTTTAGTGTGGTTTGATAGGATCAGGGATTGCGGTCTGCAGAGTTCCCACGTCTCAGAGCTCGTTCTTTAATTTTGGGTGTTTGTCAGATCACTGTATGTGTTCTGACCGCTATGTCCATTGTGTTACTGAATTGGTTAACATAACAGGAGACCACCACTGAAAAATAGTCTTTTACTAAACATCAACTTGGTGGGAACTATGTACAATAGATAGCGGGGGCATAACGTTTCCTTCACAATATGGAGCATCTTCACACACAGTGTCTACTGCTTTGTGTTTACTTGTTCCTGCCTCACGTTTCTCTGTCTTCACCACAACCCTGCACACTACTACAGCCCAGTTCATGACAGTCCTATTCTCAACTCATGGTTCTTTTTCCTCTTCCCTCTTAAGGGAGCTAGTTTGCCAATATGGCCGGGACTTAGCTTCTCAGCTTCTGACACCTTGGAACTCCTGCCCAGGGCAATCTCTTAGGCTGGTTTCACATTTGCGTTTTTTGCCGCAGCGTTTGTACCGCATAAAAACGCATGCGTCGTGTTTTCCTATATTTAACATTAAAAACGCATGCGTTTTTTTTATTCGTGTTTTGCCAGCGTTTGACAACGCATTCGTCTTTTCGTCGCTTGCGGCTTTTGGCGCGGAAATGCAACATGTAGTAATTTCTAGAGGCGTCTATTTGCCGCCAGGAAACGCATGCGTTCGATTGCGCAAGGTTTGCTTAAAAAAAGCATTGCTATGTAAACGCATGCGTTTTTAAGCACATGCGTTCGGTTGCGTTTTTGAACGCATGCGTTTCAATAGAGAAAAACAAGTCTAGACACTGATAAGCCACCCCCCACCATCAAGGTGATAAAGGGATCCAAACCCTAACCCTAAGCCACCATCAAGGTGATAAAGGAATCCAAACCCTAACCCTAACCATAGCCCTAACCCTAACCCTAGCCCTAACCCTAGCCCTAACCCTAGCCCTAACCCTAAGCCACCATCAAGGTGATAAAGGGATCCAAACCCTAACCCTAAGCCCTAGCCCTATCCTTAACCCTAGCCCTAACCCTAGCCCTAACCATAACCCTAGTCCTAACCCAAATGGGAAAATGGAAATAAACACATTTTTTTAATTTTTTAATTTTTCCCTAACTAAGGAGTTGATGAAGGGGGTTTGATTTCTATTTATAGGGGGTTTTCTAGTGGATTTTTAGGATTGGCAGCTGTCACACACTAAAAGACGCTTTTTATTCCCAAAAAATATTTTTTGCGTTACCACATTTTGAGAGCTACAATTTTTCCATATTTTGGTCCACAGAGTCATGTGACGTCTTGTTTTTTGCGGGACGAGTTGACATTTTTATTGGTAACATTTTCGGGCATGTGACATTTTTGATCGCTTTTTATTCCGATTTTTGTGAAGCAGAATGAACAAAAACCAGCTATTCATGAATTTCTTTTGGGGGAGGCGTTTATACCGTTCCACGTTTCGTCATAATACACGCCCTCTGTAGTCCCATTGGCGGTGTCTGGATCTTGATTTTTCTCTTGTGAAATTTCTCATCATGCGCACTAAAAACGCAAACGCAGGAAAAACGCATGTAAACGCGTACAAGCGCGGCGTTTTTTTAACCGCATGCGACAACGCATGCGTCTAAAAAACGCAGCGCTTGTACGCGTTTACATGCATTTTTTTCACCACTTGTGGATGCGTTTTAAACGCTGCAGATTTAAAGGCAAATTACATAGTTATTAAGGTTGAAGGAAGACTATATGTCCATCTAGTTCAACCCATAGCCTAACCTAACATGCCCTAACATGTTGATCCAGAGGAAGGCAAAAAAACCCATGTGGCAAAGAGTAAGCTCCACATTGGGGAAAAAAATTCCTTCCCGACTCCACATACGGCAATCAGACTAGTTCCCTGGATCAACGCCCTATCAAGGAATCTAGTGTATATACCCTGTAACATTATACTTTTCCAGAAAGGTATCCAGTCCCCTCTTAAATTTAAGTAATGAATCACTCATTACAACATCATACGGCAGAGAGTTCCATAGTCTCACTGCTCTTACAGTAAAGAATCCGCGTCTGTTATTATGCTTAAACCTTTTTTCCTCCAACCGCAGAGGATGCCCCCTTGTCCCTGTTTCAGGTCTATGATTAAAAAGATCATCAGAAAGGTCTTTGTACTGTCCCCTCATATATTTATACATTAAAATAAGATCACCCCTTAGTCTTCGCTTTTCCAAACTAAATAGCCCCAAGTGTAATAACCTATCTTGGTATTGCAGACCCCCCAGTCCTCTAATAACCTTGGTCGCTCTTCTCTGCACCCGCTCCAGTTCAGCTATGTCTTTCTTAAACACCGGAGACCAGAACTGTGCACAGTATTCTAAGTGTGGTCGAACTAGTGACTTGTATAGAGGTAAAATTATGTTCTCCTCATGAGCATCTATGCCTCTTTTAATGCATCCCATTATTTTATTTGCCTTTGCAGCCGCTGCCTGACACTGGCCACTGAATTTAAGTTTGTCATCCACCCATACACCCAGGTCTTTTTCATTGACGGTTTTGCCCAGAGTTTTAGAATTAAGCACATAATTATACATCTTATTACTTCTACCCAAGTGCATGACCTTACATTTATCCCCATTAAAGCTCATTTGCCATTTATCAGCCCAAGCTTCAAGTTTACATAAATCATCCTGTAATATAAAATTGTCCTCCTCTGTATTGATTACTCTGCAGAGTTTAGTGTCATCTGCAAATATTGAAATTCTACTCTGAATGCCCCCTACAAGGTCATTAATAAATATGTTAAAAAGTAGAGGGCCCAATACTGACCCCTGTGGTACCCCACTGCTAACCGCTACCCAGTCCGAGTGTGCTCCATTAATAACCACCCTTTGTTTCCTATCCCTGAGCCAGCTCTCAACCCACTTGCACATATTTTCCCCTATCCCCATTATTCTCATTTTATGTATCAACCTTTTGTGTGGCACCGTATCAAAAGCTTTTGAAAAGTCCATATACACTACATCCACTGGGTTCCCTTGGTCCAATCCGGAACTTACCTCTTCATAGAAACTGATCAAATTAGTCTGACATGAACGGTCCCTAGTAAACCCGTGCTGATACTGGGTCATGAGGTTATTCCTCTTCAGATGCTCCAGTATAGCGTCCCTTAGAATGCCCTCCAGGATTTTACCCACAGTAGAGGTTAAGCTTACTGGCCTATAATTTCCGAGTTCAGTTTTTGTTCCCTTTTTGAATATTGGCACCACATTTGCTATACGCCAGTCCTGCGGCACAGACCCTGTTATTATGGAGTCTTTAAAGATTAAAAATAATGGTCTATCAATGACTGTACTTAATTCCTGCAGTACTCGAGGGTGTATCCCATCCGGGCCCGGAGATTTGTCAATTTTAGTGATTTTTAGACGCCGCCGCACTTCCTGCTGGGTTAAGCAGGTGACATTTAATTGGGAATTCTTATCACTAGACATTTTGTCTGCCATGGGATTTTCTTGTGTAAATACTGATGAAAAAAAGTCATTTAGCATATTGGCTTTTTCCTCATCCTCATCCACCATCTCACCCAGACTATTTTTAAGGGGGCCAACACTATCATTTTTTAGTTTCTTACTATTTATGTAGTTAAAGAATATTTTAGGATTATTTTTACTCTCTCTGGCAATGAGTCTCTCTGTCTCAATCTTTGCTGCCTTGATTTGCTTTTTACAGAATTTATTTAATTTTCTGTATTTATTTAATGCCTCCTCACTACCCACTTCCTTTAATTCTCTAAATGCTTTCTTTTTGTCACTTATTGCGCCCCTTACAGCTCTATTTAGCCATATTGGTTTCCTCCTATTTCTAGTATGTTTATTCCCATACGGTATATACTGTGCACAGGTCCTATCCAGGATGCTAATAAACGTCTCCCATTTTCTTTGTGTATTTTTGTGTCTCAGGATATCGTCCCAGTTAATTGCACCAAGATCCTCTCTCATCCGTTGGAAATTTGCCCTCCTGAAGTTTAGTGTCCTTGTAACCCCTCTACTACACATCTTTTTAAAGGATACATGAAAACTTATTATTTTGTGATCGCTATTTCCCAAGTAACCCCCAACCCTTATATTTGATATGCGGTCTGGCCTGTTGGTTAATATTAGGTCTAGCAGTGCCCCCCTTCTTGTTGGGTCCTGAATCAGTTGTGAAACTAGCCTTAGTCTCACGGTCTTTGTCCTGGCCTGTTACTTCCCTACGGGGCGTACTGCTAGGCATCCTATTCCAGGACCCGTCTCCAATGCATCACTCTGTCCTCTGATCACTTAGGCTAAGAGACTATTCACATAGAAAAAATGGTTATCCAGCTCACCCATAAACTGAAGTCCTCCGGTAGTGCAGGGACATGAAGGCCTGTGTCGGCAGCAGGAACTGAAGACAACTTGGTAGAGAAGCTGTCCAGCAACAGATCCAGAGAGGTGTTAAAAACGACTATTTATTTCAATGATTACAATTTTTTTTTTCAAAAAATGTTTTGTATCATATTAGTAAAAATTGCATATCCCTGGTTATGCACCAGAACAACGCGCTTCGAACTACTTGTTCTTAGTCACAGCATGGTACCATACTAAGAACAAATAGTTTGAAATGCGTTAGCCTGGTGCATTCCCAGGGATATGCAACTTTTACTAATATAATACAAAACATTTTTTGAAAAATAAAAATGTAATCATTTATTGAAATAAATAGTTGTTTTTAACATTTACCTCATAGGCCAATAGATGTGTTCATACTAGACACGTAGGTTCCCAGCAAACCGGAGACAGCCTTGTCGTTAGCTGCTGGGCATGCATGAATTGGCCAAATTATGTGCTAAGCGTCTCCATGTTTTCTTATTATCTAGAGCAGTATTGCTATTCATATTTCATATAATACATATTTACATGCTTTAGCACTACAGAGGGCGACTTTATTTGTTTGAGTAGCAATCATAGTCAACCAGAGGGAGAAATTCAGCCAAGCCACAGAATGTGAAAGCATCCGAAGACCGCGTTCACACTATCAGTATTTGGTCAGTATTTACCTCAGTATTTGTAACCAAAACCAGGAGTGGAACAATCAAAGGAAAAGTATAATAGAAACATATGCACCACTTCTGGATTTATCACCCACTCCTGGTGTTGGCTCATAAATACTGAGGTAAAATACTGACCAAATACTGAGGTAAAATACTGACCAAATACTGAGGTAAAATACTGACCAAATACTGAGGTAAAATACTGACCACATACTGAACATGTGAACGAGGCCTAAGAGGTGGTTCAGCTGAGCAGCTCGGGTGTATAATCCCCACGGGCCGCTCTTCCACACAGAAAGAAATCACGTCAAAGATTTTGGTTAGTTTTGAAAACCAGAATAGCGCATTCACCCTGCAGGTTTCCCCACAGCGGTTCACGGTGCGGACGGGCACATGGCGCTCCCATGGAGTCAGCCACAGTTTGAGATCACGGCTAACCAGATTTTCAGTAGGACTGTCTGAACCCGGCCTTAGTCCCTGGGCTCTGGGATATGAGGCGATGGCTCAGGGTCTCTACTGCCTGCCTCCATTATGGGGGGAGAATATGGCACTCCAATAAGTGGTGTTTCAGGGGCACACAGGGCAGCAGCCTAAGAGCCCAGTCCTGAGCTGGTGTAAGCTCTGGTGTCACTGGCCATGGTCTGGAACTCTGTCCTCTGTTCTCTGTTCTGAAGGAGCAGCACGTGATGTCTGTCGCTATGGTAACGACCATGATGCTTAGGAAATGTGTCCTCGCAACTAACTAACCCAAAGTAGCAAACTGACTGTTGCCATAACAACAGAAGCAGGCGCCTGAGCCGCGTCACGCATGCGCCCCGCCCCTCAGGAGGTTCCCTGTGGTAGGGCCCAGTCCCCGGCTTGTAGCTCTGCTTCCTGCCGGCTGGGTGCTGCTGCCGGCGGCTGTGCTCAGCCTTGTGCCGCCCGGCAATGGAGGGCTTCTCGGAGGAGCTGGTGAGCGCCCTGAAGGAGGTGGTCAGCCACAGTAACTGGCAGTGTGTCGGGGACAAGGAGAGGTTTAAACCCCCCTGTACTAAGTAAGCGCTGCTACTGTGGAGTGATGTGTGACTGCTGCCTACATGCGGCGCCACCTGTGCCCTCATATCCTGCTGCAGAGCGGTGTGTGCCCGGGGCTGGGGGCAGTGTCTGTGCCCTCATATAATGCTGCAGAGCAGTGTGTGCCCGGGGCTGGGGGCAGTGTCTGTGCCCGCTGTATATAGGGCTGGGGGCAGTGTCTGTGCCCGCTGTATATAGGGCTGGGGGCAGTGTCTGTGCCCGCTGTATATAGGGCTGGGGGCAGTGTCTGTGCCCGCTGTATATAGGGCTGGGGGCAGTGTCTGTGCCCGCTGTATATAGGGCTGGGGGCAGTGTCTGTGCCCACTGTATATAGGGCTGGGGGCAGTGTCTGTGCCCGCTGTATATAGGGCTGGGGGCAGTGTCTGTGCCCGCTGTATATAGGGCTGGGGGCAGTGTCTGTGCCCGCTGTATATAGGGCTGGGGGCAGTGTCTGTGCCCACTGTATATAGGGCTGGGGGCAGTGTCTGTGCCCGCTGTATATAGGGCTGGGGGCAGTGTCTGTGCCCGCTGTATATAGGGCTGGGGGCAGTGTCTGTGCCCACTGTATATAGGGCTGGGGGCAGTGTCTGTGCCCGCTGTATATAGGGCTGGGGGCAGTGTCTGTGCCCGCTGTATATAGGGCTGGGGGCAGTGTCTGTGCCTGCTGTATATAGGGCTGGGGGCAGTGTCTGTGCCTGCTGTATATAGGGCTGGGGGCAGTGTCTGTGCCTGCTGTATATAGGGCTGGGGGCAGTGTCTGTGCCCACTGTATATAGTGCTGGGGGCAGTGTCTGTGCCCGCTGTATATAGTGCTGGGGGCAGTGTCTGTGCCCGCTGTATATAGTGCTGGGGGCAGTGTCTGTGCCCGCTGTATATAGGGCTGGGGGCAGTGTCTGTGCCCACTGTATATAGTGCTGGGGGCAGTGTCTGTGCCCGCTGTATATAGGGCTGGGGGCAGTGTCTGTGCCCGCTGTATATAGGGCTGGGGGCAGTGTCTGTGCCCGCTGTATATAGGGCTGGGGGCAGTGTCTGTGCCCACTGTATATAGTGCTGGGGCAGTGTCTGTGCCCACTGTATATAGTGCTGGGGCAGTGTCTGTGCCCACTGTATATAGGGCTGGGGCAGTGTCTGTGCCCTCATATAATGCTGCAGAGCAGTGTGTGCCCGGGGCTGGGGCAGTGTCTGTGGCCGCTGTATATAGGGCTTGGGCAGTGTCTGTGCCCGCTGTATATAGGGCTGGGGGCAGTGTCTGTGCCCGCTGTATATAGGGCTGGGGGCAGTGTCTGTGCCCACTGTATATAGTGCTGGGGCAGTGTCTGTGCCCACTGTATATAGGGCTGGGGCAGTGTCTGTGCCCGCTGTATATAGGGCTGGGGGCAGTGTCTGTGCCCGCTGTATATAGTGCTGGGGCAGTGTCTGTGCCCTCATATAATGCTGCAGAGCAATGTGTGCCCGGGGCTGGGGCAGTGTCTGTGCCCGCTGTATATAGGGCTGGGGGCAGTGTCTGTGCCCGCTGTATATAGGGCTGGGGGCAGTGTCTGTGCCCGCTGTATATAGGGCTGGGGGCAGTGTCTGTGCCCGCTGTATATAGTGCTGGGGCAGTGTCTGTGCCTGCTGTATATAGGGCTTGGGCAGTGTCTGTGCCCGCTGTATATAGGGCTGGGGGCAGTGTCTGTGCCCGCTGTATATAGTGCTGGGGCAGTGTCTGTGCCCACTGTATATAGGGCTGGGGGCAGTGTCTGTGCCTGCTGTATATAGGGCTGGGGGCAGTGTGTGTGCCCGCTGTATATAGTGCTGGGGCAGTGTCTGTGCCCGCTGTATATAGGGCTGGGGGCAGTGTCTGTGCCTGCTGTATATAGGGCTGGGGCAGTGTCTGTGCCCGCTGTATATAGGGCTGGGGCAGTGTCTGTGCCCACTGTATATAGGGCTGGGGGCAGTGTCTGTGCCTGCTGTATATAGGGCTGGGGCAGTGTCTGTGCCCACTGTATATAGGGCTGGGGGCAGTGTCTGTGCCCGGGGCTGGGGCAGTATCTGTGCCCGGGGCTGGGGCAGTGTCTGTGCCCACTGTATATAGGGCTGGGGGCAGTGTCTGTGCCCACTGTATATAGGGCTGGGGCAGTGTCTGTGCCCACTGTATATAGGGCTGGGGGCAGTGTCTGTGCCTGCTGTATATAGGGCTGGGGGCAGTGTCTGTGCCCGGGGCTGGGGCAGTATCTGTGCCCGGGGCTGGGGCAGTGTCTGTGCCCACTGTATATAGGGCTGGGGGCAGTGTCTGTGCCCACTGTATATAGGGCTGGGGCAGTGTCTGTGCCCACTGTATATAGGGCTGGGGGCAGTGTCTGTGCCTGCTGTATATAGTGCTGGGGCAGTGTCTGTGCCTGCTGTATATAGGGCTGGGGGCAGTGTCTGTGCCTGCTGTATATAGGGCTGGGGGCAGTGTCTGTGCCTGCTGTATATAGGGCTGGGGCAGTGTCTGTGCCTGCTGTATATAGGGCTGGGGCAGTGTCTGTGCCCACTGTATATAGGGCTGGGGGCAGTGTCTGTGCCCGGGGCTGGGGCAGTATCTGTGCCCGGGGCTGGGGCAGTGTCTGTGCCCACTGTATATAGTGCTGGGTCAGTGTCTGTGCCCGCTGTATATAGGGCTGGGGCAGTGTCTGTGCCCACTGTATATAGGGCTGGGGCAGTGTCTGTGCCCACTGTATATAGGGCTGGGGCAGTGTCTGTGCCCACTGTATATAGTGCTGGGGCAGTGTCTGTGCCCGCTGTATATAGGGCTGGGGGCAGTGTCTGTGCCCACTGTATATAGTTCTGGGGCAGTGTCTGTGCCCACTGTATATAGGGCTGGGGCAGTGTCTGTGCCCGCTGTATATAGGGCTGGGGCAGTGTCTGTGCCCACTGTATATAGGGCTGGGGGCAGTGTCTGTGCCTGCTGTATATAGGGCTGGGGGCAGTGTCTGTGCCCGAGGCTGGGGCAGTATCTGTGCCCGGGGCTGGGGCAGTGTCTGTGCCCACTGTATAAAGTGCTGGGTCAGTGTCTGTGCCCGCTGTATATAGGGCTGGGGGCAGTGTCTGTGCCCACTGTATATAGGGCTGGGGGCAGTGTCTGTGCCCACTGTATATAGGGCTGGGGCAATGTCTGTGCCTGCTGTATATAGGGCTGGGGGCAGTGTCTGTGCCTGCTGTATATAGGGCTGGGGGCAGTGTGTGCCTGCTGTATATAGGGCTGGGGGCAGTGTCTGTGCCCGGGGCTGGGGCAGTATCTGTGCCCGGGGCTGGGGCAGTGTCTGTGCCCACTGTATATAGTGCTGGGTCAGTGTCTGTGCCCGCTGTATATAGGGCTGGGGGCAGTGTCTGTGCCCACTGTATATAGGGCTGGGGCAATGTCTGTGCCTGCTGTATATAGGGCTGGGGGCAGTGTCTGTGCCTGCTGTATATAGGGCTGGGGCAGTGTCTGTGCCCACTGTATATAGGGCTGGGGGCAGTGTCTGTGCCCGGGGCTGGGGCAGTATCTGTGCCCGGGGCTGGGGCAGTGTCTGTGCCCACTGTATATAGTGCTGGGTCAGTGTCTGTGCCCGCTGTATATAGGGCTGGGGGCAGTGTCTGTGCCCACTGTATATAGGGCTGGGGCAGTGTCTGTGCCTGCTGTATATAGTGCTGGGGGCAGTATCAGTGCCCGCTGTATATAGGGCTGGGGGCAGTGTCTGTGCCCACTGCATATAGGGCTGGGGCAGTGTCTGTGCCCGCTGTATATAGTGCTGGGGGCAGTATCAGTGCCCGCTGTATATAGGGCTGGGGGCAGTATCTGGGCCCACTGTAGATGGGGCTGGGGGCAGTATCTGGGCCCACTGTAGATGGGGCTGGGGGCAGTATCTGGGCCCACTGTAGATGGGCTGGGGGCAGTATCTGGGCCCACTGTAGATGGGCTGGGGGCAGTATCTGGGTCCACTGTAGATGGGCTGGGGGCAGTATCTGGGCCCACTGTAGATGGGCTGGGGGCAGTATCTGGGCCCACTGTAGATGGGCTGGGGGCAGTATCTGGGCCCACTGTAGATGGGCTGGGGGCAGTATCTGGGAACACTGTAGATGGGCCTGGGGGCAGTATCTGGGCCCACTGTAGATGGGCTGAGGGCAGTATCTGGGCCCACTGTAGATGGGCTGAGGGCAGTATCTGGGCCCACTGTAGATGGGCTGGGGGCAGTATCTGGGCCCACTGTAGATGGGCTGAGGGCAGTATCTGGGCCCACTGTAGATGGGCTGAGGGCAGTATCTGGGCCCACTGTAGATGGGCTGGGGGCAGTATCTGGGCCCACTGTAGATGGGCTGGGGGCAGTATCTGGGCCCACTGTAGATGGGCTGGGGGCAGTATCTGAGCCCACTGTAGATGGGCTGGGGGCAGTATCTGGGCCCACTGTAGATGGGCTGAGGGCAGTATGTGGGCCCACTGTAGATGGGCTGAGGGCAGTATCTGGGCCCACTGTAGATGGGCTGGGGGCAGTATCTGGGCCCACTGTAGATGGGCTGGGGGCAGTATCTGGGCCCACTGTAGATGTGGCTGGGGGCAGTATCTGGGCCCACTGTAGATGGGCTGGGGGCAGTATCTGGGCCCACTGTAGATGGGCTGGGGGCAGTATCTGGGCCCACTGTAGATGTGGCTGGGGGCAGTATCTGGGCCCACTGTAGATGGGCTGGGGGCAGTATCTGGGCCCACTGTAGAGGGGATCAGGCACTGTTGCCCACGAGTGTGACTCATATTGTGTATGGTGTGACCGCTATACGCTAGTAGCATAAAGCTGTGGGTTGTAAACCAAGCAGAATCCCTAAAACCATGATCAGGAAATGCAGCAGATTAGCGGCGAGGCTGGCATTGTAGGGTCGTAGATTGGAGTTTGGGCCTGGTTTGTGGGTTAGGGTTATGGCTACAAGGTGACATTGGTCACACGGCATGAGGAACACAACGTTACATTGCATCTACTGCCGGTGAGGTTGTCCCGCAATTATCGCACGACTGATGAGATCCACAATACTGAATTCTGTGACCCGGCTGGGTTGGATGTGAGGCGCGTGCAACCTGGCACTTTGCTGTTCTTAGCCAAATCTCGTCTCCAAAAATGTCTCACTAATGTTTTGGACGCTGTGTAGCCTCGGACTAAAGTCGCTCAAATTCCTAATAAACTACATTGTGTTGATCACTTATTGTTCACTGGGGCCACATTCCCATGTACGAAAACATGTTTGTTTCAGCTGTAGTTTTTCTGCAGGGGCGGTTTTGGTACAGTGTCCCCAGAATAAATCTTAGCAGTCTGCTCTGATTGGCCTTTTTTAATGCATTTTTTTTTTGTGCAGATTTCAAGCAGAATATTTTTTTTGATTGTTTATTTTTGTGCAGAAACCCTGGGATTCTGCTTTTAGAACAAGACGGTGGCAGGTTATTATAATAAGATGTGCACGAAATTTAGATTAATAGCACCACTCCAGCGCTAAAATCCAAGACAAAAGCTGGAGTGGTGTTTTATACTGCACACCTCCTTTAGTTGCAACTACCACTATTAGGCTGTGTGCACACGTTGTGTTTTTTTTCGCGTTTTTTCCTGTAAAAACGCTATAAAACCGCAAAAAACACATACAATAAGCATCCCATCATTTAGAATTAATTCAGCATGTTTTGTGCACATGATGCGTTTTTTTCCGTGAAAAAATGCATCGCGGTAAAAACCGCAGCATGTTCATTAATTTTGCGTTTTGTTTTTTTTTGCGGATTTCTCACTACAAAATGCATTGGGAAATGTCAGGAAAAAAAACGCGGCAAAACCGCATGCAGATTTTTTGCGGATTTCTTGCAGAAGATGTCCGGTTTTTCTCAGGAATTTTCTGCGAGAAATCCTGAACGTGTGCACATAGCGTAACTGGAACAATTTTTTTTTTTTTTTTCTGTGCTTCTCTGTTGCAAAGTTATACCCCTTGGTAATAAAGAAGCCAATTTTTCCTAGAACCAATTGGGCATATACCACATAACTTCTGTCATAGAGGAGAAAAAGCAAACATCCATAGAGAAATTCTCTGGTATACGCCCAGTTGGTCAAAGGGAAAATTTACATTTTTTATTCCCGGGCATGGTAACTTTTCAACAGAGCAAACAGAAAATGTTCCAGAATCGGTAGAAACTGCAGGTTATTTTACAAAATCCAGTGAAGCACCCTCATTAAGGGCAAATTGAGTGTGAGTTTCTAGGATCTCATGCCCGCTTGTGTTGAACTCTTAAATCCAGCAGTTTTCTGCACACAAAAACATCTGAATAAAACCCAACATTTGCAACTAAAGTATGAACATGGCCTTAAAAGCACTTCACCTTCTGACATATTGTACTTCATGATAGTGGTAAAATTTCTTTGATATTACCTGCGTTTATTTGTGGGAAAAAAAAAACAGAAATTTGGCGAAAATTTTGCAATTTTCCAAATTTGACTTTTATGCCCTTACATCACAGAGATATGTCACACAAAATACTTAATAAGTAACATTTCCCACATGTCTACTTTACATGAGCACAATTTTGGAACCAACATTTTTTTTTTTTTGGTTTTTACATCACCATTTTTTATTTTTAGGGACCACTTCACATTTGAAGTCACTTTGAGGGGTCTACATGATAGAAAATAGCCAAGTGTGACACCATTCTAAAAACTACCCCTCAAAGTGCTCAAAACTACATTGAAGAAGTTTATTAACCCTTCAGGTGTTTCACAGGAATTTTTGGAATGTTTAACAAAAAATGAACATTTAACTTTTATTCTCTAAAAATTAACTTCAGCTCCAATTTGTTTTATTTTACCAAGGGTAACAGGAGAAAATGGACCCCAAAAGTTGTTGTACAATTTGTCCTGAGTACGCTGATACCCAATATGTGGGGGTAAATCACTGTTTGGGCACATGGCAGAGCTCGGAAGGGAACGAGCGCCGTTTGACTTTTCAAAGCAAAATTGGCTGGAATTGAGATCGGACGCCATGTCACGTTTGGAGAGCCCCTGATGTGCCTAAACAGTGGAAACCCCCAATTCTAACTGAAACCCAAACACGCCCCTAACCCTAATCCCAACCATAACCCTAACCACACCCCTAACCCGAACACGCCCCTAACCCTAATCCCAACCATACCCCTAACCAACACACCCCTAACCCTAATCCCAACCCTAACCCTAACCACACCCCTAACCCTAATCCCAACTGTAAATGTAATCCAAACCCCATCCCCAACCCTAAAGGTACCTTCACTCTGAGCAACTTTATAACGATAGCAATCCGTGACGTTGCAGCGTCCTGGATAGCGATATCGTTGTTTGACACGCAGCAGCGATCTGGATCCTGCTGTGACATCGCTGGTCGGAGCTAGAAGGCCAGAACTTTATTTCGTCGCTGGATCACCCGCTGTCATCGCTGGATCGGCGTGTGTTCACTTGTAACCAGGGTAAACATCGGGTTACTAAGCGCAAGGCCGCACTTAGTAACCCAATATTTATCCTGGTTATCATTGTAAAAAAAAAAAAAACACAACATACTCACATTCCGGTGTCTGTCACGTCCCCCGCCGTCAGCTTCCCGCACTGACTGTGACGTCACCGCTATGCTGTGCTTTACGGCCGGCGCTGACACAGTCAGTGCGGGAACGTGACGGGGAGGGACGTGACAGACACCGGAATGTGAGTATGTTGTGTTTTTTTTTTTTTTACATTTACAATGGTAACCAGGGTAAACATCGGGTTACTAAGCGCAGCCCTGCGCTTAGTAACCCGATGTTTACCCTGGTTACCCGGGGACTTCGGCATCGTTGGTCGCTGGAGAGCTGTCTGTGTGACAGCTCCCCAGCGACCACACAACGACTTACCAACGATCACGGCCAGGTCGTATCGCTGGTCGTGATCGTTGGTAAATCGTTTAGTGTAACGGTACCTTAACTTTAGCTCCAACCCTAACCCTAATGGGAAAATGGAAATAAATAAATAAAAATTATTTTATTTTTCCCTAACTAAGGGGGTGATGCAGGGGTGTCTTATTTACTATTTATATCGTTTTTTTAACAGATTTTTATGATTAGCAGCTGTCACACACTGAAAGAGACTTTTTATTACAAAAAATTGTTTTTGCGTCTCCACATTTTGAGAGCTATAATTTTTCCACATTTTGGTCCACAGAGTCATGTGAGATCTTGTTTTTTTATTGGTACCATTTTCGGGCACGTGACATTTTTTGAACGCTTTTTATTCTGATTTTTGTGAGGCAGAATGACCACAAACCAGCTATTCACGAATTTCTTTTGGGGGGGGGGCGGTGTTTATACCGTTCCACGTTTGATAAAATTGATAAAGCAGTTTTATTCTTCGGGTCAGTACGATTACAGCAATACCTCATTTATATCATTTTATGTTTTGGCGCTTTCATATAATAAGGACTATTTTATATAAAAAATAATTATTTTGCATCGCTTTATTCTGAGGACTATAACTTTTTTATTTTTTCGCTGATGACGCTGTATGGCGGCTCGTTTTTTGCGGGACAAAATGAAGTTTTCATCGGTACCATTTTTTTAATATCCCTCTTTTTAATCGCGTGTTATTCCACATTTTGTTCGGCGGTATGATAATATAGCATTGTTTTTTGCCTTGTTTTTTTTATTTTTTTTACGGTGTTCACTGAAGGGGTTAACTAGTGGGACAGTTTTATAGGTCGGGTTGTTACGGATGCGGCATTACTAAATATGTGTACTTGTATTGTTTTTTTTATTTAAAGAAATGTATTTATTGGAACAATATTTTTTTTCTTTATTTAGGAATTATTTTTTTTACTTTTTTTTTTACACATGTAAATATTTTTTTGTTAACTTTATAACATTGCCACAGGGGGGGACATCATGTTATAGTGTCAGATCGCTGATCTGACACTGCAGTGCACTGTGTCAGATCAGCGATCTGACAGGCCCTGCAGGAGGCTTGCAAGCCCGGAAAGCCCCCCGTGGCCATTTTGGATCCAGGGCCTGCAAGGAGGAGGAGGTAGGAGACCCTCGGAGCAACGCGATCACATCGCGTTGCTCCAAGGGTCTCGGAAGCACACCGGGAGCCCCCTCCTTGCGCGATGCTTCCCTATGCCACTGGAACGCTGCAATTATGCTTGATCGCAGTGTTCCGGGGGTTAATGAGCCAGGAGCTGTCCGTGACCGCTCCTGGCACATAGTGCCGGATGTTATCTGCGATAGTCAGCTGACACCCGGCCCCGATCGGCCACACTCCCACCGTGAGCGCAGCTGATCGGTGATAACGTACTATCCCATCGGTGGTCATACGGGCCCATACCTCCTCGACGGGATAGTATGTCATATGTCAGGAAGGAGTTAAACAATGTAAATTTCTTTTGGCAGTACAGGGGTTAATCTGTTCTGTGGAGAGCTCCTGGAGAGTTTTGGCACTCTGCTGTGCACTCCCATCTTCTATATACTCTGGGCCCTGGATAGCACTCACTGTCAGAGCTAGGCTTTGCTGCATGGCTGGAAGTTGCTGCTGGTGGTTATTGGAGAAAAGCGTTTGGTGGGTTTATCTGTGACTTTTGCTAGGTTTTGAGTGTGTGATAATTCCCTTTCTTCTCTCACATTGGGTTTACCCCATCCTCCACTCCCCAGTGCATTCCTCTGTTATTTATGTGTGTATATTTGTATGATTGGTATTTTCCTTTATCCCTGTTCATATTACCTTGTTAGTCTGGTTAGTGTATTACAGTACACCACTACTCCTATTCCCTGGGTGGGGGAAGAGAACAGACTGTAGGTAGATTCAAGAGCTAAGGCAGGGTACGTGGCCCTGGCATCTTCACCATTAGAAGTAACCCAGGGAACAGGGAGAGCTAGGGCACCCCCTTGCCTTAGGGACAGGGAAGGAGCCCCTGGTCCCTGGATGCATGACAACAGAGTCGTGACAGTAACTGTTCACATTGATGGGATTGAATCTTCGTGTTCACATATTTCCCATCCATTTTGTATGAAGCAGTAATAGGGCAGCAACAGAAATATTTGGGGCTTTTCTGTACGTCTATATGACTTTATACTGGTGGAAAAAAATTGTGGTATTAACCGTGACTTGCTATATTTACGGAGGTATTCACAATGTGCCGTTCATATAGAGAACTTATCGAAATGATTTTACTACTGATATGTAGGTCCTAGGACAACCGTAAAATATGATTCTCGTAGAATCCGATGAACTGAGTAATCGATCTGTGAAGCCACATACAAATTGGTCTGGAAGTGCATTGGACATTTTCAAATAAAGATTTTCTTTTTTCTTACAAATGAAAAAAAAAAATGTGTAATTTGTAGTGATGAGCGAATATACTTGTTACTCGAGATTTCCCGAGCATGCTCAGGGGTCCTCCGAGTATTTGTTAGTACTCGGAGATTTAGTTTTCTGCACCGCAGCTGAATGATTTACATCTGTTAGCCAGCATAAGTACATGTGGGGGTTGCCTGGTTGCTAGGGAATCCCCACATGTAATCAAGCTGGCAAAGAGATGTAAATCATTCAGCTGAGGTGAGGAAAACTAAATCTCCGAGTACTAAAAAATACTCGGAGAACCCCCGAGCATGCTCAGGAAATCTCGAGTAACGAGTAAATTCGCTCATCACTAGTAATTTGTGATTCCGGACCTAATTCCTGTTAGGAAAAGGGGCAGTTTGTGCCTAATAGACAAAATGTGCCATCTATGGCAGGGGCACAAGTGTCCTTTATAACCCTGAGATCACAGTTGTAGAAAAAATACATGTAATATATCTGTGACGTGATAATACAACCCCTGGCAAAAATTATGTAATCACCGGCCTTGGGGGATGTTCATTCAGTTGTTTAATTTTGTAGAAAAAAAGCAGATCACAGACATGGCACAAAAGTAAAGTCATTTTAAATGACATCTTTCTGGCTTTAATAAACACTTAGGCTATGTTCACACGTTGCGGTTTTTACCGCGGAACCGCAACGATTTTGCCGCTGCGGGTCCGCTGCAGTTTCCATTGCGTTTACATTTACATGGAAACCAATGGAAACCGCAAACCGCTGCGCAGAAACGCAGCGGTTAAAAACCCGCAGCATGTCACTTTTTTGTGCAGAATCGCAGCGATTCTGCACCCATAGAAATGCATTGATCCGCTTACTTCCCGCATGGGGCTGTGCCCACCATGCGGGAAGTAAGCGGATAATGTGCGGGTTATACCCGGGGTGGAGGAGAGGAGACTCTCCTCCAGGCCCCGGGAACCATATTTGAGTAAAAAAAAAAAAAGAATTAAAATAAAAAATAATGATATACTCACCTCTGAAGTCTCAGCGCTGCACGCGGCCGTCCGGTCTCAGGTTTGCTATGCGACCAAGACCTGCGGTGACGTCGCGGTCACATGACCGTGACGTCACGAAGGTCCTGGTCGCACAGCATGTTTGGAACCGGACCGCCGCCTGCAGTGCCGAGGAGATCGGGACGTCAGAGGGTGAGTATATCATGATTTTATTATTTTTAACATTACTATTGATGCTGCATATGCAGCATCAATAGTAGGAGTAAAATCTCGCAGCGGAACCCGCAGGACAAACCGCGATAAATCTGCAGGGATAACCGCAGCGGGTTTGCCCTGCAGATTTATCAAATCCGCTGCGGGAGAACCCGCAGGGACAGGACGCAACGTGTGAACATAGCCTAAGGGTATGTGCACACGTAGATGAAAACTCTGCGGATTTTTCCGCACCTATTTTGAGAAATCCGCAGGTAAAAAGCACTGCGCTTTACCTGCGGATTTACCACGGATTTTATGCGTTTTTTGTGCGGATTCCACCTGCTGTTTTACACCTGCAGATTCCTATTATGGAGCAGGTGTAAACCGCTGCGGAATCCGCACAAAGAATTGACATGCTGCGGAATAAACAACACTACGTTTCCACGTGTTTTTTTCCACAGCATGTGCACTGCAGATTTTGTTTTCCATAGGTTTACATGGTACTGTAAACTCAGGGAAAACAGCTGCGAATCCACAGCGTCAAAACTGCTGCGCATCCGCAGCAAAATCCGCAACGTGTGCACATACCCTAAAAGAAATTAAAATAAAAAAATGTTGTAGTCAGTAATGTTTACTTTTTTACAACAAGCATAGGGGAAAAACTATGGACTCACTCAATTATGTGGAAAAAATTATGGAATCGCCCTCTAAATTTTCATCCCCCAAACTAACACCTGCATCAAATTAGATCTGTTTGTTATTCTGCATCTAAAAAGGAGTGGTCACACCTTGGAGAGCTGTTGCACCAAGTGGACTGACATGAATCATGGCTCCAACATGAGAGATGTCAATTGAAACAAAGGAGAGGATTATCAAACTCTTAAAAGAGGGTAAATCATCACGCAATGTTGCAAAAGATGTTGGCTATTCACAGTGAGCTGTTTAAAATCTGGACCAAATACAAATAACATGGGAAGGTTGTTAAAGGCAAACATACTGGTAGACAAAGGAAGCCATCAAAGCGTCAAGACCGGAAACTTAAAGCAATATGTCTCCAAAACGGGAAATGCACAACAAAACAAATGAGGAACGAATGGGTGGAAACTGGAGTCAACGTCTGTGACTGAACTGTAAAAAACCGCCTAACGGAAATGGGATTTACATACAGAAAAACTAAAGGAAAGCCATCATTAACACCTAAACAGAAAAAAACAAGGTTACAGTGGGCTAAGGAAAAGCAATTGTGGACTGTGGATGACTGGAAGAAAGTCATATTATTGTTATTTATTTATATAGCACCATTAATTCCATGGTGCTGTACATGAGAAAGGGGTCACATACAGGGTTATAGATATCGTTTACAGTAAACAGGTTTACAGTGACGGACTGGTACAGAGGGGAGAGGACCCTGTCCTTGCGGACTTTCAGTGATGAATCGCGAATCTGCATTGGGCAAGGTGATGATGCTGGAACTTTTGTTTGGTGCCGTTCCAATGAGATTTATAAAGATGACTGCCTGAAGAGAACATGCAAATTTCCACAGTCATTGATGAGATGGGGCTGCATGTCAGGTAAAGGCACTGGGGAGATGGCTGTCATTACATCTTCAATAAATGCACAAGTTTATGTTGATATTTTGGACACTTTTCTTATTCCATCAATTAAAAGGATGTTTGGGGATGATGAAATCATTTTCAAGATGATAATGCATCCTGCCATAGAGCAAAAATTGTGAAAACTTTCCTTGAAAAAAGACACATAAGGTCAATGTCATGGCCTGCAAATAGTGCGGATCTCAATCCAATTGAAAATCTTTCGTGGAAGTTGAAGAAAATGGTCCATGACAAGGCTCCAACCTGCAAAGCTGATCTGGCAACAGCAATCAGAGAAAGTTGGAGCCAGATTGATGAAGAGTACTGTGTGACACTCATTAAAGGTACCGTTACACTGAGCGACTTACCAACGATCACGACCAGCGATACGACCTGGCCGTGATAGTTCGTAAGTCGTTGTGTGGTCGCTGGTGAGCTGTCACACAGACGGCTCTCCCAGCGACCAACGATCAGGGGAAAGACTTCGGCATCTTTGAAACTGTCTTCAACGATGCCGAAGTCCCCGGGTAGCCAGGGTAAATATCGGCTTACTAAGCGCAGGGCCGCGCTTAGTAACCCGATATTTACCCTAGTTACCATTGTAAATGTGTAAAAAAAAAAAAAAAAACAGTACATACATTCCGATGTCTGTCACGTCCCCCGGCGTCCACTGTGTGAGCGCCGGCCGGCCATAAAGCAGAGCACAGTGGTGACGTCATGATGTCACCGCTGTGCTCTGCTTTACGGCCGGCCGGCGCTAACACAATCAGTGCGGGAAGCTGACGCCGGGGGACGTGACAGACATCGGAATGTGAGTATGTACTGTTTTTTTTAAACTTTTACAATGGTAACCATGGTGAATATCGGGTTACTAAGCGCGGCCCTGTGCTTAGTAACCCGATATTTACCCTGGTTACCAGTGAACACATCGTTGGATCGGCGTCACACACACCGATTCAGCGATGACAGTGGGTGATCAGCGACCAAAAAGGTCCTGATCACTCCCAGCGACCAACGATCTCCCAGCAGGGGCCTGATCGTTGGTCGCTGTCACGCATAACGATTTCGTTAATGATATCGTTGCTACGTCACAAAAAGCAACGATATCGTTAACGAAATCGTTATGTGTGAAGGTACCTTAAGTCCATGCCTCAGAGACTGCAAGCTGTAAAAGCCAGAGGTGGTGCAACAAAATACTAGTGATGTTTTGGAGTGTTTTTTTTTTTTTGTTTTTCATGATTCCATAATTTTTTCTTCAGATTTGAGTGATTCCATAATTTTTCCCCTCTGCTTGTGCTAAAAAAGTAACCATTGCTGACTGCCACATTTTTTGATCTTGATTTCTTTTAGTGTTCCTTAAAGCCAGAAAGTTGCCATTTGAAATGACTTTACTTTTGTGCCATGTCTGTGATCTGCTTTTTTTTCTACAAAATTAAACAACTGAATGAACATCCTCCAAGGCCGGTGATTCCATAATTTTTGACAGGGGTTGTACATTGATAAGGGGCAAGGAAAAGAAGGTCTCGGCCGAAACTGAAAACTGGGTCCCCTTTTTCACAGATTTGTGTGAAAAAAAAGCTGTACTTATCCACTTTATTAACTTTGACAGCCTGTAATATATGCCTACTGTTATTGGATCAGTGTGAGTGCTCTCTGCATCATTACTTGTAGATGTATGCTTCAATATTTGCTTTCCTGTTTTTTTTTTCTTTTCAAGATTATATTCAGAAGATGGAGAACATTTGGTCTTAATTCACACCAATGGTAAATTTTATGCCATGGATTCGTCATGTCCCCATGAAGGTAACCTATGAGTATGAGTGTGTGTGTGTGTGTGTATATACTTATAACGTTAAAGGGACTCTGTCACCTGAATTTGGAGGGAACAATCTTCAGCCATGGAGGCGGGGTTTTTATGTGTTTGATTCACCCTTTCCTTACCCGCTGGCTGCATGCTGGCTGCAATATTGGATTGAAGTTCATTCTCTGTCCTCCATAGTACACGCCTGCGCAAGGCAAGATTGCACAGCGCAGGCATGTCCTACGGAGGACAGAGAATGAACTTCAATCCAATATTGCAGCCAGCATGCAGCCAGCGGGTAAGGAAAGGGTGAATCAAACACACAAAAACCCGCCTCCATGGCTGAAGATTGTTCCCTCCAAATTCAGGTGACAGTGTCCCTTTAAGGAAATTAAAGGTGAAATTATCTCTAAATGGCCTAAAGTTAAAGATTACACATTTCCTTTGTATTTTAGGCACAAAAATACATAGTCATTTTTTACATTTTAAAAATTACAAAATGGCAAGATGTAAATGTTTGGGCACCCTTGGAGATTTGTGTGCTCAGACAACTTTGACCAAGGTTTCAGACCTTAATTAGCCTGTTAGGGTTATGGCTTGTTCACTATCATCATTAGGAAAGGCCAGGTGATGCAAATTTCCCACCTTTATAAAAATCCAGCCCCCTCTAACCTTGTGGTAAAAAACAGCAGCCATGGGTTCTTCTAAGCAGCTGCCTAGCACTCTGAAAATGAAAATAGTGGAGGCCCACAAATCAGGAGACGGTGATAAGAAGATCGCAAAGCGTTTTCAAGTTGTTTTTTCCTCAGTTTGAAATGTAATTAAGAAATGGCAGTTAACAGGAACAATGGAGGTCAAGATACGGTCTGGAAGATCAAGCAAAATTTCTGTGAAAGCTGCTAGTAGGATTGCTAGAGAGGCAAATCCCAACCCCCACTTGACTGCAAAAGACCTTCAGAAAGATTGATTTATCAGACTCTGGAGTTGTGGTACATTGTCTTACTGTTCAGAGACACCTGCACAAATTTGGCCTTCATGGAAGAGTCATTGAATGAAAACCTCTCCTGTGTCCTCACCATAAAATTCAGCGTCAGAAGTATGTAAAAGAACATCTAAACAAGCCTGATGCATTTTGGCAACAAGTCTTGTGGACCGATAAGTCTAAATTAGAACTCTTTGGCCACAATGATCAAACGTATGCGTGGAGAATAAAGGGCACAGAATTTCATCTCGGAAATAGGGATGAACGAAAAGCTTCTAACTCCATAACTGCTTATCCGAATAACTGCATTGGGAACCCGGATACTGGAGCACTCCCGATAATCAGCTGTTCGGTGCCGCAGCTGCATGTGGATTTTGTAGAATGTTCTCTTCAGTGCAGCTGCTGTAATTGTCCGTGTATTTCCCGGCTCTATATCGGCATCTGGTTGTATGGTGACAGCGGCTGATATAACGTGCTGTTTGTTCTTATCCGTCAGGTGGGCCGTTAGAGCAAGGAGACATCGAGGAGCTGTGTGATGGCCGACTGGCATTAACGTGCCCCTGGCATTACTTTGACTTCTGCTTAGAGGATGGATCTTCTTCCACAGGTTTACAGGTCGAATAACCACTAATATGCTATTGAAAGTAATAAAACCTCTAATGTTGCCATTGTCTGTTCATGATGATAACAAATGTGACAAAAATTACATTCTGTCACAATGAAAAACCTAAATGTAATGGTAACCTGACGGGAGATTGATGCTGCCTGATCCGCAGACGGAATGGATCAGACGCTGGCTGAATTATTCCAGTGTTTAAGGGTGCGTGCCCACGATCCGGACTTGCTGTGGGTTGGATGCTGCGTCCTTGTGCAGCGTCAAACCCAAAGTGGCCAGATGTTACAGCATAGTGAAATCCCATGTTCACTATGTGTCCACAGACTCCCGTGGATCACCCGCGGACACTGACATGTGGTGCGTTTTTCAGACCGCAGCATGTCTATTTCTCTTGCGGGGACATGAGTCTCCACAAGAGAAATCTCACCCATAAAATGTATTGGACGCGGTGATTCCGCCCGGTTCAGTGATCACATACGGATTCACCTGCATTCAATAGGAGGCGAATATACGCTGCCTCCAAAGCGCTGCTAGTTCCGGATCGTGGGCCCCTGGCCTAAAAGTAAACCTGCTTTGAAGAGTCAACCGGAGGCTGTGGGTTTCTTATGACTAGTCCATGAGGCCGGTCTCTGGTGGGTTCTCCCCACCGCACTCCTGTAGACAGACAAGGTCAATCTTGGAGAAGCTGCAAGGAGCCTGCCTTTTGGATTAGTCATCTTGTTTTTTCTAAAACACTGCTGTGATTCGGAATCAAACCTACCTGGCTACAATAATGATTCCTGCTGCCCATGGTTGGAGCACCATGTATCTTCTGTCTGTCTTTGCTGCCGTTCCCAGTGTCTGTTATTGCCTGCAGCTATGGCGTCATGTCGAGAGCACCACAGCCAATCAGTGAGCTCAACTATGCTGAGCGCTTTCTTCTGTCAAATTGGACAGAGCCGCTGAGCTCACTGATTGGCTGCAGCGCTGTCAACTTGACATTGGTGAAAAGACAGAAGATGTAACAGAAAATTGTATGACTTCCATTCTGACGATTTATTGGCTGAAAATGAAATAACCCTTTGACAGTGGAGGTTTTTATATCAGTGCAATAGTGGTAGAATATGGATGTCACTGAATATGGCCACATTCGAATGCAAATATGGCGAATCTGCGGAGCACAATCTGGACCACATGTTGGCAGCGAATGACATAACCTTCCACACCGATATGGTGCAAATATCCAATCATGGCGATGGTGTGATGATGATGATGCAGGATTTCATCCCTTCAGTGTATAAGGGTGAAATGTGCAGCAAAATCTGCCTATGACACGTGGATGTTGCTGCCAACTTTGCAATATGAGGCCTTAACTCCTTGGAAGCATGGCCATTTATAACTTTTTTTTTTTTTCCATCATACCTTTTATGAGGGTTTTGTTTTTTTGTGTAGGACTATTTGTAGTTTTGATTGACCTCATTCATTCAACCAATTCATGTGCAGAAAAATGGGAAACAAATTTGTAAGTGAGGTGAAATTGGGAGGAAAACTTAATTCTGCCATTTTTTGGGAGGGTTTCCATTTTTTTATGGTATTCATTTTATTGCGCAGTAAAAATGACCAGGTAACATGATTCATCAGGTCAGCATGATTACTGTGATGCCAAAGTTTGATACTATTTTTTCTGAAGAGACTGCCCCCCTCTTCCTAAATGCTTAATTGCCTTTGTTATGATTCACAATGGCATCTAAGCGGTTAAGCTGTTTGGCGAATGGAGTTAGCTTGGATCACGAGTTATTCTTAGGCTGCAAGAATGTCAGTCCGATTATGGTGAGAGAGCGTGTGTGTGTGGAGAGAGCGTGTGTGTGTGTGGAGAGAGCGTGTGTGTGTGTGGAGAGAGCGTGTGTGTGTGGAGAGAGCGTGTGTGTAGAGAGCGTGTGTGTGTGTGTGTAGAGAGCGTGTGTGTGGAGAGAGCGTGTGTGTGGAGAGAGCGTGTGTGTGTGGAGAGAGCGTGTGTGTGTGTGTGTGGGGAGAGCGTGTGTGTGTGGAGAAAGCGTGTGTGTGGTGAGAGCGTGTGTGTGTGTGTGGAGAGAGCGTGTGTGTGTGTGTGGAGAGAGCGTGTGTGGAGAGAGCGTGTGTGTGTGTGTGTGTGTGTGGAGAGAGCGTGTGTGTGTGTGGAGAGAGCGTGTGTGTGTGTGGTGAGAGCGTGTGTGTGTGTGGTGAGAGCGTGTGTGTGTGTGGTGAGAGCGTGTGTGTGGAGAGAGCGTGTGTGTGTGTGGAGAGAGCGTATGTGTGTGTGGTGAGAGCGTGTGTGTGTGTGGTGAGAGCGTGTGTGTGTGGAGAGAGCGTGTGTGTAGAGAGCGTGTGTGTAGAGAGCGTGTGTGTGTGGAGAGAGCGTGTGTGTGTGGAGAGAGCGTGTGTGTGTGTGGTGAGAGCGTGTGTGTGTGTGGTGAGAGCGTGTGTGTGTGTGGTGAGAGCGTGTGTGTGTGGAGAGAGTGTGTGTGTGTGTGGTGAGAGCGTGTGTGTGGAGAGAGCGTGTGTGTGTGTGGAGAGAGCGTATGTGTGTGTGGTGAGAGCGTGTGTGTGTGGAGAGAGCGTGTGTGTGTGGAGAGAGTGTGTGTGTGTGGTGAGAGCGTGTGTGTGTGTGTGTGGAGAGAGTGTGTGTGCGTGTGTGTAGAGAGCGTGTGTGTAGAGAGCGTGTGTGTAGAGAGCGTGTGTGTGTGTGGAGAGAGCGTGTGTATGTGTGTGTGGAGAGAGCGTGTGTGTGTGTGTGGAGAGAGCGTGTGTGTAGAGAGTGTGTGTGTGGAGAGAGCGTGTGTGTGTGTGGAGAGAGCGTGTGTGTGTGGGGAGAGCGCGTGTGTGTGTGGTGAGAGCGTGTGTGTGTGGAGAGAGCGTGTGTGTGGAGAGAGAGTGTGTGTGGAGAGAGCGTGTGTGTGTGTGGAGAGAGAGCGTGTGTGTGTGTGGAGAGAGAGCGTGTGTGTGTGGAGAGAGCGTGTGTGTGTGTGGAGAGAGCGTGTGTGTGTGTGTGTGTGGAGAGAGCGCGTGTGTGTGTGTGTGTGTGTAGAGAGCGTGTGTGTAGAGAGCGTGTGTGTAGAGAGCGTGTGTGTGTGTGGAGAGAGCGTGTGTGTGGAGAGAGCGTGTGTATGTGTGTGTGGAGAGAGCGTGTGTGTGTGTGTGGAGAGAGAGTGTGTGTGTGTGGAGAGAGCGTGTGTGTGTGTGGAGAGAGAGCGTGTGTGTGGAGAGAGAGCGTGTGTGTGTGTGGAGAGAGAGCGTGTGTGTGGAGAGAGTGTGTGTGTGTGTGTGGAGAGAGCGTGTGTGTGGAGAGAGAGCGTGTGTGTAGAGAGTGTGTGTGTGTGTGTGTGTGTGTGTGTGGAGAGAGCGTGTGTGTGTGTGGAGAGAGCGTGTGTGTGGAGAGAGAGCGTGTGTGTAGAGAGTGTGTGTGTGTGTGTGTGTGTGTGTGTGTGTGTGTGTGTGTGTAGAGAGCGTGTGTGTGTGTGGAGAGAGCGTGTGTGTGTGTGGAGAGAGTGTGTGTGTGTGTGGTGAGACCGTGTGTGTGGTGAGACCGTGTGTGTGTGTGGAGAGAGCGTGTGTGTGTGGTAAGAGCGTGTGTCTGGAGAGAGTGTGATCCAAATTTCTCAGGTGTGGAGAAGATGTAAAATAAAAAATGTCTCCACATTCTTAATTCTGTCAGTCCAAGAAAATCAGACCGCACTCGAATTTCATCCAAGTGCAGTCCGACTTTTTTTTTTTTTTTTCCCTGGACCCATTGACTTGCATGGCCAAGTGCAATCTGATTTTCAGATGCAACTTGTCCATGCTGCAATTTTGTTTGTTTTTTTATCCTGATAGACTTGGTCTGAAGAAAAAAAATCTGACATGTGCACGGTCCCATAGAATAACATTGGTCCGAGTGTGATACAAGGTTTTGTTGGATCGCAATTGTACCGAAAATCTGCTTGTCTGCATGAGCCCTTAGGTGTCGGCTGTATAACACAGCCTGCACACACTCTTTATAGAGTGGGCTTAGGTCCTGAGTGATTGTGCTTTTCTGCTGTACATGTACACCGTGAGTCACCAAGTAGTTTGCCCACAAGTGATGTTTATATGAACTGCCTACAAAATAGGTGATATGTGTCTGATCACTGAAGACCCCATCGCTCGGACCCCAGAGAGGAGCTGTGCATAAATACTGTTCTATAAAATCTCAACAGCAGTGGGATAAACAGGGGAGTAGGACCCTCATTGTATGGCTTGGTGGGTAGGTGCTGCTTTTGTTTCCAGGAAATAACCCTTTAAACTTTTCCAGGTGAGGATGGTCGTTGGGCTACCCTGATTTTTAATGTGACTAATTTGTGTTTCTAGAACCAAGTATATGAAGTGAAGGTTTGTGAAGGGAAAGTTTATATCCAGACTCAGAATGCACTGTCGCTAACCCCTTGGAAGAAAACTCCTTGTGAGCAGCCAGGTAAGACCTCTTATGTCTTATCTATGGATCTGTCAGCAGATCTGGGCTTGGCTATGTACAAGATGTGGGTTTCCTGACATCACATTGCACACGTTTATTAATATGAATGCCCTTCAAAGGAAATCCGTCAGTAGGATTTTGCTATGTCATCTGAGGACAGCATGAGGTAGGACCTGAGACACTGATTTCAGAGATGTGTCACTTATTGGGCTGTGTGCTGTTGTTTAGATACAATGAAGTTTTTATCTCCGGGAGATACTATATTTTGGGGTGGAAAATAGGAAAAAAATGTTTTAAATAAAATGGTGGTGCGTCTTATCGTCCGTTTTAACTGTAGCTTACCGGGGGCGGCAGTGGTGGAGCGGGTCTACAAAAGGCAGTGTTGCTGCTTCAGGAGGCCAGCGGTAGAAGTGGGGCGATGCTGCGGGCCCCTGGCTGGGAGGAGGGGGCCTCCAGGCGGAGCAAGGCTATGGGCTCTCATAAGATGTATGCGCTGGTGAACTCCCCTTTCCCATTGATTTCCCAGCGGTAGGCTTGGGAGGCGGTGATGGCTCTGATTAAGATATCAGGAGACGGGATCTCAATCTGTTCATGCGTCGCCGGAGGCAGCCATTTTACCAAAGCCCAGAGGAGGGGACTGCATTCCCTGGCACTGACATTTTATGACAGTCTAGGGCCCACAGCATTGCCCCTTTCTTGCCTCCGCCAGCCTCCTGAAGCAGCAACCCTGCCTCCTGCCTGTGACCATGCTCCACTGCAGCCATCCCTTTCCCCCTGCTAAGCTGCCTTTGGATTATAAGACCCCCATTTTCCTCACACATTTGGGAGGAAAAGTGCATCTGATAATCAAAATATTACGATAATCACTGCCTGGACTGATGCTCTTGTGAGCCCTGGTCCGACAACACCCCCTCTATTAGACAGTGAGCTGCTTATCAGACAGTCTACATTGAAAGCTGTGATGTGGGCGGGGTTAGCTTTCACGGCTCTGCTGCATCTAAACACTGATTGTGTCACAACGACTGCACCCAGTAATCTAAGTGACACATCGCTGGAATCAGGCTTTTTTCCCACATTTTGCTGATCTCAGATGAGGTAGCAGAAACCTGACGCCAGATTCCCTCTAAGCCCCTCATGACCATTGGATAGCTGTCAGCTCAACGATTTGGTTGACTGCTCTCTTCAGACTCTCTGATACACAGGAATACACGGATTCTTAGTCTGAACATACAAGAATTATGTCTTGTAGGGAACATCGGAGCATCTGAGATCAAACAAGTGAAAGCCAATGATGAATGTTCCTTGACTTATTGGGCCAGCAGAATCCTGTGCACTCCCGATCCAGAAGAGAAGGTGAAGGGGCAAACCTGCTCTAATTGCAGAATGAGATTATTGTTACTGTTCCTTTGTTTGTTTTGTCTCCGCTATTTCCCCAATTCATTAAGACTGGCACTTTCTACAATAGTCTTGATGGAAAGGTGCACTGCACTAAGGTGCGCCAAGCTCATTAAGAGGCATGCGCATGCTAATGAATTTGCCGCATGATTCCGCTGCCGTGTGCCGTTACAACAAACCTATTCCAATTTACACCATGATGAATTTGCCGGCCATGGTCCCTCTGGGTGGAGCTCCACGCACTTTAAACATTGTTGTCCGGCCTGATCAGGACTGGTGTAAAATAACCAAATGTTGCTGACTTTTTCAATTATGAGTTGCCCAAAAAAAGTGACATTTCAAACTATATTACACCAGAAAACTCTCAAAAACTGCTTGATGAATTGGGGCTTTTAATATAGATGCTTTACTTAATTGTGATGTTCTCCCCAGGCTAAACTGACTCATCAGGTCCAAGAGATGTGGAACTCCGGAAACATTACAGAAATCGGACACATCGAACCCCCTGTCCAACCAAGCCGCAAAGAGGACCTCACCATAGTACAGCCGGGCCAGATCAAGAGAGGCAAGGGAGGAACGTTGGTGAGACACGTCAACTTGGATTGATTTTATGTCTTTTTCGCCTCTTAGATCTTGGCCGTATCTGCAGTACCCTGTTTGATAGACGGCGCATTAACCCCTATGTGTGTGACGTTATGATAACATTAATGAAAGCTGCGCTGATTTCATTAATGCTAGTCTTGTGCGTATAGAAGTTGCTATATTAGTGCAGCACCCAGGTTTATTAGTGATGTCCATAACCCATCTGCATGTGCATTAACCCCTATACATACATATTTACATGTTCAAGTGTTTTCAGCGCTGGAAGTAGAGCTTCTAATCTAAGGAACCTATACTTAGTTTTATACTCGCCCACTGCTGTTTTCACCTTCTCTTGGCGCCGCTCCAGTCCCGTGGTGCCATCTTGTGACCCCCAACTTCTGACTGACCAGAAGTCAGAGGTAACGGTCACCAGCTCTCAATGTAAGTCTATGAGGCCAGAATGATTGTCTCATAGACTTGCATTGAAAAGTGACCTCCGGCGCACTCAAGCAGACACTGGAGCGATCCGGCAGATCACAACCTGATGAAGACCGACGGGAGCGGTGCTGATAACAGATGAAAATGGCGGCTGGTGAGTATGAGAGTAAGGGCAGGGAATTTAGATTAGGTGCTTTAAAAACATAAATAAGAAACGTCCCAAAAAAACATTTTGTACCATAATTGTTTTAACCTGCAGAATAAATGGAACATTCATGTCAATTATACCAAATAGTAACCGGTGTTCAAAAAAACATATGTGTATATATAATCCAGAATTGCAGTTTTTGTTCATTCCACTTCCTAAAAGGTGTATTAAGAAAAAAAACAAGTCTTGTGTATCTCATATTGATGCCAACGAAAACTACAGCTTGTCAGCATAAAATAAGCCCTCACACAGTTCCTTTACAGTAAAATCTACAACTCTTGGCTCTCCGAATATGGTGTCACAAAAAAAGAAAACTTTTTTGGGCAAAAGTAAAAGAATACTTAAAACTGTAAATTTGGTATCGCTATAATTCCATTGGACCACAGAATAAAGTTAACATTTTATTTGTGCATTCTAGTGAGTAAAAGTTAACATATACAACAACAATGCCAGAATTGCTGCCTTTCATCTTTTATTCCTTACTTTAAATAGCTAACCAAAGTTATTAAGTTACATGCAGCCCAAAATGCTGTCACTGACAAATATGACTCATTCCACAAAAAAGCAACCCTCAAATGGCTAAATGGAAGAAAAAATTATATATACCGCATTTTGCGGACTATAAGACTGTGCGTCTTATAGTCCGCAAAATACGGTATATATGTGTTTTGGTTACATTTTTTTCATGGTTGCATTCCAAGAATCACAGCTTTTTATTTTTTTCTTCCATGTAACCATTTGAGGGTTGCTTTTTTGTGGAATGAGTATTTCTCAATGACAGCATTCAAGCATAGAAAGCATCCCAAATTTTGGGTTGCAAAGTAGGAAAAAAATGCTTTAAATAAAACGGTGGTGCGTCTTATAGTCGGTTCTAACACTAGCTTACTTGGGAGGTGGCAACGGTGGAGCAGGGTAACAGTAGGCCGGCGGCGGCATGGGTGGGGCGACGCTGCGGGCCCTGACAGGCCTCTGATGCCGTATGTACGCGTCCCAGCTTCAGAGAGGCATACTGCGCATGAATGGTAATGCAGAAAAACTACAATAATGCCCAGTGCACCTCTCTGAAGTCACCTGGCTTCAGTGGCTCAATGTAGTGAGAGGAAGAAACTGCGCGCATGCGTGAGGTTTGTATGGTGATGATGTCAGCTAAGTCATGTTATCACGCTCACAGCGGTGTAATAACATGGACTGACTAGTCTGGGGACACTAACTCCCCATCGACTAGTCAAAGCCCTTATTTGCATACCATAGATGGACTTTAGAAATACTGTTTCTAAAGATCTGTTTATGTGTAACACAATTGCTGGTGGTTCTGGGGGCACTGGGGACCTTACAGGTTCCCTTTAAACAGTGCACATCATTACTGAGAAACAATTCCGAGAGTATCTCATCCCCCTCACAACAATAAAAGAGAACCTAGTAAAAAAAAAAACATACACCAGTTTTTTGCTATGTAATCTGAGAAGACCATAAGTAGGAGAAGAGACCCTGAATCCAGTGATGTGTCACGTACTGGGCTGTGTTTTTCTGTTTCAATACAATCAGTGTTTTATCAGCAGGAGGTTGTCACTATTTGACTAGCTGCCTCGTGCTTGCTAGTCCAATCCCGCCCCCAGCACTGATTAGCAGCTCTCTGTCTATATACAATGTACAAAGAAAGCTGTGGTGTGGGCGGCTTCTACACAGCATAACTGAGCTCTGTTATATCAGCACACAAAACTGTGTATGTATCATAACTGCTGCACCCAGAAAACCATCAGTGGAATCAGGGTCGCTGTCCCTACATCATGTTGCTGTCAGATTACATAGCACATACCTGCTGACAGATTCCCTTTAAGAATCTAAGGTAACCTTGCATCATTGATGGTGGTTAGCAAAACAAAAAGGTACACACAGTTGCAATCAAAATTATTCAACTACCACTACAAAGTAGGTTCCTTAGCAAAATGTATATTCTTTCTGCAAAAAAAATCAAACAAGAAAAATTTGATTAGCTCAACACAAATAATATAACAAGTGGTTTCATCACATTCTACAGAAAACGTCACACTTCTATTTCATGACTGCTGTAGTTTCCTAATTTCTCAACCCCCTGAATAGAATATGTCATAACAGCACACATTTACAAATTAAAGGGCACCTGTCACCCCGTTTTTTGAGATTGAGCTATAAATACTGTTAAATAGGGCCTGCGCTGTGTGTTCCTATAGTGTATGTAGTGTACCCCGATTCCCCATGTATGCTGAGAAATAGCTTACCAAAGTCGCCGTTTTCGCCTGTCAATCAGGCTGGTCAGGTCGGGAGGGCGTGGTGACATCGCTGGTTCTTCCTCAGCTTTACGTTGGTGGCGTAGTGGTGAAGACACAGCGCGCGATCTGCGCTGTCATCCCTTTCGTCGGTGGGGGCGGCCATCTTCCTGGGGCCGCGCGTGCGCAGATCGAGTGCTCTGCTGCACGGGGCTTCAGGAAAATGGCCGCGGGATGCCGCGCGTGCGCATTAGAGATCGCGGCGGCCATTTTCCCAAAGCCGAGATGCAAACTCGGCTTTGGGAAAATGGCCGCCGCGATCTCTAATGCGCACGCGCGGCATCCCGCGGCCATTTTCCTGAAGCCCCGTGCAGCAGAGCACTCGATCTGCGCACGCGCGGCCCCAGGAAGATGGCCGCCCCCACCGACGAAAGGGATGACAGCGCAGATCGCGCGCTGTGTCTTCACCACTACGCCACTACGCCACCAACGTAAAGCTGAGGAAGAACCAGCGATGTCACCACGCCCTCCCGACCTGACCAGCCTGATTGACAGGCGAAAACGGCGACTTTGGTAAGTTATTTCTCAGCATACATGGGGAATCGGGGTACACTACATACACTATAGGAACACACAGCGCAGGCCCTATTTAACAGTATTTATAGCTCAATCTCAAAAAACGGGGTGACAGGTTCCCTTTAAGGGCTTCATTAGTGGTATATGCAGAATTATTAGGAAGCTTGTTTTCATCACTCAAAATGGGTCAAAAAAGAGATTATACTGCACTCTGGAAATTGCTAAGATATTGGGGTGATCCAAGACTGCAGAGGGCCCCTGTGCAAGAAATCTTCCCGGGCCCCCCCTCCATAGCGCAACAAAGTTATGTAAGCATATAGGTAGGGGTGGGATTCAAATTTTTAACAGGTTCTGTGTTTGTGTAGGAAAACCACAGCCATTTTGTAAGCCACACCCATTTACACACACCTTTTCCTCAAACATATACAAGTAGGGGCGCAGTTAAACCATACCTCCCAACTTTTGAAGAGGGGAAAGAGGGATAAAGTTTGCAGCGCGCGCAGCGAACCACGGCAAATTTTAAGCCACACCTCTGAGCATACCAATTTCACAACTAGTCACACCCATATCCACGTCCCAACCACAGCCATTTAGCACTGCTGTTCGCACTGTTTCATAAACAATAATTCTAAACAAAAAATATGGCCACACAGTGCTCCATACTGTATAATGGCCACACATGATGCTCCATACTGTATAATGGCCCCACATGATGCTCCATACTGTATAATGGCCACACATGATGCTCCATACTGTATAATGGCCAGACACTGCTCCATATTGTATAATGGCCACATATGATGCTCCATACTGTATAATGGCCACACAGTGCTCCATACTGTATAATGGCCACACATGATGCTCCATACTGTATAATGGCCACACATGATGCTCCATATTGTATAATGGCCACACATGATGCTCCATACTGTATAATGGCCACACATGATGCTCCATACTGTATAATGGCCCCACATGATGCTCCATACTGTATAATGGCCACACATGATGCTCCATACTATATAATGGCCACACATGATGCTCCATACTGTATAAAGGCCACACATGACGCTCCATACTGTATAATGGCTTTACATGATACTACATACTGTATAATGGCCACACATGATACTGCGCACAGTATAATGGCCACGCATAGTTACTCCTACACATGCGGCTCCACTCCGTACACCTCATACACACACACGCACGTCTCTGCTCCGTACACCTCATACACACACGGCTCTGCTCCGTACACCTCATACACACACGGCTCAGTTCCATATACCTCATGCACACACACGGCTCAGCTCCGTACACCTCACGCACAAACGGCTCCGCTCCATACACCTCACACACACTGCTCCGCTCTGTACACCTCATACGCACACACACGGCTCTGCTCCGTACACTTCATACACACACACACGGCTCTGCTCCGTACACCTCACACACACACACACGGCTCTGCTCCGTACACCTCATATACACACACACGGCTCCGCTCCGTACACCTCATACACACACACGGCTCAGTTCCATACACCTCATGCACACACACGGCTCCGCTCCGTACACCTCACACAAAAACGGCTCCGCTCCCTACACCTCATACACACACGACTCCGCTCTGTACACCTCATACACACACACGGCTCTGCTCCGTACACCTCATACACACACGGCTCTGCTCCGTACACCTCATACACACGCACGGCTCCGCTCCGTACACCTCACACACAAACGGCTCCGCTCCGTACACCTCATACACACAAACGGCTCCGCTCCGTACACCTCATAGACACAAACGGCTCCGCTCCGTACACCTCATAGACACAAACGGCTCCGCTCTGTACACCTCATACACACACGGCTCTGCTCCGTACACCTCGTACACACACACATACGGCTCTGCTACATCCACACTATAAACAACTCCGACCCCACACATAAGCTTACCGTCTAGCACCATGACAGAACAGCAGAGTCCTGCAATACATGGAGGCCCCTGATCATGTGACTTTTGACTCCTCCCCTTCTGTGACCTCATCACAGGTCCTGAGCAAGCTTCACTGTGACTGAGAGGCCCTCCCCCTCTGTCCTCTCTTCCTGGTCCAGCGTCTGCCACCTGTCACCTCACCGCAGACCACAGCAGTGACAGCCGGCTGGACAGCAGCATAATATATTACTGTTAGCAGTAATACTGCCGCTGGCTGTCATTCACCTCATTGCTTTGTATGCTCGTCGGGGGCCCCCTCCCGCTCTGGGCCCCTGTGCGGTTGAACAGGCGGTATATCCGCCCATGGGGTGATCACAGAACCATCAAAAGTTTTGATCTAAATCGTGAACGGGGTCTCAAAAAACATGTTGAGAAAAAAAGACGCTTATTAACTGCAAAAGTTATGAGAAGAATCGAACATGAAATGATGAAGCGACCAGGAAGCCATTATTCTTCAGTGCTGTCATATTCCAGAACTGCAATCTCCATGACGTGGCCAGAAGTACAAAGTGCTCAGAGACATGGCCAAGGTAAAGAGGGCTGAAACACGACCACCACTGAGCAAGACACAGAAGTACAAGGTGTCCAGTGCTCAGAGACGTGGCTGAGGTAAGGAGGCTGAAACACGACCACCACTGAGCAAGACACAGAAGTACAAGGTGTCCAGTGCTCAGAGACATGGATGAGGTAAGGAGGCTGAAACACGCCCACCACTGAGCAAGACACAGAAGAGGAAACGTCAACATTGTACTAAGACAGATTTTTTTTTAAAGGTTTTGATGGACTGATGAGAGGAGAGTGACTCTTGATGGACCAGATTGATGGGTCCATGACTGGATCAGTAACGGACACAATCCTCCACTTCAACTCAGACATCAGCGAGATGAAGGTGGACGGGGCTGTGGAGTTGGAGGCGTAGAAACAGAGTCGGAGCCCATTTTGGTGGAGTCAGACTCAGTGTCATGGAAATTGAGGAGTTGGAGTCGGAGGTTTGTCTTACCGACTCCACAGCCATGGAAATGGGCACTGCTATGGGCTGGTATTAATGAAGATGAGTTAGACCTTTTTGGGTTTAAGATGGACTCAAAATAAACTCCCAAACTTACAGCCGGTTTTTAAGAAGACACTTTATTCAAGTAGTGGTGCAGGAAAAGTCTGCATCTGTCAAGAAAACCATGATTTTTATGGAGGACAATTCTCCATTGCAGCACTGAAGTGTCCACTGCTTGGCTGCCAGTAAAGGCCTTAAAGATAAAAGAATAATGACCCGGCACCTTTCTCACCTGATCTAAACCCTATTGAGAGCTTGTGGGTCCTTCTTAAACGGGAGATTTATGGCGAAGGAAACCAGTCCACCTCTCTAAACAGTGTCTTTGAGGTTGTTTGGTGCTGCTCAAAAAGATGATTAAGATTAAGAAACTGCCAGACTTCATCGATGCAAGGCTATTAAATGTTATATATTTAACCGGAAAGTTAGGCAGTGTTTATAAAAGATATCCAAAGATGTTACAAAATGGGATCAAAACAACATGGTATATACAATGATATAAAATAAAGTGGATAACAAAAGAAAAAGAACTAAACATGTGGCACAGAAATGGCTCAGAGCTTAGCAGAGGAATGCACTTTTTTTAGGAAAATGAAAAGTATCACAACAAACTGTAACTTCTAGGACTGCCGAAAATCCTAACTCTGCTTTTTATTAGATCAAGGTTGCGCCTACATACCTCCCTATGGGGAGCTTGTCGTGGGATGTGCTAGGTCTTTTAGAAGTTTATGAGATCCCCCAACTTTCAGGATATCTTCACCCCTGAAGGTCCCAGGCGGGAGATATTGTTGTCATGTTTCCTATCACGATTTTAGCTTTCTATAGAGACGAAACATGGCATGGATAGCATCATCCATCGATTGGAGGTGTTTGGCCAGCCTTACGGTGATGTGAGTTGTGAATGTGTTATGTTTGTCCATTTGCTACGTCACCGAAAATATATCTCCCATAAATATTGTAAACCCAATATTCATCACTGGATCCAGAGAGTCTGAGATAATTTGTTAGAACAGGGGAAGACCCACGTTTCCGCCTCTGAATATACAAATCCTAGACTTGTTGGCTGGTTCTCAGCAGTGCTCTGCTGTAATTACCTGTTCATGGCAGGAAGTCGTACTTCAATGGAGGTTGAAGTGTCAGCTCTTTCTTGCTTCCCAAGTTATGATTAATCCCATATGTTCAATATGAGGGTGATATGTCACCTCTCCGGAGATGTCTTTATGGATTTTACAATTTTTCTCTACAACACTTGCTGACATATTTTTGAAATGTCAGAATGTATTTTTGTACATTGAGTTGTTTGGTTATTATTCTCACTTAAACAGATTAAAATAAACAATTGAGATTGGAAAATTTATGTTTTTCACGTAGTTGCATAATAATTCTGTACATATGGATATTCTCCAATGAAAGACAAAACCTCACTTCTACTTTCTTATCAGATTCAGGTTTATTAACTTTTTGGATTGGCCCACAGCACTGTAGTTATTCAATAATAAAACTAATGATCAAAAATCACAAATTGCCTAATAATCGTGCACACAGTCTATTCTATAATGAAGGCGTGGAAAACTGGGTTAGAGCCTACATGTGAAAAGCGGACGTCTGAATGAGGCTTTACAAGAAGAGGCGGTCCAGAATTATAGAAGTAGCTACTAATGTGGAATTCGTCTTTAACAGAGAATATTGAGGAGCGGTTTTATTAAGATTTCCTTGACACGTTAGTATAGTAAAATGATTTTAGGGTGAGACTTTATAGCAGGGTTGTGGAGTCGGTAAGCCAAACCTCCGACCTCTCAATTTCCATGATCCGACGCCACCAAAATGGGCTTCGACTCCACGACTCCGACTCCACAGCCCTTGCTTTATAGATGCCAGATTATTGGAAAGGTTGTACCAGATTATCAGATTTTTGCTGGGATGCATTATGGGATGATAGATTACCGTAAGTGAAGTTATTCATATTATCATAGTTGAAAAAAAGACACATATACTTCAAGCTCAACCGAGGGATGGGGGAGGATCTCAGTCCTGTTATCCAGACTGATGGATATCTCTTTCCATGAACTCTATAATTTGACGTAACATGAGTTATTACTGAAAACCAATCACATAATTTCTTCTGATCCATACCATTTTGGCATGTGTTGTCCCCAGGCCAGCAGAATAGCATTGCTGCACTCCCTGGCTAATATCGAGCAGTGGGCGATAGACCTGTCCTGGGACATCATCGCTCGCTTCGCTGCCTTTCAACTGCAGACCGGGGAGAGGCTTCCGAAAGATTTCTTCTCGGATTTTGTAAAAGTTGCTGGAGATGAAGCAAAGGTTTGTAACTCTGGTTCTATGGCTGGAGAGCTTCATGTACGTCCATTCTCGTACATTGATGTGGCACAAATAACCTATGATGTCTTTCTCAGCATTACTGTTTGCTGGAGAAGCGGCTCGTAGAGCTGGACAGTCGTTTTGGAGATCTTCCTGTGCACAATGGTGGGTTTGCTGCTAACAAATAAAATGTGATGTATCACTGTGACAGTGGGGGTTTTTTTATGCACAGAGTGACCATTAACCCCTTCATGACCCCAGCTTTTTTCGTTTTTCGCTCCCTTTCTTCCCAGAGCCATAACTTTTTTTATTTATCCATCAATGTAGCCATGTGAGAGCTTATTTTTTGCGGGACGAGTTGTACTTTTGAACAACATCATTGGTTTTACCATGTCATGTACTAGAAAACGGGAACAAAATTCCAAATGGGGTGAAATTGCAAAAAAAGTGCAATTCCACACTTGTTTTTTGTTTGGCTTTTTTGCTAGGTTCAGTAAATGCTAAAACTGACCTGCCATTATGATTCCCCAGGTCATTACGAGTTCATAGACACCAAACATGTCTAGGTTATTTTTTATCTAAGTGTTAAAAAAAAATCCAAACTTTGCTAAAAAATATTTTTTTTTAAATTGTGCAAATTTTCGATACCCGTAGCATCTCCATTTTTGGGGTTGGGTGAGGGCATATTTTTTGCGCTCCGAGCTGACGTTTTTTATGATACCATTTCGGTGCAGATACGTTCTTTTGATCGCCCGTTATTGCAAAAAACTTAATTCTGGGGTTTTGAATTTTTTTTTCTTGTTATGCCATTTAGCGATCAGGTTAATCCTTTTTTTTACTGATAGATCGGATGATTCTGAACACGGCGATACCAAATATGTGTAGATTTGAAATTTTTTTTTTATTGTTTTATTTTGAATGGGGTGAAAGGGGGGTGATTTATTCTTTTATATTTTTATTTTTTTCATATTTTTTAAAACCATTTTTTCTTACTTTTGCCGTGCTTCAATAGCCTCCATTGGAGGCTAGAAGCTGGCATAGCCTGATCGGCTCTGCTACATAGGAGCGATGCTCAGATCGCTCCTATGTAGTAGAATTGCTGCATTGCTATGAGCGCCAACCATAGAGGTCTTCAATAGACCTCTGGTTGTCATGCCGACACATCGCTGACCCCCGATCACGTGACGGGGGTCAGCAATGCACGCATTTCCGGCCTGATGGCCGGAAGCGCTAGTTAAATGCCGCTGTCAGCGTTTGACAGCGGCATTTAACTAGTTAATAGCGGCGTGTGGATCGCGATTCCACCCTCACCGCCGGAGTCCGCATCAAAGCGGGGGTTCTGACTTCGGATGTACTATCCCGTCCGAGATCAGAAAGGGGTTAAAGAGGTATTCCCATCTCCAAGATCCTATTTCAACATAGTAGGTGTAATAATAATATTAGCAAATATCTCCAAGTAGAAATGTATCATAGTTTTTCTGATTAGCTATGTTGCTTACCCCATGTGCAGGGCATTGCAGTAGCTTAGATATGGTTCCCTTTAATCTCTTTACCTTTTGTAGGTTTGTGGCAGTCTGCTTCTGATACAGCACACGACCTTCTAGGACGGTTGGCTATTGTACATATGGTCCATGAAGCCAGGTAATCAACCCCAAAGGTGAGGTCATCCTTTTATTCTAGAATAAAATCAGCCACACTTACCAATACCTGGTCACAGTACTAATGAACTGCGGGATGCAGAAGACCCCAATGGTCAGGCGGTAGCGCTACACGGATGGTACTGGGAACTGTGCTGCTGCGGTTTTCAGGGATGTTTTTATTGTAAGTCCTCATAACACAGAGAATTGGAATCACCTCTAGTTGGATCCACCATGAACGGCACAGCGCTTACTATGCACACGTGGCCTCGGCACTAGTGGTATATGTGCGCATGTGTGACTACTTTTTTTTTTTCTCTTTTTGTTTTAAGGGGTCTAGATGTCCATCCTCAGACGCTGCAAAGATTTCTGGCACAAGGAGACAAAAGTTCAGCTCAGGTATTAGAAGTTCTTTACGCTGACGAGATCACCCACGTGGCGGCAGGCCTGAAGTGGTTCACCTACATCTGTGACGTGGAGCAGCGGGTAAGAGGCACAGTTATTCTCTGTACATGAAGAACTGATCTAAAGTTTAGGTGCTGTACCTGTCATTGCCGGATATCCAATACTTGGACTTCCATGGTGCCTTACTTCTGTCTATCATAAAGCTGCTTATACAGCTAACGGGGCATTTACACTGCAAGATAATCGTGAACGAGCGTTGTTAAAAGCAACCGGCTGCCGATCACCTGATAAACAAAATGCTCATTCATCAGGTGAAATTACTTTTTTTATGCTGAGAACAACGGGACAGTATAGATGGCTCAGCCTGCAGTGTATGCTTTGTTCTACCTGTTTAATCAGGCATTCAAACGACCATCGGTCAGGAAAAGTTTACCGATCGGGGGTAACATTGTGCCGCCATTCGGTCCATGTAAACAGACCTTGAACCCTGATCCAGACGTCTGTTTTTCACATATGCAATCAATTCATGTTTGTCAAGGATAGGATATGTCCCCATTATAATTCTAAGGGCATGTACAGTTGTATATATTTTGTGCAAACCGATTTGCTGCCCGCCAAAAAATAAAAAGAAAAAATTAGAGACATCCAGTTCAGGATCAGCCATTTAAATGGGTCAATAAAAAAAAAAAAAAAGCACTTGCCTGTAGTGTGTGTGCTGTTCATTTTCTACTGTCTATTGGGTAGGAGAAGAATTTAAAATGTATTTATCTTTTTGTATATAATATATTAGATTCCACAGTGACAATAAAAATAGATGAAAATTGGACAGCGGTTAGCTGAAGACCCGCTTAGCCGACAAGTCTTACCCCTGCATACTATATATCTGCATGCACATTTCAGCTGAGCGTGCATGTGTTTTTCATAGGGAAAGTAGAATAAGCCCCTATTAGACACCCTGGTGGTGGGAACAAAACTATTATGCAATGATTGGGGAGGAGGAGGCTGTATTTGTTAAAGATCACTTCTGAAAACCAGATATATATATATTTTTTCATCAGACCAGTTAGGCAAATTTTTAGTTTGTAAAGGCAGTATAACCAACTTGCACCTTTGTAGTAAAAATGTGTGATACATCCCCGTATGCCAGCCGGAAATAGGCCATACATAAATTAAAATACCTCTTTAAAAGGATTGTCCAAGACTTCAATATGGATGACCTATTCTTAAAAAATGAATGATCTGCTGCTCCTGAGAGCGGCCACTACGGAGTGTAAGGAGCTGCTCGGCACAATGTGCACACCCGGCAGAGGAGCGGCAAACAGCCGATCAGCAGTGATGCCATGTGTCAAACCTGCATCAGTCCGACATAATCATGGACCAACCCTTTAAAGCTGCCCATGTAGTGCAGCCATGGTGCTTCCTCCTGCTGCATAGAGCTTACAATCTAGTGGGTCATGACAAAGTATTGGGGTGCATACACAAAATGTGCGTAGAAAGCACGGCCCTGCTACAGACCAGCATTACACTGCAGTGTGCCTCCGATTTCATACAAGGTTTTTGGTATGAATCTATTTTTAAAAATTAATATTCGACAGAAGTATTGATTCTAATGGCAAATATAATATACAAAAAGGGCCTGTAGTGCGGACCCACATGGATACCACGTAGAACACTGCAAGGCTATGTGCACACGTAGGAAAAGAGGTGCAGAATTTTCTGCACAAAATCCGCAGCCGCGGTTTTTATGCGGAATTGATGCGGATTTTCTGCTGTTTTTGCCACTGTGGATTTCTATTAATGGAGGGGTGCAGAAACGCTGCAGATCCGCACAAAAGAAGTAACATGCACGCCTTTGAAATCCGCAGCAATTCCGCACAGCTTTTTTTTTCCCCCCATTGAATAACATTATACTGTACATCACAGTGCGGATCTGCAGCGTTTCTGCGCGGAAAAATTCGCTGCAAATCCGCATCGTGTGCACATAGCCTAAGCGCGGTGTTCCCCAACTCCGGTCCTCAAGAGCCACCAACAGGTCATGTTTTGAGGATTTCCTTAGTATCACACAGGTCAGTGAATGCTTGCCTGTGCAGGTGATGCAATTATCACCTGTGCACTACTAAGGAAATCCTGAAAACATGACCTGTTGGTGGCTCTTGAGGACCGGAGTTGGGGAACACTGGCCTAAGGCCACGTCTGCTATTCTATCTTAGCGGTGACATTAGTTATGACAAGTGCAGGGTTAGACCATAGGGATCGCAGTTAATGAAGTATATGTTCTGTAATGACTTTGTACACAATACTTGAATGCATTTCTCGTCTTTCTCCACCAGGACTGCTTATCTACCTTCCATGAGCTGGTGCCGCTGTATTTTAGAGGATACCTAAAGCCTCCATTCAATACGGAGGGGAGGAAATCGGCAGGGATGTCTGAAGAGGTAATGTGAACCTGTGTGACGTGGCCCTAGGTCTCAGGCTATCGGTGCACGGTTCACCAGGCGGCTATTACACTGATGTTCTAGACTATTGGATGTGTCTCATGCCATTATTTATCTATCTACTACCTGTAATCTGGCCTGCAGCTCCCGACAGTTACCAACCACCAAGATTTGTTTTTTTTTAGGGGGAGGTTTATATTTTAGGCACGATACCTTAAAGGGAATCTGTCAGCAGGTTTTTGCTATGTAATCTGAGAGCAGCTCGATGTAGATACAGAGACCCTGATTCCAGCAATGTGTCACTTACTGGGCTGTGTGTTGCTGTTTCAATAAAATCAGTGTTTTATCAGCAGGAGATTATCACTACAGGACTAGGTGTCTTGTGGAATATTGAAATCCCTTAAAAAGGAACTGTTTACGGGATATGCAATGTGCACATCCAATAAACATTTACTTTTCAAGAGATTTATATGCTCCACTGAATAAATATTTCTTTATGACCTCAGTTACGTTACGCAGGTGGGCGGATTATCAAAAAAACAAGACGCCTCGGAAAAGTTTTTGCTGAAGTTCCAATCTTCACCTGAAAGGGTTAACGTTTCTCAAACATAATTTCAAAATGACATAACCTTTTCTGCAAAAACATAGCGCGCTTGTCAAAATTAATACTTGTTTCCATAGCGACAAGACTTATTTTTGTCTGCTAAAAAATATTTCTGTACCTCCTTGTATAATGATGAGTAGCCATTACAGTCTGCTTGCACTTAGCTGTCATTTCCTCTCTTGCAGTGGTATCTCCCCTTGGTAAAACCGTCCTGAAAGAAATCATATGGCGGGCATACATGACCATGGATGATGGCGCCTCCTGCTGCTTCATCAGAACGACTGTTCCCTCATCATAATGACTGTCCCTACACGTCTATACCCTAGTTATAAGACTCATTGCCGGGCAATGTGTAGAGAATGAAGGATGGCTGATATCCTTGTTCTTTGAAGCTAAGTATCAGGTCAGAAATATTTTTTTTGTGTTCTACTAAATTCGTTTTTCAGGGTCGTGTCAGGTCAGACTGTGCCGGAGAACCAGATATTTATTAGCAAAACGACATGTTCCACATTATAACTTGTAATGATTCTTTTAAAAGAAACGTTTTATTAAAATTATAAAGAAAATAAAGTTACTTCTTACAGTTCTGATCATTTTGTGTGATTGGGAACATTAATAAAATAGACACTTTTGTACTGAGATCACATCACTCTGCGAATCCTGACGGCGTGCGTTGCGCACCTTCTACACATTCAGGAGCCTGCAGTCACATAGGTCCACATTCATCAAAGCTCTTACATTAATATTCTGGCATAAAGAGCGTTGAAAAGTCTCAATTTTGGCACAATGCGAAAATGCACCCAAAATTTAGCCAGTTTTTGTGGTCTTGCGCCATTTTCACCCAGCAACGGCAAAACAGAACTTAGCAATTCCCACTTGTCACATTCATGATGCTGCAGTGAGATTTAAATAATATGTAAGCGGGCACCATCCACAAATACAATTACGCTGGGATCACCTAATGCATATAGAACAGGTAGTCACAAAAAATAGGAAAAAAAAAGCCTATGTATCAAAAAAAGGATCACCGAAGAGTACAATACAAAAATTATTATTTTTATTGGAAACCATCATATGTATGTGGTGGTTTCCAATAAAAATAATGTTTGTATTGTACTCTATTTAGTGATGCATATGCTTTCTTTTTCTATTTTGTGTGGCTGCAGTAAGATTTGTGACGTGGTGCATGCCGTTTTTCCAGACATGCCGGATTCATTAAAATGCTTAATCGTCTTAATGAACCAGCAGCGTCTGACTCCCTCATCAAGACTGGTGTGAACATCGCCTGTATTGATGAATCGGGGATATAGAATAACCACAGACTTTTAGCAAGTGACCAGTTAACCCACTTTAAAATATCAGTAAAAGCAGTGGGGGTTTCCTGGCACCAGATTTTTTTTACTAGCAAGATTATTTTCCCACATATGGAGCATGTAAACTAAATGCAGAAATAATTGGTGGTTCGCACAGTAGTGATAAATCCGTGTCCTTCAAGTAGAAAAATGGCCAAATTCTTGCAAAAATCAGTTTCTTTAATCCATTAGGGATACAAACATGGCAGCAGGTACGGAGATTGTGCAGGACAAAGGCTGTTAATGCAATTTTTCTAGTTCCTCTATGCTAAGGCCAGGGAAGGGCTTCGCATAGTTAAAAGGGTAAAAAATTTAACAAAATATACCTTCCACTTTTAATGCCTAGTCAGTCTGTGCTTACATTGGCTAAAGCGGTTGTCCCTGCCCATGTCAGCTGCAGCCAATCACTGTCAGCAGTGGTTACTGCTTGCCAACAAGGCAGCTTTATCCAAGTGGGCGAAGTTTAGCGGAGATAGTAGATGGCACTGAGAGATTAAAAGTGGCAAATGAGTTCGGCTGGGGGTACAAGATGGGATACGTGTGTCACTGCCGCACAGGCCCGCTCAATGTTGTTTTTCAAAGACTAAAAAATACATTTCAAAAAATAGAAGTTATAATAATTGAATTCTCGTCCAAATTTTTATTTTCAGATGTTTTTACATAATTACAAAGTTTTTTTGTTTTATGCCAAAGCTGTTCAGGCTATTGGCTGAACTGGAAAAGCTGAGTCTTTGTCCGCAGCAGTGCCACCCATCCTCTCTGTGGCTGTGCTAGCAGCCCATGGTTCTAGCAGACAGAGATCTCTTAGTTTTTGGTGGAAGATGAAGCGTGTAGAAGCGACACTCCTCCGGTGGAGTATCCGAAGTCTTCACAAACCAGCGGTGCAGGTAACCATTATAAAAATCCTTAGCAGACAGCTTCTTCCTGAGCTTTACAGACCTGACACCCACCCAGCCATCCTGCAACGCACAAAATTAAAAAATTAGAGTTTTCTAAGAAAATACTTCTCTAGATGGACTACAGAGTAAAGCTATAGCAGAGCTGAGTTTAGCATTGGGGACGTTGTGTGTTACATGGGACTGCACGTGAACAGGTAGAAATCTTGTGCATAGAGTCACACAAGAGAATCGGCTCTGCTGCGTCTGTATCTCCATGTAGGAGATTCAACGCCTAACAAAAGGTGAATGCAAGCAAACCAAATATCTTGATACCCACCTTACACCGGACAACCATGATCTGTGGTGCAGTGAGATACTGAATGGAGCCTGGGATTCTGGAAAAATCTAAAAAAAATAAAAATAAATAATGGTAATAGAAAATGCATCCACTTTAGGCAGTTTACGGCCCTTGATGACCTTTTATCCGGCCCCCGGGCACATTGTCGCGGCATCATTCTCCCTCCACCGCCCCGGCCACTGCACCCTCTATAGTACAAACAGTGTCCAGTCCCTTCTTACAAGCCCAGATCTATGAATGCCTTAGTGTGTTATGCAGTCATCCGACCACATGGTGGCAGTGCTTTGGCCTCTATATTAGACCAGAGACAAACAACTGTTGCTGTTATATATTTTTTATAATCCACATTTGGTGCAAATTATCATCCTCATTGACCCAAGCTGCAATATCTTCATGCACGAGGGGTATCGCTGCTTGTACTGTCTATTACATGCAGTGGAGACTGACCTGAAGCGATTAGGGAATCCGGAACATTTACAAAGTCAAGCAGTTTAATAGGTGCTCCCATCCACACAGCCTGTAGTGGCATCTGTAAGAAATCAGAGGTTTCAGTCGGATTAATGAGAATTTAATATTTTACTTTCAGGCTCTGATCACACTGGCATAATGTCTGCAGTTCTCAGCTGCTTAGATCCCTTGATTTGGCCATTGTTCACACTTGCACTAGGGTTTTCCATCAACATGACAGAATCTCATAATAACCTAATGGGGCCAGTTAAATACTTATAAACAGCAGCCACGATGTCAGTGTGAACAGAGCATAAGATCAGGGTATGGTGGATATTTTTACCAGCAAGAATACAATGTAGTCTACAATATTATTACCATTAAAAATATTGAAATACATAAGAAAAGGGAAAAACGCCAAAGTAATCACGATCGAATGTCTGCTCTCCATTAGCCTAAACACCTAAATATTCTCGTTGTCAAAATCAATGACAAGTCCCGGGACAGAGTTGCCACTTTTCTAATGTTCTAGCAGAGATGAATGTTGGAAACATCCAGAAAAAACTGCTGCATTATTGCATCTGACAATGTTTTTGGGATACAGGATCCTCACTATGACATTTCTCCCGGTTCCCCTCCCTTGTATGTTACGTGAAGCTAAGTAGAATATTGTAGTACTGGGCCCCGCAGCAATCATTGAGAATGGACCACAACCTCTTTCGGCCCCAGTCACTGGACCCAACTACAAATGCTTTATGACTTTCTTATGGACAGGTTATAAAACATGGTGTGCAATCCCAGACAACAACAAAAAATTCTGCCCCCAATAAAATAATACTATGAACTGTTTACCGCAAATCCAATGGCACGTTCTAGACGGATGATCTGTTCTGGAGTTTGTTCTCCCCACCTGATACAGCTCATGGCCACATTTACCTTGGGTGCTAAAGAAAAAGAGCAATCACATCCTCCAGCAATGTCAGAGGCCTTTATCCAGTCTATAACGTGCCTTACTAGACAAATTATTCATACCAGATTTTTCGGGTAATAAGACGCGCTTTTCTTTCCCCCAAAATTTGGGAGAAAAATGGTGGTGCGCCCGATAGTCCAAAGGTAGCTCACTAGGGGTGGGAGGCAGCGGTGGATCGGGGTCACAGGAGGCACGGTTGCTGCTACAGGAGTGGTTGCTGTGGGCCCCAGGCTGGGAGGAGGGGTGTCCTGGAGGTGCGAGGGTGCGAGCCCCAGGCTGTCATAAGATGGGTCCTCTTCCCATTGATTTCCCTGCGGTGGGATTTGTGAAAATGGTCGATGAAGGTGGTGCATGCGCAAATTGAGATCTCGTCAAAGCCAGCCTCGCGCCGACCACTATCTTTTTATCATGGAAAAGACTTGCTATCCTGACATTTTACCTGCACTATGCCAGGAACCCCACTAGGGGGAGCTGTGCTTGATATTGTTTCCCATTGTCGTAGATGTGAAGTATGATTGGGATCTCGTGCACAATGAACGCACCGTCCGTAATAGAGATCTATGGTAGGGAAATATTCTCCCATGGGTGTTACTGAGTTAGTGTTTGTATGCCAAGCAGAAGTTATGGAGAAACCTACAGGCCATAATGGATTTTATACAGTATTATCTGTCTACTACATATATTATTGATCAGCAGAACTAATTCTGTAAAACTTCACAATTGTATTTTATTGATCTTTTTATAATGTTCTGTGCATAGAAAGTTATTTCTACATATCGGATTATTCATGATTTATACGACTCTTGGTCACATACAGGTCCTTCTCAAAAAATTAGGATATAGTGTTAAATTTCATTATTTACCATAATATGATGATTACAATTAAACTTTCATATATTATAGATTCATTATCCACCAACTGAAATTTGTCAGGTCTTTTATTGTTTTAATACTGATGATTTTGGCATACAACTCCTGATAACCCAAAAAACCTGTCTCAAAAAATTAGCATATTTCACCCATCCAATCAAATAAGTGTTTTTTAATAACAAACAAAAAAACCATCAAATAATAATGTTCAGTTATGCACTCAATACTTGGTCGGGAATCCTTTGGCAGAAATGACTGCTTCAATGCGGCGTGGCATGGAGGCAATCAGCCTGTGACACTGCTGAGATGTTATGGAGGCCCAGGATGCTTCAATAGCGGCCTTAAGCTCATCCAGAGTGTTGGGTCTTGCGTCTCTCAACTTTCTCTTCACAATATCCCACAGATTCTCTATGGGGTTCAGGTCAGGAGAGTTGGCAGGCCAATTGAGCACAGTAATACCATGGTCAGTAAACCATTTACCAGTGGTTTTGGCACTGTGAGCAGGTGCCAGGTCGTGCTGAAAAATGAAATCTTCATCTCCATAAAGCATTTCAGCCGATGGAAGCATGAAGTGCTCCAAAATCTCCTGATAGCTAGCTGCATTGACCCTGCCCTTGATGAAACACAGTGGACCAACACCAGCAGCTGACATGGCACCCCACACCATCACTGACTGTGGGTGCTTGACACTGGACTTCAGGCATTTTGGCATTTCCTTCTCCCCAGTCTTCCTCCAGACTCTGGCACCTTGATTTCCGAATGACATGCAAAATTTGCTTTCATCAGAAAAAAGTACTTGGGACCACTTAGCAACAGTCCAGTGCTGCTTCTCTGTAGCCCAGGTCAGGCGCCTCTGCCGCTGTTTATGGTTCAAAAGTGGCTTTACCTGGGGAATGCGGCACCTGTAGCCCATTTCCTGCACACGCCTGTGCACGGTGGCTCTGGATGTTTCCACACCAGACTCAGTCCACTGCTTCCTCAGGTTCCCCAAGGTCTGGAATCGGTCCTTCTCCACAATCTTCCTCAGGGTCCGGTCTCCTCTTCTCGTTGTACAGCGTTTTCTGCCACATTGTTTCCTTCCAACAGACTTACCATTGAGGTGCCTTGATACAGCACTCTGGGAACAGCCCATTTGTTGAGAAATTTCTTTCTGGGTCTTACCCTCTTGCTTGAGGGTGTCAATGATGGCCTTCTTGACATCTGTCAGGTCGCTAGTCTTACCCATGATGGGGGTTTTGAGTAATGAACCAGGCAGGGAGTTTATAAAAGCCTCAGGTATCTTTTGCATGTGTTTAGAGTTAATTGGTTGATTCAGAAGATTAGGGTAATAGGTCGTTTAGAGAACCTTTTCTTGATATGCTAATTTATTGAGACAGGTTTTTTGGGTTATCAGGAGTTGTATGCCAAAATCATCAGTATTAAAACAATAAAAGACCTGACAAATTTCAGTTGGTGGATAATGAATCTATAATATATGAAAGTTTAATTGTAATCATTACATTATGGTAAATAATGAAATTTAACACTATATGCTAATTTTTTGAGAAGGACCTGTATAAGCCCAAATAGGTTAAATCATATAGAAATGAATAGGTGCAAAGCTGCAGTTCTCACCCCCAGACATTACAGCTATGCTGTTTATGTCATCAGGTGCAGAGCGGCGGGTGGAGGTCACCAATATCACAAGGAAGGGCCGCCCCTTTAAAATTATAGCATTCTTGCTGGGGTGTATGCACATAAAGAAGTTTCACATTATCAGCACTGAACCGACGCCACTGCGGTATAGCCGCCTCCGTGCCTGCGCCGTTCCCAGTCCAGCTGCCCCTGTACACCTGCGCCGACCCCGGTACAGCCGCCTCTGTACACCTGCTCCGACCCCGGTACAGCCGCCTCTGTACACCTGCTCCGACCCCGGTACAGCCGCCTCTGTACACCTGCGCCGACCCCGGTACAGCCGCCTCTGTACACCTGCGCCGACCCCGGTACAGCCGCCTCTGTACACCTGCGCCGACCCCGGTACAGCCGCCTCTGTACACCTGCTCCGACCCCGGTACAGCCGCCTCTGTACACCTGCGCCGACCCCGGTACAGCCGCCTCTGTACACCTGCGCCGACCCCGGTACAGCCACCCCGGTACACCTGCAGCAGACCCTGCCACCTGTGACCCCTATCCAACGCAGCAGCCACCTGTAAATTACCGTAAATTCGGACTATAAAAACTTAGAAGCACCACCATTTTATTAAAAAAAAGTTTTTTTCCTGTTTTCCTCCACAAAATTTGGGGTGCATCTTATGGTTACAAAGGATAGTAACAGACTTCTAACAAGAACTCACCGAACGTTGCTCCGTCTTTTGGTTGCTCTATGGCATTTCTTAGATGTTCAGGTAAGTTTTTCAAAACTGATATAAGCTGGGAGAGAAGAAAACAGTGAAAATGGCACCCAAGGGTGTGATGGGATTCTAGAACGCAGCCTGACAAGATGTCATTTACCCTTTACCATTTCAGCCCCCTGCTTGGACAGCACAGCTTCCAGCTCCTTAGAGGTGCACTTGGGAGGAACGGGAAGTGTTTCCTGTAGCACTATAGGACCCACATCAAACCTAAAAGAGAAAACAATCAATTAACAATAGATCCTCAAGCTGAAAGTGTAAAGGTACCTTCACACTCAGCGACGCTGCAGCGATACTGACAATGATGTCGATCGCTGCAGCGTCGCTGTTTGGTCGCTGGAGAGCTGTCACACAGATAGCTCTCCAGCGACCAACGATGCCGAGGTCCCCGGTAACCAGGGTAAACATCGGGTTACTAAGCGCATTGCCGCACTTAGTAACCCGATGTTTACCATGGTTACCAGCGTAAACGTTAAAAAAACAAACACTACATACTTACCTTCAGCTGTCTGTCCTCAGGCGCTCTGCTTTCCTCTGCACTGTCAGCGCCGGTCAGCCGGAAAGCAGAGCGGTGACGTCACCGCTGTGCTTTCCGGCTGGCCGGCGCTGACCCAGGATGCAGGAGGAGTGCAGAGAAGCAGAGCGCCGGGGACAGACAGCTGAAGGTAAGTATGTACTGTTTATTTTTTTAACGTTTCCGCTGGTAACCAGGGGCCCTGCGCTTAGTAACCCGATGTTTACCCTGGTTACCAGTGAAGACATCGCTGGATCGGCGTCACACGCCGATTCAGCAGGAGATCCAGCGACGAAATAAAGTTCCGGACTTTCCTCAGCGACCAACGATCTCCCAGCAGGGGCCTGATCGTTGGTCACTGTCACACATAACGATTTCCTTAACGATATCGTTGCTACGTCACAAAAAGCAACGATATCGTTATGTGTAAGGTATTTTTAGGCGTCTGCTCTAATCCCATTCTCCTGCCTGATCCGACATCTTGTGTGGAGAGGAGACAACAGCACTGCAGCCAGGGAGTGTTTGCACCTAAATGATTTGGATGCTGCACAGTTCCTCTGCAGCGAAAGCCCATCAAAGATCAGATGGTGGCGTTTTACCACTTGACATTTATGCTAAACTCATAATATATTCTATACATGCTGGTTGTGACATTAGCTGCTTATATACGGATTGGAACCTTTCAAATGTCCCCCCAAAATAATATGGTAAGGGAATCCGTTATCCTTTCATCCCACGAGGCTTATTTCCAATTTCCTATTGTAATAAACATGTATGCTGAACAGAGCGCGCCTGGTTATGGAGTGAATTAGTTAAGTAAATAAGGCAGCACACTGCAGCGCTAGAACATACAAACTTGAAAAACGAAATTTGAACTGCATTACTGCACTAGAAATATGAAAAATGAGAGCTTTTAGCGCATAAAAATGGCCAATTTTATGTGTACCTGGTAGCCCCTTTATGGCATCTCTCTTATACCAGGTCCTACGCTTGCCTTACCTCGCTGAGAATAAACGTCTCCATCTGAATGGGTACATGTGAAACCTCTTCCTAGACCAAAATTCTCTCTCTCTGTGGAGGGGTATCGGACCTGCTGCAATTAAAACACCTGAAAGCTAGGAGGCGGAGTGCACGATCAGAAGGCTAGAGAATACATTTCAAAAACCTGACCGGCACATCCAAACATATTGAAATGGTTATGGAGTGAGGAACAAAAGATATTGGCTGATCTGACCCGTTCAGATGACCGGTCATCATCTCATGGAAAAGGCACAGATGCTAATACAGAGGGGGTTTCCTAAATTTCTCCATAGGAATGTCCATCCTGACTCCCAACAATGCCCAGTAAGTTACCACAACACTGCACATTCATTTCCGCCTTATGGTGATGGGACTGAGCTACGGTCTTAGGACAGGTTCACACGAATGTGTAAAAAAAATTGTTCAGTTTCATCCAGAAAAGATTTTTTTTTCGCACTTGACATCTGGCGCAGTCCGTTTTTTTGTTGTTTTTTTACAGCAGCTTTTAATCATTTACAAGACCAAGTACAGTGTCCTGTGTTGCAGAATTGTAATGTATCTGTACACATTGGATGCTATACTGTGGCATCCAATTTTTTCGCACCCATAGACTTGAATGGACGAGTCTCAACCGATTTACGCAGGAAACTAGTGCATGCTGCCATTAGTTTCACACGCCGATTGGCTCAGTGAAAAAAAAAAAGTTAACTTTCTACATTTTTTCCTGCGTTTAAGTATTGCTTATTCTGCTCTGTGTATAATAGGACAGGGGCAGACATGACAAGCTTCCGCCACCATACGGTTATCACTCATACACAGCTGTAGCGCGGTGCTCCGGCTCTTTACCTCTCTGGTCTGATCTGCATGATGGAGACTCCCGTCTTCTCATCTCCATTGAGTACTGTGTGGATTAAGGGAGCTGGACCTCGCCACCGGGGCAGGAGGCTGGGGTGTACATTCAGGATCCCACTGAAATAAGGTGGAAGAGTGAGAAACGTTCCAACCGATTCATCCGCTGTATTCATCACTGGAATTTACCTACTGGGGAAACTTTAAAATGAGATCTTCACTGAGGAGTCGCCCAAACGATGCCACCACGCCGACATCAAACTGGTCACAGGCGCCAATGTCCGGCCATTCATGGAAAGGAATCCCCTCGTCTGAGGCGTAATTGGTCACTGGAAGGCCTTTCGGCAATGAGGAGGGCAGCGAGACCACCTCCAGTCTGCCCACTACTTGCTCTTGTGCCTTGCTGCTTTGCCTATACAGGACATAGGAGAGAGCGGGTTAGTGACGCAGCCTATATTGTATTTGCTTACTACAAATATACATTAGTTTCATAGTTGCAGATTTTAAAGAATTTTCATTTTTGTTGCAGATTTTACGCCTTTTAGTGTCACAGGGGTGAAATCTTGTGCAACTCCTAAGTTACAGATGCAGATTTTGCCATTTTATTTGCACGTGGATTTTTCAGACTAAATATTCAACATCTTGAAACAATTCTGGGCTTTTGTTTTTGCAGTTTTTGTAAAGGGCAATTTTTGATAGTGGTGTCAAATTTAAAGGGGTTGTCCTGTCTCATAAGAAAAATCTGCAGTCAGTATGATTCCACTATATTCCCCTGTGCGAGAGGGCGGTCACATGACCCCATGTAGGCGATATACATGGTCAAGTGCCAACTAGACCCCTCTCAATCCTCTTCTATTGAAAGGAGCTGATGAGAATAGTAAATGGCATGCATATGGTCGTTCATCCACATGGGGAACACGGGAAACATTGTGACTGCAGACTTTTCTTGCGAGTTCAGATAACCCCTTTAAATTTGACTATCGTATCAATAGTAGCAAATAAAAAAGCCCTATTCACAAAAAATACGAAAAAACTTTTTGAAACTAATTTTCTGACCTTGTGATATGGATGACCTATCATTAGAACAGTCATATAAAATATAATGCACGTCACTCTGTAACCAGGAGGTGCCCGGAGAGGGATACCACTCCCTTGTATGTATAAATCAAAAAAATCCGGCACTCAAAATCGTCTGCAAAAAAGTTTTATTCCAGTGCAATCCCAAATTTATATATAACGTTTCGGTCTGTAACTTAGACCTTCCTCAGACTAGGATTGAAAAACATAAAAAACAGTCAAAATCAAACAGTAAATAAATACATGCCTTCAATTCAAGCAAAAAAGCAACGTCCTGATTTAAACATACAATATCACATGAGAAAGACATGCAATAAAATATATTCTAACATATAGCAAACCTAGGAACAGTTTCAACCCATGACGTATGTGGGCAAAGTTGTAACATTGTTTATTCAAATAGAATTGTGCATAAATAGAACAACTATAACATTCCTAGGTCCATAAGATAATATATAAACAGATACATTGTACCAAAAATGGCCATCATAGACACTTCTATACGACATCCAAGAAAGTGTGATGTAAGCAATGCGAACAATGTCCTCTAGGATCATAATAAAGTATGATATCTACCTAAGGGTTTCATGGAGATAAAAAAATCAAAAGAAAAAGTATAAAATATGCGAAAAAATGAAAAATAAAAAATATATGGAAAAATGAAAAAATGAAAAAATTGAGAACGTGCACCTAAAACGGGGGCATCGTAAGATGAGAGAAAGAAAACAAAATACCAGCAACCATATTTGGGACAAAAACAGATGCTTTAATAAAACAAACACAGTCTGAAAAATGACAAAAAATATGCATAAATAGAGTGCTGCAATAATGCTGGCAGGATGACTGCAGGGTAAGAAAAAATCCAATAAGATGTGTGCATGAAAGTACTAAATAAAAGAGACAAGTTCCCCGCAATTATGACAGCACCAAAACAGTTTCTAGTGAGAGGACACTACATCCCAGAGGGGACAATAGGCACGGGCGCTTACCGGATTGCTGCAGAGTAAAAGGAATCAGAAGTACAGCGCGTGGTAAAGGATAAGCTCCTGCTAATGATGGCGCTGACCAGTAGCCGTCAAATGGAGCTATAAATAACCAGTGGGAGAGTGTCTCCTGCACCCGTAGTTGTGGAAGTGACGTGGCTCACCCGTGTTTTTTTCTTACCCTGCAGCCATCCTGCCAGCATTATTGCAGCACTCTATTTATGCATATTTTTTGTCATTTTTCAGACTGTGTTTGTTTTTTTAAAGCATCTGTTTTTGTCCCAAATATGGTTGCTGGTATTTTGTTTTCTTTCTCTCATCTTACGATGCCCCCGTTTTAGGTGCACGTTCTCAATTTTTTCATTTTTTCATATATTTTTTATTTTTCATTTTTTCGCATATTTTATACTTTTTCTTTTGATTTTTTTATCTCCATGAAACCCTTAGGTAGATATCATACTTTATTATGATCCTAGAGGACATTGTTCGCATTGCTTACATCACACTTTCTTGGATGTCGTATAGAAGTGTCTATGATGGCCATTTTTGGTACAATGTATCTGTTTATATATTATCTTATGGACCTAGGAATGTTATAGTTGTTCTATTTATGCACAATTCTATTTGAATAAACAATGTTACAACTTTGCCCACATACGTCATGGGTTGAAACTGTTCCTAGGTTTGCTATATGTTAGAATATATTTTATTGCATGTCTTTCTCATGTGATATTGTATGTTTAAATCAGGACGTTGCTTTTTTGCTTGAATTGAAGGCATGCATTTATTTACTGTTTAATTTTGACTGTTTTTTATGTTTTTCAATCCTAGTCTGAGGAAGGTCTAAGTTACAGACCGAAACGTTATATATAAATTTGGGATTGCACTGGAATAAAACTTTTTTGCAGACGATTTTGAGTGCCGGATTTTTTTGATTTATCATTGGAACAGATCATCAATATCAGAACAGTGAGGGTCAGACACCAGGGACCCCCACCCTGATGAAAACAAAGTGCAACAGAACGCAGGTGTTCACTTTACTTTGTGACGACTGTTGTTAGGAGCTGCAGCTCGGCTCATACTGGAAAGAATAATCGATATGTAGAAATGACCCTCATCAAGTATCAAAAAACCTGTTTTCCGGTGGCACCAACTATACAATAAATAACCCTCACTCCTATTTAGGCTGACTACCTGATCAGGGAATATCATCTACTCTGCTGGGAAAAGATTTACAGTGTTATCCTTTTATCATGAAAAAGACTTTCTATCCTGACATTTTACCGCCACTATGCCAGGAACCCCACTAGGGGGGCTGTGCTTGATCCTGATTCCCATTGTCGTAGATGTGAAGTATGATTGGGATCCCGTGCACAATGAATCTAAAGGCAAAAAGAAAGGAGCTACTCATGAGAATGCACACCACAGGGCTAATAAAGAATAATATTCAAAATATAAACACAGGAATTTTATTAGCAAACAACAACTTCAAAGACATAAAACATAATTAAAAACAATGGTACATGGTCCACATATGGGTATTACATGTATAATACACATATCCACAATACAAATCTGCACAACCTTATTTATAATGGGAGACCAACCCTCTGGCTCATGGAACTAAATGTAAAAAGTGGGCAAGAATGCACATCCCTATGGCGTATATGACTCAAAATAGAAGGGGACGCCCGCCGAAACCAGGGGAATCTTCCCCTGACGAAGCCCTCTTCTGTAGGGCGATACGCGTTGGGCTGTGTCTCTTGGCCCGTGTCTCTTGGCCCATACTTGTCTTTCCCCCCGGGACGGTGTTTCCTCTTCCTCTCGCCTTGGCTACGTGGGTATTGCCACACCTTGGTTGCCTTATTTTGGGCATGGGGTGTGTTTAAACTTCATACCGTGTCGCTGTCTCCAGCTTTTAGTCTGGAACAGCTTTTGAGCCACCACACTTGGGTGGTCTCCCCCTGCAAACGTTTCATTTAGGGGTCATCCCCTGGTTTCGGCGGGCATCCCCTTCTATTTTGGGTCATATACGCCATAGGGATGTGCATTCTTGCCCACTTTTTACATTTAGTTCCATGAGCCAGAGGGTTGGTCTCCCATTATAAATAAGGTTGTGCAGATTTGTATTATGGATATGTGTATTATACATGTAATACCCATATGTGGACCAAGTGTACCATGTACCATTGTTTTTATGTTTTATGTCTTTGAAGTTGTTGTTTGCTAATAAAATTCCTGTGTTTATATTTTGAATATTATTCTTTATTAGCCCTGTGGTGTGCATTCTCATGAGTAGCTCCTTTCTTTTTGCCTTTAGACTTATGATACTGGCTGCTTGTTTGCACCCCGATTGGTACTTAATAATATTTGGTATTGGTAGTGCGCTCTACACTCCCCATTTTGCCCGTGCACAATGAACGCACCGTCCGTAATAGAGATCTATGGTAGGGAAATATTCTCCCATGGGTGTTACTGAACAAGTTATTATTGCTTCTATGCCAAGCAGAAGTTATGGAGAAACCTACAGGCCATAATGGATTTTATACAGCATCATCTGTCTACTACATATATTATTGATCACCCGAACTAATTCTGCAAAACATCCCAAAATGAAATTTTATTGATCTTGTTATAATGTTTTGTGCATGATAAACATAGAAAGTTATTTCTACATATCAGATTATTCATGATTTATATTGACTCATGGTCACATATAAGGCCAAATAGGTTAAATCATATAGAAATGAATAGGTCTCCCTCTCCTCTGGCATTTTCCCCTCCTCCTTCAAACACTCTGTCATTACTCCATTACTAAAGAAACCCACCCTCGACCCATCCTGCACAAATAACTACAGACCGGTCTCCAATCTCCCCTTCATCTCTAAACTCTTGGAGCGCCTGATATACTCCCACCTTACCCGTCACCTCTCCACTCACTCCCTCCTAGACCCTTCACAGTCCGGCTTCCGCCCCCTACATTCGACAGAAACTGCACTCAAAGTGACCAATGACCTTCTGACAGCAAAACGTCATGGTGACCACTCTCTGCTCATTCTTCTCGATCTTTCTGCAGCTTTCGACACTGTTGACCACCCTCTCTTAATCTCTAGGCTCCAGTCACTAGGCATTAAGGACATTGCTCTCTCCTGGTTCTCCTCCTATCTTTCTGACCGCTCCTTCAGTGTTCTGTCCTCTGGCTCCACTTCATCTCCTCTTCCTCTCACTGTTGGGATACCTCATGGCTCAGTCCTTGGCCCCCTTCTCTTCTCTCTCTACACGGCCCCAATTGGACAGAACATCAGCAGATTTGGCTTTCAGTACCATCTTTATGCTGATGACACACACTTATACACATCATCCCCTGACCTTACCCCCGCTGTACTACAGAACACCACTGACTGTCTGTCCGCAGTCTACAACATCATGTCCGCTCTATCTGAAACTCAACCTCTCCAAAACTGAACTTCTTCTGCTCCCGCCATCTACTAACCTCCCTAAATCTGACATTTCCCTCTCCGTGGATGGCACCATAATAACACAGCAGGTGCGCTGTCTGGGTGTTATGTTTTACTCCGATCTCTCCTTCACATCCCATATACAATCTCTTGCCCGCTCGTGCTGCTTACACCTAAAGAACATCTCTAGAATCCGCCCTTTTCTCACTATGGAAACAACAAAAACCCTCACTGTCGCCCTGATCCACTCCCGCCTGGACTACTGCAATGCTCTATTAATCGGCCTCCCCCTCACTCGACTCTCCCCTCTCCAGACCATCCTTAATACAGCAGCCAGGGTCGTACATCTGGCTAATTGTTACTCGGACGCGTCCGCTCTTCGCCAGTCGTTACACTGGCTGCCCATTCATTACAGGATACAATTCAAAGTACTTGTTCTCACCCACAAAGCTCTCCACAGTGCGGCACCCCCTTACATCTTCTCCCTCATTTCTGTCTATCGGCCTAACCGACCGCTGCGCTCTGCAAATGACTTTCGACTAACCTCTGCACCAATCCGTACCTCCCACTCCCGACTCCAAGACTTCTCCCGCGCTGCGCCAATCCTCTGGAATGCTCTACCCCAAGATATTAGGACCATCCACAATTTGCATAGTTTAAGGCGCTCCCTCAAAACACATTTGTTCAGAGCGGCCTACCACGTTTACTAATCAAAGTCATTTTATGTTTGTGTGTGTGTAGCCCATTCACTATCTCCATCTACCCCCCCCCCCACCCCCTGAAGATGGCTGGACCATCATTGTAAATACATCATTGTAAATACACACCTGTACTTTGTATCTCCCCCACCTCATTGTAGATTGTAAGCTCTCACGAGCAGGGTCGTCTTATTTCGCTTTAATTATTGTATGGTTAATGTTGTTACTTATGACTTTTGTGTTTGAAACTGTTAAACTGTAAAGCGCTGCGGAATATGTTGGCGCTATATAAATAAAGATTATTATTATTATTATAGGAGCAAAGTTGCAGTTCTCGCCCCCAGACATTACAGCCATTCTGCTATGCTGTTTAAGTCATCAGGTGCAGAGCGGCGGGTGGAGGTCACCAATATCACAAGGAAGAGCCGCCCCTTTAAGATAAGAGCATTCTTTATGTTAACATACACCCCAGCAAGAAGTTTCACATTATCAGCTCAGAACTGACCCCACTGCACTGGCCCCGGTCTGGCCACCTCTGTACACCTGCACCGACCCCGTTACAGCCACCTCTGTACACCTGCGCCGACCCTAGTACAGCCACCTCTGTACACCTGCGCCGACCCTAGTACAGCCACCTCTGTACACCTGCGCTGGCCCCTGTCCGGCCGCCTCTGTACACCTGCACCGACCCCGTTACAGCCGCCTCTGTACACCTGCGCCGACCCCAGTACAGCTGCCTCTGTACACCTGCGCCGGCCCCTGTCCGGCCGCCTCTGTACACCTGCGCCGACCCCTGTCCGGCCGCCTCTGTACACCTGCGCCGACCCCTGTCCGGCCGCCTCTGTACACCTGCGCCGACCCCTGCCTGGCCGCCTCTGTACACCTGCGCAGGCCATGGTCCGGCCGCCTCTGTACACCTGCGCAGGCCCCGATCCGGCCGCCTCTGTACACCTGCGCCGGCCCCTGTCCGGCCGCCTCTGTACACCTGCGCCGACCCCTGTCCGGCCGCCTCTGTACACCTGCGCCGACCCCTGTCCGGCCGCCTCTGTACACCTGCGCCGACCCCTGTCCGGCCGCCTCTGTACACCTACGCCGACCCCTGTCCGGCCGCCTCTGTACACCTGCGCTGACCCCTGTCCGGCCGCCTCTGTACACCTGCGCCGACCCCTGCCTGGCCGCCTTTGTACACCTGCGCAGGCCATGGTCCGGCCGCCTCTGTACACCTGCGCAGGCCCCGATCCGGCCGCCTCTGTACACCTGCGCAGGCCCCGGTCCGGCTGCCTCTTTACACCTACGCAGACCTCAGTATAGCCACCTCCAGGCCTGCACTGGCCAAAATATAGATGAGTCTGTACCTGGGTATAGTTGCCTCCGTACCTATGCCGACCCTGCTAAGGCGACCTCTGTACCTATGCCGACCCTGGTACGGCCACCTCTGTACCTACGCCGACCCTGCTACGGCCACCTCTGCACCTACGCCGACCCTGCTACGGCCACCTCTGCACCTACGCCGACCCTGCTACGGCCACCTCTGCACCTACGCCGACCCTGCTACGGCCACCTCTGTACCTATGCCGACCCTGCTACGGCCACCTCTGTACCTATGCCGACCCTGCTACGGCCACCTCTGTACCTATGCCGACCCTGCTACGGCCACCTCTGCACCTACGCCGACCCTGCTACGGCCACCTCTGCACCTATGCCGACCCTGCTACGGCCACCTCTGTACCTCTGCCGACCCTGCTACGGCCACCTCTGTACCTATGCCGACCCTGCTACGGCCACCTCTGTACCTATGCCGACCATGCTACGGCCACCTCTGCACCTACGCCGACCCTGCTACGGCCACCTCTGTACCTACGCCGACCCTGCTACGGCCACCTCTGCACCTACGCCGACCCTGCTACGGCCACCTCTGTACCTACGCCGACCCTGCTACGGCCACCTCTGTACCTACGCCGACCATGCTACGGCCACCTCTGCACCTACGCCGACCCTGCTACGGCCACCTCTGTACCTACGCCGACCCTGCTACGGCCACCTCTGTACCTATGCCGACCCTGCTACGGCCACCTCTGTACCTATGCCGACCATGCTACGGCCACCTCTGCACCTACGCCGACCCTGCTACGGCCACCTCTGTACCTACGCCGACCCTGCTACGGCCACCTCTGTACCTACGCCGACCCTGCTACGGCCACCTCTGCACCTACGCCGACCCTGCTACGGCCACCTCTGTACCTACGCCGACCCTGCTACGGCCACCTCTGTACCTACGCCGACCCTGCTACGGCCACCTCTGTACCTACGCCGACCCTGCTACGGCCACCTCTGCACCTATGCCGACCCTGCTACCGCCACCTCTGTACCTGCACTTGTTCAGAATCTTCAGACTTTCCAGAGCAAATTCATCAGTTCCATAGAACATGACGTTCCACGGGGGGCGTGTCCGACCACAGCAGTCACTGACTGACGGCCCGCCGCCACTGGTGTACAGCCTCACGTGACCGCGGCCAGTGCCCTGCAGGAGCCGCCCATAGTCTGCACGTGGGCTCAGTGCTCGAGTCTGGTCACCGGACAGTGCTGAGCGCTTCTCACGGTCACATCTCCAGACGCCGGGCGTTCTCCATGACGCTGCACCCCCCATGATCACAGGCGGACCCTTCATGTCGCCTCCGCTTATCTCACGTCCGTTCACTATTCCCCATATGCGAGTCCTGGAGGTCCGGACATCCAGCAGCCGGGACAGCGCTCTCCCGGGCGGGGGACAGAGGCCCATAATCCCGGGTTTTCGCTGTACATTCACATAACAGTCCCTTCACCCTTCCGTGTCACCGCATCCCCTGGGCGCAGCCATGTTTACTGTGTGGGGCGCGGGTGAAACGTTTCCGGCAGGAACAACAGCGGTAGTCAGTAAGGTTCCTAGGCAGTGAGAGTCATTGGCACACACTAAGGAACGCTCTAATGTTCGGGAATCGGGACTGCTTTCTCTCCATTAATAGCTCATTCTCATTCTTGGCCGTTTTCATTTCAGCCCTTTCAGTGCTGCACTCCTGTCATTATAGGTTTCAGCAGTGTTTACCCTGGGTAAATGCTAGAGTGTATGGGCTCCTTCCAGGTGTGACGTCATTTCCGGGGGCGTGTCCTATCGGGAGGGGGCGTGTTTTCAGTCACATCATGAAGGCGGCAAAGCAAAGCAGCATGATTCTAGCTTGTGGACGCCATGGCACATGGAGGTTAGTGGTTTCAGGGTGAAAAAATGCTACTTGCTGCTCGCTATTGGGGGGAGGCTGTGTGGTGGGCGACCTGCTTGTCTGTGTGGGGGGCACCGCTGCTACTGTTGGGGACCCCCGTAGTGGGCTTTGTGGGGGGGGGCACCGCTGCTGTTGTGGGGGACCCCCGTGGTGGGGGGGGGGGGGCGCTGCTGCTGCTGTGGGGGACCCCCGTGGTGGGGGGGGGCACCGCTGCTGCTGTGGGGGACCCCTGTGGTGGGGGGGGGCACCGCTGCTGCTGTGGGGGACCCCCGTGGTGGGCTTTGTGGGGGGCACCGCTGCTGCTGTGGGGGACCCCTGTGGTGTGCTTTGTGGGGGGGGGCACCGCTGCTGCTGTGGGGGACCCCCGTGGTGGGGGGGACCGCTGCTGCTGTGGGGGACCCCCGTGGTGGGCTGTTGTGGGGGGCACCTGCTGCTGCTGGCTATTGTGGTGGGACCCCTGTGGTGGGATTTTGGGGGGCACCTGCTGACTATTGTGGGGGACCCCTGTGGTTGGATTTTGGGGGGCACCTGCTGGCTGTTGGGGGGGACCCCTGTGGTGGGGTTTGGAGGTGACCTGCTGCTTACGGGGTGGACCCCTTTTAGTGGGGGAGACCTGTGGTGGGGTTTGAGGGTGACATGCTTGTGGTTCGGTTTGGGGGGGGTGTGACCTGTCTATTGGGGGGGACCCCTGTGGTGGGATTTGAGGGCTATCTGCTTGTGGGATGTGGGGGGAGACCTGCTGCAGGCTATTGGGGGACCCCTGTGGTGGGATGTGGTGGGACGTGGGGAGGCTTGTGCTGGGTGGGGTGTCTGCGTCTGATGGGGGGGGTGTGCTGGATGGGGGGGTCCACATCCTGTGGGGGTTTGGCCGTCCGGTGGGGGTTTATTATTGGGTGGGCGTGGTGTACGATGGGAGTAATGCTTGGAGGAGGGGTGGACGTCCGATGGGGGTTTATGCTGGGTGGTTAAGCTGGGGTGGCATCCGATTGGGGGGTGTCTGATGGGATTTATGGTTGGGGGCAGGGGGCGTCATATGGGGATTTACGCTTGTGGGAGGGAATGTCTGGTGGGCTTTGGGTTTATCCTGTGGGGTCCGCTGGTTAATGTGAGGTGGAGGTTTCTGACTGGGGGAGCGAGGTTATGCTGTGTGGCCTTCTGGTTGATGTGGGGGAGCTAATGCTTCATTGGGGTACACAAAAAAAATGGGTGTATGCTGCTTATGCTATGCAAAAAATTTTTTAGGTATTTCCTGTAGAGGAGGGTACACCACCAACTAGCACGAAGCTAATCCGTTTTAACTTAATGTCAGTAGGAGGAAGACATGGGTCTGGACCGCCCAGCCCAGTTTAGGCCTTAGGTTTTGGGAGGTTTTTTTATTAACGATTTTTCTCTTTAATTTTTTTTTTTCTTCCCAGATATGGCTTTTGAGGGCGACAGTGGAATTGTCACTCTAATCTCCCACCTAGAATTGTCACTACCATATCATCTGTGGTCTACGAGGCAAGGCCCTAACACATCAAGAGTGTTTGGGGTTCCCCGGAGGACCGTTCATGCCACGAATCGCCCTACCCTCTCGCCTCTCTGCGTCCAGGTTATTCCATGCCCATCTTCATCATCGCTCTGCGAAAAAGGATTTGTGATCTTAAGGACTGGTATATCCTACAAGGCAGTAAGGGGGCTACTTTAAAAAAAAAAAAAACACAGGACAAATATGTCCTAGTTTTCCCCTGAGCAATGTGGACGTCTCCTGAGGAAACCTTCCTATTCATGCAGCCTCCACGTTTTCCAGAGGCTCCTGTGACCTTAGTAACATAGTAACATAGTTAGTAAGGCCGAAAAAAGACATTTGTCCATCCAGTTCAGCCTATATTCCATTATAATAAATCCCCAGATCTACGTCCTTCTACAGAACCTAATTGTATGATACAATATTGTTCTGCTCCAGGAAGACATCCAGGCCTCTCTTGAACCCCCCGACTGAGTTCGCCATCACCACCTCCTCAGGCAAGCAATTCCAGATTCTCACTGCCCTAACAGTAAAGAATCCTCTTCTATGTTGGTGGAAAAACCTTCTCTCCTCCAGACGCAAAGAATGCCCCCTTGTGCCCGTCACCTTCCTTGGTATAAACAGATCCTCAGCGAGATATTTGTATTGTCCCCTCATATACTTATACATGGTTATTAGATCGCCCCTCAGTCGTCTTTTTTCTAGACTAAATAATCCTAATTTCGCTAATCTATCTGGGTATTGTAGTTCTCCCATCCCCTTTATTAATTTTGTTGCCCTCCTTTGTACTCTCTCTAGTTCCATTATATCCTTCCTGAGCACCGGTGCCCAAAACTGGACACAGTACTCCATGTGCGGTCTAACTAGGGATTTGTACAGAGGCAGTATAATGCTCTCATCATGTGTATCCAGACCTCTTTTAATGCACCCCATGATCCTGTTTGCCTTGGCAGCTGCTGCCTGGCACTGGCTGCTCCAGGTAAGTTTATCATTAACTAGGATCCCCAAGTCCTTCTCCCTGTCAGATTTACCCAGTGGTTTCCCGTTCAGTGTGTAATGGTGATATTGATTCCCTCTTCCCATGTGTATAACCTTACATTTATCATTGTTAAACCTCATCTGCCACCTTTCAGCCCAAGTTTCCAACTTATCCAGATCCATCTGTAGCAGAATACTATCTTCTCTTGTATTAACTGCTTTACATAGTTTTGTATCATCTGCAAATATCGATATTTTACTGTGTAAACCTTCTACCAGATCATTAATGAATATGTTGAAGAGAACAGGTCCCAATACTGACCCCTGCGGTACCCCACTGGTCACAGCGACCCAGTTAGAGACTATACCATTTATAACCACCCTCTGCTTTCTATCACTAAGCCAGTTACTAACCCATTTACACACATTTTCCCCCAGACCAAGCATTCTCATTTTGTGTACCAACCTCTTGTGCGGCACGGTATCAAACGCTTTGGAAAAATCGAGATATACCACGTCCAATGACTCACCGTGGTCCCGTCTATAGCTTACCTCTTCATAAAAACTGATTAGATTGGTTTGACAGGAGCGATTTCTCATAAACCCATGCTGATATGGAGTTAAACAGTTATTCTCATTGAGATAATCCAGAATAACATCCCTCAGAAACCCTTCAAATATTTTACCAACAATAGAGGTTAGACTTACTGGCCTATAATTTCCAGGTTCACTTTTAGAGCCCTTTTTGAATATTGCCACCACATTTGCTATGCGCCAATCCTGCGGAACAGACCCTGTCGCTATAGAGTCCCTAAAAATAAGAAATAATGGTTTATCTATTACATTACTTAGTTCTCTTAGTACTCGTGGGTGTATGCCATCCGGACCCGGAGATTTATCTATTTTAATCTTATTTAGCCGGTTTCGCACCTCTTCTTGGGTTAGATTGGTGACCCTTAATATAGGGTTTTCATTGTTTCTTGGGATTTCACCTAGCATTTCATTTTCCACCGTGAATACCGTGGAGAAGAAGGTGTTTAATATGTTAGCTTTTTCCTCGTCATCTACAACCATTCTTTCCTCACTATTTTTTAAGGGGCCTACATTTTCAGTTTTTATTCTTTTACTATTGATATAGTTGAAGAACAGTTTGGGATTAGTTTTACTCTCCTTAGCAATGTGCTTCTCTGTTTCCTTTTTGGCAGCTTTAATTAGTTTTTTAGATAAAGTATTTTTCTCCCTATAGTTTTTTAGAGCTTCAATGGTGCCATCCTGCTTTAGTAGTGCAAATGCTTTCTTTTTACTGTTAATTGCCTGTCTTACTTCTTTGTTTAGCCACATTGGGTTTTTCCTATTTCTAGTCCTTTTATTCCCACAAGGTATAAACCGCTTACACTGCCTATTTAGGATGTTCTTAAACATTTCCCATTTATTATCTGTATTCTTATTTCTGAGGATATTGTCCCAGCCTACCAGATTAAGGGCATCTCTAAGCTGGTCAAACTTTGCCTTCCTAAAGTTCAGTGTTTTTGTGACTCCCTGACAAGTCCCCCTAGTGAAAGACAGGTGAAACTGTACAATATTGTGGTCGCTATTTCCTAGATGCCCGACCACCTGCAGATTTGTTATTCTGTCAGGTCTATTAGATAGTATTAGGTCTAAAAGTGCTGCTCCTCTGGTTGGATTCTGCACCAATTGTGAAAGATAATTTTTCTTGGTTATTAGCAGAAACCTGTTGCCTTTATGGGTTTCACAGGTTTCTGTTTCCCAGTTAATATCCGGGTAGTTAAAGTCCCCCATAACCAGGACCTCATTATGGGTTGCAGCTTCATCTATCTGCTTTAGAAGTAGACTTTCCATGGTTTCTGTTATATTTGGGGGTTTGTAACAGACCCCAATGAGAATTTTGTTACCATTTTTCCCTCCATGAATTTCGACCCATATGGACTCAACATCCTCATTTCCTTCGCTAATATCCTCCCTTAAAGTGGACTTTAGACAAGACTTTACATAGAGACAAACCCCTCCTCCTCTCCGATTTTTACGATCCTTTCTAAACAGACTGTAACCCTGTAAGTTAACTGCCCAGTCATAGCTTTCATCTAACCATGTCTCGGTTATTCCCACTATGTCAGTTACCTGTAGATATTTCTGCTTCTAGTTCTTCCATCTTGTTTGTCAGGCTTCTGGCGTTTGCAAGCATGCAGTTTAGAGGATTTTGTTTTGTTCCAATCTCCTCGCTGTGGATTGTTTTAGAAATGTTCTTACCTCCCTTCTGAGTTTGTTTTCCTTGCTCTTAAAATATCCAGGCTTTGGTCTAGGCCTTCTCTGGTGGCCGGTCCACACCGCCAGCGCCCTGAACAGTCATGCACGTCAACTTTCTAGTGCGTCCTACTTTTCACCTATCAGTTTAAGAGTACTTCGCTTCTGCAACAGAGGTCTAAAGTCTGCCTCCCAAGAGATCTGTTCAAATTTGGTTGTTTTGGAAATGTTCTGTTCAAAAAAAAAAAAAACGAGGGGACAACTCTCTGACCCGCCAGGAAAAGACGAGACCTTCCTTTAGGCCAGCTCCCTCCTGGCATCCATGAACCCACCAGCACTGGTCTGCTAGGCTTGGATCTAGCAGACTCTCTTCGACATGATGGGGCATTCCCACCTTGGATGTTTCTCAGGATCGGCTGCCGTGTCCTTCACAATTCAAGGCCGGTATTCTGATCTCTGGTCCGGGACACCGAAACCTCAGACACCGGAGGCAGGTCCGGGGGGGGGCTTCAGAGCCGCATACCCTACCGACAGTCCTGCCCACATGCACCAACAGCATATTACATTTTTACAATACTTTAGAAATGCATAAAATGAAACAAGCAAAGGCATAAAATGAAACAAGGAAAGGCATAAAGTTTTTCTATGCAAAAAAAGGCAGTTTTATAAAATTAGAAATATTTCTATATCTAATGTTAAAATGATATTTATCCAGTATTTCTATAAGTAAAAGTCTGAGATTTCTCTAGTCACCTTCCACGACAGCCACTTCGGAGGTTGTCTTCCCCGCCCTAATAGGGGACAGGAACACAAGAGGTTAAATACCCCTCCCCTTCCTGCACCGCCAGTGTTTTCCTGTCCCCTATGGGGCATGAAGAGTTTCTGAAGGGGCTGCCGTGGCCGGCGACGGAGCTCCACTTACCCAGAAGCCGGGCGGCATGAAGGTCGGGTTTCCCTCCTTGATAATGCCGCTCCCGTCTCCTCTCTTCGGAGCGACTCGGGACCCTCCCGCCCCTCCGGCGCTCCCTTTGGGGGCAATGCGGGGCGGTGATGTGCTTGCCGGGGGCCTCCTGCAGCCCCCCGGTTCCCTCCTCCACAGCTGCAGCGCTGGAGGTGGCGCGCGTCCCGGGCTGGGGCCGGAGAGCCTGATGACTTCCGGGTTAAAGCGCGCCACTTCCGGTTCAACCAGGAAGCGTGCCATGGAGCGCACGCCGGCCGGCAATGGCGTCCAGCAGCAGAAGCACGCCATACAAACAGCGTCGGGGGCATTCTTGGACCTACCCCAATCGGGCCACACGTGGGGGGAGGAGCACTGCACGCTGGACCACCGATCCTTATAAAAAGATCCGGGTAGCAAGGTAAGCTGTCTGACTGTTAGCAACCTGACGGACATGGACAGTGACAGACCCCCTTGCTCTGCATCTGCAGATGCCAGCGTTCCCCCTCCTACCAAAGTAAGTAGCAGGTGTTGGGCCCAGCTATCCCCTATATACATATGTGCTTTTATGTATATATGTATATATAGATATTCCTCTAAGTGGCTTAGCAAACCCTCTCTCTCTCTCTCTTAGGGAGAAAAGGTTTCCGACCCTAAAAAGTCAAGCCGCAAATGCAAAGTGTGTACGGCCAAACTCCCATCAACATACGGGAAAAAGCTCTGCCAATCCTGTACGGATGAGGTCCTGCGCGCCGAACAACCCTCGCTGTTGGATAGCATTAGATCCCTCATTAAAGATGAGGTCCATTCTTCTATGGCTACCTTCTCGCAGATGTCGGTGCCTCAGCCACCCCCTCCAAAAAAGAGGAAAAAAGCCCCAGTAGAATCCGACCCGGACTCGGGAGAAATCCAGTCCTCAGGTTCAGAGGATAACTGGGAAAACGAAGGCTCCACTTCTACCCCCACCTGTAGATCAGAAAACAAAAAATATTATTTTAGTTCTGAGGACATGAGTGAACTAATCGGTTTAGTAAGAAGCACCATGGGGGTAGAGGATCAAGAAGTTACACTCACAGTACATGATGAGATGTTTGAGGGTCTGAAACGCAAAGACCAAAAAGGGTTCCCGGTGCATATGAACTTACGAGATCTAATTCTGCATGAATGGGACCTCCCTGAAAAAGGTCTGACTATACCATCGGAACTGAAAAACCGGTACCCATTAGATGGGGATAACTCCTTATGGGAGACCCCGAAAGTAGATGTTCAGGTGTCTAGGGTAACTAAAAAAACTGCCCTCCCCTTTGAGGACTCTTCGCAACTCAAGGATCCGATGGATCGTAAAATAGAGAGTTTATTAAAAAAGTCCTGGGACACCTCCACAAATCTGCTAAAATCTAATATAGCCTCTACTTGCGTGGCCAGATCTCTATTTATCTGGTTACGCAAACTTGAGGATCACTTGACTCAAGGCACCCCAAGAGAGGAGATTTTAGACTCCCTACCCTTACTACAAAAAGCTACAGGGTTCCTAGCCGATGCATCTGCTGAATCGGTTCGAGTAGCCGCGAAAGCTGCTGTTCTCTCTAACTCGTCCAGGAGAGCACTCTGGATAAAATCCTGGGGAGGCGATTTTGTCTCCAAGTCCAAATTATGTAGCCTACCCTTTCAGGGTCATAATGTATTTGGACCCGTCCTGGACGATATTTTGGATAAGGCGGCAGATAAAAAGAAATCTCTCCCTGAGCAAAAGACCCCAAAAAAAACGCTTTTTTCGTCCCTCCCGTGATCAAACCTCACAGAGAGGAAAAGGCAAAACGGGAAGATGGAGTTATCCTAAGGGAGGCAGGGGAAAAAATATCCTGGCCCCTCAGGCCCAGCAAACCCCAGATAAACAATGACTGTACTCCGGTCGGGGGTCGACTCTCACGATTTTTCACCGAGTGGCAAAACATCTCCACAAATCAGTGGGTCCTTCGTACCATTCAAGAAGGATTAAAAATAGAATTCGTGAGACCACCCCCACATTGCGTAAAGATAACCTCCCTTCAAAACCCAGATCTCCAAAACTCCTTGTTACAAGATCTACAAAAATTAATACAATCAAATGTGATTTCTCAGGTGCCGAAGTTAGAGGAAGGACGTGGTCATTATTCACGCCTTTTTCTAATAACCAAGCCGTCGGGGAAGAACAGAATTATCATAAATCTGAAACCCTTAAACGATTCTGTCCGATACAGGAGATTCAAAATGGAGACAGTCAAATCCGTGATTCCCCTCATCGGTCAGGGTTGGATGATGGCGACTGTGGACCTGAGGGATGCGTACTACCATGTGCCAATCCATCCAGAGCACAGGAAATTCCTCAGGTTCGCAGTCTCCAAGGGTCACCAAATCAAACATTTTCAGTTCAATGTTCTCCCCTTCGGCATCTCTTCGGCCCCTCGGGTCTTCACAAAGATTATGGCAGAAGCGATAATCTTCATCCGTCAGCAGGGAATATGCATAGTCCCGTATCTAGACGACCTGCTTATCATGGCTCCATCTGCCTCCCGTCTGGAAACAGACGTATCAAAGTCCCTAGAGATATTACAAACCCTGGGTTGGATCCCAAATCTGGAGAAATCGGAGGTCCATCCCTCCACAAGAAGAAAATTCCTGGGGGTGCTACTGGACTCGGATGTAAGAACATCTTTTCTACCCAAAGATCATCAAATCAACCTTGTCCGCAAGGTAACCAAATTCAGAGGCCAGCGTGCACCGACCCTCAGAGAATCGATGTCTGTACTAGGGTCCCTGACCGCATGTATACAATCGGTTTCCTGGGCCCAGGCTCACACACGAACTCTCCAGACTTATGTTCTCCTACATTCCAGGAGACGACAGACTCCATTGAATCAGAAGATTCTTCTCCCTGGCCATGTGAAATCGGCGCTAAAATGGTGGCTAGATTATCAAAATCTCCAGAGAGGGGTCAGCTGGGACCACCTTCCCCTAAAAACACTCCGCTCAGATGCCAGCAAAAGAGGCTGGGGTGCGGTGGTAGAGGGTTTCCACTTTCAGGGACAATGGACATCGGACATCAGCAGCAGCTCCTCGAATCTAAGAGAATTGAAAGCTGTGGAGGAGGCCCTAAAGGCATCATCAGCACTGATCAAAAATCATCACGTTCGTATTTACTCGGACAATATGACCACAGTGGCCTATCTACGACATCAGGGGGGGACAAAGTATGCCTCTCTAAAAGAAGTGGCCACAAGAATATTCTTCTGGGCAGAGAGGAACCTTCTATCGGTCACAGCAGTACATCTGAGGGGATTGGACAACACTCAGGCGGATTTCCTCAGCAGGAAAGACGTTCATCCGGGAGAGTGGTCCCTAAACCAAGCAGTATTTCAGTCCCTAGCCGAAAAATGGGGTACTCCAGAGGTGGATTTATTCGCCAACAGGCAAAATGCGAAGGTGGAAACATTTTTCTCCCTTCATTACAAAGACAAGGCACAGGGAATAGATGCCTTTTCACACCAGTGGAAATTCAACCTTGCATATGCCTTTCCTCCCATTCCCATGCTGGCGAAAACCCTGCAAAAAATCAGGACAGACGAAGTGACCACAATCTTGGTTGCCCCATTGTGGCCCGGGAGGAGTTGGTACCGCGCCCTATTAGATATGGCCCTGGAAGGTCCCTGCCTTCTACCTCAAAAGACCGATCTCCTACACCAGGGTCCTCTACTACATCCGGACCTAAACAGACTGAACTTGGCTGCATGGCTACTGAAGCCACAATCTTAAAAGCTAAAGGACTCTCAGATGACGTAATCCAGACCCTTCAAAAAAGCAGAAAGGCAGTAACCAATGCCATCTACACTAAGGTCTGGAAAAAATGTACGTCCTGGTGCTTCCCAGAAGTTCCAGACCCCTTCAATCCTGATATAGCAAGGATCTTACAATTTTTACAGAAGGGCTTGGATATAGGCCTTACCCCTAGCACACTCAAAGTACAAGTATCGGCCCTTAGTAGCTTTTTTGACTCAAATTTAGCCAATCACCGCTGGATCAAGCGATTTATGACAGCCGCATCCAGAATTCGTCCTACACTCCGTACTAGGGTACCCTCCTGGGACCTCAATACTGTACTTAACGCACTAACCCAGGATCCATTCGAACCCCTGGATGCTATATCCATAAAAAACTTAACTTTGAAAACAATCTTTCTAGTCGCAATCACTACGGCTAGACGTATTGGTGAATTACAGGCCCTGTCAATACAGGAACCCTATTTAACGGTCACTGCGGATAGCATTGTACTAAAACTAGACCGATCCTTTTTACCCAAGGTGGTCTCAAATTTCCACAGAGATCAGGACATTCTACTTCCTTCTTTTTGCCCAAACCCCTCCAACCCTAAAGAACAGGCCTTCCACACCTTGGATGTTCGCAGGGTGGTTCTATTTTACTTACAACAAACTGAAGCCTGGCGAATTGATCAAAATTTATTCATTCAGTTCTCCGGACGAAATAAGGGAAAGAAGGCGTCAAAAAACACCATCGCAAACTGGATCAAACAGTCTATTTGCTTGGCTTATTCATCGCAGGGACTAGATCCACCTGCCTCTCTGAAGGCACACTCTACCCGAGCAATGGCAACATCGTGGGCAGAGAGGGGGAATGCCTCAGCAGAGCAGATATGCAGAGCCGCCACCTGGTCGTCCATCCATACGTTCACCAGACATTACCGGCTAAATTTCAATAGGGATTTAACGTTTGGCAGACGTGTTCTGCAGGCTGTAGTCCCTCCCTAGAGAAATTAGCTGTTGGTACTACTCCGAAGTGGCTGTCGTGGAAGGTGACTAGAGAAAATAGAATTATTCTTACCGTTAATTCGGTTTCTAGGAACCTTCCACGACAGCACTAATTTCCCTCCCTACCTGATATTCTTATTGGATGATTCCTGCACTTTTGTGGTAACTATACATGCTACTGTGTCCAGGAAAACACTGGCGGTGCAGGAAGGGGAGGGGTATTTAACCTCTTGTGTTCCTGTCCCCTATTAGGGCGGGGAAGACAACCTCCGAAGTGGCTGTCGTGGAAGGTTCCTAGAAACCGAATTAACGGTAAGAATAATTCTATTTTCTGTGAGAAATGGTAATTGTTTACCTCTTAAACCAGTTCTGAATGTAAATAAAACATTGCTCTGATTAAGTCTCCACATTGTATTTGTATTTCATTTCATGCGTAGGGCAGGACAAGCCCATGATGTATCTGTGTAAAGCTAGGTTCACATTGCGTTAATGGGTTAACGCTAACGGACTGCGTTGCACGGTGAAAATGTCGAAATTAACGCCGTGCAACGGGTCCATTAGCGCACCCATTGACAGCAATGTTACTTTTAGCTGAAGCGCATCACTAGCGCATGCCATTTTCGGCACGCGCTAGCGATGTGCCGTTCTTTTGTGACGGACCTCGGACGCTGCTTGCAGCGTCCGAGGCCCGTTCCTCGCTACCGCAGATCGGGGATCTGCGCTAGCGGGGAGGGTGAACGCCGACCCTCTAGAAACATTGCGTTAGTGCAATCCGTTAAGCGCATAGCGCTAGCGGATTGCGCTAACGCAATGTGAACCTAGCGTAAGACGTAAGGTGCTATAATAACAGCCTTGGGCTGGTTTCACACCAGCATTCGGCAGGGCTGCGGATGGCAGCCTTCTTCCTCCGTTAAGCCCCGCCCAATGCCGCACCTCTTCCTTCAGTTCCGCCTACGTCTGCATGCGTCCTGCATACCCTATCTTTAACATTGGGTACGCAGACCAAGCGGATGACTCTGCATGCGTTGTTTTAACGCGCCGACCGCAACAAAATGAAACATGTTGCGTTCGACGCAGTTCAGCGCATCGTCAAAACGACACGTGCCTGTGTACCCAATGTTAAAGATAGGGGATGCATGCAGACGTAGGCGGAGCTGAAAGAAGGGGTGTAGCAGTGGGTGGGGCTTAACGGAGGAAGAAGGCTGCCGAACGCTGGTGTGAAACCAGTCTTAGACAGGTAAACCACTTTTGAAACAATGTTCACTTGTACAAGCATTTAACCCCTCAGTGACGGGGCCAATTTTTTAAAATCTGACTAGTGTTACTTTATGTAGTAATAACTCTGGAATGCTTTAACATATTCCATTGATTTTGAGGTTGTTGTTTTTTCCTGACATATTAGACTTTATGATAATGGTAAACTTGGGCTAATGATAAACTTGGGTTAATATTTTTACAAAATAAAGCAAAAGATATCAGAAATTTTAAAAAATAGAAATTTTCAAATTTTGAATGATTTTCCCTTTAAGGCCGGAGTCACACTAGAGAGGGATACGGACGAGTGCTATGCGAGGGAAAAAAAAATTGCATGGCATTCGGACCAATGTTAATCTGTTGGGCAGCTCCCATCACTTTTTTTTTTTGTTTTCACGGCCGTATTATATGTGCGAGTGAAATTGCACTATGCTGCGATTTGCACCGTATATCAGCCGAGAATCCCCAATGAAAGTCTGTTTATGCAAGAAAAACTCATACCAGACGGGCCATCAGTGTGACTTGCGAGAAATACTCAACGGTGTCCTTTTAAAGGCTTGCAATTCAGGTGCAGTGTACAGTAAAATCACACTGACAGCTTACAATATTTACAAATAGTTAATTTGTCGGCTTCTGTCAAATCATTGCAGGATAGGAGACATGGTTTACATACAGTAAACCATTGCAGAACGGTTAGATTTATATAGGTCAGTGACTAATACGGTTAGTAGTGTGTGTGTGTGTGTGTGTGTGTGTGTGTGTGTAAAATTTGGGACCTGTATGTATTTAATAAAAATGTTTTCACTGAAAAAACTGGCGTGGGCTCCCACACAATTTTCTGTGCCACAGAGGGAAAGTCAGTGACAGATATTATAGCCTAGAGAGGGACCATGGTTATTGCCACCCCAGAAAAGGTGCATCTGTAAGATGCGCCAATTCTGGCACTCAGCCTCTGTTCTCACTGCCCTGTAGCGGTGGCATATAGGGTAATAAGGGGTTAATGTCACCTTTGTATTGTAAGGTGACAGTAGGCCAGCTTACTAATGGAGAGGTGTCTGATAGATGCCTCTCCATTACTAACCTGTGGGCTTGATGTTACTTGACAATAAAATGGTGACATCAACCCCACAAATCTGAGCCCCACTGCTACAGGGCAAGTGGGAAGAGCGAGGCTAAGTACCAGAATTGGCAGATCTATAAGATGCGCCATTTCTGGGATGGCTGAGAGCTGATGGTTTTTAGCCTCTGGGGCTGCCAATATCCATGGCTTTTTCACAGACTATTAATATCAGCCTACAGCTTTTATAGGGGGACCCCATGTCAATATTTAGTGTCCCACTGTAAAATAGCCAGTAAAGGCTAAGCAAACAGCTGTGAGCTGATATTAATAGCCTGGGAACCTTTATGGTTATTGGCTCCTTTCCAGAATATTAACATCAGCTGTCAGCTTTCCCTCTGCTGGTTATGAAAATTATGCCGTGCTAGATATAGACACTGACATTCACAGCAGCGCGTCCGCCCCGATGCTCTTTTCTGACTCCTTTCTCAGGCCCCCAAAAAAGTGTTAACTAAGTACCCTTTATTTTCTCTTCGCCACGACAGCACCCACTGAGAGAGGGGATCCGCCCCTAGGAACAGGAAACCCTACGGAGAGATAAAAGGGGCGGTCCCCCTCGCTCCCACAGTTCATGTATAAAATCAACGTTACGTGAGGAAGCCTCAGTTAAATCAGAGGATATAAGGGCCATGATTAGGGAAGAATTACGAGCCCTACAAAGCGTTGACAGAGAGCCACGTATTAAGGAGAAAAGAGGATACGTTTCACCTGTATCCGATCAGGCCGTCTGAGTTAGAGGAATCAAACTCAGATCGCAGCAGGAGGTATCCTCAGATGAGGATCAGGATACGTGCTTACCCACAGATAGCATTGACAATCTGGTGAGATCAGTTTGCAATACCATGGGCATAGAAGATCTTAAAGTCCCTAAAACACAGCAAGACATTATGTTTGCTGGCCTATCCGAAAAGAAGAGACCCTCTTTTCCGGTAATAACGGCAGTAAAAAGTCTGATCAAAAAAGAGTGGGAAAGCCAGGGGCAGAGGGGGTTACCACCATCCTCAAAGAGACGCTACCCCTTTAATGATGAAGAATTCACAAAATGGTCAAAAGCCCCAAAAGTAGACGCAGCTGTGGCGTCTACATCAAAGAAATCCTTACTGCCTGTAGAGGATTCAGGCTCGTTACAAGATCCTCTAGATCGCAAAGCCGATTCGCTCCTTAAAAGAGCATGGGAGACTTCTGCAGGGGCCTTTAAACCGGCAATCTCAGCCACATGCACCGCAAGATCCATGCTTGTTTGGCTGAGTGACTTGGAAGAAGGGCTGAAAGGAGGTCTCTCTCGAGAGAAATTATTGTCCTCTATACCCCTAATTAGAGGTGCCACAGCCTTTCTAGCGGACTCATCTGCCGACTCTATACGCCTGGCAGCCAAGTCGGCAGGATTAACGAATGCAGCACGTAGGGCCCTATGGCTTAAGGGCTGGAAAGGTGACCCTCAGACCAAGTCTAAGATATGCAACCTCCCATGTCAGGGTGAGTACCTGTTTGGTACCAAACTGGATGAGATCTTAACTAAAGCAGGGGAAAGGAAGAAAGGCTTTCCAAATAGTAATAATTACGTTCCATTTTATAGGAGAGCGTTCCGAAAGCCCGCATTTAATAAAAGGAAGGAGTTTAAGAACCAGGATCGCTGGGCCACAAGAGACACAAAACAAAAGGGTGCGTTCTTTGGGAAGCGCCCTTTCAAGTTTGAAGAAAAACCCCGTGAGGACAGATCTACCTGTGGGAGGCAGATTGTCCTCCTTCGCTAATGAATGGCGGGCCATAACAGCAAATATTTGGGCAAATAACCTTATTGCCTCTGGGTTACAATTAAAATTTTCCCGAGTCCCTCCGGACTCATTTCTATTGACTTCATTAAAGTCTCAGTTACAACAAGAGGCATTGGAGCAGGAGGTAATAAATCTCCTAGCTAAGGGAGTCTTGGTGGAGGTTCCATTCCTACAGGAGGGAAAGGGATTCTATTCCCCGTTATTTTTTATTCCAAAACCAGATGGAACATTCAGAACTATTATTAATCTTAAAAAATTAAACATCTACCTAGAAAATCAAACCTTTAAGATGGAATCTATCCGGTCCACCATTAAACTCCTGTTTCCCTATTGCTTTATGACAGTTCTCGACCTTAAAGATGCGTATTACCATCTACCTATTTATGCAGAGCATCAACAATATCTACGGGTAGCGATTGTATTGAATGGGTGTGTCCGACACTTTCAGTATACTGCAATGCCTTTTGGGCTATCTATAGCCCCAAGAGTATTCACTAAACTAATGGCGGAGGTAATGTCATATCTAAGACTAAAAGACACTCTCGTAATTCCCTACTTAGATGACATCTTAGTAGTAGGAAATTCTCCTTCGCCATGTCAACAACGGTTGTGTGATATGATAGCATCTCTGCAAAGATTGGGTTGGATAATAAACTGGGAAAAATCTAGACTTATCCCAACAACTCGGCAAATTTTCCTAGGGATTATATTAGATTCTACAAGCCAGAAATGTTTCCTTCCGGAAAATAAACAGATAACGGTCAGGAATAAAGTTCAGTCAGTAATAGATAAACCCCTAATTTCTTTGAGAGAAGGCATGTCCCTTCTTGGCTCCTTCACGTCATGTATTTCAGCGGTTCCATGGGCCCAATTTCACTCGAGGCATTTACAGTATGCAATTTTACATGAAGAAGAAAAATCTCATGGTCATTTAAATATTAAAATTTCCCTTTCTAATAATGTAATCCAATCTCTGATATGGTGGCTAGATCCAAAAAACCTGGTCAGTGGAGTCCCCTGGGTAGTTAAACCCTCAAATATAATATATACTGATGCCAGTCCTACTGGCTGGGGCGCACATTTAAAAGACCATTTAGTCCAAGGATTATGGTCAGTCAGGAGTCAGACGACTCTTCTAATATAAGAGAGCTAAAAGCTATCTATCATGCTCTATGTGAATTCCTTCCGCAGCTACACGGGACACATACCAGAATTCTGTCCGACAACATGACCTCAGTCGCCTATATCAATCATCAAGGAGGAACAAGATCAGGAACGCTCATGTCTATAACCGAAGACATTCTAACCATAGCCGAAGAACATCTTCTGTCCCTGTCAGCGCTACATGTCAGAGGAGTGGACAACTCAAGAGCAGACTTCCTCAGTCGTCATACCCTCCACCAAGGAGAGTGGGTCCTAAATCATCAAATTTTCAAAATAACTATGAAATGGGGTACACCCGAGATAGATCTCTTCGCCACAAGACAAAACCGACAACTAAAAAGATTCGCTTCAATGTTCCGGGCCGACAATCCCGACATTCTCGATGCCCTTCAGACTCCTTGGACATTTCAGAAAGCATACGCTTTTCCTCCTCTGATTCTTCTACCAACAGTAATCAGGAAGATAAGGGAGGACCGGGCAAATATAATCCTGATTGCCCCATTTTGGCCAAAAAGACCATGGTTTTCCCTGCTCAGAGCCATGTCCATCTCGGATCCGTGGATCCTCCCGGAGGATCAGGATCTTCTTTCCCAGGGGCCCTTCAACCACCCTCATGTGAAGGGACTAAGGTTGACAGCCTGGAATTTGAGAGGCAGCTGTTAAAACTAAGAGGCTTCTCCGATAGTGTAATTAATACCTTGTTAACAAGTAGAAAAAGATCCACTACTGACATATATGTGAGAGTGTGGAAGAAATTTCTAAATCTCTATCCATCGGCGTTATCTAGTGAAATTCCCGTCTCCACTATTCTAGAATTTCTTCAAAAAGGACGTGACCTACGCCTTTCAGTTAATACTCTGAAAGTACAAGTTTCTGCTCTAGGGGCCTTGTATAGTCATAATGTTGCGGGTAATAGATGGATAGCCAGATTTATTTCAGCTTGCCAGAGATCAGAGCCAGTTCAGATTCCGCAGATGCCTCCTTGGGATATTAATTTGGTCCTGGAAGCCTTAACAGGTCATCCATTTGAGCCTCTAGACTTAGCTCACATTAAATATATTTCACTTAAGACCGTTCTTCTTGTCGCGTTAGTATCGGCAAGAAGAGTAGGTGACATACAGGCGCTATCAGTAGATCCTCCCTTTATGTCAATATTTCCTGATAGAATTGTCCTGAAAACAGACCCTTCCTACCTACCTAAAATGTGTACAAAATTCCATAGATCTCAAGAGATCCTTCTTCCTTCTTTCTATAATAATCCTACAGACCAGGAAGAAGAGAAGTACCATACTTTAGATGTGAGAAGGGCTATAATAACTTATCTGGATAGGACTAGCGCCTGGAGGAAGAGCAGGGCTCTCTTTGTTTCCTTCCAGGGTCAAAGGAAAGGATCTGGTGTTACAAAAGGCACACTATCCCGATGGATTCGGGAGGCGATATACCTGGCCTATTCATCTAAAGGGGAGAATCCACCTGAGACTGTGAAGGCACATTCCACCCGGGCGATAGCATCATCCTGGGCTGAACGAGCAGAGGTTCCTATAGAACTCATATGTAAGGCCGCAACCTGGTCCTCTCCTTCTACCTTCTATAGTCACTATAGATTAGATCTATCTGCCTCCACTGACTTGTGTTTCGGTAGATCAGTCCTTAAAGGGACTCTGTCACCTGAATTTGGCGGGACTGGTTTTAGGTCATATGGGCGGAGTTTTCGGGTATTTGATTCACCCTTTCCTTACCCACTGGCTGCATGCTGGCTGCAATATTGGATTGAAGTTCATTCTCTGTCCTCCATAATACACGCCTGCGCAAAGCAATCTTGCCTTGTGCAGGCGTGTACTATGGAGGACAGAGAATGAACTTCAATCCAATATTGCAGCCAGCATGCAGCCAGCGGGTAAGGAAAGGGTGAATCAAACACCCGAAAACCCCGCCCATATGACCCAAAGCCAGTCCCGCCAAATTCAGGTGACAGGTTCCCTTTAATACGATAATCCCCCCCAAATAACTATCTCTGAAAGTCTCTCAGTGGGTGCTGTCGTGGCAAAGAGAAAACACCGGATTACGTACCGGTAATGCTCTTTTATAGAGCCACGACAGCACCCCTTCACTTCCCTCCCATTTATATATATTAGTGTACACATGAGCACTGTTAAGGGTGGTGGATTCTTGTAGTTATACGTAATTAAATTATAATAAATGATGATAAAGAATTGTCTACTAAAACTGGTGGGCGGTTCCTCGCAATCTCTGTAACCCAAACTGTGGGAGCGAGGGGGACCGCCCCTTTTATCTCTCCGTAGGGTTTCCTGTTCCTAGGGGCGGATCCCCTCTCTCAGTGGGTGCTGTCGTGGCTCTATAAAAGAGCATTACCGGTACGTAATCGGGTGTTTTCTTGCACTGTAGCCGTTCACTTACTACAGGGTATTCAATCATTGTTTCTGTCCCCCCCCCACACACACACAAAGTACGACCACTATCTATATGCCTTTATATACAGCATTCTAGAATGCTGTGTATATATAGTAGGCCCACTGCCTGTATACCCTTATATACAGCATTTTATAAAGCACAACCACTATCTGTATGCCTTTAAGACTTGCCTAGCCCCATACAATGGGCTTTGCTAGTCTTAATCCGGGGCCTTCTCCTCTTCTATCACCGTCCTTCTTTCTTTGAGTCGATGACGCGTCCTATGTCATCCACACGGTGTCTTCCATCGTGCTCCTGTGCATCGCACTACTTTCTACCCGTTGCAGTACTTTGCTTTGTGCTCGGCAGAGAAGTGTTCCTGCACAGAAGCGTGATGAGGGAGGTTGTGTGGATGATGTAGAACACATCATCCACGGGAAGGACTGTGCCGGATGAAGACCAGCGCCAAACATAACACCGGACCGCCCCGTAGGTGAGTATAAGACGTTTTTACCCTTCGCCACGACAGCACCCCACATGAGAGAGAGGGATCCGCCCATAGGAACAGGAAACCTACAGAATAAAAGGAGGCGGTCCCCTCTCCTCCTCAGTTTAGGTTTCCTGTTCCTACAGGGACCCGGCTTACCTACAGATGAAGAGGATCCCTGGGCCATGCACCCGCCTGCGTCGGTTTCTGTGGGAACGGCAGGGGCTGCGGTACCAGAAGCAGCGGCGGGGGAGCCCCTGCTTGCAGCCTCCCCCCTCGTCTGGCCAAACATCCACGGTCCGGGTCCGGTCACCGTAGGTCCGGCCGGCACTGTGAGGACGCGCGCGGTGCAGCGGCCGGCTTAATAGCCTCTGGCGGCCGCATGGTGAGTGAGAGCGGCGCGTCTAACCCGGAAGTCGCGGGAGCACTTCCGGGTTGGTCCGGGGAGGCAGGAGAATGGGCGGCAAGTTTAAAAATGCAGCGCTAGCGTCGGGCCGGTGTGTGTGAAATGGCTTCACCGGCCGACGAAGCGCACCTGCCCGCAGTGCAACAGCGCTCTCCCAGCAGGGAGAGAAGCACGAGGAGCAGCACAAAGAGTGGTGGCCGACCTCCAGAGAAGAGTTCTACCACCAAACGAATTCCGCCTCCAGAACCGGTACCTGTCAGCTTCACTGGGTGAGTTTTTGAAAGAGTCTCTTCCTATATGCTGATATATGTTCCTCCTGTATCCTTCTTCTAGACTAAGAAAAGGACACACAAATCTAAGCATAAAGAGTGTGCTTTATGTACGCAGCCCCTCCCGGATGATTATGCCAAAAAACTGTGTGCAGAGTGTATCATGCAAACTCTACGGCAGGAAAATATCATGACTCCCTCAGATGTCAGAGCTATTATCCGAGAAGAGATGCAGGGTTTGGCGCAGACAAGTAGCGCCAGTACCCGTCAGCCTAGCAGGTCCCGGTCTCCGGTTAGTTCGGAGTCAGAGGGTGTATGTATTTCTTCAGACGAAGAGGGATCTCAGCCGAGCTCATCCGAGACTGAAGGGGGACTTTGTCTTCCCAACAGTAATGTGGACAATTTAATAAAATCTGTCAGGAGCACGATGGGGTGCCCAGATGGGAAAGAAAAGAAATCAGCACAGGACATAATGTTTGCGGGGTTAGGACAGAAAAAACGTAGGTCCTTCCCCGTCATACAAACCATCAAAGATATTGTCAAAAAGGAGTGGGACAAGCAGAATAGAGGGTTTTTACCATCATCCTCTAAAAGGCGCTATCCCTTCAGCGATGAAGACCTAAACACCTGGTCAAAGGTGCCAAAAGTTGATGCTGCGGTAGCCTCCACAACCAAACAGTCGGTCCTACCAGTGGAGGATTCAGGGGTCCTGACAGACCCGCTGGACCGTAAAGCAGAAGCTTTACTAAAGAGGTCATGGGAAGTCAATACGGGGGCGTTCAGGCCCGCCATATCTAGTACCTGTACTGCAAGATCTCTACTAGTATGGACGGAGCAATTGGAGGAACAGATTAGAGGCAAAACTTCGAGGGAATCTATCCTGCTGAAATTGCCTCAAATTAAAGAAGCAGTAGCATTCCTAGCTGATGCCTCAGTGGACTCGCTACGTCTTGCAGCCAGGTCAGCCGGCCTAGTCAACACAGCCCGGCGTGCACTCTGGCTAAAGAATTGGAAGGGGGACGCACAAGCTAAAGCAAAACTTTGTGCGATTCCCTGTCAGGGTGAGTTCCTTTTTGGGAAGACGCTGGATGAACTCCTGAATAAAGCAGGTGAAAGGAAGAAAGGCTTCCCTAACCAGTATCTTCCATCCTACAGGAGAGCCTTCAGGAGACGCCCCTTTACTAGGAACAAGCCGCTTGAACAAAGAGAGCGATGGGAGTCGAAGGACCCAAAGCAAAAAGGTGCCTTTTTTAGCGGGTCCCATAATCCGAGACGTAAATACCGCTAACCAGGAAGTAGGCGGCAGATTAAAATTTTTTCTTCCCCAATGGGAACAGATAACATCCAGCCAGTGGATTCTGGACATTGTGCAATACGGCCTTAAATTAGAATTTGATCGAATCCCTTGGGATTCCTTCATAATAACATCTCCAAAAGGTCAGGACCAACAGAGGGCTCTAGAAATAGAGATCCTATCTCTTCTATCTAAGAAAGTCCTGATTGAAGTTCCCCAGGATCAAAAAGGGAAAGGGTTCTACTCCCCTTTATTCCTGATTAATAAACCAGATGGTTCATTTAGAACCATCATAAATCTTAAAAAATTAAATTCTTTCCTGCGTAATCATACCTTCAAAATGGAATCCATTAGTTCTACCATAAAACTCTTATTCCCTAGGTGTGTCATGGCCGGAATAGACTTAAAGGACGCCTATTACCATCTTCCCATACATGCCGAACATCAGCAGTACCTAAGGGTAGCAGTCACCCTGGAGGGAAAGGTTCGTCACTTTCAATATGTTGCAATGCCATTTGGGCTTTCTATGGCTCCCCGCGTCTTCACTAAGGTGATACTAGAAGTGATGGCTCATCTACGCCAACGAGATACCTTGATAATACCCTACCTAGATGACTTTCTAGTGGTAGGAAGCTCTGCACTTCAATGTAAAACTCGTTTATCTAATACGATCTCGTCCCTACAGGAGTTAGGTTGGATCGTCAACTTCGAAAAATCTCGGCTGAATCCAGAAACCGTTCAGACATTTCTAGGAATCCAGCTAGACTCCGTAAGTCAGAAATGCTTTCTTCCTCAGTCAAAGAGGTTGACTATACAATCAAAGGTATCAGACGCAATACGCAAACCCTACATGACACTAAGGAAGGCCATGTCCTTACTGGGGTCATTATCATCATGTATCCCTGCTGTACCTTGGGCACAATTCCATACCCGTCAATTGCAGTACGAAGTATTGTCGGCTCAGGGGAAAGACGGTTATCTAGAAAGTAGAATAACTCTTTCCAGTAATGTCTTAGAATCGCTATCCTGGTGGCTAGACATGGACCACCTATCACGAGGTGTGCCATGGATAATAGACCCGTCTAAAATAATTACCACCGACGCCAGCCCTATTGGGTGGGGAGCACATATGGAAGACAATCTGGCCCAAAATACTTGGGATCAGACAGAATTAATATGTTCCTCCAACTGGAAGGAGTTAAAAGCAATAGAATGTGCCTTATATCATTTTCTTCCGCAGATTCATGGAACAAATGTAAGAATTTACTCAGACAATTCCACCGCAGTGGCATACTTGAACCGTCAGGGTGGTACAAAGTCAGGAAGTCTGATGACCATAGCTGCAAACATCTTTCAGCTGGCAGAGGCTCATCTAACATCCTTAACAGCCCTGCACATCAAAGGTGTAGAGAACATCAGGGCAGACTACCTCAGCAGAAACGAGTTGCGTCAAGGAGAATGGACCTTAAACAAATCCATATTCAGAAGGATAACAGAAGCATGGGGGATACCACAAATCGACCTATTTGCCACAAGAGACAACCGGCAAGTACAAAGGTTCGCTTCCCTGAACACCAGGGATCACCCAGATATGTTGGACTCTCTCCACCATCCTTGGCGGTTCAGACTGGCATATGCCTTTCCTCCAATGTCTCTGATTCCTCTAGTGATCAGAAAGATCAGGAGGGAACAGGCAAGAGTAATCCTCATTGCACCATTCTGGCCGAAAAGACCATGGTTCTCTTGTCTCCAGACCATGTGCCTATGCGATCCTTGGATCCTCCCATCAGACAAGGAGCTGCTGTACCAAGGCCCCTTTTTCCACCCGCAAGTGAAAGGTCTTCACTTGACGGCGTGGAATTTGAGAGGCAACTATTAAGTTCCAGAGGGTTCTCAACAGAACTAGTAAACACCCTCTTATTGAGCAGGAAAAGATCTACCACCCTAATATATAGTAGGGTATGGAATAAATTTTTAGACTTCTACACGGTACCGTTCACTAAGCAAGTTCCACTCACACCTATCCTAGAGTTCTTGCAAAAAGGCCGAGAGTTAGGACTATCTGTAAATACCTTAAGAGTTCAGGTCTCGGCATTAGGAGCCCTATATGGATGCAATATAGCAGCTAATAGGTGGATCTCCAGATTCATAAAATCTTGTGAACGTAGTAAACCGGTCCATATTCCCCGTCTACCTCCGTGGGATTTAAATCTAGTATTAGAGGCCTTAACAAGCTCTCCATTTGAACCATTAGATTCAATACCTTTAAAAATCCTAACATATAAAGTAGCCTTACTAGTAGCCCTAACCTCAGCTAGACGGGTTAGTGACATCCAGGCCCTATCAGTAGACCCACCTTTCTTACTGATATTTCATGATCGGATAGTCCTGAAACCAGACCCCTCATACCTCCCTAAGGTAGCGTCCACCTACCACAGGTCACAAGAAATATTTCTCCCTTCCTTTTTTGATTCACCTGTAACTCCAGAACATCATAAGTTCCACACCTTAGATGTCAGAAGAGCCATCCTGACTTATATAGAAAGGTGTCAGACATGGAGGGAGAGTAGGGCTCTGTTTATCTCCTTTCAGGGCCACAAGAAAGGACATGGGGTCACGAGAGCTACCATATCTCGGTGGATCAGAGAGGCTATCTGCTTGGCCTATACGTCAAAAGGCGAGATTCCTCCAGTGGGTATAAAAGCGCACTCAACACGAGCCATGGCTTCCTCCTGGGCGGAACAAGCAGATGTACCGATCCATTTAATATGTAAGGCTGCAACTTGGTCTACACCTTCTACCTTCTACAACCATTATAGACTTGATCTGTCCACGTCTTCTGATCTGACCTTTGGTAGAGCTGTTCTTAATACAGTAATCCCACCCAAATAATGACTCTCTGAAAATCTCTCATGTGGGGTGCTGTCGTGGCGAAGGGTAAAAAGCCGGATTACGTACCGGTAATGCTCTTTTAATGAGTCCACGACAGCACCCATGTATTACCCTCCCTAAATTATGCACAGCTCTTTCCTTTAAGGTCACAAATAATGGTTGTATAGAGTTAAGAAATTTATGTGACTGAATAAGAATGAATACTAACACTTTTGCGGTTCCCCTTTTTATACTCTGTAACTAAACTGAGGAGGAGAGGGGACCGCCTCCTTTTATTCTGTAGGTTTCCTGTTCCTATGGGCGGATCCCTCTCTCTCATGTGGGGTGCTGTCGTGGACTCATTAAAAGAGCATTACCGGTACGTAATCCGGCTTATTTACATTATGCACATTGGCTTAGGGACATACCGTATATACTCGAGTAGAAGCCGACCACCCCCCCCCCCTAATTTTGCCACAAAAAACTGGGAAAACTTAATGACTCGAGTATAAGCCTTAGGGTGGAAAATGCAGCAGCTACTGGTAAATGTCAAAAATAAAAATAGATACCAATAAAAGTAAAATTAATTGAGACATCAGTAGGTTAAGTGTTTTTGAATATCCATATTGAATGAGGAGCCCCATATAATGCTCCATAAAGTTTATGATGGCCCCATAAGATGCTCCATATTAAAATATGCCCCATATAATGCTGCACAAATGTTAATAATGGCCCCATAAGATGCTTCATAGAAACTTTTGCCCCATACAATGCTGCATAAAGGTTGATGGCCCCATAAGATGCTCCATAGATTTTACTCCATAGATTATGCCCCATGAGATGCTCCACACATTATGCCCCATGAGATGCTCCATACATTATGCCCCATTTGCTGTTGCTGCGAATAAAAAAAAACAAAAAACACATACTCGCCTCTCTTCGCTCAGGCCCCCGGCACTTTCCACTGCTGCGCGCTGCTCTGTCTTCCATCCTCTGCACTGACTGTTCAGGCAGAGGGCGGCGCGCACACTAACTACGTCATTGTGCCCTCTGACCTAAACAGTCACAGCCAGAGGACAGAGCGGCCCGTAGCGGTGGAAAGGGGAGAGGTGAATATCGCGCAATGCTCACCTCCCCCGTCATACTCACCTGCTCCCGACGCGGTCCCTGGCAGCTTCTCACTGTCAGATGGTCTCCGGGAGTCGGCAGCGTCTTCCTATGTTCAGCTGTCACGAACAGCTCATTAAGGTAATGAATATGCATCCATATTCATTAATGAGCGGTTCCACGTGACCGTTGAACAAAGGAAGAGCTGCCCGGAGACCATCGGACATGCAGGGACCGCGCCGGGAGCAGGTGAGTATGTGACAGCCGCCGCTCCCCCTCCCCCGCCGACAATGACTTGAGTATAAGCCGAGAGGGTCACTTTCAGCCCAAAAAAGTGGGCTGAAAATCTCGGCTTATACTCGAGTATATACGGTATGTACGGTACAGCACTGTAGAAGGGTGTGTATAAGGGCATATAGGTTCTGGTGGTACTATATATGGGGAAAACCTGGTGACAGGTTCCCTTTAAGAAACCTATGGAACTAGGTAAAAAATAGCATTTTTTGGATGGTGAAAAACTTGTAATTTAAATATTGATGAAGGCTGAGCTGCAGGTGGTCTGTGTCTCTTCATAAGTTTAAGGCCGGGGTCACACTAGCGTAGAATACGGACGAGCGCTATGTGAGAAAACATCGCATGGCACTCGGACCAGTGTTAATCTATGGGGCAGATCACATCTATGATTATTTTTTCATGCCGAATCGGCATACGGGGACAATCGCAGCATATATACCTGACAGGGGCCCATACATTCTGATATCATCAGTAATATATACCTGACAGGGGCCCATACATTCTGATATCATCAGTAATATATACCTGACAGGGGCCCATACATTCTGATATCATCAGTAATATATACCTGACAGGGGCCCATACATTCTGATATCATCAGTAATATATACCTGACAGGGGCCCATACATTCTGATATCATCAGTAATATATACCTGACAGGGGCCCATACATTCTGATATCATCAGTAATATATACCTGACGGGCCCATACATTCTGATATTATCACTAATATACACCTGACAGGAGCCCGTACAGTCTATATCTACAGTAATATATACCTGACAGGGGCCCATACATTCTGATATCATCACTAATATATACCTGACAGGGGCCCATACATTCTGATACCATCAATAATATATATACCTGACAGGAGCCCATACATTCTGATATCAATAATATATACCTGACAGGAGCCCATACATTCTGATACCATCATTAATATATACCTGACAGGAGCCCATACATTCTGATACCATCACTAATATATACCTGACAGGAGCCCATACATTCTGATACCATCATTAATATATACCTGACAGGAGCCCATACATTCTGATACCATCACTAATATACACCTGACAGGGGCCCGTACATTCTGATATCAGTAATATACAGTGGGGCAAAAAAGTATTTAGTCAGTCAGCAATAGTGCAAGTTCCACCACTTAAAAAGATGAGAGGCGTCTGTAATTTACATCATAGGTAGACCTCAACTATGGGAGACAAACTGAGAAAAAAAAATCCAGAAAATCACATTGTCTGTTTTTTTAACATTTTATTTGCATATTATGGTGGAAAATAAGTATTTGGTCAGAAACAAAATTTCATCTCAATACTTTGTAATATATCCTTTGTTGGCAATGACAGAGGTCAAACGTTTTCTGTAAGTCTTCACAAGGTTGCCACACACTGTTGTTGGTATGTTGGCCCATTCCTCCATGCAGATCTCCTCTAGAGCAGTGATGTTTTTGGCTTTTCGCTTGGCAACACGGACTTTCAACTCCCTCCAAAGGTTTTCTATAGGGTTGAGATCTGGAGACTGGCTAGGTCACTCCAGGACCTTGAAAAGCCATTCCTTCGTTGCCCTGGCGGTGTGCTTTGGATCATTGTCATGTTGAAAGACCCAGCCACGTTTCGTCTTCAATGCCCTTGCTGATGGAAGGAGGTTTGCACTCAAAATCTCACGATACATGGCCCCATTCATTCTTTCATGTACCCGGATCAGTCGTCCTGGCCCCTTTGCAGAGAAACAGCCCCAAAGCATGATGTTTCCACCACCATGCTTTACAGTAGGTATGGTGTTTGATGGATGCAACTCAGTATTCTTTTTCCTCCAAACACGACAAGTTGTGTTTCTACCAAACAGTTCCAGTTTGGTTTCATCAGACCATAGGACATTCTCCCAAAACTCCTCTGGATCATCCAAATGCTCTCTAGCAAACTTCAGACGGGCCCGGACATGTACTGGCTTAAGCAGTGGGACACGTCTGGCACTGCAGGATCTGAGTCCATGGTGGCGTAGTGTGTTACTTATGGTAGGCCTTGTTACATTGGTCCCAGCTCTCTGCAGTTCATTCACTAGGTCCCCCCACGTGGTTCTGGGATTTTTGCTCACTGTTCTTGTGATCATTCTGAACCCACGGGGTGGGATTTTGCGTGGAGCCCCAGATCGAGGGAGATTATCAGTGGTCTTGTATGTCTTCCATTTTCTAATTATTGCTCCCACTGTTTATTTCTTCACTCCAAGCTGGTTGGCTATTGCAGATTCAGTCTTCCCAGCCTGGTGCAGGGCTACAATTTTGTTTCTGGTGTCCTTTGACAGCTCTTTAGTCTTCACCATAGTGGAGTTTGGAGTCAGACTGTTTGAGGGTGTGCACAGGTGTCTTTATATACTGATAACAAGTTTAAACAGGTGCCATTACTACAGGTAATAAGTGGAGGAAAGAGGAGAATCTTAAAGAAGTTACAGGTCTGTGAGAGCCAGAAATCTTGATTGTTTGTTTCTGACCAAATACTTATTTTCCACCATAATATGCAAATAAAATGTTAAAAAAACAGACAATGTGATTTTCTGGATTTTTTTTTTCTCAGTTTGTCTTCCATAGTTGAGGTCTACCTATGATGTAAATTACAGACGCCTCTCATCTTTTTAAGTGGTGGAACTTGCACTATTGCTGACTGACTAAATACTTTTTTGCCCCACTGTATACCTGACAGGGGCCCATACATTCTGATATCATCACTAATATACACCTGACAGGGGCCCGTACATTCTGATATCAGTAATATATACCTGACAGGGGCCCATACATTCTGATATCATCAGTAATATATACCTGACAGGGGCCCATACATTCTGATACCATCATTAATATATACCTGACAGGAGCCCGTACAGTCTATATCTACAGTAATATATACCTGACAGGGGCCCATACATTCTGATATCATCATTAATATATACCTGACAGGGGCCCATACAGTCTGATATCAATAATAATATATACCTGACAGGAGCCCATACATTCTGATATCATCAATAATATATACCTGACAGGGGCCCATACAGTCTGATATCAATAATAATATATACCTGACAGGGGCCCATACATTCTGATATCATCACTAATATATACCTGACAGGGGCCCATACATTCTGATATCATCAATAATATATACCTGACAGGGGCCCATACTTTCTGATATCATCACTAATATACACCTGACAGGGGCCCATACATTCTGATATCATCAGTAATATATACCTGACAGGGGCCCATACATTCTGATATCAATAATAATATATACCTGACAGGGGCCCATACATTCTGATATCAATAATAATATATACCTGACAGGGGCCCATACATTCTGATATCAATAATAATATACACCTGACAGGAGCCCATACATTCTGATACCATCACTAATATATACCTGACAGGGGCCCATACATTCTGACATCAATAATATACACCTGACAGGAGCCCGTACAGTCTATATCTACAATAATATATACCTGACAGGAGTCCGTACAGTCTATATCTACAATAATATATACCTGACAGGAGCCCGTACAGTCTGTATCTACAATAATATACACCTGACAGGAGCCCGTACAGTCTGTATCTGCAATAATATATACCTGACAGGAGCCCATACAGTCTGTATCTACAATAATATACACCTGACAGGAGCCCGTACAGTCTGTATCTACCATAATATATACCTGACAGGGGCCCATACATTCTGATATCATCACTAATATACACCTGACAGGGGCCCGTACATTCTGATATCAGTAATATATACCTGACAGGGGCCCATACATTCTGATATCATCAGTAATATATACCTGACAGGGGCCCATACATTCTGATACCATCATTAATATATACCTGACAGGAGCCCGTACAGTCTATATCTACAGTAATATATACCTGACAGGGGCCCATACATTCTGATATCATCATTAATATATACCTGACAGGGGCCCATACAGTCTGATATCAATAATAATATATACCTGACAGGGGCCCATACATTCTGATATCATCACTAATATATACCTGACAGGGGCCCATACATTCTGATATCATCACTAATATACACCTGACAGGGGCCCATACAGTCTGATATCAATAATAATATATACCTGACAGGGGCCCATACATTCTGATATCATCACTAATATATACCTGACAGGGGCCCATACATTCTGATATCATCAATAATATATACCTGACAGGGGCCCATACTTTCTGATATCATCACTAATAT